>NC_135492.1:39025566-40239316 GCF_052094955.1 Ictidomys tridecemlineatus | reverse complement strand
CCTTTTATAGGTTTTAGATTTTCTTTGTCCTCATGCCCTTTCTCTAGTGACTAACAGGTGGGCCAAAAGGTGGGTAAGGAAGCCTTTTAGGGGTACCCTTCCATGTCTGCCCAAACAGGCAGGAAAAGAGCCACACAGGAGGGACTGCATTAACTCATTAACGACTTCTTGGGAGGAACAGTTCCCGGTAGGCAGGTAACCTTGGCAACAGGTGGAGGAGGAGGGGGTCGGGCTCTGGAGGTATTAGCATTTGATTTCTTTTCCTTTCCAACCAGCCCCCATGTCCCGTGTCTGACCCAATCATTTATAAATGTACACTGACTATCCTTTTGTCCCCCGACTTCAATTCAACCTTTTTATTCCTTAAACATTTCTTGAGAACCTACTATGTGCCAATGTGATCGTAGACCCAGGTACGCAAACAGGCAACAGCAGTGTCAGGTGATGGGGGCCATGGGGACAGACACACAGGAGCCCCAGGGAAGAGGCTGGACCGATCATGGCATTGGCGAGGCAGGTGCTGGCAGAGGGCAGAGTGGGCCGGGAGGTACAGAGAGCAGGCTGAGTACAGGTGGGGATTCAGCCTGACGGGGTGCGGGAGGGAGCTGTTGGTAAGTGCTGAGACCAGAGGGGGAAGCAGGGGCCGGCTCACAAGACCTTGGGTGGCCTCCAGGGAGTGAGTGCTTTATTCTGGGAAACAAAAGGGAGCTCTTCTTTGCAGGATTTTAAGCAGGAAATTGACATGGTCAAACTTGCCGTTTAGAAGGATCCCTGGGGCCACAGTGGTGGCAGAGTGAAAGCAAAGGTTGGGTCCCCCAGGAGGCCGCTGTGGCCCCCAGGTCCAGGTGAGCAATTATGGCTACTGAACTAAGGCCCCCGCAGGTCTTGCTCTCTTTGACCTCTTCACCAAACAGCGCTTTTCTAGTGATTTCTGTAACAATCTTCATCGTCTCCATCCAAATTGCAGGGATCAGCAGGTCTGCTCTTTCCCCCGGGAGGATATTGTCTGCGCTCATGCCCCAGGCACCCCAGGGTCCCTCCAGCTCCCTCCGACCCCCACATGACTTCTCTCTTCTGTTCCACCAGGCGCAACATGCATCAGATGACAGACGGGCTGGACAAGCCAGGTCAGATCCGCTGGCCGCTAGCCATCACCCTGGCCATTGCCTGGATCCTTGTGTATTTTTGTATTTGGAAGGGTGTCGGCTGGACCGGAAAGGTAGGGGATGTGGGTGCAAAGAGGGGATGGAGGGACGGGACTGGAGAGGATCTGTATCCTGGGCATGGATGAGTGCTTTCCCCGGAGTCCCATCTCACCTTGAGTGAAGCAGGTTCTTTTAGCTCTCTGCGGCTCAGTCTCCTCTGTAGAATGAGAACCATAAGATCCCCTACCTTCTAGATCCATTGTGAGCATTGAAAGAAGAGATGCAAGTCAGGCCCTACTAAAGCATCAGCCTCACCCTGAATCCCATGAGATTCCACTGGGACTGGTGGCCATCACAGAACAGGAGAGAAATGTTGCTCAAGGACTACCGAACACACTTTTCCTGAGCATCTACTTTGTGCCAAGCTTTATCCTCGGCGCCGAGTCCTCAGAGATAAAAAAGTTCACATTCTGACTCAGGGACAGACAGATGAATAGTTAATGACTAAGGCTCTGTATTCTAGTCGTGAGTTTGGATTCTGACTTGGTTATCTGTGGGTCCTGTGACCTCAGGCAAAACACATTACCTCTCTGAAGCTCAATTTCCTGTTCTGTAAAATTGAGCTAATAAAGATGCCCATCGATTGGTTTGTTACGAGAATCAAAGGAGCTGGTGATTCTGCAAAGCAGAATCTCCAACAAAGGAGATTGTCATTCATTTCGTTTTATAAGAATTTTTGTTTATAAAGAATTTAACCTTTATTTTATTTGTTATTGTTGTTGTTGTTGTTTATGTGGTGCTGAGGATCAAACCCAGAGCCTCACCAGTGCTAGGCAAGTGCTTTACCACTGAGCCACAACTCCAGCCCCCCAATCTCACTTTAAGAAGCAAAAAAAAAAAGAATAGAGTTTGAAGGCTTTGGAAGAGAATTTGAATCTCGGTTCCCCTGCTTTTAGCTCTGTGCTCTTGGGCAAGTCATTTGACCTCTCTGAACCTCTGTCTCCTCCCCTGTTAAAATTGTCCCAATAACAGTATCTTACAAGGTTGTTACAAAGGGGGCTAATTTGTGCAGAATGCTCACTTGACACATAGTATTAATTATAATCATTTGGAGGTGGTATCAAGGATTTCTGCAGTAGCGCTGAGGATATGGCTCAGTGGTAGACTGCTTGCCCAAATGTATTCCTGTTTTCCTGTACATTTAGAAGACTGTACTTTTGGGGGACAGAGAGTAGGGCCTCCTAGCTGCCTCTTTTGGAGGTGTCATCAATATGCATTTATTAAATGCTTACTGTGTGCCTGGCTCCATGTTGAACATAGAAGACACAGGGAAGTACTAGATCGAGCCAACGTATTTTAGGCAGGTTGTATGTCCTCATACAATCAAAATTTCTGAGTAGCAAGGGTGCTTATACCCATTTTCCAGAGAAGACAAAGTGAGGCTCAGAGAGGATAAGACATTGACCCAAAGTCCCACAGCCTGTAGGTAATACAGATGATGCTGAATTCCCCTCTGCCTAACTCAAAGTGCAGTGGTTTTTCTAGAGGGTCAAGATTGCCTTTCCTAATCCTGAAGGATCCTAGAGTCAAATCAGGGAGATGAAAGTAGTTAAAAAAAAAAAAAAAGCATGCTGGCATGGAAATAGGGGAGACTCTGAGATCCAAAGGTCATTGAACTTGAAAATTGCTCTTCTATACTAGTGAGCTAAGAAACGCAATTTCACACAGCGTCAGCCTTTTGATGACCAAACTGACAAAATCATAATTTTTAATATTGCTCTACTTAGGGCAGGCTCTGCCAGGAAGCCTCGGTAATGCTGAATGGAATTCCATTTCCAGAACCAGTCGGGCAAGAGGGATCAAGAGACTTAGAGAAGCATATTCCTTTTCATCAGTGATCCCACTGCCAGAAATATTTCCCAGGAGTGGTGTAATAATTTTGTAAATCAAGATTCATATACAGAGATGTTCCATGTGGTATTTAGATTCACATAAAATTGGAAGTAACCTAAATGGTAACATCAGGGTGTGGGAGGAGGACTTAAAAATAGAGAGATTTCCCCAGGGACTACTTTCTATAATGAACAATCATATTGTTCATGAAACAGTGAAAATCTACTTAGTAAACAAAACCGTATGTACTGTGGTTCTCAACCTTAAGCCTGTTAAGCAAATAGACAACTGCAAAATTTGAGTCTCGTTTTGTAAGAAAATGAAAACAGGGGCAGGATTTGTGGCTCAGTGGTAGAGCGTTTGCCTAGCATGCCTGAGGCACTGGGTTCGATGATGGGCACCACATAAAATAAAAAATAAAATAAAAGCATTGTGTCCATTTACAACTAAAAAAAAAATTACAAATAAAATAAAAAGAAAATATAAACAGACATGCCTAGAGGAGTCTCACAGGAGGAACACTAGAATGTTAACATCCATGCTGCTACATAATTGTCAGACACTTATAGAGTGTCTACTGTATACCATGGACTGTCCTAGGTATTTGAGGAACAGAGAGGTGAAAATATAAGTCCTATCTCTCATGTAACTTTTATTCTCGGAGCTGTTGAAGGCTGTGTGTGTGTGTGTATGTGTGTGTGTGTGTGTGTGTGTGTGTGTGTGATTTAAAAATGTTCCCAACAGCTGGGCACCGTGTCCCATGCCTGTATCCCATTGGTTTAGGAGGCTGAGAAAGGAGGATCACAAGTTCAAAGTCAACATTCATAAGGGCGAGGCACCAAGCAACTCAGGCAGACCCTGTCTCTAAATAAAATACAAAATAGGGCTGGCAGGTGGCTCAGTGGTCGAGTGCCCCTGAGTTCAATCCCTGGTACCTTTCCCCGCACCTCCCCCCCTCAAAAAAAAAAAATGTTCCTAACAAGAAGGGAAAAATTAGGTGCTGAGCTGATTGGTTCAGAATGTGGGGAGGGGCTTCAGAAAAGTGGCCAAGCAGAGCAGGTTAGGAATCCAGGAGGGCTTCCTGGAAGAAGAACTGGATCCAAAGCCCAGAGCTAGGAAAAGCGCTGGAGCTTTGGAGCAAGTGGTGTGACCGGCCGCTCCGTCTCCTCGCAGGTGGTCTACTTCTCCGCCACGTACCCCTACATCATGCTTATCATTCTGTTTTTCCGTGGAGTGACGCTGCCCGGGGCCAAGGAGGGCATCCTTTTCTACATCACCCCCAACTTCCGCAAGCTGTCGGACTCCGAGGTGAGCTGTGCTCCCGGCGGGGGTACCCCAGAAAGCAGAGCCCAGGTTAAGAGCAAACCTGAGTCCTGAACCCCCACTTGCAAGTTACTGCCCCTCTCTGATGCACGCATGCAAACTGGGGTCGTTGTTAGGTAGCACATTGAAAAAGACCCCAAGGGGCTGGGGTGGTGGCTCAGTGGCAGAGCGCTTGTCTAGCATGTGTGAGGCACTGGGTTCGATTCTCAGCACCACACATACCAAAAAAAAAAAAAAAAGTCCATAAAAAACTTTAAAAAATTAAAAAGACCCCAGGGGGCTGTGGCTGTAATACAAAGTGGATCATTTTTGATCGTTCTGCCCATAGGTGTGGCTGGATGCAGCTACCCAGATCTTCTTCTCCTACGGGCTGGGCCTGGGATCCCTGATCGCCCTTGGAAGCTACAATTCTTTCCACAACAACGTCTACAGGTGCAAACCCCTTCCTTCCCGGCCACACCCCTTTATCACCACGCCCACACGTGGCCACGCCCACACGTGACCACGCCCACCAACGGCCACGCCCCCTGGTGGTCAACCTGTTAGGTCCCTCTCTGACCTCATGCCCTCTGAGTTATTTTCTGATACACTCCCTCATGGTCTGTCACCTGTTCCAGCTTCTGCCTTTCCCTGGCCCTTCTGGCTGCGCCCTACCCTGGCTTGCTCTGGGACCTAAGATTCTGGGGCCACCCTAACCTGTAGACACCCTCCCAGGTACCCTCCTCCCAGCCCCGCCCCTGAATAACTGCTGCCCGCTAGCTCCGCCTTCTGAACAGCCCCGCCCTCCCTGACCCCGCCCCTCCCTCTCTCCAGGGACTCCATCATCGTGTGCTGCATCAATTCGTGCACCAGCATGTTCGCCGGATTTGTCATCTTCTCCATCGTGGGCTTCATGGCTCATGTCACCAAGAGGTCCATTGCTGATGTGGCGGCCTCAGGTCAGCGACACCCGGTGGAGGGCCCCGGTGGCTGGGGAAGGAGAAAGCTAACCCCCCCCTGGCATGTGCGGTCATCAGGAATATACATTTGTGTCCACCTGGAACGTGATTCCTTCCATGATACAAGAGTCCCCCAAATTCATGCCTTTGTCCTGGCTTCAAAAATATTCTCACCACGTGGGCAGTACCCACCCTGCTCTCCACACCGTTGTCAATGACAAGGGCCAGAGGAAAGTCGTCACCTGATTCCCTGTGCAAGCAGTCCTCAGGAGGGACTCACTGTGTGCATTTGCAGAGGCCCTTGAGACTCAGAGAGGTGACACACATAACTTGTCCCTTAGAGAACTAGGATGGTCATGTGGGAGGGAACAGTTCCCAGCTGGGGTTCTAATCTCCCCTACATGGGCAGCTCCCATCTTATGACGCTGGAACTCTCCATTCACCACCATTTCCGCCCCACTCTCAGAGCCAGACACAGAGAGGTTAGTCTCTTTCCTGCTCATTCCAAGATTTCCCCCTGAACTATTATACTCAAATACAATATGTCCCTACCAGACCTCCCCAGCCTTCTCCACCCCTGTGTTCCCCATCCCAGAGGGGTCCCCCATCCAGTGCCCAGGCCAGAAACTCAGCATCACCCCTGATCTTCACCCCACAAGCTAGCCCATACCAGTACCACTCCTACACTGTCCTCTGCTCCTATCTCTCCATCTGCACCTCTCTGAACCTACATTATCCCAACTACTGGCCAGATCATTGCAATCCCTCATTGGGATGATGGTGACGGCTTCTTACCAATCTGGATGAACCACAGATTTGGGTCACCTACTCCGTTTCCTAAGTGGCTGATGACACTCACTGAGAAAATGAACTGAAATAAAGCTGGGAGAGCGAATGGTATGTGGGTACACCATAGGTGCTCAATACCCTTTGACTTGCTTGTGCTTTCCCCCCACAGGCCCTGGGCTGGCATTCCTGGCATACCCGGAAGCAGTGACCCAGCTGCCCATTTCTCCCCTCTGGGCCATCCTCTTCTTCTCCATGCTACTGATGTTGGGCATCGACAGCCAGGTGAGGGCTCCCCCTTCAAGCACCCTCCCACCCCCAGCCTCCTTAGTCCAGGAAAAAGTAGAGAAAGGAGGCCACCCTTCAGCCCCCCAAGAAGATGACCAAGAATTCCAGACCCCTAGAACGTTCCACTGTATGATACTTTAGGAAACAACTCCGCCACTCTCCCATTTCCCGGAAGTGGAAAATGGGACAGGTGGCTGAGCCCAGAGGGATTGTGCTCTCTGAATTTGCAAAGTGAGCCAGAGGCAAAGTCAGGCTGGATCCTGGGGTTGTCCTAGCCCTGATCTCTCTCTGCTGCTGGGCCTCCTGTCTTCTCCTCCAGGGACAGGCTTTGGGTGAGTTGGGGCTTGGGACTGCTGTAGATAGCTGACCTCTGTTCCCCCTGCAGTTCTGCACCGTGGAGGGCTTCATCACCGCCCTGGTGGACGAGTACCCCAGACTCCTCCGCAACCGCAGAGAGCTCTTCATTGCTGCCGTCTGCATCATCTCCTACCTGATCGGCCTTTCTAACATCACCCAGGTGGGTTCAGTGGTCACCTGATGCACCCCAGAGCTGCCCCAGGGCCTCCATCACCATCCCAGTCAGTAACCACCTTCCATCCCTGCACTGTGCTCCAACTGTGCTGAGCAAGGAGTTAGACAGGGCCTCAGGCTGGTGACAGACACAGGCATGGAGCCAGAAAGTATAGGGAAAAGCCACAGAGTGCAGCACCTAACTTGTCCTGGGCACCAGCAACTGTTTCTTGGAGCTGACATGCAAAAGGCCCTCATCCATGAGATCCTCAAGTTGGAGTTGAACCTTTGAGGTTGACACTGCCCAAAGTCTCCTTTCATTGTCACTTTTCTTTTTGTATAGATACAAAAAGATGAGGAGTGTGTTCTGTATTCCAGGCCCTCCCAGTTTAGTTGGGAGGTATACACATAATAAGTGAATTGTACAATAAATATAAATGCTCTAAAACCATAAGCTCAGCTTCTGGGACTCATCTGTGATCCACCAATGACCCCTGGCTCTAAATACAGTTCTGATCCAGTGTCATTGTTTCCCCATTCCTGCATTCACAAAAAAGGGGGATAACAGGATAGAAAATGATCGTCAGGCCTGAGAGGGACTCTACTTGGGACAAGGTGATCAGGGCAGGTTGATCAGGTATTTAAATAGTGAGGAAGAGCCAGTCAGAGGAGGATCCGGGGTAAGAAAGCAAAGCATGTGCAAACGCCAAGAGGTGAGAATGAGCTTGGAAACCTTCATGGAGAGGAAGAAAGTCTGCATAGTGGACCCAGAGGGAGTGAGGGCAGCAGATGGGGTGCAAAACTAGACCATGCCAGACCCTGGGGGCATTTGGATTCAATTTGATTTGAATTGATATCTCACCAGTTATTTATGTTATTATCTTCTTTAAGCCAGAGAAGGTTTTAAGCAGGGAAAAGGCATGACTGATGTTCTCTACGGAAAGATATCTCTGGTCACCAAGTCCTCATTCTGCCCTCCAGCCCTACCAGAAGTAGGGTGTCTCCCTCTACCACCTGGACATTTTCTTCCCAGTCCCCATAAAGTGAACATCTTCATCCTGTCATGCTTACAGGGCCCTTAGTCCTTGCTCTAATCCACCCTAGAGCTTTCTTGCTGCAGTGTAGCCTAATCCCAGCCTCTTCAGGCTCTGAAGCTGAGTGCACGGGGTGCTGGGGGCGGGGAAGCAGATCTGCATTCACCCTCTTTTCCTCTTGCAGGGGGGTATATATGTCTTCAAACTTTTCGATTACTACTCTGCCAGTGGCATGAGCCTGCTGTTCCTCGTGTTCTTTGAATGTGTCTCCATTTCCTGGTTTTACGGTGAGCACCATCCTTCTTTCATTCATTCATTCATTCATTCATTCATTCATTCATTCATTTATTCATTCCTTTTTTCAATCATCTCTCAACAATGCAGTTTGAACACCAAATCCCTTTTCCCCTGCAGTAATTTATTTAGTTTCCACAACCGTTCAGTGAGATTTACACAGGAGGCCCCCATGTTTAGTAGATTTGAAAAGAACAGCTAAATAAATTCATTTATAACACAAGCTAACATTTCGCCTTCTAGCAAAGCCATGGAAGAAATGACTGGGAGGGATGTCAGGTGGCGGGGGGCATTAGGAGTAGGGAAGACACATTTTCTTTCCTTCTTTCTTTCTTTCTTTTTTTTTTTTTTTTTGGTACCAGGGATTGCACTCAGGGGTGCTTAACCCTTGAACCACATCCCCAGCCCTTTTTATATTTTATTTAGAATGAGTCTCACTAAGTTGCTGAAGCTGGCCTCAAACTTTCAGTCATCCTGCCTCAGCCTCCCAAGCTGCTGAGATTACAGGCTTGTGTCACTGTGCCTGGCTGGAAGATACATTTTCTTTCTTTCTTTTTCTTTCTTTTTGGTGGTGCTGGGGATTGAACCCAAGGCCTTGTGCATGCAAGTCAAGCACTCTACGAACTGAGCTCTATCCCCAACCCCTGGAATACACATTTTCTAAGTATCCTTTTCTTAGTATAAAGCTTCACCATTCAGGTATCTTGCTTTCTTACTTGCTGTAGGGATTTGGCTGTTGAAAAATGCTTCAATAACAGTAGCGTCGGTTCCATGTTCCAGACAAGGAAACTGAAGCTCAGAGAAGTTAGGTGATTGGCTTCTGGTCACAGTGCAAGAAAGTAGTGGAGTTGGGCTTTGAACCTGTGGTCCCTACAGCTCACCCATTCCTCCCACCCTTGCTCTGGATATCACAGGTGTCAACCGATTCTATGACAATATCCAAGAGATGGTCGGCTCCAGACCCTGCATCTGGTGGAAACTCTGCTGGTCTTTCTTCACGCCCATCATTGTGGCGGTAAGGATAAGCCTTGACCAGCCCGTCAGGATGAGGCTGGCCTGGGTCTGGTGACTACTCGGCTCCATAGAGAAACTTCTGGAGGCAAAGGCAGGAGGAAGAGGCCCCTGGATCCCTGTCCCTTAATAATACTTCTCCCTACCATTTGCTGAGCTCCTGCTGTGGGATCTGCTCATGTGACATCCCGTTCCCATCCTCCGTGGAACAGGCATTATTATCTCACTGCACCACAGAGGGAACGGGGGCTCACCCAGCCAGCCTCACTCGGCAAGTTAGTGCCGAGGTTCGAAGCCGCTCAGCCTGACCCAGAAGCCCAAGCTCTCGGCACCAGGAGGCCTGTTGCCCTCAGCAACTCTCATTCCTTCCCACAAGGAGGAGGTGACGTCCAGGTGGCCTGAAAGAAGCCACCACAGGTCCCTGAAGTGGAGGCTGGGCCATTGTGCCCACTGTGTCCTGCACCCAGCCTGTGGCCTGCAGGGAGCTGACACCTAACCCTTGCTCTGGAGGGAGGGAGTCCCCTTTCTAATGGGACTTGTCAGAGGAGATGGTTTCCTGCTGGCCTCCCCAGAGAGGTGCATTTTCTATTCTGCACAGAGGAATCTTATGTGCCAGCAGTGGCTTTGGGTACAAGACTCCCGGGATGCTGGGCCTTCGCAAGGGTCAGCCTTGGGAGGAGGGTGGAGTGTCATGGGAGACCTTCGTTGTCCA
The DNA here is from genome assembly GCF_052094955.1 of Ictidomys tridecemlineatus. NCBI lineage: Eukaryota > Metazoa > Chordata > Mammalia > Rodentia > Sciuridae > Ictidomys > Ictidomys tridecemlineatus. The sequence continues at coordinate 40,229,382 of NC_135492.1, read as the reverse complement.
GGTGACTGACTGCTCCCTCTCCTCCACCCTCCGCAGGGGGTGTTCATTTTCAGCGCTGTGCAGATGACTCCTCTCACCATGGGAAGCTACGTTTTCCCCAAGTGGGGCCAGGGCGTGGGCTGGCTCATGGCTCTGTCTTCCATGGTCCTCATCCCCGGGTACATGGCCTACATGTTCCTCACCTTAAAGGGCTCCCTGAAGCAGGCAAGTGCTTTCCTACACTTGGAATCCATGGCTAGTCCTCTTCTCCCACTGTGCTGGACACTGTGCCAGGCCTTGTGGAACACAAGGTCTAGCTGGGGAGCCCAGAGAAGTCAACAGCCAGTGACATACGAGTGTTAGAGAGGCATCGTTGGGGAATGAAATGGGGAGGAGATGGGAGCAAGTAACCCTGCCTTAGGCCTCTTCCTAGATTGAGGAGGATTAGAGAAGGCTTCCTGGAAGAGGGAAGGCATGAAGATAGACTAAACTTAGTGATAGAAGCAGAAAGAATGTTTCTAGAAGGGGAAGGGGAGAGAGGAGAAGTTAGGAGGCATGTGCAAAGGTCCAGGGGTATAAACTGCATTTGGTGACCTGAAGGGACATCAGTGTAGCAGGAGGGAAGAATGAGGAGGGGTAGAGGGGAGCAATAAGAGATGAGATTGGAGATGTATGAAAGACAGGTTAGATCATGAAGGGCTTTGAAAATCAGGACAAGAACTTTAGACTTCATCCTGAGAGTTATGAAGAGCCTGCAGGGGTTTGGAGCAGACGAAGGGTGGGATCAGGTTTATTGGGGGTGTTTCTCTAGATCTCATTCATGGGCTTGATATATATAGGAAATGTGGTCTGACTCTCATGGAAAGGTACATCGCCCCATCATTATATACCAATTGAGGATCCCTTATCCAAAATGCTTGGGAATAGAAGTGTTTTGCATTTTAGAGATTTGGGGGTGGGGATCGGATCTTGGGACATTTGCATATATATATAATGAGATATCTTGGTGTTGGAACCCAAGTCTAAATGTGAAATTCATATATGTTTCCTATATACGTATTCATGGACAGAACCTGAAGGTGATTTTATACAATATTTTTAGTGCATCTCTGCTTTGACTTTGACCTGTCCCATGAATTCAAGTGTGGAATTTTCTACTCGGTTGTGTCACACCAATGCTCCAAAAGCTTCAGGTTTGGGAGCATTTCCGATTTCCGATTTTCGGATGAGCAAAGTGCAACCTGGTCCCTGCCGGGTGGTCTTTGTTGAATTGCACTGAATTCCTGCATGAAGCAAGGCGCTGCTGGAGGTGCACAGGGAAAAGAGACACTGGTGGGATACATGCAGGCAGAGATCGCTCCACCAAGGAAGGGGGTGACAAGCAGACTGTAGAGGGCAGGGCGTCCCCTGCAAGGCCAAGGTCAAGTGGTTCCCCTTGAAGATGTATTTGCCAATTTCAGCCAGAAGGGGGAGCTCCAAGGTCGAAGGCTTGGGGAAGATGAGTGGTGGGTAGTTGCGTCCAGACCCTGGGCTGCTGGGCCAGCCTCCCCCTTTCACAGATGGAGAAACTGAGGCCCCAAGCTGAGAAGCTGCTTACCCAGCCTTTGCAGTAAGTTATTAACAGCGCCGGGGCATGCAGCCCTTTCTTGTCACTCCAAGTCCAAAGTTTTTGTTTTCCATGATCTGCTGCAGAGCCCCAAAGGACAGTTGGGTCTTGAAGTGGTAGAGAAGCAGAGGGAGGGCATCAGAGAACGCAGCCCATGCAAAGGCCCGGCGGTGGAAAAGGCAGAGGGTCAGGGAGTCAAAGCTGACAGGGCAGAGTCATGGAGGATGTGTGTAGCAAAGGTAGCCAGGCATTCATCCACTTAGCAAATCTGTAATGTGGCAGACACTACTGTTAATGCTGGAGACACTGTCATGAGCAAAACAAGCAGAAACTCTGCCCTCATGGAGCTTCCAGTCTAGCAGAGGAAAGATGAACAATTAATAAAATAAGTAGAAATAACATGGGAGTAACTACCATGGAGGAAAAAATAAAGTAAGTAGGGGGTTAGGGAGTACAGGACAAGACCTCACTGAGAAGATAAGACACTTGAGCTCAGATCTAAGGAGATAGACAGCAAGCTGTAGAACTATCTGGAAGGAAGGATGTGCCTGGTAGAGGGAGAGTGTGTGTAAAGGCCCTGAGGCAGGAGTGTGCCTGGTTTATGTGAAGAACGATGTGGGCTGGAGGATGAGTGAGGGTGGATTGGAGAAGAAGGGAGCCACTCATCCTCCACCACCCAGCCTCATACCTCCCTTACTGGTCCCCACAGCGCATCCAGGTGATGATCCAGCCCAGCGAAGACATCGTCCGCCCGGAGAACGGTCCGGAGCAGCCCCAGGCCAGCAGCTCAGCCACCAAAGAGGCCTACATCTAGGGGCGCGGGGCGGCTCGCCGACCCAACACTGTCACCCCGCCCAACCTGGTTGAAGGCGACCACCACTTGATGACTGAAGATAACCTTCTATCTCCACCTACCTCAAGTGGCGAGTCCAGATTCCAACACCACACAAAGAGAGGGGAGGTGGGGGGGGCAGTCAGACCCCTGGGGGGGCCCTCCTGGGGGGGGGGCCATGTAACCCAGTGGCTTCCAGCATCCGGCGGGCTGGTGACCTTTCTCCTGGGGGGACCCCATAAGCATCAAGCGGTCCGTTGACATTCGTAACTGCCGTGGTAGCTCATTTTTATCCCGCCAGCGAGTGTGACCCTGTGACCCGGCCAGGCCATAGACACACACACACACACACACACACACACACTCCTGGCTTTTAGTCGTATTCTTGACTGTTTTCTTGCCGAACCCTGTGACTGTTATCTTGGACTTTGCAGGAAGGTCGGTTCCGCCAGACACTGCTCTGGACAAAGGACAAGGGCGTTTTTGTATACGGTGGGGACTGCCAGGGACAGTTTACTCGAGGTGGCAGGGAGCCCGCGGGGAGCTCTGACTTTTCTTTTCTTTTTATTTTTTTAATTTTCTCCTTCCCGAGGCAGCTGGACAAAACAACCCCCAAAGACCTCAGTCTGTGTGTGTTCCCAGAGCTGTTTCACAAGCAGCACGCATAGCATCCTCTGCAGCTCCGTGTCCCTATCCCCATCCTTGCCAGCCCAGGGCCCTTCTGATTGGTGACCATCCAGGCCCCAGAAGGGCTTAAAATGCCACAAGCACAATTCATTTCTTTTGATCGCCATTCCTAAGGTACCTCAGGGCCCCGTGGGGGACATTCCCCAATTGGGATCTCTGGTTTGTCGCAAGCAGCCCAGTTTTTCAGAGCACAAAACCACTGCAGAGTTGAAATCAAGGTGGACGGTGTGTGTGTCGGAGGGTCCAGACCATTCCAATTATCCTTCTGTTTTCCCTCTTAAAGTCTCACTCTCACTGCCAACCCCATTCCAAGCTGCCACCCCCCCCCCACCCAGTCCCTTTCCTGGAATCTCCTCACTGCCACTCAAATCTACCCAGCCCGTGAAACAACCCAGGAACCAGTATGAATCCAGAGACTCCACCCCTACTCCACCCCCAGATGCCCAGACGATGAGGATGTGATGTGCTTCCGGAGATTTCAAAGTGCTTCATTGGGGAAGTGTTATTTATTCCTCTTTGGAATCGGGCTCCATGGTGCTGGCAGCAACGAAGCGGGTGAAGACAGTGTCTCAAAAGTTCCAGCAGCTCAGTACCTTTTGCATTGGCCAGGAAGATGGGTTCCCATGTAGCAAAGCTGTATGTCGTGCCCCCCCCATAGCTCCTTAGCTCGTTAGCTCACAAACTGTGTTTTATTATGACTAATCCTTAATAACTATGATAAATAACTGTGACTGTGAGGTTTGTTTTTTTTTTTTAATCTCTTGTCATTCTCAGCTGACAGTGACCAGCATACCAGTTCTTGCAATAAGGTATTACCCTCAGAGTATTAAGCACATTATCGTAGAGAATAAATAATATGTAATGCACCTAGAAATGCACACACATGCACACTCATTCTCACGTGTGGCACATAGGGTCCCATGTGATATTGTGTAGGAAATCTACAACCTTCTCCCGAGGTTGCCTGTAAAAAAAATAATAGTCTCATTGCTAAGGCATCCCCGATGCCGAGTGGCAAAGCCATGTTCAAGCTGCATATGTATTAAGTCCTAGATTTAGAATGAAAGGACCCTGCACTGTGTCTCCTGGTCCCATCCCATCCCCATCCGTGTGTGAGTTCCTTTAGAATTAAGAGCAAGGAGCCTTCTAACTTTCTCTTTGTTCTTCAATGTGAAACTGAGATCAAGTCTTTCTAAGTATATTTAATGTTTGTAAGCAATTCTAACTGAGATGTTTGGCAAGAAATCCCCTAACTGATTTCCATCCAAACTTACCTTATAGAGCACAATAGTGTAAGTGTCGTACATTTACTGTGAGAACTGTGAATATGTGTAACTTTTTTCCTTTTTTTTTCTTTTTTTCTTTTTCTTTTTTTTTTTTTTTTAGTATTTGCCCAGGGAGGGGAAAAAAGATATTGTATTATCATATATGCTTTTCTTTTTTGCAATAAGGATTTATTCTCAGAACACCAAGTAAATCTATCTCTATATAAAAAATATATGTAATATATACATATTCAAAGTATATACAGAGCCTGTTTTAAAAAAAAATTACAGTATTATTTAGTAAAATTATCTGTTCTATGGACCAAATGTAAAATATTTATAAATGAAGATACATTTTAAATGTCTATAAATGGTGTCATAACCAGAGCACGGGCGTTATGTACGCTTCTAAGAATTTAGAGGAAAAATAATAAAGGTTCTATGATATACAACATCAGACCTTCAATTCTTTTGGGGGTGGGCAGGATAGCTTCTTTCATCAAAGCAACAGAATGAACACACAAAACTTATTTTTCCCCCCTAACAGGGAGAGATTTGAGTGCAAAATTCAGTGAAATGGAGCTGGATTTTCCCAGTCTTAGAATGAATAGAAAATGAGTCTGAGCTATGTAAAGGAGGGGCATTTGGTCAACTTAATAAAGATCTAAAACTGAAGGATGGCAGCAGCTTGCTTAGTTAACAATGACATTCATTCACTCACGGACTCATTCCTCAAAACTTTTTAATTTTTTTTTCAATCTTATTTAGAAAAATGTGAGTTCTACAGAGGGGTCATAAGAATAGTTCAATGGATGCCTGTCTAGGCTTCACCCAGATTTACCACTTGTTAACATGTTGCCCCATTGATTTAAACCCTCTCTCCTCTTTGACTCTTATCAGACAGGGTTCAGTCTGGAAAGGGGAACTGCTATGAATATTATGGAACAGGGATTTGTTACAGAGTCAAGACCTTAGGCAATTGTGAGATTGGGACATAAAGATCTGAAAGGGGAATGGGGGGCATCAGAGCAAATGTCCCCTGTGTTCCTTGCCACCTCTCTTCCATAGGACCTTCAAGATGCTGAACCAATATAGAATTCCACTGGGTCCACAATGCATGGGGGTTCAGTGAGACTCAAAGTCAGTATGTGGGAAGCATCTTATGTCCACAGTAAGTTATCAGGGTCTCCCAGAATCCTGAGAGGTCATACTCTCCATTGGAATTAAGAACTCGCTTCCAACTTGCCAGAAAGAAGGCAATCCAAGAAGAAACGTAACAACCAGGGAACCCTCTCATCCTTTTGTATGCAAGTGCTATGGTTTGGTTATGGTTACAGTGTACACCCAAAGGTTCATGTACTACAACCTTGGTCCCCCAGTGTGAAGAGGTGGAGCTTATTGGAAGGTGCTAAGTCATTGGGAATATCACCCTTTTCAAAAGGAATTAATGTTGTTCTCCTGGGAACCCAATTATTTCTTCCAAGAGGACTGTTATAAAAGAGCAAGAGGCTGGCCCCTCCCCAGCCTCTGGCTTCCTGTCTTGCTGTGTGATCTGTCCTCTCTTACCTGCTCCTACCATGATGCCCACTGCCATGAATCCCTTACTAGAACCGACGCCATGCTGTTTGGACTTTTGGCCTCCAAAACTGTGAGCTAACTAAATCTCTTTTCTTTATAAGATACTTAGCTTCAGGTAATTTATTATAGCAAGAAAATACCATAAGACAGCAAGTTACTTCTGCGTAGCTTTTACACTGAAAATGATGGCATGTGAAGGAAGGAGAGGGAAAGACACGACCACCCATACTTTATTTCTCTTACTTATAAATTAGCCAAAGGAAATGAGTGTTGGCACAAAGAGAAACGTGGGCTATGGGTATGGCTCAGTGGCAGAGTGCTTTCACAGCATGTATGAGGCTCTGGGTTTGATTTTCAGCACTGTGTAAAAATAAATAAAGGTCTATTGACAACTGAAATACAGTAAAGGTATGCTGTTCATCTACAACTACAGAGACAGAGAGAGAGAAACTTAATTTTATTTTATTTCACAGCTCTCATAAGAATGAAATACACATTCATGTTCAAGCTTTGAAATACGTATCCTGCAATTTCACATGCAATTTGAATGATCTCAGATCTGTATTTGCATATTGTAAAGATGAACAGGAAACTTTATGATACTAGTTTAAATTTTCCTTTATTTAGAACATTAAATAGCAAATAAACACTAAGCTCAGTGGAAAGAAAGACCCCAGGAGGAAAGAGAAGTTTTGTACTTTGGTCACCTGTAACAGCATTTTTTTTTTCCTGCTTTTGAAACAAGATGCCCTGCACTTTCCTTTTCTCCTGCAACCTGCAATTGCTGTAGCTGACCCGGAGAACAGTCTATAGTTCCAATCTTTCAGGTCTTCCAGTCTCACATATTAAAGGTTGGTCCCCACCCACTGATGCTAGAGGTGGAACCTTTAAGAGGCAGGGCCTAGTGGAAGGAAATGAGGTCACTAGGGGCGGGTCCTTGTCAGCCATCAGGACCCGCCCCTTCCTGTCCTGCTCTCTTCTTCCTGCCTGAGGGCACGCGGCTTGTCTCCGCCTTATGCTGCCGCCATGTTGCGCTGCCTTGCCCGACGCCCAAAGTGGCAGTCGTTCTAAAACCTCTAAAACCGTAAGTCAAAACACACTTTTCCTCCTTTATGTTGACAGTTTTAGGTATTTTTGTCTCAGCGGTGAGAAGTTAAGGTAGGCAGGGCTCTGTGTAGCTAACACCGCCACACGTCAGCAGAGCACAGAGCAGGGGTCAGCAGGGGTAGGCCGGACCGCTCTCCCGTCTCAGTGGGCACATGTTTTTCCGTGCATAGGACTCCTGAGATCTCCTGAGCTGGATTTCTGTTTCAATTTTGCAGTCCAGGGTCCAGAGTGCGGTCAAAGTTTACTCGTGATTACTTCTCACCTAAAGCCCTACAGAGAAGGGCATTCTGGGAAATGTTTCCTTTGGGGCGTGATATGGGGTCGGGTGGGAGGATGCTGGGGATTGAAGGGGGGGGGAGCTTTACCATTTGGCTAACCCTTTACCATTTGGCTAATCCAAGCCTTTTTGTGTGTGTGCTTTTTTCTTCCTCCCTTCCTTCCTTCCTTCTTCCCTCCTTCCCTCCCTTGCCCAGGCTGGTCTTAAAGTTGCCATACTCTTGCCTCAAGCTCCATGCCACTTGGATTACCGGTGGTGAACTGCACTCAGTTCGGAAATGCAGTTTTAATCTTAGTCTTGCTTTTCTAGCTATCCTATGCTGGCACAGCAGAAATTCTATTGTTACTATTTTGCTAAGCCATTCGAGAACCACTTGCTGAAACTTGGACCTGCTCTTCTTAAAATGAACATGTCTTCTCCAAGCAAGGATGTTCCCTTACATAACTACGATAGTTTGGCAAATGCAGGGAATCTCAAACTGCTACATCTAATTTTTTTAAATTGCCTTAGTAAAGTCCATTGTAGTGATTTGTTTGATCCAATATCACAGATTGCACCAAGATATTGTGTCCCTCAGCAGATACATTTTTTAAGTTTTATTTGTTCTTTTTAGATATACATGACAGTAGAGTGTATTTTGACATATTACACATGTAAAGCAAAAAAGGTGTGTGAGATCAGGAACCATGGAACAAGAATAAGGCACCGCAAGAAGATTTTTTGCGGGGAGCTCCCTGATGAGGTTCACTGATCTGCAAAAGGGTGAGGGCTGGAGAAGTCGCATGCAGGAAAGGCAAGCACAGTACTTATAAGGGTAGCTGGAGGCGGGAGGGCCTAGGCCATCTAAATTGCTGCTACTAACAGCGAGTTGGCCGGGCCAAGTTTAGGGGCATCGTGTCTGTCGCTGAATGGTCCGGGAGTCAGCAGGGTGATTGCTTCAGGCGGTGGGAACCCTTGGTTGGTAGGGTCCATTACTGTGTCAGCTTCTTTTTTTATTTTTTTAATTTTTAAAAATTATTTTGTGGTGCTGGGGATTGAACCCAGGGCCTTGTGCATGTGAGGCAAGCACTCTGCCAATTTAGCTATATCCCTAGCCCCCTATGTCAGCTTCTGATTGGCCATTTCAGGTCTCCTCAGCCAGGTGGAAAGTCCCTGTGGAAGGGGAAGGGAAGGCTACCAACCCAACATCCCAACCTCTTTGATGTTATAGGGCCCTGTTGTCATCTGCTTCTTCCTGCTGGTAGGGGGCATCATTTGGGGAAGGTCAGGAGTTGGGGGCCCATTGGGAAGGCGGCTGTAGGGGTGGAGGAACATCTGATTTACCATCACCCTTGAGACTTTGCTGCTGGGGTTTTGGATAAATCTGAGGAGACAAGGAGCATTCATTAGCAAGACACAAATTATAAGGATGGGGCCAATAATTGGACCTAACCAAGCAGCAAGAGCAGAGTTTCACCATCCCGGGAGGAGTGAGGTGGACTGCTGATGCCTTCATTTCAGTTCTTCACTCAGCCAATGTAGCACATCGATGTTTTCTTCTACTAGGCCGGTTTCGTTGATGTAATAGCAACATTTTTCCCTGAGGAACAGATAGGTACCACCTTTATCAACAGTGAGTAGATCAAGGGCCCACCTGTTTTGGAGAGTGACTCCTGCAAGCGATAGTATTTGTCTTTGGAGAGATGCCAGGGAGTAGACAGAGACTTCATCAGCTAGCTGTAATTTTTCTTCAAACTCTTTAGTTATAGTTAAGCTATGACCCAAAGCCCCGGCCCTGATGCCTGAGGCGACCAGGGTTGAGGCGACCAGGGTCGAGGCGAGGGAAATACCCACAACCACTGGAAGAAAGACAGCCTATTTAGATCTAGTGGGTGGAGTCTCAGCGAGAGAAACTCAGCCTGTCCATAGAGTGTTAGTTGAGGAACTAGGGTAACAGGGGTGCAGAAAAGAGTGGCAGTAGAGGAATTGATGACTTTTGACATGTCCCATTACACCAAAAAGGAAAATCCTGGGGGTGCATGGACTTGGGAGGACCATGTATCTGGGGTAGGCTTGGGAGGTATAACAGATTGATAGATTTTGTTGATGCTGCAGGGGATTGTCAAAGAGGGGAATCCCCATCAGAGCTAGAGAGGCATCACCCCCTTGGGAGGTGTTAAGGGGAAAGGTCAGAGGGACTGCCGAAAACGGGTGGGGGGCAATCCAGAGTAGTACATGGAAAACAATCAGAAATATTATTGACCCTGGAGTAGTGTAGGAATTGTAATACCTGGTGTACAAGGGCCGGCCATGAAAATGGGTCGCCCATCTTTATCTCGTGTGCCCCTAGTTGGTGAGTGAGGGCAGTTTTTTTCTGGAGGATTTCTTGGTGGAGCTGAGGAATCACTCGGGTATAGGTGTGGAAAATCTTAGAGTTCTGGAGAGGAAACTGTTCCAGGACCAGATGTACAGCTTTCCCTCCACTCCTGCTGCCCAGCAGTTGTCCCAGGGATCTCTGATGTTCAGGTAGGTGCTACCTCCAGAATAATTGTACAGAAATTGGGTTTGGGTGGTCTCTTTGGCCTTGTACATATTGCAGGAGGAGTGAGGGCATCTTCCATAGATATCTGGTTGGGATTTGTAGTACTCCTTGGGATGGTCATAGAGAAAGCAGAGGATAGGTGCTTGGCCAGAAAGACTGAGGCCATTTAATAGAATGGGGATAGTTGTTTGGCCACCAGTAGGTTGGCAATCGCTGGTTCCTAATGTCCAGTCGTACCATCCAGATCCCTTGTATGTGGAAACGCCAGTGGTAGGGATTAGGCAGCCTCATTCTGGTCAGGGGCACCTGTAGGAACAGACTGAAGAGGAGAAGAAGTGGGAGGCCCACCAATTGGGATGACCAGGACTTAGGATCTGGGGCAAGCTTGAGGTGAGAAACATGATATCAAGGGGCGTGGCCTAGTAGTTTGGCTGATTTGGGGGTGGTGAGAATCATCATATGGGGTCCCATCCGGTATGGTTGGTGTGACCGAGGAAGGAAGGATTTCCTTTAAGAGGACAGAATCTCCTGGTTGGAGTGGACCTCAGAAGGCGATAGTTGGGGCAGGAAGATGGTGGTCCTTATGTTCTTGGAGGAGGTTGTGGAGTGAGATAAGGTAAATATGAGGCCAGGAGTCGGGGTTGGATGGGAAGGTTGGATTAATCAGGAAGGGGAGGCCTTAGAGCAGTTCAAGGGGCTACGTCCTATGGGAGCCCCCTAAGGGCAGCTTGGATTCAGGTATTGGCCAGGAGATTTGAAGCTCAATTGAGAGTTTTGTAAGGTGGTCCTTGAGAATCCCATGGGCCCGCTCAACCTTACCCAAGGACTGTGGCCTGTAAGGAATGTGAAGTTTCCAGGACATGTTGAGGCTTTCTGAGACCTGTTGAATTAGAAGTGAAGGCAGGGTCCTTGTCTGACTGGGTCAATGTGGGAAGGCTGAACCTGGGGATGATCTGCTCAATGAGTACTGAGGCCACAGTGTCTGCTGTTTCTCCAGAGGTTGGGAAAGCCTCAGTTCATCCTAAAAAGGTATCCACCAGGGTGAGTAAGTATCACAACTTTTTGTGTCTGGGCATGTGAGTAAAATCTACCTGCCAATCTTTGCCTGGTTGGTGTCCTCATATCTGATGAGTGGGGACTTTGGGTCATACCCCCCCTTGAGGTGAAACAGTGGAACATATGGAGCATGTGGAATGGACCACTTAGTCTGGCAACTCAGCCCTTCCTCCCCAGCTCTCTACTACCACTACTCTAATCTCTGAATGAAAAACAGCAAGACCTCTCTTTCTATCACTCTCTGCTCTTACCTGAAATAAAAGCCAGAACATGGTTGTGGCCATTTCAAAAAAGAAGAAGAAAAGAAAACAGAATTGCACCCTCAAACAAAGGGTTAAATACCTCAAGGAAGGTAGGCAAGCTATCTTTCATCCTCTCTCTGGCTATTTCTTTTTCTTTCTTTCTCCTGTACTTTCTTCCCTGAAAGATCTTTTTCATAAGTACTTATAGCTCCAACTTTAAAGGAAATCTGAAGTGGGAGCCTCACACCACAGGAGTAAAATGGTTTCACTTAGGGCCACTCTGTCCTTCCCAAGGTGCTTTCTGCACACTTCTTCCCAACATCCATCCTTTTCAGCTTTTCATAGGAAAGTGGGAAACAGGTTAGAGGGCTCAGGCTAGGGAGAAATCTTAAAAGACATCTATTTCTGTTTGAAGCTTGAATTGTTTTTAAGGAAGTATTTCTCCAATTGCAATGTGCATTAGTATCTCCTGGGGAGCTTGTCTAAATGCAGATTTTAATTCCCTAGGTGGGAGATGAGATCTGAAATTCTGCATTTCTAATGGGTGCTCAGGTGTTGCTGATAGTCCTTTATTTGAACTTTGCATAACAAAGATTCAAAGAAAAGCATTCAGTCTCTTCTTAAATACTCTCAGGGAATTTACCACCTGCTTAGGAAACTGTCAGAATCTTTAATTCAGACTGTAAAGCATAAAAGAGAGTTTGTCAACTCATGAAAATTTCCAAAGGGGCTGGCTTCAGATAGAGCTGGATCCAGGTACTCAAAGAATGGCTTTGGGAATCTCTCTCTCTCCACCTCTCAGTTATGCTTTTCTCTTCCCTGAATTTACCCTTAGGTTATCTTTACTTTTAATATTGGGGAAAACAAAAGAGCTTAGATCAGGTTTAAGCAGTAAGTGTTTTGCCCCTAATATGACCTATAACACTTCTCAGATTGGGTCTCATTCAAACAGCCTATGACACATGCCCATCTCCAAATTTATAAGTTTGGGAGGATAGAATGTACTGAATGGCCAGACCTGGAAGGTCAGAATGACTGGTGAAGAAGGAGCCACCTGTTTTAGGAACCAAAGGATGACTTAGTCATAGGAATTTTAGTCAAAATGTGGTCCCAATCCTTCCCACAGCTAAAGGATGAGGAAGGGTTGATAAGAGAAACAGAGAGGGTAAACAGAAATGCAGGGGCTTGAAACACAGGGGTCTGAGCATTGCGTACTGGCTCTTAAGGGAAGTCTTGGACCTTTATCCTTGGTGTTCCTGATGTAGTAGGAATTCAATAAAGATGGATAGATGGTGAATGGTTGGAGAGAGGGATAGATGATGGATGGAAGGATGGTAGTTAGAGGGATGGATTGGCAGGTGGGTGGAAAGGTGAGTGGGTGGATGGATGCATGGTGGGTAGATGGATTGGTAAGTGCAGGGATGAATGGATGAGTGGGCAGACAGGAAATGGCAGTGTGACAGCTATCAAGGCCATGGCTCTGGAGTCAGGCAACCCTCCATGTGAGTTTTGGCTTTGCCACACACTGTCTGCTACTCTGAACACATTACTTAAATCTCTTGGCACTCCAGCATCCTCACAAAATTGTTAAAGAGTTCAGTGTGCTAAAAGTAGGAAAGTACATAGCAGAGGGCCTGACCCCAGCCCAGTATTGGGAAATAGCAGGTGCTATTATAGCAGCACTTTCTGAAATATTCCTCTGTAATCGTGTTCATCCCCCACTCAGGGCTCCATGGTTTGAAGGATTTTGTCTGTCAAACTGTCACTTAATAATTAAGCTGTTTTCCTCCCTTATTATTAATCAGATGTGGCTGCTAATTAGAGCTTCTGATTAGCATGAGGTAACCAGGGTGACAGCACTGAGTTGATATCATTCCAGGCAAAAGCAAAGAAATATGGCATTTTGGGTTATCAGCGTTCCCTGATAGCAAGTAGTTATGTGATTTCCTCGGGGCTTTCTAATACAAAAAAAAAAAAAAAAAAAAAAAAAAAAAAGAGGTTCCAGATCCCTATTGAGCTCTCCAGGGACTCTCAGAGATCTAGGACCTTAGGTAGGATCTATAGTTCTGTCAGTTCACAAAATGTTTGATTAGGGTTGTGGCTGTGGCTCAGTGGTATAGCACTTGCCTAGCACATGTGAGGCACTGTGTTCAATCCTCAGCACCACATAAAATAAATAAATAAGGTATTGTGTCATCTACAACTAAAAAAAAAACATTAAAAGAAAATGTTTGACTAAAGATTTAATATTACTGCTCTTTACAATCAAAGCCATGCAGATTGCTTTGAGGGACAGACATTTTCTAGGACAGGTAACCATAATTCTTGATCCACCTAACAGAAAAGATCATAAAAATGCCTCGTAGTCTTAAAGCTCAGATTTTGCACACTTCTCTATCTCTTTCAGATAAGCTTGCAGTGGCAGAATCACTGAGTCTGAAAGTCTGTGGTTTTTAAGTTCATTCATACTTAGTAATGAGTTGCCTTCAAGAAAGTTTGTGTTTATTTTTACTCCCCCAGAAATATAAGGCAGAGATAATTTCCCCTATGCCTTTTCCAAACCAGATCTTGTTATTTCGAAAGATCTTTTTCAGTTACATAGCTAAAGATAACTTAAATGTGAACTTATAGTTCTTTGAAGTTTACTGATAATGGATTTTTTTTCATGTACTTTCTGCTCTTTTTATTTGGTAAGTTTATAGCTCATAGATATCTTGTTTTTTGTATGTTTCACTAAGATAATTAACATAAAGGTTTATCTTGTCCCACATTTTCAGAGGTTTTAGTCCATGGTTGGCCTGTGGTGGCATAGTACATAGTGGGAGGAGTAAGTGGTGAAGGAAACCTGTCACCTCATGGCAGCTGGGAAACTAAGAGCAGGAAGGGTCGAGGTCCCAGTATCCCTTCAAGGGCATATCACCAATGATCTAACTCTCTTTAACTAGGCCTCACCTCTTAAAGGTTCTAACACTTCCTTTAGCACCACAGGCTGAGACCAAGCCTTCAACTCATGGGACTTTCTGGGACTCTCCAGATCCAAACTGTATATGATACATATACTGAGGAAATTAACATTTTTTTATGTATGTTGAAAAATACATACTAAATCTTAGGTAAAAATTTACATGATGCATATGTACATGTATGATGCATGTGCATATGTATTTCATGTATACCCGTGTGTCTTTTCCCAGTTTTTGGCTTCTCCACCTTCATCTCCTTTCCAGTTTGACATGGATTTTGAGTTCAGTGGTTCAAAATTTCTAGCCATCTCCTTTTCCAATCTTGTGTTGGTAGTGGGAAATGTGGGAGTCCTGCTACTTCTTGTTGCATCTCCCTGACAGAGCAGAGGAATGGTGGCCTAGCAAGTGTCGTATGCTTGAACAGGGCCTAGTACACAGTGAATGCTCAGATTGGGCCTTTTTGACAACTTTTGTGACATCAGAATAGTGACATCTGCTCACTCCTGTTATCACAAACCAGCCTGTTCGTTATGCTCTTAGAACCTTCCCTGGGACACACTTCAGGCTCATTGAACTTATGTCAGAGCTGCTTGAAGATGTGGGGTACTGGAGTAACGGAAGTAGTCATGACAGTGATACTGATAACAACTGTTCTTGAGGCTCTTCTAGGTTTGAGGCCCTGCACCAACCATTTCCCAAGCATTTCCTCGCTTAACCCTTGGATAGCCCATGGGGTACAGACAGCCCTCAGGTTACCACTCTAGCTATATCCCCTCAGTTCCTTCTCTATTTTCCTTTTTTGTACACACTGGTTCCTGGTGAACATTCTGATATATATTCAGCATCTCTGTCTGTCACAGACATGGGTATTATTTTTGTAATGAGAAATACATGATAAATTATATTTTTAAAAAAATAAAACCCACAAAGTCTCACAGGCTTGCCACTGTGGAGGAGGACAATTTACTGACAAGAATGTCTCATTACAATGCACATACAATTAAGACTGTGCCTATTTTGCTTTTGGAGGAAAGTTTTCTGGTGATAAAAAATGCTAATGGGATGTGAGTTGGGAGACCAATCATGATGGACAACTCTAATAATATCTAACATGTCTCGGGAGACATCCAGGGTTCCAGCCATGTTTCCACTGGGTGTTTTTCACCTGATGTTTTCAAGAGAATGTCTTGGTGTTTTGCTTGAGTTTGGTATCACTTCTTGTCCACTGGGGACTGCAGAAGACAGAGGTAGCATTGCAAGAGATTTGTTTCGTGACTTTAATGACAAAGGAAATAAGGGGCAGGAGTGAACAGGGAGGTATCAGCCATTTTATTGAGTGCCTGTGAAAGGAGAAGGAGGGACCTTGGGTAGGAAGACCCTTAGACCAAAGTACAGTGCTGAGACATTCTCAGCTAGACCAGTGTGGACCTCTGGTGCAAATACTGTCATTAAAGGGCTGTTACCCTAGAGAATATGCAGGCCCTAGTACATTTCTTAAATTAAATGTGCCCAGGACTTTTTCATGGAATATTGTTAACTCCCACAAACCTGTAAAAGTTATACATTATTCTTTTCTTTAATTGATGAGTATCCTCAGGCTCAGATGGGGAAAGTAACGCCCTCAAGGACATACAGCTACCAGTCATGGGACTGGATGCCTGAGTCCAGATCTTTCCTTGACATCCCACTTGCCTCTGTGGGTAGAGATAAAGCACAGTGTACAAAGTGAAGAGCTATCACCAGCCAGAGTTTAAGGTGAGGGAGATCAAAAAAAGCTCATGGCATGGTCCTAAGGGCTTTTGCTCCTTTTCCTTCAGAGCCTCTGGGATGAAACCCATCTCTTCTGCCAACCCCTCTGGAGGGCCTGAGCTGACTAAGCAAGCCCTCAGGGGTTGCCAGAATAAAAATGCACAGGGCCTTCACTAGGACCAGGCCAGAAAGCACCAGGTCAGAGGCTAGAGCATGAAGAATCTTAGCTGTGTCTTCAGAAGAAGAAAGCTTCAAATCAGCAGTGCATGTGAGAACGAGAGAGTGGGAAGCAGTCCCAAGGTTCCACCCCAGTCATTGAGATTCAGGAAGTCTGGGCGGAAGGCCAGAAGTTGCATTCTAACAACTCTCAAGCCTTTGAGGGAGATTCAGCCACCCATCACATCCAGAAGTGCTGTTTAGATCAATCCAGAAACCAAATTGAGGGATGGTCAGCATGACAACTGACCTGTGCTCTTGAAAAATGTCAAGGTCCTAAAAGACAAAAAATGAAGAATTATTCAGATTAAAGAGATGTGACCAATGAGTATAATGCATGTTTCTGAATTGGATCATGAGGGAATTTTTTCTTTTGCTCTCAAAGGCTTTAGTGGAATAATAGGTGAAATTTGAATAAGATATGTAGATGAGATAACAATATCCTATCAATGTTAATTTTCTGATTTTGATCAGTGTACTGTGGTTATGTGAGAGAATGTGTGTTTAGGAAGTGCATGCTGAGGTGTACAGGAGCAAGGAATAACATGATATCATGTTATTACAACTTAATATCCAGTGACTCAGAAACAAGTAAACACATATATGTGTTGTGTGTGTAGAGAGTGAAGAAGAGAATGATAAAACAGGCAAATATGGAAAAATACCATTTTGAGGATTCTGGCAGAAAGAATACAGAAATTCAGTCTACTTTTTGCAGCTTCTAAATCTGGCATTACTTAAACTCATGACAATCTGAGAGAACTTGGATGTCATCTTTGTGGAAGAGAGCCATATAGGATGGGGTGTAGGAAAGGACACATGGCTGTGATCTGAGACCTCTCCCACCTTGTATATTCCCACTCCTAAAATAACCTCTTTTTTGGTAAAATGTCAGGAGAAACATTTGTAATCACCTCATTCAGGAGCTCAGAATGGGCCTGATCATTTGTGTGTCCAATACATTGCCAGATGAGGATACTGTGCTGGATGGGAGCACCCTTTGAGGCCTTGAGGTCCTCTTTCTCGGGGGCACACAGCCCCAGCCCTTTTTTGTATTTTATTGAAAGACAGGGTTTCACTGAGTTGCTTAGTACCTTGCTAAGTTGCTGAGGCTGACTTTGAATTTGGGATCCTCCTGCCTCAGCCTCCTGAGCCGCTGGAATTACAGACCATGCATTTTAACTTACAGTATTTTCAAGTTAGGATGGACCACAGTATAATCTGTAATGATAGATTATATATGTAATATGTAGTATAATGTATTATATCTTATCATATTAATATATACCTAGAAAGAAAGCCCCAGGGTTTATCAGTGTGTGCAGCAATGCCAGGTAGGAAAGATACATTATAATGCCATTTTATGATAAATGTTCATAAACAGTCTGGCATAGCTGCTGTTGCTTGGTTCCCGTTCCTCAGATGGGACCACCAAGGCACAGGAAATTGAGTTTCTTACTGCTGTAGTATGGACCTGGAATGCCCCTCAAAGGCTCATGTGTTAAAGTCTTGATTCCCATCTTGACACTATTGGGGGGTGGAGGAATCTTTAGGAGGTAGGGTCTAGTGGGAGGAAGATAGTCACTGGGAACCTGCCCTTCAAGGGGATGTTGGGAGCCCAACCCCTTCCTCTTGCTTTATTTTGCTTTCTGACCATCAAATGGCTTTGCTCCACCACATGCTCCTGCCATAACATGTTGTCCCCATCAGAGGCCTGAAAGCAATGTTTCTTCTCAATCATGGACTGAAATCTCCAAAACTGAGCCAAAATTAGTCTTTTCTTGTGTTGATTATCTCAGATATTCCTTATAGTAATGTGAAGCTGACTGACATCAGTCAGGATAGGACTGTCTGGCTCCAGATCCCTTGCTTATACCCACATCTCTTATTACTCTGCCACTGTCACACAGTCTGGGGGCATGGCATTATGAGTATATAGTTCAGAATGTTTGCATACTTTTAAAAACTCTTTTAAGGCTGTTTTCAATGAACATTTATAACTTTTATAATTGGGATGCGGGAGGAGGCGATAAAAATAATTTGTTTGTGCAAAGTGTCATGAAAGTTCCGGAAGGCTGTACAGGTGTTAGCAATGATTATTTCCAGCTGGCAGGAGGACAGTCATACTCCAGGCTCTTCATTTTATTCCTTTTTGTCATTTTTCTGTAGAAAGCACATGAGTTATTTAGAATTTGGGTGTGTTTTGTCACCTGGGGTTTCCATTAGAGTCTCTGCAGTGACTAGAGGGGTCCTTCTCTGATTGAGGGTGGCATCTCTCCACCCCTGTCCCACCTTCTCCCCAGCAGCTTGGGGTATGGTGCCCCTCTGCACCGGAGAAGCTCGGGGCCAGCACCAGCTTGTGTTTCTCTTTGTTCCCTCCCAAGAGGGCCATGTCCTTGCTCATCTGTAACTTTCAATTAACCAAGCACCAGGCTTCGGCTCAGAGGCTGAACAAATGTTCTAAGGAGGGAAAGAAAATCCAGCCCAATAGCTCCAGGAGGACATTTTCTTTTAATTAAAGTGAGAATCAAGGCAGTGCTAAAACCCCTTTCTGATGAGACGGAGGGTGGCCAGGGAGGTGT
The DNA here is from genome assembly GCF_052094955.1 of Ictidomys tridecemlineatus. Classification (NCBI taxonomy): domain Eukaryota; kingdom Metazoa; phylum Chordata; class Mammalia; order Rodentia; family Sciuridae; genus Ictidomys; species Ictidomys tridecemlineatus. The sequence continues at coordinate 40,210,722 of NC_135492.1, read as the reverse complement.
CCTTGAGAGAAAAGGGGTGGGTAAAACAGGGCTGGCAGAGTGTGGGGAGGGAGCCACCCTCCCACCCCTGTGTTTCTCATTAGGCCCCTGCAGGACTAGAGTCTGCTAATTGTACTGAGGAAGGGCGGTTGATGTCAGATGGCCCTGGTAATTAGAACCCAGGACCCCTGAGAGGGCTGCCATACCCAGTCAGGACTGTGCTAACACTAACACTAGTTGTTAAAGTGGAGTGGAAGGGAGCATGTGTGCAGATCAAGTTTGGAAATGGGGCTCTGGGTTGGCTCTGCAGAGCTCCCTTACGTCTGTTCCAAGGACCAGCCTGTTCAGAAAGAAGAAGGACCCTGCTGGCTTCTCCTGAGCCAACTTCTCACAGTCCTACAGCCCATAACAGAGAAGGACTTAGCTTTTATTTGTGGCTCACATGGCTCCTTGGCAGCAGAACTGGAGGTTCCCAGGAGATGGGTGACAGTGGTAGTAGTTGCTGTAGCCAGCATCTGCTGCTCATAACTGCTGCTTCTGGGTGCATCCTAAGGACCTGAACTTTGGAGCTTGGTCTTTGTGGGTGTAAACCTACTTCCACTATCTCCTTCCTGGGTGGTTGATGGCAAACTAATTTTCCCCTTGGCCTATTCTGTAAAATGGAGATGATAGTGATGCTTGCTACTACTGTTTGAATATGCATAGTGCCTCTAGAGGTCTGTGTGTTCAAGGCTTGGGCACCTTTAAGAGGTTGTGTCTAGTGGAATGTCCTTAACCATTGGGGCCATACACTTGAAGGGGATCCTGGGATCCTAGTACTGACTTTCCCCTCTCTATTCCTGATTGTCCAGAGGCCTAACATTTGGGGCTGCCCAATCTTGGACTTGAACCTCCAGAAATGTGAAACTAAAGTAAACCTCTGTAGTTCATGAGTAGTCTGTGTCATTTTAGTGGTGCAGAGCTGACCGATCCCATGCTGTTGTGAGGGTGGCCAGTACTCAATGAATATAGCAGTTCTTAAAACACAGTATTTATAGAGTTTCACTCATTAATCCATCCCAATATCCCATGTGATAATCGCCTTCATCATCCTTTTTGGTACGTGGAGAAACCAGAGGCACAGAGGTTAAGTAACTTGTCCAAGGTCACACAGTTCTTAGTAAGAGGAACCAGGATTCAACCCTAGGTCCTATGGCTTTTATAGCCCACATGATTGGCCATTATTTTATTCTGTTTCTTGATATGGATATGCAGATGTGGAAACAGGTGTGCTGTGCTTTGTAGCAAAGTTCTTTAAGATGGCAGATATTAAGGGGGTGGTTTAGAGTAGACAGACAAGGGCTCAGGGATCAGATTCATCTGAGTTCAGGGCTTAGTTCCTCAGCTTTCCTGGCTAGTGCCTTTGGACAAATCACTTTGCTTCTCTCTGCTCCCACTTATTCATCTTTGAAATAATTAATAATCCTGTCCTGGTCCTTTCCTAGAGCAGCAACAGAGTAAGAGATGCAAGAAATGTCTCTGGAAGAGGCTGTAGGGTGAGAAGGGAACACCAGGAGAAGGTCTGTCCCCAGTGGATCCTGGACCTCTGCCCCTGGATAGGCATCCCCCTCCCTCCTCCATTCCCTCCTCTCTCCCAGCATCCTAGAGCCCTGGAGGCAAGGAGCCACAGCTCACAGCCATCACCTAATGCTAAGTGATGAAGTAGGAGTCTCCAAGGGCAACAGATCCCAGCAGGCTTGGACTTCAGGTGGTGGGAAAGGGGTCCCTGTTAAGGCAGCTGGAGACTGGAAGGGACCAGTAAGATCACCCATTGCTGGGGCCATCTCAGTCCTGATGGAAAATTGTCAGGGCCCCTTCTTCTTGCACCTGCCTTCTCTCCATTTCCTGCCTCCTGCCCCACCCCTTCCAATCCAGCCATGGAGGAAACTGTCTGAAATGCAGATCTGATGAGGTCATTCTCTGGGATAAACTCCCCCTGTGACTCCTTCTTGTCCCCCACAGAGTCCAAACTTTGAACTTGTGATCTTCCTGCCTCAGCCTTCCAACCTGTTGGGATTACAGACATGCACCACTGTGCCTGGCTGGTTTTTTTCTTGTGTAGTCTTCACGTCTATATTCCAACATAGCTTCCCTGTGGGAACTTCCCCAACACTCCCCAACTCTAAGTCACTGAGCACATATCATATGATGTTGTCTTAGTTAAGAGCATTTGTCTTCTGTTGGACATAGGGGCCTCCTAAAAGATAGGGACTGAGTTAGAGTTGTTTAATATTAAAATCGTGGCGCATGGTGCATGAGGCAGAGAGGGAAAGAAAGGATCTGCTAGGTGGGTGGATGGATGGATGAATAGAGAAGTAGATGGATGGGTAGGTGGGTGGGTAGATGGGTGAATGGATGGGTGAATAGACAGAAGGAATAATAGATTGATGGATGAATAATAGGAGAATTTATAGGCTAATAGATAAATAATAGAAGGGTGGTAGATGAGCATGGGAATGATTGGACACAGACAGATAGGCAGATGCTGTGCCTTTCTCATCATAGGGAGAAAAATCCAAGTCTTTGGATTTCATGGTTGGGAAGGCTACTATACCTGTCTCCATTCCCAGTGGTCTCAAAAGTAGTGATATATTTGAAAGAGGAAATTGACATAAAATTAACTATTTTATTTTATTTAAAGAGAGAGAGAGAGAATTTTAATATTTATTTATTTATTTATTTAGTTTTCGGCGGACACAACATCTTTGTTTGTATGTGGTGCTGAGGATTGAACCCAGGCCTCACGCATGCCAGGTGAGTGCGCTACCTCTTGAGCCACATCTCCAGCCCTAAAATTAACTATTTTAAAGTGAAATAATTAAAAAGCTTTGAGTTTATTCACAATGTTGTAAAATCACCAACTCTATATAGTTTTGAAACATTTCCATCACTTCTAGTGGAAACCCCATTAAAGGAGTTACTCCCCTATCTCTCCTCCCACATGCCATGGTAACCACTCTGTTTCTTGTCTCTATAGACGATTTGTCCTTTCTGGACATTTCATAAAAATGTAATCAGATAATATGTGACCTTTTGCATAATCTGGCTGCTTAAACTAGACTTAGGCAGTAAAAACTAGTTTTTCTGAGGTCAAGAGAGGAATCTGTAAAATGGGAATCTGGCAATCTCTGCCTACCTGCTCCTGTTTAGATGACAGAAGAACTCCCAGAAGAGGTGGGTCTGAGGAGTGGGTAAGAGGACCCCAGAGGTGCAGAAGGAGAATAGAAATGAGCTTAGAATGTTGATAATAAGTAGGAGCTGTAGTGACCTTTACTGAACAGAGAGGAGGGAAGATCCCTCTTACCTCTTGGCTCTGGAATGGTCACAGGGAAGCCTGTCTGTCTTTGGTGTCAGTTAACATGGAGGGCTTGCTGTGTGCCAGAAGCTTTAGCATGCCTTTCACTTATTCTTCCCAACAACCTTCCAGAGATTCAGAAGGGTTAAGAAATTAATTCAATGCCACATAGCAGAAAAGTGGCCAAGCTGAACAGAAGCGCACCCACATATGTCCAGGGACAACCTCTGATCTCTGCTGCAACATATTGCCCTTCCTGTCCTCTTCCTTTTTGTTTGATCTTGGTGCCTGCATACAATCCAAACCCTGAAGGGCCGAGGCTTCTCTATCCTACTCCCAGGAGCCTTCATAAGCCTTTCCTGCTGTCCCTGGAGCCCCCATAGAGGCCCTTTCCCTGGCGTCTCTCTGCTCCCCTCTGCAGACAGTAGCCAAGGGCATCTCTGTGGTACGAGGTTGCCATCTGGTGTCTCTGTAGAGTATAGCAGCCACTTCCCTGCCCAAGGTGCTGCAGCCTTAGAGAGGAGGGTGCAGAGAATGGGACCCATTTCATCTCGGCTCTTCCTCTGTGACTGGCCCTGTTCTTTATCTGCATTGCTCTTGTTCTGTCCTCTTGTCTCTACAAAACCTACTCCCTAATTGTAACAGATGCTCAAGAAGTATAGGCGATAAAAGGATAAATAATGTATGATTCCATTTTTATATGAGGTCTCTAGAGCAGTAAAATGCAGACACCAAGAGTGGAATGACAAATAACAGGGACTGGAGAAGGGCAAGGGGAACTAGTGTTTCATGGATAGGGAGATTCAGTTTAGGAGGATAAAAAGCTCCATAGAGAATGATGATGGTGATGGCTTACAACAGTGTGAATGCACTTAAGGCCATAGAATGCACACTTCAAAATGGTTCAAACGGTAGATTTTGTGATGTATATTTTACCAAAATAGAAAAGTGAATTAACTAAGAGATAAGCAAATAAATAAATGTATAAGTGAATAAATGCATGCATAATGATGGTAATGACAGCATTTCTTGAATCCTTAGTACATGCCAGTCATTGTGCAATGTGTTTCAAGAGATAAGTGTTTTTATTAAGCTTTGCTCTGTGGCAGCCACTGCTTGAGGCTCTTGGGATATAACAGTGAGCAAAGCTTCTGCCATGACAGAGCAGGCATTTTTGTGGGAGAGCTAGTAAACAGGGAATTTTAAAATGTCAAATGGTAGAATGTGCTATCAAAAAATAAATAAATAAAAGGGTAGAGAGTGGCTTGGTAGAAGAGGGGGCTCTTTGGTGGAAACAATCTTGGGGGGACTTCACTGAGGAGGTGCGATTTGAGTCTTACTTGTTTAATCATCATGACAATCCTAAGAGGTGGGTACTATATCCCCGTTTTATAGATAAGGCATCCCAGACTTAGGGGATTGGTGAGTGTCACACAGTTAGGAAGTGGTCCAGGCAGGAATTGAACCCAGGTCTGTGAGAGATCATTCTTGGAGTTCCTAGCCATGCTGTGCACAAGTAAGGGCAGGCATGGTGGAGTCTCTAGGCTCCCTCCCCATGGACACACACTTCCTCTCTAAGAGTCTCAAGGCAAAGCCTGTGGGTGTGTATTTATTTCCCTTCATGTAAGTTGGTCATGTGCCCAGCAGATGGCACTGCTGTCCAATCCAGGCACCAGAGCAGGACAGTCTGGCAGCCCAGGCCTGGCAGGCTTTGGGGAGACCTGGGTGGGAAGCTTTAAAGGTGAAAAGCCACATACTCTTACTCTTTTGCTGCAGTGGGACAGTCCAGCTTTTGACTCTCAGCCCTGTGGTCATTTCTAATGGTGTGATCCCTGGCCAAATGATGTCTCACTTCCTGCTTGAAGATAGGTCTATTGCATGAGCTTGTGTATCAGTGTCATTCATTCTACAGTATTTCTTGGGAACTTAATATTTGCCAAACTCTGGGATTTGGGCAGAAGGGTGGGGGAGGCATTAGCTTATGCAAATGCACAGCCTCCTGGAGGAGCTCTGTTTTGACACCAAGTAAACAAGGAAAATCAAGTGTGTATTATGTTAGGTGAAGGTGTTGAGGAAGAAAAAAATGAAGCAGAGAAGGTCAGTGGAAATGTGTTTTCTGGGTGTTGGGCATTTAGAGTTAGGTGCCAAGAAAGGCTTTGCTGAAAATGTCACAGCTGAGGGGATGAGAAGGAAAATCACAAGGATTCACAGAGAGCTATATTCTAGGCTGAAGTTATAGCAAGGAGGCCAGTAGGACTGGAGCAGAGGAAGGTAGGAGCGGGGTGAGCTCAGTGCAGGCACAACTGTAGATCGTGGTGGAAACAACTAGGCTTTGCCTCTGTGGAGGTGGGAAGCTAAGAACCTTTGGAGCGGTGGTGTTAGATATGACTCTGACTTGTATAGTAATAGGATTCTAGTTGTTCTGGCACAAAGTAGATGTTCAATAAACTATAAGTTTTTAAAGCCATCTGGATTGCCTGGGTTATGCTGTGATGGCAAATAACACATCTCAGTGACTTAAAGCAATAAAGGTTAATATCGTGCCCACATTATATGTCCAACAAAGGTCTGGCCCTTCCCTAGGGGTCCAGCTAATAGAGGGGCCACCACATTATGATTCTGATATTTCTCACCTGAGGTTTTAAGCCAGGGGAAGAGGGTGATGAGAACCAGAGGAGCAGCAACTAATGTTTGTGGTTGGGAGTGATGTATGTCACTGCCTCTCATACGTATGTCGCCAGCCAGAATTCATCACAGGCCCACACCTGGCTCTAACAGAAAAGGGAACCACAAGCCTCCAGGCACTCAAAGAAAATCTGATGAATGCAACACTGCTTTTAGAATTTCCAAAATCAGCCTCTATTACTGGCTTAATATTTTTATTTTTATTGGTGCATTATAATTATATATAATAATGGGATTCCTTGTGCCATATTTGTATATGTACATAACACAATTTGATCATCTCATTCCCCAGTACCTTCCTTTTTCCTCCCTCTCCCTTCCTCGTCTGCTGGCTCTATTCTGCTGAACTGGCTTAATTTTTTAAAGAACATGAATTATAAGGGTTTTAAACTTCTCACATTTGGAGGGCTGCTAATTACCTCTGTTTCCTAGAGGGGAAAGGATGTGTTCATATCAGGAGGGGACCCTGAAAAAGAATAGAATCAATGGTCCTTAATTTTAGTTAACAGCTTCCCCCTCCAACTCAGCTTCCTACATCAGGATCCTGGGCATTATGTTGGACAACCTACCTCCCCATGTCCAGCCATTATTTCTGTTTACTTTACCTGTTAAAACACATCTTAAGTTGGGCATGGGTGGCACACACCTATTATGCTGGTGATTTGGGAGGCTGAGGCAGGAGGATTGCAAGTTTGAGGCCAGCCCTGAGTAACTTAGTGAGATCTTGTCTCAAAATAAAAAAGACTGGGGAATGCAGCTCAGTGGTAAAGCACTGCTGGGTTCAGTCCGCAGAACAAAGCAAAAAAATAAAAAATAAAAATAAAAACAATAAGCAAACAAAAAAAAACTACCTCTTAAGCAGATCCTTAGCTTGCAACCCCACTGGAGACCATACCTTGCTCTAATTATCACCATCCCTCACATTTTCTAAAAGTAAATAAATGAGGGAATATTGTTATGGTCTGTCCACATGGCCACTGTGACCATGTCACATCTCTGCTTTCTCTTCAGTGGCTCCATGTAATATCAAAATATTGCTCAGCACTTTCCTTGGTATTCAAGACTGGAATGGTTTGAACATGTCTCCCAAGGCTGCAGGTGTTGGAATTGAATCTCCATTGTGAGATATAAGACGGTGTAAACTGAATCTCACCTTGATGTCTGGGGCTGGGGCCTTAGAACGAGAAAAGGTCATCAGAAAGGAACCCTCTTGATTGGATCCTGGTGGCTTAATTAAAAGGGGGAGAGAGACTGGACAGATAAAAAATATATTTGTGCTTCTTTGTGTCTGTCTTGCCCTGTGATGCCCTGCACCACTTGAGACTCTACCAGTTAGGTTGTTGTGTTAGTCAGCTTTTTGTCACTGTGAGCAACATACCTGACAGGAACAGGTAAAAATTAATGTGGGGCTTACAGTTTCAGAGATCTCAGTCCATGGTTGGTCATCTTCATTGCCCTGGGCCTGAGTTGAGGCAGAACATCATGGCAGAAGGGTATGATGAGGAGTGGCTGGGGCTGGGGCTCAATGGCAGAGCACTTGCCTAGCATGTGTGAGGCACTGGCTTCTATCCTTAGCACCATATAAAAAAATGAAACAAATAAAGGCATGCTGTCCATCTACAACTATAAATTTTTTTTTAAAAAAAAAGGGGCATGATGGAGGAAAGCAGCTCAACTCAAACCTTCCAAGACTTGCTCCCAGAGACCTAATTCCTGTAAATAGGTCTCACCTTCTAGCCACCCATTCACAAAGTCAGAGCCCTCGTGATCCAATCATTGCCTGAAGGCCCTCTCTAACTCGAGGTGCATGTAGAATCAAGCTTCCAACAAGTGAGTTTTTAGAGGACATTCCAGATCTAAACTATGACAATCATCATCAGATGCAGCTCCTTGGCCTTGGTCTTCCAGAATCATGACATGGAATGAACTGCTTTCTCTATGTGGTTGTAGAGACAACGTAACACCAACCCATTCTATGGTGTTATGTTACGGGCAACAGAAAATGGACTAATGCAAAGGCACTTTGAGACCCAGCCTCTCACCCCTCAGGGTCCCCCCACCATTTCCAGGTATATCTCCTGTGCTCCAGGCCTGCTGGCTGCTCTGCACTTTTCTTAGCTTGTCCCTTTAAACTTTCTCTCATGCTGTTCCTTCTTCCTGCCACCTGTTTCCTATCTTTAGTGGAAAAAGTTGTGTTCATTGTTCAAGACCCAGTTTAAATGCAGTTTCTATGTGATGCTTCGTTGATGTTGCCTTGACAGAGGGACTGGACTCTTCTAAACATATCTCTAGTATGGCACCAGCATGTTTACAGCTGCCACTTAGTATATGCAGGTTCTGTCTTCATGGATTTGAAGATAGAAAAATTGCAGATAGAAAATACTGGGGGGGTGGGCCTGGGGATGTGGCTCAAATGGTAGTGTGCTCGCCTAGCATGCGTGAGGTACTGGGTTCAATCTTCAGCACCACATTAAAAAATAAAATAAAGATATTGTGTCCACCTAAAACTAAAAATAAATATTAAAAAAAATACTGGGGGGGGATTGCTTTTGAGCACTTGCCTAGCAAGCATGAGGCCCCAAGTTCAATCCCCAGCACTGAAAAAATTTCTTTTGTATTAAACAAATACATATTTCTTTTTCTTGTCATTGTTCCCTAAACAGTAGCATATAACAACCATTTACACAGCATTTACATTGGATTTGGTATTTTAGGTAATCTAGAGATGATTTAAAATATACAGAGGATGTACCTAGGCTATATGCAAATGTAATCCCATTTTACATAAGGGATTTGAGTGTTCATGGATTTTGGTATCAGTAGGGATCCTGGAACCAGTCCCTTTCAGATATTAAAGGACCATATTATCATCTACTTCCATGCTCCTTGACCCCCATCTTGCTGCCTGCACATTGATATTTTCTATTATAGTTCATTCTGATATTTTTTAAGTACATGCTGGTCCATCCATTAACATAATTTTACTATAGTTAAAAAAAATCTGCCTAGGTGGTAGGGACTAAGTTCTTAATTATCTTTCCATTTCCCAGAGCTTAAGATAGTAATAAATGTTTGCTTAAATAAATGAGTAAATAAATGAGGGAATGATTATTTAAATGGGAGTGAAAGTATCACTTGAATGAATAAGCAAATATGTCAATGAATGAATAAGTGGATGAATGAGCTGGTGAGTGAATGAAGAGGCTAGTGTGTTGTGGGAACCAGCAGCATCAGTCAGTAGGTTCCCCAGCTCTTGCACCCTTAGTGCAGGGCTTCTCCAGCTGGGATTCTTGGTCATTCACCATCAGACTGTCTTGGAGAAAGTAATAAAATGTAGACCCAAGCCAGGTGTGATGGTGCACGCCTGTAATCCCAACAATTTGGGAGGCTGAGGCAGGAGGATTGTGAGTTCAAAGCCAGTCTCAATAGATTAGCAAGGCACTTAGCAACTCAGAAAGACCCTATGTCTAAATAAAATATAGAAAAGGGCTGGGGATATGGCTCAGTGGTTAAGCACCCCTGTTATCCACCTTAGACCTGCCACATCCAGCTTTCTGGATGAAGCACAGGAGCCTGCACTGTTTAAAGCTATCCAGATGATTTTGAAGTGTGCTGACTTCTGAACTGGAGGATGGCAAGAGATCCTAGTTGGCTATAACAAAGGTAAAAGCCTCACTCCATCCTTCTTGCCCCACCACAGAAGGAAAGAGACTTCCTGTGAGTCTGCCCCTCCTCCACTATATCCCTCTGGCCAGCAATGAGGGGGTGATAGACCCATCCCACACTGCAGGAGAGCAGAAGACAGGGTTACTATAGCAACATATTAAGAACTATGAAGCCACTTCCGGTCTTCTCATCTGGAAAGGAGTCAAGCTTTGGGGCAGGAATGGGAAGGGAAGATCACTCCCCTGCTCCCCACATCTACATAGCTCACAAAGCTGCACGTAGTTGTATGTTACAAAGCTCTTTCACAGGCTATACCTTCCAGAGAACTCACAGGAAACTAAGAAGTGGTATTTGCATTTTTACAAATCTGAAAATGGGGCTAGAGTCACCTGCCATGCCAGTTGGTGGCAGAGCTGGTTTTGGAATCAGACTTTGTGATTTCTAAGCCTGTGCTCATACTTCTCTGATAGTTGCTTGCCCTGGGGAAGTGACAGAGGAGGACTCAGAGCAAGGATCCCATTGGTGCTGGGAGATTGGGGTATATATATTGGCCCACTAAACCTGGCACTTCTCTAGGAAAGCTCACAAGCAGAAAAGTTTCCAAAATATGCCCATGCATGCACACATGTAGCACATGTATATATACTGAAAGAAAGTGTTCATACAACAGCCTCACCTGCAAATACCTATGCCTGAATGTACGTATGTTCATATCCAGATACACAAACGGCTGTAAATATATCATCGGGCATATATACCTGTCCATACATGGAAACAGACATAAATTGATTGCCTTAATGACTATTTCCCCTTTTTTCATGTTTTTAGTTGTAGATAAACACAATAAATTATTTATTTATTTTTAAGATTTATTTTTTAAAGCTTTATTTATTTATATGTGGTGCTGAGTATAGAACCCAGTACCTCATATATGTGAGGCAAGTACTCTACCACTGAGCTGCAACCCAGACCGACTCTCCTCTTTTTTCATGTGACTTTGTAGCACCTCTCCTCTGAGAGGGGCATCTAGTCCCCCAGCCTCTGAATCTGGTCTTGGCCACGTAACTTGCTCTGGCCAATGCAATGTTAGCAGACACCTTGAAAAAATGATCCTGTGCTCTGCTTCTTTCCTGATCCTTGCCTTCTTCATGTGAGATCCTGCCTAGGGTGTTAGAGGATTGGATACAAGGTACAGAACCAAGTCACCCAGTGTATCCCAGGGAGACCATCCTAAATCAGCCAACCTATGGCCAACCACCAGAAGAGTAAGACGGACTAAAACGAGAACTGCAAAGTTGAGTCATGAACCAGACTGAGTCATGAGCCAGATTCATATTTATTGTAATGTGGCACTGAGGGTTTATGTTTATTATTATACAACGTCACTTTAATAATAGATAATTGATAGACATATATACCAGTGGGGAATTTATCATGGAAAGAGACCTAAGCAATGTGTTCATTAGGCCATATGGTTTTGTAAGATGTGTAAAAGTATTATTCTGTCTTAAATAACAGCTTCATTCAGCTATATCTCATATACAATAAGATTCACCCTGTTAAATGTACAATGCAGTGGCTTTTCGCATTTTCACAGTTATACAACCCTCACCATCATTTAATTCCAGAATTTTTCATCATCCCAAAAAGAAAACTCCCATGCTCATTAGTAGTTACTCCCTACTCCCTTCTACCCAGCCCCTGGAAGTTGGTAATCCACATTCTGACTCAAAAGATTTTCCTGTTTAGAGCATTTTATGGAATCATACAACAGGTTGCCTCTTGTTCTCACTACTTTCACTTAGCATAATGTTTTCAAGGTGCATCCATGTGGTAGCAGGTGTTATCACTTCATTTCTTTTTATGGATGGATAATAGACCATCTTATGTATATGCCACATTTTGTCTGTCCATTCACAGATGATGGGCATTTGGGAAAAGCAATACATTCTTACCATTGTCAGGACTGATAACTCATTCTACTCTGACTTATTTCCTGTAACACTTCCCTTGTGATTTAGGCATTTGGGGAAAGTTGTTTGGGGGTAGGTTTAGTGTGAAATCAGTGTGATGCACAGATGTTGTTCATTGTCCCTGCCATATATAGGTTATTATTATCTATCCTGCTCTAGCATTGGCTTCCCTACTACCCTGGGGCCAACTTTTCCTGGGTCCTGATACAAAGCAGCACAACCTGAAGTTGTGCTGAATTATTTCAATGAGTGGTCTGATGTCCAGTGCCAGTGGGTCATAGGAGAGAAACAAGATCGAAAGTGGACATTGCCAAGTTTGTTTTGGAAATGGAAATGGAAAATTAATCATCAGGAGCATAAAATAATAATTGGATTCTGTTCCTGTCACTGCCTAGTCAAAAAAGTTTTTTCAACTTGAGCATGTTGGATAGTGTAACATATCCCCAGTCATGCAACATATTCCATTATAAACACACCTTGCTTTTCTTCTTTTGTGATGGAAAACATAAAATAGTTCGTTGGAATTCCTTACCAGAGGCACCCAGACCTGAAGTTGTCCTATAAGCACCAAGCATGAGTATAAAGTCACACATCTTATACATGCCAACTCTTGGTAAAAACAAATGTCACTCAACCATGCCAGGGGAGAGACTGATTTATCATTCTTCCTTCTCCATTGAAGATATTAAAATATAAAAATTCCAAATAAAAAGTATACAACAAAAAATAGGAAATGCATTTCAGAAGCTATCAGAAAGTTAAAGCATTCATTATTTTCTTGGATTTGTGATGTTACTGTTATTTGCCAGCTTTGTATAATCTTGAAACATTGTGATTTAAAAAATCTGAATATTCATATGTATATAAATAAATTTGCATTGATACTTCTGAAGTCTTTTTCTTAAAGGGAGTCCCCCAAATTGCATAAACTTGACCTTCCTTCCCTAAAAAATTCAGATTCATCCTGATACAGTGCTTAAGACCACTGTGCATACACACACTGGCATATCCCCAAAAACAGACACTCTCCAGTGTCAGACATGAGAAGAAGAATCAGCTCTGCTCTTTTTTTTTTTGAGAGAGAGAGAGAGAGAGAGAATTTAATATTGAATTTTAGTTTTCAGCGGACACAACATCTTTATTTGTATGTGGTGCTGAGGATCGAACCCCGTGCCACGCGCATGCCAGGTGAGCGCGCTACCACTTGAGCCACATCCCTAGCCCTAGCTCTGCTCTTACAAGGCAAGAGACTTCTTTGGTCACAAGTATGAGCTCCAGGACAACTTGGAGACATCCCCCTACTCAGCAAAATTGCTTTTGCTTACAGTTCTGCTTTTCTCCTCTTACCTTGGACCACAGATACTTCTAGTCTTTTAAAGCCCAGCCTTTCTACTCCCTTCTTCCTGGTTTCTGGAAATTTCCAGCAGCCTTGTCTGTTTCCTGTAAAAACTCATCAGCTTGTCTACACCCAGGCATGTAGCAAGGAGAAGTAACTACCCTGGGGAGATTTGAAAACAAGGCTTATCTCCCTGGAAGATACTGCTGATGGTGAAATTTTGACATGGTGAAAAATGGAAATAATTGGGATCTGCAGCCATTTTGTGTTTTTTTCTGTTGCTGCAAGAGTGCCAGAAATTGGATAATTTATACCAAAAAGATATTTATGTTTTACAAAAGTTTTGGAGGTTGGAAAGCCCAAGGTCAATGACCACAGAGTTTTCAGGGTCTTTCTTCTGTTGTGTGGGGAATCTCCAAGGAGAGTCAGGCATCACATGGTGAGTAACCTAGAGTAATTCTCTCCTCCTCCTTGTTTTCCTGCTTCTCCTCCTCCTCTTCTTCTGTGTCTCTCTCTTTTCTTTTCCTAGTGCTGAGGATGAAACTCAGGGCCTCACACATGCTAGACAAGTACTGTGCCACTGGGCTACAACCTCAGCCCTCTCTTCCTCCTTTTAAGTTCCATTAGTTTAGGGCCCCAATTTATGGCTTCATTTAAATGAGGCCCATTTTAGGAGGCTCTGATTTTCTGTGACTGTCTTATTCCTTCTCCTCTGTTCCCTCTATCCCATCTCCACATACTATCTTTGGATTATGTTTCCATTCTCCTTAATACCCCACAATGGGAATTAAATGTCAACATGAATTTTGGTGGAGATATTCAAACCATAGAAACAGTCTTCACCTCGCACAGGTGTAAGGGCTCCTCTCTGCCTTAGTTTCTCCCTGTGTGTATTTTTACCTGCTGTACTCCTCTTTGCTTCTCATCCTCTTTGTATCTGCTTGGCCTGTATATCAGAATCAGCAAGCTTTTCCCATAAAGATCTGGATTGTAAGTATTTTGGATTTTGGAGGACACATATAGTTCTTGTCGCAATTCCCCAACTCAGCTAGTGAATGAAATCAACCCCAGACAACACTAAAAAGAACAAGCAGGGACTGGGGTTGTGGCTCAGTGGTAGAGCATTTCCCTAGCTTTTGTGAGGCACTGGGTATGATTCTCAGTACCATATACAAATAAATAAAATAGATTCTAACTTACTGGCCCCATTTTTAGAGTGTTAGATACCTGAGATCAGAGCCTGATTCTTTACTTACCATGGAATCTTCAGGGCTCAGGAGTGTGCTTAGTGTGGATTGAGTGCTCAGCCATACCAAGAGGCTGTAATTCTTCCAGTCTGCCATGCTGTTTTCTCTTTTATCCCTTCTGTCTGTGAAACTTCAGCCTCTCCCAAAAGTCTGGGAAGAGAATTAAGCTGGAGTGACTAGGGGCACCCAGAAGGACCAGCTCCACCAATCAGGCTGCATCTCAAGGACACTTACACACCTCTTTCCCTTCCTTTCATTTGTTCATTCAAATGGGTAGTAATATGTCACTGGCGGGTTCCTTTGTACAATCAGCTCATCCTCAGAGTGGGAGTTGTATTAACTTCTGGACTTTGACATCAGTCCAGTTAGTCCTCTGTATCTGTGGGTTTCACTTTCACAGATTCAAACAACAGCAAATCAAAAAAAAATTCGGAGGGGCTGGGGTTGTGGCTCTGTGGTACAGCACTTGCCTGACACATGTGAGGCACTGGGTTCTATCCTCAGCACTACATAAAAATAAATAAATAAAATAAAGGTATTGTGTATATCTGCAACTAAAAAAAATTTTTTAAAAATATTTGGAAAAATAGTTGTGACTCGTGGCCACTCGTCCACACAGGTCCTTGGGGTACTTGAGGAGGACCACCGGCACCTGTACAGGAATCCTAGCCATGGCTCCCACGCAGGACACCCAGCTACTGCCCATGTGCCAGGAACTATAGCCATTACTCCCGTGTGGACCCCCATCTACAAATGTGGGGTTCCTCCTGTTGCCTCCATCTTGGGACATTGCAACCACTGCCACAGTTCCTACACACAGTAGCCTGTACCTGGAGACTTTGCACTGGGTCCAGAGACAGCCACCAGCCACAATACTGCATGCCACAGAGTTGCATCTCTGAATACATCATTCAATGCTGCTGCCCGACCTGACACTCCATCGCTGAAAGCAGCCACCTCCATCTTGGGACACCTTTGTTGCCATCTTTAGTTCGGCCAACTCCCAGCTTGGAACACTGGCTGGGGCTTAGAAGCAATATCAAGGTACCGAAAGTTGCTAACTCCCCCCTCAACCCTGCACAGTGCTTGTTGCTATGTGGCTGGTCCATAGCTCGAAAAACTGGGTTCTGAACTACCTAATATAAAACAGCTCTCCAGGACAGGTACACAGCCCCAAGAGTGCAGCCCATAAACCTCGGGAGAGAAAGGTTCCTGATTGGTAAGTAGAAAGGGAGGGGGTGAGTGAGATACAGTTTAGAGACTAAATTAGAGACTAGGAATTTCAAGGTCTACAGGAAATATAAGAGATAAGACCATGTGCTCACATCACATGAGTGAGTGCCAAAGGAGATCCCTGGACCAACCCTCCCACCCTAACCATCACCATCCTGAGGGTGGAGATACCAGCAAACAGACAACCCAACCTATTGGATGAGAAGGGAAGCTGGAAAGATCCTCATCTCCAACAAAAACAATCCTTGTATCTTCCTTCAAGATTTTCTTTTTCCTCTCTCCTCCCATCCTCACATCCCCAACATTTGTGAAACCCACTACTTTTCATGAATTAGGCTACCAAGGACTGGGATGTCTGATACAGTGGTATTGTATATTCTTTTACCTCCTATTTTTACATTTTTTACTTTTTCTTAATATTTGTTTTTTATACTCTACTGTCTTCCTGAAATCACTTTCTCTTTCTTCTCCTGCTCCTAACCAACTTATTTAGATTCCTCTTGCATGCTTTGTAAGATCTAATAACTCTATAACCTCACATCCTTCCCACTCAACATTTCATTTACACCTCACTACCAGTTCCTTGTCCACCATCAGAAACTGTAGATCCTTTTGCAAATGTACAGTTTAAATTGTAGATAATAATTGAACTCACCATTTCTGTATATTGTGGCAAAACTATAAATGTCTAAATAGCAGCTATTTGGTTTAAGGTTGTATATTGTTTTTATTTGGATCTGTTTACGTTGTGCTTCCCCTTAAAGGAGAGATATTGGAAACCTGCAAGGACACTATATGCTTATAGGGTAAATACTATAAAGCCTTGGATCCGCAGTGCTAGAAAGGAAGACACATGAACAACATGAAAAAACAAGGGAAGAATGTGCTCCCAAACAAATCAAGATACTACATTATTAGAAGCTATGGCTAACACAACAGAAGAAATGACAGGAGTTCAGGATGTATATAATTAAAATATTCTGTGAATTAAAGGATTAAATAAGAGAGGAACTATAGGCAGCAAAAGATCATTTCAATAAAGAACTACATAAGCAAATACAGGAAACAAAGATTCTTCAATAGGAAGATAGAGATTCTGAAAAAAAATTCTTGAAATAAACAATAAACCAAATTAAAAGCTTAATAGAAAGCATCACCAACAGATTAGATCACTAGGAAGACAGGACCTCAGATAATAAAGATAAAATATATACTCTTGAAAAGAACATTAACAACACAGTGAAGATGTTAAGAAACCATGAGCAGAACATTCAAGAATTATGGTATAACATAAAAAGACCAAATTTAAGAATTATCAGGATTGAAGAGTACCTAGAGTTCCAAACCAAAAGAATGAACAATCTATTCAAAATAATATCAGAAAAATTTTTGAACATGAAGAATGAATTGGAAAATCAAATACAAAAGGCTTACAGGACACCAAATGTACAAAATCACAACAGATCCATACCATGTCACATTATAATGAAAAAGCCTAGCATACAGAATAAGAAGAGAATTTTAAAAGTCACAAGAGAAAGGAATCAGATTTCATATAGGGAGAAACCAATTAGGGTATCTGTAGATTTCTCAACCCAGACACTGAAAGCTAGAAGATTCTAGCTCTGAAAGAAAATGTATGCCAATCAAGAATTTTATATCCAGTAAAATTAATCTTTAGATTTAATGATAAAATAAAAACCTTCCATGATAAACAAAAATTAAAGGAACTTAACAGCTAGAAACCCTGCACTACAGAACATACTTGGCAAAATATTCCATGAGGAAGAAACAGAAAACAACAGTAAAATCAGCAAAGGGCAGTATTACACTAGAGAAAATAGTAATCAAAGGAGAAACTAAGTCAAGTTAAATACCAAAAATAAATGAATATAACCAGGAATAAAAATCATGTCTCAGTAATAACTCTGCATATTCATGGCCTAAACTCGCCAATCAAAAGTCATAGACTGGCAGATTAGATTAAAAAAAGACAACAATATGCTGCCTTCAAGAGACTTATGTCATAAGAAAGACATCCACAGGCTGAAGGTGAAAAGTTGGAAAAAAATATACCACTCACATGGACTGTGGAAACAAGCAGGGATTTCCATCCTTATATCAAATAAAGTAGACTTTAAGACAAAGTTAACCGAAAGGGATAAAGAAGGATATTTCATACTGCTTAAAGGAACCATACATCAACAAGACATAACAATTATAAATATATATGCCCCAAATAATGGAGCATCTACATTCATCAAACAAATTATTCTCGAGTTCAAGAGTCAAATAGACTACAACACAATAATTCTGGGTGACTTTAACATAGCTCTTTCATTACTGGATAGATTTTCCAAACAAAAGCTGAATGAAAAAACTATTACTCAATAATATAATCAATAACTTAGACTCAACATACATATATATAGAGAGAGTATTTCATCCATCAACAAGCAAATACACTTTCTTCTCAGCAGCACATGGATCCTTCTCTAAAATAGACTCTATTATGCCACAAAGCAACTCAGTGAATACAAAAAAATTAAAGATACTACCCTGTATTCTGTCAGATCATAATGGAATTAAATTAGAAACCAGTGATAAAATAAAAAATAGAAGCTATTCCAACAATGGGTTACAAAAGACATTAGGGCTGGGGTTGTGGCTCAGTGGTATAGCACTTGCCTTGCATGTGCAGGACCTTGGGTTCAATCCTCAGCACCATATACAAAAATAAACAAGTGAAATAAAGGTGTTGTGTCTAACTACAACTAAAAAATAAATTAATATATTTTTAAAAAGATATTAAAGAGGAGATTTAAAAAATTCTTAGATGTAAATGAGAACATTGATACAACATATCCACATCTCTGGGACACTATGAAGGCAGAACTAAGAGGAAAGTTCATTGCATGGAGTTCATTCCTTAAAAGAAGAAAAAGTCAACAAATAAATGACCTAACATTACATCTCCAAAGCCCTAGAAAAGGAAGAACATATCAACACCAAAAGCAGTAGAAGACAGGAAATAATTAAAAAATCAGAGCTGAAATCAATGAAATTGAAACAAAAGAAACAATTGAAAAAAATTGATAAACCGTTAGTAATGAAGAGGAGGAGAGAGAGAACTCAAATTACCAACATCCATGATAAAAAAGGAAGTATCATGATGGGCACTATAGAAATACAGAAGATAATTAGAAATTATTTTGAAAATTTGTACTCCAATAGAATAGAAAATATTGAAGGCATCAACAAATTTCTAAATTCATATGATTTGCCCAAACTGAATCAGGATGATATACACAAGTTAAATAGATCAGTTTCAAGGAATTAAATAGAAGATGCCAGAGAAGCCTAGCAACCAAGAAAAGCCCAGGACCAGATGGATATACAGCTGAGTTCTACAACACCTTTAAAGAAGATCTAATACCAATACTCCTCAAATTATTTCATGAAATAGAAAAAGAGGGAACATTTCCAAACTTATTCTATGAGATCAATATCACCTTGATTCCTAAACCAGACAAAGATACATCAAAGAAAGAAAACTTCAGACCAATATCTCTAATGAACATAGATGCAAAAATTCTCAATAAAATTCTGATAAATCAGATATAAAAACATATCAAAAAGAGTGCACCATGATCAAGAGGGGTTCATCCCAGGGATGTAAGGTTGGTTCAACATATGAAAATCAATAAATATGTCATCACATCAGTAGACTTAAAGATACAAATCATATGATCATCTCAATAAATGCAGAAACGTCATTCAACAAAATACAGCACCCCTTCATGTTCAAAACACTAGAAAAACTAGGGATAACAGGAACGTATCACAATATTGTAAAAGCTATCTATGCTAAGTCCCAGGCCAAAATCATTCTAATGGAGAAAAATTGAAGGCAGGGCTGGGGATGTGCCTCAAGCGATAGCACGCTGGCCTGGCATGTGTGCGGCCCGGGTTCGATCCTCAGCACCACATACAAACAAAGATGTTGTGTCCGCTGAAAACTAAAAAAAATAAAAATAAATATTAAAAAATTCCCCCTCCCTCCCTCCCCCCCTCCCCCCTCTCTCTTCTCTCTCTCTCTCTCTCTCTCTCTCTCTCTCTCTCTCTCTCTCTCTTCTCTCTTTCTTTAAAAAAAGAAAAAAGAAAAATTGAAGGCATTCCCTCTAGAAACTGGAACAAACAGGGATGCCCTCTTGCACCACTTCTATTTAACACACACACAAACACACATACACACAATGGAATATTACTCAGCATTCAAAGAGAATAAAATCATGGCATTTGCAGGTAAATGGATGGAGTTGGAGAATATTATGCTAAGAGAAGTAAGCCAATCCTTAAAAACCAAATGCCAAATGTTTTCTCTAGTTATCATCCATAATGGGAAGGAAAGAATATGGAGGAATGGAGGAAGTTTAGATAAGGGGAAGGAGAGGAAGGGAGCGGGTAGGGGGTAGGAATGACAGTGGAATGAGATGGACATCATTACCCCAGTATACATGTATGAAGACGTGGATGGTGTGGCTCAACTTTGTGTACAACCAGAGACATGAAAAATTGTGCTCTATATGTGTACTATGAATTGAAATGCATTCTGTCATATATAACAAATTAGAATGAATAAATAAATAAATAAAAAGAAATATATATTTTTTAGCATCTGTACTAAGCACAGGTAGGCCTTTTTCCTTGTCATTATTCCCTAAACAGTAGAGCAGAACAATTATTTTCATAGCATTAATTGTATTTGGTATTATAAATTATCTATGGATGATTTAAAGTATATGGGAGCTTTGCATCGGTTATACACAAATACTGCATCACATTATGTACTGGAATTGAGAATCCACAGCTTTTGTTATCCATGGAGGTCCTGAGACAACAGTATTTACTAAATACCGACACTGCACACAGGGCTTTCCCTTATAGTCTAACATGGAAACAGAAAAGTACCACTAGCCCAGGTATTGAAAACACCAAAATGTTGTTAATGAACAAATGGATGATTGGTTGAGCCGAGCATGTTTAGGGAAAAAGGAGGACTGATTCTGTCAGCAGCAACCAGGCACATTTTCTAAGAGGAAAATGTGGGGCTCAAGGAATCAGGACAAGGTGGTCTAATTCCTTTCAACAAAGGGAGGCATTCAAGAGTGACCATGGGAAACCCAGATTCTAGCCTAGAGCAGGAAGCTATGCAAGGGTGTGAGGTGCCAGACACTTTATAGATAGGGACACTGAGGCTCAGTGGCACAGTTGACTGTTGGAAGGTACCACCAGGAGTCCAAAGAGAGATTTGTGATACTTCAGAGAAGATAGTATTGTGCTCTATATGTGTGTTGTTGATTTTAGCAATAACTCCAGGGCAGGCAGCTGCTTGGAACTCAGTCCAGAATCCCAACCAGAATCCTTTCCAGGAAGCCCTCACCAGAGCTCTGAAGTCACAAAGACAAGGGTTTTGTGTATCTTTAATGCTGATCAGTACCAGAATCTTTGTTCAGTAGTATAATGACTGTTAAAAAAAAAAGTTTTCAGAGGTGAAACTGGTGACATGTTTGACAGCATAATGGATGCTAGAAACAGGCAGTTGGTAAAATTAGTGGGATTCAGAATATGTGGCTTGGTTTGAATACATTAGAGACCCTCCCTCCCCTGGCATGAACAAGGTGTAAGAATCCTGTAAGCTCTATTAATGGCACCTAATAGATCTGCATCCAGCCATTGGTTAAAGGTGATTCCGATCACCTGATCTGGCCTGTGACTTTTACAGAATGTGACTCTAGAATATTCTATTTCTGCCTTACATTTTTTTTTTAAAGAGAGAGTGAGAGAGGAGAGAGAGAGAGAGAAATTTTAATATTTATTTATTTTTTAGTTCTCGGCGGACACAACATCTTTGTTGGTATGTGGTGCTGAGGATCGAACCCGGGTCGCACGCATGCCAGGCAAGCGCGCTACCGCTTGAGCCACATCCCCAGCCCTCTGCCTTACATTTAAATGAATTTAATAACATGTTGCATGTCCTGTTTAGGGACTACTAGCTCAAAGAACAGTTGCTTAATAAATGTCTTTGTAGAGACAGAATTCTGTCCATGGCCTGGTTGTACAGTTATCTGAGAAATTGTGGGGAACCAGCAAATCCTTCCTCTCTCCTAATTGCTGGCTCCCACACAAGCCACCAAAGAGAGCCTAGAGCTGTGCCTTTCATATTGTCTTTGATCTCTTTAAAATAATAGCCCAAAGAGTTACTGGGTCTCCTAACTCCCAGGACATAGCTATGCACATGTAGTTGGGAGGGGCTGAGAGGCAGCTCTGCCACTTTCCAGAAGGTGTCTTCATTCATCTCCACCACTGGACCTAACAGCCAGAAGCCATCAGCCTAGCAAATGGGATGGTGAAGAGAATGAGACTGGGTGGCTACTGCTTCCAGAATTCCATTAGAGATAAAGATAGGTTTCTGGAGCAATCAAAGTAATTTTCAGAGCTTCCTCTCCATAAGTCAAACCCCAGACCCGGGCATCCCTCTGTTCCATGGCTTTTCTGGGAATTTCCTCCTTGTAAAGATTGTGAGAGTCTGGGAGGCAAGGAGACCAGAGGAAAGGGAAAGGAATAAATCCACTTCACACCAAGATACCTTGCCTTCCTCTGCTGGACCGGTAGAGGAGGCCATGATGGCCCTGTGGCTGGACACCCTGAGAAAGCAGGGTTGAGTGGGAGAGTGGGTGGACTTTGGGAAGATGTACATTTCTGTAAATTCTTTCACTCTAAGACAAAGTGAGCCTAGCAGAATCACCAAGGACTGGGCTGTGGCACACGAGCTATCCCTCTGACAGGCTGGTGAACCTCAAGCTGTCTAACCACTGACATAGTCCCCTAAAGCCTTCCAACTTCTTGGATAGTACTACCTGCTGTAGCAAACCCATCTGAACTGTGGCCCAGTTGGTTTGGGCTGGACAGCTGCCCTTAGGCTCCTTTTGTGGTAGAGCCAGCTGGGCTTCACACAGGGTAATGCACCTCCTCCCTTTAGGTAGACACTACCCAGAGGCTCTCTGGACCCTAAAGTGGTTCTAGGGTAGCTGGCCCAGTTGCCCACAGTAATGACCTTAATAGAACCTTTCTATTGGTTTTCCCTGCATGCTCTCTCCCTGCTTCACTCCCCTACTTAACCTCCTTGCCACATTCTGAGACCCTCCTTGGGGAGGACTTCCTGATCTTTGAGGAGGCTTGGTCACCTTCTTCTACCATCTGGAATTTCTTGCTCATAGCATTTACTATGGTGTATATATGGTGTGTCCCCCAAGGGTTCCTGTGTTGGAGATTTGGTCCCAGTGTGGCGGTATAAGAGAAGGGCTTAGTGTAAAGTTAATTAGATCATTGGGCATGCTGCCTTCAGAAAGGAATGATGTTGTTCCCTCTCATGAGATCCTGTTTATTTCTCCTGAGACTGACTTGTTATAAATGAGCTTTCTGTGTGACCATGCAGTCTCTTGTGCATGCTTTTTCATCTTTGTAATGCTATCAGCCAGGAGTCCCTCCCTAGAACTAACCAGAAGTCAGCAATATGTTTCTGAACTTCTATAACTGTGAGCTAAAGAAACCTATTCTTAACAAGTTACCCAGCCTTGGAATGGAATAATACCATATTTATCACCCCTGTAATAAAAACATTTTTGGTACCATTATTGATTTATGCCTCTTCCCCAACTATACTACAAACTCCACTAGTAGTGACAAGTCTATTCTGTTTATCACTTTACGCTCAGAACACATAGTAGGTGCTCAATAAATACTGGTTAAATAAATGAATTGTGTATGGGAAACAGATGGAATGGGCATAGTTGTTATCACATACCATCTTTGTCACATTGATGAAGCCATCAGAAGTCTCTCTTTTGTCTCTTCAGTTTCCTTCCCTGCATGTAGGGAACAAGGCCCTGCAGGACTACTTGAAAATATTTAAGTTTCTACAAAGACTGAATGGGAGGCAGTGACAACTGTATTGAAGTATATTGAAGTTCTTGAGTCTTCTCAGACCTGCCTGAGGGGCAGGGAAGTATGGATTAGCATTCGTCAAGCACTTGGTTGGTCAGGGTTATCAGATATCCCTATGTTTACCTGGGCCCTACCGTGCTCCCTGGAGCTGTGAAGGAGAAGACATTGTCCAGGAAATCTTCGCTCTGCTCTCTGCTAGGGCCTTCATTATTCAGGTAACAAACCTTATTTCAGGGCCACCTTTATCTTTAACAGTATCATTTACTGTGCACAAGCACAGCAGTCCAGTATGCCTTCAAGGTAAGGGCTATTGTTATTGCCATTTCACAAACGGGGAAACTGAGGATAAAGGAGATAAAGTCAATTGCTGAAAGACATGCACTCAAAATTAGCAAGACTGATACAATATCAGGTCTGTCTGACACCAAAGGCCAGACGTCTTTTCTTTCCCTCCAGCAGGCCAAGTCTCCAGACGGCCAGAGGAAGTCCAAGGAGCTGGGAATCCGGATTATTTCCTGGAACTTGGGCTCCACGTGCAGAATGAAAGTCCATAGAACAATAAGCAAACGCCAGAAGTTCATTACTGGCAGGGATTTGTCAGAATGCCCTTGAGCCAAAATGTTACTGCCATGGCAATGTGGTAACATTCAACATAAACACGTGCCAGGAAACCATAGTCTGAGAAGCTGGTCCTGGGTCAGAGGGTGCACTGGGGGTTATGCCCCTCACCCCATCTCATCCCATCCCCAAGGGGACCAAGAAATATCGCCATAATCATCTCCATTTTACAAAGAAGGAAAGATGTCTAAAGAGAGGAAATGACTTGCCTAGGATCACATGGCTGCTCTGTGACTGAATCACCATTCATTGTTCATTCTGAGTCCATATTCTTTCTAGTTGCTCTTCCAGAAAGAGAACAATTTTTAAAATACAAAAGAGGCTGCTTTAGTATGCCTAAAATGCAATTATATTGCTTGAACTGATTAAAGCTCAATTCTATTGCCATGATTGGTAGACAGGAAAATGGATGAATAGTGACTTCTTGACCAGTCATTCCCCCCAAGGTGATGCCTGCTTTCTGTTTAACTTTTGTCACTTTCTAGTGTGTTATCAGATGGGTTCTAGTCATAGCCTCATTTTACAGATGAGGAAACTGAGGCCCAAAGCTTAAGCATTTATCAAGTTAACACAGCTAGGAAGTTATGAAGATGGGTTGGAAACCCAGCTGGAATCCTGAACCCATTCGTTTAGCTACTGCACTTAATTGTGTTTTGTCATTAAGTGCTTTTCAGTCATTACTTTATTTAATTCTCATAATGCTCTTCCAGCACAGGGACATTTATTCCATTCTACAGTTAAAGCAGTGAAAACTGGGAGAGGAAGACATTGTCCAGGAAATCTTGGCAAACACTGTCTGTCTATCAGACAAGACACTGCGCTGGTTTTTCCTGGAATAATTGCAGCTGTGTTCTTCCATCATGTGTACTGAGATTATCTCCTTGTCCTGGGGCTGGACATGGGGTGCATTGTGGAGATATCTGTGGACACTGCCTAGCTTGCCCTAGATCTGGAGTGGGAAGACTTAAGCAACTCAGTAGGTCATTTGGTTTACCTGGCCTAGAAACTTCTCAGCCATTAGCTAGATATTGGGGGAAAGATCATCACTATTCTGCCATGGTGGGCTCATTGGATCCTTGCAGCCCCCCAATAAAAATGAGTCCTTATCTTGCAGAGGAAGAAACTGAGGCTCAGAGAGGAAAGCTCACCTAAAGCTTGACAGGTAATCCATGAGGGAGCAGGGATCCTAACCAGGCCTGTCTGGTGAGCTGGCTTCTTCCTGTGCCCCAAACCTCCCAAATCTTGAGGCCCTCTTCTTGAGGGTCTCAAAGTGTGAAAAATCACATCACAGTTCTCTACTAGGAACCTTTCTCTTTCTCCCTGCTCTTCAGCCCTCCCCTTGGCATAGTGCCAGGCTGGGGCTCCACTATGCCTTTGTGACTACCAAGGCCAAGTTCTTGGCCTTGTAGCCTAGACCACACAAACATTGCCCTTTTCCTGGTCTCTGTTTCTGAGATGGGACCCTAGGGAAAGCTAAGAAGATAAACAAGACCAGCTGCCAGAAAGTTGAAAAGCATAGAACTCTCGCCAAGGAGAATTTATGGGAGAAACAGCCTCACACTACAGCTCAAGTTCCCACTCCTTATCTTTGCTTCTGTCAGACCTTTGCCCTGTCCTCCCAAGGAATCCCTGTCTGTAAACTCAAACTTGGACCCCAGAAGGTTGTAATGGTGCTCCCTGGCACCATTGTGGGACAGATGTTATGATCATGTCCAGTTTGCAGAGAGGGAAACTGAGGCTTTTCCAAGGTAATGTAGGTGCCAAGGGGCCTGTGCCAAGATGTGAACCCAGATCTATCTGACTTTCTGGGATTTTTTTCTATGGCAGTAAAAGGTAGAAACAAATGAGAGAAATCCTTCCTGGGGGACCTGTGGGCTGATGGGCTTCTGCTGCTTCTACAAGACTTGCTGAAAAATGCCTCCCCTTGTGGTATTTTTCAGCATGACGGACCTTGCTGAAAAGAGATTATTCCTTGTGAATCATCTGCTTTTCTCTTTTTTGAACATTTATAGAGCTATCTTACTTCGTAACAGGCAAGTTTTTGATACCTTGGAAGTGAATTCTATTATATGCTCCTAAGAGACTATGTATAGAAAAACTGTTAAAATCCTTTTAGGAACAAAAGGGTTTTCACATGCGTTTAAGAGATGTAGTGACATGGGGAGTAAACAAGCAAAACAAAAACAAAAACCCAACTGGCCAGAGAAATAGAAGATTTAATTTGGCCTTAGGTCTGTCCTGACAAAGCTATGTGATCTTGGGCTAGTCACTTTCCTTACTGAGCTTCATACATAAAATAAGAAAGTTGAAACATGATTTCTGAGGTTCATTCTACCTATTCCTGAAATTCAACGTGACCTGAATCTATTGTGCTTAAAATAATATGGCTCTTGTCCATCAACTGGCAACTATTTAAGTAAGTTGCAGTTATAGTGGAATAGTACTCAGCAATGAGAAATAATGGCTGCAGACAAATGCAATAACAGGGCTGAATCTCAAAATTATTATTTTTGAGTGAGAGAAACTAGACACTAAAGACTACTGACTGACTGATTCCATTATATGAAGTCCAAAAATAGGCAAAATATAACTGTAGTGATAAATGTTGAACAGTAGCTGCTTGGGGAAGGTGGGAAGGGGTTTGAGTTATTGACTAAAAAGTTGCACAGGGAGCTTTTTGGGGAAATGGAATTGCACTCTTTGGGTGGGAGTTACAACAATATGAATAGGTAAAAAGTAATCTATTTTGCCAGGCTCTTAAGTCTGACAGACCTGAGTCTTTAATTATAACTCAAATACTATTAATATAGAAATATATAAATCCTAGTATATAAAAGTGTGTACATGTATGTGTGTTGTTTCTGGAATTATGAACAATAACAAAATATTAGGAAATCTCCAAATGCCAAGTTTTCCCAAAACAATTGACTAAGTCTACCCCTTGGGGGTGATCCTGCTCTGAAAGGAAGAGAAATGACCTGGCCCCTCTTGATAAGAAATGCTTTTGGTGTGGTCAAGCATTGGAAAATGTCCTCTTGTCATGAGACAAGGATTGGAGGAAGTGTTTAAGGCCCAAGGGAGTGCCAACTTTGCCATGTGGCATAGAGACAGGAACGTGCTGGCAGCCCCCACCTGCGGGGAGATCTATGGTTTGGATTTGGTGGCACCACAACCCAGTCCTGTCCTCTTTGGCACAGCTAAAAGCTTTCCCTTAAGGGAAGCAGAGAGACGTGCCTGATGTATCTGATCTCAGGCCCTGCCTAGCCTCTCGCCCCTGAGAGCCATCTGCCCATTGCTTTCAAACTGAGCCCCACCTTGTGTCCACCACCAGCTCCTTTGAAGTTCTTGTCCATGATGCCAGGTTCCAAGTAGGCTCCTCACCAATTTACCAGGGTTCTAAACAAACGACAGAGTTTACTGGCAAAGTCTGTGCCTCAGCCAAACCAGCTTTTCAAGGAAAGCACAGCTGGATGGGGATACTAGAGGGTACTCACAAAAGACCCGAGGATCTGGCACACATAGGAAACAACTGAGAGGAAATAAGTGAGCCTTTGGGGGGCAGTTGCTGGATCAGGAGACAGAACAGAAACTGATAGCACAGGGGACCTGTGCTAAGAACGTGAAGAGGTCCCCAAGGACACATGGCAGGTTAAGTCTGACCCTGTAGTACAGTGATGAACCTGTGAAAGCTGCTGCCCAAAGATGGCAGGATCTGCAGATATAAAATCATTCCAGAAAAGGGAGGAAAAGCTCCCATTTGTCAAGTGCCTACTTTGTGCTGCTATGCACAGCATGTGTGAAGGCTCTTAATCCTCCCAGTACCATTTTAAGAAGGCACACTAGTGTATCTATGTTTTAGAGAGGGGGAAGCTGAGGCTCAGAGAGGGAAGGCAACTTGAACAAGATTGCATAACTAACAGAAGACAGAGCTGGATTCAGACTCAGGTCTGTTGGACTTAAAGTCAGTGTTCTTCCATGGAGATATGAACATCCTGAGTTTGTTTCTCACTCGCTGTTTCTGGAAAGCCCCATTAAAGCAGAGTCCTATCAAGGTTCTTCCAAAGGGGAGGAAAGGTTGGAAGGGTATATGGGGGCAGAAAAGATGGTGGAATGAGATAAGACATTATTACCTTAGGTACATGTATGACCGCACATATCATGTGACACTACATTGTGTACAACCGTAGAAATGTAAAGTTGTGCTGCAGTTGTGTACAATGAATTAAAATTCATTCTGCTATAGTATATACCTAATAAAAAAAAAAGCCAAGTCCTGGGTTGGATGAATCAGGTGATGCCCAGTACTCTATTCTCAGGTTCATAGATTCATGTAATAAATGTTGCAGATGGGGATCAGTGAATGGTGGCACCTTAAGATACATGGCCTGGGCCATGGACAAGTGCATGAATATCTGAAGGAAAGCAGAGTGATATGGTAAGCTGTAGAGAGCAGATGGTGGGTCACCACTGCCCCAAGTCCCTACAGGAATAATTACCACTTCCCCAACCACCTTCTTGGGTCAACCCAAACCTTCCTATGATCAAGGGATTAAAGATCCTTAAGGATCCAGCTGTTCTGCCAGCATCTGGCTAGGTACTTTTGATATTGTTACTACAGAGACTTTGGATTCTCACCTTTCTCTGGTCCCTGAAAATGTTGAATCTGCACTAGACAGGGCTCACACATTTATGCTGCTAGATGCTGTTTCTCATGCAGGAAGAAAATTATTACTATTTCTTCATGACCTATGATATGAACTCAGAAGAGTGCTAGATAGTGGTCATTTTGATCCTTGGGGTAAGACAGCACTCCCATCCTTCAGCTATGAGTCTGTGGCTGCCAAGAGCTCACAGCAGCACCTCTGCTCCACAGAATTGCCTTCATTTGACAGGACCCTCCATAGGTGGCTATATCCAAGAGCATCCCAGAGTCTGTGACTGACAGAGGGGTATAGAACACTACCCAAGCCCCCCATCTCAGCTAGAGACAGGAGCAACTTCACTTCCATAGCACCTGGTGGTTCAGGCCAGTGTTAGACTTAGGTGAGGCCACACCCTCCCTCAGTTCTTCCCTCTTCCCTACTCCTGTCCAGTCTTTCCTGCCGCTCATTCAAAACATTGTATTCACCCAGTGACCTGTGTACCCAAGTCCCAAAGACACCCACATTTCATTTTGCAGAAGAGGAAACTGAGGCTTAAATAACATAAGCCTTGCTTGGTCCCCCCAAACTCTTTCTGCCCCTTCATCCTGGACAGAATGGACAGCAGACTGGTCAGGAATAGAAATCCTGAGTGTGTGCAGGGATGGGCAGCTCACCTCCCACTGCTGCTGCAGCCACTGCCTTCCATGGCAGAGTGTTCTGTGGCCCCCGCCTCTGGCATGAGTCATCTTCCTTGCTGTTCAGAGTCCCTGGAGCTCAGTCTGGGCTGCCGCCTGACACTTGAAATGAGATTTCTCAGTCCTGCTCTTGTCAGGAAGTAGGGGTTGTGGGGGTGGCATTTCTCTACTCCCAGTGTCCTGAGTGGGAGAGGGGGCCTGGAGCCAGAGAGGACTAGTTGCTTGGCTTTCAGCTGAGCCTTTCTTGGGGACAAAATTTCAAGGTATTTTCAGGAAAAATGAGGCAGATGAGAAAGCCCAGATACTGGGAACTGAGCTGATTCAGCCACCAAAGTGGCAATAGTGGGGTTGAGGGAATCACAGACAATGTCCCAGGGATGTTTAAACACCTCTTGTGGCGACCTGGTGTCCTAGATTGTCAAACTATTCAGCCCTGAATTACCAGTTCTTTTGATTGGGCTTCAGATATCTGCCCTTCTGTTATTACCTCTGCATCTCATGTTTTCAGTTTTTTAGAAGTGAAACAAAATTTATATGTGCCAACATGCACTAATCTTACTTGTACAAATTGTTGTGCATATTTTATATATATTTTTTTCAGCATATAGGACATCTCCATTACCCCTAGAAGGTTTTCTGTTTCTTTCCTGTTAAACCCTTTAGGCAATCATTGTCCTAATTTTTATCACTATGAGTTAGATGTACCTGTTTTTCCACATGATATAATTGGAATCACACAGTATGTTCCTTTCTAGGTCTGGCTTCAGGCCTGTTCAATGGCTGAGCACTTTCCTTGCATTCATGAGGCCCTGGGTTTAATCCATAGTGCCTGAGGGTTGGGGCCTGACTTCTTTCACTTAACATTGTGTCTGTGAGATTTATCAATGTTGGGTCTGTAGCGGTGACTTGTTCCCTCTGATTAGAGTGGTATCCCATCATGTGAATCCAGCACAATTTGTTGATCCATTCCTCTTTTGACACTTTGGTTGTTTCTATGGTTTGGTTTAATGAATGAGGCTGGTATGAGCATTCTTGAACAAGCCTTTCTGTGGATATACTTTTCATTTCTTGTTGATTAATAAACAGAAGTGGGATATAGCTGGAAATATAGGTCAGTTGGTAGAGTGCTTGCCTTACACATACAAGGCCCTGGGTTCAGTCCCCAGCAGCAGCAACACCACTACCAACAACAACAACAAAAAACCCTAGAAGGAAATCTAAGGTCATAGGGTGGGCATTGTTTAACTTTGTAAGAAACTAGCAATCTGTCTTCTAAAATGAGTCTACCATTTTCTGTTTCAACAATAGATATTTAACAACTGGAGGTGCTTTGTATCCTCACAAACATTTGGATTTCTGGTGATTTTAATTTTAGAAATGGTATTTCCCCGATGATTTATGAAGTTGAGCACTTTTTCAGTTATTCTTGGGCCATTGGTGTACATTATTCTATGAAGCATCTCTTCAAATTTTCTCATTTAAAAATAGTCCTATGATTTATTCATTGTTAACTATTTTTCCATTTGCAAGTAGAAGTGAAATATTCTATAAATCATCCTTTCTTAAAAAGGAATGATTAAAAATTAATTCATTTGTGCTGCTGGGATACATATAATATGTTTCAAGGTGGGATTTTATTGCTCTGTAGATAGTGTCTCTTGCTAGGAGATGTTTAGTTACTGAAAGATGGAGCTTTCCCAGGAAATTGGCATCCTGAGGATGGAAATCATGGTGCATCCTTGAGCAGTACTATTTCAGCTTAAGACTATTACTGGATTTATATTGCCCAAACTTCTTCCTAGTTCATTGATTGTTCATATTAATATCAAGTAATTAAATCTATAAAACCAGGATCAGTCATATTCTATTGTAATTAACCTATTGGTTTCCTCTCCAGCATCCACTTCTCTTGTTAGTTCTTACTTTGCTTCATATCCTCTCCTTTCTCACTCAGCAATTGCTACATGGAAGGCTTATACCACCCGGATTTCTAGGCTGGGCCTCAGTGGTCTGAAAGTAGTCCTATTCTTATTTGCAGTGATTGACTGAGGATGGGCATAGGAACCAATTTGGACATCAGATTAAAGGATTTGGGGGTAAATTTCCTTTTTCTTAAGGAAACACAAAGATTAATTCTCTTTTCTTCCAAAGGATATTGTTTTGTCCAAATGTGATGCCTGGAATCATCTGAGATATCTCAATACTGGCTTAAAGATGAATCTGACAGAACTATAAAGCAGAGGGATTTTAAAACCTTGGATCTTGACACCAACACTCAGTTACTTGATCAATCAATCCCGGAAGCTCCTTCTCCCTCTGGGCTCCCAAGTGTTATGAGTCAATACCGTTTTCTTATTGATTATAGTAATGGAGGTTATATTATTTTTCTTTTCTATAGCTAAAAGCCTCCTAACATAAATGCTGTGCATGCTTTATCCTTTTCATTATCTTGTTGAGGTATATAATAGTTTTATTGAAAGAAATCATATACCATAACATTCACCCTTTTAAAGTGTATAATTCAATTTTAAGTATATTCATGATTATGTGACCACCACCAGCATCTAGTTTCAGAACACTTTCATCACCCCAGAAGAAATCCCATTCCAAATATCATTCACCCCCAATTCTCTTGCCATAACTACTGACAACCATTAGTCTAATTTCCATCCTTATAGATTTGTCTCTTCTGCTTGTTTCATATTATGAATCATGCACCAGGTGATCTTTTGCATCTGGCTTCTTTTATTTAGCATAATGTTTTCAAGGTTCATTCATGCTGTAGCATCTTTCAGTACTTTATTCCTTTTTATGGTTAAATAATAACCATTGTGTAGACAGACTGTGTTTTGTTTATCCT
This sequence comes from Ictidomys tridecemlineatus, assembly GCF_052094955.1. Taxonomy (NCBI): domain Eukaryota; kingdom Metazoa; phylum Chordata; class Mammalia; order Rodentia; family Sciuridae; genus Ictidomys; species Ictidomys tridecemlineatus. The sequence goes on along the minus strand of NC_135492.1, from coordinate 40,178,446 downwards.
TTCCTCAGCTGGTAGACATTTGGGTTGTTTCTGCTCTTTGGCTCCTGCAAATAATGCTACAGTGAACAATTATATATAAGTTTTGTGTGTATACAACAATTATATACAAGTTTTTTCATTCTCAGGTACCCAGGAGCAGAATTGTTGGGTCTTAAGAAAGCTCTTGTATAACTTTTGAAGGAGCTAACAAACTGTTTGCTATAGCAGCTGTGCCATTTCACATTCCTACTGGCAGTATATAAGTATTCCACATTTTCCACATCCTTGTCAACTGTTTTTTTTTTCCCTTTTGTTATAGCAGTCATAGGAGATGTGCAGTGGTATCTCATTGTAGTTTGATTTGCATTTCCCAAATGACAAATAATGTTAAGCATCTTTTCATGTGCATATTAGCCATTTGTATATCTTCTCTGGAGCAATGCCTATTCAAATTCTTTGTCCATTTTTAAATTGGGTAATTTGTCTTTTTATTGGTGAATTGTAAGCATTCCTTAAGTATTCTGGATACCACACCTTTATTTTATATATGATTTGCAAATATTTTCTCCCATTCTGTGAGGGTGTTTCTCCACTTCCTTGAGTGGTAGCTTTGAAGCACAAAAGTCACTGGAATTACAGGTTGTGTCATTTGCAACCAGCTCTTCCTTTTTTTCTTTTGTGGATTGCTTAGGATTTTCCATGTACAAAATAGTGTCTTATGCATTATAATTTTCTTTCTTTTCAATTTGGATGCATTTTTTCCTTGTTTACTTTTCCTGGTTCAAATCTAAAGCAAAATGTTGAATAGAAGTGTTGAGAAGACACCTGAATGTGTTCATTAACTTGAGGGTTAAGGTTTGTCTTTTACCAACAAATATGATGTTAGCTGTGATGTTTTCATAGATGTGCTGTATTATGTCAAGGATGTTAATTTCTATTCTTTGTTGATATTTTTTATCATGCAAGGATGTTTGTTTTTGTCAGAGTACTTTTATGCATCTATTGAGATGATTTTTTGATTTTTGTTTTTTATTCTATTGATACGATATACTAGATCACTTGACTTTTAAATGTTGAACTGATCCTGGGTTCCTAGGCTAAATCTCACTTGGTTATAGTGTGTAATCATTTTCATGGGTTATTTGATTCTGTTTATTAGTATTTTGTTGAAGACTTTGCATTAATTAAAAAAGGATATTGTTGGGCTGGGGATGTGGCTCAAGTGGTAGTGCGCTCGCCTGGCATGCGTGTGGCCCGGGGTTCGATCCTCAGCACCACATACAAACAAAGATGTTGTGTCTGCTGAAAACTGAAAAATAAATATTGAAATTCTCTCTCTCTCAAAAAATAAATAAAAAGGGATATTGTTAAGGCTGGTGTTTCAATTATAAAGCATCCTTATTTTATATCTTTGAGAACTGTTATTATGTAGCTTTGAGATTATTCCAGACATTTACATAGTTTTCTATGTAAGCAAAATGTTTTAGGGTGGTAAGTTGGAATCTGCCCCTTTCCCATTGAGAATTTTTTTAGGAGTTTTATAGTTCTCAGCTTACATTTATGTCTTTAATCCATTTTGATTGATTTTTATATGGTATTGGATAAGGTCTAATTTCATTCTTGTGAGTATAGATTACCAACACCATTTATTGAAGAGATTGTCTTTCCCCCCATTATGTGTTCTTGGCACCTTGGTCAAAAATCAATTGGCCCTGAAAGCATGTTTTTTGAGCTCTCTATTGTGTTCCATGGATCTGTGTACCTTGTTTTTATGCCAGTATCATGCTGTTTTGATCACTATACCTGGTTAAGTAGTGTAATGCCTCCTGCTTTATTCTTTTTGCTGAAGAGTACTTTGGCTATTCAGAGTGTTTTGTGGTTACATGTAACTTTGGAAATGTGCTGGATTCCGTAGCACATTCCTATAATACCAGTGACTTGGAAAGCTAAGGCAGGAGGATGGCAAATTTGAGACCAGCATGTGCAACTTAGCAAGACTCTATCTCTAAACACTAAAAAGGAATGGAGATGTAGCTCAGTGTTAGAGCACCTCTGGGTTTAATCCCTAGTACTGCAAAAACAACAAACAAACAAAAGTCAGTCACAATAATGCATTCACATCTGTGAAAAATATTATTTGGAATAGTTTTAGGAATTACATTGACTCTGTAGATTGTTTTGGATAGGAAGGAAAGTTTAACAGTATTAATTTTTTTGAATCCATGAGCACATGTGTTTTTCCATTTATTCATGTCTTATTTAATTTCTTTAATAATTGTTTTTAGTACCCTGGTCTTTAATCTTGATTACATTTATCCCTATTTTACTTAATTTTTGTAGTTATTGTACATGGGATTTCTTTTTCAGATACTTCCTTGTTAGTGTCAGAAAAATTACTAATTTTTACATGTTGATTTTATATCCTGTGACTTCTAAATTCATTTATTCTGAAAGTTTTTTGATGGAGTATGTAGGGTTTTTTACATATAAAATTATGTGGTCTGAAAGCAGATATAATTTAATGTCTTTTCCAATTTGAATATGATTATTTCTTTCCAATTTCTTTTGCCTATTGATTTGTCTATGGCTTCCAGAATTGTGTTGAATACAAGTAATTATAGTGGGCATCCTTGTCTTATTCCTGATGTTAAAGGAATAGCTTTCGGGGCTGGGGATGTGGCTCAGTGGTAGCGCGCTCGCCTGGCATGCGTGTGGCCCGGGTTCGATCCTCAGCACCACATACAATCAAAGATGTTGTGCCTGCCGAAAAACTAAAAAATAAAGATTAAAAAAATTCTCTCTCCTCTCTCTCTCTGTCTCTCACTCTCTCTTTAAAAAAAAAAAAAAAAGGAATAGCTTTCAAATCTTCATGGTTAAGCATAATGTTAGCTGTGGGTTTGTCATATATGGCCTTTGTTATTTTGAGGTATGCTTCTTGTATTAGTCAGTTTTCTGTCACTGTAACAAAATTCCTGAGATAATAAGCTTATGAAGAGAAAACTTTATTTCAGGTCACATTTTTGGAGGTTTCAGTCCAAGTTGGGTAGACCCATTGCTTTTAGACCTATCCAAAAAATAGTACATCATAGCAGGGAGCACATTATGGAGCAAACTGATCACCTCATAGTGACCAGGAAGCAAAAAAGAGACAGGGAAGGGCTTCATTCCAGTGAAGGCCTCTCCCAGTGAACTGATAGCTACAAGCTAGGGACCCAAGCCATTCTGCCTTCCATGGTATCCTTTCATTTGTTCATTTATTCAACAAGTATGAGCTTTGTAGCAGATAGGGTTGGTATCCTGCCATACCCTTTCCTGCCCTTTCCTTGCTGCATAGCCTAGCTTCCCACTGCCAGTACCCGCCTCTCTTTGCCTAAGACTTGTTCCAGGTACCAGAGCTGACTATTCAGAGCCCATAGACTAGGACAGAATAGTAGGTAATTAATTCAGCCCCATCAAGGAGTGACCTTTATCCTGTGCTTGATGGGAGTTGGTGGATAAAGAGTCCAGCTCCAATGCTCCTTCAGGTAGAATAACTCTGAGGTGTTGTACTGACTCCTACTGTGCCCACAGTGGTAATTATTGGTTACCTTTTCTTCCCTATCTCAATTCCACTTTGAAAAAAAATATTTGTACTAGTATCTTTTGACTTTTTCAGGGACTGCTTCTGGGGTAACCTAGACAAACACTTGACATGTAGGAGACACTATTCTAGGCAATATTATTACTCCATTTTACAGAAGAGGATACTGAGGCATCAAGAAATATCCCTTGGTTAGTGTCTAGCAGAGCCAGGACTTGAGCTAGTGAATCTGGTTCCAGAGTTCTACTCTAAAATGAAATCATAACAGCTTTTCCCTTACCTATAATTTGAGAGCAATATTCTCTTATTTCATAGTGATACTGTGAGGGCTAAATGAGATCCTACTTGCAAAGTGTTACTTGAGATATGACACACAGTGGGCATTCAGTAAATGGCAGCTTAAAGTGACACCACCACTACCACCACCACCACCACCACCACCACCACCACCACCACCACCACCACCACCACCACAGCTAGTACTACAGATGATTGCTCAAACCCAGTTCTCAGCCTGCCAGCTTAAAGGATATTGGTCACTTAGAAGGTAGAGACATTATCCAAGATGTTTAGCCCAACTAAGTGCAATGGGTATTTTTACAGCAACTGGATAGACCTTTTTGTGTCCTTACAGTAAAGTGGGTTGTGGAGCGAGGGAGGGGGAAGCCCTTTCCAGCCCTCTAAAGAAGCTGCAGGAAGCTAACAGAGTCAAAGACTTAAAGGAAAACCCCTTACAATCAGAGAAGCCCTAACTCCTTGCCTCATCTTGGCCTGTAAACCATGACTTCCATACTCTAGGTGGGACCAGCAGGGATCAGACAGGCTATTGCTCTGGGATAAGAGATGTGTTGAGAGGCTAGATATTGAGGGGAGCACAGGAAGACCATGGCCATCAGACTCTCAGCTCTGAGTAACTGCACACAGTAAGCTTTGTGGACCAAAGAAGACATAGCATGGGTGGAATGAGTGCTCCAGAATCACCATCTCAAGCACATAGTCTGGCAGCTCCATAAGGAATAGATTTGACCTGTTGTACTCCACAAAAAAGTTTGCTAATGGAATTTGTCATAACCACCCAGGCTAAGAAAACAAGTCACCTCTCAGAAGAGATATTGATTCATATCTATGCATTGTCATCCTCCATGAATGTTGAGTTCCTCATCCATCTGTTCATCCTTCAATCCATCTGATCACCTACCCACCCACCCATCTATGCACCCACTCAGCAATCTATCCATCTTTCTTTCCATTTGTCCATCCATCTATCTATCTGTTAATCCATCCATCCATCTATCCAACTGTTCATCCACCCACCCACTCACATATCAAGCTCTGCTGTATGCCCCAAAGTGAACTAGGCATGTAGGATTAAACTGTAAACAAGAGAATCATGATATCAGCCTTATCAAAACTGAGAGTCTTCTGGACAAGCAGACAGAGGAAGCAGGTAATGACTATGAAGATAAAGATGATTCACATACACACACAAAAACCCACTCTCAAGTAACCCAATCTACATTGAGATTTCCTCTCACTCTGGTTAGAATGGCAGTCATCAAGAATATAAATAATAATGCTGGTGAGGATGTGGGAGGTAGGTACATTCAAATTGTTGATAGGGTTGCAATTTAGTACGACCATTTTGGAAAGCAGTATGGAGATTCCTCAAAAGACTAAAAATGGAACCACCATATGATTCAGCTATTTCATGCTTTGGTATTTATCCAGAAGATCTAAAGTTGGCTTACTATAGTGATACAGTCATATCAACGTTTAGAGTAGCCAGTTCACGATAGCCAAGTTATAGAACGTACCCAGGTGCCCTTCAACAGATGAATGGGTAAAGAAAATGTGGATACACACAATGGAGTTTTATTCAAGCCATAAAGATGAGTAAAATTGTGGTATTTGCTCTGTAAATGAATGAAACTGGAAATCATCATGCTAAGTGAAATAAATATGACTCAGAAAGGCAAGAGTTGAATGTTTTCTCTCATATGTGGAAGCTAGAGAGAAATAAGGAAATTAAAAGGGTATCTCATGAAAATAGAAGGTCAGTCAGTGAAGTAGAGGAAAGGGATTGAGGGAGAGGGAGGAGTGATGTGAAAGAATGAAACTGGCCAAATTATGCTATGTACATATATGAATATTCCATAGAGACTTCTACCTTTATTTATATCTATAAAACACTGATTGCAAAAACAATAAGAGGAGTGGGGGAGGGAGGAGAAGAGAGAAAGGGGAGGTCTTAGAGATTGAAATGGAGCAAATTATATTACATGCATATTTGAACATCAAAATGAACCCCACTATTATGTATTACTATAATGCATTAATACAAACATTAAAAAGAAGGAAGAACATGGTGTGAATGGTAGCTTAAGGGGGTTCATCCTGATGACCTATGGAATGAATTTAGCCCACTGATATATATTTGGCTTTTTAAATATAAATTTTCTGTTTTTTCAGGTTCTCATGAAAAAATCAGGAGAATAATAGCTGAGCTTTCTCTCTCACAAGGCAATTCCCTAGAACAAGCCTAGGGCACAAAGACAGCTCAGCACCACCTTAAGCAGAGAAGGGAACTCAGAAAGCCCTGTGTCAGGCAAGCTGAAGAGACGAGTATAGCCTTGGAGAGACAGCTGGGACACCTGTGACTATTCACTAGCACTTACCAGCAGAATCCTCAAACTCTCTCCAGTCCCCACCATTCCCTATTCTACACCAGCCTGACCCTTTTAGGTATTTTAATTAGCGCCCAGCAGAAGAGTTAAGAGGTCTAAATACAGGTTAAGAAAAAAGGACCAGAACCTCAAAATTTTTCCTCAGAATAGTTAACAAAATTGAGCTGTATTGGAAATCAGAAGCCTTAGACTCTGAGGATGTCATGTCCTGAAAAAAGGGTATGAAAGCAGGGAGGAGTTAGAGTATGAAGGGAGCTCCATCCTAGACATAGGTTCTGGGGATCCTCAAGTGAAATCATCAGGCATAGAGCTTCAGGAACATGGATCACTGCAGCCAAGACTCCCACAAGTATCCCAGCTGTTTCTCTAAGGCCACCTCTTCAACCTGCCTGACTCGGGGCTTTCTCAGAGTTCCCTTCCCTGCTAAGGTGGTGCTTGCCTTTCTTGGCCCTCTAAGCTTGTCCTACCAGAATAGGATTCAGTCATTAATTGTGCAATTTGTTGCGAAAGCTCCATGCTTTATTTAGGATTCTCAGGATGTGGCAACAGAAACAGACCCAGGCTATGGAAGCCAAAGGAAATTTAGTGGATGCATATGTGGTTTAGAACTGAGGAAAGACTGTAGAATCTGGTCCCAAGGCAGGATGAGAGCAGTGTCAGAGGGACCAGAAGAGTGGCACCACTGCAAGGGTAGTCTAGTTAGTGACCACCCCCTGATGAGAAAAATTCAATCACTTGTATCTCTTGGCTCTTCTGAGTTTCAGATTCCAAGGAGGAATGACCTAAGTTAGCTAGTAGGTGGGTCATGGGTCAACTCTTCAATTGCAAGGAGGCCCCCTGACTCCTCTCCTGGTAGTGAAAGCTAAAGGGTGGTGGTAAGTCCTCAAAAGGAAATCATCAGGAATTTAAACTAGATTCTTTTTATATTCATCCTGTTTTGTAGATTTCAGTTGGGAACCATCCAAATAGTTTAGCATTTATTTATTTATTTATTTATTTATTTTTAAAGAGAGAGTGAGAGAGAGAATTTTTAATATTTATTTTTTAGTTCTCGGCGGATACAGCATCTTTGTTGGTATGTGGTGCTGAGGATCGAACCCGGGCCGCACGCATGCCAGGCGAGCGCGCTACCGCTTGAGCCACATCTCCAGCCCTAGTTTAGCATTTATAAAGTATAGTCAAAAGTTTTTTTTAAAAAACACAAAAAATTTTAAAAATGAAATATATGGACTTACAAAGACTCACCACATGAAGAAAAATTTTTAGGAAACAGTATTACAATTGTATTTAGTGCAAAGTTTGGAGGCTCAAATTTGTGATTGGGAAGCCTCCATTTTTTGAGCCTCTCGCAAGGGTAGTGCTTCATGGCAGGAATACTTGTCAATAGCAGGTACTCGTACTTACCAACATCACCCATTATTGATCTTGTTTGATTTTATCCCCACCCACTTTTTCCCTCCTACATTATTTAGGATCAAATTCCAGGAAGCAGAGAAAGAGAGAGAAGAGACCAGGGTCCCACATTCCTCTTTGAAGGCACAGTGATTAGGACCTACCTCCTAGAGGTCCATAGCACCTCTGAATAGTGCCATTCTGTGGACCAAGGCTTTGCAGGTGGAGCTTTTGGGAGACCCTATCCAAATTCAAATAATAGCAAGTACCCACCATTTGTCATGTCTGTGTAAGATGCACTGAAACAGTGATGAATTAGGCAGAGACTTCCTTTTCCTTTTGGAATTTCTTCTTTTGTGGCCTCCACTATTGTTTCCCTTTTTATAGGCATTCCAATTTCCCTTAATTATTTTTGTTTTTTGGGGGTGGTGCTGGGGAGTGAACCCAGAGTCTTGGGCATGTGAGGCAAGCACTCTACCAACTGAGCTATACCCAGCTACTGCTTTAATTTTTTTTTTAACTGTAGAATACTTCAAAACTACAAAAGTAAACAGAATAGTACACACCTATGTACTCATCACTCAGCATCACCCATTATTGATCTTGTTTCATTTTATCCCCACCCACTTCTCCCCTCCTACATTATTTAGGAGCAAATTCCAGACTTCATATTATTTCATGATGTCTTCATAAATATTTCATTATGTCCCTCTAAAAGATCATGACTTTAAAAGTTTAACCACAAATACCAGTATCACATCAATATCATCAAATATTGAATGTTAAAATTTCAGTTTCTTACATAAACATTAGAAATGGCTGGTTTCAGCCAGGAATCAAGTAAGGTCCAGCATTATGACTACTTGCTAGATAACGTTTTTCCCCTTACAAATGTAGTTCTTAACAAGGGGGGAAAACCTGGTTGATTTTCCTGTAGAGTTCCCCACAGTCTGAATTTTGCTGATTGTGCTCCTGTGGCGGTGTTTAACATGTCTCTGAATTCCCTGCCACCTGGAGTTGATCTAGAACTCTGCTGTCCAAGACAGTGGCCACTAGCCACATGAGGCCACTTAGCACTTGAAATGTGGCTGATCCAAACTGAGATGTGCTTTAAATGTGAAGTATACCCCAGGTTTCAAAGATCTCATATGAAAGAAAAAGAATGGAGACTTTTGATATTTTTATATCAATCAATTATATACTAGAATGATAATATTTTGGATATTTTGGATTAAACAAAATATTTAATTAAAATGATTTTTCACTTCTATTTTTACTTTCACATGTTTCTAGAAAATTTGAAATTACCTATATGACTGGTATAATTCTCATTTGTGTTTGTTTCTTTTAATAAGTCCAGGCTAGAGACTTGATCAGATTAGGTTCAGTTTTCTAGCAAGACTTCTTTCAAAGTGACATTGTGTTCTTCCACAAGGAGGAACTTTCTGTGACATTTGCAGCCTCTGATGCCAAAAGCCTGCATTAATCCATGGGGGTTGCAAAATTATGAAATTCTATTATCTTTTTATTAGCTACCATGCTATAAAGAAAAGATCCTTATCTTAGGGAAATTAAGACCCCTCTTTAGAGAGGTTTTCCATGATGTCTCTATGTCTTAGTCTATTTTGTGTGATTCCAACAAAATATCTGAGAATGGATAATTTATTGAAGAAATGGTATGTATATAGCTCACAGTTCTGGAAGCAGTGAGTCCAAGATAAGGGAGCCACGTGTGCTTAGCTTCTTGTGAGGGCTTTTGTAGCTCCAGGCATGGCAAGAAAGCATAAGGACAAACTGGTCCATGCAGAAGAGGAGCATGTGCACTAGAGAGACCAAGGGGGATGCCAGGCTGTCTGTATAACAACCTGCTGTCGTGACAGTAATACATTCCCACCAAGACCAATCCAGCCTGGAGAGAACATGCTTGCTCTAGGAGAAAAACATTTACAAAAGCAAAGCTCCTGTGACATAATCACCTCCTAAAGGCCCCACCACTTCTCAGCACTGTGACATTAGCAATCCAATCTCAACATGAGTTTTGGCACTCTGGATACAGCAGTGCACAGCAGTCTCTTTCATTGTACTGTTTGCTTCCTCCATGGCCCTTTCTACAATTTGCCGTCATCAGTTCGTTCACTTGCTTGCCTATTGATGGGAGTATCCCTCCACTGCAGAGTAAGACCCAAGAGAGGAGGTTCTGCTTCACATCATGTGTAAAGGCTCAGTCTCCCATGCTGGGACACAAAGGAATTATTTGTAGAATAGATGGAGGGATTCTGAAGCGAGCAGAGCCCAGACTCTGATACAGGAAACTGCAGCTCTAATCTTAGTTCATTTGCTGAGGGGGGTCAGTTCTGACCTCTGGCTCAGTCCTACTTGGGTCAGTCCTGACCTCTGGGTGCCTTCATTGCCTTGAGAGAAATAGGCAGGTGAGGACAGTGGTCAATGAGCATGATCATAGCCCTGCAGGGCTCTCCCTCTGAAAACTGGTCCTCTGTCAATTGATGCTTCTAGAGGCCTCTCTCCTGCCAGGGCTAAGCTGGGGCCGGGTGGTGGATGATTAAAGAGACACCCCACAGCTAAGAAGTCCAGAAGCTAATTAACCCTAGCCCGGCTGACCCAAGGGAAGCCAGTCTGGCACTGCAGTGATGGCAGGTGGCATTAGTACCTAATGGCTCCTTCTCATTGCTGTCTCTCTGAAGTCCTTCCTGTTTCCCAAAACACTTTCAATCAATCAAAAGCATCCACAAAGCACCTCTGAGCCCTGGCCTCTAGGGAAAGAGAGCATGAGACAAAAAGCCACTCCACCAGGAGATAACAAGTGATCTGGCCAGACACGGCTGAACATTCTGACAAGAGCAAAAGAGCCATGCAGGGAAGGGTGAGGGAGCTGGCTGCACCCGCCTCACAGGGTTGTTGGAAAAGCCAAGGGAGTGAGGGATATGAAAGATTCTCACATTCAGCCTGGTGTGTTGTCAATGCTCACACCTAGTGTGAGTCTCTCACAATTCTGCAGGATCATCTGAAGAACAGGATTGTCCCCTTTTGGGAAACTGAGGCTCAGGATCAAGACCAACTTGGTCAGTTATGTGGCCTGTGCGTGCAAAGCTGGAAAGACAACTCATACTGACTGATTCATTCACTCTAAAATACCTCCTGGACACCTACTGTGTGTGAGGCCACAGGCCAGGCATGGAGCATCATAGTTGTGCGTTGTACGGGGATGGGAGCTAAGTGAGGATGCATTTTCCACCAGAGGCTGGCTTCAGCCTGGTCCCACAAGCAGGCACCACTGAGTTGGTCCTATTTGGTGTGAAAGGCAGGACCTCCCGAGCAACAGGGCTTCCATTTGACCATATGTTATTTTCAGAATGGAGAGGGCCACTGACAGCAACCCTAGCAGGCAAACAAATTACTCTTAAGGGGTGGTGGTTAGTGTATCAAAGGAAACCCTCAAAAAACGAAGACCTGGGCCTGGGGCTGGGGCTGGGGCTCAGTGGTAAGCACTTGCCTGGCATGTGCAAGGCACTGAGTTCAATTCTCAGCACGGCATATAAATAAAAAATAAAAGTTCATCAACAACTAAAAAAATATTAAAACAAAAAACCAAAAAAACTAAGACCTCCTGACAAAACCATATAAGGATTTCACTTTTTTTTTTTTTTTTTTCGGGATGAAAAAGGCAATATCACAACAGATGCTACAGAAATACAGAAGACAATTAGAAATTATTTTGAAAACGTATATTCCAATAAAATAGAAGATAGTGAAGACATCAATAAATTTCTTAAGTCATATGATTTGCCCAGACTGAGTCAGGAGGATACACAGAATTTGAACAGACCAATATCAATGGATGAAATAGAGGATTTCACTTTTCAGGGGAAACAAAAGGAATTAATAGTCATTAAAGAACATTTCATGAGAACCTACTGTGTGCCGAGTACTTTCGTAAAACACTTACAAAAAAGGGGCTTATGTTACCATTGAGAGCAAGGCCACTCTGTTGTACAACTCTCTCCATGTGAGTGGTAACTTCTGAGGTTGTGCAGTGCACAGCATACGCAGCTGGTTATGGCTACCCCAGATGGAGGGCATATAACAAATAACATATACCATATTAAATAATGATAAATGATAAGCATAAAGCAGGGAAACACAGGAAGAGTACAGTGTTGAATAGGGCAGTCAAGTGCAGCTCAGCAAGGAAATCACACCAGTCAGGGTCCTAGCTGAAAGTAGGTCATTGGAGGAGTTAGCAGAAGGATTGTTTACAACAGTGTAGGCAAGATGGAGGGAAACTACAGAGATGGCGCATTGTGGCTAGAAGGGGAAGATGCATGACACACTACACAGAGAGAGGATGTGTGGAGAGGCTTCTTGGAGGGCCACAGCAGGGTCCTGGCTGGGAGCCAGGGAATAAGTAATTCAGCATCACTCTTCTGCCCACTCGTCAATCCACACACGGTCCTCTCATTGCCTGAACCCAATGTTAGCCAGAGGGAGACGGAAGCCATTGATTTTGTACCTCTAGTCAGTCCCTGGGGAACAGAGCAGGGTGCTAAGTGGATCCAGGTGGGCAAACATAAGATACATTCAGCCCATGTACCCACAGGTTCACATCACAGATTTGGCCACCTACAGACGAAATATTCGGGGAATAAAAATTGCATCTCTATTGAACATGTATAAGCTTTTTTCTTGACATTATTTCCTTTAAAAATGTAATGCCTGGCTGGGATTGTGGCTCAGCGGTAGAGCACTTGCCTAGCATGTGCCAGGCCCTGGGTCGATCCTCAGCACACATAAAAATAAATAAAATAAAGGTATTGTGTCCAACTACAACTAAAAAATAAGTATTTTTAAAAATGTAATGCCATAAATCCATAACATTTACATAGTATTTGACATAAGTCATCTAGAAGTAATTTAATTTATACAGAAGAAGGTACAAAAGTTCTATGCAAATATGACAACACATTTTAAAAGGGACATGAACAGCTGCAGATTTTGGTGTAGAGAGGTCTTGGAATAGATCCCTGTGGATTCTGGACACCAGACTCCCATGTGACATGCCTCGACCTGAAGGAGGTGAGGAGCAGGTCAAATGGACATTTGCAGAATATCCCAGGTGGGAGGATGCCACACTGCAATGTCCACGGCAGGGGATTGGATTACATCAGAAGGTAGCAGGGCCAGCTGAATGAGGTGGGAAACTCTGAACAAGAAGGACATGATCTGAGTTGGGGTTAACAAGGTCCCTGACTGTAGTGCAGAGCAGGCTACAGCAAGGCAGAGGTGGAGCAGGGACGCCACGGAGGAGCCTGCTGCAGCAGTCCAGGTGAGAAATGGTCAAGGCCGAGACAGGAGCCATAGGGGTGAGGGAATAATATGTGTCTGGATAGTGATTCTATTTTGAAAGCAGAGGATTTTCTGATAGGTTGTCTGTAGGGTGTGAGAGAAAAATAAATTGTGACTCTTGTCTGACATCCTAATGCAAGTTATTTACAGCCTGTGTGCGCCTTTTCTGGGATTCTGGCTTGCTTCTTCTTGGTGAAGGAGAACTTACAATGTTTCCACTTTCCCTGAGAAGTCTCTTTGGGGTTTATCTTTGCTTGGGAGTAGGGGAAAACCATAATGATAGTATATTGGTTCTGCCTAAAAGCAGGTACCCTTGTCATTTAGGGTTACATTCTGAAACACTTATGGATAAAATGATAAAAAGCCTTAGAGTTATTGAAAAATATGAGAGTAAGTGAGGTTATGGAGGAAATTAAACAGGATAGTGAGAATTGATGTTGGGTAGCAGTATGTGATTATTTATTTCACTATGCTCTTTACTTTTGTGTAGTTTAAATTTTCCTCAAATAAATATATGGGCTATTTTATAAAAATCTCTTTTGGAAATCCTTGTGATGGAATTTTTCTGTATCTTGTCTATAATAGTGGTCTTATGAATCTATGTTTATGAAAAAATGGCAAAAACTACACATGTACAGACACACAGAAATGAGTGCATGTACAACTGATGAAATCTGAGTAAGGTTAGTGGATTGTATCTATATCCTGGTAAGGACATTGTACTATTCGTGGAAAATGGTTGGAGAGTATGTGGGCTCTCCATAGTATTTCTTACAAGTAGCTACACATGAATCTATGATTATCTTAAAATTCTAAAAAAAATAATAAGTCACTGTAAAAAAATTAAAGGAGAAAATAAAAAGCACTAGTGAAGATGTGGAGAAATTGGAACTCTTGTACTTTGTGGGTGGGATTATAAATGGTGCAGGGACTATGGAGAACATTCTGGAATTTCCTCATAGAGTTATCATATGATTCAGCAATTCTACTTAAGTTTTATTTACAAAAAAATTGAAAGCAGGGACTCAAACAGATGTTTGTATGCCCATGTTCATTGTATTGTTATTCATACTAGCAAAAAAGTGGAAGCAGTCCCAGAATCCATCAATGGATGAATGGATAAGCAAAATGTGGTCTCTACACACAATGGAATAGTATTCAACCTTAAAAATGAAGGAACAGTAGTCAGCTTTAAAAAGGAAGGAATTGTGACATGTACTACAATCTGGATGGAAATATTATGCTATGTGATATAAGCCAGTCACAAAAGACCAAGTACTATGCCATCCCACTAGAGTAGTCAAATTCATAGAGACAGAAAGCAGAGTGGTGGGTGAGGAAGGGGAAATGGGAAATGTTACTGAGGACAGAGCTTCAGTTGGGGAAGATAGAATGTTGTGGTGATGGCTGCACACAGTGGGAATGTGCTTAATGCCACTGAGCTGGGCACTTAAAAATGTTTAAAACGGTAAAGTTTATATCATGTATAATTGCCTCCCCCAAAAGGAGGGGGGAACAGGTCCATCAATTTCTCTTTTTTAAAAAAAAAGATAAAAAGTGGTTTTGGTTTATGAGGGCTATGTCACCAGGGGCCCTTATTTCTTGTCTTGAATAACATGGTAGAAGGCAAGAGGAAAACCTTTGACAGACACTCTAGGTGACCTATGATTACATTTCAGTGCCAGGACAGGTATCTCAGGCACAGGGCCTTCTCAGACAAGAGTGCCATTCTCCCATGTGGGAGTCCTTGCATCAGTGAGAGATAACCATGGAACAGCCATGGAACAGTCAGCCAACCCCCATGAGGACAGCCATCCAGCAGGGTCAGCAGACCCTGAGAACATGCATGTGATGCGGGTGGGAGGGTCTGACCAGCTAGTCAACTCCTATAGATACATCAGATCTTAGCTCACAAGTCACTTCTCAAGGAAGCTCGCCCTGATTTCCAGGATGAGACACATTTCTCTTTTTCAGGATCCTTACATATCTCAGTGTGTCCTGGGCAGCCCCAGTGCTTGCCAGTTGTCTAGGCACAATTGTTAATGGCCACTTTCACTCTCAAATAGGGTACAGATTTAGATGGCAAATCATATGCTCACCTCACATTCTCATTGCATCTCATATTTGTGACTGATACATGGTTCTGTCTGTCCCTAGCTTCTGGAGAACAGGGACATACCTGTCTTGTTCCCTGCTATATCCATAAGGCCTAGCACTTGGCTTTATATAAAGTAGGAGCTCAATAACTGATGGAGTGAATGAATATTTTGGTTATTTTTTAAAAGCCTAAGGTGACTATAGAGCTGCCCCATTCAGATCCCCTGTCCTTGGCTGACAGCTGTCCCTTTATGGTACACTGCCCTAGACTTCTCCCAGCTAATGACTCAGTAGAGTGGCACACCAGAACCCAGCATTTCCCTTCCACTAGGTCTCCTCTGATGTTCAGCTTTTGCTTTGAGGCTCCCCTCAGTGTGGCCAAGACTTCGGCAGCACTGTACTATAGTTTGAGGCTTTTCTTAGGCAAGTCCTTTCCTTCTCTTTCCTTCTCAGGTGACAGACAGCCATCACTTGCAATTCAGTCTTCAGAGCTTCCATGGGCTCTGCCCCCTCTCCCCTTCATTCCTTATGGAGCCTCCCCCAATAAATCCCTTGTAAGTCTATCATCTTGCAACTGCTTCTTGAAGGATCCAAACTGATGTTCTCATCATGGCAGTAGGGCTGTGAAATAGTATATTGAGTCTGTTTCCCTTATTCCTGCCAAGGATTTTCCTCTGTAAGGAAGCAGCTCTGCCCAGCCCACTCCTCCATGGCCCACAGCAGTAGCCCAGGAATCCAATCTCTGGCCAGTTCTCCTATATACCCACAGATCTTTCTTTGTTTTTTTTTTTTTCCATTTACTGTTGCCCAGTTTAACATAGAAAATACCATTCAGCCAGTGCCAGTCTCACCCTCCCTCCCCAGTACTTCCCCTCTCTTCCTCTACCCTCCTTCTGTCTCCCTCTATCTTTTTTCTCTTACTTCTGGGTCTCAGCCTTTGAGAATTTCTCTTCACCTCTTACTTCCTTTTTTTCTCCCACAAGTAACTTTCCCCTCTGAAAATTAGCCTTATGACCATGCAGTTTTTTTCCCATGACATAGCTAAATTAAAAACAAGTAAGACTAAGATTAGAAGAAGTACACAACTTATGAAGCCCTTGAAAATGTCTAGACATTGTCATCCACATCTGTACAGATGTCTGACCTCCTCTAATTAAATCTGCTTTTCTTCAGGTGCAGTATTCAAGATCAATGACATAGATAAGGTGCATCGATTGAACTACTGTAGCTCAGCTGATGCACAAGCCTCCTGCTTACCAGATCCCCTAGGAGCTTCTTCAAAGCAGCCTTGAGATTCAGATTTGACTGTTGGGAGGTGAAGCCTGGGCATCAGCTTCCCTGGGGGAGAATAGTGTGAGCAGCTAAGTTTAGAAATCACCAATACAAGAAGTTTTCTGTCTGCTTTAACTGATTTTGTCACTTGAGCACTACTATTTCATTTGCATTGGGGCTTGGAGACCTCAAGAGAAGTAGAATAGTTGTCCCAGGTGCTAGATGCTAGGTCCTGTTACCTCCATCCTCATACCTCTCCATTTTCCTTATATAAACATTCTGCAACAGTTATTATCAATACACTGGGGAAGATATTCTTTTCACGTCTCCCTCTCCCACCTCCCATAGGTCTGGGTCTTATTGTTGTAGATCTGACTGTAGAACCTAGCATGTTGCTTGGCCAAGGGTTGATGCCCAAAAAATGTTTGTTCAAAGATTGTTTGGATACATGTTGAATGGGACACATATGGACAAGCTTGGGAGCGTAGCTCAGTGATAGAGCACTTGGCCAGCATATGTGAGGTCCTGAGTTCCATCTCCAGCACTGCAAACAACAACAACAATAGCAAAAAGACAGATGGACAGTTAGACAGACAGATATGAATGGGTGCCTGGGTGGGATAAACAGATAGATGTGGATAGATGGATAGGTGGGTGCAAGAATGAATTTGTCTTTGCTCTGCCTTGCATCAAAATGATTTGAGATAGTTCAAATATTTTGATATACTTATAGTAAAAGTAAGAAATAATACCTGGCCCCCTCCATTTTAGGTATGTAAACCAGTGAGCCAGAGATAGCTTCTTTTCCATGTGAACTTTACATTTTGGCAGCATCAGATAAACAATAAACATAGTAAATAAGTTATAGAGTATGTTAGAGGGTTAAAAATATTGACAAAAGGAAGAAGGGAGGTCCCCAGGGATATGGGATTGGGTGCAGTTCTAAATGAGGAGGCTTTATGTTAAGAGAAATAAACCTGGCATGGGGGGAAAAACACCACAAGACCTCACTCATGTGAAATACAAAAAAATTGATCTCATAGAAGATGAGAACAAAATAGTGGTTACAGCAAAATAGTGGTTACCAGAGATGGGAAAGTGAGGACAGAAAATGTTGGTCAGTGGGCATTAAGTTACAGTTAAATAGGAACAAGAAGTTCTGGTATTCTACATAGGTGACTATAGAAAACAATTATACATTATAGATCAAAAACACTAGAAGAAAGGATTTTTGGATCCTTTGAATCACCATAAAGTTCAATACATATTTGAGGAGATAGATATGGGTAACCTGATTAAAACATAGTACATATATTGAAACATCACATGGCAACCCAAAAATATGTACAGTTTTTATGAGTTGGTTTAAAGAAAAACAAGTGAGGAGGCAGGGAAGGCCCTCACTGAGATGATCTGAGCAAAACTTTGAAAGAAGTCAGGGAGGTGCCTGGCAGAGACATATGGGTTGAACAGTCCAGGCAAAGGAAAGGCTTGGAGTAGCAGTGTGCCTGCTGTTTTGGGGGCAGTAAAAAAGGCCAGAATAGCTGGAGCAGAGAGCAAAGAGGGTCACTGGTCACAGGGTGGTGGGGTCATGTGGGCCTTAGAAGGGATGATGAGGATTCTTATACTGAGTAACATGAGAACATGTTAAACAGAGGAGGGTCGGCCTGTGGTCTGGCTTTGATTTTGGAAGGATCCTTGTGGCTACCTTTTATAAATCTATAGACCACAGGAGATCAGGAAAGTAGAATAATGAGAAGCCATCTCCTGAGAGGGGATGATGGGTCAGATCAGGGTAGAAATGATGAAGAGCACTCTGAGTCTGACATAGTCTGAAGATAGATCCAGCATAATTTCATGGTGGTTTGGCTATGGGATGTGAGCAAAAGAGTTGAGTTTATTGTTAGAGTTTGGGACCTAAGCAATTGTAAGAAAGAAATTGCCATCACCTGAAATGGGGAAATCTGGTGGAGGAACTGAGCATGTGGTTTTGGACACAGAGGTTTGGGTGTGCAGTAGACATTCTCCGGAGATGTCAGAAGACAGTGGCTATCAGAATCTAGGCTGGACATACCTGGGTGGGTATCACGCATGGCTTAACCACAGGGATCTTCCCTGAGAAATGCATCCTCAGGCAGTGTTATCATTGTAAGAACATTGTAGGGTGCACTGTCACAGATCTAGGTGGTGTCTGTCAAACCCTGGATGTAGCCTCTTGATGTAATCAAGAGACACAGCAGAGTGGCAGAGCAAGCACTTGCCTATCCTTGCTGAGTTCCTGGGTTCAGTCTCTAGAAACACAAAAGCGAACAGACAACGATAAGAGAGATCATAAATCCAGGGCATACTATTCTATAGTCAGGATTTTTTTAATAAGTAGAATGACTATGCTCTAATGATAAAAAGTAAGATATATATATATATATATATATACTAATAACATGGTTGCTTATTGTCATTATTTGCTACTATACATGGTACATAGTTGTGTATATTATACTTTTATGCAACTAGCAGTGCAGTAAGCTTCTTTATACCAGCAAATCCATGAACACAAGAGGAATGCATTTTGCTCTGATGTTACTATGACTACAGTGTCACTAGGCAATAAGACATTTTCAACTCTATCATAATCTTATGGGACCACTATATATGTGATCTGTCCTTGACCAGGACCTTGTGTGGTGCCTGACTATAGGTGGTATTTAAAGCAGTGAGATTGGGTGGGATAACCAAGAGAATGAGCACAGACAAGAGGATCAAGGACTGAGCCCTGGGTCATGCCGACATTAAGTGGCTGGGGAGAGGAAGGAACCAGTAAGAAACCTGGGAAGGGGAGAGCCGGGACATAGGAGGAAAACAAGGTCGGGTTCTGTACTCAGTGAAGAAAGGAGCGGTAAGCTGTGCCAAGCCCAGCTGGACACAGGCTGAGAATTGACAGTGGATTTTGCTGTGTGGAGGCCACTGGTAACTTGACAAAGGATGTCAGTGGAGGAGTGGGAGCAAATGCCTGGCTGGAATGTGTTTAAGGAAAATCAGAGAGATGAATGGGAGCAAAGAGGATGGACAGTTCTTTGGAGAAGTTTTGCTGCAGAGGGGAATGGGTTAGTCTGTTATTTGGTAGCCCCCAATGAATCTTTCCTCCTGATAGTCAAGTCTTTGTGTAGATCCCTCCTCTTGAACCTGGGCCATCCCTGAAATTTAACCAAAAGAATACAGTGGAAGCAACACCACGTTGGTTGTAGATCTAAGCCATAATAACATCTGGTAGCTTTAGCTTTTTTTTTTTTTTTTTTTGGTAGTAGAGGTTGAACCAGAGTCACTGAGCTATATCCCCAGCTCTTTCTTACATTTTATTTAGAGACAGGATCTCACTAAATTGCTTACAGCTTTGCCATGTTGCTAAAGCTGGCTTTAAACTTGTAATTCTCCTGCCTCAGTCTCCCAAGCCACTGGGATTACAAATGTGCACCACCATGCCTGGGTCTGGCTTTCTCGATCCCCAAGCATTGTGCTATAAGAAGCCCAAGCCACACAGAGAGGGCATTTAGAAACCCTCTCCTCAACAACACCAGTGGCCATCCTGTAACGGCCCAATGGAACCTTTCACTGTGCTCATTTAAGTTTCACACAAAGCAGAATAACCACTCAGCTGAGCCCCTGCAAACCCATTACATTGGAGAGTGGCTGTTAGAAAGCCATTTGGTATGGGGGGTTCTTTGTGACACAGCAATAATTAACCAAAAACAAGAGACATGAAGGGGCAGTTGGAGGGGGAGGAGGAATTGCTGCTCCAAAGATAACAGAAATGACAGTATGTTTGTATGCTTGCTGAAAATAAAAAATGATGCTGTGGCAAAAGAGGATCATTTTCTGGAGAGATGTCCCTGAGCAGATGTTAGGAAAGGGTCTAGGGCACAGGTACAGATATGTAAGCTCCCCTGTGGCAATGGGAAGGAAGGCAGAGTATGTGGGTGGGAGGGTCGGCATCTTAGTTGGTTTCCTGTTGCAATAACTGAATATCTACAGGCAGGTTATTGATAAGAATAGAAGTTTATTTGACTCTGGAGGCTGGGAAGTCCAAAATCAGGTGTCAGCATTAGGTAAAGGCCTCCTTGATGCATCATAGACTAATAGAAGATAACACACAAAAAGATAGAGCAGTTGTGCTAGCTCAGTCAGGTCTCTCTCTTCTTATAAAGCCATCATGGAGACCACACCCTCATGTCTTCATCTAATCCTAATTATCTCCTAAAGACCCCTCTTCCAAATACTATCACCCTGTGGCTTTGTGAATAAAGTCCACAACACATGAAATTTGTTGGGGGAGGGGGATGATGCATTGAAAATATAGCAGTAGGTGTGTGTGGCAGAGCTCTGTGGATGTTCCACTTCCATTTTTTGATGACTAGAAAGAGGAGAATGAGCATGGGTGAGAGGCATTGGTGTTGAAGCAGGAGAGCTGAGAGACAGCAACTAGGAAGGAGGAACATAGTCAAAAGGCAGCATTGAGGGCTCTTGCACAACTCAAGGTCATGAAACTTAAATGAACACTGTCAAGGTAGTTTTGTAAAAAGCATATGAAAAACAAAACGTGGTTTTTCTCCAGCCACATTCAACTTCTGGGGACGGGAAGGCTTGGCCGAGAATGAGACATGACCAGAGTAGTGGCTTGGCTGAGCAAGTATGGAAAACATAATAAGTGAAGAAAGAAAGAATGGAGAAAATGCAGCTGTGATTAAGAGCTCAAGATCAGATGCAATATTAAAAAGCAGACCTTGCTGGGGGAGGGAAGAAGGAAGGAAAGAGAGAGAAGAAAGAAGGAAATAGGGTTATACTTTAAATTGACATTATTAGGCAATTGCACTTCCGTATGGATGAGTTTCAGATCCTGTATGGAGAAAATGTTTTGATGGGAATGGAGCCAGAGGAGCCTGAAACAGACATGGAGGTGACCCTTGAGGCAGCCACCCACCCTGGATGAACCTGACTTGTGTTTTCATTTGGTTTCAGTTCTATCTGCCCTTTCTTCCCTACTCCTCCCTCATACTCCTTTTCCCCATGGTCAGCAGGTCTCCCAGAGGCCAGGGCTGCATGCCAGGAAACACTTCTCTCCCAAATGTTTTCGATAGCCAAGTCCAAATCACAGTGGCCAGAGGGGTTTCTGTCCTTCTGCAGTTCTATAGCCAGAAAGCCAGCACTTGGCTTTCAGACAGCAAAAGCAAAGCAGGCCCGGCCACACACAGTGATCATCTGGTCAGAGGCATGCCTTGGGATTCTGGGAAGAGAGCCAGACCACATTCCCACACCTGCCTACCACGGGTATCACCTGTAGGAAGTTAAAGCATGCTGATGAATGGGCCCCTATCCTGGGCATTAGGTTCCTGGGATCCTTATTTTTAGCCAGCTTATCTGGTGATTCTAACACAGAGTTGGAAACTATTGATTTGTCTCCTTGGGCCTGTGTTTTTTAATATAAGAGTCTAGATATGCTTCCCAAACATAGATATCTTTTGATCCTCATGACAGCCTGAAAGACATCATTATTCCCATTTTTGAGATGGGAAAAATGGAGTTATATAGAGGCAAAGAGATGAGGGGGTGGCCATGTGATCACTGAAATCCTTCCTGGCACTTGGGTTTCAGGATTCTGTGATGATCCAAGAGGGCCAGCTGAATCAGCTTCCTAAACCCATGGGGCTGACTCAGGTATTCACGTGTGCAGGAGGCTCAGCTCTGACCCCTCTTCTCAGGTGAGTCAGATGAGCACCAAGGCAGGCCTGCGTGTCCAAGAATGTTACCGCACATGAGGGATGGAGGCTTCCTCCACTACCTGTCCCCTCCTTTTCCATACTTCATTCCTGACTACTTACTGCTCAACTGTGGCCTGTTTTGGGAATCCCTACTAGCATCTCTGTACTTTACCTCATTTCAGATTATGTGATGCCTATACATCTTGGAGGTAGAGTGACTTGGGAAATTCAGAAGGTTCAGTCTAGCTGTATCATTTCCAGAAAAGGAATGGAAAGAGCATTCTGCACCATATGGCTGGCATCCATAGGAGTGACAACATAGTAGCCATTAAGAAGTTGTCAGCATCCCCATGATGGAATGTCCATTCCATTGTGCACTGCTAGAGAGGAGAATAGACTGGAAGAAGCAAGTCCAGGGGCCTAGAGATGGTTACAGAGCTCCTAAAATCATTCAGGTAAGAAGCCGCATGCCACAGTAGGGTGGGAGGTGGAGAGAACATAGAGGGCCACTGGACTACAGCGACTGGCATAGCAGGAAGGAGTCCAGGCAGTGTCCATGTTTCTGGCTTGAGTGTCTGGATGATTGTTGATATAATTCATGAGGATAGGTAACATAGGAGGAAAGGGCCAATATTATCTTCAGAGTCTGTCTGCCAGTACCTGGCACATGGAGGGGCAGCTGTAAAGGTATTGAGGGATTAAATGTTCTCTTGGGTGAGATCTCTGAGAGACTGTTTCTGTTTTCATGGTGGGAGAATGTTGAGTTCTCTGGCTGAGGGATTAAGCTCCAGCCCAGAAAGAGTCCTGGTATGAGTTAGAAAAAGGCAGTCCCCAGATAATGGGAGGAAATATTTTTAAATCCCCTATCTCATACAGATCTAGTATCCAGAATATTTAAGAACTCAAAAATGGGCAAAGGATTTAAAGAGATGTATCTCTAAAGAAGGTGTACAAATGACCAGTAAGCACATGAAAAGATGTTCATCACTGGCTATTAGGGAAATTGAAACCACAAGAAGATGTCATTTCAAACCTGCTAGGAAGGCTAAAGTGAAAAAGATGGACAATAATGAATGTTGACAAGGATGTGGAGACTTTGGAATCTCAAATTTACTAATGTAAAATGATACAATTATTTTGGAAAAAAATTTGGTAGGTCAAAAAATTAAACAGAATTACCATGTGGTCTACCCAGATACACACTCAAGCAGAGAATGGAAAACATATTCACAGAAAAACTTATACAAACTCATAGTCATAATGACTAATGAAGATAACCCAAATACCCATCAGCTAATGAACGGATATGCAAAAAGTTGAATATTAGTAGCCACAAAAATAATGAAGCAATAATACATGCTACAACCTGGGTAAAACTTGAAAACATTATGCTAAGTGAAAGAAGATAATCACAAAAGACCACAAATCATAGGATTCCATTTGTATAAAAGCCCAGAATAAGGAAATTGATAGGAGACCAGATAGGGTAGTGATCACCAAGGGATGCGGGAAGGAGGGAATAGAGAGCTACAGAATTGTTTTGGCGGGGTAATAGAAATGTTCTGGAAACTCATAATGGTGATGGTTGCATAATATTGTGAATATACTAAAATCACTGGATTTTGCACTTTGAAATGGGCACAATGGTGGATTTTAAGTTGAAAAATTCATTTGTGTGTAATTTAGCTCATAATTTAAAAAACAAAACAGTGACACTCCCTCTGGGCAGGTACAGCCTTACAGAGCCACGGTTTAGCAAAGGGCAGGCTGGATTCTAGCACTTTTGACCTTGTGCCTGTGTGCAGTGAGTGACCTGCACAGCTGTACTTGGCAACCTTGAGACAGGGCATAAAGGCTTCTACCCCATCTGACAGAGAAAAAAGATAATGGATTGAGTGCATTTGCCCATGCTGGAGGAAACCCCAACCTATCCCCTTGGGAGAATAAAACCATAGGGATGATTTTCATCCAGCAAGCCAGATAAGCCCCTTCTTCCCGCTCTAGGCATGGCAGTTGACTTTGGCTCCAGCCCCAAGATCTCTCATTCTGTGCACACCCCGCAGCTGCAGCTCCACCTAGCACATATGTTTCTTGGCCAACCCTCTTCCACACACCCAGGCTTGCTCATTCCTTTTATTCTGACAATGTTCCCCTCTTTGCCTGGCACACATCTGGAAGCCTCCTGGGGGACTCCCTCTGACCCCTTTCAGACCCTCGAATGCTCCACTTTCTCTTCCAAGCCATCTCTCCATTTCAGAACCCTGCCCCTACTCACCTTTTCTAGTAACCTCCCTCAGAGGAATTCTGCCTGCCTCCTAGTGTCCCCTGAACACTTATAAAAATACCCTATTGCGAGATTTTACATGGGCCATTAACAGGCTGCATGTTCCAACCATCACACAACTCCTCCAGCCTCAGGGTCCCCATCTATGATGTGTACAGTGCTATGCTAACTTGTCAGGTGGATTGCCATAGAGTGAGAAGTGTGTAAGGTTTCGTTGAGGCAAATTGACAAGACCCTATGGAAGGTTGTTACTTTTTGTCATTACTGTATAGGCATTGGTGTGTTTCCCTGCAGGGAAATATTATTTGTAAGCTAAGTTTCCTTTGATCAATCAGGGGCTCAAGGGCAGGGGAGATGTTTGCTATTTTTGTTCTTACCACCATCCCAACCTATTGAGCTAGATTCCCCCTGGAGTAGATATCTGAACTTGAGACTCTCAGTCCTGCTTATGAAGTTCTTAAGATCAGGGACTCTGCAGGGAGAGAATTCACTGCTTTTAACCTGTTTCCTTACCTGTGAAGTAGGGATAGTAAGAATACCTATCTCATAGCATTGTTGAGAGGGTTGAAAGAAAACCATGTAGTAAGCCCTTGACAACTTCAGGGGATGAAGATGAGGACAATGCGTTAGTTATCTGTTCCTGCATAATAAACTGCCCCAACATTTAATGACTTAAAACAACAATATTTATTATCCCTCATAGTTTCCAGGAGTCAGGATTTCAAGGAGCAGCATAGCTGGGCAGTTCTAGCCCATGGTGTCTCATAGGACTGCAACTTCAGCCATTTCAAGGCTTGAGTTTGCTGAAAGGGCTACTCACAGATGGCTCACTCACCTGCACCTGAACTGGTACTGGCTGTTGCTGGGAGGCCTTGTAGCCTCTGCATCAAGCCACCCAAGTATATTCATAGTATGGAAACTGACTTGTGTATTGGGTAACTTAACAGATTGAGGTGGAAGTCCCGCTATCTTTCATATGTTAGATTGAGAAGTTACACACTGTTACTCTGCAGTGATGTTGGTCATGCAGGTCAGCCCTGACTCACTGTGGGAGTTGAAGGCCATTGGTCACTATCTTGGAGATAAGCTGCCTCAGATAACACCAAGTACATTCTTCATTAAGCTCAGTATAAGGCAGCTGGAAAGTGGCTCAGCTAGTTTGTTTTTGAGTGGGGAGGAGGATACCGGGGATTGAACTCAACCATTAAGCCACATCCCTATCCCTATTTTATATTTTATTTAGAGACAGGGTCTCACTGAGTTGCTTAGCACCTCACCATTGCCGAGGTTGGCTTTGAACTCGAGATCCTCCTGCCTCAGTGTCCCAAGCTATTAGGATTACAGGCATGTGCCACCACTCCCAGCTGCTCAGCTAGGATTTCAAGTCAGGTTTGCCAAGCCTAGACTCTGGACTCTCAACCACTAACCCATGTGACACCTTTGTCTTTTTTTTTTTAATGTTTATTTTTGAGTTGTACACAATACCTTTATTTTGTTAATTTATTTTTATGTGGTGCTGAGGATTGAACCCAGGTCCTCACACGTGCTAGGTGAGCGCTCTACCGCTGAGCCACAACCCCAGCCCCAACACCTGTTGTCTTTATGGGAGCAGTGGCTTTCTCATTTAACAAACCTTTTCTGAGCACCAGCTATGCTGTTGGTGTGCTAGGTGTTGGCCTTGGGAGCTCATAGCCTGAAGGGGATGTGCAGGCTGAACTACAGCTCTCACAGCTTCTTTCTATTTCATTGCCCTTCTTTCCCTGGGATATTCATATCAGAGGAGAAAAATCACCAAATCCTGGTACTTTTTTTTTTTTAAAGAGAGAGTGAGAGAGGAGAGAGAGAGAGAGAATTTTTAATATTTATTTTTTAGTTCTCGGCGGACACAACATCTTTGTTTGTATGTGGTGCTGAGGATCGAACCCGGGCCGCACGCATGCCAGGCAAGCGCGCTACCGCTTGAGCCACATCCCCAGCCCCCTGGTACGTTCTTTGGCAGAGAAGGTTGGAGCTGAATTATAGGAAAGGACTAACCTTGGAGCCAGGAGTCCTAGGTTCTGAGTCTGACTCTGACAATGATTTCAGGATGTTTTTGGTGCATCTCTTACATTTTGTGGATTCAGCTTCCCTATTTGCAGAATTGCCTCTAAAGATTTCACCTATCCAAATAGTTCATTCAGTTACCATTTTGGGGGCACCTTCTATGGGCCAGTCACTGTTCTAAATGCTGGGCATACAGTAGGGAACAAGATAGATAGTAGGGAACAAGTTACTTACACTCAGATTATGGAAAAGACCATTTCAGGCAGTGAGAGTAACTAAGAAAGGCAAAGTGATAGGGACCCTACTGCACTAAGCAAGGGCTTCTCCAACAAGAAGCCAGGGAATAAAGATCAAATGATGATGTGGTATCTAGGAAGATTTAGAGGATAGAAATATGCAGGCACAAAGATACTAAGATGGGGTAAAAGGTTGAGGTGTTTTTAGGGCATCAGGAGGGCAGCGAGCCCAGGGAGGAGTGGTGGGAGACAAAGACAGAGGGTTATTTTTGAGCAAGACCCCTAGATGTCCCAGACCCCTAGATGTCCCAGCCTGGAAAGACTGTATGGTTTGGGACAAGGTGCCAGGGATACCACTATGCTATATGCTGGGACAGTTTACTGTTCTCTGAGTTCACTGTTTGTCCCGCTCTTATGGGAACTTCCTGATGCCTTTTCTAGTCAATGGAGTCATTGGTTGGATTAATATAAACTCACCTTGATATTCAAGGCCCTCTGGTTCCCAGTCTCCCAGATTCTTCTCCCACCATTCCCCAGGTTGGCCAGGCCAGCCTGACTACTCACCATTCTCTGAATGCTCTCTTTTCCTTCCCACTTCCAAGGGTTTGCTTGTGCTGTCCTCTTCACCTGAAATACTTCACATCAGATCCTGTTCAGGACATCTCTCAAACTCCATCTCAAAATTCATGTCCTTCAGGAAGTAACTTAGTTTCCTTCACCTAAAGCTTGTCTCTCTTAATATGGTCACAAAAGCTTTTTAACAGAATTTTTTTAATTGAAAATAAAAATTTACTGTTTTAACCACTTTAAGAGCACAACCTAATGGCATTAAGTGCACAGTGTTGTGCAACTATCACCTGCTATCCATTTCCAATATTTTTTTATCATCCTGATCAGAAACTTTGTACCTATATAAAAGCTTTTTAATGGAGCCTAAATTCATGAGAATATTTCAGATAAAAGGCATGTGTGCGCGCACGTGTGTGCGCGCACACACACACACACACAAGAGAGGAGAGAGAGAAAGGGGAGGCTGGTAGTAAGTGCACTTGTGCAGTTCCAATTCAACAGAACTATTCCAAGAAGATAATCCATTGGCTTATGAAAATGGAAAGTCCAGGTTAGTCTCCAGGCATGGCTGAATCTAAAAATCTAAAAATTATCACAGGCTTATGATTCTTTCTTTTGGTTCTGCTTACTCAAGTGCTGGCTTGATTGTCAGCCAAGCTTGCTCTGTCTTGGTGGCAAAGATGTCCTTCTGTAGTTCTACCAGCTGAACAGTCCCAGCAGGAAAGATACACTTTTTTTCATCAGGTTCAGCAGAATTTCCAGGGCCCTCATTCCTCAGTCTGAGTCATATACGAATTCCTGAGCCAATCATCGTGACCAGAGAGCTGGAAGTGCTGACTGGCCAGCTCTGAGCCACTGTCCTAGAGCCCAGAGAGGAGTTTTATGACCAAGGGGCAAGGAAGATTAGTTCTCCATAGGAAAAACAGGATTCTGTCACAAGAAAAAGGAGAAGCAGGAACTGAACAGGCAAAAGCATCTGGCCCATCATAAGGACACTTAGAAATATACCTCCTTCTGTTGTTTTCTCAATAAGTGGTTCTACCTTCACAGGAAAGGCAAGGAATCTCCCCTGTTCCTAGTATTGTTGGTCACCAATGATGTCCTCTGAAGTATTCCTTGAAGCACCTCTCCCCACTCTGGCCGCTATTGTTCCAGTCACAGTTCAGGGAACATACCCTCTCTCCTACATTCCTGCAGTCCATTTAACCCTGCTTCTCCTCATGTCCACCGAGATCTTTTCTAAAGTCTAAATCTGCTCACAGTTCTTGAAAGCACCCTTGTGAACTACCCTTTGGCTTACTAAGCTCTGTCAGATCTTACTCCTTTTCACATCTTTATGGCCTTGTCTTTTGTCTCTTCCCCACACTCATCCTCTCTCAGTCATCTTCTCTTGGGGCACAGTGAAAGCCTTTGCATACTGTTCTTCATGTCTGGAATGCCTTAGCCTTTGTTGCTTGGCCTTCATCTCAGGTCCTTATCACCTCCCCCAGGAAGTTTTCTATGAGTGGTACCCACTGTTCCCACCTCACAGTGGGCCTACACCTCCCAGGGGCTCTCATAATAGTACTGTCCACTTGCTTCTTCATGGCACATACAGTGGGATGTATATTTGAAATGTTAGCCTCTGTGGGGTTTTAGGGAAAATTAGGTTTTAAAGTTTTGGTATAATGTACTTTTGGTAAATTGCACGAACATTTAATGTAGAGCTCAATGAATTTTTACCAATCTATACCTATGTAACGATCCCAGAGATCAAAGTGCAGAACTCTTCCAGCACCTTCTTCCAATCATGAAAAGTATCTCTTCAACCCCAGAAGAAAACACTTCTAAAACCAATTATCAAACTTTATATAAATAGAATTGTATAAAAATTACTTTTTGTGTTCTTTATAATCAAAATAATGATTCCATGTTGTTGTGGACAGAAATAGTTCATCTGTTTTTATTGTTGAATAGTTTCTCAAGAGTGTGAATTAACCAGCTTATTTATTCAGACTCTTGTTGGTATATATCTAGGGTGTTTCCAGTTTGGGCAATTAAGAATAAAACTGTTATGATTTATGTTCAGTGTTTAGTAGAAATGCCTCCATTTCTCTTGGAGGCATCTCTAGAGTAGAATTTCTGAATCATAGGATAGATCTATGTTTAGTAAACTGAAGAACAGTTTTCTATAGTGATGTACTGTTTTCATTCCCATCAGCCATAAATGGAGTTCCAGTGGCTCCATTTCCTAGTTTACACTTGATGGTGTCAATCTTTTTGATTTCTGCCAATCTGGTAGAGATCAGGAAGGTTTTTTTGTTGTTGTTGTTTTTGTTTTGATAAATTCTTTTACTCAGGAATTTTACATTCCTTCATTTTAGATTATCATCTTGATGCTGCTGTCCCTTTTTTGGCTCTACAGAAAAAGAGAAGTCAGGTGTTTTTCCCCCTGGCTTTTGTATTCCTAAAGAATAGGGGTTTATGAGAAATAGGAAAAAGCTCTTGTGCATTGATGACATGGTTGATAGGGAAATATTCAAGGGATTTAGGAGAGACCCAGAATCTCCAGATAAGTTCGAAAGAACCTGAATGTAGAATGGACCTGTGTCCTCCTCCTAGGCAGGTGCTTTAGAGGAGAAATGGCTGTGGGGAGCCGAGCAGAAGAATCTCATTTTTATAACAGAGCTCGCTGAGGCCAGATGCCATTGGGGCTGAGCAGTGTTTCCTATGCACTTGAGATGTGTTAAGACCTAGGAATAAGGGACAAACAATGACCTCTGTGGGAGGATGAGCCCTCCTCAGATAGGAACAAAGATGTACTAACAAGTGCCAATGTAGCTAAGTGATGATGTACACCAGATGCACCCCATGAGGTCCCTGGAACCATGCTGTGCACTAGAGGTATAGGAGAAGTTTGGCTTGCCTGATATTAAGATTTTCTTCACTGTGAGGGGAGACCACAGTACAGACTGAGTTCAAATTATCTTTCTTGCTCACCTGAGCTTGTGGACTGAAATTTGATCATGGTCCCCCTTTTGACAGTGAATTGTGCTTATATTCCAGTATTTTCCCTTTCTCTCCTTGAGCTGAAAGCAGAGAGAAGATCTGATTCTTCCAGAATCAGTGACCTCCTGTCCCAGGGCTTGACACAGAGTAGGGTTTGGGGTCTGGGGGAATCTGTCAAGTGCCCGAATCAATGGGTATTTATATTTCTTTGGATGCTTTGTGGTCCATAGCATGGTTTTCTGCTCATGGAAAACCTCTAATAATTCTTCGATTGAAAGAAATTTAAATGTTCTTGACCTAGTTTTCTTGATTGTAAGTTC
The DNA here is from genome assembly GCF_052094955.1 of Ictidomys tridecemlineatus. Taxonomy (NCBI): domain Eukaryota; kingdom Metazoa; phylum Chordata; class Mammalia; order Rodentia; family Sciuridae; genus Ictidomys; species Ictidomys tridecemlineatus. The sequence goes on along the minus strand of NC_135492.1, from coordinate 40,147,887 downwards.
CTCCAGGGAAGGGTAAGAAGGAGCTATCTGGTTTAGCACTCACCATGGGTAAAATCACTTTTGCCACCCTGGGAGGCAGGACTGTGTACACCACACTTGATAGATAAGCACTGAGCCCCAAGGAAGGTTGACCGAGAGAGGTTGGGTGTGGGGAAGGGACAAAAAATTTATTGAGCCCTCACTTTGTGCCAGGCATTGGTCTAAGCACTTGACATGCATTAACTTCAATGACACTCACTACAACTCAGTGATGTTGATTCTGTGGTTATCTCCATTTTACAGATGGAGAGACTGATGTGTGGATTCTGAATACATGTGATTGCTGAGGACGGTGGTGAGATTTCAGTCCAGGCTGCCTGATTCCAGTGAACATGTTCCTTTTCCCAGTCCTGTGCCTGGGTTCTGCATGATCTGCTCTACCCAAACTTTCTCCTTTCCTACCCATCTCACCAGTCACTTCTTTATATCCCTTCACCTCTCCTGACTTCCCTGATGCCACGAGTAGGAAATGTTCATTCCTCTCTCTTTATTTCTTTGTTCTCATAGCACTTTATTTTAAGGATTTATATAAGTAAAGACTGTGATTTTATCTGTATTTGAGAGAAAACGTAAAGCAATAGTAACATAAGCAAGATAGAGGTTATTTTTTTTCTCATGGCTGCTCTGCCATCCTAGTTTATCTCTCCTTTCATGACTACTAAAGCTGCAACCAGTACATACATTCCAAGGAGCAGGAAAAAAAGGAGAGTTTGTTCATTCCCTTTAAAGAGATGTCCCAGAAACAGCAGTTTCCCTTTTATCTCATTGGTCAGAATTTAGTCACACGGCCACATGTTACTGCAAAGTTGGTGGGAAATACAGTCTTTTAGTGGGATATGGGGAGGACTGGTTAAAAGAAAACCAGTTTCTAAAGTTACGTTGTTGCCTTAGTATGTATCAGTCATACCCAGGATGGCTTATTTAGCTTTCTCCTCAAGTACAGCATCTTAAAGGCAGCTCTTCATCATCTTCATCCTTAGTTCCCAAAATCTAGCCCAAGTTGGAGACACCTGAGATGGAGGAAACAAGTGATTACAGGTTGTTTCTTTGGCTGCTCTGTAGTCCATACCATACATAGTTCTCTGCCCATGGCAGATCTCGAATGTTGTTCAGTTGAAGGAAACGTAAATCTTCTTGACCTCAGTTTTTCTAATTGTGAAATGGGTATAAATGACCTCAAAGGTCAACACCAGTTTGGACATTCATGGTATGTATGAATGTAAAATAAAAATTGAAAAATATATGTCATTAAAGAAAGAAAGCTTAGCCAGAGATGGCTATTGTGAACTGCCTTTGCTCTTTCTGTATTTCTTCTCCATAAGCACATATATATGTTTGCAGATAAATAGAATCCCATTATACACACCTTTTTATAACCAGTCATTTTCACTTTACAACATACTAAGGGACTTCTGCCTATGAAAAAGCCAGCTTGTAGAGATGATACTCTCAATAAACAGCTGGAACACCTGCATGAAACTGTTTCAAAGAAAATAAAAATCAGTTACAAGCTATCAAAATGCTCTCCAGAAAGCTAGGACTTGAGGGGCCAAGATCCCAATGTGAAGAGGCACACAGCAAGATGAGCCTGACATGCTTTGTATTTTTTTTTCCATGAATCTGCCAGTTCATACAAGGCTGAGAAGCACAGAAGAAAACAGAAGCTAAGACCCGGGAGTAAGCAGAGCTTTCAGCCATCTCATGGTGCTAGAGAGAGAAAAATAATTCAAAGTAAGACCACTTCTGGGCCATTATACGTTCTCTATAACATTTATTGAATTCATAAAATTAATTGAATTCATAAAATTTTGACCTTTCAAAGAACCCCAGAGATAATGAAACCAAACGTTTCATTTTATGGATATAGTGGCAGAAGCACAGAGACATTGAGTAACTTTCCCAGGGCCCCACAGAAAATAGGCACAGCCTCCTAGTACAGACTTCTGTCACTGGAGTGCTCTGTGGCTATTGCTGCTGTTCTCAGCTTTAACATCCCCATTCCTTCACAGCCATCCAAGCCAAAGAGAGAGAGAGATCAATTTAATCTTAGTTCTGGTTGAGGCCTTTTAATAAATGAAAGTGCTTTTCTAAAAGGAAACCAAGCACAAATCCTTTTATAAAAATTATTGGTCATTTTTTTCTGATTACCAAAGTAACATAAATTTACTTTAAAAAATTAGAAAATACAGATAAATAAAAACCCAAGAGTGCTCACAAACTTTTCTCCTTCCCACCAATCCTTGATGTAGATACTTGAAGCTTTTTTATGCATAGGTATAATTTTTCACAAAGTGAGTTCATATATACCTAGTCTTTTATAACTTCCTTCCTTCCTTTTTTTGGTACTGGGGATTGCACCCAGGGGTACTTTACCATTGAGCTACATCCCCAGCCTTTTATTTTATATTTTGAGATAGGATCTTGCTAAGTTGCTGAGGGTCTTGCTAAATTGGAGAGGCTGGCCATGATCTTGTAATCCTCTTACCTCAGCCTCTGGAGGAACTGGGATTACAGACGTGCACCACCACATTTGGTTCATAACTTACTCTTTTCTTGGTTGGTGTGGTGATGCTGGGGATTGAACCCAGGGCTTTATACATGCTAGGCAAGTGCTCTACCAACTGAATTATATCCCCAGCCCCTATAACTTGATTTTTAAGTGATCCTTCTCATCATGGTCAGTTTTCACATAATTCTATATTCTCTTATGTGATTTTAACAGCTGGTTAATATTGTTAGTAGTCTATTCTATCAATGTGCCATAATTTATTGGGTATTGTATTATTTTTAGTCTTTTACTGTTACACAAAAATCTGCAATAGACATCTTTATGCTTTTCTTGGTGGTGTCCATGATTATTTTATCAGAGAAAAGTCTCAAAGTGTGGAATAACAGAACTGAACCTTTTTAAAATTCTCAACATCTGGTTATAAATTACTCTCCATTTTATCAGTGTATGTTTCTCTAGCAATATGCACATAAGTATGGACGTTACTTAAGAGGAGATGGGGGGCAGGTCTTGTCATTCCAGCTTGCCATCTACTTTTCTTGCTCACTTTCCTTTAAATAGGTAAAGAACTAGGAATGTAGCTCAGTGGTAGAGCACTTGCTTAGGATCTGTGAGACAGTGGGTTCTACTCTCAGCATGATAGAGAAATGGATGGATGGATAGGTGGATGGATAGAAAGACAAGCTTCACAGCATATAGTGTAACCAGATTTCACATGCAGACATCAGACTAACCACTTAAGGCCAAAACTTTGAACTGAGCCAGGGCCAAGTTGAAATAGCCAATTTTGATGACTAAATAACCATCTGACCACTTGGTCCACTTTGGTCCTGAAGGATGTAGTCCTACCCTCACAAATTGAGCAGGAAATAAATCAAGAGAAGGGCTATCTTGCCTACTTTAGAAAGTTACATTTCTAAAAAATGAGCTTTTGGATCTCTCAGTGCCAGAGTGTGCAGTCCTCAAAGGGGTTGGCTGACGTCATGAAGTAATGGGTGGGGATCTGACTGGGCACTCTGCCCAGCCCTACCAGTCCACAGTTTGGAGTACAGCCTGGGAATCCAATGTAAGTGACATTCATTTCCTCCAGGTCTTTAGGGCTTTGTTATTATCTAGTGTCCCCTGTGCAAATGAAAGATAATTCCTTTGGTTAGTGGGAGACTGAAAGTTATTAGCATTAAGTGGGATTTGTTTCAGAGTTGGGGCATATGGGTTCTATGGCTGATTGGGTGGGATACATTTGGTAAGACCCTTCTCTCTGGGCCTTCCTCAGTTTCCCTATGTGAACAAGGAAGTAGTTGCCCTGGATTGGGTGAGACTTGATTCCTGTTTTCTAGAGGAGGAAGGAAGGGAGGGGACTCAAGTATCCGGCCCCTACCAGAGCCAAGCACCAGTTGAGCACTTTATACATCTGAGTTTATCTGCTCCTAACAAAAACCCTACAAGGGAGAGGACTTTTGTGTTTTTACTTTTCCTGCACTGATACCTCATTAGCACCCTGATTTTCATCCCTTACCCACTCCTAGTCCCAGTGGTTTAAGAGTGGCTGAAACTGCCTCCTTGCTAGGAGTAGGCAAGCAACTGAGGTGTGGCCAATGAGAGAAGCCATAATGGTGCCCGGACTGGGCATGTGATCCAGGCCAGGCCAATGGGAGTCAACCCTGGGATTTTTGCTGGAAGTATTGGGAAGGAAATGATCTCTTTGGCAATTGGCCATTCCTGCCTTTTTGTGGAAACAGCCTGCTAATAAGAGAGACACAAAAGAAGCAGTCGAGATTCAGAGAGAGGGGCTGGGGTTGTAGCTCAGAGGAATAGTGCTCGCTTAGCATATGTGAGGCACTGGGTACCACATATAAATAAATAAAATAAAGGTCCATCAATAGCTAAAAAAAATATGTGTATATATATTTAAAAAAAAAGATTCAGAGGGAGATGGGTTCATGACAACTTCATTTGAGCCCTGATATGGGCTGTGCTGAATCCAAGCATGCCTCTTATACTTTTTAATTCAAAAACCCTTTTTGACTAAGTCAGTTACTATTGGTATTATGTTACATGCAACTGAAAAAATCACTAAGATCCTGGATATAGCCTAGGCATTATTATTCTTGTTTTGTGTGCAGAAAGAGAAACTGAGTCTCAGAGATGCAAAGTAAATGCAGAGATAGCAAGTGGCAGAAATATTTTTAGTCTGTGTTTTTCTCCTTATCTGTCATCTCTCTGCCAGAACTCAGGCTGTCTTGATTTCTTTCACAAAATACAGAAGTAGGGGCCCAGACTGATCCAGGTTCCAGAACTGGTTTGGCTGCTTCCTGATTGTCTGATCTTAGGATAACTTACTGAATCTTTATGCTTTTGTTTTCTCATCTGAAAAATGGAATGACAAGAAAATCTATAGCATGGAACTGTTGTGAGGAGTGGGTGTACTGAACTCTCTATGTAAAGCTCTTCGGATAGAGCCTGGCCCAGTCATTTTATATAGGGGCTAGCTATGAATTTTTTAATTTCCTGGCTGTATTTTGTTATCCTGCCCCTACCCCATATGGCCTGGGTACCTAATGATATATTAGTTCCAAAAGTCACAAGATAACACATACCCTGGTCACCAGGAGCTTTAAATGTCCGATCTTCGGTTTCTAAAATTAATTCTTCTAAAGATGCTGATCACTATGAGTTTAGCAGCCCTAAATCTGTCCCAGGAAGTGAAACTTTGGAGAGGAATTCCAAATAATCAAGCCTTTGCTGACTCAAAAGAAGGGAAGAGAAAGGGGATGGAAGTTGACCCAGCCATTTCCGAGGCTTTTACCCTGCCCCCCACTCTGTAAGCCCCACAGCTGTGCAGAGGAAACATCTTTCCTTTTAGAGTTTATAACAGGTGTGACCCTGGGCGCCAATTCAGTTCCAAAGAGTGCATTAGCCTGATAAAGTGTAAAATACAAAGGAATCCCTGAAGAATAACCAGGGAGTGGGAGGGGCTTGGTGGAGTTTCAGGGTGGGTCCTGATTGAGGGTTATGTTAAAGTATAGAGAGCTTGTCAGAGAAGCAGGTGGGAAAACCTTGTTTCTATGATTTACAGCAGTCAGAGGGGGTGCCCAGGAAAGTAATACGTCTGCTGGGTATCATGAATCAAAAGTCTCATGTCTCTGGACATTACTGATGACCCTTGAATCCCCACCTTGCAGACAGGCTTGGTGTCTATGAGCTACTATTTGTGGAGCACTTACTAAGCCCTTTAAATAAATGGCATCATGGAATTTTCCAACAGCACTGCTAAGATGAAGATAATAGCATGACCTTGGAACTTGGGGTCAGGCAGCATTGGATGGATTCTCAGTTGTTCTACATGTGGCCTTGTTCGAGCCACTTGGCGTCTCTGTGCCTTAGTCATCTTATCTGTGAAGTGATGGCTCCTACATTCCAGGGTGGTGTGAGGATTTGCTGGGTCAGCACTATAGAGCTTTGAGGACCCTGGCAAGATGATGGCTACTTCGTTTTACAAACATGGACCCTGAAGACAGGGTCCCGATGCATTACCTGTGAAAATGAGCCCCAATCTTCTTTTGAGTTGACCCCACAACCCCTGAAATTGCCTTGTACTGGGAAGAGGCTGAAATACTCCCATAATATCCAATCCTCTTTCCCCGTCAAACAATCTCCTCTGAGCTTACTGAAGTGCCAAGGTCAGATCTGAAGTGACAACTGTTAAGAAATTCAAATGGGGTTTTCCTGGCACTGAGGAATGAGAGAGAGTGGGGTGGGGAGCGAGAGGGAGGAAAGGGGTGAAGGAAGGAAGGAAAAGAAAGAAACCAACCCCAATCTCTCTCAGCTACAGGAACCAAAGCAGTAAGAATTTGGGTGGTGTTCCTGAGGTCCTAAAGAACTACACCTCGACTCAGTTGGCACAGGTTGCTACTTGAAATGTATGTTGAAATGTAAACTCGGGCTGGAGGTGTAACTCAGCACAAAGCCCTGGGTTCTAGCCCCAGCACCGGAAGAAAAAAGTAGGGGAAAGAAGAAAAAGAAACCAACTCATTCATCAGGAGGGATTAAATAGGAGGGTGTAGGGGTTTTGACCTGGGGGAGGGGGTCTCTCCCAGTGGAACCTCAAGGCCTCCAGGAGTAGGCTTCCCACGCTGTCAGTCTTGAAGTCTTGACTGTCTTTTCTTATCTAGGGTCTAGCAGGGCTTCACAGTTTGTCCTTATCAATACATGTGCGGTTGACTTTGCCGAACATGGTCTCATCCCCATTCTCTTAACTATTTTCATGTGTTTGCGTGCCCCATGTGCACCCGTGGTGGAGATATCTCTACTCTTACCTTTTCCCACACGCCAGGAACCATCCCCCGCGCGGAGCCGAGGCTGGTGTGCCCCACAGGAGCTAAGATAAGGAGGAAGGTGTGGGAGCTGGAGGCGTGGGGCACCGGGTGCTGGTCCCCAGCCTCCTCCCGGTGGGTGATGGGCGGCCCGCTGTGGCTCCTCCCCCGCGCCCCGCCCCCGCCGCGCCCCCGCGGCACCAAGCAGCCTGGCGGTAGCTGCCACCGCGCCACCAAACTTTCCCCGGAGCCGGCACGGGTGAGTCGGAGTGGTGGGGGCAGGTCGCAGACGGGGGTGTAAGTGGGGCCTCAGCGGCTGGGCGAGGCTGCGCCCTGCCAGCTTGGGATCCCCCAGTATCCCGGAGGGGTAGCGGAGACCTCTGGATCCAGCGGCACCAGGTGGGCGTGCTTGGAGACCCTGCGTCGCTGCAGCCTGGGGAGGGTGGCAAAGCTCGCCTTGCTCCACAACCCCGCTCGCTGCGCTGTGGTTGTGGCTCCAGCGCCTGGACGCGCAGGCACCTGTGGCTTCCCGGGCCATGGCCAGGGTGCGTGCCCTGAGCTGTTCCTCTGGCTTTTGAAGAGGGAAAGGCGAGCACCCAGCATTCCTTGAACCAACCAAGGCCGAGTGCGATGCTACCCTGGTCCCAGCCTAGGTGCCGAATGTGTTCTCTGTGCCTAGGTGCTGAGCATCTATTGTTTCTTTCAGTTCTCCCTATAACTCATTGAATCGAATATATGGCCATACCATTTTACAGAGGAGAAAACTGAGGATAGGGAGGGAAAGTGGAGCCCAGGAGCATTGGCTAGTAAAGAAGAGAGCTAGGATTTTGAGCTGGAGTTGGGCGAACCTTATCCAATAACCATAACTAGTGGAGCCCCAGGTTCAGTATTACTTAGTGTGGGGGTATGGTAACTTCTGGACCTCCACCCTTTTTTTTTTTTTTTTTTTTTGTGTGTGTGTGTGTGTGGTGGTGGTGGTGGTGGTGGTGGTGGTGGTGGTGGTGGTGTCCTCCCACTTGTGCCGAGAAAGAATCCTTTGTTGAAATGGGTGGATGTTAAGGCTAGAAAGTGGATTCTGATGGTAGAAGCACATGGAGGCTGCTTATTCTGGGTAGTTAGGGGACCCCGGATTCTGGAAGTTAATTTCCCTTACTCTGGAAGAAGTACTGGTAGGCAGGAGCAGGAGCTAAAGCTTAGCGGTTCTTGTTGAAGCTCTTGTTCTTTGTGTGATCTGGGGTCCCCTCACCGTCCAGAAGATCCCACCTTACCCTATCCCCATTCTGAGTCACCTGTTATCTTTGAAGTGTCTGCTAAGTCTGGGAGCTGGCTTGTGCAGGGATGCCCCAGGCAGAGTTGCTGTCTTCCTGCAGGGGGCTCCCAAGTCAGACCCAAGCCAACCAGAGGGAATAGGCGGGGAGTCCTGTGTGAGCAAGGTCCCCAGGCTGAAAGATGCCCAGAGAACTCATTCCCCTTTTGAGGGTCAGGGCCTTGTCCTTCTGTGACAATGAACAGGTAGAGTGTACCTCCAGAGCCAGAAAAACAGGGGGATTGGGAGTCTGATAAAGGCTTGAATTCCCCACCGTTGTCTTTTACCTTGGGGAGTCTGGGAGAGTGGAGAGAGACAGGCCAAACATCAGAGATCATCATGTATTATGCCATTTAATACAGCAGCCTTGTAAGGTAAGTATCTTTATTGCTAGCCTCGTTGAGCAGATAATCTACTGCGATTCAGAGAGTTGGGAATGTGAACACCAGTTTTGCCTCATCTTAGATTATCAATGAAACTTGGCAGATGGAACCTTAGAAACCTTAGATCCTTTTGTGTTTCTGGCTGCAGCAGCAAAGCTAAAGAATAGAGGGATGCCAGGCAACAGGATCCCCAATGCCTTTGCATTTTTCTCCAGGTCTCTTGGTGGACCTGCTGTTGAGGATGATCACTCATCAGAATCCCTGAAAACCCCATGTAGGTATACTACTGTGACTTAGAGTTTGCAGGACCCCCACATGCAAAACTGCCCAGCTGCTCCAGGAGGTATTTCCCCTAGCCGGGGAGAGTTAGTAGAAGAGAGCAGGGGATGCCTATACTATTTTCAAGTGAGTCCTACAAAGGCTGGAGCTGCCTGGTGAGGGAATCCACATCCCAGAGAGGTTGGACATCCCTGATCTGGGTGTGGTTCCCCTAGGCCCTCAATTGAGTATTCCAAGGAACTTCCTCCCCTTGTACTTTGGAATTCATTGTTCACACTTTACTCTTCACAAACAAGGAGTGCCTGATCAAAGAGTGTGGCCTTGCCGTTGCAGAGACAATGCATAGCAAAGGGATTCTGGAGCTGACATGCCTGGGTTCAAATCCTAGTGCTGTCTCCTATGAACTCTGTGGCCTTGGGTCAGTTGCTACACCTCTCCATTCCTTGTTTTCCCCACGTTTAGAATGGGGGAATTTGTGGCACCTTCCTCACAGGCTGGTGAGAGAATTGTGTTCATGTACATAATGCACTGAAATGATGTTCCATAATACATAAAAATGCTATTTAAGTGTAGTTGTTATTGTTACTAGGAAAGTCCTATAAGCCCAGGTTTGTGGGCTTGCAAGCGTCAGCTTTCTCATAAGTATAATGGTACTAATACAGGACCACTTTATCTATCCATCTAACCTCCACACAAGTCTGCCCTCTCATCTGTAAAATGGGAGCAGGTCTAGTTAGATTAGTATGTCTCCCAGAAGTCTTAGTGAAACCTCCAATTTTAACAAAGTCTCTATGCATATTTATGCAAACTCCTGGCACTCTGCTTGGTACTTGGGAAGGACCAGGCATTGTCACCATTATCACTACATGGCAGACCTTTCCCCTACATGCTGCTGCTTGAGCTTCATGCTCTGCCTTGGTTTGGAGAGGCCTGGGTTTGAGACAGTTTTTTGACTCTTAGAGAGGGCCAGGATGGGTTCTGTGCAACTGGTTCTTGCAAACAGAAGAAAGTTTCTGTCTGTCTTTGAGCCCAAATGTTAGCTGTATGGTCATTTCTTGGGTCCTCCAGGAACTATTGGGGGTCTCTTGATGGTTGTAGGATAGAAGGGGGCATGTTTGAAATTCTTTTCCTAAGATCTTCTCACAGCTGTCCCAATAGAACATACCAGCCCAGCTGCCTTTCAGATTATACTGCTGGCTTGGAAGATTCTGTGCATTCTCTAGTGAGGAATTTTTATTTTTTCCCCTTGAAAGAAATAATGGTGGAGTAAAATTCAAAAATTCAGGGTTGCAACCCCTGTCCCTTTAGTGAATTTGGGCTTCAGTTTTCTCATCTGCAGAATGGCCATTAATCATATCTGCCACTATATTTCTCAGGATTAATGCTGGGATGGCAGGCAGAGAAAAGAAGGGGAGGGGAGGGAGATAGTATAACTGGCAAAGAATTACATGCAATTGTAAGTAATTCTCATTAGCATTCAGGCCAGGCATTAGCTGTAATTGCTTCTGATCCAAGACGTTTTATCTGAAAGCCATACCTGGCAGAGGACCATTGAAGCCCCAGTCACCTGCTGCCCTCCCTTTCACAATGACACTGAGCATTTCTGAATCTCAGGACGTAATTATAATAAAGCTGCTGTATCTTATTTATAAGTGACTCACTTCTGCCATTAATGGTGGCAGAGGACTCAGATGCACACTCTTTGGGAACAATGCTACTGATGCTGTCAGGGGTGGGGTGGCAGGATACCTCACCTCTTTTATACATCCATCCTCCCAGCTGTAATTTACCAGTGATAATGCGGGAGGGTCACATGGGCCAGTATCAAAGCCCAGAGTTCTCAGTTTGTACAGCAGCTTGGATGGAGAGGCCCATTGAAACTCTTCACTGCCAGCAGAATGTATGTTAGAAACCTTTCTAGCAGAGAGGATGAAGGTGGAGAGGTTGATGACGGTACCTCCAGGATGAATTAAAAGTGTAGACTCTGGGGTCCAAAAAACCTGAGTTTGAATCTTGGTTCTGCCAGCTTATTAGTTAAGGTATGATTTGGGGCTGTCTTCCCAAGTAAAATATTAGCTCTAATACAGCTGGGACCATGTGGTCTTATTCATAGTTCCCATCACATAAAATGCACTCACAAATGCATAATGGTTTAATGACTATACAAAAGATAAGTTGCTTAATTAGGCCTCAGCTTTCTCATCAGTATAATGGTACTAATACAGCACCACTTTATAGGCTGCTGTGAGAACTGGTCAGTGAAATGTTATGAACAGAATAAGCATTCAGTAATGCCCATGATGACAAAAAGGTGGGTGAAAGAAAGGACACAGCTGGTATAAGCTGGAAAATAGAACTGTTTTCCTACCCCCAGACCAAAAAGTAGCCATAGTACCAGTCATAAGAATGTCCTGAATACATACAGCACTCTACAAGATGTTTTCTTATCCATTGACTCCTAACAACTGGGCAAGAATCACTATTTGTTTTTCAAGAAGGAAACTGAGGTTCAGAAAGGTTGGTGGAATACTCAGAGCTCTCTCTTGCCTTCTAGAGGGTGGAAGGTGTAGAATTTAGACTTCCATGAACATGGTATCTCTCTTCATTATGTAAGGTGTTTTTTTTTTAAAACAACTTTAAAGTCAGATAGTATCGTTTCTTAATTTTCTCTTCATGATTTTTACACATCTTTTGTTAGATATAGTCCTAGTTATTGGATATTTTCTATGCTATTGTACATGTTTTGTGTATATGTATTTTAATTAATGTTCTTTTAGTTATTCATTGGGGAAATAGGTTTGCATTTTGTGTATGGGTTTTATATCCAGGAATGTTGCCAAAATATCATACTAATGTTTTAAAATGTGTAGATTCTTTTTAAAATACTCTGTGTATAATTATAGAAGGTGCATATATCAGTTTTGTTTATTCCTAATTCACTGCTTCTTTTCTCTCCCTTGCCTTAGTTTCCTGCTAACACCTCAGTACAGCAATGAATTGAAGGGGTAATGGTAGGCATCTTTCCTTATATGGACTCCTGTGGGGGAGCTGATTATTAAATATAATTTTACTCTAGGTTTTCTTTTTTTAAAGAGAGAATTTTTTAATATTTATTTTTCAGTTTTTGGTGGACACAACATCTTTATTTATTTTTTATGTGGTGCTAAGGATCGAACCCAGCGCCCTGCGCATGCTAGGCAAGAGCGTTACTGCTTGAGCCACATCCCCAGCCCTTACTCTAGGTTTTCAATAGAATTTGTCAGATTAAAGGAGTTCCTTCCTATTCTCAGTTTGCTGAGTATTTCTTTTCTTTTTAGTCATAAATGGAAGTAGAGTTTTAACAGATGCTTTTTCTGCATCTGCCCAAATGGTCACATGATTTTTCCCCAATCTATTGACCCAGTGCATGACCTTGAGTTTGACATTTCTGAAGTGAACCCAAGTTGCATCATACTGTAGCATCTTTATTTCGAGATTATCTTTGCTAACCTTTCTGCTTAGGATTTTTTTTTTTTTTTTGGTACTGGGGATTGAACTGGACTCAGGGGCCTTTGAGCACTGAGCCCCATCCCCAGCCCTTTTGTATTTTATTTAGAGACAGGATCTCACTGAGTTGCTTAGTGCCTCACTGTTGCTGAGGCTGGCTTTGAACTCATGGTCCTCCTGCCCCACCCTCCGAGTTGCTGGGATTACAGGCATGCATCATCATGCTCGGCTTTGTTTAGAATTTTAATGTGAGTTCAAGTTCAGGAGTGAAATTCCCTGGTGATTTCCTTGTGTGTGTGTGTGTGTGTGTGTGTGTGTGTGTGTGTGTGCATGTGCTTCTTTCTCAGTCTTTGGTGTCAAGGTTTGCTGACTTATGAGACAAGGTGGGCAGGGTTCCCACTTTACTGTTCTCTGAAAACAATTGCATAAGCTCTGAATGTTGATCATCATTGAGTGTTAGGTGAACTCACCAGTTAGACCCTCAGTGGGTGGACACTGAAGCAGAGAGTGGGGAGGGAAACCAGTGTCAACTAAGTCTAAGGAGGAACTTTTCAACAGCTAGAGGCTCAGACTGCCTTGGGTGAAAGTAGACAGAGTGCCATGGGGAGAGCCCAGTCTTGGACACCGAATGAGGTTTCTGCCATCCAAGTATCCTAGATGAAGGGCACTCAACCCATGGTGAAATCCAGATGCTCAAGAGCTGCACTTGAGTCTCTTTGTGGTTTTAAAATTGTTGTGGCTGCTGTAGACTGTACATGTGAATTGTTATTCCATGGTGATCACAGATTGAGGGATTTTACTTTCTTGATTGTGTATTCCTGTTCCAGTTGATGGGCTCTCCTGTCCTGTTATCGGTTTTTGTGAAATCTCTACCTTATGACCTCTACCTTATGGTCATACCCTCTTCTGCAAATTCACTTACTTTCCCTACCAGTTAGCTAGATATGGGCTAGTTTCTTAGCTGGAATATTCCCTTAATTTCCTTTTTTTTTTTCTTAATCTTTTTTTTTTTCCTTAGTTCTCGGCAGACACAACATCTTCCTTTGTATGTGGTGCTGAGAATCGAACCCGGGCCGCACGCATGCCAGGCGAGCGTGCTACCGCTTGAGCCACATCCCCAGCCCAATTTCCTTTTTTTAAAAATGCCAAATACTGGCCTAACTTGGGTCATCTCTTGGGTCAACTCCCATAACAATGATATGAGCTAATTACTTTTACTCCATTGTTCAGATAGGAAAATCAAGGTTTCTACTTGTTATCTTTAGTGGCTTCACATTTCACACTAAATTATCACTCTCTAACTTGGTGTAAGATGAAGGTCTAAATTGATTTTCTTGTTACCAAATTCTTCCATTGTGTTTATTGAATCCTCCTTCCTTTCTCACTACCTGCACATCCTATGCCACCTGTATGGAATTACTGAATATCTTTGGAGACAGAACCCCAGGATGGCACACAACTCTAGGAAACACTATTTTAATGGTTCTCAGCCTGAGTTCTCAGGGCTTGTAACCTAGAAATCCATTATTAGTGATGGGGGTCTATCTAGGCTGTCTGTTCTGGTCTGTTGGATTGATTCATCAGACAAGGTGATGACAGGAGACAAAAGGCTCATGACAATGGGATGATTGAGAACAGTTTGATAAAGAAACTATTACCTTGTATAAACTTTTTTGGTTTAGGGAACCACCAAGGGGTGAGTGGGACAATGCCCTAGGGTGTCAGTGGGGCGAGGAGAGCTTTTCTACCTTTATGATTGGAGGGGAAAGAGAAAGGAGCAACTCTTGGAATATGGAGAGAGAGCTGGCATGTAGATGGAGTATGCAGCCACCAGGTCATGAGGGAGCCACAGGAGGAACACCCCCATCACACCCTCCTGTGGCGTCCCAGGGCTACACCCAGCCAGGAACAGAGGGAGGGCAAGCAAGTCTCTCCTGGGGTCCGTGTAAGCAGAGAGCAGGTATGATGGAGTGGGATTGCCATGGTGTTTGGATGATGATTTGTATTGTGTGTGTTTTCATAGCTTACAAACATATCTGCTGCCTCCTCATTTTTTTTTCTTTCAAACTTTTCCAGGAAGTTTTCACTCAGTTTATCTTTATTTTTTTATTTTATTTATTTATTTATTTATTTAAAGAGAGAGTGAGAGAGGAGAGAGAGAGAGGGAGAGAGAATTTTTAATATTTATTTTTTAGCTCTTGGCGGACACAACATCTTTGTTGGTATGTGGTGCTGAGGATCGAACCCAGGCTGCACGCATGCCAGGCGAGCGCGCTACCGCTTGAGCCACATCCCCAGCCCAGTTTATCTTTATTTACTGGCTGTTCTTTCACTGCTCCTGGAGAGACTTACTGACCATTATTAAATGAATACAGGCTGCTGCCCCTCACCCTGAGCCCATGTGAGGCAAAGTTCCAGAGCCAGCCCACACCTGTGGGCCAGAGGGTCTTAGAATATGGCTTGATCTCAGCTGTACAAGGGTAGCCACATTTTCTTCTCTCTGCAGTATCTAAATGCCTGTGTGCAGGGACCACCCTGATGGGCCTATGTGGAGGTCAGTTCCAGCCCCCTTGGAGGACTGAAGACAGTCTAGCTCTTTACAGCACCTTCCAAGGTCTCCCAAGAGTGAATTTGGGAGAAATGATCAGTTCTGCATTTAAATCAGATCATCACAGTCTCTCCCTGAGAACAAGTTCATGCGAGGCCAAAAGAGACAAAATGCAATTGTATGTATAAATTGAGTTGCAGAAATGATGCTTGTAAATTCAGTGAACAATTAAGAGCTAAGGCTTCAGAATCTGAGGGCCATAGTTTTGGATTCTGGCCCCTCCACTTTCCAGAGTATATCCTGGGCAAGTCACATATCCTGTCTGTGCCTCAATGCCCTCAACCATATGGTTGGATTGGTGACATTACAGTTATGCACCACATAGGGATGTTTTGGTCAGCATTGCACTGTGCATATAGGGACATGGTCCCATCAGATTATAAGGAGGCTGAGAAGCCCTTGTTATCATAGGAGATGACAGTTCCATGAGTGTTATTGCCCCTGAAGACCTTCCAATGAGATATGATGTGGAGGTGGAAGACAGTGATATTGATGATCATGGCCCTGTGTCAACCTAGGCTAATGTATGTGTATGTTTGCATCTTAGTTTATCCTGCAAAAGTTTGAAAAGTAAAAAACTAAGAACAAAAACTAATTTTAAATAGAAAAAATTTATAGAATAAATATAGAAAGGGAAAAAATTCTGTCCAGCTACATAACATGTACGATTTAAGTGAAGTATAGTCAAAAAGTTTTTAAAGTGAAAAACTTTATAAAGTAAAAAAAAAAAAAGAAGTTCCAATAAGCAAAGGTTAATTCATAATATAAAAATATAAGTTTTTTTTAAATATAAATTTCATGTACCCTGAGGATAGAGTGTTCATAAAGTCTGCAGTAGTATACAGAATGTGTCTGGCCTTCATATTTACTCGCCACCGGCTCAGTGACTCACTCAGAGCAACTTCCGCACTAGCAAGTTCCATGCATGGCGATGGCCCTGTACAGGAGTACCAGTCTTTTCTGGTACTATGGTACTAGTATAAGTACCATACTTATACTATACCTTTTCTATGTTTAGATATGTTTAGATACAGTATTATGTCCAATTGTCTACAGTGTCCATGTTGTAACATGCTGAATAGGTTTGTAACCCAGAGCAGCAGGCTATCCCATTACCATAGAGCCTGGATGTGTAATAGGCTAGACCATCCAAATTTGTGTAAGTGTACACTAAGATGTTCACATAACAATGAAGCTACCTAATGACACTCATCAGAATAAACCCCCATTGTTCGGTGATGCATGACTGTATTAACTTCCAGGACTGTTTTTAGTCTTAAATGAGTCATGAGTCATGCAGTTTGAAAAAATGAATATTTGAAAAGTACTTATAAGAGTCTGGCAAGGCCTAATTATTTATTAAATAAACCAATTAATATATAGTATATGGATTTCTTTTCCCTTGAGAGATTGGGCATTATTTTGTCAAGTTCCAAAACATAACCCATTGGGTTTTTAAAATTTGAAATTGTATTAGCCCTGTATATTAATGTGAAGACCTATTGCATTAAGGACATTTTGGTTTGGTCCGTCCTGCTGGTTGTTACTGGTGTTTCCTCTGAGAAGACCTGTTGTACATTATAGCTCCTTAGGGCTCTTTGCTGAGGCTGTGTGAGAAAGGGTCCTCAAAGAAAGTGTTGGAACCTAGAGGCAAGAGGGTTTGGTGACCACTATGGGATTTCAGAGTCTTCACCTGGACTCAAATTCTAATGCTACCCACAGAGACATGTGTTTGATCCCAAAGGAAGCATTTTAACCTTCCTGGACTCAGTTTTCTCATATGTAAAAGGATAACAATACTAATACCCATCTAAAAGCCTCTTCCTCCTGATCCTAGGAAGACTAGCAACTTCTATCACTGAGGACACAAATGTCCCCTCCTCATGAGGCCCAACTAGTTTTAAGCTGACACCTCCACCCTAATCTAGCCATTCTTCCTTTCATTGTCTGCATGGCCCCAACCAGCCTGTCAGCCCTAGCTGTGTGGGGAAATTATCTCTCTGGATCACTGTTCCCTTGCACTGCCTTCATTCCTTTTGATACTTAGTAAGTGCTCAATAAAAACCTCCCAAAAAGAAGAATGAAAGATAGATCCTAAAACTCAAGTGGTAGGTGGTACCTTGCTCATGTCAATGGCTGTGCAGTCTACAAAGATGGTGTCTGTCTGCTGACCACAGCTCTGGCACTTGAACAACTTGCAAATCTTCAGATTAAATGGCTTTGAGGGCATTTTGGAAGTAGTAGGAAACACAAGGCAAGGATGGGTTCTTTTCACTGTTGATTCAGAAGCTCGATAAATATTTGTCACTTGCCCATTGATTGATTCTCACAGCACCTTGCACCAGGCTTGACTAGGGCTCTGAGAAGCTCCATTAGCAAGTCAGGAACACAAGATAGATGAGGTCCCCTCCTCCTCTTCTCCCCTTTGGGAGCTGGGAGGGGCCAGTAAATAGCATTGCTTCTTGCAACCTGAGCTCTGTCCAACCGAGAATTAAGACAAAAGGCAAAGCAGTCAGAGAACAAAATGTCACCATTACCAATCAGAGTGATGTGGGGGCATGTTGGGTTGCCAATGCTGAAGGGCAAAACTGACAGGGTTTCCCTCCCCAGGTTCAGGCAGTACTGCCCAGAGCAGCCCCTCTCCTTCCTGGTAGAGAGCAGGACAGCACCATGCTCCCTACTGGCAGCCTGGCTCCTAAGGCAAGCAGAGTTTGAGTTCTACTTGACTATTTAATTTCTTGGATTCGTCCATAAATATGTCATACCCAGAGGGGCCCAGGGGACAAGGAAATGAGGAGATGGAGAGAAGCCGTGGCATCAGAGTGATGAAGCGCCACATATCATGTGGAAGGAGACAGAAGGATTAGGCAAGAAACATTTTTCTGTTCTTGGTGGGGGGATCCAGAAGTCTCTGATGCCTGCTTATTATTTCTAACAGCAGAGAGTCAAGAAACAGGGTCCCTAACCTTCCTGATCCTCCCTCTGGCTGACTGAGGAAGACATTCCAGACCTGGGCTTCTGGGTCATTACATGATCTGGTCCTCTCAACAGCTCTGAGAGGTAAGCTTTAGTATGCCCATTTTATAGATGAAAAACTGAGGTTAGACATGCTGATTCACATTCTAGAGTAGATCTGGGGAGACTATGACAGTGGCCCAGATGAAAGAGAATGGTTGCTTGACTGGGCAGGATGGTGACCATGGAGCAAATTGGAAGGATTGAGACTGGAGAAGAGGCAGGAGGGCTGGACAGGTGGATAGGTGCTGTGCAGTGGGATGTGTCATTATTGGCAGGTTGTGTTGGAGCTGTGCTCTTGAATAACTTGTTCTTATTTTGTTTAGATTGGGGGTTGGGGTTTGAGGTTTGGTTTATTTACTTATTTATTGCTTTTTTTTTTTTTTGGTTGTACTTTGGGTAGAATAGATGTGACCCTTCTAGGCAGAGATTTTGCAAAGAATTAAAAATTCCACAAGCATCGCAGCACCTGTGCTTCTCAGTGGAACTGAAGCTGGTGATCACTCACTCCTAATTGGAGTGGTGGCCGAGTGCCTTAGATGGAGTGGAAGCATGCAGGGCTGAGGTGGGGAGCTAACAAGAAAAGGTGTTTGGGTCTGTGAGCTGTCTGTTAATTAAGGGGGTCCTGTGACACCCCTCCCCCACTTTCTTCTTGCCTTTCCACAGTCCCCTTACTGGTGACTGTTGCTGCATCCTATTTCCCTGTCATGTTGCCTGGCTCCTTGCCTCCTTCTGCATCCTTCCTGAGCATCTTCCTTTCTGTGGCAGCCCGAGCTTAGGCTTCCTCCTCCCTCCTAGGACCCCTGACACCCACTTCCCTGTCCCCAGGAAGCCGTCTGTTATCCCGAGGAATGAATCTCTTTTCTAGGAATGAATCTGACTGTGTTACTTCCCTGCTCACAGTCCAATGGCATCCTCTGCAGCCATCATGTAGAAGGAATCCTTAGTTGTACCACTTGAAAAGATGTCTGTGATAAATGCATTGTTGAGTGGTAACGGAAGTGGCAGAGTACCAGAGACAGCATAAGATGGCAGAATGCCATGCATGATCACAGGCATGGGCTCCAGGGCCATACTGACAATGTCACTTAGTAACTGTGTGACCAGGAAAAAGTGTTTCAGTTTCCTCACCTATGAAATGGGAATGCTAATGGTTCTCACCCTTTTTTGCAAGGATTAAAGAAGTTAATGTGTCTAAAATATGAGCCTAGTGCTTCGCTCCCAGTAGCACTCACTAAATGTGAGCTGTTGTCATGGCCACATCAGTGCCTGTCATTGTGTATGTTTACAAATATGTGTATGTACCTCTCTCCTCTTTTACCTCCTTCAGGACTTGGACTAGAGGTGTTCTCTTCCAGGAAGCCCTCCCTGATCACCTTTATCACTACCAAGACTGGGTTAGGGTCCTTTTCCGAACTTGTAGAACTACATGGACCTATGTCTGCCACACGCATACCACTCTGTAGTCACCATCTATCTCCCCAAGGCTGTAAGCAGCCTGAGGATGTGGGCCATGGCTGATTCCCCATTATATCCTTGACACCCTTCAGAGCACCAGGAACATAGCACATCCCCAGGAAGTTTTAAATGAATAAATGAGTATGAGCAGGGCTTTGAAACATAAAGCTTCAGTGGGAAGCAACTTGGAAACAGGACATTGCAGGCAGAAGGAACAGCAGGGGCAAAAGCACGGGAGTAGGGGGAGAGACACATGACTGGGCTGTCCACATCATAGAATGTGACTTAGGAGAATAACAGAAAGTTATTCAGGTGGGCAAGATGGGTAGGGGCATTAGGAATGTTTTGTGTAAAGAAAGGAAGGTAGATGAAGTGGGGGTGGGTGTGAAGCAAGATGTATTGGGGGAATGAGTCTTCTATTTACACTGGGATTCCCGGTCTGGAGTCAGGGTCAGGTGCTTCTGTGACACCAGGTAGTCATCATAATGTACGATAAACACTTGTTTTACCTGTCTCTGTCTACCACCAGATTGCAGACTCCTCTAGAGATGGAAACTTGGGGTAGGTTTAAAAAAAAACTCTAGAAATCTTTTGCACAAAGATAAGCTATTTCTTCTTCCATAAGTCCTTTTTCTCTGCACGTAGGGCTGCGGTCATAAAGTGTGTTGTGCTTCCTGACATCTGCATCCTAACAGGTGTCCCTACAGTTCTTCTGGGAACACCAGGTGTATGGCTCCTGCACTCATTTGAACTCATTCTCTCACCCCTGCCTCCTTTGGTTAAGGCTTGACTACAACTTACAACAGATGCAGCCTAGAAGTTTATTCCTAGGTGAGACTAGCAGGCTGCAGAAGAAAATGTTCTCTCCCAAATTGTTGGGACTAAATTGAATATTGCTTATGAAACCCAAATTGGGAAAGACGGTGCCTGTCCCAGCAGCAGAGGTGGCAGCAAGGTGAAATAGGAGTCAGAGTCTGTTTATGGGTATGGTGAACTTACTATGTGCTGGGGATTGCAGAGGACAGACTGACATGACTGCTGCCCTTACAGGTGACATGATGGAGAAGACAGATGAGTCACGACAATTAAGTGGGGTGTGACAGTCTCTGATGGGGCAGCACAGTGCTAAGGGAAGTTTAAAGAGGTTAAGTGACTCACCCAAGGTCACATAGAAAGTAAGTAGCCAAGTTGGGGTTTAAACTGAGATCCTCTGTCGCTTTTCACTGTGCTACAAAACCCCTTAAGGTGTGATGCCAATTGCCTGAAATATTTTTGGCAGTTGTTCAATGGCAGTGTTAGTTAATCCTCCTGATTCTTCTTGTGGTTTCTTAGATTACATTCATCCTTTCATTTCCTTAAGGTTCCAGGAGCTGAATGTAGACCCTTTCTCCTGAGTTCCAGGCTAGATAATAGGAACAAGTCATGAAACTAATCCTTGGGTTTTTGAGGTTGAGTGTTCCCTGATACATAGAGTTTATTTCTCCCTTTCTCTATTAGAGGCAGGTGAAAGAAAAAACAGTCAAGTAGGGAAGAGAAATCAAAAGAACATTTAGCTCTGTGGATTGAAGCACAGCCATTGAGTGAATCACAGGGATTTGGACACCCAAGGTTTGAAGCTGACATTGGGCCAGATTGTCCTATCAGTGCCAAGAATCGTTAAGGGTGACCTTCCTATGTCACTTCTGAATATGGAGCAAAGCCTTCTCTGCCATCTTGGTCCCTAGGAGAAAATCTGTAGAATTGAGCACCTTTCTGATGAATACATTTTTCTGTCTTTCATCCCAGGCCCAGAGCTGTGTGTCTGTCTATGCTCTAAATGGTACTTTGGAGCAGACCTCAACTTCCATGATTATTAGTTTATAAAATAAAACTTTCATAAATCTTATTAGCATCACCAAACACAGGGTAAGGTCACCAAGATATGCATTGAGCACCTACTATGTAGTGGACATTATGCTGAGCACTTCATGTGTATTGCATCATTTAATCTGTAAATAACTTTGTGAAGTCGAGATGGTTATTATCTGTACCTTTGAGACAAGAAACTGAAAGTTCAGAGACTTGAAATATCTTACCTGAGGTCACACAGCTAAAAAATGGAATGAATTGGGATTAAAGCCAGACCTTACTCCCAACCATGTGCTTTTCTCCACAAGTGTTTAGGGGGAGGTGGAGCTTTGAGAGCTGAGGGAGGCAGCCCTGTCCTTCAGAGGAAAAACTTGGCCCCCAAGAAGGAAGGGACTTGCCCAGGGCCACACCTTCTGTTGGTGGCAGAGCTGGCTCTGAAACCAATTCCTCTGATCTGTAAGGCTACCTATTCTGGTTCCCTTTTGAGACTTATCAAGTCTTTTAACCAAAGCCACAGGCTCTTTGCAGCTGGCTCTTTCATTTGTCTGTCCACACTGGCCAGCAAGCGCTTTCCCACACTTGGTTCAGGCTTCCTCCCCATCACTGTGTCCTTGCTGCCCACAGACCTTCCCACTTCCTCTGTCAGTGTGAATTCTGTGTTCCTATTGCAGTGCTCACTTAAACTTAATGATTTGGGGGTTAATATAATTTTTATGATAATAAAATATACATAATAAAATGGGCACATAAAATGGCATATGACTTGTATCTCAATAACGCTGAGAAGGGACAGGTAGAAATGCCCCTCCAGGTCTCCCCTCCCATGATGCCTCTTCCAGGAAGGCTTTCCTTTGAGAAGGTTATTAGGGTTGCAGAGCTCAGAAGCAGGCCTGGTTTAGACTCTGCTAATGTGGCCTACTGCTGAATATGGGGATGTAAGCAAGACAGAACATAGTGTCACCACTATATTGCCAGGCCCCATGGGGAGCTGGAGGGCCATTTCGAACCAGACTGCTACTAGAGACCCATTATCCTGTCCCCTCTTCCATAGCAGCCCTCTGCCTTCCTCTCTAATGCAGGACAGTGGAGGTGACTGTCCTCACTGCCCAACTATTGTTCTTCTTGCTCTCACCACCTTGTTCTTCCCTCTCCTTATCCACCTTTTGTGCATTCAACAACTTTTTACTGAGCACATTGTTTGCCCCAGCTGTGACTCTAGGTACTTGGGAAATGCGGCAGGAGGAGCAGACAATATTCCAACCCTAGTGGAACCTCATTCTGAGCTGCTGGCTTCTGCTCGCCTGTGACATCTACTGTCTCTGGCTTCTAAAGGTCCATAACATTGGCTGTTCCCTGGCTTCTGCAGGCCCATGGCATCCATAGTCCTTTCTCTCTGCTGGCCCATGATGTCTGTTGTCCTTTGGCTTCTGCTGGTGCATGACATCTGTTGTTCATGGTTCTGTGGCCTTGTGAACTTCTGCAGCTTCCTGGGTTTTGATTTCTGCTCCTGGTTCTTGTCAGCCTCTGCTTTCTGTATGTTAAATTTAGCCTTTCAAGATGGAATCTCTTTCATTCAGCAATTTCTGCTTGGCCAGAAATTTTTCCTGGGTCACCCCACAGATAGCACACCCATGACTGTCTTTAGCCCATGGCTGGTCCAGGTACCTGTGCTGATGAGTCACAGTCTCAGCTTATCAAAAGATCACATTTTATTGGTTCAGGTGATGCCAGAGACTATTCTGAGATACAGGAATGAACAAGAGGGGTAGATCCTGTCTGCCTAGGGCTTACATTCTAACAGAGGAATGTGCGAGAAATGAATTGACAATGACTGTAAAATGCAGTGTTGAAGATTTGTGACAAGCCAGGCGTGGTATACATTCCTGTAATCCCGGCAACTAGGGTGGTAGAGGGAGGCAGGAGGATCATGAGTTCCAGGCCAGCCTTAGCAACTTAGTGAGAACCCTGTCTCAAAAAAAAAAAAAAAAAAAGTAATAAGCAGATGGTGTGTGTGGGGTCCCTTTACATAGGATGGGAGGAGTTCACACTTGAATCAAGTGACGAATTGAGGTATGCTCCTGAGGGAAGAATATTCTGTGGAGATGGAACAGCAAGACCCTGGGCTAGAGATAGGTTGGAATATTCTAGAAATAGTGAGGCTCCCTGAGTAACTGAACAAAATGTGTAAGGTCTAGTGTAAGGGATGGTGTCAGACAGGTCACCAGCCAGGCATGGGAGGCCCATTTTTGACAGCTTCGTCCCCAGCCTGTGGTGCTGTTGGAGGTTGTGGAACCTCAAGAGGTAGGGTCTAGTGAGGGATCTTAGGTTACTGGGGTGTGCCCTTGAAGAGGATAGTAGGACCCTGCCCCTCCCTCCCTCTTTTCTTGACCATTGTGAGGACTTGGCTTTTTCCTAGAGGCCACTGCTGAGGTTTGAGCTTCTAGCAACACAATTGGGTGTGGGGTGAAAAGCACCATCTTGGCTGCTGGGTGGTGGTGGTGAGGGACTCCATAAGAGACTAGTGCTGACCTCCAAGCTTCGGTGGCTATGGCCTGGACTAGAGAGCAGTGAATAGCCCCCAGGTATAGCTTGCAGATGAACTGAGCATAATGGATGTCTCTCTTGTGCACTTCCCTCAAGTCCCCAGAGGGACACAAGCAATGCAGTCCTTCTGCTCCTGCAGTGCTTATCCCAGGTGCCACAATGGATTTTTTGATCCTTAACCAGAAGACAATAATGGTGTCTTCCTCCTGGGGTCATTGTGGGCATGACAGGCCCTAGTCTCAGTAGGTGGGAGCTGTTATTGTTTAGGAACACAGGGGATGTGGGTGTTTCAGGATAGAGGAAACACCTCAGGTGGAGTTCTCTCAGTGGATTTGGCTATCCCTGACTCTGTTGTGACCAGAAACCCTGGAAGTGGAGTCTTTTTAATTGGAAATGGAGAAGCTACTCCTTTACTGTGTTCAACCAGGAGCCAGGGACTTTCTCTCACTTATTTAAGTACATACAGCCCCTCTGAGCAATGGGAGTGCCCATCTCTGTTTTGTAGCATCTTGGAGGTGAAGGAATTCACCTCAGGGCCTGCAACAAGTGGCAGAGCAGGCTAATTGGCTGAGCCTCAGCCAAGAGGAAGAATGGTGTAGTGATTCAAGACCTGGGGTTGGGACCCACAGAAATCTGAGTTTGATGTTGGGTCTGCCACTGACTGGCTGAATGACCTGGCCATGTCCCTTCCTCTCTCTTTGTCTTGGTTTTCTTATCTGTAAAATGGGGTAATAATGGGCTCCTCACCTGCTTCAGGTGAGGAGTTAGGAGGAAATGGATGTGAAGTCTTAGGCAGGACCCATATATAGTGGACACTGTGCAGATAAGAGCTCCCCTCTCCTGTTCCCTGGCCTGTGTGTCTGGCTCTGCATGGCATCCCTGCCAGCATTTTGAAGTAGATGTCTCATTGCCAGACGCTGTCATGGAAACCAAGAGATGGGGGAAATAGGAGGGGCCAGAGTGGGGGTGGGAAGGGGATGTCCTTCCCTTGCTCACCCTCTGGCTCACCTTAGCCAGCTCATTGTAACAAATGATGGCTCAGAAGAACAAAGTGGATATGGGAGGACAAAATGATAGAGGAGACAAAGGCCAGCTGGGATGAGCTACTACCTTTGACTGTACAATTAGTAAAGAATACTGAGTATAACCTGCAGGGCCAGGTGCAGCCATATCTCAGGCTCCCTGAGGCCTGGGCAGGCTGGAACAGGGATATGACTCATGCTGAAAATACTTGTCCATCTGCCATTATTTCTGCATCTGAGAGAGGCATTGCAGCCATTTCCCTGTGAAACACTCCTTACCCCATGTCTATCAAGTCAAAGGATCATCAGCTTTGATGATCCTTCCAGCTGCTCCTCTGAATCGATGGCAAAGTGAGTTGTTCACTGTCTTGCAAACAAAAAGAGCTTGTTTGAGATTACCTGGTCCCCGTCATCCATTATCTTTCAGTACTAGATCCTTTTTTGACACCGAGTTCTTCAGGGCTGAGTTGGAAACCTGACCTATGGATTAATGACCCTTCTGAATCTTAATGTTCTTGCCTGTTAAAGGGGTTGATTGCAGGACCTGCCCCACGGATCCAGAGAAGTATGTACAAGTGGTATTGTTATTACTGTCATTTCATACCCTCTAAACTCAGGAGCAAGGAAGGAAACAGGAAAAAACTCTTAGGATATGCTTTGTTTATAAAATTAAATAATTTATTTTTGAGATGAAATGAATCTTGCAAATGCTTTCTTCCTTGAAAGTTTCAGGTCAGTTTATCAAGTGTTTATTTGTACCTACTATGTGACACTGGAGCTTGTTAGAAATGCAGAATCTTAGGGCTGGGGTTGTAGCACAGTGATGGAGCACTTGCTTAGTATGTATGAGGCCCTGGGTTCCATCCTCACATCACATAAAAACAAACAAACTAATAAATGGTATTGAAAAAAAGAAAGAAAGAAAGAAAGAATCTCAGGCTCCACCCCAGAATCAGAGTCAGCATTTCGACAAGCTCTCCAGGGAACACCCATGCACATGAAGGGCACAGGACTAGCCAGTACCACACCAAGTTGCCACCAGCCATCACCTGCTCTGTTTCCAGGCCCTGGCAAAGGCGGACATTTGCTTTTCAAGCAGCTCAAGACTCCTGTTCAGAACGAGGAAGGGACTTCCCCAGCTCTGCTCTGGAACTGCTTTGAAAGATGTCTAAGTCTCCCTTTTAAGGCCCCCTGCCAGGGGTCCTTGGTCAGTTCATCTCTCTTTTGCCTCACTGGAAGCAGGATCAAGTGAGACACTGAAGCACAATTTACTCATTTCATAAGAGGAAACTGTTCCTGACTCGTGTTAAAAACAATCTCTAGAGAAAGTTATTTGGGCAGGTACTTTTCGGCTCCTACTGTGAGGTGGCTTGTCTCCAAGGACAGGGCACCCAGTCCTGTGAGTCAGTTGCTTCACAGTCTTCATTTATTCATTTGTGTATTCTCTTAAAGAGAAAATGATGACACAGTCTCCTTCATCTCCAAGGACATAGAATACCAAGCCAAGTGATTTGCGCTTTTGCTAAGTAGGGAGCCATGGAAGCATTCTGAGGAGGAGAGTGACAGGTTGAATATTGCCTGTTGAAAGGGCACTCTGTCAGCAATGAAGTATGGAGAAGAAGGGTCTGCAGACTTTATTGTGGAGGCTGGTACAGGAACCCATGTGAGAAAAATGAGGCTTGGGTCCAGGCAGTGGCCCTATTTGGTCACACTGTATCAACTCTCAGGCCAAGCTTTGTCTACTAAGTGGGCTATGGCTTTAAGGATTCTGAATCCCTAATTGATCTCATCTGGTGGAGGCTTAAGCAGCTGCTGCCTTTGAAGCAGCAACTTACAGCTGACTGAGAATAGAATTTGGAAATCTTTCTGGGCCATATGTGACAGATAAAGGCATCTATTTTGATCCAGACAGATTAGGAGTTATTGGCAGCAATTTCAGCTTGACTTGGGAATCCCTCCTAATGCTCACCCCAGCCCCTGGGGTTATGTGCAGAAGAGTCTTCTGAGGGACTCTGGACTCAGAGTAGAGAACAGAGAGGACTGTGTTAAAGGCTTGGTCTTCAGCTTGATGCTGTTTGGAGGTGGTGGAACCTTTAAGAGCTGGAGCCTAGTTGTAGGTCTTCAGGTCATTGGAGCCATACCCTCTCAAGGGAATTATGGAGCCCCAGTCTCCTTCCCTTTCTCTCTTTACTTCCTAGCCATGAGATCAGTGTTGTTGCCCTACCGTGGACTTCTCCACTTTGGTATAATGCCTCAGCCCAAAGCACCAAGGCCAATTGATCAGGTACTGAAACTTCCTATACCCAGAAAAGGATAGAGACTTTTGGTTAGCAGAAACTGACTTTGAAGCTCACCTTACCATTTACCGTGTGCTCTTGGATGATGAACTCACTTTGAGTTGACTTAGTCTTTTTTTCTGTACAGTGGGAATAACAGCAGCACTGATGATGTGAAGTTATTATGAATTCATGAAATATTACATAGCTCATATTTGGCATGTTATAAATAAAGGGTAGCTGTTAAATTATTATTATATTTTAATATTGCTATTATCCATAAAACTTTATTTACAATGGATAAATCATTTATTTTACCTTTAAAGACTCTGAAAGAAGTCCTGCAGTAAAAACTGCTTGATTTTCCTTAATCTGATATTTCTGAAATCTATTTGATCTTTTGGAGTCACCTTTTTCATATAATAGCCAGGAGATTCTAAGGAATTCATGCTCTGTGAGACTTGCTTTGGGAAATACTGATTTTGTGTCTTGGAAACACCCTAGGAAGCCATTATCTCTGGGTCAGGTTTTAGTCCAAACATGAATCCTTTGATGTAAAGAGTTGTATCTCATTGCAGTTCCTCCTATTTCCTCTTCCCCTAAGACAGGCACTCAGAAAGAAAGGCATGAGGTAACCATTCCAGAATCATAGGGCTAGGAGGTAGAAGTGGACCTTGGGGTTTAGCCTTGCCCTAGAAAAAGGACTTATCCTTCAGTACCCCATTCCTGTGTTCACTTCTCTCAGAAGCTTATACATCTTGCTCAGAGAGCATTAATTGACCATTTCTACACAAGGTAGTAGCCCTGGTGGAAACCACCCATTCAAGACATACCACAGTGGACCATGGCTGTCTGTAACATGACTATCTCCCTGGCTAGACTGTGAACTTTTTCAGTGTAGACATTACATGTCATCTCAGGAACCCCAACCAGGATTGATAAAGACCAGATTACATTCATCATCCTCTAGGGACTTCTGAGGTCTCAACCTGTGAGAGGAGGAGTGAAGAGTGAACTCTGGGTCTTCTGAAACAGGAAGACATGGTGTGTCTCAACTCTGCCAGCACTGCCAGTTCCCATAGCCTTGGTGGTGGTGGGAGTGGAGGAGGATCAGAGATTCCCCAGATTGCCAGTACGTGACTCAAGACCTCTCTGAGATCCTGGAGTATAGACACCTAGGGGAAGGAACTAATACATTGTGGGGCTTCTCATCCTGGAAGAAAACCACTTCTATGGCAAAAGGGCAGGGTTGACCATGAAGAAGTGATGATAAGCTCCCCATATCCACTCCAAAGCTCATATGCCATGATCTTTAAAGTCTGGCTTATTTGAGCTAGATGGCAGTTCATGAATGCTTAATCTTGGAAGATGACTTTAGTCTCCAGTACTCTGGAGGCTGGGGTATGCTTCATGCACAGGAACTTGACTGAGCTAAAGGGCCCAGAGACCAGAACCACACCCTGGGAGGCTGCTCTCAAACTGGCCTCAGGAGTAAGTGGGAAAGATGGGGAAGTAGTCTAAGCCACTGTGGAAACTGGGGGAGTTACTAAGCAGTAGGCTGCCCCCCATCCCAGAGCAACATTCAGCAAAGATTGGGACCTGATTCAGATCAGATTCCAATATGGAATCATCTTAGTTATGGTTCCTTTGGATCAGGAACCCTTTCTTTTCAGTGTCTGGAGAGAAAGGAGGCTGAAGCACATTGGAGCTTGGGAGGTGACACAAAGCCCTGGTTAGATCTTGGAGTCCCAGCTGGGAAGGATTTCTTGGAGAAATAATGATGATGATGATGAGGTGATGGTGGTAGTAGTAAGTGGTGATAATAGTGATGATAGCAGCTTCAGTTATTATTGAGCACTTAATTTGTGCTTTCTACAGTTGACCTCATTTAACCCTTGCTGCAACCCTTCAAGGTGGCTATTGCATCTCCATTTTTCAGATGAGGAAGTTAGACATCTGCAAGATTATACAAATTCCTCCCAGTTCATTTAGCTAGTAAGCTGTGGAGCTTTATTTTAAATCTGGGTTTTTTTGGCTTCCAAACTCTGGCTCCTGACCTTGAGGCTACATATATGGTCTGTCATCTCAAGGGAAATGATTTAGATTCCCAGTTTAAGTATATACTGTGCCAGGGTCTGAATCTTTCAGATTTAATGATTTTTTTTTATAACAAATCATTTGGAATGCCCTCTTTACCATTCCTAAATAGAGGTCATTGATTCTACTATATCCACAAACACCTAAAATAGTAGTAATAAGAATAAAATACTAACCATGAAGTAAAAGAGAAATAAAAGAAGAACCACTTACAATAAAATAATAATGCATATGTCCCTACATGAGTGCTTGGGCATGCCCACACTCAAAACATCCTGAAGAGTCAGAAGCCAGGCAGCCACACCTAGAATCCAGGAAATATATAGCTACAAATCCAAGTTGATACAGATATGTCAAGTTAGCAACTCAAACACTACTGTGATTCCACTCATGGTAAACCTCCAAACAAAACAATGTCTTATCCCCTTGCAATTTGTACAATCAGAGCCATCTTAGAAAATTCAAAGTGGATTGAAACTGTGCAATAAGGTTTTGTGTTTATATGTAAATGGAATTAGGCTTTATTAACTCAGATAACTATGACGTTTTCCCACCCACATGTGGTTCAAGGAACATTTGAAAGGTGGACAGGACAAAAGAAAATTCATCATGTGGAATTTCACTGGCCACAAAATGCCAGTTGTGCCTCCCAAAATGCTCTTGTAATTTGAAATGTGCCCCCTCCAGATATTTCTGAACACCTCATGAAAAGCATGGAACTCTATCCCATTGAGAACCATTCTATTAGGCTAACGTGCTGGGGTTGAGAGGCAGGTCAGTTCCACAGCCAGTTAGGACTGGGGAAGGAGAAGGAGAAATAATGAATATTGAGGATCTACTCTCAGATGGTCCCAAGGTCATGCTGTCATAAATGAAGCCAGAAGTCAAACAGGCTCCAAAGGGAATGCTTTCTACCTTACTTTTTTAAAACTAAGGTTAAAGTTTTTAAGGACTGATGAGATGGGAGTCTGAAAATAGTGTCGTATAATGTTCAGAGCATATTAAAAGTCAAGTATAACCCCAGTTCTACTGCTCATCAGCCACATAACTTTAAATTGGCACTTCCCCCATTCTTTTCTGGAACTCCTATGCATCCCTCAATATCCAATTTAAACATTACCTCATTTGTGAATTATCCCAGCTTCTCCAAGATGAGGGAGTGTTTTCCCCCTCTGAGCTTCTATGTTCCTATTCATAAAGCTCACCAGGACACTTGCCACCCTAATCTGTGATTCCTGCTGTCTCCCCCAACTTGATGAGGAGCTTACTGAAGGCAAAGACTTTGTCTGATTTAAGACCCTCAGTCCCTTTTCTCTACCCCCAGTGCCCAACACAACTGCTGCATCACAGATATTCGTAAATACGGAATGAGTGACTGGTGAAATGAAACCACTTTGCTTGCCAAGTTGCTCACAGAGCAGACCCTTCATGCTGAATGACTAAACCGAGTAGGTCAGAGTCACCTGGGATTTACTGGCTGTTGATGGCATCTCTTCAAACACAGCAGCTTCTAGGTTGACAGATAAGAGACAGGAATTGGTGCAGCCCAGCCTCCCTCTGAACAGGTCTATCCAAAAGTGGTCACTCAGTGGAGCTTTTTCCAAACACGCCTGCAACCTGCAACCATTCCTGCTGCGTTGCACACCCTACCTAGAGCTTTCAGCAGCAGAGAAAGGGGACTGTGATGTCATTTTGATCCATGCAGCAAAGGGAGGGGATGCTGCTTGCCTTACTTTAGCACTCATGCTCTCCCTCATGCACACTTTGTACCTCTTCTGCCCCCTTGGGGCTCAGGTTCATGTCCTTCTGCAGCCCCTGGCTACTTGGCACAATCCTCCTTTTCTTCTGATTCCAGCTTATCATCCCCACCCCTGTGATTCATTCATTAGAAATTCTTCCCAAACCTTGTCTGTGGATGCATCCCCCTTGAAGAAGGTGGAGACATCATGATCTTTGGGGGACAAACTAGTTTCAGATCCCAAGTCCCTTAGTTCCTATTTGGGATCCATCAGTGTTAGCTAGTGTTCCATACACATCTCCTAGGTCTCTTTATAGTTCTGTTCAACTGTCCCTGAACCTGGCCATGCATGCACCTACCATGGTTATGCTACAGAACTATTTTGTCCACAGCAAAGATGTCCAAAAATGCCCAAGAATCCATGGCTTCCACCCATAAAGGTTGTGTGCTCAACCAGTGGCTATTGGGTGCAGAAGTAGGAAAGCCTGTCTCCCTGGTCTTGGTTAAGTCAATTCTTGGCTGTGACTTACACTTCAGAGCTGCCCAGTGGGATAAGACAGGACTTTGCCCACACTCAACCAAAGTCTGCTTTTCCTGCAAAGCACTTAAAAACACCTGGTGCCTGGGAATCCTTGTCCCTGGGTCTACTTCTGAAGAACCTAATTAAGACAGAGACTTAGACAGCATGCTTCATATCTGTGAGCCTCAGTTTTCCCATCTGTGACTTTGGGTGAGTAATGCAGGCTGCTTAGAGTTGTTGGCAGGTTTAAATAGTATGTATGTCAAGTGCTTGGTATATAGTGGGCCCACAGTTCCTTTCCATGATTTCTCCTTTCAGAGAATCACCCAGAAGGGCATTAGCCTGGAGCTTGGCCATCCTGGCTTCTATTCTGAGCTTACTGCTTGTTTTTGAATTAGGAGATATGTCCATTTTCAAGGTGAAGTCTCCTTGCCTCTCTAGACCCACATTTCCTTTTAAACAGCTTTATTAAGATATAATTTACATATTATACTATTCCCCATTTAAAGGATATAATCATTGGTTTTTAGTATGTTCCCAGAGATGTTCAACTATTGCCACAATCTAATTTTAGAACATTTTCACTGTCCCCCAAAGAGAGCCTTTACCCATCATAGACACCTTCCATTTCTCATACCACTCCCACCCCACAGCCCATGGCGGCCACCCGTCTCCTTTCTGTGTCTGTAGATTTGCCTTTTCTAAATATTTCATATAAATGGAATCACATACCATGTGGTGTTTGAGACTGTATTTGATCATTTAGCATGATGTTTTTAAGATTCATCCACATTGTGGCGTGCAAAGCCACTTGACTCCTTTCTATGGCTAAATAATATTCAACTGTGTTGTATGAAGATTCCTTAGAAAACTTGGAATGAAACCACCATTTGACATAACTATCCCACTCCTTGGTCTATACCCAAAGGACTTAAAATTAGCATACTATAGTAACTCAGTCACATCAATGTTTATTGCAGCTCAATTCACAATAGCTAAACTGTGGAACCAACCTAGATCCCCTTCAGTAGATGAATGGATAAAGAAACTGTGGTTTATACATACAATGAAATATTACTCAGCATTAAAAGAGAATAAGATTATGGCATTTTAAAGTAAATGGATGGAGTTGGAGAATATCATGCTAAGCATGATATTCTAATCCCCAAAAACCAAAGAACAAATGTTCTCTCTGATAAGTGGATGCTGATCCATAATGAGGGGAGGGCCATGGGGAAAATGGAGGAACTTTGATTGGGCAAAGGGGAGGGAGAGGAGGGGGAGAGGGTAGGGGGGCAAGAAAGATGGTGGAATGAGATGGACATTATTACCCTAGGTACATGTATGACTGCACATATGGTGCGATGCTACATTGTGTATAACCAGAGAAATGAAAAGTTATGCTGCAGTTGTGTACAATGAATCAAAGTACATTCTGCTTTTGTATATACCTAATTCAAATAAATAAATTTAAAAAATGTCAGAAAAAATATTGTACCAAAACAATATTCCACTGTATGGATATATCACATTGTGTTTATCCATCAGCTGATGGATATTTGGGCTGTTTTCTCTTTGGGGCTATTCTGAATAATGCTGTGAGTGAGTTTTTGTGTGAACTTATGGTTTTCCTACTCTCAGGAGTAGAATTTCTTGATTATATGATTAAGTATATGTTTAACTTTCTGTGGAATTGCTTGTTTTCCAAGATGACTATACCATTTTACAGTCCTGTTGTTAAGGCGAGATTGCAATAAATCATGGGTAGATCTTAAAGCAGGAGACAGAAACTTTATTCAATCCAGATCCACCAGCTGGTGGGCCAAGGGGTAGGTTGCACGTCTGCACCTTTTGACCCCCTCCCAGGGTTTGAGTACACCTTTATAGTCCAAAATCATAATAAAGCATAAGTAGCTATTGCTATAGTTAAAAACCATAAACAAATGTCGTGAGATCTAAAATCATAAGCAGAAAAGGGAGTGGCCAAAATGTCCCTAGTTGAGTACAAGTTAAAGAATGATTACTAACATCTAGACAATCAATCTCTGACAGGGTACATTGTCCAAGAAAAATGGAAACCAAAGAGAAAACACTAGTGTATCATATAAGAATTGCCATTTTGTGTTGCCAAATGTGCTATGCTAAGCAGCTGTTGATGAGTACAGAAGCAGGGCTTTCTATGGGAGAAGCATTTCTTCCCTGATGTGGATTCTTGGGGCAAAATGGAGTCTGTTTGGTCATTGACCATATAGCCTGGCCCATAACACTACTAGTAACATATGGAAAGTTCCAGTTTTCCCACATACCTGCTTAACTGTCTTTTTGAATTTATCTTCCCAATTAGGCATCAAGTTCTCTCTTGTGGTTTTGATTTGCATTGATGGCTAATGATCTGGAGCATCTTTTCATGGGTATGTTGATTGTTTCTACATCTTCTCTGGAGAAATGCCCGTTCAGATTTTTTGCTCATTCTTTGATTCGGCCTTTAGTTCATTGAATGTTCCTGTGTAAAAGCTCTTTATATTTTCTATAGTATGAGGTTAATGGAATTGGCTATGTTCCCCAGATTAAACACAAAGTTTGTAAGGGGCCTTGTAGGCACCAGGGAGCCAATAGTTGTTATCATTAATAGAACACTCTTTTTATTTGTTGATTTTCAGACTGGATAAGGCTGCAGCTGTCATCCAGTCTGAACCTTCCCTGTCTTCCCATTTCATGGATGAAGTAGTTCATTCTAGGGAGGAAAGCTACATCTTGTTCTAGCTTTCAGAAACGGCTTAAAGCAGATCTGGAATCAGCCAGCCACGTGCCCTTGGGCAGGGCACATTCCTTCCTTGCACCTCAGTGTATCCATCTGTAAAGTGGAGGTGGGGGACACAGATAGCCTGCACAGAGCATTTTATATGTGACAAATGGTGACTAGAATGTTTTTATGTACACCTCCTGTCCAGTCATGTACACGTCCTGTCCAGTCCACCCAGCCTCCCTCCCATTTCACACATGTGGAAACTGATGCAGAGAGTCGAAGTCCCTCACCTGATGGCTTGGGTCTAGGATGTGTCAGAATCAAGATCAAACCCAGGATTTTCATTCTGGATGCCAGTCATCTCTTTTATTGCCACATCCTGTCTCTTGGGACACCCCAGGAAAGCACTTATTCCTTTTTTTTTTCAATTTTTTTTTTTGTAATTTTCTGATACTTATTGTTCTTCTACCAGAAAATTTATAATAAGCACAGAGGAAACCTGGGAAAAGTGGAAAACACACTCCCACCCCAGCTGTCTGTGATAAGTTTTATTGTCTCTCAGATCTGTTTGGAAAGTTCTAATGAGATCTGTGCTGTGCTAGTCCTGTCTTTCTAAAGTGGTGGCCTGGAGCACTTGGGAGTCTAGCCATCTCCAGGGTAAAACCCAGCTAGGTAGTGCAGAACTTTGGGGGAGAAAGATCTCTGGGACTTGTCTTTCTAGAAGTCAGGCACATATGCTTTTTCAGCAAGTGGGACTTTGGGAGCATTGGGGTATCTCTTTGGGAATAAGGTCTGTCTCAGATTCTAAAGCAGTTCTTAGCCTCAGCAGTGGTTTTGCCTCCAGAGAACATCTGATACTGTTTAGAAGTATTTTGAGTTGTCACAACTTGCAAGAGAGCTTTGCTCCTGGCATGTAGTGGGTAGAGGACAAGGATGCTGTTTAACATTCTGCAATGTACAGGGCATTTTTCAAAACAAAAAATCATCCTAACACAAAGTATTGACAGAGTTGGGAACAGGAACCCTGTGCTGGACCCAGCTGGGGCAGTGGCATACAGTGTATGAATGTATGGGGGTGAATCTCACAGCTAACGAAGACCTCCTTACTTGATTTGTGGGCATCCTTTTGTACTCCTGCTCCCCTTTTTGTGTTTTGGGATGAAGCCACACAGGGGGAGAGTGATGCTATCCCATTCCCAAGGCAGGTTCTTGCTGCTCAGAGAGGCAGGTGATGGCTTGTGGTATTTTGCAGATGGGGCCTCTGAAGGGCTGACACTGGGTGTCATTCATTGCTGTATCTGCAGTGACTGGCACAGTCAGTGAATTGAGCTGCTTCTACCATCCACATCTAACTCATATAGTAACATAATGCTAACAAAATACTTTTATAAAACAGACATATAAGAACTTGGTCAGTCTTCAAAACCCTATGAGATATTTTTATTATCTCCATTTTACAGATGAAGAAACTTGAGACATAGGGAGGTAAAAATCCCACAGCCCAGATGTAGTAAAGGCAGACTCTGAACACAGGCATTCTAGCTTTCTGCCCTTAACCACTGTCCTTAAAATGGCCAGCAGGATACATTCTTTACTGCCTCATGTCTGAGCCCAGATTTCCCAGGTAGGTATGAGAAGTTCACAGAGCTCCACAGTGCCAGGCATTACAGTAAGAGTGGGGGGAACTTTCCTAACGTGCCCAGATAATGGTTTTCAAGCAGTGGGGAGAAAATTAGACTAAATACAATAGACTAAGTGGGCATGAAGTTTATCCCTGAGACTTTAGCATTGTTGTTCCATTGTAATTAATTAATAAAAGCTTAGAGTTTTTATTAAAATGAACATACTTGCTAAAGAATAAAGAAAAATTGCCAATGCCTCTGAATACATATCCTCAAAAAACTTAGGGAATCATGAAATGTATTCTAATGCCTGGATTCCACTGCTGCAAATTTGGATTCAGAAGGTCTGGGCCAAGGAATGGTATTTCAAATAATTTTTCTTGGAAACTCTAAAGTATAAACAAAGAGGGCAAGAGCCTAAAGCACAGCATCAGGGCTCAGGAATTCAATGGAGAAATAAATTGTTCATCATTGATAACAAAAGCATTAAAAAAGTGTGCTTTACAAAGTCACCTCCCCTGGGAATCCCTCTCTCATCCATCTATCCATCCTTCTTTCTTTATTTCCTCCTCCCTCCCTCTCCCTCCCTCCCTCCCCTCTCCTTTCCATATGGTGCTAGGAATTAAGCCCAACACCATATATTAGGCAAATTCTCTACCATGGAGCTAAATCCCCAGTCCTTTTTTTCCCCCCACTATTTTTGTGACAGAGACTCACTGAATTCAGTCCAGCCTTAAATTTGCAATTCTCATGCCTCAACCTCCAAGTAGTTGGGATTACAAGCGTGAGCTACCACACTGGCCTCCCTGATCCTTCAAAGGAATCCATTGCTTTTTTTCTGACCTCCCTGTTTTGTGGATATAACATTATAGGGCAATTTTTTGATTTTGGTTGCTTTGGAGCAAGAACTTTGTCTTATCTGCCTCTGTACACCTAGCACCTACCCCAGTGTCAACCCTAAAGCCAGTGCTCTGTGAGTGCTTATTTAACAAATAGATGAGTAGATGGTCCTCTTCGGCCTTCACCCAGTGTGCTTTGTGGTCCAGGCTTTAGACTGAAAAGATCGGAGTTTGGACTCTGACACTTTCTGTCATCTTGACTTTGGGACCCTCAAATGCCCCTTCTAAGTCTTAACTGGCCCATCTGGAGAATTGGGATGAAACAATTTCTCTCTCTTGGTGGAGCTTGATGACAGAGGTAAATCATGGCAATGACATTTTGCAAACCTTGAGGTATCTTGTTGAAATGTATGTGGAGGGGGGGGTGTGATTCCTATTCTAGAACATTGGCACTCTCAGAGATGTTGTTTATGCAACTTCTGGGCTCTGTGCCTGGCTTCCTATGG
The DNA here is from genome assembly GCF_052094955.1 of Ictidomys tridecemlineatus. Taxonomy (NCBI): domain Eukaryota; kingdom Metazoa; phylum Chordata; class Mammalia; order Rodentia; family Sciuridae; genus Ictidomys; species Ictidomys tridecemlineatus. The sequence continues at coordinate 40,110,733 of NC_135492.1, read as the reverse complement.
ACTTCTGGCACTTGGGGAGGGCAGATGGATGTATCAAATATGGATGTGTAATTCTTCCAGGGGTCAGCATCCCTGGGTTTGTTTAGAGTTCTGTGGAAGGCCCCACTTCTGACCACTTCCAGCCTCCCTTGCAGATTTCCTCCTCTGAATAAGTTCACTGCTCCTCTTGCCCACCTTGCAGGACCCTTGAGGGTTCCTTGGCCCCTCCCAACCAAGACCAGGCCCCCTATTAAGTCCTTTTCCACCAAGTCTGAGCTCTGAGCCTCAGACTTAGAACCTAAATGGTTCCACCCTTTCCTCTTCCTGGGTACCTCCCTGTGGGAATTGTATATACTTGGGGTGTGAACTGCCAGAACATTAGATTTATTGACCTGCTATTAAAAAGCTGTATAGCCTGTTTCCTGCCATATTGTAATGGAAGAAATGGCCATTATTTGCCTCAGCACCAGGGAAACTGATACTGGCAAAATAATTCAGCCCTTAGTCAATTGCCCCTTTTACCAGTACCCAGTGTCAAAATATCAAACCCTTACAACATGTTGTAAGTATTGCTATTATTATAATTTTGTAGATGGGAAAATTGAGGCCCTAGAAAAGATCTAAGTTAGCTGAGGCTAAACCACTTCACTCTGGAGAAAGCTGGAGTCTATCCCAAAATGGCTGGTGCCACTTTCTCTGAGAGAATGAAGGGAAAGGAAGAGCCATGGTTTCCCTGTGCTGCAAAATCAGGGACCTCTCTGATTTCTACGCCAGGGTTAAGAGATGATTACCACAGAGTTATAAGTGATAAAAGTCCACAAAATGGCAGAGCTGGGTTCTAGTCTCACCTGAGCACATGCTTGTTTTGAGTTAATCCACAGGGTACTCACTAAGTACTTCTGCATTAGATAGGCAGGCAAACAGGTGGAATAGGAGAGAGTTCAAAAGAAGACTTACATAGAACTTGAAATTTAGTGTGCATGAAGGGCACATTAGAAATTACTGGAGAAGAGGTACTGAATACACTTTGAACAATTGGAGAATCTCTTTAAAAATATTAAGTTAGATTACATATTACTCCTTTTACCAGAATTAATTCCAAATTGGTCAGAAATTTTAATTAAAAAAGATAAATACAATTATTAGAAGATGTGATATTTTCAAAATAATCTCAAAGAGAAATCCCTTCTAAGTGTAATGTACAATCCAAAATACACCAAAAAATTTTGATAAATTTTAGTGTTTAAAAAGTTGTTTAAATGTCTTTTTCACATGTTACAATCAAAAGACAAATGAGTCACCTGGATAAAATAGTCATATATCACAGACAGGAGCTAATTTTCTTAATATATAAAGAATGCCAACCAACCAATAAAAAAAGAACATTCCCCTAGAAAAACATTGTCAAAGAAGTTGAACAGAAAAGGAAGTTAAAACAGCATTTATATATCTACAGCAATGCTCAATTCCTCTCATTATAAGAATTGCAAGTTAAACTACAGTGAAATACCATATTAACCTATCAGATTGACAGATTTTAAATGTTACTTAAGGCATTTTGATACTTAGATTTTGCATAAGTGTCAGTGTTACAAAAATAGTACAGCCCCTCTCTATGGATCTTACAATATTTTAAATGCACAAAATCTTTGACTCAACCATTTTTACTTTAGAAGTCTATCTTTCAAATAAACTTGTGTGTGTGTGTGTGAAGTAATGATTGTATATGCAGAGTCCAAAGCAACAGAAAGCTTGAAGACAACTATAAATATCCTCTCACCGGGTACTCACTAAGTAAATATTCCTGTATCCATATATGCTTCACTTTGCAACTGTGAAAAAAATGAAGCCAACTCACATGCCTTTCAAGGCCCATTTATTTAAAAGGAAGGAATGAGGAGGGGAGGAGAAAGAGAAGGAGTAAGGAAGGAGCATAGAGAAAAAGTACACGAGGAGCAAAGAGCTTATTTATGTACATACATGTACTTTGGTGTGCATGCTGTGGCCCTGGAAGGACACATGGGACACCAGTCACAGGGTAATGAGAGCTAAGTGTTTGGGGGATAAAGTTGACTTTCACTCTATTTCTTTAGTGTAATTTCCTTCAAACAATGTGCATTTACCATATATTTAAATAAATACATAAAGGAACAAAACAACACAAAAACACCTGGCACACAGAAGGTGCTTAATGTTACCATTTCACTTACCCTTCACTGAACCTCACTTTTCCCTTTTGCAAAACTGGGATGCTGAATTCCAACCCTGTCTCCCTCTGTGGACCATTGTGAGAATCAAGGGCAATGGTCAAAAGAAAATATGCTTTGAAAGGTGCTCTTGCTTTACATCCATAGAGCACCAGCAGCATTACTATCCAGTGTCAAGAACAATAGCCAACGTCATGAGTATTGGAGTTTTGTGTGGGTGTCCTGTAGGCCCAGCCTGCTCATCCTAGTGGCTGAAAGTGTCCTTTGTCATTTGCAAAATGGCCCCTTCCCTGGGCTAATATTGGGAGTTTCCTGACCTGGCAGGTCTGCAAGACTTCCTACGTGTTCTAGCAGGGGCTCCTCAACTTCTCTCTTCCTCAGTCCCCTAGAGGCCCCTCATGATTATGCACTTGGAGTCGGGCATGGGCACCTGCCTGTAATCCCAGCAACTCAGGAGCTAAGGCAGGAGGATCACAAGTTCAAATCCAGCCTTAGCAATTTAGTGAGGCCTTAAGTAACTTAGCAAGACCCTTTCTAAAAATAATAATAAGATTTGGGGATATAGCTCAGTGGTAAAACACTCCTGGGTTCTATTCCCAGTACCAAAATCAAAAAAAAAAAAAAAAGAAAGAGAAAGAAAACAATGTCATCCTAATTTTAGAAGGAATTTATGTTAACAGGTGTTATTTATATGTTATATATACATATATCTGCACACAAATCCATACACACATATGTGTATATGGTCTTTCTTTTCTTTTTTCTTTTTTGGTACTGAGGATTAAACCCTGGGACACCTTTCCACTGAGCTTCATCCCAGCCCTTTTTAATTTTTATTTTGAGATAGGGTCTTGCTGAGTTGCTGAGGTTGGTTTTCAAACTTGCAGTCCTCTTACCTCAGTCTCCCAAGTTGCTGGAGTTACAGGTATATGCCACTGTACCTGGCTACAATAAAACAGTCCATGTTTTTAAGACATGTGATCATATTTTTTAAAAATTATCAGCTCACATAGAATGTATAACTTTATACTCTGGTGAAGTCTTATCATGGACTATCATTAGGACTTGCAAACAGGTGGCCTGTGGACTAACGCCATTTGACAGACAAATTTGGTTTGGTAGTTCAGTTCAAATTTCACAGAAAATTTTGTATTTCCTGCTTGCCTTGGGAAAATTCAAGAGATTTGCTAATAGGGCGCCCTTGTTTCCCCTTGGCACACTTGGCAGGAGCAGAGAGGCAGCTGCCCTGTTTGGTTTCCATAGTACTCCCGGTTGACCCTTTTACCACCATCCTTCTTGTTGATACGTGGCCAGCTGACATAAACAGTGCAGGATGAGCATTTGCTAATCCAGAAATTCAAAATACTGCAAAATCCAAAACTTTCTGATCCCCAGCATGATGCCATAAGTGAAAAAATTTTACACCTGTTCTCATGTGCCAGGTCACACTAAAAAATGCAGACACACTAAAAATATTGCATAAAATTTTCTTCAGGTTATATGTATAGGGAGATAAAATATAAATGAATTTCATGTTGGGACTTGGGTCCCATTTCCAATATTTCCCATAATTTGTATGTAAACATTACAAAATCTTAAAAAAAATCTAAACTCTAGAATACTTTTTAGGCATTTTAGATAAGGGATACTTGAGCTGTATCTGTGATACCTGCTTGACTTGACTCACTCTGTCTTGAAGTCAGGCTCATTACCTGTTCCTCTGCACATTCCCAGCCCTTTCTGTTGGGCTGCTCATTGAGTGACTAGCAGGTGAGCCCAGAGAAGGTGCTGAGTTCTCTGAGATTACCTAGTAACATGGTGGCAAAAGTCAGAACCAGAGCACATCTGTAAACTCTAAGGAGAATGTGGTATCAATGATTCCTTCTTGTGGGAAAGGATCTTTTCTGAGGCTGTTTCCTCTTCCTTAGTCTAGAGGGAATCAATCAGCTCTCAGGAATTCTCTTGGGCATATATATTGGACATATATTTGGTACTTTATAAGATATTTTCTATTAATGCGCAAAGAAAAAGAGGGTTTTGTAGAATGAAGGGGTTTGGGAAGGAAAGAGATGTGTGAAAGGAACATTGGTCTGCCCTTGTCTTGTTTGGGGTCCTTGAGCAGTCACACTGTCTCCCTGCATTGATATCCATAGCTTGAACCACCACCTATCCCCATGAGACTTCAGCATCCAGGGAGAAGAGTGGAAAAGGGCCAGAGTGTCATAAGAGATGTAAACATATTGTCATCTTGTCCTTGGCAGTTCCATCTGTTCTCTCCTTCCAAGTGTGAATTCAAGGCCTAGAAGTGACTTAGAGTTTTCCCTTAAGTCCAAGGGCATGTGCAGACTTCCTTGAAGCAAATGCTGTTTCCAAAAACTTCTGAAATGTTTACTTTGATGATAAATTACAGGGTGAGAAAACCAAACAACTACTTAAGGTTTTTTTTTTTTTTTTAATGAAAGGCAAAAATATTTTGACTATAAAATTTATAGCCAGTCTCAGAGAAATTTTCTTTTTTATTTGTGTCTTAGTTTCTCCAATAGGAGACATGGCATGTGTCTTAATTTCTCCAGTAAGATGCTGGCACAGATCCAAGCATCTCATATGCCTGGCATTGTGCTAAATATTATGGGGGAATCAAAGGTAAATAAAATGTGCTTCCATATCACATGAAGAATAATATTTACTTAATATTCCATAAGCTCCCCTACATTTCTCAATCCCTCGCAGCTATTGATGGCTGTGTAATGTTCAAGCTTGTCAAATCCAAAGCACTTAATTGGCCATTTGAGACCTTCTGCAAGCTCTTGTTCTGTGGTATTAAAGAATGTTTTAGATACCTTTCATCCTGGTTCCCTGAGTAACTACATGGAACAGAATCCCCTACCAATCTGCATTGACCATTTAGCATAAGTAGAAAATGAACCTTTGTTTTTTTGTGCCTCTGAAATTTGAGAGTTAAATCTTTTCTGCAGGTTAACCCCACCTTTGTTAATAGAGTCTTTAACCTCAGTATTAAGAGCTACTGGTTATTGTATGCCTACTGTGTGCCTGAGCACTTTCCTTGCCTTCTCCCATTTAATCCTCACAGTAGCCCTGTGGGATAGCTATTACTATTTTCCTTTTCTAGATGAGGAAGCAGAAATGCAGAGTCTTGTCCACTGTCACACAGCTAATTAACTGCAAAATCCAGATTCAACCTCAGGTCTGTCAGACTTCAAGCTGGCCTTTTCCTCTAAAGTTTCAAGGGAGGTTAGACATCAAAACACATTCTGTGAGAAGGTTTGAGCTGGAAGGCAGGGCTAAGGGAATTCCTTAGTTTAGGCTGAGAAGGAACCTCTATGCTCAAGATTCCACATTAGAATTCCAGTATTACAGAGAAGCAAAAATACTATTTTTAAAGCTGTAGTGGCCACCCTTGATTTTGGAAGTGTAGACTCCATCTGTCAAAAATCACTGCTGTCTCCTTCTACCAGTAAGAATAATCCCTAATGTAAGCTACTTGCTGTGTCATAAATATATTACCCCAGAAATGGGGTCAAAGTCATAAAAAACTAGAAGGACCTCCTCTGGGGTACCTTCTTTATGGTATAGAGGCAATCCTGTCTCAGATCACATGATACCTCCATTGGAGGCTTCTCTGTTTAATCCAGAAGTTTGTGGGAAGTTTTGCACAGGTCCATAGAAGAAAGTGGGGCTCTGGTTTGCTTTTTCTTTCTGAATAATCCTGAATGCTTTCTGCAGAAAGAGGTGTCATCAAACTTATACTCTCATTTCTGATCCTCCATGTATATCTGCCATCTATGAATAAAGCACAACATACTTTTGTACAGTATCTGGAGCATTTAAGAAACTACATCTGTTCGTGTTTGTTATCTCTTCTGACCTTCATGGAAACACTCTGCGTAAGCAGGGAAGGTCTCATTCCCATTGTACAGATGATAGAATGAGATCAGTGAGTTGAGTGTTTTGTTAAGGTCACAAGGCTTTATGGGTAGATGGAGCCCAGAAGCTCTTAACTCTCAGACAAATGTTTATCATTTTGACCCCTTAAGCTTATATCATAGGCTCCCTGAGTGGGTGGCATGGCTTGGATTCCTCACTGCCTGGAACTGAATTCAGTTGTTGAATCAGTGATTCAGTTTCCTCATCTGTAAAACTAGGAGAAGAAGAATTCAATAAGCTAATACATATAAAGTTTTTAGAACAGTACTGGGGACATGGTTAGCACACAGTCATTATCAGCTATTATGGACAGTCCCTGACTTAAACATGGATTCAACTTAAACTTTTTCGACTTTATAATGGTGCAAAAGAAACACAACTTCAGTGGAAATCATACTTCAGACTTTGAATTTGGATCTTTTCCCAGGCTGGCAATCCATGGTCCAATTCTTTTTCCCTGTCTTTTTGTCTGTCTCTCTCCTTTTCTTCCTCTTTCCCTTCTCTGCCTGGAGGCTGGGCCTGGCAGCTATGGAGTCACAGCTCTCAGTGAGTCACATGTCACTAGGGAAACAACCGATACTGTATAGTGTCCTGAATTGCCAGTGTTTTTGGTTTGGATATAGGTATTCAACAAATGGCATGGGATTCAACATTTTATTGTAAAATAAGCCTTGCCGTAGTGTTAGACTAATTAGCTGTAGGCAAAGTAACATTAAGTGTTCAGGGCAGGAGATAGACTGGGCTGTGCTATGATGTTCAGTATGTTAGTTGTACTAAATGCATTTTTGACTTTAGGTATAAGTTTTAGGATAAGTTTATGGGGACATACCCCATTGTGAGTTGAGGAGCATCTATGCTTTAATGAGATCCTTGCCAACAGTGATTATAATAGTTCAGGGGACACCCCTGCCCCAGTTCATGGCATGCAATGATTTGTTGAGAGAAAAATTACTTACACAGAATGATGTTAGGATAATAATTTGTAAACTTGGACACTTCTTCATGCAAGATGGCCACACACGCTGCCTTGAAGGTCAGCTGTGCCAAGGTTCTTGCTCAGGTCCTCTGAGGACGGGGCACTGGCCGGTATCACGTGTTACGCATTACTCAGAGCATGCCACTCTTTTCATTCTTTGTTCAGTGCTGTGCAGCCACCACCCTGGGTCCAGTGGCCAGCAGCCTCCTTGGCTCTGGAATCTGGCAGCCCTTTGCAATACTTCCTTCCCACCTCAGTCACTTTGTTTTGTCTGAGGATTGAAAGTTTTGGAATACTGAAGGAATCAAAGTATTGGTGTGCTCAGACTGTGCCAACTAGGACCTCATTAGCTGTGATTCAGTGTAAATATCCTACCACCTAAGCCTACAATGGACTGATAGTGGATGGAAAGTAGGAGCAAGTCCTTTATTGTCACATGTCAAGAATGAGCCACACTAGTTTTTAAACATACTGAAAGGGTCTTGGGGAAGGAGGTTCTGATTCAGAAAGAGTTGTCAGTCTCAATTCTACTCCTTTCCCAGTACCAGAGAACCAGACCCAAGATCTGTTTTTATGAATGGGAATTGGAACAGGGGATCAGTTTGGGAAACCATGTCTCAGACTTGGCCTGACTATGTCCACAGAAGTGCAGCAGAGAATCTAATTTTGAGCAATTTTATGGGCTTCCCAGGACTCATGAAGTAGGTAATGAGCACCAAAGAGCTCAGACCCTACTGACCAGTGTTGAGACAGCCCCAGCCTCAACCATTATACAATTGCTAATTTACTAGAGATAATTAGTAAATTAGTAAATACGGCTAGTTCACTTTCATGTTTTAATTCACTGTGGCCTAATGAGAGCACAATTGATGTATTAGGAGAGAGTTCTTCACCCAAGACCTGTGGGAGACCTGAGTATTTTGGGCCCCTCCCAAGGAATGTTGTTGGCTTGGGACCTCAAAAATGGTATCCCGAATTCCTTACAGGGCTGGCAGTGCTCCTGGCCTGGTTGAACTGAACACAGTGCTATGTTCTTACTACAGGGAAAAGAGGCTAGTTTAGTGGTTACAGTGAACAAAGATGGAAGTGGTTTGAATGACCCATCCCCTGAGGCTTCATCCTAACTCTTGCTGACCAGATATTCTTTGGATGTGATGAGATGACTATTTGTGGGCCTGTAGTAGTAGCAGTGGTACTTTTTTATTGAGGTATGAATCACGTATGATACAAACAAAGGCATCCACAGGTTAAGTGCACAGCGGGGTGGATTTTAACCAGTGAAGCACACTCAGGAAACTAGCTTCCAGATTCAGAAAGACCCCACTGCCATCACTGCAGATTCCTCTTCATGCCTTCGTGTAGGGAAGCTCCTATCTTCATGGTTAGTGACATAGAGTTGTTGTACCTGCTTTTATGATGTTTGCCTCTTTCTTCTCCATCCTGTGTTTGTGATACTTGTCTGTGTAGCTGTTGGTTAATTCTCATTACTGTGCCACATTCCATGGTCTGAATGTGCTGGAATGTAAGAACTTGTGGTTGAAGTAGGTAAGAAGTGTCCCATTTGGGACTGTGGTCAGTAGTATTTCTTTGAACATTCATGCCTGTCTTGTGGGGTCATCGGCTCTCTTTTTTATTTTTTTTGTTTCAAAAGAAGTCACAATAATTGTATCAAGTCTCTAAGCATCATCTGAGCAAATGAGATGGGTACTCAGTAGACTTCCCACCTTGGGTGGAACGAAGTCTTTTAGTGGTTCTCTATCCCGTCATCCATCACAGCTTGGCCCTCTGGTCCTTGATTCATCTCTCCCAGGGCTATTAGATGTAGGGGTTAATCTCTAAGTGCTTATTTCCCTCTTAGACCTAGCCAAAGAAACCATACCTCAGTAGCAATTGGCTCAATAATTTTATAATGTTTTAAGAGACCAAGTAAAGTAATAATGTACATTAAATCATGTGTATTTACTGGTTGGGCTGACCATTACATATGATGAGCCAGAATTTTAGCATCTAAGTATAAATGTGTTTGTATAACTCAAATTTTATTCTCCCTGAAGACAAGCTAATCATAGCAATGTTCTTTCGAGAAATATCCCATATGCAGGCTGTTGCCTGAGCTTTTACTCCTATCCTTAAGAAAAACTTACTGCAAACAGATCTCTTAAAAAAAAGCTCTGATTCACTTGGCAAAATGAAGTAAGTGAGTATAAGTTAGAAACTATTAATATTAGGCTAGCAGTTATTCTGCATTGTTTTGAATTTCTTTTTAAAGTGGGTATCTTAGTCTGTACAGGCTCCTATAATAAAATGCCATCAACTTGGCGTATTACAAACAAGAGGTAGTCAGCATTCCAGAGGCTTAAAAATCCAGGATCAGGATTCTGGCAGGTTTGGAATCCATGAGGACTGTCTTCCTGGCTCACAAAATGTACCTTCATGCCTTGGTGGCCAAACTTGGTGAAAGGGCCGAGGGGTCTCTCTTGGTCTTTTTCTGTAAGTGCACCAATCTCATTCTTAAAGGTCCTTTCCTCATGATCTGATCTCTTCACAAAGGCCCCATCTGCTAACAGCATCACCTTGGGAGTTAGGATTTCAACTTAGGAGTTGGTGGGAAAGGTTGTACATAAACATTCAGAATATAGCAGCAGGGGAGAAAGGGGGAAGATTTCAGACCATTTCTTGAGGTGTCAGCAAAATGTTTACTACAGTGATGGCTTTTTTGCTTATCAGAGGAGCATTCTTTCCTATAGGTTTGTGGGGAAGTACAAATGATGTTTCTGGTCTTGAAGTTGGTTGGTTTGGTGTTTGGTTGTCCAAGCATAAATGCAAATTAGTATGTACACATGTGTGCGCTGGGATCAAATGGGCTGTGCCCTAAACCTGGAGTCCTTATGAGGCATTTGGATAGGGACCTTGTCTTTGTCTTAGGAGAGAGGACAATTTTTTGTTAAGGTAGCACAATGCAGTTAGAAAATTGGGGAATCAAATGCAAACAGACCTAGGTTCAAATCATAACTTTGGGTCCTTTTAGTTGCATTCATTTGAACAAGTTTTTTCATTTCTCCAAGACTTGGTTTTTTTTTCACCATTAAAATAGAAATGCTTCTGCCTATCTTGTTTGTTGTAAGGATTTAAGATGACAGAGGTATTCATTAAATGGTGGCCATTTCACATTGGGCTCCTACTTTGTCCCATACTATCCTCCAGATACATACTATGTTAGTCAGCTTTTCATTACTGTGACAAATAACGGAGATAATCAACTTATAAAGAGGAAAAGTTTATTTTTGGCCCACAGTTTTGGAGGTTTCAGTCTGTGGTCAGTTGGCCCTGTTGCGTTGGGCCTGTGGTGAGGCAGCGTATCGTGGGCAGGGAATGTGTAGAGGAACAAAACCAATCACCACATGGCTAGGAAGTAAAAGAGTGAAGTGACTGGGGTCCCACTGTCCCTTTCAAGGTCACAACTCCCAGTGACTTGATGGACCCCCCAAAGGTTTTACCATCTCCCAATAGTATCACACTGGGCACAAAACCTTTAACACATGGACTTTTGGGGGGACACTTATGATCCAAACTATAGCACTTAACCTACTTTTTATCTCAAAGATGGGTAAATTCCACGACTTTTCCCAGTACCAACCTTAGTTATTTACGTAATAACTTCCTTAATCAACTCACTTTTCAATTTAAGCCACATCCTGAGCACTAGTAGTTGTGAAATTACTGGTTTGATGTGTTTTTTTCTGAATATGCATTAAAACAACATACTTTCTTTATAAGAGACAAAAAGAAATCACTGTGATGACCAACATTTGTATGCATACCACACATCAAGAAGCTCATTTCCAAATTTAGTCTTTAAGACGGTCTGTCAAGGGGAACCCTGGATTTTTAAAAGAGATATAAATGGATTTCCCCATCAGTACCATGCAGCCAGCTAGAACCCTTGAAAGACTACTTTGACATCTTTTACAGACATTTTTCCTTTAAGAGAAATCTTTCAGATCCTGAATCCTCTTGCCTGAAACCAAAAAGAGCAAGCATTGTCACAATGGTTCTTTGGAACAGGCAGCTTCTGCAAAGTCTCTTAAAAAGATTCATATTCAGCTTAGTTTTTTGTAAATCAAACATGAGAATAAACCACAAACAGCTTTGCTTGCATAGCTCCAGTTGGATAGAGCTGGCAATTGGCTTTCAAAGTCACTGTGTGCTTCCAGCGAGGGCCATATTTAGGCATATCTGCCTCATGCTCCCTCAACCCTCCACCCCCAACTTCTTACCCCTAGGTTGGCTAGAAATCCCTGATACCCCAGTGAAGGGAGAGGGAATGACCCAACGAGCTGGCTTCTGCTAGAGCTCCTGAATCTAAATGTGTTCATCAGAAGCAAGTGAATTTTCTATAGTATTACCTTGCATATGGAATGTCTGGAGGCTCTAATCTGGGGCCCTGCTGCTTGTCTTTCTAGAATTTTTGTACTTTAAAACCCTCAATTCAGGTATGCTTTTGAGTTTTCTGTGTTGCAAGGAATCCACCTCAACCAAGGAACTTGGCATAAGGGTACACAGGCATCCCAGGGAAATCAAGTCAGAGCTGCTGCTGAGCCTCAGAAAGGGCTGGAACCAGGGACCTGGCCCACTTTTCTTTTTTCTCTTTCTCTGCCCTCCACCCAAATTACTTTAAAAAAAATTTTTGGCCTAGTACTGTGAATTAAACCTAGACCCTCACTGTTAAGCAACTGTTCTACCACAGCTTCATCCCTAGAACCAGTAATTTACTGTATGTCTGATTCTTTCTTATCCTAGCAGACCATCTGTCCCAGTTTCCAATGACCTTGGAGCATAAAATGGTCAACAGTGACTCTTGAGTTTTATTCCTACTCAGAGACTGAAATGTTCTCTCTAGCAAACACAAATCCATACTCCCAGGGGAAGAACTTCATACTTTACCCCTCCCAACCCTTTTATTCCCTGCAGTCAGAGTGACCTTTGCAAAAATATGAATCTGACCGGGGCTCCCCCTTTTCTAACACTCTCACCTCCCATGATGCTCCCAGGATGAGGCCGAAGTCTTCCTGGGACCCAGCATGGCCAGGCTGCAACCTGACTTTCCAGCCTTCCTGCCCTGCCCAGCTTCACCACAGCTCCCTCTTCCAGGAGCATTCTTTTCTCCTCCTTCTCTGCTTCTCCCCACCACCATGTCATATCCCCTTCTTACTTATAGTCACTCACAGCATCTGTCACAGATGCCCTTCCACATTGGTCCACATGATTATTTCCCCCCCCCCAGCTCTTCATTGGGATAGGGAAAAGCCTCTTTATCTTCTGGCACACGGTGGATGCTCCTCAGTGGTGGCAAAGCTTTTATTGAAGCCCTTTTATCTCTTGGGGCCTTTCAAACCTACCCGAAATGTTGGGGACACTGCCCTTTTGGAAACTGTATGATGCTTCCAGGGAATTAGTCTCTAAGTCATAAAAAGCTATCAGCTACTCAAAGTGTGCTCCAGTCCTCTAACCAGTTTTTCTCCTTTCCTGAGCTCACTGCCCACTCCCACCTGGGATTGCCTCTCAAATAAACTGCTTATATCCAAATCCTTGCCTTTCCTCAAGGTCTGCTTTGGAGAAAATCCAAACCAACTATCATCTTTCCCCAAAAACGGTTTCTCTGTGTATTGCATCAGACTCCTCTCAGATGCCCTGGCTGGGTAACTGGGATCCAACTTTGATTTTTTCCCTCTATCCCACCTCCCACAAGGGAACCATATCCAAGTTCACAATTCCATCATGTTTCTAAATCATTTTGCTATCATTTGTGGTCCAGGCCATCATTGCTTCTTAGGTGAACATTACCAGAGGCTTCTGTATCCCTTCCTTAATTCTTCATCCAGGTGACTCCCACATCTGTCCAGATCTGACAGGCCAGACTTATCTGTCCAGCCAAATCCTGGATACATTCCTTTGAAGGTGCACCTCTGATCTGATCACTACCTTGCATTTCCAAGCCTCTTTCTGTGTTCGTGATGGGTCCCCCACTTTATTAGCCATACACTGCAAAGCAGGAAGCCATCTCACTGATTCTTGTTCCTCACTATTTCATTTCTCCCTGGAAAACTTCTCCCACATCCATCCTGCCTTTACACTTTCACATCTCTGCTTTAGTTTGGGTAGCAGTGTCTCTTGATCCTTTCCTGACTGATCTGCCTGCCTCCAATCTCAACTCTTCTCATCCTTTCTTCATTATTATTGAAATTATTAGCCTAAAATGCCTGTCAGATCACCCACCATCCCATTAACTCTTCACTAGATTCTCATATGCCACAGAATGAATTTCTTCATTGACATTGAAGACCCCTTACAAATTGTCTCCAGAAAGCCTCAACTTTTAGCTTTCCCCACAGACACCTACAACTTCTGCCATACTCCATTTGTACTCTTTCTTGCCTTGAGCCCCACAAATATTAGGGGTAGACTTAGAACTCAGGGATGGGAATCTCACTCTTGAGCTTGGTCAGACTCCCCACCCCCCAGTGCTGAGGATGTAACAGGGCCTCATGCTTACTAGGCAAGTGCTTCACCACTGAGTCACAGCCCCAGCCCTCAGGTCAGCCATTCTGATAGGAAGTGATCATCACCTTCCTAATTTCCTCCATTTCAAAGAATGACAGCTCCAATCTGGAAGCCAGGCAAAAATTGACATTCAATAAACAGCAGCAATTATTATAATAAGTTGTGGGTCTCTCAGGCATTCCCATCTCCTGTCATCACATTCCTTTATTAAAGAAAATCCTGGCAGCAGGGTCCTGGGAACATGGAAATTATACACAGCACAGGGAAGGAATGTTTGGAGCCTGGGGACTTGAAAAGTAGGGCTGGGAGCTGTTTTTCCACTGAGACAGGGGTCCTGAGGAAGTCCCCCAAAAGGAAGTGGATCTCAACTCAGACTGTGGGAGTCCTTGATGTCATCACACAAGGAATTTAAGGAGAAGTCAAAGTGAGGCACAGATCAAATTTATTGAGATAAATAAGGAACAGGGTAGAGCATAGATGTTGAAAAAGAATGCTCTAGCTACATCTTAGCTGGGCATATTTATGCACATACGAGTAATAGCACAGAGACACGATCTAAAAGGATGTTCTTAGTTCTCCTTTGTGTTGATACCTGGACATGTTGTCCAATGCTGGGACTGGGTCATTTACCGACTAAATTACCAGAATGGAATATTCTTTTTTAAAAATATTTTTTAGTTGTTGATATACCTGAATTTTATCTATTTATATGTGATGATGAGAATTAAACCCAGTGCCTCACACATGCCAGGCAAGTGCGCTACCGCTGAGCCACAGCGCCAGCCCCTGGGGTTTTCTGTTCTGTTCTTCTTTATTTTTGATGCACACTGCTTCATGAATTTAAGCAGTACTGCATTGGTGAATAAGTTCTAATAATTGATTTAATAGTGCTGCTTGTGATTAAGTCATGTGAAAGTGACTTTTAAATCTGGACTTAACATGACCACTCTTGAGTTGTCCTGAAGGCCTCCTTTTTACCTATCTTTATGTCTTCTGTCCTCCTTGGATGGAGTTTTGTGGGGTAGGGTGAACACTCAAGAGCAATGAGCAAGCATGTGGGCCTGAACTCTTGAGCACACGGAGTGCAGAACTGTGCAAGGACAGGAAGGGTGAGGACACAGTGGCCAAGAGCAGCTGTCATGACCTTATAGCTCTGCAGAAGCTGGGCCTCCACTTCCCCCAGTGTTACAGAGACTGAAGGGGTGTGGCTGGCTTAGGATACTATGGAGGGGGGAGCCCTCAGATAACTGGAGGCCTTAGCTACATGACAGAATTTACCATTTTCCAGGGACAAGGAGAGTCCAAGAACAGTGTTCTCACTTCCTGGTGAGAAGATAAGACAAATTGAGAGAAAGATCTGCAGTCACTAGCAAGTGAAAGGCTCAGGGTGTCCTTCAGTAGTCACTGCTGGAGTATATCCAAACACTACCAGACTTCCCACTTGCACTGAATGGAGCAGAGGACTTCCCAGTCACAGACCTGCTGAACATGGCCCTCTCCCCTCAGCTCCTTGGAGTCAGTGCTACAGTGTTAGAAGCATCTGCAGACACCAGGGAGCTTGCCTGCCCGCCCTCCCTCCCTTCCCTCACAGTGCAGCCACACACTGCAACACATTTAAGGACTGTCTTCACAAGTTATATTTGACATCCAGCCATTACCACTGTGAAGTTATACTTTTCAGAAGTGATTACTAAGCTGGATTGTATTTCTTTACCTATCTTTTTATTCAGTCTGTTGAGTGACCACTATGAATACCAGCATTGAGGTCATTAGCAGATTTTTGTGCCTTTCCCAGATCCATCCTTCCTTCCTTCCTTCCTTCCTTCCTTCCTTCCTTCCTTCCTTCCTTCCTTCCTTCCTTCCTTTTTTCTCCCATTCATTCATTATTTTTGTGAATTAAAATCAAACCATTTCCATGAATCAGGAATCCAGGCTGGGCAAGGTGGCACACACCTATAGTTCCAACAGCTTGGGAGGCTGAGGAAGCAGGACTGCAAAAGTCAGCCTTTCAGCAATTTAATGAGGCCTTAAGCAACTTAGCAAGACCCTATTTCAAAATTTAAATAATAATAATAATAATAATAAAAAGAGCTGGGGATGTGGTTCAGTAGTTAAGCACCCTGGATGCTTCAGAATTTCTTACTGGCCAAACCATCAAGTTTGGCCAGGGCTAGGGGTCTTCACCTGAGGCTTGCCTGCCTAGACAAGAGTTCACTTCCAAGCTCACATGGTTGTTGGCAGGAGGCAGTTCCTTGTGGCTTATTAGATGAAGGTCTTAGTTCTTGGAAACTGGCAACAAGTAGGCCTCGATTTCTTGCCGCATGGATCTCTGCAGGGCAGCTTGAGTCATTAAAGCTAGTGAGCGAGAGAGGGTCATGGGAGTCTGCTAAGACTCTACAGTCTACTGTTATGTAGTTACAAAGGTGATATCCCATCACCTTGACCTTATTTAGTAGAATTAATTTAAGGGTTCTGCACAGGATATGAATTGTAGGAGGCAAGGGACCATCATTGCAGGCCAAACAACACTTTGTCACAATGAAAGTGGCATCCCAATCCCATTGGGTCTCGGCTACACACTCTTGCGTGTTTCACATTCCTTGCCCTCCTTGAATACTTCTAAAGAGGGTCTTGCAGAATATGCCTTTTGAGCAATTTTGTCATCCTACTTCTTGTGTATAGGAAATTGGGGCCCAGAAACTTTTTATAATTTGTTCCTTTTAATCCAGGTTAATGGCACTTTCATCAGGATAGTTTCCCAAAGTTTTGTGGGTTTTATGTCCCCAAACTGTACTTTTTGTTCAAAACAAAGTAGTTTCTAGAGCATTCTTACTATGAGAGACTTTGTGTGGACCCTTTTCTGGGGGGACAACTAAGGGCAAAAAAGCATCCTTTCCTATACATGCCAGGCAGTCAATATAACAGGCGCTTTCAGAGTCCCAGCCCTCGGGAAGCTCACAGTTGAGAAGAAAAGTCAAACACTTAAAGAAGCAATTGTAAATGGAAAGAAATCAAGGGAAGGTCTTGGAATGTATAAAAGCAGGTCCAAATCTTATATTTCTCAAACTTTAACATGCACACGAATCACCTAGGGATCACATTAAAATTCAGATTCTGGTGTGAGATTCTGCATTTTCAACTAACTCCCAGACACTCCTGATGTTTCTGGTTCATGGATCATATTTTGAGTAGCTGAGTGGTTATTATGATTTAGGATCTAGTTCCCTGGGAGCATCATACAGTTTCCAAAAGGGCAGTGTCCCCAACATTTTATCTGAGTTTGAAAGGCCACAAGAGATGACTCAACAAAGGCTCCAGTAAGAGCTTAACCATCAATGAAGAACACCTACTATGTGCCAGGTGATAAACAGACTTATCCTTGTCCCAATGTCGGGAGCAGCTGAAGGGGATTGATAGTAAAATTAGATTATATAGACCAATATGGAAGAACAGGGCCTCAGGAAGTCTTTGGCCTTAAGCAACTTAGCAAGAACCTGTCTCAAAATTTAAATAATAATAACAAAAAGAAGCGCTGGGGATGTGGTTCAGTAGTTAAGCACCCTGGATGCTTAGCTAGGTCCTCTGCTTCAGAATTTATCACTGGACTGCCATCAAGTTTGGCCAGGGCTGGGGAGACAGTATTAGAGGAGGGGGACCCCAGCCAGATTCATAATTTTGCAAAGGTCACTCTGGCTGCAGGAAAGAAAGGGGCTGGGAAATGTTGGAGTATGGAGTCCCTCACTTGGGAATGTGGATTTGTGTCTGCTAGAGAGAACATTTCAGTCTCTGAGGAGGCGTGAAACTCCAGAGTCATTGTTGGCCTCTTGTGATCCAAGGTCACTGGAAACTGGGACAGATGGTCTTCTAGGAAAGAGAAAGAATCAGACACACAGGAAGTAACTGTTTGGGGGGAGAAGGTGGGGACAGGCTGAGGTCACTGCTGTGTGAGTGTCTCTTCTGGGGCATTAACTCCCCAGCATTCCTAGCTTACTCTTCTTCGGGTGGAGTGAGCCCATCCTGAGGTGGAAAGAAATCACCCAATTATCCAGCTGTCTCCTAGCAGACTATAAGTCTCTGCTTCAGGTGTTAAGACAGATCAGATAGGTGGACTCCCAGGTACACGAACGAGGCTGCCAGCTAGAGATGACCCCAAAATGGGTGTGCAGGCCAGATGATGGTGACACTCTAGTAGCTATCAAGGAAACCTCACCTCTGTGCCCTGGAAGGTTGGGTGTCTTCATGTTTGTTTAGGGTTGTCAGGTATCCTTGACCCTGTTGGACCAGGCGGGTGGATTATCTCCTTCCCCAGGCTGGCAGCTAAGCCAGTACATTAAAGCCCAGCTCACTCCCTGCAGAACAGTCATCAACTGTTTCTACACTCCTTCTGATCTTGAGTGCCACTTGTCAACAGTTCCAAGAAGTCGAGCTCATTAGGCAAAGAGGAAGCTGAAGGTTTGTGGGGAGATAGGTCCATCTGAAAGCAACCTGCGGACTGCAAAACAAGACAGCCAGGTTCCCAGGCAGCCTCTGTGTGTACAGGGAGGGCGAATGGAATGAGCCACTGTCATTGCTCTGACCCCAGTCCCTATTTCATCCTCTTAACCACAGAACACAGGCAGGTCACTGGACCAGTCTGCATATCAGTCTCTGCCTTTAAAAATTGACTCATTTGCCAAGTCCAGCACTATCCAATAGAAATAGAATAGGCACTAAAATGTAATTGCAAATATCCAACTAACTGCATTTAAAAATTTTTTTTAGTTATACATGAGCACAATATCTTTATTTTGTTTATTTATTTATTTTTGTGGTACTGAGGATTGAACCCAGGGTCTCACACATGAGAGGCGAATGCTCTACTGCTGAGCTACAACCCCAGCCCCACTAACTGCATTTTTTAAAGTTAAAAAAGTATGATTAATTTCACTTAACATTTCACTTAGCTCATTCTATTCAAAATATGGTCATTTGTACATGTTGACATAATAAATGATATATCTGATATTTTACATTTTGTGGGGAGGGGTGGTACTATCTTCAAAATCTTCCTTTACAAAATATATCGGTTCAGAGCTGCCACATTCAAGAGCCCACTAGCCATGGGTGGCTGGTGGCTGCATATTAGATGTTGCAGGTTCAGCTTCTCTGCTATTAAGAACCACAGGGAGGAGCTAATTCAGTGCATGCATGTTGTCATGCTGCACACCCACCCACACACACCATCTCTTCTGGTGAATCTTTTATGTCCAGGGCCAAATGTATATAATAATTGTATGATAGTTAAAATAGTGTAAAATCCTGTAGTGGGAGCTTTATATATTTGACCTTATTTGAGCCCATATCAACCCTATGCATTGTGACTTTTCTATTAGAGGTGAGACAGTTCAGGCAGGGAGAGGGTAAGCAGTTGGCCTGTGGTCATATTTTCCATTAGTGGTGATCCCAGGATTCCAGCAAAAATCTCTCACTCAGGTCTCATGCTTCCTTATGAAGCATATCACCAGTACCAGGAGTTGCCTTGGTCTTCCTCACCTCAGGGTCTTTGCGCATTCTGTCCCCTCTGCCTGCAGTGCCCCACCCTCTCCCTGCCTGGCTAACTCCCACGGTTCTTCAGGCCATGGTTTGAATTGTGCCTCCCTTCACCAAGCCCTCCACACACCTTCCTCATCTTGGGCAAGAAGATCCACCTCCCCACTGTTCCCACAGTCTGTGCTTTCCTGTGGTAGCACCTGTGATACCATATCCTCACCTGGCCCATCAAAGTCCTCCAAGTGCCTTGCATGGAGCCTGGCAGGTAGTACGGACCCAGGTGTATTTTTTCCTGCTGCTAATAGACATAACTGAGTATTTGACAGAGGGGGTACAATTTATCATCATTGTTGGTTCTGTTCCAAAGATTCTTAGATGCAGAACCTGAAAAATGGTCATGCGGGGATATGTATGATAGTCAACATTGACAGCCACCCATCCTCCACTTCCTGGCTAATGGAATGCTCATTTTTTTTTCTGGTTACCTGCCCCTTAGGGAAGATGACCCCATTCTTAGCCAATTGTAGGAAACCTTATCTTGTTGCTGGGGGTCATTCAGTGCTGGACAGTTGGTGGGCCTGGGGTCCTGTGCTTCTTGATCTTAGGAGAGAGGAATGACTTCTTCATTACATGTTGTTGTGCTGAGCCCTGTGGCAGTCATCATGATCAGAAGGTGATCTGGTTTGAGAAGGCACCTGACAGATATGAAGATGGCAGAGTCAAAGATGCGAGAGACCAGAGTCCTTGATGATGTCCCTGAGGTGCTAAATTAACCTGCCTTAGAGCTGCCTTAACTTAGGGCTTCTCATTAGAGAGGGCCCACATTCCTGATTACATGAGGCAAGTGTGTTTGGGGTTTTCTGTCACTCCTAGCCTAAGTCATCTTCGCAGTTCCTCTGTGCCCTGGAAAGATTGTATAGTGAGACTGGCTGGAGAACAGAGCCAGAATGTGGACTCAGCCCTGGCATGGAGGGTCTGGGACATCCTTTGTGCACAGTTCAGATGCCATTCTCTCAACAAAGCCTTGCTTAGACACCCTGCCAGGAGCTCATTCTCCCCCTCCAGAGTGTCTCAGGTGATCCACGAGAGCATCCCTCTCTGCTGCTCATGAGCTCTCTGAGATGTGTGTTGATCACTTCTGTATCGCCATACTTGTTCCCTTGCACAGAGTAGGCCCTTATTTAGGGAATAATGGGAGTTTGAGGGCATTAATACTAATATTGCTACTTCCTACCTCATAGGGGAAAGGCATTTCACCTAAAACTCATACCTGGCCAACAGGCAAGGCAGGCATTTCCCTCCTCTGGATCTGTTTCATTTGTGAAATGGCAAGGCTGGACCAGATCCCCAGGTCTGGAAATCTCTGTGACATTATAGCATTATTTTCTATTTTGTATGGGGGTGGGGGTGGGAGTGGGAGGTTGTTCTGGAATTGGAACCAAGAACCTTCTGCATGGCAAGTTCTCCCTTTGCTGCTGAGCTACACCCCAGTCCCTTGATGACATTTTATATCAAGAGTCTATTATGTGCAGGGTTATGAAATACAGGAAATAATTAGACAAATGCCCTTCCATTGAGATGTGCAGGATATAGCGTGGGGGTTATTTACCTATAAAGAGAAGAGACTCCTTTGAGGAAGATGCTACTATTATCAAACTGCTCTATGCAGTTTTAGGGAATCCACCAGTGAATTCTGCTAGGGAAAGGCATCTACAGGCCCACTTTGGCCTTCTAGCCCAAACAAAGGAAAAAATGCTAACTCTCTTAGAAGTCTAGAAGAAAAGACCAAGTGCAGATTAACCAATTAGTTACTGACAGAAGCAAGCCCTGGTGATGTGCAAGAGATGGACTAGACAGCTAGAGCCTTGTTGTTTGTGTAGGCGTTCACTGGGTACTTAGACATAGGAAGCTCTTGTATAGACAGAGAGGACTGTATGTGTACAAGCTCCAGTGGGTGAAAGGGCACTGGATATTATGGGATGATGAGTAGCTGCTGCAGAAACAAAGAATGGGGGACCACAGGGTAGATGGAAGAGGGTAGGTGTAAGGAGTTGACAAAGGCATGTAGGAGAGAAGCCAAGAGGAAGTCATTTGTACAGGATGCTTTAGGCTGCAGAACAAAGAGTGGGATTCAGAGCAGGGAATGTCTACAGAGGTTCCTTAGAAACTAAGGTCAAACTTGGAGTTCCAAGAAACAGGCTGAAAATTTCAACACATCCTCAGACTCAGCTGGAAAAGATGTTAATTCAAGGTGTCACGTGGCTGTTACTACACCCCTGAGAGGGACTTTCCCAGGCAGAAGGCTCCCCTGTCTGGACCTTGTCATGTGCCTGCTCAGTGGCTTACAGGAAGTATGTCCAGCCTGGAAAAATAAAAGCAGAGCTCTTCCTTTGTGTGGTCCCACCACAGGACTTTATATGGGGATGGAGGCTGGTGGTTACTAGGCTCCATTAATATTTCGGGGAGTTAAAGAAAATAATTTGCTGGCCAGGCCTTGGGGTGCCATCAAGGAACCTTTCTTATTGCTGAAACTGTAGTATTACTTCTCTCCCCTTGGCTCCCTTCACACCAGACAGGGCCTGGGCCTGACACAACAGGACACCTTAGAGACACTCAGAGGTGCAAAGGATGGTTCTTCTTTACTACATTCAGCTTTGTGGTAGATAAAATGATTTCATGACAGTAAAGATTAAGAGGAGCCTTTGCTGGGAATCAATCACCTACATGATTTCTTTTTCTTTCTTTCTTTTTTTTCCTGATATGGGAGATTGAGCCCAGGGACGCTTAATCACTGAGCCACATCCTCAGCCCCTTTCTATTTTTTTAAATTTCAAGACAGGGTCTTGCTAAGTTGCTTAGGGATTTACCAAGTTTCTGAGGCTAACCTTGAACTTGCAATCCTCTTGAGTCAGCCTCCTGAGTTGCTGGGTTTACAGGCTAGTTCATCAAGTATTTTTTTCCATGGATCATGCCTTTAGTGTCTTACTGAAATGTCCTTGCCCAGCTCAAGGACTGTAGATTTTCTCCCATGTTATCTTCTAGGAATTTTATGGTTTTGCATTTTACACTTAAGCCTATGATCCATTTTGAGTTGATTCGTGTCAGGGTTGTGAGAACTGCCTATATTCACTTTTTTTGCACATGGTTGATTTTGGTACAGCACCATTTAGTGAAAAACAAGTCTTTCCTGCATTGCCTTTGCTCCTTTGTCAATGATCAGTTAACTATATTTATGCGGATCTATCTCTGGGCTCTGTATACTGGTCCATTAAACTGTGCCCGATACTACACTGTCTTGATTCCTGTAGCTTTACAGTAAGTCTTAAAGTCACATAGTGTCAGCCTTTCAAGTTTATATTTATTTTTTAATATTGTATTGGCTATACTGGGTATTTTTATTCTCCATCAAAGCTTTAGAATCATTTTGCATATATTCACAAAATAACTTTCTGGGATTTTTATTGGGATTGCATTAAATCCATAGATTAGTTTGGGAATAGCTGACATCTTAATAAGGCTGAGTCTTATGTCCATGGATGTGGAATTGCATTAGTTAGGACCTAATTGATCCTTTGAACTAGCTACCTTTTTTTGTGTGTGTGTGCTAGGTATTGAACCCGGGGGCACTTTAAGAGCTGAGCCATATCCCCAACCCTTTTTATTTTTTATTTTGAGATAGGGCCTCCCTAAATTACTAATATTGGCCTCAAACTTGCCATCCTCCTGTCTCAGCTTCCTCAGTCGCTGGGATTTACAGACATGCACCACTGTGCCCAGCTCTGAGCTCGCTAGACTTCTGCTTCTAATTTTCCTTAACCAAAAGAAAAAAAAAAGTGGAGGAAGGGCCCACTGGGGACATTGTTCATCAAGTACCTACTGTGTGCCAAAAATCATTTGATCATTTTTTTAATTTCATGAGAACAGGATTATGATTCCCATTTGATATTCACTGAGGCTTAGAGAGATGTGTGTAGCCATCCATTAAGCAAGCGTGAATTAAGGACCTGCTGCTTGAGAAGTCCTGAGTCAGGAGCTAGAGGTACAACAGAGAACACAATAGAAATGTTTCCTACATTCTTGGAGCTTACTGTCTAGTGGGGAAGAGAGGGCCACTAACTAAATAACCTACAGGGATGGTTTGGCCGGAGGAGGTTGGGAAGGTAGGAGTGTGTGCTCCAGAAAGCTTCCTTTAAGAGGTGCTATTTGAGCTGATAATAGGATGAGTAGGTATCAGTTAAACAGAGGGAACACCACTTGCAAACCCTTGAGGCAAGAAGGACCTTAGAGATCCCTGAGGATTCTGGGTGTGTGTGGCCAGAGTATGGAGGAGGGCATAGGATGAGCTCTTGGAATTGCTGAAGGAGGAAGTGGGGCTATGCATGACCTTGAGTCCTGAGTGCATAGAAGGAGGGTGTGAAGAAAGAACAAATTGAGCTGGGGATGCAGCTCAGTGATAGAGAGCTTCACCCAATGATAAATGTTAGCCCATTTGACACATAAGAAAACTGAGCCTCAGAGGGAGCTGGCCACACGGCTGGTCAGAAGCAGCCAGGGCTTCCCATGTCCACCTGACTCCAAAGCCAGAGCTCTCTTCAATTCAGGCTGGGGTGTACCAGCCCCTGCCATCCAGTGCTTCCACCCTCCTTTCCCAGGAGATGCCCAGGCAGGTTCCCTTCAGTCCCATGTTTTCGGTTTCTGGCCTCTGTGGCATCCTTGCTTAGACAGAAACTTGGGGTCTGGTAATTGTATTCTGTTAAGCCTAATTAAGATGCAAATTTTTACAGTTAATGAAGGAGGCAATTTGGAGGCAATTTTGCCAGTGACAGAGGACTCATCAGTGCTTCTCTTCTGGGTAGGTAGGCGGGGGAGATGGGAAATGTATGCACAGCCACCCACTAGACTGCATCTGGCCTGTCTCCAGGGAGAATTTCTTCCTGCTGAAGAAGGACAACATCCCAGCTAGAACATATTGTACAGAAACTGCTCCATTCACATGGTCCCTGGTGTGGGGATCCCCCAGCTCTGGCCCCTCAACTCCCAGCTGCATGTTCAGCTATGGCACCCGCATGTGTGGCAGGAGGGCCTGCAGCACTTCTCTGGAGCCAGACTGCCTAGATTCATATCCCAGCCCCACCACTCAACAGCTCTTGTGTCTTTAGGCAAGTTTGTTAACCTCACTGGGTCTAAAATATCCTTGCCAAGCTCAAGGACTGTTGATTTTCTCCCATGTTATTCCTTCTCTGTGAAATGGGATAATAATAGCATCACCTAAGAAGATTCTTGCGAAATGAAATGAGATAAAGTACCAGGCATGTAAATGGAGGACATTTTTATTAGCTCTGCCAGTCCCCAACATTCTGCATGTATAGGATTTCTAGCTCCCAAGCCCCAACCTCACAGCTCTCCTGCTGTTGCCACCATAGGCCTTATTGGCTGCAGCTCTCCTGCTGTTGCCACCATAGGCTTTATTGGCTGCCCTGTTCCCGTGATCCATCTGGCTCTGAAGCTGGGTACCTTCAGCAGTTACCACTTTGTGTGGATTACCATCTGTTGGATAGCTGTTTTTATATATTTGGATACCAAAGTTGACCTGCTGGTCAGGACTTCCTTCCAGTCTCTTGCTCCCCCTTCACCTCAGTGACTGATTTTGTTTCTAAATAAATTATTTAACTGACTTTATTATTATTAGAGCTAGTATCTATGAAATGTTCACTGTGCCAAACTTTGCCTAAAATTATTTCATCCTCACAGTTTATAAATGCAGAAATCAAGGCTCAGAGAGGTTGAATGACTTTGCCAGGGTCACATAGCTGGTAAGGGACAGAGCTGGAACTCAAACCATGTCAGTGTGATTCCCAAATTCACTTAAGCCCTCTAGCCTACCTCTTCTCCGATTCCCAGGTGACTTCTGGGTGCCAAGCTCTGTGCCTGGTGCATGGAAAAAAGAAAGAGCACACAGACCTGAGCAAAGGGACAGATAAGAGGACAGAAAATGACAGAGCAGGGAGCATGTGCTGCAAGGGGAAGGGGGAGTCCAGGGAGAGAACTGGGACAGAACTGAGGAGGGACATTTACTTCCACAGAAAAGTCAAGGAATGAAAAGACCAGAGGAGGGTGTACCCGGTCTGAGTGGTGAAGTGAAGTGGTCATCTGTTGGATTTTGCATTGGAAAGGGCATCATGCAGGTGTGAGGTGCTCAGGTATACTAAAGTTTAGGGCTGGGGTTGGAGGTAAGACGGAGTGACAGTAGAGAAGGACACAGAAAAGGTAGGTAGAGGCCAGATTCTGTTGTGCTTCAAAGTAGCCTCAGGCAGAACTTATTAGAGGTGTGGGTTCTCAATTACACAGAGGAGACTGGAGTCTGAGCTTCTCCACTTAGTTGCCAATGACCTTGGACAAGACCCTTTACCTCTTTGAGCCTTGGGTGCTTCACCAACAAAATAGCAGAGGGGCAATTAAGAGCCCTCTCTGCTAGGCTGTTTGTGAGAAGATGAACAGGAAACAGTTCACGGTCTCTGTACACAGTAACTCCCTCAAACAACATGAATTGTTCCCCCTTGCTGCAAAAGCCAAAGTAGAACCATTCTGCATAGAAATAGAAAAACAATCTTGAAATTTCTATTTTATTTTATTTTTTGAGAGAGAGAGAGAGAGAGAGAGAGAGAGAGAATATTTTTTAAAAATATTTATTTTTCAGTTATCGGCGGACATAACATCTCTGTTTGTATGTGGTGCTGAAGATCAAACCCGGCCGCACACATGCCAGGCGAGTGCGCTACCACTTGAGCCACATCCCCAGCCCAAATCTTGAAATTTCTGTGGAACCACAAAAATTCCCATATAATCAAAGCAGTTCTAAGGAAGGAAAGGAAAGGAGGAGGAGGAAGATCATACTTCCTGATTTAAAATTGTTACAAAACGGTAATAATCAACACAGTATGGTACTAGCATAAGAATAGAAAGATAGGCCAGTGCAACAGAATAGAGAGCCTAGAAATCAATCCCAATATGTACAGTCAACTCATTTTCAGCAAGGACTTCAAGAGGACACCATAAGGAATGGATAGTCTTTCAACAAATTGTGCTACGAAACCTGGATTTCCACATTCAAAAGATTAGACCCTTATATTTGACCATACATAAAAATATCGACTTGAATTCACTAAAAGATGTAAATATAAGGTTTGAAATAAGAAAATTCCTATAAGAAAACATAGAGATAATCTTCTTCAACATTGGCCTTGGCAGTGATTTTTTTTAGATATCACACCAATACAAAAGCAAGAAGAAATAAATGAGGCTACATCAAACCAAAACCTGCTTTATAGCAAAGAGAGCAGTCAACAAAATGAAAGAGCAACATGGGGACTTTGAAAAAAAAAATATTTGCAACACAAGTAAGTAGAAAAGTTTGGACTCTAGTCCTGGTCACTGATTCTAGAACTCACCACTCTAAAACTCTAGCAAGTTCTGCCTTGGACTACCTTTGAATCTCAGCCTGATACGGTGTTAATATCCAAAATTTACAGAGAACTCGTACACAATATCAGAAAAAGAAGTAAACTGATTTTTAAAATGGGCAAAGTACTTAAACAGACATTTCTCCGAAGAAGACAAAGGTGTATGAAAAGGTGCTCAGCATTAGTAAGAATCAGGGAAATAAAAAAAAAAAAAACACGATATCACCTCACACTCAGAAAGATGGCTATTATCAAAAGACAAGAGATATAAATATTGGGGAGTATTGTTTGTATAGTTGTTCTGATGATGAAACTGCTATGGCTCGTATGATGGAATTAAATATATCTGGAGTTCACAGTGTTTGACCAATAACCCTATAACTTCCAGATTCTGTACTATCTTACTCTGTCAGGGCCATAATGAATATCATAGATATTGTGACTTAAATAATAGACTTTAGTTTCTTACAGTTATGGAGGTTGGAAGTCCAATATTAGGGTGTCAGTGTGGTTGGATTATGGTGAGGGCTCTCTTCCTAACTTGCAGATGGCTGCCTTCTTGCTGTGTTCTTGCACAGCAGAGACAAGAGACTCTGGTGTCTTTTTCTTTTCTTATAAGGGCACTGAGATCATTATGGGGGCCTCACCCTCATAACCTCATCTAAACTTAATTACCTCTGAAAAGTTCTACTTCCTGACCCTGTCACACCGAGGGTTTTCATAACATATGGATTGGGGTAGATATATAAGCATTTAGTCCATAAACATCTATCATGAAGACAATTGGATTGGATCATTGCTTTTAGTATGTGTCTTGTCTCTCCAGTGGTAGCCAGTAAGCTGGGTTTTTTATTGAGTGTTTACTATGTGCCAGGCTCTATGTTAAGTAAGCACTCCTTGTGTACTTTCTCTGAATCATTACAACATCCCTGTGTGTAAGAATTGTAGCTTCATGTGACAGAGAAAGAAACTAGGACTTGGCTACTAAAGGGGTGGAGGGTACTCCAATTCTTTGCTCTTTCCCACTCTGCTACACAATCCAGATAGACCATGGACATCTGGGTATTGGAAGACTTATCTTGCTTGCCTCCGGATCCTGTCCCAGTGTCAACACAAGGCAGATAGCATCAAACTCCATTGTTATAAGATATAGTAAAGATATTGGCATTAGGTGACTTGTGTTTGAATCCTACCTCTGTCCCTTACTGCTAAAAATGATTTTGTCTTTCCTTCTATTAAGTGGGTTTAATAATCCTATCTTTGCCAAACCATTTTGAGGATAAAAGGAGATAGTGTTTATACCCAGTACATAATTAGCACTAAATAAACCCACCTAATGGTATTTTCATATATACATTTAATCCCCAAAGACCCCTAGATCCAATGACTATGGAGATATAGATGGCTCTAGGACTCTGAAATGTCAGAGCACATCATTCACTCATTCATTCAGCAAGTAGTTGAGTGCCTCTTACAGATGCACCTTAGTTTATCATGTGTTTTATCCTAATAAACCCATCATAAGTTGAAAATATCATAAATTGAAAATGCATTGAATACACCTAACCCACCAAACATGTAGATGTTTATAGATGATTGTAGGTGATTTCCTGATTGTGTGACTTACTCCCCTGCATCATGAGAGTATCGCTAGCCTGGAGAAAAGATTGAAATTCGGAATTCAGAGTGTGGTTTCTGTTGAATCTGTAACACTTCTGCGTTATCATAAGGCTGACAATTGTAAGTCAAACCATCCTAAGTCAGGGGCCATCAGAACAGTAGTGAACAGTGAGTGACATAAGATTCCAGCTCCTAAGGCACTTACCTGCCAGGGGATTGAGAAAGATGATAAAATAGCAAGGAAATAAATCTATTCATAATTCTAGTGGTGGGTGCTATGAAGAAAATAAACCAGGCAAAAGGTTATAAATAATCAGAGACAGGGTTAGGGAAGAAAATTATTTAGATCTAATGGGCAAGAAAGGTGGATTTTTGAACAGAGATCTGAGTGAAGTGGGAGCAACTATGGGAAGATATTAATTAGCAATTTTGGTGCCCAGAACAAGCAGTTAAGGGGAGCTTTCAAAACAACTCTGTAATTCATGAAGGGGTATAAGGCAGGCCCTGCATCTCATAGTTCCAGTAAATTATAACAGACACTGAACTACTTTGTTTTCTATGGTTAAGGGAGTCAAACTTAACAAATTGACAAACTTAACAAATTAATTGACAAAACAGTATTTCATAATCACAGTTAGTTATACCTGCCACCTTTGGTTGCCAGACCCTCCCATGAGGGTACCCCCTTCTGGCTGTGCCCAGGGCAGCTTCCAACGCCAGCACTTGGGACTTCCTGGGCATGACTCAAGACAACAAACCCTACGCCAAGTCAGGAGCTTATCAGGATAAATGAAACAAGCTGGGATGGACAGACAGTGGCAAGCATTGGGGATTCAAGATTCTTCATTGCTCCAATTTGTCCAGGAGTGTTCTTACACCCACCAGGAGTGAAATGCACCTCTCTGTAGTCTGTGAAAGAATATGGGCCCACTTCATCTTGTAAGTGTAAATGCAAAAAGACAGGGCTATTGGAGGCTATTCCTGTAGTTTGGGGCAGTGATTCTCAACAATCTGCACCAGAATAATCCTGGAGTCCTTATTTTAAATTCAGCTTCTGGGGCCGGAGGTATAGCTCAGTGGTAAAGCACTTGCCTGGTATCCACAAGGTCCTGGATTGCATCTCCAGCACTGGACGGAAAAAAAAAAAAAAAGAAATTAAAAAGAAAATTCTGGACTCTACCCCCAGACATCTTGATTCACATTTCCTGGAATCTGCATTTTAATAAGCTTCCTGGGTGATTCTTTTGCACTGTAAATTTTGAGAAGGGTTGGTTCATGGGGCAGCTGATGGGAAGAATATTTGCAGTTGAGGTTGTCCTGGGAAAGCCAGAGTACTGCCTGCCATCCTGCCATCAGGA
Source organism: Ictidomys tridecemlineatus (assembly GCF_052094955.1). NCBI lineage: Eukaryota > Metazoa > Chordata > Mammalia > Rodentia > Sciuridae > Ictidomys > Ictidomys tridecemlineatus. The sequence continues at coordinate 40,081,098 of NC_135492.1, read as the reverse complement.
GGTACTTTAGGTTTGAGTTGGTGGATGGGGGTAGGGTGGGAGCAATATCCCCAAATTTATCTTTTTGTCAGAGAAAATTGCAGTAGGAATAAAGACAGGAATTTCAGAAGGTGGTTTTAATCCTGCTGTGAGGCAGTATGTAAGAAGCGCTGCCTTACTTCAGATGAGAAGGCAAAAGAAAAAGCTTCATATCTATTTATTCTGGAGGCAAATGTGTCACTTTCAAATGGATTCTTTTCCAGCCTGGACACAATTTTCATTTCTATCTGGTGAAACACTGAAGAAGTTGCTTCTTCCTCACTGCCACTTGTTAAGAAAGGACATATTTCATGAAATACGTGCTAGGGACGGTCCTGGGAAATTTATTCTTTGTGAACCCAGAGAGAGGACCCACTTAAGGATGCCACAGAACTGCACGAGGTGGTGTGGGGGCTACAGAGATCCTTGCCAACCAAGGAGAGGATAATTTCTACCCTTAATAATTAACTGTTTTTGTTAGCTCAGATCTTGCCCTCTCTGGGGCTGATTTTAGACTCTCTGGCTGCCATCCTGCTGATTTTAATGAGAAAAAGCCCCCAAGTACCTTCTGACATTCATTTATGTGATCAATCAGTTGCATAGCATTGCAATTAAAAGTGTGGGCTCTTTGGGAGTCATCTTCCAGTGGCTGCCCATCTTGTTCAAACTCACTACGAGAGTGCCTATCCCGACTAACTTTATGTCCCTTTCTCTTGCTCACTCCAGCTACTGCACTGAACTCCTCGACATTTATTTAACTTGTCAAGGGCATGTCAACCACAGGGCCTTTCCACAGGTTGTTTTCTCCTCCTGTGATACTCTTTTCCAAAGATCTCTGCATAATTAATTCTCTTACTTCCTTTAGATCTCTGCTAAAATCCTACCATATCACTATAGTCATCCTTTATAAGATAGCACTGTAAACCATCACTAATTCCTTCCCACTTCTCTCCTTAGCATTTATAACCACTTGACGCAGTATTTACTTACTTGTATTTTCCTGTATTGTTTGTCTCTCCCTAGTAGCTGTTATAGATGGGAACTTTGATTTCATTACTGCTATTTTTTCATTATCTAGAATATGTTTAGCACATCATAGAACCTTAATAAATATAGATTGTTTGATTGAATGTCTGGCTCTGTTCCTTACTAGTTTTGTGACCATAGGCTCCTTAGCACCTCTGAGCCTCAATTTTTGCATTTACAAAGTGATCCTGGATATACAGGTTTGCAAGCCAAATGACGTAATGCATGTGTCTTAGGCTTTTGGAGGTGGTGTAACAAAGTGCCTGAGAGTGGGTAAATTATGAAGAACAAAAATTTATTTTCTCACAGTTGGAGGTAGGAAAGTCCACGGTCAAGGTACTGAAAGGTTCATTGTCTGGAAGGGCCCATTTGTCCTAGATGGTGCTATATAGGTGACCTCACATGGCAGAAGACATGGAAGGACCAGAAAAATTTCTAAAAACCTCTTTTATTAATCCTGATCATGGGAATAGAGTGATCATGGCCTAATCGTCTCCCAAAGGCTCTACTTAGTTATTATTATTTTTGGTCCTGGCGATGAAACTCGGGTTCTAATGTATGCTCAGTAAGCACTCTACCCCTGATCTACCAGCACCCCTCAAACACACACAGCCTGGCTCTACTTCTTAGTATAGCCACTTTGGTGTTTTAAGTTCCAACATGAATTTGGAAAGAGCACCCACATTCAGACCATGGCAGCATTTAAGTCCCAAGCATGAGTTTAGTTTGCATGTGAACCAGCATGTCCAGTTGTCAATAAGCAATAGCCATCTATAGATCATTATTACTAAGACCAGCAAAATAGTACAGACTTCCAAAGAAAATGAAAAAGGCTTGCAAAGGACTGTCACATTGAGATGCAGAGTCTGGCCATGCGGTTGGGATCAAGAAAGCCTCGTTGGCAGGAGTAGCATGTGAGCGAGGGCCCCTGGGCTGGGCAGACTCTCAGTGCATGCCATAGCTGACCTATGGGTTTGCAAGGGAATAGAAATAAATTATTTGACTACGTAGTTGGCAAAAGTGATGTGGCTGATAACTCACTCTAGGGAGCTGTGAAAATTTAGCACAATAAAGGCCAACAAGAAATGATGTCCCAGTGTGATCGGGTAGGTCTCTACAAAAAGATGATGTCCCCAGGCTTTTATCATTGTCTCAGAAGGGGTCTAGGAAGATAGAACAGCATGAGCAAAAAGAGTCAGGAGAAGAAACTGAGGGACTGGGAACGTGGGCTTCCTAAACTCCAGAGTCTTCAAAACACAAGGGGGAAGGAAACACAGAATAAGGAGAAGGAAGCTCTACCCTTCTTCGAGAAGAAGAGAGGTGGGCCACTGCTAGCCAACAAGCTGTACTGACTGTGGAACCAAAAGGAAGTTCAATTTACAAGCCCCTCCTTGGAGCTGAGTGCTTTGCAGTTAGTGAAGTGCCACCCTGAGCATTATTTTGTTGACTTGTCACAGCTCTTCTCAGGGGAGGCAGAAATTATTGCACATTTGTTATTCTAAAACTGAGATCACCTGCAAATAACCCTGAGTGGGATATCATGACCAAAGAAGCCAATTGTAATGGTGGGATTTCTGAGCACTGTGGCATCCTGCTCTAGTGTAGACCGGGAGGAAATTCAAAGCACAGGCCTAAGGAAGAACTAAGAAGGTTGGTGTGGTGAGGAGAGGCTGACTGGTGAGCTTTGGAAAGTGGAAAGCTGGGCATTTATTATTAATTCATTTGTTCAGTGAACACTGAACACTTACTATTGCAAAATTATATATTCAGGCCTGAGACTAGCACATTAGCCACTTTATACATGTTGAATTTTCTACCTGATTAAAAGGGGGCTGGAGGAGACAGCATAGGTTTCAAGTCATATGTCAGCTCCTGTTGATTCTTGAGGCCAACCAAAGAAAGCTCCTGAGACTACAACATAGGCTCTGCAAGAAGGAATCTGGTGATAGATTGGAGATGTCTGTCATGACTTTAGTAGGAAGGACAGCGGGGAATGTGCCACACATTTATCACTGCAAGGACACACTCTTTCTATACCTGTCATAGCTGACCTGAGGGTTTGCAACAGAATAGAAATAAATTATTTGACTAAGTAGTTGGCTAAAGTGATATGGCTGATAACTCACTGTAGGGAGCTGTGAAAATTTAGGGCAATAAAGGCCAACAAGAAATGGTGTCCCAGTGAGGTCTCTACAAAAAGATGATATCCCCAGGCTTTTATCATTGTCTCACCTACCCCTAATGGGACATTTGTTTATTGAGTTTTCTCCAGTATTCAACTTTGTTCTCAGAGCAAGGCTCTTTGCACTCTATTTCACCTTCCTGTATTAAATGTAATTTGTTAATACCATTTATAATACAACCAGAACAAACAAGTTTTGAAACAACCAACTAATGATGAGGGTGTGTCTTAGTGATAATACAACTCAATAGTTTGAAACAGAAGGTACAAAAACCAGAGCCCTGGTTTAACAGATTGCAGGGGTGGGAATTTAAGCTGATCCAGTCCAGCAGTTCAGTGGAAGTCAGCTAAGAGAGCCTCTTCTACCAATGTACAGTTGTCTTTGAGCTACAAATATAGATTCTTCCCACACAGTGCGTGCTCTTTTGTAACTCATACATATTGGAGACTTTTTTTTTGTCATCAAGTACTCTTTTACAATATTTTAAATGGCTGCAGAGGATTCAGTGATATGCATATACTATTTAATGGAGTCCCCTATTGTTTGATTTTTAAGTAGTTCCCTGATTGGGACTATGAGTGCTGAAGGGCATGAACACCCACTGGGTATGAGGGACAGAGGTGAACATTAAAAAGGAATAGAGGACAGGAATGTAAGATGGTCCAGCCTCTGTGGGGACAGTATGATGGCTCCTCAGAGTGCTGAACAGGATTACAGCTGATCGAGCAGCTCCACTTCTGGGGATCTGCCCCAAAGAATTAAAAGAAGGATCACAAAGAAATATGTTCATAGAGTGTTGTTCACAGTAGCCAAAGGGTGGAAACCACCCTTGTGTCCATCAAGGGATGAACAGATAAACAAAATGTGTATATTCCTACAACAAAATATTATTCAGTGATAAAGGAAGGAAATCCTGTCACATGCTACAACCTGGGACCTTGAAACCAGCCATTCACAAGAGGATAAGTAGTGTATGATTTCCCTTTCATGAGGTACTTAAATTAAGAAAGACAGAAAGTAGAAAGGTGGTTGCCAGGAGTTGGGAATAGGGGAGTGAGATGTTTGATATATAGAGAGTTTCAGTTTTGCAAGATGAAGAGTTATAGAGATGGCTCACAATATAAATATACTTAACACTCCTAAACTACATACTTCAGAATGCATAAGATGGTAAAATTTTGTATGTGTATTTTACCACAATTTTTTTGACATTTTTAAAGAAATAGAAAAAAATGGTGTAGTATTAGGAATCAGCAATACTGAGATCATTCAGAGCCAACCAGATGTTATATGCCTCCTAGAGAAACCAGCTACACCTGCTGTCTTAACAAAGAGATCAAACCTGAATCAGAGCCAGTCTCAGGTTCTAGCAGCCAATTTGCAGGACATACAAGGACTGAGCAACATATTGAACTGAACCCCAAATGTGGCTTAGTGGTAGAGCACTCACCCAGTATGCATAAGGACCTGGGTTCCATCCTCAGCACCAGCGAAGGGGGTGGGGAGAAGGCATTTCAGATTTTTAAAACAAAAGAATGTAATATCTTTGGATGCACATTTGGGTAATAAAACAGAAGTGCTTCTTAAAAGTCAGTGCCTCTTAAAATCAGAATAGTGGTTACTTGTGGGGGCCAGGAGTGGGACGGGCCACATGGAAAGGACTTATGGGCCAAGTGACAAAGTTTTAATTTCAGGTGTTTACCTTATAATAGTCCATTAATTCATATGGTAGATTTGTATGACTTTCTGGTTTATTTAAACAGAAGAACATTGGAAAAAGGACAGGAGAGGAGGTGTTGGATACAAACAGGTAGAGGAGTCATACAGACCTGGGTAAAAACCAGCATCCTGCCTCTTATTAGTTCTGTGACTGTCAGCAAGTTACTTAACCTCTCTAAGCCTCAGTTTCCTCATCTGGAAAAGTAATTATAAGAGTAATTACCTCTTGGCATTGTGGTGGGGATGTAGAAGACAATGGGTTTTAATCCCCAAGCACCACATCTAATCCAGATTAAGTGTGATTAAATGCTAGTCATTTGGTCAGAGAACAAAAGTGGACTTGAATATAAGAAGCCTCGGTGCCATTCGTACCTCCAGCCCTGACTCACTGTCTTGTCTTGGTAAAGTGGCTTCTCTCTAAAGTCAGGTACCTCTGAATTATCCTGATAATCCTTGTTCTCAGAAAAAACAGTAGTAGTGAGGTTGAAAAGCCTGCTTGCTGGGACAGGAATGCCGGGGAGGAGTCTGCTGGGGCCCAAGTTCTTCCAGCAAGGGTAGAGAACTATGTTCCCTCCAGGAAATTGCAGAAAAGCAGAGGTGCAGAATTGCCATGTCGTCCCACGTGAGCCCAGCAGGTGACAACATGCCCCAGACACACAACTGAGACAGCAAACTGGTTTCTGTGCAGGAAAGTCATGTAATTTTTGTACCCTTCTAGGCTTGGGCTGCCTCCTGGAAACTTTGCCCTCTTTGTCAGTCTGTGCCAGACTCCAAAGAACAGATGAGTCAAGAGTAGTTATAGTCACTTCAGGGAGGGCTGCTACCTCTCCACTGCCCTTTCCCTCTATAGCTCTATTAAAAAAAAAATTGTAGATGTATACAATAACTTTATTTATTTAATTAATTTATTTTTATGTGGTGCTGAGGATTAAACCCAGTGCCTTACATGTGCCAGGCAAAAGCACTCTACCACTGAGCTACAGCCTCAGCCCCCATATTGCTGTATTTTATGCAAGTAGAATCATACTGTATACGTTATTTTGCTCTGTTTCTTTTTTATTTCTTTTCTTTTCTCTCCCATCCCGCTTTCCTGTGGTGCTGGAGATGGAATCCAAGGCCTCCCATATACTAGGCAAGTGCTCTCCCACTGAGCTGTGTGCCCAGTCCTGCATGTCATACTTTTTCAGATTATTGTATGTTAATTTTTAAATATTCACTTTTTTTTGTAGTATCAGGAATTGAACCTAGGGGCATTTGACCATTGAGCCATATCCTCAACCCTATCTTGTATTTTATTTAGAGACAGAGTGTTACTGAGTTGCTTAGTGCCTCACCATTGCTGAGGTTGGCTTTGAACTTGTGATCTTCCTATCTTAGCCTCCTGAGCTGCTGGGATTACAGGTGTGTGCCACCACACCCGGCTTAAAATTCACTTTTTATACTTGGAGTTTCATTTAGAATCCTGCTTCCCTAGGGACACAGAAGAGATTATTGACCAGTCTCAGATTCCTTGAGTGAGATGAGAAGAAATCAAATTAAAAGAGTGCCTAGAGTCATTGCCCCCTAAAGTATCTGGCATGGGAACATGTGTTTATAAGAAAGCTTAATTTTATATATAATGACTCAGCTCTCACACTAGCCTCTACAGAACACTCCCACCTGGTCTACCCTGGCAATATTTCTTCATAAGGCCCCTAAAATTGATGGATCCTGTAATGTTAGACCGTATCAAAATGCTTTAAGAAGCTTCTTGGTCTCATAATTATAATAATAGTGGGATTCATTGGGACATTCATATATGCACATAACATAATTTGATCAATTTCATTCCCAGGACTACTTCTTTCATTCCTCTCCTCCCCCTGGCCACCTTAATCTACTTTACTGGTCTCCTTTCTATTGTTTTTTAAATTGGTGCATTATGATTATATATAAAAACAGGATTCATTGTGGCATACTCATACATGGATATAGCATAATTGTATTTCTCTTTTATTTTTATTTCTCTTCATAACATAAGAATAATCCATTTTAACCATCTAAGTGTACAGTTCATTGATCATAACTATATCCCTAACCCTCCGGCCTTCACCACCTCCATCTGCAAAACTTCTTTATCTTCCCAAACTCAAACTGCCAAATTGAAAAACTTGATCAACTTCCCAAATTGAAATCCATTAAACATTGACTCTTCATTCTCTTCTTCTCCCCTGTTTCTTGGCAGCCATCAAGCTGCTTTCTGTCTCTGTGAATTTGATTCATCTAGGTACCTCATAAAAGTGGAATCATAGAATATTTATTGTGTGCATATGGAGTGGGGGGCACTAGGCATCAAACTCAGGGCCTTGAGTGTCTAGGCAACTGCTGTATCACTGAGCTATTTGTAACCAGCTTGTTTATTCATCATAATATCCTTAAGACTCATCCGTGTGGTAGCATATGTCAGACTTACTTTATTTAAAGATTAAATAGTATTCCATTGTATATACAAACCACTGTTGGGAAGATTTTCTGGGGAACAATTTATGAAAACTGATTATTTTTCCATTTCCTGATCTCTATGATTGTTTTTTCATAAGAAGCAAAGGGGTTCCTGTGTGATTATATAGCTCAGGTGCTGTATAGAATTTTAACTAAAATACTGAAATCCAGGGCTCTTTGGTTATCACTTATCTATTTGTTCAACTTCTTCAAACAAATTCAGTGTATGATTTTAAATTCAGTGTTTATAACCAGTAGAGGTTTTAGTGAGTTCTGGAAAAAACAGAAAGAGGGAAAAGTCAATGGAAAAAATGGGATTTAAGCATATGCTTTTTTTAAAAGAAGGAGATGGTAGGCTGCCAGGAAGGTACAGTGGCCCAAGTTGCCCACTGCACCATACCATATGACTAGAGTGCACTTACATCAATAAAAGGCAGGACTAGTGGTCCCCTGTATCCAGTGTGGTTTGGAGGCAATGGGAAATATCTCTCCTAAGGCAACCCAGCCTCCCCCTTCTAATCGAGGAGCCTCACCTTCCACCATTCTAGTACATTAGGCACTCAATAACAGTTGTCCAAGTGTGTCAGAAAGGATTTTCTATTTTCAGAGTTGCTCTCTTAAAATGAAGTTGTTTCTCAAAGTGCTGTCTGAATTTTCAAGAATTTTTCAAAGTTCCTCTAGCTTGGTTGTCATTGGGCTTCTCTGGTGAGTCTGGGGCAGAGAAGAAGGGGAAGAGCTAAGCAAGTGGGCCTCTGGATCTCTCTGCTTCTCCATTCCAACAATAGCAATTTGCTTTTATCTGTTTTAAATACATTTTAATATAGGCCAGGTATAGCACTAGCAAGAAAAAGAGGGGGAAGTGTTTGAAAAAATCTCTGATTTAGAGCATCCACCTTGTTTGACAGAGGAAGCCCAGAGAAGTTGAGAGAAGGATTCCAAGTTACACAGCAAATTCATTTACAAATATATACTGAGCACCTGGTATGGGCCAGATACATGGTAAACAAAGGTGAGTGCATAGATCTCCTGTTATGAAGAACAGGCTCTTCTCTCTAGAATGGTTCCTGTACAGCAGTGTGTGTGCCTACTATGTGCTAAGCAAGGCCAGCCTATGAGCTACAATATTAAGATGTGGTTTCTGCTCCCAACCATCTTTCAACCCAACAGGGGAGAGAAAAGCTGTACATAAAATGACCACAGTACAGAGTCAGCGCTGCACACTAGAAGGAGGCACTGTTAGCTTATCAGCCTTGCAGTTTGGGTCAGGGACAAAAGAGGCACATGTAGCCAGGGGTGGTATTGGAACTGGGCTTCTTTTATCTTCCTACACTTTTAAGTTAAGAATGTAAATGTTAGGGCTAAGGCTGGAAAAAATAGAAAGAGGGAAAAGTCAATGGAAAAAAATGGGATTTAAGCAGATGCACTTGCGTGCATGTGTGAGGCACTGGGTTTGATTCTCAGCACTGCATATAAATAAATAAAATAAAGGTCTATCAAAAACTAAAAAAATATGTATATATATTTAAAAAAAAAGAATGTAGATGTTAGAGTCAGGCAACCCCCATTTCAAAGCCCATAGAACCATGTAACTGTGAGCTGGGCCGAGGGACCTAAGCTCCTAGGTTCTCATCTGAAAATGTGGGTGATAACAGTAGTTTCTACCCCAGTTGGTTGCTGTGAGGGTTAAATGAGATAACTCAGGGCTGGGGCTATAGCTAGTCAGAACATTTGCCTAGCATGCTACAGCCCCTGCAGAGGCAGATGGGCTTTTTTGGAAGGAGATGGCAGGTTGACAGGAAGGTATGGTGGTCCAAGTTGCTGACTGCACCATACCATATGATCAGAGTGCACTGTACATCAATGATAAGGCAGAACTAGTAGTCCGAAGCACTGAGAGAGAGAGAAAGAGAGACAGAGAGAGACTCCACACATGTCCAACTCTTAGTTTTAGTAGGTGTGACTTAGAGACTTAAGAGATAGGTGAGAATGGGAGATGAATGATCCAGATAAAGGCAGAGAGGGAAATGCAGGGTACAGGATGCTCTTTCTGCTGGAGCCAAGAGCCACACGAAGGAGAGTGCTGGGAAATGCTACAGGAAAGGGGGAGCCAGCCAGGTTACAGAGAGGCCACTCTGAGACTAAACTGAAGACTAGAGCCCTGTGGCACTTATTTTTCTTAGCCCCAACGGGTTTTCTTTTAGTTTCCTTAGGTTTTCTAAATACTGGGTTACAGAGAGATAATCTTACTTCCTCCTTCCAAGGCATGCCTGCATTTCCTGCTTGCCCAATTGCTTAGCTGCCTTTAACTCCTTTTATTTTTACTATGTGTGGGGCAGGCCTGGCTGGCATTAGAGGGAGGGACAGACTGCTTCCTAGACGGACAAGGGAGGATATGCAGGCCTAGTCCAGTGAGGGCCAGGGCAGGTCTCTGGGCCTCTGATAGGGCATGCGCTCCCAGTTCTCCTCAAGTGATGACAGAGAGGAGAAATGGTAAATGCTTCCATGGATCATTCAGTTCTGGAGCACATTTCTGGAGCATTCAGTAACTGTTCATTGAGCGCCTCCCTGGTTCCTGGCTCTGAGGACACAGACATGACTCAGTCCTAAATTTGACACCCACAGACTGGTGAGAAATTCTACTCGGTAATTAAGCAATTACAACCCAGCTTGATAAGGGTTATAATAGAAGTCTGTACAAAGTTCAGAAAAACCCTAGAGAAGGAAGTGAATTAACCATGTGTGGTATGGTTGAGGAATGCCTTCAAGGCAGGGAAGTCCTGGCTGGCTAAGAGGAGGGGAACTGACAGAGAAGCAGCGTTTTTCCAGGTACATGGGGTGGGGTGGGAGCAAACTTGGCTTTTGCGGGGAGAGTGGAGTCCTCAGTAAGGAGGTCTTCCTCAGGATGAGGATGATGAGGCCACAGTATAGCTGGGCCTGGATGGGAAGAAGTCATGTATGAAGGGCTCATACGTGTTCACATGGGGCTGGCCACTGCCTGACCCTCTGACTCAGGTTTGAGAGTGGAATCTGTTTGTCTCTTAGGCTTTTGTCATAGTGTTTAGAGAAGTGGATAAAGAAGAGAAGCTCTGGGGAAGCTAAGCTGATTTATGTTAGATAATGGCGAGGTGCCCGTCAGTGGATCAGAAAGACTCAAGAGTGGGTGAGGAGAAGTGTGGAGGACAGAGGTGGAGCCACGTGCTGAGAGATAGTGACAGGGACCTAGAGGGCAAGCAGTTGAAACAGTAAGCAACGCTGGAGTGATTAGTGGGAGAACTTCAGGATTTTTTTTTTTTTTTTTTTTGCCTCTTTGAGAATCTACAGTAAAAAGTTTAAGCTACTTTTTCATAGATCTGTTTTCTGGATGTTGGGCTTGAATTTCTTGTGAACATGATGCCCTGGGCAGACTGGACAGACAGCTGGTCGTACGGGGGTCTACTTTGTGTTACAAGCAGGAAGGTTGCATTAAATCCTGACAATGGCCAGCTTGGGAGGGTTCTGGTCAGGGAAAGTGGTGACTGGAGATTTGGTTTTAGAATGATCAGCTGGAGGAGGGATCACAGGAGTCAAGACTAGGAGCAGAAAGTCCAGTTATGAAACTTTTACAACTTGTCAAACTCTAAGCTAGAACAGTGATAATACAAAGGGATGGGTATTTCTGCTCTTGGGTCATCTGTAGAGTTTTAAAGTAGGGCTGGGCAGGCGCCAGTAAGGAAACTCCTTTTACCTGCCAGTCAATTAAGATCTTAATCATTTCCTGGGGCTTTGGTGTTCTTTGTGTAAAACACACACACACACACACACACACACACACACACACACACACAGAGCACAGAAGGAAGTGGCAAGGGGGATGATGAGGTTTTTTTGTTTTGTTTTGTTTTTAGTTCTGGGAAGTGAATCTAAGGGTGCTTTACCACTGAGCCACATACCAGCCCCCCCCCTTTTTTAATGTGGTTTTATGTGGCCAGTCTCAAAGGCAATTATTTCTCTAGTGGTTGAGAGGTCTCAGTAAGTTGCTTAGGGCCTCACTAACTTGCTAAGGCTGACATAGAATTTGTGATCCTTTTGCTCAACTTCCTAAATTGCTGGGATTGCAGGCATGCGCCATAGTGCCTGGCTTAGAAGTGTTTGAGCAGCACAAGGCTATGGCCTGCCACCCAGTAGACTCACCCTTGCTTTTGCAGAGCTTTGAGAGGTCTAGACAAGACCATTCTTTTTTTTGGTCTCTTGACTTGGCCACAGACCCCAGGAACTTCCTGTATTTGAGAGTGATTAGAACCTGTCCTTACATAGCCTTTTCAGAAGAAAGCCAAAAGTGAGATCTGCTGTCAGCCACTAGGGAAATGATTACTGTTGAGACTGGCCAATTAACCAGCAGGACAGAAAGTTCCTGGAAAAACTAGGTAGGACATGGCACCCGGGAAATGGGGAGGAAGTGGGAGTCTTATTCATGTTTCCATTTCCAGCAGCTTGGCCCAGCATAACACCTGGTATCACATTTTTGTTTAATTAATAGTTCCTGAATATATTAATGAATTATCATAACATGAAGCCCTGAAATTGGTCATGTAGGGTCAGAACTGAGGTTTGTTAAAAGCAAGATTCATTTATTCATTCATCATGGAACACAGGGTTACGGTCTTGGTTGCAGAGGAGTCATCTGAAGAGTTTTCAGAGATCCTGATATCCACACCACACCCAAGACCAGTTAAATCAGGATTGGGTCTGGGGAGACAGGCCCAGGCAGCAGTGTTTTCTTGTTTTTTTTTTTGTTTTGTTTTGTTTTGTATTAAGCTCCCCTTGTGACTTAAGTGTGAACGAAGGTTGAGAGCCACTGGACTAGATGCTGGAAATATAGGTGAATATTGACCCTACTCTTGCAGGATAAAAGTCTAAGTGACTGATGCCTTCTTTCATTAAGTAGAATACAGCATTAAATGCCTTAATAAACATATGAAAACAATATTATAAGAACCCAGAGAAAGTAATGCCTTTAGATGTGGCTAAAAGATATAGGAAGGCTTCAGAGAGCAAGGAACTTTTAAGAGGGGTTTTGTCGATAGAGTAGAAGTTCATCAATATCTTCTCCTCCTTCCTCTTCTCTTCTCATCTTCTTTATCATCCTTTCTCTCTCCCCTCTCCAGGCCTCCCCTCCCCTCCTCTTTATTTGGTACCCGTGATTGAACGCAGGGGTACTTAACCAGTAAGCCACATCCACAGCCCTTTTTATTTTTTATGACAGGGTCATGCTAAATTGCTTAGGGCCTTGCTAAATTGCTGAGGCTGACATTGAACTTGTGATCCTCCTGCCTAGGCCTCCTGAGCTACCGGAAATATAGGCACCACGCCTGGCTTCCTGTCTCTTTTTCATCCTTCTTATCTCCTTTGTTCCAGGCAGAATCTGGAGTAGGCCCAGAAGGAGATCATAGTAAATGAATGTGACATCCCAATTCTTAAGATATCACTTCTTCAGAAAAAAAGAATAACGTGCAGAGCTGCAAACGCTGAAAGACCCTGAGGTGTTTGGGGACAGTGACTTCATTTTTAGAGTGTAATGGGTCAAAAGTTGAAGAAACTAAACTGTCTTGCCTGCAGCCCAAGGAGTTTGAACTTTCCCTTCATTTAGGAACAAAACAATTTTATGATGAGATTTCAAACAGTGTTTACCACATTTTAGGTGGCACCTGAAGTGACTCTAAACGGTACACAGACGTGGCATTAATTAATATCGACTCACACTGGTTTTTGATTATATTTCAGTCCTTCTGATTACTTCTAGGAGAGTCTAAATTTAGCACTGGAAGGTTTGTAATACTTATCTCGCACTTGCTAATCTCTGTTACAAAACAGAGCCTTCTATACAATATCTGGCCAGAATTTAATCACATTGTTCTATCACCTTATTCATTCCTATGGAAAGCATCTGAAGGTGATAAAAACAGATGTCTGTTTTTTGTTTATTTTTGAGTGACATGTTGTAATTGTGCATATTTATGAGGTATGGTGTGATGTGATGTTTTGAGGTATGTATATACTGTACGATAATCAAATCAGATATGCTAAATAGCCTATTTATCATCTCATATATTTATCATTTCTCTGTGGTTGAGAACTTTTAAAAATCTTCCCTCTAGCTATTTTGAAATATTGTTAACCATAGTTGTCCTGCTGTGCAATGGAACACCAGAACTGATTCCTCCTATTGAGCTGTACCTTTGTCCCTATTGACCAATCTCTCCAGTCCCCACCTTCCTTCCCCTCCCTAGCCTTGGATAACCACTCCTCTACTCTGCCCCATGAGATCAGCTTCTCTAGATTCCACTTAGGAGTGAGATCATGCAGTATTTGTCTTTCTGTAGTTTTTCAAATGTGATCGTGAAATGAACTTAACAAAATGAATATATTTACAAATATATGAAGTAAACAATGGCATAAGAAACACATAGATCCAGCAAAATTTTAACAAGGGTGAATAAATAACTAAAGGAGAGAAACACAGAGTTAGAAAAACTGCCTGCATATTGACATGGGTAGGAGCCAGCTATGGGACTGGAATCACGCCAGCCAGTTAGAAGGCTGTTGCAGTGGCCCAAGTAGAATTGAACTTGAACATGAACCTGGACCAAGGCAGCCTCCAAAAGGATGAACAAAAGGAGCAGGCAGCTGGCATCTGGCACTGGGCAGGAGACCCCAGAGCATGTTTTAGTGAGATGACACTGGCAGAAGCCTCCTGGGCAGGCTGATCTTTCATGGGCAGGTCCAGCAGCAGATGATGGGAACTTATCCCAGGACCTGACCTCAGATATTAGAGAAAATATTGGGAAGGAAGAAAAGAATTTTTGGATTTAGTTATTGGCTGGAGAAGCCATGGTGAGCTCATTCACAGAAGAATATGGAAGCAAAAGGCATTTTATTACTGAATCCCAAACCTGATAAGCTACCACATTCATCAGGAGATTATGGAAAAAAAAAATACAGTGTCCAAGGCCCCTGTCCAGACCATCTGAACAGATTCCAGAGCTGGGGCTCAGTGTTCTGTATTTTTTTATAGTTACCCTGATAATTGTTTTTTAACTAATTATCTTTAATTGTACGTACTATGGAATATAGTGTGACAAATTGATACACATGTACAATGTGTGATGATAAAATTAAGGTAGTTGGTATTTCCATTTCTTTAAGCATTTAAAAAATTTTCAACTAACATGTAATAACTGTACATATTTATGGGTACAGTGTGTTATTTCAATATATGTGTACACTGTGTACTGATAGAATCAGGGTAATTGATGTTTTCATGTCCTTATCATCACTTTGTTGGTAGCATTTGAGCTCTTCTTTTTCAGTCCTTCATGAAATATGCACTCTAGTCACTCCACTGTGCTACAGAACATTGGAACTTTCTCCTACTGTCTAGCCTCCCTATTCTCACGTAGCCTTCCCAGCTTCTAGTAATCACTCTTCTTCTTTCAGATCAACTTCTTTTTAGCATCCACATAGGAGAAAGAACCCTAAATATTTGACTTTTCATGTCTGACTTATTTCACTTACATTAATGCCCTCCAATTTCGTCCATGTTGCTATGAATAAGGTATTATTCTTTTTATGGCTGAATACTATTCCACTGTGGGCATGTGCTATATTTTTAAAATCCATTCATCCATTGATGTTGCCCTGGTCATTCTGCTGATCCAACCTAGATGCAACTATTGTGCAGAGGCCCTGGCTCCCAAAGTGAGATTCATGGGCCAGTGGTATGGGAATGACCTGGAAACTTGACAGAAATGCAAAATCTCAGGCTCTACCTCAGACCTTCTGAGCCATTTGAATAAAATTCTCAGAAAATGTATGTATACATTATAAGAAGCACTGACCTGGACCAATGGCTCTTAACCCTGGCTGCACTTTTGATCACCTGGGGAATCTTTAAAACATAATGCCTGTGGGGGAGGCCCAGGCATTAGTGTGGGTTTTCTTAAACCTTCTAGGCACATGCAGTTGTAAGAAATAGTACAGAGCAAGAAACAATGCAGAGCAGTCCCATGTACTCTTTCCTCAATTTCCTCCAAAAGTAACAGCCTGTAAGAATGAACTACAGTGTGATTCAGGATATCGACATTGACACAATCAAGATATAAAACATTTCCAACCCTACCAGGTGCCTCAGTAGCCCCTTTATAGTCACACCTCTTTTCCTTTCACTTCCTCCATCCCTAACCCTAACATGCACTATTCTCTATTTCTTTAATTTTGTCATTAGAAGAATGTTACGTGAATGGAATCATATAGTAAGTAAGCTTTGGGGATTGGCTTCTTTGGCTCAGCATAATTCTTTGGAGATTTATCCAGGTCCTTGCATTTATCAATTGCTTGTTCCTTTTGTGTCTGTATTGGTGGATTCTGGGAATGGAACCCAGAGTTGTGAGCATGCTAAGCCTTCACTCTATCTCTGAGCTGCACCCCAAGCCATCACTGTTTCTTTGTACTGCAGAGTAGTCTACGGTGTAGATGCCACATGCATGGTTGGTTAGCCATTCACCCAATGAAGGTTTCCAAATTTTGGCCATTATGAATAAACCTAGTATAAACATTCAGCACAGGTATTTGTGTGAATTTAACTTTTCATTTCTCTAAGACAAATGCCAGAGAGTGCAATGGCTAAGACGTATAGTAACTGCACATTTAGTATCTTAAGAAACTGCTATCCTTTTTTTTTTCCCATTTCACCTTCCCACCAGGAATAGAGTCTGAGTGATACAGTTTTTCTGCATCCTCAAAAGCATTTGGAATGGCTCTTTTTGATTTTAGCCATTCTCATAGGTAAGTGGTGATATTTAATTGTGGTTTTAATTGCATTTCTCTGAGGGCTAGTGATGTCGAATATCTCTTCATCTAGTATATGCCATCTGTTTATACTCCTTCGTGAAACATCTCTCCATGTCTGGTCTGTTGCCCATCTTCTGATTGGATTGTTTGGTCGTTAGGTCTTTAGTGTTGAATATATGTGTGTGTATGTTAATAACATATATGTAGATATAAATGTAGCTTGTCTTTTCATACGCTTTTTATTTTTATTTGTAGATGGACACTATATTTTATTTATCTTTTTATGTGGTGCTAAGGATTGAACCCAGGTTCTCACTTATGCTAGGCAAGCGCTCTACCACTGAACCACAACCCCAGCCCTCTATTTATACTCTTAACAGGGTCTTTTGTAGAACAATTTTTTTCATTTTTATGAGATCCAAAAATTGTATTTTTTCTTTTTATCGCTAATGTTTTTGGTGTCAAGTCTAAGATCTCTTCATCTATCCCTGCATTCTAAAGGTTTTCTCCAACACATATTTCTGAAGGTTTTATGGTTCCATATTTTATATTAAGTCCATAAACCATTTGAGTTAATTTGAAATTAATTAATTTATTTCTTTATTGTGCTGCTTGGGATGGATGGAACTCAGGGCTTCATGCATGCCAGGCATGAGCGATATCCTCATCCTGAGCACACTTTTTAGATGGAGTATGAGTTTGAGTCACAGTTCAGGTTTTTTTTTTGCCAATGGATTTCCAAGTGCTCCAGCACTATTTGTTGAAAGACTTTCTTTCTTTTATTAAATTGATTCCTCACCTTTGTTAAAATCAATGGGATATATTTGTGTGAGTCTCTTCCTTGGCTCTGTATTCTGTTCCATTGGTTTCTGTGTCTGTTTCTCCATTAACACCACAGAGTCTTGACTAGTGAGGCTAAGTAAGTCTTGAAATTGAGTAGCCTGATTTCTCCTATTTAATTTGTCTTTTTCAAAAATGTTCTAGTTATTCTAGTTTCCTTGCCATTCCATATAAATTTTAGAATAGTCTTGTCTATATGTATGACATCTTGCTGAGATGTTTATTTCAAGTGTGCTCACATTTTTACATGAAGCATTTTTTTGACGATTACTTTATAACCTTTGTCAGATTAATCTCACATCTCTATTATCTTGTCATTGGTATCTATTGATTGCATTTTCTAATTCTATTTGTAACCTTTCCATTTTTTGATATAAGTGATTTTTTTTCATTGAAATTGAGCACTTTCAGGTATTGTGTTTGGAGACCCTGGATCACTTTTAAATCTTCTCTTTTATCTGGTTTTATCTGACACTGCTCTGACAGAGGAAGTAGGGATTGTAGGAGGGAAGGTGATGCCTCAGACTTCCAGGAAAAGTCCAGTTTTCCATTGGCTTCTGTTGACACCCGCAGGGTGAGGGTTCTTTGGCCCTGGGGCCTTGTGATACCTCTCTGACTGGGATGGGTGAGATGCCTCCCCTCCTGCTTCTCTCATGCCCCCTTGGACACTACGGGGGTGGTGCAGGGATTGTGACCATCTAATGGGGGCAAAAGACCCAACTCCCTACTATAGAAACACACCATAGCAGGTCACCTAATCACAACAGAGTGGGGCTACCAGTGTTCTGGGGTGGCATTTGGCTAAAGTAAAACCATTATTATCTCAGTTTTTTCCTGTTTTGTGATGCTACACCTTTCCTGGTACTTCCCCTAGACATAGTAGGTTTTTGTTGGGTTTGTTTTGTGTGCATTGTTGAATTGTCAACTTCTCCAGTTCAAAGTTCCAGAAAAGCCAGACCAGGGAACTCATCATTGTGCCATTCTTTGGATCCCAAGGTTCATAGTTAGTCTGCCTTTGTCTCTCCACCTGTCAGAGTCTTTGTTTGTGTTAAATATAATGTTCATGGAACTTTCTGTCTTTCAGGTTTTTTAAAATTTATAATTTTGAGATGGGGTCTTGTTATGTTACTCAGGCTGATCTTGAACTCCTGGGTTCCCATGATCCTTCTGCCTCAGCCTTTTGAGTAGCTGGAACTACAGGTGTAAGTCACCTTGCCTGGCTTGTCCAGGGTTTTTGCTTGTACTCAGCAGAAGACTAGGGAAGAGTATATCCTCTCTATCTTGTAGGAAGCATAAATTTCCATATGTGTAAAAGTTCCTGGGAAGCCAGGGTTGGGAAGGATTGGCACAGGCTGTCCACTCCATGAGGACAGGAACTGTGCTTATATTTTAGATATTATAATGTGCTCTCATAAAATGTCAGAAAAGATATTATGAATGAACGGATGGATGAATAGAAGAATGAGCAAATGAATAAAAGAATGAACCACAACCAGACTGATCCACATTCACCTACACCTCTGAATATAAGGCATGCATGGCCCCAGAACCAGAGGAAGGCTAGAGCAACAAGTGGCGCCAAAGGGCCCCAGGTATGTGTGTTGGTGAGGGGCAGCAGTCAGATAGGAGGTTACTTGAACAAAGAATGCAGAACTTAAAGAAACTCCACTTACCCAGGAGCTCTTTACTGGAAACATCACATCTGCCTTTCTTTTTTGTTCTTCCAGATCCTTTATTTATTCCAACATCCTGAATATTTTTTTTTTTTTAACAAAGAGTATATCCTGAGCAACTTTGGTCTTTGGAAGTGCCTTTCTCAAGACTTAATCTTCAGGGATTTGCAACAAAAAGAAAACATTATTCATCATGTCCTGAAATAATACTTGGATGAGTGCTGGGTCTGGAATTGTATTCTCTGTTGTATGTATCGTCTAATATTCACAGGATGTTCACAATTGCGGTTCCATGAAATCTTTATTTTAAGTGTTTACTTACCTCTTTTTCTAGAAAAAAGGAGGATGGGAAGGGAAGGGGATGATGTAAAGGTCACTTAAAGGTCTTAGATGGTGGTGCTATTAGGGCCTTTAAATGAGACTTGCTCTTCAAGCACTCTCAAGTATTTTTGTTTTAATCTGGGGTGCTGGGAGAGAACCCAAAGTTATGCACATGCTAGACAAGTGCTCTACAACTCAGCTACTTCCCTAGCCAACTCTTTGATCTCCTAGCACAAGGCACCAAGTTTATTTATTTATTTATTTTAAAGATACTTTTATTTTATTTATTTATTTTTATGTGGTGCTGAGGATGGAGCCCAGTGCCTCACATGTTCGAGGCAGGCACTCTACCACTGAGCTACAGCCCCAACCCCAGGACACCAAGTATATAAGCTCTTAAGTATAAGTTTCCACATTGTTAGAAAACGGAAGGGGACATAATCATTTGATTTGTGAATGTGAGGTCACTAGCCCCATATGGACTAAATGAGACCCCAGCCTGCTGTTGGTGTGTAAAAACCCTGAAAATATTACTTTTCTTTTACTTCATTACTTTTCAAGTCTGGAGGGTGAGAGAGAACTGAACTGAGCTCTTAGTACTTCTTTTGATTGCCATTTAGTGGTAACTCTCCTTTAGCCCTGAATTTTAAAAAATGTAGTTATAGATGGACAAAATGCCTTTGTTTTATTTGTTCATTTGTGGTGCTGAGGATCAAATCTATTACCTCACACATGCTAGCCTGAGCTACAGCCCCAGGCCTCCTGTCCTGAATTTTAAAAAATTCCAGCCACCAGAACATGGGTTCCCAACTTGCACATGGGTACAAGTTGGGAAAAGCAGAAAATCAAACAAGTCTTATTTTCTACTCTCTTAAACTGAATTATAGAATGAAAGGAGATCATATATGTTTGGGAGGGAATGTTTTAATGTAGCCAAGTCATTTTCCTTCTTCCACTTCTAATGAATAGCTTGGAAGAAGTTTTCTGCAACATCTCATTCCTTAACAAGAATGTGTGTGTGTGTGTGTGTGTGTGTGTGTGTGTGTGTGTACACATATATATGTTGTTATTTTTTAAGTTTATTTTATGCAGTGTCGTGACTAGAACCCAAGGCCTCACACATGCTAGGCAAGTATTCTACCATTGAAGTATACCCTCAGCCCATGAGACTTACTGTATCTTAGTCTTAGTTCTAACTAAAGCTGCCCATTTGCCAAGCAACTAGTTTTTGCTTTCATCTGAATGACAGTGAGATCTTGGAACTGAACTTGTTTTCCAACACTGGTATAGAGAAGTAGATTTGAAATAGATAAATGGAGATCTGGAGCCCTGGGCAGCCTCTTTCTTGAATGAGGCTGAATGTTTTCTATAATAACTTGAGGTGTAGTTGACATAAAGCATTATATACATATACATATACTTGGGGGGGGGGGTAGTCGGACACAATACATTTATTTATTTATCTATCTATCTATTTATTTTTTATGTGGTGCTGAGGATCACACCCAGGGCCTCACACGTGCTAGGCAAGCACTGTACCACTGAACCACAACCCCAGCACCCCATTATTTTTTTAAAAAAAATCTTTTAGTTGTAGATGGACACAGTATCTTTATTTAATTAATTAACTTGTTTGTTTGTTTATTTTTATGTGCTGCTGAGGATTGAACCCAGTGCCTCACACGTGCCAGGCAAGTTCTCTACCACTGAGCCACAACCCCAGATCCCTATTTACAGAGCTGTACAGTCATTATCAGAATCTAATTTTAGAACACTTACATCATTCTCCAAAGATCCTTTCATTTTTCTATCCTCACTTCCAGGCAACCACAAATCTACTTTCTTTCCTGTATAGATTTGGCTATTCTGGACATTTCTCTCAGTACAATAAGACACTATGTTCTTTTTTGTGCCCCTTTCTTTAATATAGCATAATGTTTCTATGTTTTAATATGTTTCAATACTCTGTTCTTTTTTTATTGACAAATGATACTACATTGTATGAACAGACCAACACATGTTGATAATCCATTTATTAGTAGGTGAATATTTAGGTTGTTTCCATTTTTGGCTAATTATGAATAATGCTATGAACACTTGGGTACAAATTTTCTGTAGACATGTTTTCAGTTCTTTTGGATATAAATAGGATCTATATATGGAATTGCTGGGTCATATGGTAACTATGTTTAACCATTTGAGGAACTACCAAGCTATTTTACACAGTGGCCATACCAACTGACCTTACCCTCAGCAGTGTATGAGGGCTCTGATTTCTCCACACCTTCACCAGCACTTGTTATTGTCCCTCTTTCTTAATTATAGTCACCCTAGTAGATATAAAGTGGAATCTCATTGGGGTTTTGATTTGCATTTCTCTAATGATTAGTGATAGCATTTTCTCATGTGCTCATGAGTCGTTTAGTATCTTTGGTGAAATATCTATTCTAATCCTTTGCCCATTTTTAAAAATTGGATTATTGTCTTTTGTGATTTAGCTCAAGAGTTCTTTTTATGCAGTCATGCTTCATTTAATGATGAATATACATTCTGAGAAATACTTATCAGGCAATTTTGTTGTTATGTGATTATAATAGAGTTTACTTATGTAAACTGAAATGGCTTACTAGATTTGTAATCTTATGAGACCGTAATATTTGTGGTGCACCGTTGAGCAAAAATCATTGTGTAGTACATGACTATTCTGGATACTTCAGATATGTAATATATCAGATATATAGTACACAAATATTTTCTCCCATTCTGTAGCTTTTCACTTTCTCCTTGGTGCCTTTGAAGCACAAAGTCTCCCATCTTGATAAAGTTCAATTTAGTACCAGATCTAAAGAATCTTTGCCTAACTCAAGGTCACAAATGTTTTAGCTGTTACAATCAGGGCTGTCATCAATGGTGAGTTGATTTTATGTGAGATATGAAGGAAAGGTCTAAACTCATCTTTTTGCATGCAGACACTGGTTGTTCCAATATATAAGTCATTATGCTTTGGCTGCTGCCTTTCCCCTTCTGTGACTTCAGTGTGCCCTTCCTGGGCTGCAGTCTCACCTGCCACAATCTTATTCCTTTAGTTCATTGGATCCACAGAGTATCTTGAAGCCACCTAATTACAATTTTTCAGAAGAGAGAATTGGACAGTGTAGTCCATTCTAGATCAGGTGACAACCTCTGGTCCAATCACATGTGCCCAGGGGTTCCAGGCTGAGATACAGTAACTCCTTTGGTTGACAGGACCCATCCCTAGGTGAGATGATGTCTCAGAGAAGGAGGCTTGTTGTAAGCTAGGCAAATTCCCTCAGAAGTGTATACTTGGGGGTCACTGTCGCAGATTCAGCTTTGTGAATCCCCTATGAACTATCTTTGGTATTTCCAGCTATGGGTTTATAGGTCTTCTCCCCCAAACTTCTTTGGGTTTCCCTATGAGCATTCAGATAAACATATGAAGCAATTGAATAGTTGACAACATTAAAAACTTAAATGACAACATGAAAAACTTAAAAATTTCATATAAAAATCCAGATTCTATGCTTTATTTTAAAAATAGGCAGATCTAGGCCTACCACAGGTGGTGGCGTCTGAGGGGCAGCAGTCCTCTGCAGATATAGAATAGAGTCTGCAGGTTTTTCCAGTGTCACCACTCATGATCCCCTGTACGTGGTCCCCTGTTCTCATTAGCTTTTATTTCTTGGCTCTGCAAAAGTTTGCATGTGTATGTCCCCTTATATAAGTGCCATGTGTGCCATTGCCTGCTTATAATGTCATCTACCTCTCCAGTCTTACCCAGAGAGTGACTCAACCCAGCACTCTGCTAGATTCTGAGTCAGCCACATTCCTGCAGCATTGGGCTCTGAATGACATTTGCTATTTTCAGTCTGCTCTGTGTACCACAGAAGGTGGCATTGATAAGCCTGGATCTTTCATGGAAATTATGCTCTGGCCAGACTTATGAGAATATTCAGTAACTAGAGCACCCTCATGCATGGTGCCTTTTTCTTGGAATTAGAGCAAAGAAATTAATGTTCTGACTGACTTCACTAGAATAACCATCTATGCAAATTAAGAAGATGGTAGAGCAGCTTGCTTGGAATGGGGGGTGGTGGTGAGTTGGTTTAGAATGTACAAAGAAGGAATCCCAAATGCTTACTTTTTATTTAAGAAAATAAAATATGTACAAGGCATGTAGAAAGCATTAATTTTTTACTTGAAGTTATTATTTTGTTTTTGTTTTTTAAGTAGGAATGCAGTTAGGTTTTTCCCTGTTATCAAACTAATACAATATCATCATTGAAATCTTGGGAAATACCTAAGATAATAAATGCCATCCATTACCCAGAAAAAACTACCACTAACATAACATAGATTCACCCTAAGTCTGAGCTCATGGGTTAATAGCAACGGCATTATCCTGTATAAAATATGTCTTTTATGAATTTTATTTCATCATAAGCATTTTCTCATATCATTACCAATCCTCCAAAGATGAGATGATTAATGGCAGCACAGTGTTCTATTCTGTAGGTAACCTATTGTATGAATCCATTTTCTGTTACCACAACAAAATACCTGAGGCAGGCTAACTGTATAAAGAAAAGAGATTATTTAACTCACAATTTGGGAGGCTGAAAGTCCAGAATCAGGCAGTCCTTTTGCTTTGGCCTTTGGTGAGGGCCTAACAATGAATAGCATCATGGTGGGAGCAGAAGCAATAAGGAAAGGTCACCTGACAGCATGAGAGAGAGCTTTTGTGGCAACTTGCTTTCTCAGGATTTCAGGAATCCCACAGAACTACCTTAATTGCTTCTAAGGGCACATCCCCAATGACCCAACTTTCTCCCAGGAGGCCCTACCTCTTAGAGGCTCCACTACTTCCCAGTGGCCTCCTAGACTGGCAACAAAGCTTATTAACACACGGGTTTTTGGAGGAGACTCATCTTACCACAGCTTTGGACATGGCGTCTCACTTCAGAATCAGAAATAATGGACACACTCCATGTCCTAGAGTGGCTGCTCCCTGTTTAGCTGAGGAAGAATCACCTGAAGAAAGAAGAATAATGCCACAGGAGAGTTAATAGAAAAGGGGGATATAAGGGGGAGTGTTACACGTATTGTGGGGAGACAGGAAGAGGAGGAATTAGGAGCTTCAAGGCAAAAGGGTGTACCAGACATGGGCAGAAGAACCGGCCTAGGCACCGAGGGGTCAGAGTGCTCACTTACACTTTAGCCCTAACATATGTTTCCCAAACTTATCATTTTGTGCTTCAGGCACTGTCAGTGAATTTCTCCCAGTTCTTCAACTTTGGCTCCATGCTTCATTCTTTCTATATCTTGGCCTCAAGTAGCTCTTCCTTCCTCCTGGTTAACGTCTACTCATCCAGCTCACATGTAACTTCTCCTGTGTCCTTCCTTACATGGCATTCCACCCTGGGAGAGTCAGTTGCTCCTTCTTCTCTCCTGCCAACTACTGTGATCTTACTTCAGTCATCACACTTGTTCTAGATTCATTCTAGACTTCTTTATTGTTTTTGATTCTGTCTCTCTTGTGTCTTTTTTCTCATGCTAATTTATAATTCCTTAAGGTCAGGAGCACTGTATCAGTTAGCATTTGGTTTGACTGTGTTTGATGGGAAAATCCAAGTAACAGTGGCTTTAGTGATATAGACTTAAGGTTCAGAGGTGGGCAGTCCCATATTGCTGCTTTCCCTTCCTCATTTTGTGTCTGTTCCTTATGGTCCCAGGATGAATATTTAAACTCTATTCATCATATCTGCATCCCAGCCAGCTGGAACACTGAAGAGCCAAAGTACAGCACACACCTGCCCTTTCAGAGTAGGAACTTGAAACTACACTTCCATTTATATTCCATTGGAAGTTAGTCTCCTGTTTACACCCAGCTACAGAGGAAATTGGAAAATATCTCTAGTCTAAAAAAGCGGTATTCTATTCCTAAATACCAGATGAGTCTATAAATAGCTTCTGCCATAGTGGAAAACACGGAGAGATCAAGGATGATTCCTTTTAGCCTGACTGGGCCAGAAATGGAAGAAAACACAATAGTTGGAATAATTGAGCCCCTCTGTATGTGAGACACTGTATGAGGTGCTTTGGGTACTATATCTAAAACCAACATCTGCAGTTTTTAAAAACTTAAGTAAATAATTGCCTTTGAGAAAGATGAAAATTTTCTAATCTGGAATCAGATCAAAGCTACCTCTTCTTGCATGCTTCCCATGATGGAGAGCTTGCAGTTTCTTTGCATTGTTGATTGCATTGGTTTTTAGAAAGTCTTCCATTGATTTGAGCTGAAAACCATATTCCTGGGCTGGCAACGGAATGTAGTAGTTCTAGGCACAAATTCTTCAGTTAGATCAATGGTCTGTCCCCCAGAAAATATCTGACAGTGTCACATATTTAGTCATCATGTCTGGAGGGGGCAGCCACTAGGGATGCTGCAGAAAAGACAATGTTCCGGCAACAGACAGTGACTGTGTGAGTGTTTAATAATTGGTGTATGAGGAGCACTCAGGTTTTGGCTTCTTACTGTCTTACTTTCTGAGCTTACATCTGCTTCCTGGGTGTAAAAGGAATGTTGATTGCCTGTTTATTTGCTGGCATGTGGATGTGATTGGATTAGACTGTTTGTAGTCACTCTAGTAAAAGGCCCCACTCCAGCTAATGGGTTTGGTATGCAGCCATTGCCTTAATTAAAAATAAATGATTTGCTTGTACACTCAAGTCTCTTAGAGAAGGGTGCATCTTTGCTTTTTACCTAATAGTCTTTACTTTGCAGAACTTTCCCACAGTGCCATCTCAGCCGATCTTCCCTGATCCAGTGCTACAGACAGCCTCAAGGTGTCTTCTTGCCATCCCAAAATATTCTTGTCCCAGGTGCCTCTGCCAGCATCCACTCTCTTGGCCCAGAACACCCCCTCTTGCCTGCATCTTCTGCATTCTGGCTTTTACCTCATAGGGGATGTCCTAGATCCAGCTGGTATCTCCTGTGCCATGTAAGACCAAATAAGGATCTGTGTGCCCATATATCTCCCACCCTCTTTGCTAGAGCCCCTGGATTTCTTTTTATAATGTGTACAGGGAAAACCATTCATGTGTTTGCTTTTCAATGTGGAGATGCCCAAGGGATGGATAAGTGCCTTACTTAATCATCTCACTGACTGGAGCCTGTTCAGACTGGCATGAGAGGCACAGTGCAGGGCTGGCTTCCTGGGCCCAGCGTACACAGGGCCTTCAGCCTGGTGGAATGCTGTGCTGTCATCATCTTCAAATTCTTAACCACTTAAACATTTTTTTATTTGGGGGTTGGGGTTATGGCTCAGTGGTAGAACACTTGCCTGGCACACTTCAAGGCCCTGGGATTTGTCCTCAGCACTGCAAAAAAATAAAAAGTTGATTTGTTTTGTTTTTCCATTTTTGACTGGGCTTGGCAATTAGGTAGCTGGTCTTGTGTGGGACATTAAGTAGATGATGATTTCTACTGACCATAAAAGGAAAATCCCTTTCCACAGGCCTCTGGTGCTGCCCTCCCTGTGTGTTTGTAGTCTTAGTGCCTGGGTCCCATTGGTCCTCAAGGCTTCTCCTTCCTTGGAATTGTCCTACCATTCCTCAGATCGCTCTCTAAGGCTTCACCTACTTCCCTGGAACTCCCCCCAGCATTTTTCAGGCTGAGTGACACATCTCTTTGCTGCTCTCTCTTGTGTGCTTGGGTTTTTCTAGGCTCAGTGCCTGGGTCACATTACTCCCAAAGGCTTTTCCTCTTCCTCAGAACTGGCTCTGCATTCCTTAGTCCAAGCACTGGGAGTACCATTGGTACTGCAGTGGCCTTGCAAGTCCTGAAACTTTTGAAGACAAAAGTGGATTTTCTTCCTCCCAAAGCAGATCATGGAGCTAAAAGAAATCTTTCACCAGAAAAGATTTGTTGAATGAGTAAGCTCCTAGCAGAGATCCTTAAGAGCATTCTTGTCTCTCATTCAGTAATTCATTATTTTTCTTTTTGCAGTGCTGGGAATGGAACCCAGGGCCTCTCACTTCCACTGAGCTACAACACACCCAGCTTCACATTTTCCTTTTTTTTTTGTTTTGTTTTTTGATACTGGGGGCTGAACCCAGTGTTGCTTTACCACTGAACTACAAGCCCAGCAGTCCTTTCTATTTATTTTTTGCTTTGAGACATGGTCCTGCAAAGTTGTCCAAGCTGGTTTTGAACTTGGGCTTCTCCTACTTCATCCTTCAGAGTAGCTGGGACTACTGCTCACCACTGTACATAGAAGTCTTTTTTTTAAAATCAAAAATGAAAAATATATATTTTTTTAACAAAGACAAACCATTGTCTGTCAAATTAATTATTACATGATAGTTTTCACAGAATTTTAAACGAGTAGTGCCCCTTTGTGTGTCCAGCACTAGGGCAAAGACAATTGAAAATCTTTGGAAAGAAGGGAGAACAGTGCTGCCTTGAGAATGCCTCCAGTACAGGATTATTTTAGGGAGCTACTTCCTGCTTTCTTCTCACCCAAACAATAAAAAATAAATTCCTTCCTTCCTTCATTAGCCTCCTTTCTGCCTTTTGAAGGAGGCTGTGACAACTGCAGTGGATTTTGACTTAGTCAAGGCTGAAGATGAAGCAGCTGCAATGAATTTGGCACTGGATGTAGGGATGAAGAAAGATATATGCTGCTGCTGTAGGTTTGGGGCTTGTCTTCATAGAGGTGATGACCAAAATATAAGGAAGTAAGTGGAGAAGATCTCTGAGGCAGTAGAGTGACAGCGACAGGGCTCGACTTGGTGTCGCACAAAGAAATGGTATTGAAGTCAGAGAAGCAGGGAGTGTTCTGATTGCAGGTGACTGTGCAGAGCTGGAGGGGAACATGGAAACCCACCTCAAGAGAGGCTCTTAAGAGGAGAAAAGCTCTTAGAGATCTTCCAAAGCTTTTTCAATGAAATATCTTGAAAAGGTCCTTGCACAAGGATCAGATGCCTTGGAGTCCTGATTTTTGTTTGGAATATGATCTGGATTTTGCTGGGCATGATAGGGTGTACATCTGTGATCCTGGCAACTTGGGAGCTGAGTCAGTATGATTGCAAGTTTTAGGGCCAGCCTCAGCAACTTAGCAAGGCCTTACTTCAAAGTAAAATAAAAAGGCTGGGGATGTAGCTCAGTGGTAGAGGCCCCTGAGTTCAATCCATAGTGACACACACATACACCAAAAAACAAAAACAAAAAACAAAAAACCAAGTGCTTTGGGTTTAGCCTTCTGCTTGAGAACTTATGAATTTTTCTTATTGTAAAAATAATTTGATTTCTGCTAAATTATTCAGAGAAATCTGCCCTCTTTGTTAGTGTGCCTCAGTGTTCTTAAAATTATACTTCTTATTGAATATTTAAATCTAACAACAACTCTTTCTATAAGTCTTAACACCTCCCTTCCCTTCCACTTCTTTTAGTTTGGGTCCTGAGTATTCCCCAAGGGTCTGTTTGTTGAAGGCGTGGTCACCAGGGTAGCACTATTGGGAGGTGGTGGAACCTGTAAGAGGCGGGGGCTACTACTGGGAGGTCTTCAGGTCATGGGACCTGTCATTTAAGAGGATTATGGAACCTCAGCCCTTTCTATCTCTTTCACTTCCTGGCCATGAGGTAGGCACTTTATTCTGCCATTTGCTCCCCACTGTTTCCATCCAGCATTCCTACCAGAAGCTTAAAAATAATGGGCCTGCCTCATCCTGGACTGTAACTTACAAAACCATGAGCAAAATAAACCTTTCTTTCTTCATAAATTGATTATCTCCAGTATTTGTTATAGTTATTGAAAGCTGACAAACAGCAAGGATCAACAATAACAGAGGATACAGCCTGCTTTCTATGTTGCCTTCACTTGCAAAGGTTTTGTTACATAGTTATTACTTGACATAGTGTAATAACAAAAATATTTTTTATTTATCAAATAAAAAGTAAATTAGCAGATACGCTTTTCAAATACCATAATCCTCTTCCCATTTCTCCTATTTTAAGTTAATTTTTGCATTGCTGGGGATGGAAATTCAGGGCTTTGCACACAGTAAGCACCTGCTATACCACTGATGTACATCTTTAGCCTGAGAACCTTTGTTCTTAGGGATATGCTAGATTTGTTTCATGATTTCTATACCTTTGCTACATCCCCTTGACCTGCCTGTCTCCCATGTAAGGGATGCTTTCAGCTGCTAATAAAAATCCCCCTTGACAGTGACTTCAGTAAAAACAGACATTTCATTTTTTCCCATGCTAACAAGTCTAGAGGGAGGAGATTCCAGGGTTGATTTAACAGTTCAGTGATAAGAGGTTTTCTTCGTATTTCCCTGATGATCCCACAATGACTGCCATAGCTACAAACATCACTACCTCACTTCCTTTCAGGAAGAATGGGACATATGGGAGAGAATGCTTTTTCTTGTTTTGCTCCTTTGCAGAGATGAAGAACTCTCTCTGGACTCCACCTCTATTTCCTTGGCCACATTTGTGTCTTATGGCCACTCCTAGATCAACCACTTCCAAAGAAAAACTAGATTTTTATATTCAGCTTAGACCAATTAGGATGGATTTCACTTTCCCAGAATATGTGCAAAATGAGACTTTTATAAATTACTTACCTATTTTGTTTAGGCCAAACTCCCTCACTAGAACATGACTTAATGAGAGTGAATATTTTTTTGTCTTATTTCATTTACTGCCATGTCCCCAACACCTAGAGCAATGCCAGGAATTCAATAAAAAGTCATTGAATAAATGAGGAAGAAGTGAGGTAGGTCACCAGCAGTATCACTACCCATGACAGCATACAGTCTAGTTGATGAACACAATTGACTACCGATCACCAAATCTCTGACCTTGATCCTTATCTTTTCTCCCAGGGGGTGAGCCGTAGCTGGAGACTGTCCTTGTGCCGATGACCCTTCCCAATTCCTCCTATGTCTTAGAAGACAAGATGTGTGAGGGAAACAAGACCACCATGGCCAGCCCCCAGTTAATGCCCCTGGTTGTGGTCCTGAGCAGCATCTCCCTGGTCACAGTGGCACTCAACCTGCTGGTGCTGTATGCTGTACGGAGTGAGCGGAAGCTGCATACTGTGGGAAACCTGTACATCGTGAGCCTCTCTGTGGCAGACCTGATTGTGGGCGCTGTGGTTATGCCCATGAACATCCTGTACCTCGTCATGACTAAGTGGTCCCTGGGTCGCCCTCTCTGCCTCTTTTGGCTTTCCATGGACTATGTGGCTAGCACGGCATCCATTTTCAGTGTCTTCATTTTATGCATTGATCGGTACCGCTCTGTTCAGCAGCCCCTCAGGTACCTGAAGTATCGCACCAAGACCCGAGCATCGGCCACCATCTTGGGAGCCTGGTTTCTTTCTTTTCTATGGGTCATTCCTATCCTAGGTTGGCATCACTTCATGTCCCACACCTCGAGGCGCCGGGACGACAAGTGTGAGACAGACTTTTACGACGTCACCTGGTTCAAGATCATGACTGCCATCATCAACTTCTATCTGCCCACATTACTCATGCTCTGGTTCTATTTCAAGATCTACAAGGCTGTGCGACGACACTGTCAGCACCGGGAGCTCATCAATGGATCCCTTCCTACCTTCTCAGAAATTAAACAGAAGCCAGAGAATTCCAAGGTGGGCCCCAAAAAATCAGAGAAGGAGTCTCCCTGGGAGGCTCCGAAAAGGGAGTCGAAAGATGCCAGTGGTGGACCTATTTTTAAGCCATCATTCCAGGACACCAAGGAGAAGAAATCTCCAGATTCCTTGAGCCAAGAGGAGGATGGAGAAGCAGCCAAACTCCCCTGCTTTCCACTTGACCTTGTGGAGACACAGACTGCGGCAAAGGGAGATGGCAGGGGCTGTGAAGCCGTGGACAAGAGCCAGAGCCAGCTCAAGACAGAGGGACAAAGCCTAAACACCCGTCGGGTCAGTGAAATATCAGTGGATCACACGTTGGTTGAGAGCCAGTCCATTGGCCGCATGACAGACTCAGATACCAGCACAGAACCAGCACTGGGCAGAGACAAATTGAGAAGTGGGTCCAACCCAGGCCTGGACTACATCAAGTTCACGTGGAAGAGGCTTCGCTCCCATTCAAGACAGTACATTTCTGGTTTGCACGTGAACCGGGAACGGAAAGCTGCCAAACAGTTGGGTTTCATCATGGCAGCCTTCATCCTTTGCTGGATTCCCTACTTCATCTTCTTTATGGTCATTGCCTTCTGTGAGAGCTGCTGCAATGAACAAGTGCACATGTTCACCATCTGGCTGGGCTATATCAACTCCACTCTGAACCCCCTCATCTATCCTTTGTGCAATGAGAACTTCAAGAAGACATTCAAGAAAATTCTGCATATTCGCTCCTAAGGGAGGCACTGAAAGGTTTTGACAAAATGATACTTGATGTCCAAGAAGGAGGTGGAGGAGGAAAGCCTGGCATTGCCACACACCTGAGCTTTCTGGAAAGGAGTTGAAAGCACAGTCTTAGGGGCTGCTTTGTGTGGAAAAGTTCTCAGGGAAGAACGGCAGGTGGTCGTGGTCAGTGCAAAGATTGGAGTAGAAAGCAGAATATTTGTAAGAGAACAAGACCTGGGTGGAGCTGTCCTGCTCTCATGGGGGAAAAGTGGGAGCCTCTGACTCTTACTGTAATTTGAGTTTTCAGACTGGAATTAATTGGCAATTGAAGGGACACTGGATAGAGATCCACTGGAGATTTGGGACTCTTGCTACAACAGAGCTAGATATCTGTGCAGAGACATACAAATAGCTGTTGCCCCCTTTCAGGGGTCACCTGGAGAGGCATGACAGCGGTTCCCCTGTGGCTGCCACTTCTCAGAACACTTCTCTTCTGAGCCCCTTCTACAGTTTTCTCTAGAACCAAGGTCTGATCCATGCTGAAGATTCTGCCTTACTCTTTATCACTCATGCTTGTCTTAGAGTTGATAGGAAGTTATGCAGCTTGCCTGCCCATTGTTTTCAACCCCAGTTTCCTTTTGGCCCTTAAAAACATGGTGACAAAAAGCTGCCCTCAAAAGAAAGAGAAAGGAAATGTTCTCAAGTGTGTATTAAAAGCGAAACAAAAGAGTAGGAGCAAGAAAGCCAGACTACTTTAGGGATGGACCAGGATTACCTCATGGAAGTCCCATGATACCACAACAGAAGGGGGCCTTATAGGTTCCAGTTCTCAGAGGAGCAAATGAGGTGAAATGAGGTGCCCAAGACCACATAGCTGGTTATATGAGAAAGTTAGAATGAAAAACCCTGGGGGGTTCCAATTCATTGTAACACATTTTTTTCTAAAAAGCAAAAAATGCATCCTGTTAAGTACACACACAGTATTCCCAAGAGTGGTGACAATTTCCAAAATAATATGTTGAAAAGAAGAACAGCTGACATGGAACACATCTGTGGCTGCAGATGACCCTTTGAAGGGACTGTGCATTTTTTCTCTGTGAGTCCAAAAGTTATCATGTTCTTTTATACTTACATGTATTAACTAAAAATTAGCAAAAGTGTAAGAACATACAGTGAGTTATATTTGATGTTTATGTTGCAGTCTGGTTGTGATTTATGTTTTAAAACAATGTTAAAGTTTAATATGTGTAACAAATAGGGATGCCTGTGTCTTGTGTTCCTGTTTGCATGATCCATTAAAATGAAATATTTTTTACCTACCTAAATATGATGTTTGAAAGGATACTGTTATGTGACTGATACTGTTATTTATTTCTACCTTTCTAAGTATGTTGAACTGAGAAAATGTATTGAAATGTACTGTGGAATGTTATAAGACTTGCTAAGGGGTTTCTGGTCAACATTTGTGAATGTCTTTCAAAAAGGACTTATATTTTATAAAAAGCTTCATTCTCATTCTACTTTGCATCCTGGAATGTTCTTCTTGCTCAGATCCTGGGAGCTTCAGAGACTTTGTTCCTGGTTTCAGAAGCTGTAACAGGTCCACTTCCAGCTTATAAATCGCTCGCCAGAAGACTCATGAGAGAGACAGATGAGATTGCCCCCCAAGGCCCTCTGGAGCAGAGAACACATAAAAGAAACACTCCACATAGATAAGAGGCTAAGTGCCCATTATTTATGGTGAGGAACAACCCAGACAGCTAGTCAAAAGACATGCTGAGGAGCTTTGATTTTGGGTCAAAGAGACCTGGATTTGAGTCTGACAAGAACAAAAAAGGGTCAATAAATACATATGGGAAGAATCAAGAGAAACAATTTCCATGCATTATTATTTGCAGTGTCTCTGGTGCTTGCATAGTGTTGGTATACATAGGACATTCATATAAATTTTAAAAACACATTGAGCACATGCCAGGTGCCAGACTTTGTGCTTTACTGTACCTTTTACAATATCCTCCTGAGTAAGATTTCCTTGTTACATGCAAAGGGAAACCTAAGACCTTTCTACTTCTGTCTGAACATTGAATCAGTTTTTAAACTCATGAAAGGCATTGGACTAGGGCACAGAGATAACTCAGTCCAAACCTATTAGGAAAGAATCAATGGCTGAAGGATTGCACATGAAACCAGACTTTCTACCTTAAATATTAAAATAAATACCTCCTAGGAAAAAGTTGTTACAGAGAACAACTTTTGTTGATTGTTACTGACAATCTTGAAAATTCAGAAACTCATTTCTGATTCTTTTCATGGACTTGAGCATGATCAACTTCAAGACAATTCTTTGACCAATTAGTCAAATTTATACTTTACCAAACATTGGCTTCTTAAACAATATATATTTTATGTATTAGTCTGTTTTTCTCTACTATAACATAATATCTGAGACAGGCTACTTTATAAATGAAATATTTTTATCGTGACTCGTAAACCTCTGGAGGTGCAAGATCCAAACAACATGGCATAAATTCTGGTGTAGATCTTCCTCGGCTGCATCACATTATGGTGGGTGAAAAGGAGAAGCACAGAGAGGAAATTCCCTCTAGGATGCTACCATTGACCTCTGTTATGGTTTTTACTGTCTAGGAATGTCAGTTTAGAAATTAAAAACTTGGGGTAAAGAGTCATCTGATGTCTACTACTCCAAACAGTTTTGTTGGGTGGCTAAGACTGGTGTGGCATATGTAGTTACAAAATGGCTGGAGATAGTTCCCAGAGAAGTGGGAATCACTGTATCTTGGACAGAAACTCCATGATGTGGGTATCATAAGAACTCAAAGCCCAGCAGGGAAACAAACTTAACAACTAGCTTCAACCCAGGCTTATGTGTGCTCAATTACGCAAAGGCTAGAAGGAAGGTATCAACTATATTTTTCTGATAGTGTTATACTGGGGGCAGAGGCCTGGCACAAAGCTGAGGTAATCATGGAGACCCCCTCTTCACCCTGATTCTTGCCATCGTGCCAGAAATACTTCATACATGTTGCTCAGAGTGACAGACATGAGTTTATTAGAAGGAATATGATAAAGGAAAAAAGGACACTCTCAAGGGACAGAGTAGGTCCTCTTAGGAGAAGGGCAGTATGCTTCTCCTAGCCTCCAGTTTTATTGGGGGTCCCATGGAAATTTCCAGAGATTCCCACCTAGGTTCACCTCTTGATTCCCCACCTCCAACACCTCTTTACTTTTGACAGCAGACTGACATGAGATTCTCAAGTCCCTACTGCACAAGACAACTCTAGGTCACTTTGACCCATAATGACTGGTTCTAATTAGACCTTGTTCTTACAGATTTTATTTAGGGTTAGGAGAAGTCTTCCTTTTTTGCCTGAGTTCTGGGATCTTGTCTGTGTGGAGAATTACCAGATCCTCTCCCTTCAGGATAACTTGTGTTCTCATTGGAATTTTGGATCTGCATTTCTCCTGCAGCTAACAGTTAGTTTGCTGAGGAATGTAACATATGTTGTCAACTCAGGCTAGTCAGGGCTGCAGGTAATTTTTTTTTTTAAGAGAAAGCATGTGGGGGTCAGCACAGTGGGCTCAGTTTTAGAATTATTCCCTTAACTTCACAGTTGACATCTATCTGTTCTCTATCAATAAGAGGTCGCATTCCTACCGACTGTGTGTGTGTGTGTGTGTGTGTGTGTGTGTGTGTGTGTTTTGCTATGTTGCCCAGGCTGACCTCAAACTCCTGGGCCCAAGTGATCTTCCTGCCTCAGCCTGTGGAGTAGCTAGGATTACAGGCCACAACATCCAGCTCTATCAAAACAAATGGATTACTGCCCTGGCCTGAAAGCCCTTTAATTGTTAGGCAAGATGCTTAAAATTTCCTGGCCTCTGTTTTTTCACATGTAAAATGTGGATAATAATAAAACATCAACCTTGGAAGACTAGAGATGTAAAACCCAGAAAACATGATAGATAATAACTCCTAGTCATTGTTCTTGTTATTGTGAGACTATAGAAGGCCAGATTGAGAAATGCATAATATTCACAGTCCAATCTTCAACGTCTATCTGGCAGATAGTGTATACTCAAGAAATAATTTAGAATGAATGACAGCGGTGTGCTCCGAAAATAATGACTGATTTCCGAAAAAAGTAGGTTGGTTATTGTCAACCTTCCGTGGCCTTTTACTATTGAAATTTTCATCTCCTTTGTCTTCACACCTGCCTCTCAAATGGTCCTTGTACTGCTTGTTTGAGGCAGGCCATTGCCGCCTGTCCTAGAAGATGCCAGAGGGGATGATAATTCCTCTCATCCTATGATATCAAGAGAGGCCACGGATCTTTATTTTTTTCTTTTGTAAAAGGCTAACCAGCATATAGACATTCCTATTCCCAAAGCCCAGATAGAGTCCTCAACCAGGGACCTCGCCCACATCCTGACGCCCGCCTTCCCAGCGACTGAAGCTCCTCCCATCCAAGCAGGTGCTAGGGGCGCATTTCACTTAGCTGGTCCAGGGCCCTATGCGCATGCGCATAAATCTCCCACCCGGTGGCTGGGGGCGGGGCCACTTACGTCATTCGGGCGCGCGCTGAGGGCGACGCTATGGTTGCCGGAAGTTGAGTGGCGGTAAGTAAGCAGCGGCTGCTGAGGGAGGAGTGGGCTCCTGCGGGGTTGGTTTTGGAGTCCTGAAGAGAAGGGGGCGAGCTCGGCTGCGAGGCCGAAGGTCACTTCGCGTTTCAGAATCCTCTAGCGCCCACCTCAGGGCGGTCCTCCCACCTCTGGGGAGTTACTGAGAACGCCTGTCGCCCCTCCTCTCCATCCACGTCCCCTCACACTGGTTCAGTCCGGGGTCTTCTGACTAGAAAACTTCTGCTTATTTCCCAAGTCAGTCCCCCTTCTGTCCTCTGGCAGGGAGTGCTCAGAATCCCGTGTTAAAACACAGGAGTTGGGACATCTGGGTTCTCGTCCTGGCTTTGCCCAAATTTGCTCTGTGACTCTGGACATCTCTTCCCTTTTTGCCCTCCTCTGTGAGGTGGGAGCAGTAATACATTATTTGTTAAATGAAGTTAAACTAAGTCTCCTAAACACTTTTTCTCTTTTTTTCTCCTCCTTCCATCCCTTTTTCTTGCGATACAGGGGATGGAACCCAGGGTCTGGCTTGTGCTAGGCAAGTGCTCTACCACTGAGCCACATCCCTGGCCCTCTAAAGGCTTTTCTAAACTAAGGCTCTTGATTCCTTGGTTTGGTCCCGAAGTTACAAACTAATGCTTAAGAGAAATCAGTCAGGTAAGGTAAATGCAGTGTAAGAAAATTTCTTTGTCAGAAATAAAGTCATATTTTTACTGAATTGAATTTTTATAAGCACCGTACTTAATGGAGAAATGAAACTAAGGCTAGGGTGCATTTGTGCATATATGTAGTCCCCTTAGTTTTTAGCACCACTAATATGCTTCTCCATTGTTTCATAAAGTTTTGGCAACTAATTCAGTGTTTCTCAAAGCTGTACATCTGTGCCCACGTGTATCTGTGACTGCAGTTTGGGGCCTCTGTCTTAGGCTTCCTTTACCATTGGCTACTTGGATATTTTTCCATGACCCGTTTGCTCACTGGTCTGTTTCTTCAGTGACAAAAACCTCAATACTTCTGGTTGCTTCCGTTTGGTCTTTCCTAGTTCTGACTCTGAAATGCTGAGCTAAAAGAAGTTATCCAATAATCTTATCAGGTTTCTCCTTTAGGTTCTAGAAATCACCCTCACATTTAATAGCTCTATATGTCTTTGAAAGCTAAGAGTTTATCTTCCAGGTCTCTCCTTTCCTAGGCTAGCATATTTAATTTATTTATCCATAGTAAACTCCACAATGATAGAGGATTTTGTTTTATTTGTTGATTGACTGACTAAAATATTCCAGTGCTTGTTAGGTGCCATACATTACTATATACACTGAAGACAGAAATAGTTCTATTTCAGGGAGCCTGCTTTTTGATGGTGATAGCAGTGCTTGTCAATAAATATGTATTTTTAACAATATTTTTTAGTTGTAGATGAACACAATACCTTTATTTTGTTTATGTATTTTTGTGTAGTGCTGAGAATCAGACCCAGTGCTCCACACATGCCAGGCAAGTGCTCTACCACTGAGGCACATCCCCAGCCCTGCTTTGTGTTTTATTTAGAGACAGGGTCTCACTGAGTTGCTTAGCGCTTTGTTTTTGCTGAGGCTGGCTTTGAACTTTCAATCCTTCTGTCTTAGCCTCACAAGCTTCTGGGATTACAAGTGTGCGCCACTGTGTCCAGCAGTACATAATTTTTAAGGAGTGGTAGGTATTTCAGATCCTGATAACTGCTACAAAAAAGAAAACAGGGTAATGGGGTAGAGAGAAACTTAGAGGACACCAAGGGAGCATTTTTATTTTTATTTATGTATTTTTTATTGAGGGATGTTTTTAAAACATCCTCCTAGACATCCAGCTGGACAGATTTGAGTTTCTGAGGAGGTGACATTTGAGCTAACATTTGAGCTAATGATGAAAAGGCCAGTCTTGTGAAAACTCATACTGCCATATTGTCCCTTATTCCTTAACTCGGCACTCTAGTCTTATTAAATTGCTTGCCTCTAGCTTTCTGCTCCTGTAGTTCCTGTTGCCCAGAATGTCTTACTCTTCTTTCCGTTTTTCTTGGTCAATTCCTATGTGCTTTCATGTGACATGATTTTGAAACCCTTTAAGGAAGTGAGTACTGAGCTGTTTTCAAGCACAGCCATGTGAAGTTGATCTCAAGCAACTTTCCATTCTAGAGAATAAACATAAGTGTTTATTGAGCATCTGCCGTGTGCCTGGCACTGAACTGCAAACTCGGAATGCAAAAATAAGTAAGATATGCATTCCTCTTGTCAAGGAGTTTACTTTTTGAAAACTATAGCATGGAGTTTATCTTAGAGGTTTGGTGGAGGAGGTTTTGGCGTGTTTGTAAGTGAGGCTGAGACACCAGAAAGTTTGTATGAGGAGTTACTGCTTTATCACATTCTAAAGAATAAGCAGACTGTACCAGATGAAGAGGGGTGGGAGGTGGCATGAACCAAGGACTGTAAGTATACTCATTGCTTATGAGTGGTTCATCAGAGAGGCAGCATAGAGTTGTAGGATGAGAGGTGACTACAGAGATAAGTGGGAGCCACATCACGAGGGCCTTATGGGCAATAGCATGTTAACAGCACAGATTTTTGTGTCATATGCCTGTATCCCAGTGCTAGCTTTGCCATTGAACTAGTTTTGTAACCTTGGATAGGTCACTTTCTTTCTAAGCTTTAGTTTCCTCTATGAAAAAGGAAAGAAGGGGATTTGAGGCGTTGCTCAATGGTAGAGCACTTGCCTAGCATGCACAAAGCCCTGGATTAGATCTGCAGCACTGCCAGGGGGTGGGGGAGTGGGAATTTTAAAAATTATAAATTGAATGAGCTGGTATGCTATCCACTTAGTTCTAATAGAAGATGGATGTTTAAAAAATAGCAGTTAGTGTTGTCAGGCTAAGAAGTTTAGATTTCATTTTTAAAATGTGGGAGTAGAGATCAGAGTACTGAAAATGTAAAAAAGAGTGTAATTCTCTCATCAGTTTTAAATCACTCAGGCAGTAATGTGGTGGGTGCACTGCATATGGTAGGACCAGTAGGGGACCATCCAGGGCACATTGCAGCAGCCCAGGTCGTCCACCTTCATCCATAGAAGTGAAGTCAAGTAATGGCTTCTCACTTTTTCTGTATTCTGATCGTCCCACCTTTGTCCAGCATCATGAGGGCCTGATTATATAATCAAAGGAGAATAGACAGAAGTTTCTGTGTCCATGGTGGACTGGGTGGCACCTGTTTCCTAGTCCAGCTCCAGAATGATCACCTTTGGGCTTTTCTCATACTTCTTCTGCATCATCCTTTGAACTCCTTTTGGTTTGTCAGTCTGTCTTCCAGCGTGTGTAAGTCCTCTTCCTCAAGGAGTCCTCCAGATAGGGCAGGAATTGCTCTTTCTTGGGAAAACCGTAGGCCCTGTCGGCTACATTGTAGACACATGCTCTTGATGCTGTCATTGGCCACCCAGCCCTTGACGTTCCCCATGTGTGCTCAGACAGCTCTCTTGCCAATTTCCTGGTGTGTCTGTTTTTTCATTTCTCTCCTCCACCTCCAGCCTTGCTTTTTGCTTCCCTAAGTTGTGGCCCTTAGTCAAGGCTCTTTGATGTCCTCTTCTGTCCTTTCTCCAGCCTTTAATTCAAGTCAGTGAAAGCAAGGGTGCTTGTTCTGGGGCTTGTTTCAAATGTGTACTGCCACCCCATCTCCTTTGCCTCAGGGACCTGGTTCTTGCGTTTGTGAATTTTCTTTCCTGTTTACCGTCTTCCCATTTAAGTATTTTTAGTTTTTATTTTACCTTGGAAAGAAACAACGTCCTCACCCATTTACACCTGCCCATTTTCCTAGCTGCATTTCTTGGAAGAGCGTTCTAGAATTGCCACCTCTGCTTCCTCAAATCATCATTTGCTGAGATCCTGCTTCTGTCTAACCGCTCCACCAAAGCTACTCTCCCCAGAGTTACCAAAACTCCTGAGCACTTTTCTTTCTTATCTTCTGAGTTCTTGGCACATCCGTCATTGCTACTATTACCCTTGGTGTACCAGAACCAGTCCTACTTTTTATTGTCTCTATTTCCCTCTCAGTTTTCATTATGGACTCTTTTTTTCTCCTTTTGTCCCTTAAATGCCATTTTCTTCTAAGCTCTGCTCACTCTTTGGTTCTTATCCACAGCTTCGATACTCATTTATGTGCCCATGACCCCTGCTCTCTATCTTGAGTCCAGTCTCTTCTGAGTGCTCTCCTCAGACTCAGCAAGTCCAAAGCCAAGCTCATCATTTTTCCTGCAGACCTGCTATTCTCTCTTCATCCTCTAATCTTGCCCTCTCTTTCTTCCGTGTAGTCTTTCAATACAGAACCCTGGGCACCATTTTGGACTTTTCCTCTTGTGCTGTTCTTTCTCCTCTCCCTTCCAGTCCAGGCAGGAGTCAGAGTTCTACCCATTCCACTTGTCCTGCCACCTTTTCTCCTCCATTTTCACCCTACTCCCTTCTTGCAGGCCCTCTTCACCTTGCCTGTATTTCTGTCCTATCTCCCAGCTGGGTGCCACGCTTTAGGAGTCTGGTCCTCACTGGTGTTGCAGCATCCTTCTGAAATGCACATTTTTGCTGAAATATAGATCCATCACTTTTCTCATTTTATTTAAGTTCCATCTAGAGGTAGTTTTTAGTCAGTTTTTTTTTTTTAATGTGGTTTCCAGCTGCTTTGCCACACATACCTCTCCTTCCTGCTATACAGGACTCATTCATATTTTCTCAAACATACTGTCCGGTTTTATTCATTCTTAGCTTCTTCTTCATCAAGTATTTGCTAGGCACCCAGAGGGTGCTAGGACTGAGTCAAATGCTGGGAA
Organism: Ictidomys tridecemlineatus; assembly: GCF_052094955.1. NCBI lineage: Eukaryota > Metazoa > Chordata > Mammalia > Rodentia > Sciuridae > Ictidomys > Ictidomys tridecemlineatus. Next base: position 40,040,136 of record NC_135492.1, on the reverse strand, counting down.
AACAATGAGGAAAGGGGAAAAATGAAAACCCAACATGTCTCTTTCTCATAGAGCTTTGATTATACTCGGGTAGACTGATATTGAAAATGTGTAAGATAATTGCTTACATGCCCTGAAGGTGAGGTACAGAGTGCTCTTGGAGGATATGATATGGAATTGGCTTGTGTAGGAGGTAAGGCAGTCAGGAAAGTCCTCCCTCAGAGGCATAGTTGAGCTGAGATTTGAAGGAAGAAAAGAAACAGACTAGGTGATGGGTGTGAGGAAGAGGACAAGAACATTCCACGCCTATGCAGAGGCCGTGGGATATTTCTGGAATTGAAGATACGGAGCTGAGAGCTTCCTTTCTTCCACCTGTGGTCTTCCTCATCCACCGTCCTTGCCTGGAGCGGCTGCTGCTGTACATTCCCCTCTCCCATCAAGGAGGCATTTGGAAGTTGTTTTATTTTGCTTTGTTTGGTGACAGTAACCAGAGGGCATCACTATGTTTATTGAGAGGGAACCAGCCCTGCTGGTTTGCAGTATGCAAATACAGATCCATTGCTTTTCTACTGTTTGCAGTATGCAGGCTTGAAACAGAAAAGAATCATCTCTCTGAGCATGCCAGGAGGACCCTGTTGAGAATCTACTGCTAGGCTGCAGAGCCTTGGGCTCAAGGGTTTCTGTGGGAAGCCGTCTAATGTTCTAATTTAGGTGTCCTTCCTTTCCCCTGCTCAGTATCCTGTACAGACAGCACATTGTACTCTGTGTTTTACTCCCAAGTTGTTCTGTTGTCTTTCCAATTGTGTCTTGTCTTCAAAACTATTAGCTTTTTAAAGGTAGGGGCCATAGCTTTTTTGCCATGGAATCCTGAATTATAGCACAGGCACCAGAAGATAATATAAATGTTTACCACAGGAATAACTAAATGGTAACTGTGACATCTCTGATGCAAGTTTTGATTGTGTGCGAGCTTTGATTTTTTTAATACCTCATATGTGCTGGGAACATACGTTTCCTAATTGAATACTCAACAGTAATTCTGCATGGTGGATAGCATCCCGGTGTGCAGATGAGGAGAAAGACTTCAAGAGAATCCTCAGAAGTTAGATGACTCAGAGAACTTAAATAACAGCTAAAAAGTAGCAGAGGTTAGGATTTGAATTTGGATCTCTGGCCTGTGTCCTTCTCAGTCTAGCATTCTGCTTGTATTTTATCAGACTATATTGTTGTCCAATTGTTTTCTTGAACTTAGATTTGAGGCCCTATATTTACCTCCCACTGTGGGGCGGGGGATGGAATCCAGCACATGCTAAGCAGGCGCTCTGCTGCCGAGCTGTACTCCCAGTGCTGTAATTTTTGATCTTGTTAAAATGGGGCTTTCACTGCAGCTGGTCAGAATTTTTTTTTTTTAATTCTGAATTTTAGACATCTTTTGCATTGTCCATTTTTTTCCTGCTTTGTGTCCTATGTGGAATTGGTACGCAGACCTTCTATATCATCATCCAAATCAGTGGCTAAATGTAATTAGAATATACAGGTTGAGCATCCCTGATTCGAAATCTGAAGTGATCTAAAGCAAAAGCTTTTTGAGTGTTGACAAAGTGGCACAGAGCAGCTTCCATACCTGACCTCATGTGATTGGTTTTAATCAAAAGGAAGACACACTAAAAATACTGTGTATGAGGTGCATATGAAACAAATGACTTTGTGTTTAGACTTGGGGGCCCATTCTCATTATCCTGCAGAGATCCCAAAATCTGAAAAAATCTGAAACTTCTGGACCCAAGCATTTTGGATAAAGGATACTCAGTTTGTATTCATGGGTTTCCCTCACTGTTAGTTCTTCCCACAGGGTTCAGCACACATGAAATGGTAATGTTAATTACTGTTCTTGTGGGTATATTAAATAGAAGTAAAGGGGACAGGACCAAAGGCTGAGCCAAAGATTTATCAATATTCACTCCTTTCTTATAATTATCAATTTGTTAAACAAACAGATCTTTCTATAGGATTATTTTACCAGTTTTTAATCCTCTGATCTTATCTACGGAGGATTTCTGGAGCAATCTTGAAACATTTTTGAGGTTCATATAGCCTATGTCTATTATTCCTCACTGGTGAAGGCAGAAATGCAGTTATTCTGTTTTGACTTTTTTTTTTTTTCTTTTAAAGAGAACCATATTATTCTCATGTGGTGCCTCAGGGCTGCTTCATAAGGGTGTGCACTGTACAAGAGACCATGTGAAAGTGAGTGCCATTAATGTCATAGGCATAGGGGTATGTTTATGCAATAACAATTTTCTGGCAGATTAGGATAAAATGGCTTGAGCCAACCTGATCGATGTGTTATAATACTTCTCTAGCTAAAGGAAGTAAAATGTCTGGAGGGAGGACTACCATTTTCTGGTTGTACTGAAGTTCTCTGTGGATTATGTTGGGTCCACATGGTACCTTTTCTGTGAGCAAAATCTCTGTCCAGTGGTCTGTGGAACCTACCCTTATTCAATATGATATTATAAAATCTGAAATCAGATATTTGCTAGGCCCAATCTTTCAGTACCTCTCCTATTTTTATATAATTCTTTGTTTAATTTGAAGGTTTTACTCTGCACAAAGGAAAGAGGGAGCTCAGTCCTTGGGACTGCTCTTCTCATGACAGCCAGGACATTGCTCCATAGTTCTTGTTGCTTCTTGGTGTGGGTGTTTGTCTCCACCCTCTTTTCTTGATGAACTCAAGGATCTGGTTGTCCTTGTAGATGTTGAGCAGCTCCGTGGCATAACATGCCCATGGAGCAGATCCACACACTTCTTGGATCCTGTACTGCCCTGAATGAGCTTGTGCTTCGAGGGTGGTGTGTTCGAGGGTTGAGTGTCTTGGCTTATTCACTGTCATAGGCATCAGGGGTGTTCACTTGTTCACTGTGTGGCTCTTATTGAGACCACTGTTGGGGTAGTGGAGTAAGGCCTTGGGATTCTTCAAAGAACACAAGAAATGAAAACCACAGAAATAATCCTTCATATCAGTCAACTTTTAGAAAGTCACAAATTTTAGGTGTTTATTGATGGAAGGGCCCCATAGGCGTTCAGGTGAATCTAGGTGTCCTTCATGCACAGAACTGATCGAAATGACTCCATGGGTCGGTGGATGTAACAAAAAGAACTCAAAAGTAGGCATGCCACCCTCCTTCCTTGTGTTGCTCCTTTCCCTCCCTTGGGCCCACATTTTCTCAACTACCATTCAGTCAGGGCTTGCCATACTCCACAGCATTGGCACCCAGTGCACCTTTCTCAAACACTGAGACTGCAGGACACTGGTGAAGAGCCAGGTGAGGACCACAGAGGAAAGCAGTGCAGAAGTACCTGGGTGCCTGTTCCCATGACTGACCTGTGGAGGAGCAGATGTCAGAACTGTAGGGCTAGAGGTGGTTCACTGGGAGGCAAGGGCCTCTACCTGTCCTTCGTAGCAGCTGTTCTAATTGCCAGCGTGATTGCCTGTTACCACAGAAGTCATCTGACAGAGGCTTCTTATTTTCAGCAATGAACCTCTTTTTATTAAAGTCACAAAGAAAACCACTTTGGGGTCTTGATGTTTTCTGGACACATTTATTTGGCTTAGGAACTTGCCCTCCTCAAAGAGGAGGCTCTTTAAACCTCCCTCATTCACAGACTTGCACATGATTTCCAAAGCTTTGGAAGTTGCAGAGGTTTGTCTACAGAATGTGCATTGTTGCCCTGTGCGAAATCACCTTCTCCCCACTCCTGGCCATTGTCCCTCCACTTTTTACACACAAGCAGCTGAGGACACTCTGTGTGTCAGCAGGACTTGGGGCATGTGGTTTGGTGCTGCTTTTAATGCTGCCTGAGCTCATGGCCCTTCAGCTGGGAAAATGAGGCTAGAAGCCTGCTCTCTCTGCTCCATTTGGGCCCAGAGAAGGTGCTTCAGGGCCAAATTGCCACTATTCTGGCACTTCTGCTAAGTGAATGCCCCCACGTGGTCCCAGAGAAATTGAACACGAGTGTTCCTGACCCCTGGAACTTGCTCCTTTGACCTTCTCTTGAGGACCTGCTGTCAGCAATGGGGGCCGTGTTTTAATGCATTGTCTGCTGTTTGCAGCACCCCTTTCAGGGAGGAGCAACTTCAGGCATATTTTATGCAGAGGAAGTTTTCATAGTGAACACTGGGAAGGGGAGCTGCGTTTGTTGGCTGCTAAGGGGAAGTGACAAGAAAAATGAATAGCAGCTGCCCTTTGTCGACTGCCTACTATGCGCTGAGCACTATAGCCGAGATGACACTCATGTCCCAGTGCCATTCTGGGAGGACAACGTCATATTTGACGGATGAGCAAATGAAGGTGCAGGGGGATGCAGGCTCCTGGTTCAGGCTTCTCAGCCAGGTATAAGTAGAGCTGAAATTCATACTTGTCTTTCTGTGATTCAAGATCAGATTTCCATCCTTTATATGGTACCTCTGCTGTTAGTGTTTCTTTCTCTAACCCTCAAAAATTCCCTTACTCTCCAAATGCTGACAGAAACTCCAAAACACAGGAAAATTACAGCGAGAGAATTCTCAGCATGGTTAGGTTGGTCTGTTTATCTGCTGTCCCTTTGAGAGTCTATTTCCCCTAAAGACGGGCTTTTTGTCTTTGGTTTTTCCATCTGATTGTTGTTTATTCTCTATCACTCTGATGTCTTCATTTCTAACAGTCCTACACTAGCTTGATATTTGCTGTGGCCAATCCTGTTAGACCCCCGCGGTGGGAGAGTGGTTGGGCTACCTCACCCCAGGAAACACTTCTGCTTCAATTAATTTTATAAGCAGCTGAGCCAAAATACTTCCATCTTCAGCATCGTTAATAAGAAAATGCCAGAAAACGTTATGGAAATGATATTTCACAGAGGCTCCTTATTTACAGCAATGAATTTCTTTTCACAAAAGCTACATTTAAGTAGGTCATCTGTTGTCTGCTGAGTGAATACGGCACCTGAAGGTTCTTTGTAGAATTGCTTTATATTGAACATAAGGGATTTTTGTTCTGCTCTTTAATTGAGGTATAACATACATTAGTAAAGGGAACTGATCTAAAGTATATCACTCATGGTTGTTTACATAGGTATATGCCTTGTAGGCACCACCCAGCTTAAGTTCTAGAATTCTTCAACTCGCCAGAAAGCTTTCTGACTCCCTTTCCCAGTCAGCTGCCCTGCCCCACCCTGAAAGAATGTTCTAGCTTATGTCACGTTGATTGGTTTTGCCTGTTGTAGCATAAAGCTGTATGCTCAGGTGGTAAAATATTCGAAATATTTTTGTTTATTTTGTGGTACCAGAGGTTGAATCCAGGGGTGCATTTCCACTGACCTATTCCTCTAGCTCTTTTTATTTTTAACTTTCTTTCTTTTTTTTTTTTTTTTGGCACTAGGACCTGAACCCAGAGGTATTTAAGCACTGAGCTACATCCACAGCTTCATATATATATATTATTTTGAGATAGGGTTTCCCTGCATTGCTGGGCTGACATCAAACTTGCAATCCATCTGCCTTAGCTTCCCAAGTCATCAAGATTACAGATGTGCACCACTGTACCTGGCATTAATATTTTACTTTGCAAACCTAGAAGAAGAAGAATAAGGTGTTGCATTTTCCCCTCTCCCAGAGATTCTATTCAGATTTTATCCCAATAATATCCCTTGAGGCTGGCTTCATCCCAGGATCGTCCCCAAGCTGTCATGTCTTATGTCTTGTCTTGACTTCTAAGATCTTAAGACTTTTGAAGCTTAACAACCAGTCCCAGTAATTTTGTAGAATGGTTTTCAGGTTGCATTTGTCTGATGTTTGCTCCTGGTGAGACCCAGATTTGATGCTGTGTTCTTTTTGTCATTTTAGGTCAGCACACAATGTTTATTTTTCCCTTTACTGCTGATGTTAACCTTAATCCCTTCATGAAGGTGGTATTTCATTGTTGTTGCAGGAACCCAGGGTCTCACACATGCTAGCATGTGGTCTGCCACTGAGCTACACCTTTAGCCCTAGATGGTGTCTTAATTAGCAGAGTTTGTCAGTAATGTCACTTTTTTTCTCCTTTTAAATTGATGACCCTGCCTGCCTTTCTCCTTCTTCTTCTCCTTTTCCTTCTTCTTCTGTGTTGGGAATCAAAATCAGAGCATCAGGCATGCTAGGTGGGGCTCTGTCACTGAGCCACACCCCCCAGACTCTTGATGATTTTTTTGTAGAGAGCTGCTCTGCAACTGTGAAGATAGGCTCTTAACTCACAGCCATGGGAGTACTTTCAGAGAGATTTATTTTTGTATGTGGTGGAGCGAGGTTTTATTTAAATTGCTTTGTACATCCGTTTTCAGTCCTCTAAGATCTGAGATCCTCTAAGATCTAGTCCTAAAAAATCAACAAAAGGTTTAGAGTCCTTCTGGATTGGGTGGCCCATCTCCATTTGTCCTTCAGGGTTTTTTACTTTATTCTCCAAATTTCACAACAGTGAGTTTCTGAAGTTTGTCCTGCCAGTTATGGAAGTTGGGCTTATTTCTTTCTCTTCTTTGGGGAAGACACTCAGAAAAGGTTTCTAGAATGCATCTTAGAACATTTGCAAGCCATTCTGCAAAAGATTAGGGGCATTGAGGGGAATGCGAGTCAGGATCTGTAATTTTGGAATTTATGATCCAGTCCATGGAAACAGATGGGGAAGCAGAGAGTTGTGAAATAGTACCAAAAGCAGAGGAATCTCGGAGCCAGAGCTAGTATCCTGTCGCTGCCAAGGGAAAAGTAGGAGAAGAGTGAAGATGGTAGGAGGAGCTAGTGAAGGCTGTCCAGAGCTCTGAGATGCCAGCTAGTCACAGGGTCAGGGTGAGGGATGCTTCTTAGGGAGGGAGGTGTGGGCCCAGCACTGCAAGGGAAGGAGGACAGGTGCTGGAGGAGCACTGGGTAGCATGGCATTTTCTGAGCATCAAGTGAGAGATGCAGAGTGGCAGTATCATTGGGGGAGACCACAAAAGTTGGAAGACAGTAGCAGTATCCAGGGGAAAGTATGGAGGAAGCCATTGGAGGCATAGCAGTATGCTCGCTCAGGATGTGGGATGCTGCTATTGCAGTCTTTGTGGCTTGTTATGAGTTTCATGAAACATCAGGCAAGATTTTCCTTGGCCTAATGACACCAAGGCATGTGTGAGAGTGCTCTGTGTAGACTAGACTAACCAGTCTATGAAGAAGTACTTGCCACATCACAAGGTGCATAATCATAGACCATCTTATGTGGTATTTGAATCCAGCTTTGCAGTCTGCTTCACCATTAGCAGCTCTTGCTAATTTCTTCTACCCTGTAAAACATCCTGCCCAAAATTTCAGTCTTCCTAAAATCAAAATGCAGTATTAGCTCCTTCAAAGCATCAAAAATAACCAGTTTGGAAGCTCATTCAATCCAGGGGTAGACAATCTGCAGCCTGAGGAGCAGATCTTGCCTGAGCCTTTCTTTATGTGCTGTCTATGAGCTAAGAATGTTTTTTACCTTTTTCAAACCTTATTTAAAAAAAAAAAAGAAAGAAAGTAGAAGAAGTATGTATGAAAAAAACTGTAGCTTGCAGTTCTTAAAATGTTTGCTATCTGGCTCTTTTTTGGGAAAACTTGCCAACCTCTGGTCTCATCTGATTGCCTGGTACAGTAATCCTTAATGCAATATTACTTGGCCAGCCATCATCTATCTGATCTATGCTCGAATGCTTTCACTAATGGAAAATTCATGATCTCTCTGATCAATCTGTTTCCTATTTGGACAGCTCAAACTATTAATAATTTTTAAACTCTGCTGAAATCTGCCTTACTATATAGTATTTACCTACTGGCCTTTTGTAGGGGAAGAGAAGTATTACATGTCAACACTGAGCAACTAATATATGTAGTCACTGTGCCTAATCTGAAGAAAGATGAATAAGACATGATTCTTGTATCAAGGATCTCCCAGGTGTTATTTACTGGCATCAAAGCAGTTGAGCAGGCTGTATTAAGTCTTGTTATCTGTGCCAGAGGGTTAAGACAGTTTTTAAAAATTGTTTTATTTATGTCTGTACTGTTGTTCTTTATACACAATACAAACACCGAAAAGTACAAAGGGCGCATAGTACAGGAAATCTCTCCACCATCCAGAATTTTGACCCCCTTGCTTCTTTCATGGGAGGCCACACTCATACACTTCTTGTAAGAGTTTGACATAAAAGAACTGCACTAATGAAAGGTTAGGTCCATTGAAACAGAAACTTTGATAATTGCTCATAAAAGCACAGTTTATGAGTTTCTGCTCAAGTAGGTTGCTGAGTGTGACTCAGTTTTATTTTTATAAAAGTCTGAAATTTGGGTGGTGGACGTAGCCCCAAGGGGTTTGCATTACCTGATCACTCACTCTCCTGGTTCAGCTTAATCTTGTCTGAATTTTTTGGCTACTGTTGGGTGTTAGGCACTGTTGAGAGCCACAGCCAAAGGGGCCCCAGCAAACTTCCAGCTGCCAGCAAGCTTCAGACTGCCAGCTGATGATTGGCTCACAGTGGCCCCAGCAACATCTAGCTGATTGGCTCCTCTGCGGTGATGTTCATTGGGCTGTTTCCCTGCCCTTCAGACTGCCAGCTGATGATTGGCTCACAGCGGCCCCAGCAACATCTAGCTGATTGGCTCCTCCACGGAGCTGCTCATTGGGGGACTTCTTTGGCTCCGCCCACGCGACCCAGCCAGTCGGCCTCAAGAGCAGGAGGATTGTGGGAGGGGGTGAGGTTGGTGGGAGAGAGGCTTGTGGAAGCTGGTGGTGGCAGTTGGGCTCTGAGGGTTTTTCCCTGGAGCTGTTTTGTTTGGCGTTTGTAGTTCTAAAAATAAAGTTAGTTTCTTTTTGACAAGTGGCTCCTGATTTGTGCCAAGCCAGACTTCGGCAAGGCACTGTTGGGATTCTCATTCATTACAGTATAGCATCCTCATTAAAGCCTGTCCTCTTTAATTGGTTGTGACCCAATCCCATCTTGCATGACTCTTGGGTTCGCATCCTGAATATGATGGAAATTGTTTGAAATAAAATTGAAGCACAGTTACGTTGATGCCTATGTCAGTGTCGTTCCCTGATATGTCAGTGTGGAAATATGATAGAAATAATCTTCGATCTTTCCAAGCTAAGCAAAGGCCAGAGTCTCACCTACCCCATCCAGGGTCATACAGGCCAGCCTTACTTTAGGTAATGTTTGGATCTAGAGCAGTTATGCATAAATAATTCTTTTGGAAAGAAGATTGGCATGCAAATGATTTTAAAACTGTTTTTTTTTAAGCATAACTAGGGCTGATGGCGCAATATAAAGGTTCTGAAAAGAGTTTTCTTCCTTCTGAGAAATATAGTTTAAAGATGAAAGCAGTGACTTTGAAGTAAGGGGCTTGGCTTATAATCTCAGCCCTACTACTTCCTGAATGTGTGACTTTGTACGAGTTACTTGACCTCTCAATGCTTCACTTTTCTCTTCTGTAAAGTAGCACTTAGAGATGGTCACGAGAATGATATGTATGTAAAATGTTTAACCTAGTGCTTGGTACAGAGTAAGCATGCAATAAGAACAGTTATTACTACTACCATTATTTTGAAAGGTTTCAAAAATGTTTTACCAGAAAGCAAATGTAATTCAAGGTGGTAAATGTTATGATGAAAGCTTTGACCTGTTACTGTGAACCATTGATACCCACAGGCTGGGAGTGTTAATGATGGATTCATAAAGGACTTTGACCAGGAGGAGGATGAGGGATTCTCCTGATAGAGAGGGTAAGGATTTCCTGGGAACATCCACCAAGGCATAAGTTCAGGAAACAAGCAGATAGGGCTGTGGCACCCTGTGCTCTGTGTAGTAAGACCAGGAGGGGTCTGTTCATTTGTTTAAATGCAGGAGTGAACTGTACATCATTCCTGATGGCAGTATGCCTTCTTGTGTAGTGAATACAGGGACTAAAGACAGTGATCTGTGAGCATGTTCCTGAATTCTCTGAGTGTGTAATGATAGAGCCAGGCATGTGGCAGGGGAATGGAGTGAAGGAAGCAGACCATATGGGATGTGTGAAGTTGCAGGCGGAATATGGGTGTTGAATAGCCCTGGAGTTTGAATCCTAATTCTCCCAATTTCCTAGCTGTAGAATCTCGGTGATGTTTCTTTGTCTCTGAGCCTCAGTTTCTTCCTCTATGACATTGAAAGTTTCCATTTCTTCTACGACATTGGAGCTATCATTTCTTGGGGCTTCTGGGAGAACTGAATTCTGTTCCGGGACCTAGCCTATGGTCAGAAACTGTTAAACTTCATCTCATTCCTGATGATTATTAAAGATTGAGCCTGTAGGAATTACTATTTTATTTGCAGGTGAGAAAGAAGAAAACTGAGACTGACCAAGAGGTTTCTCCCTTGGATACAGTAATACTTTTATGTAAACTCTGAAATACAGGAAAAGGGACAGAATTTTGTGAAAAGATGCAGTCAGTTTTGGATCTCTTGACTTTGAGATGTCTGAGAGATCCAAGTCCTGGCTGTAAAAAACACATGTATGTTTGGAGGTCAGAACTAGAAATACAGGCCTGAGATTCATTGGCATATAGTTATATATTTGCGGGATTGGGGTTATAGCTCAGTGGTAGAGTGCTTGCCTCACACTTGAGAAGTACTGGGTTTGATCCTTAGCACCACATAAAAAATAAATAAAATAAATAAAGATATTGTGTCCATCTTTTAAAAAAAATCTTAAAAAAAAAAGAAAATGCATGATTTGGCCTTGGAGAATGCTTGTAGACTGAGGAAAGGACTTGATCATGGAACCCTGCAGAAACTGACAGTAGAAAGAAAACTGGCTGCATTGTGGAGAGGGAGAGGAAAGGAAGAGAGTTGAGGCCCAGGAAACAAAGCAGGAAGCTGTGACACTATTCCTCCAAATGTGGGCTGCGGATTCCAGGTGCTCACTAGGTGCTGGAGTCACAGTGCACAAGCTCTTCAGGGAACCAGTGAAATAGGAGTGGTCTGGAAAAAGGAAATGAAGGTTCTGAGTGTGCAAAGTTGAAGAAATCCATTTAAAACAATCAAAAGACAAAAAAAATTATTGTGGGATGAGGGTGCTTTTAAGTACATTTGATTAGTTTAGAGGTGAGGCTTGCAAAAGTGGGAATGACAATGACTTGGGGGCATCAAGGGAGCACCAGACATAAACCAGCATCTCCTGGGGCACTGGTAAGACTGGTAAGCTCCTATTCCTTCTCTGTCCCTTCTCCCTTCAATAGGAAGAGTGGCAGGTCCACACATCCTCATTATTAAGAGTCCCTCAAGGTGGGCTTGAAAGCCCGTGGCCAGACATTGTCTGGTGCCTGATGCCATAAACAGTATTGGAAAGCAGAGAATTTTAGGGACAATGATGGCTACCTTTGTGATCAATAAGGCTTATCAATGCTATAGAAAATATTTCATCATGATTACTACCATCTCTTGTTTTCTTTTTGTTTTTCTGAGTTTAGTAAGCCCCCAAATTTTACAAATTTTTCATTTATCCACAATCGGACTTCTATTGCCAAAGCATATTTTTAAATGTACAAAACAAAATTGAGCCTGTGGGAGAACAGCTGCCTAGGAGGAATCCAGCAGCAAACTAACCCTCCCCCCCCCCCCGCCCCCGACTTGCTTGGGACATAGTCACTTCCCTGCTGTGATCCTGCCTTTACAATCTGTTCTTTTTTTAGCAATTTTCTATCAAATTGCACTTTGTAGAACCATCACTGAGCTCCTTTTAAACATTAAAATCCAGTGGCATTAACTGGACATTTTCTTTGACTTCTAGCATCTTTTCATCATTATCTTTAAAGTTTTTTTTATTGCTTTGGGCTGATACATAGATGGACCTATCTGGCCTATCAGCTGCTGCTGCTGCTGTCCCTATTTGTTTTACTGGTTCTGTTTCTTACTTCCTGACTGTGGACTTTCTGTAGGACTTAGTTGATCTGGGGCTTTTCTTCCTAGGAGCTGGTGTTTCTTACCCACCTTAGTTGTTATCTCAGCATCCATCCTATTATCTCAGGACCCACCTTCCCAAGCTCACCTCGGTTTCCTTGGATCAGCTTCAGGTTGCCCTGCCATTGTATGTGGCTGAAAATTCCTTTATGTGCTGTTATTCTTTCCTCTGAGCCTGGCCCTGCCCTTCAAGTGTCCTTTCTTTCACTGGGCTTCATTCTTATAGCCATTGGAATCTTGATACCCCCAAGGGCCTTTTCCTCCCCATCATTCCTTGAATCCACCAAGATGCTAAATTTGGTCACCTTTTGTTTTCTGCATCCCCAAGGACAAGCCCCTCCTTCACAGTTTCACTTCTTCTCTAATCTGGATCCTTATAGATTCTTGAACTCTTTGCCTGATTTCCCTCTCTGCTTCCTTCAGAGCCTCTTTGCTACTGCTGAATTGTATTATAGTCTCATACAGAACTGCCACTGTCTTCCCTTGCAGAATTCTTCAGCCTCACCTGCAGCTTCTCCCTGTGTGGTCACTCATGTGACCCATTCAGCTTTGTGAGTGCTGCTCTTGCTCAGGACAAACCCTCCACTCAGGACAAACACTCCTGTTCCCCTTTGTACCAGGATAGTTCCTCTGATCATCTTGTCCCTTCCACTCTCTACCCACTGTCCTTGTCCTTACCATTCTTTTCAATCTTCTCTTAGTCTTAACTCCTTCACAGAGCCTCTCTTGTGGTCCTGCCCCAAACTCATATAACCATCTTGACTTTTTATGTAAAGCACTAGTGTTGCATTTTATTATATAGTTACATCAAAGCTCCTCATCGTTGATTCTAAAATCCAATAAAGTTGGAAAACTGAAAGATGGATCTATCTACTATCTGTCTATTTTGTAGTACTGGGGAATTGAACCCAATGATACTCTACCACTGAATTACATCCCCAGCCCTTTTTATTTTAATTTTTAATTTATTTTTTTAGAGAGAGAATTTTTTAATATTTATTTTTTAGTTTTCGGCAGACACAACATCTTCATTTGTGTGTGGTACTGAGGATTGAACCCAGCGCCGCGCGCATGCCAGGCAAGCGCACTACCGCTTGAGCCACATCCCCAGCCCCCTTTATATTTTTTAAGACTGGGTCTCGACAAGTTGCTGAGGCTGGCCTCAAACTTTGTATTGCCCTGCCTCAGTCTCCTGAGTCACTGTGGTTACAGGCATGTACCTCCATGCTGGGCTGAAAGCTGTATGATAATCTTGTCACAAAACTTTGGCAAAACCTCTCTGGATATGAACTGTCTTTTTAATACTTGGTAGTTTTATTGGAGGATAACTATTATAGTAACAAAGCCAGAGAGTTTTACAGAGACCACTAGTATGGAAATTTTTTATTTTATACATACAGTTTTAAAACAAATAAACTTACTAATAAGATTTCATCTATTTACTGACATTGTGAGTTTGATGAATTTACTGAACATTTATTATGGCACTCTTATGACCTCTTTCCTAACAAGGTGGCAGAAACCAGGACTCATGCCCTTTGACAATGCTTATTAACAAAGCAAATACCATTTTTTAGCTAACATGCCACATATTGGATAATTCCTACTAAATTATGCCTCAGATCACAGTCAAGACACGTTCTTACCTCCTCAAACTAGAGCCTTTATTATGAATTGCATAAAGAATACTGAATGCTATATTTTACATTTTGGATAAAATATAACTATTTTGTTGGACATGGGCTAGCCTTGAAGAAGCATGATAAAATCTATTTTAAGTCTCTTAGTTATCATCTAAAATGTATCTTCAAAAATATATCAAAAGATATTAAGGTCCTCACTTATCTACATTTTATTCTTTATAATTACCTCAGGATTCTGCTTAAATGCAAGCAACACAGTCCTAGAAAGGCAGGTAGTTGATTGATTAGGTTTTCCACAGTAATTGATGATTATTGACAGAATCAGACTGATATTTTTATTGCTTTTAAATTTTTTTTTTTATTTTGTATGTGCGCTGAGCTTCAAACTCAGGGCCTTGTGTGCTAAGCTTATGTTCTTCCACTGGACTACACCCCCAAACCTTCATGCCATTTTAAAAGTTGGAAAATATATTTTTGCTTCAATATAAAGGAATTAGTTTTGAACATTCATTATGACATTGCCTGACCTACTATTAAAGAAAAACAATGGCTAATTAATTTTCAAAGTTGTAAGTTTTTTCTTGTTTAAATTTTGTCCACATAAAGATCAGTCTATAGAAGGTGATTAATTCAAAACAGATTTTAAATAAAACATTTTCAGATGTAAGTGATGTTAGAAAATTTTAGTTTTCCATCCTGTAAAGCATATATAGTACTTCTTCCTTTTTCTGTAACTCACAAAGGCTATTTAAAAGTGGAGCTATCAGCTCTGGCACATAAAACCCAATATACATGTATAACTGTGTAGCTAAGTGAAAAATTAGGAAATCAATGCACTCTCAGACAGAAGACCCTGAAAAATAATAGCCTGATATTGGAATTAACTCAAAGGGAATTAGCAGTTAAATTAATTGTCCAAACCCGTTGTTGGTTACCAAAAAATTGATTTAACTTTGATTGATTTAGCTTGGGGATGTGGCTAAGTGGTAGAGCACTGCTTAGCATTTCTGAGTCTCTGGGTTCCATCCCCAGCATAGTACGTGAAGGTAGATAAGTCTAATTCAAGAGATTTGAACAAGTACACTGAAAATACTCATATCTAGGGCATAGACACAAATCTCTTTGGCAAACAGGACTGTTGCTGAGTTATTTTCATTTTTTTCCTTTGGTACAGAGAGCATTAAGATATGGTTGTGTGTTATGGTAACTGAAAGGTATTCTCACATACAGTCAGAAACACCCTGAATGAAATAATGCTTATGCTGATCTCATTAGACTGCCAGGATCTTCTTGTTTTGAGCTTCTCATAATACAGTGTGTGTTTCCTGAGTGTGCAAAGTACACATGCCCAATTGCCAGGATGGTCAAATTTATTTGATGAATTGGGGCGGGGATGAAGTTTTCAAATCTATACTATAGTGTAAAATGCAAAGTTGCCATGCATGTAAGGGAGCAAACACGAAATTTCAAAGAAATTAAAGGCATAGGAAGTAACGAGAAATTTGCCTTGTATTCTCCTCGGCTGGGGAGGACAATGCAGTACTCAGACAGAATTTCAGCAGTTGAATTGTTGTGTTTCTAACTGGCTGAACTTTGGATTTTGTATTTGTAGAGTTTCTTAGGACCACATGGATGGTGATGATTTCTGAGATCTTTTTTTTTAGTGGAGGTAATTGGAGATTAAACTCAGGGACACTTAACCACTTAGCCACATCTCCAGCCCTATTTTGCACTAATTGTTTAATGTTTATTTTTGCTGAGGCTGGCTTTGAACTCACCATCCTGCTGCCTTAGCCTCCTGAATTGCTGGGATAACAGGTGCACGCCACCATGCCGGTAACTTCTGAGATCTTAACCGTGTAGAAGAAGGAGTAAACACTAGTGCATCATCACTCTGACTGACTGACGTGAAAGGAAGAGGCACCAAAGTTAAGACCAGGGACTGGATTTGTAGCCCAGTGGTAGAGCACCTGGCTGACATATGTGAGGCCTGGGGCCCATCCTTTGCACTGCAAAAATAAAATTAAGATCAGAAAGGGTTATTTTGGAAAGTCATGTCATGAGGAGACCAAACTTGACAACACAGGAAATTAGGATAGTTTACTCCACCCAACTCTCCATGTTATTTTGTTTTATTGGTACATTCTAAGTATACAGAACTTTGGGATTTGTTACATTTTTAGCACATGCATACAATGTAACAATACAATTTGGCTCTCCAGCACTTCCCCACTATGATAGTTTTCAAGGTTCTGTGTTCAGTAAAATAAGACAGTCATAAAAACACAAACCTGATATGTTCCAGTTATATGTGGATATTTAAGATCATCAAACTCATAGGGACAGAAAAAAGAATGGTGGGTGTCGGCCTGGGAAAATGAAATTGTGTAAAGGATACAGAGTTCCACTTTTGCAAGGTGGAGAGATTCTGGAGATTGGCTTTGCATCTGAATATACTTCATGCTACCAAATTGAAACTTCAAAATGGTTAAAAGGGCAGATGGCATGTTGAATGTGTTTTACCAAAGTTTTTAAAAAGTCAAGTTGTAAGATGGTTCATGTACCTCTCCTTTTTGTTTGTGTGAATTAAGCTTTATTACAAATGTTTTTTTTCTTATGGGTTTTGTTTTGGAATGTTATTTCACTGTATTCTACTGTGTTTCTTAATAGGCACCAATTAAGAGCAGCAGCTATGGGGGATCCTGGACTCTTCAAATTGCAGTTTGCCCCCTTCAGCAGTGCCTTAGATGTTGGCTTTTGGCATGAGTTGACCCAGAAGAAGTTGAATGAATATCGACTAGATGAAGCCCCCAAGGACATTAAGGGTTATTATTACAATGGTAAGGTGGTAATAAACTGCCTCTCCTATCATCTTCTGGATCCTCTCTGTCCTCTAGTATAGTACCAGATTACTTATTTATCTATTTATTTATTATTTTTGTAGACCTAGGCCTTGCACATGCTAGACATGCACTTGACCACTGAGCTACACCCCAGTCCTCAGCTTTTCTTTAGAAAGGAACTCCCATTTCTTTTATATTAAGTGCTCTTCACTTTCTTTTTTCCTTTCTGACTTTCGACCCACGTTCCTTTTTCTTTTCTCTTGTTCTGGGGAAAAGAAATAGAATAGTAAAATGCAAGTTATTAATCTGAATACTGATTAATTAGTTTTACGGAAAGAAGAGATCCAAAATATTTTTCCCCCCAGGAGTCCTTCTTATAATTTTGGTAAATCCCTCACAAAATCCCTGTCACGTTCTGCCATTATCCATACAGATATTATCTGTGTGTCACAGATAAGCAGGGATTGGATGGTGCCCTTGGAGCTTCATCAACAAAGAGAACAAAACGATTGCAAATATTTTTGTTATGAATGCTACTGTTTCTGACTTGTTATTGAAGATGCAATCATTCTTCTGTTCAGGTGATTCTGCGGGACTGCCAGCTCGCTTAACATTGGAATTCAGTGCTTTCGACATGTGAGTATTTATTTTCACAATCTAAAGAACTGTTCTTGGAAAGGAGTGAGCATTCTCACCTCCCTCAGAGGTGGACCACAAGAGAAGCTGGAGAGGGTCTGGGGAGCAGAGCCAGGGCCTCAGGTTCCCTTGTGCCTCCTGTTAAGATAAGTGCTAGATGCTTAGGACTTTCTGGTTCATTTTTAAATATTTTTTTTAGGTGTCAATGGTTCATTTTTTAGCAGAAAAAAAAATGAATATTTTTCAGAGCCTTGTAGGAACCAGCTACCATCTAGATTGAGACTTAGCGAGCATCTCTCCAGATTTTGATTGTCGCTTATATTTTACGATTCTTTATTCTCTTGACTTACTCCTTTAGTAGCGTATGCATTGATCAATGAATGTTTATTAAGCCAGATTGGTATAGGAGCCACTGTGCAAGACATTATGGGAATGTTCAAAGGATATGACAGATATATTTCTTTTTTTAAATCCACTTGGCAACTAGGGGAGTTGCTGGAGAGAAGAGAGGCATATACTGAACACTTAACTGGCTAGGCATTTCTATAAACTTAATCCTTTCAGATCTGCCAAGTGTGATTTTTCACTTTTTCAGATGAAGAGACTTTGGGTCAAAAGATAAAATGGGTCAAAAAGTCACAGCTAGCTAAATTTAGAAAGCACAGTGAAAGAGCACTTGTGTTGCTCTCAGTGAGAGAGCACTTGTGTAGCATGGAACACAAGTGTAGCATGGAACTTGGGTTCCATCCCTAGGACTTGGGGGGGGCCGGTGAGGGGAAAACTAAAATGTATTCAGAAGTGTATTTCTGAATTGTAGCAGTTTTGGCTTAGAACATGTTGAGTTTGAGTGACAGTATCCCCCAGAAATGTCAAGATGGACTGAGTCCAAGAGAGAGGTGAGTAGTTGGTATGGTGGTCATCCATGCAGAAAAAGCCATGAGGCCATATGCAGGAAAGAGAGCAGTGGATGAGAAGAACAGAGGGTCTGATCAGTGAGTGGCTCTGATTTAGAGGATGCAAAACTGGGAAATGGATTGTCATAGGATAGTCTGAAAAATGAAAAGTCCTATATAAACCAAAGGAGGAAGGGCTTTGATGAAGGAGAAGAAGATCAACAATGTGAGAAGTCCAGAGGTCAGAGTTCAGTACAAGGGTCCTTAGGCTTGTGGATGAAAGCATTTGTGGTCCTTGTGAATTCATTTTCTCAAACTAAAGTTTACACAAAGTTAGAACGGGGGGGAGGGTTGCAGTTAGACGCATAACCATGTTGAGGGGCCTTAAGATTATGGAAGATTAAAGAAGTAAAGGCTCTGGTGAGATCCACTTCCACTGTCTGCTACCTCAGCAGGGTCAAGATGAGGAATTTTGGGGAGAGCAGAAGTCTTTGTAAAGTCACATGGTTTCTCCAAGTGGCAGTAGTATAGTCAGTGGTTAGGCTATTGCAAATAAAGTGTCTCTAGAATTCTTTGTTTTATTTCTCAAAAAAATCAATACATTTTATTCTTTTATCTCCATCAGATTGCAAAATTAAAAGCATAACACAGGGCTGAGGATATAGCTCAGTTGGTAGAATGCTTTCCTTGCATGCCCAAGGCCCTGGATTCAATCCCCAGCACCAAATACACACACACAAAAATTGGCAAATCTTACTCTATATTAATTGAATTGTACCTCAATAAAATTGACACAAAAATTGTTTAAAAAAAAAAGTATAACATAAACCCCAAACAGTGTTAGGCTTTATACATTTATAAAGTGTGTCTTGGCCTTTCTTTTCTCCTTTGGAATTTTCTTGATCCATCAAATTTCTGGTGATTACTTCTCAAAACAAATTAAGTACTAGTAAGCTCTCTTGGTGTTTTGGCAAGACTGATCAACTTTGGGGGCAACTGCAATATAACAATGAAAAGACTGAAAATGTACAAGCATTAAAACTTTTATTCTTTGAGACATTAGTAAGAAAAAAGCAGCTCAAGGAAGTTAAATTTGATCTTATTACAAAATCCAAGCATACAAATCTTGAGTAATCCATTTTGGTCAAAGAAACTCTGTGATCCTGCATCTATGACTGTCACACAAATTGCTTGATTACGCTGGTGATACTTTTTCCTTTACCCATTCAGTACCACCAGTGTGTGAATCACTGTGGCAGACACTGGGGAGGTGAGCAGGAGGAAAACATGGCCCCTGTGCTGTGAAAATAGCCCTGAATTTGAAGTTTGAAGACCTGGGACTTATGGCTAATTAAGTGTGCTACCTCAAATAAGTCTTGTGTTTTTATTTGTTTTGTTTTGTTTTTAGCTTTTTTTTCTCATCTCTGGGCTTCTAATGTTCCCACTACTATTAAACGTCTGTGTTTTTCTGAGTCTCTCTTTTGTAGCATGATTAGGAATTTTAATACAAGCATTTAGGACTTTCCTCAGAAGGTAGGAGATTTCTGTGTCCAAGTTATCTGTTATTGCTACTTTCTTTGTTTTTATCATCATTTATCTTGCATGGGTTTGTGGGGGGAAATCTTTATGAATTTATTAATCAAACTGAATGTCTACAATTTGTAGGACTGTGGGTATTAGAAATGCAAAGACTTAGGACTCTAGGGCTCCACTGCAGTATGAGAGAGATGGGGAGAGAGGAGGAGAGGACAGATATTTGCATTGTAGTGTGCTCAGTGACTAATAAATGTGGAGAGGTGATTATTATTTCAGGAATACTCATTGATTGCTTCCTCTGTGTCTTGATTATACTGTGTGCACTAGGCACTGGGCATTCAGAGAGGAAGGAGAAACAGTTGAGAGCGAACAGCCCTGGTTCTTATCTGTTGAAGCCAAAGGTGTCTCATGTTTGCATAGCACCAGATAAACCCCTTTGACTCTGGGCTCCTAGTCTTTTTTTAAAAAACAAAAACCAAAAAACATATTTTTTTGTTTTATTTGGGTGTTTTTGTTTTATTTGGATGCTGTGGATTGAACCCAGAGCCTCATTTATGCAAAGTATATGCTCTTAAGACTGAGCTACATCCCTTCCCTGAGGTTCCTAGTCTTAAGGATCTCTGTTAGCAGTTAGCAGCACCAGGATGCTGTTCTTTAAATTACATGGAGTGAGTTGCTCAAGTAGTCTTTAATCAGGTGCCATGCCTTGAAGATGAGAGTATGGTCTTAGAGTAGGTTGTGCCATTGAACCAGACACAGAAATGGAAGAGCTCAAATGCAAAGAAGGTTTATTTCTTGCTTACCTAATAGTCAGGGATGGCATCTGGTTGTCTTCCACCTTGTGGCTCCATCATCCTCAAGGGCTTTGCCTTTGTGCTTTAGTTAAGTCTGAGTTGTTACTTTCAAGTAACAACTGGGAGATGGGAAATAGAGCCAGAGTGAAAATAGGTGGAAGATGGAGGCCCAGCCTGTCTCTTAAAGAGCCTGGCTGGAAAGGGACATGTGTTACTACTCCCCTCAGATTCTTTTGAGAAGAGATGTGCCTTTCTGGCCAGAAAGACTGGAAAATGGTATGCCTGGCTATAAGCATTGAGTATGTCATCAATTTCTGTTGAAGAGAAAGGTCGGTTTTGGATGACAATCTCTGTACCCAAGTGAAATGGTTAAAAAAAAAAAAAATCTTTCCTGGGCCCTCTTTATCCTGAAGATTATTTATTTTTATCTTTAATCATAAGGAAAATTTTTTTCTAAGCCTCAAATTAGATCTGATTGGAAGAAGATAAGGCATAACTCTTGCCCTCAAAGAACCTAAAAAGTAGTTGTGCAAAAGCCTGTGCGCAGGACACAGGTTGTGTCTGTCTTGTCCTCTCCTGTGCTGCCTGCATCTACCATAGGGTTAGTGCATACTAGTTGCTTAAATAACTGTAGGCTGTCAAAATGGGATGTGGTATTTTTGGAAAGATACCAGTGGACTCCATTAAGGATGTTATAAATTAAAATTCAGAGATTGTTAGGGAAAATAGGAGAAAATGAAGCAAGGGTGTGATTCCCCAAGCTCCCCATAGTTATGCAAAGCTGTTGTGTGGAGTAAAGAACTCTGTAGGTATAAAATTCAACCTCTGTTCTTCTGGAGGATTTATTCTGTTCTGGTTACCCGCTGCCAGGAAATAACTGGTGCATACTACTGAGATTTTAAAAAACATTATGTCCCCACATAGGCCCAGAATTTAGACCTTTGTGAAATCCATACTTTACCAGGTTTGTTAGTCAGCCTGGCATTACTACAACAAAATAACTGAGGCATCAAACTTTATGAAGAGAAAAGATTTATTTAACTCCCAGTTTTGGAAGTTAAAAGTCCAAGATCAGGGATGGGGTGGGTTGGGGACCCATTTGTTTAGCCTCTTGTGAGGGAAACAAGTGATGGCACATTATTGCAGAAGCATGTGCAGGAACGAAAGGTCACATCTTCAACAGGATGAGAGAGCAAGAGAAGGGTGGGGCCAATATCAGGCTTTTATAGCAGTACTGGCAAGGAGTCCCAGGAGAACTGCCGAACTGCCTTAGGAGGGCATGTCCCCAAGGACTAGGAGCCTCCCACTAGGCCCCACCTCCTAAAGATTCCTTCACCTCCCACTAGTAGCACCCTGAGGACCAGGCCTTTAAACATGTGGGCCTTGGAAGGACATTTCACATCAAAGGGCACCAGGTTAGTATGTACATCATTGAGAATTCCTTCTTGGGTTTAGTATGTAGGGGAGATTTCTAATTCATACTCTTTTAGCAGCTTTATTGAGAGAAATTTCACCTGCTATGAAGTCCCCCCCCACTTTTTTAAAATATTTTTTTTAGTTGTGGTTGGATGCAATAACTTCATTTTGTTTATTTATTTTTTATATGTGGTGCTGAGGATTGAACCTAAGACCTCACACGTGCTAGGCAAGCGCTCTACTGCTGAACCACAACCCTAGCCTGAAGTTTCCCCTTTTAAAGTATACACATCAGTAGTTTTTAGTATGCCCATAGAGCTGTGCAATCGTCACTATTATCATCACTCCAAAAAGAAACCTCTAGTAGTCATTCTCCATCTGTCTCCTCCCTTTCCCCAGCACTGGGCAACCAAGAATCTACTTTGTGTCTGGGTGAATTTGATTAGTTTGGACATAAGTAGAATCATAGTAAACTAAACTACAAAATAGTGTCAGAACTGTTCGAGTTAAAATTTCTCATCCCTAAGTATTGGGCTTTTCCTTCTATTATTATTATTATTATTATTAATTATTATTATTATTATTAAATTTATTTCCCCAATAGAATTTTAGTCCTAAATAATGCTTCTCCTTTCCAATCCTCATCATTTATTACCTGGCCTAAGTGTTGGTGTTTCTAGGAGCCATCCTGGCAGTAGCTTGGGTTCTTAGGAGATAGGTTCCTCCCCTTTCAGAGTAAGGCTTTGACATGGCCCTCATGTACCTGTTACATTTGGACACTTGGGAAGAAGTGAAACTTCCTCTTCTGTACTTGTATTTGAATTAGTTCATAGCATCCTCCCTGTGTCCCAGGGTCCCATTTCAGCAGTAATTCCGTAGAGTTAAGTCTGGGTGGAAAGGCCTAGCTTACCAACTGCTCTGCTTCCTTTTCCTTCACTGTAGGCCTAATCTTGCCCATTGTGATTTCTCTTTCTCCTCAAGTCTATCTTTGATGTCCTCATCTCACCTGGATGAAGAATATTCCCTTATTGGAGGAGCATGGTGACAAACAACCTGTGATTTGCTGACTCACAGCTCCTAAGGGAAGGCTTCAGCCTTTGAGCCATCGCTGTCTGCCTCCCTCCCCCAACTTGGCATTTGAGCCTCACAGGCAGCATTGGAGAGAGTTCTTATATCCTGTCACACCTGCTCTAGGTTTAGAGCTCTTCTCCTTCAGCTCCCCAAACCCATTTTTTTTTTTTTTGAAGACAATAAATGAAAAGACACTGGTTATTTACACCAAGCAGCTACCATTAGTGTAACGAGTAACAGTGCATTCTCTGCATTGGTTGTAAATGGCAGTAATATCAGGTCATTAATGAAATGCATATATTCATTTTGCATCTATAACCTCTGAAACATAAGTTAATCATCTCAGAAGAGAGAGCAGATTTGTCCATGTCTGAATTTGTATTCAGAATCAACTCATCATCTCTTTTCCTAACTTTGATTTCTCTGAGGATCTTGAGGTCTTGGGGGGCATTGTAGCGTGCATGAACCATGTGGTGCCATAGATTGACAGGTGGCCCAGGCACAGGACATTTTGTCTGCTGACTCTGATAGCCCTTGGGGATTTGCTCAGCAGCAGCCAAGTGCAGAGCCCAGATCGTGGAATAAGCAGAGGAAATGTGCTTACAGCTCTCTGGGAGCTTAGTGTCCTCCACTTGGATGTAATGGCCATTGTTCTTACAAATGCTCTAAAATATTATGTTTCATTTTATGTGTCCTCTATTACCAGAGAAAATGGGAGCTAGCTTTCTGTAATAGAGGATTAAAGCAGGGCCCTGGGGCCGGGCAGCACAGTGCCTTGAAGTCAACTAGTTCTGGTTTTAGATTTGACCACCCAGAGTTATATGACCTGGGGCAGGTTGCTTGAGTCTTTAAGTGGGGAAAAGAGCTATTAATAAGAACTCACACTTGGCATACTTCTTGACCCAAGGTTTTCCCTCTTAGATTGAATATAAGAAAGAATAAAAGATAGAAAAGGAATTTCTGTTTGGGAGGTAGTGAGGAGCAGCATGCTGTCGTAGGCTTCTTGGGGAATGGCACCTGCTTCTCAGTCCTGGAATGATGGTGTTGGTCCCACGCTTAGTCTTCTCCCGGCTGGGCGAAACTGGTTTCCTCGCCATTCCCCTGGTTCACACAGGGTCCCTGCGGTGCCTGCTAACTGAGTCTCTCTGTGTCTAGGAATGCTCCCACACCTGCACACTGCTGCCCTGCTGTAGGGACACTGTACAACACCAACACACTGGAGTCTTTCAAGACTGCGGATAAGAAGCTCCTTCTGGAACAAGCAGCCAATGAGGTTAGCCATTTTCTGTGGGCCTGGCAGGTAACATGTTTCTGATCGGGCACATGGGTCTGATGCAGAAACTAGTATATAATAAATACTTGAAGATGTTTGCAGGTCTCTGTTTATTTCTCTATAGAGAAATAAATTGCTCCTTCTGTACTGGCAAGAAGATCAGGGAGAAGACACTGGCTCTCAGCTGGACATAGGCCAGAGGGTGAAAACTCAGGTTTGCTGATCTCCAGTGAGCACTTTGGAGAAGCCTGGTCTCTCCCTGAAAGTTACATTCCTGTGGCTGAATGCATCCAGGTGCTCTGTGCCTTGTGCCCCAAAGAGGCTTGGTCGTCCTGTGCATGACGATGCCATGGGAGGTTAGTTATACAGAATCTCCAGCACCTTCAGGGCTAAAGCTAATCTGCTTCTGATTTATAAGGCCACTGTTGGTCTCTTTGGACTGTATTTGGTCACAGCAGATCAGCTGTAACTCCCATCACCTGCTTTCTCTTCTCTCTTGTCTTTTTGGGACATGATGTTCTCTATACCTGGAATATCTTTCCTTTGCTTCATAGCTGAGTTAAAAGAATTTAAATAGGGATAGAGAGAAAAAAGAGGGACAGTTTATCCCAATCCTCCTTACCACTATTAAGAGTATATACCCACTATTGTGGGTATATACTCTTATAAAGCCCATGTAAATGAAATGACTATATGGAAGAGACATCTGGACTCCCATGTTTATTGTAGCACTGTTCACAATAGCCAGGAGGTGGACTCAACTGGGATGTACATCAATGGCTGAAAGGATTAAGAAAATATGGTACATAAATATGGTGGAATATTATTCAGCCATAAAATGAGAGATCCTGTCATTTGCTGTGACATGGGTGGAACTAAGTGATATAGCCCGGCAGAGTATGACAGTCACTGCATGTTCTTATCTTATGTGAAAGCTGAAAATGTTGATCTCATAGGAGTAGAGAATAGAAGAGTGGTTACCAGAGGTTGGGAATGGGAGAGGAGAGAGAAAATATAGAGAGGGTGGATAAAAGACTTTTTGAAAGTACCATGCTTAAAACAAAAACAACAATTGTAGGAGAACAAAAAAGAGGGGGTTTCCTATTTTTGTGGGCACAATGGTCAGGGAAGAAAATCTCTCAGCCGGTCCCAAGGCAGGCTTCCCGTACATCCCTCTCAGTGGATGAGGCTCGTGACTTAAGTGGTGATGGCTGGTCATTTTTCTGGACCTGTGACCTGACTGCCTCTGGATCTCTTGCCTTGGCTGCACACTTAAAAGGGAACCTCCAAAGAGTTGAGACAGTTCTTAATCTATCAAGGGGAAAAGTAGGTTGTCTTCACAGGAATTCCACCCCTTGACACTTGACAGGGGCTCAGACTTCTGGCGGTTTACACTTTACCTTCATGTTGGCTCAGGAGAAAGCCAGGGCCTGCTGTTTCAGGTCCAGTTCCTCCAAAGCCATGATGTCAATGGTAAAGGCTTATTTCTCCTTGCTTTTTCCACAGCTGTCCTTGGGGAATGGTTCTTCTGTTGGGGTGACTATTTTGTCCTGCTTAGCAACACAAAGTTTAGCAGCTAATCTTAGCTACTAAAACATCTTGTGACCAGGACCAGCTTTAGCTTCCAAAGTTCTTGTGGAGTGTACATAAACTTGTATTTCATTCTCCTTTTCATCTCTCAAGGCAGGATAATCCCAAGTGTGGCTTTGAGAAATCCCCTCACTGTAGTTGAGATCACTTCCTTCAAGAATCCCTGCTGGGTGATGTTACCTACTTCTATGATAGCAAGTCCAGTCTGTTATTACCTACTTCTATGATAGCAAGTCCTACATGGTGTTGAACTTGTACATTTATGCCTGTCTCTCTCCCGAGATTATGAGCTTCCTGAGGGCAGGGGCTGTGTCTTTTATTTCTGCAACCCTGTTGTAGAAAATAAGTAGGTAGCTACTGAAGGATGTCAGGAATGCACAGGAGTGACCTGGTTGTCTCTTTTGTGCTGAGATTCCCATAGAGGAGATTCTTTGGCTGGAGGAGATGCTTTGGCTGGAGGAGACGCTCCCTTACTTGGCTCAAGAGCATGGCTGACAGGCAGTGTCAAGTGGGCCAGGAAGTAATGACCCTCTTCAGTGCCCAGGATAAGCAGTGCTGGGCCTCAAAACAAGAAGAGCCTGGGGCTTCTCAGTTTCACACTTTGCTTGACAGTGAGAAGCTCAGAGTTGCTGGGCAACCTGTCTTAACGCTTTTCTTTCTTTTGGCAGATCTGGGAATCCATAAAGTCAGGTGCTGCTCTTGAAAATCCTGTATTCCTCAACAAGTTCCTCCTCTTGACATTTGCAGTAAGTAAATAGGCTCCCTGTTGTATTGAGACTGGTGAAATCCCCAGTTCATTCTGGTGGACCAAGAGGACAGGCTGCTCTCTTCTCTCTGAAGGTGTTACCTCGTGTTATTTGTTATAGCTGTCAAAGAAGCTCTAATTTGATTAGTGGCCAGATAATGCTTTATTACAATGCAAAATGAATTCATTCGTACTGATCCCACTGTTAGTAGTTGCATAGTTTCTATAACACAGTGACCCAACTCCTGTTATTAAGGACATTATGAAGTCAGGCTTAGGGAGCAGTGGTTTCATTATTGTCAACTAACATCTTTGTTAAATACAGTCCTGCAAAGCTTAGTTGCTAGGCCCAGTGTGTTAACTGTCATTATGACAAAATACCTGAGATAATCAACTTATAAGGAGAAAATTTATTTTGGCTCATGGTCACTTGGCCCTGTTGCCTTTGGACCTGTGGCAGCACTCATGGCAGGAGTTTATGGTGGAGAAGCTGCTAATTTCAGAGTGGCTAGGAAGCAAAGAGAGAGACAGGAAAGGAGGGAGGGGGGGTCCCAATATCCCATTCTAAGACACATCCCCAGTAACCTCAGTTTCTTTCACTATGACCCCTCCTAAATCCCCATCACCTGCCAGTGGGCATCACAGTCTGGCAACCAAGGCCTTAACATGTGGGCCTTTGGGGGACACTCCAGATTCAAACTGTAGCACCCCTTAAATAAGGGAAAAGAGCTTCTGGGTTAGAGGAGCTCACACGATGTGGCTTGACCATATAATTTTTTTTTTTTTTTTAACAAAGGAAGAACCGGGCATGTTGTCATATGCCTATACTTCAAATGCTCAGAGGGTGAGGCAGTATAATCACAAGTATGAGGCCAATTTGGGCAACATAGCAAGACCTTGTCTCAAAAAAAGTTTTTAGGTAAAAATTAATAAACAAAGGAAAATGCCTTCTATATATATGATCTAATTTTAAAATACATTAAGGGAAGCCTTGAAGAGGAAAAGGAATCACATGAGGGTAACATCACTGCCTACAGAGGGTACAGTTAAGGAGCTGGAGGGAAAGACTAAGTCTCAGTGAAGAGGCAAGTTAGGGAAAGGTAAGGGCTGCTTGTAAAGATATTAGCTACGCACACACATGCAAATGTGTGTAGAGATGGTCCCTGGCTTTTGATGGTTTGATTAGGATTTTCAGCCTTGTCTGAAAGTGTATCCATACAACCATTCCCTTTCTCACTTTCAGTACAGTGATCAATACTTTGCATGAGGTATGCAACACTTTATGGAAGAGGCTTTGGGTTAGATAATTTGGCCAATTGTAGGCTACTGTAAGTGGTCTGAGCACATTTAGGGTAGACTAGTCTAAGCTGTGATGTAGGTTAGGTATATTAAATGCATGTTTAACCCAGGTGATGTTTTTAACTTATAATGGGTTTACCTAGACATAACCCCATTGTTTAGAACATGTGAGGGCACGTTTGTAAGTGTAAGTAAAACTGATTTGTCCTTTAAGTTAACTGTATAATGTTCTGTCTAGTATATATTCCATAGACTCCTGTTGTACATTTAGGTTGTTTCTTTTCTTTCCTTTTTTTCAGTGCTGGGGATTGAACACAGGGACACTTTACCACTGAGCTATATCCCCAGCCCTTTTTATTTTAAATTTTGAGACAGGGTGTTACTATTGCTGAGACTGGCCTCAAACTTATGATCCTCCTGCCTCAGCCTTCTGAGTTGCTGAGATTATGGTATAGGTGTGTGCCATTAGGTTGTTTCTAATGTTCTCTATTATAAAAAATGCTGTAGGAAGCAATATTGACCATATTGATATATTTTTTCCTGCTCATTTTATTTGCTTAGAGTAAGTTCTTTGCTATAGATGAAGTGTGTATCATTACAGCTTCATCTGCTTCTCCTAAATGCCACCTCCCTTTTTTATTGCCCAAGCACAGAGGGAATGGTGGGACCCCAAAGATTATAGCAATGTGTGGTTATCTACAAGGAGCACATTTTCTAATAAGTTATGGTAATCATTTTTCTGTACATTTGATTACTTTTGTAGGTTCTCTATTAGGATAGATTTATTTAAATATTGCTAAATATTTATGTTGTTTTAGTTGAACATTAATACATTTCTTATACCAAGAATTCTCTTTAATAGAACATAGATAACAATTTGCCCTTAATGAGAAATAACAGCTCTGACTTAAAGTTTGGAGGCATTTCTCAGAGGTGTTATGTGTGTTGGCCTCACTGCCCTTTCTGAGTGTTCTTAGCCTGATTTACAAAAGAAAAAAAAATTAATTTCTCTTTTAAAATCTTCAGGCTCAAAGAGCCTTATGTTTAATTTAACCAAGGTCCTTTGTATCCTGAAAAGAATCCTAAGAAATTCAAGCTTTTGGCTTTTGAAGGTGACCTGATAAAACTCCTTAGAATGTGTGAGGTCCTTCATCTTGAATTGTTTAACCTTTCGCTAAAGATCAGTTATGACAAATCATTTAAGTACAAAGAAGAGAGAATCATCTCTGGGGGATGTTTTTGCTTTCCTTTCTGCTGTTTTTAGGCCTCAAAGGACCAGACACTTCATTAATTTCAATTTTTCAGTTTGTTTTGCCATCGTGAAAAGGGAGTTTTTTCTTAGTTGATCAATTAGTGGTAGAGTTAGACACTGTGGAAACTAATTAGTAGACCTTCTTATCTGGAAGCATGTTTATATGTAAATTTATATTTAAAGAGTCATCAGGTATGATTCCATTTGTATGAAAAGCCCAGAACAGACAAATCCATAGAGACAGATGATAGGTTAGTGGTTGTTTGCTAGAGGATAGAGAGGTAGGGGAGTAGAGAGATTCTACTAGAAGGTACAGAAATGGCTATGGGCTGATGAAAATATTCTAAAATTAGTGGTGATGGTGGTTCAGTTTTGTCCAAATTCTAAAAGAAAAAAAAAATCCCACTAAAATGGACAGCTTAACATGGTGAATTTTATAGTATATAAATTATTTCTCAATTTTAAAAAGGTCATCTGATGAGCAAAATGGTGCATACCTGAAATCCAAGCAACTTGGGAGGCTGAGGCAGGAGTATCTCAAGTTCAAGTCCAGCCTGGGAAACTTAGCAAGATTCTGTCTCAAAATTAAAAATGAAAAAATCTGTGGGGGTGGCCCAGGGTTATGGCTCAGTGTAGAGCGCTTGTCTAGCATGTGCGAGACGATGGGTTCAATACTCAGCACCACATAAAATAAGTAAAATACAGGTATGGTATTCTGTCCAACTAAAACTAAAAAATATTAAAAAAAAATAAATAAAAGATCTTGGACTATAGCTCTGTGGTAGAGTGATCCTGGGTTCAATCCCCAGTACCATTGAACAACAAACAAAAAGTCATACCAAGCCACAGTTTTTATTCTTATCAAGATTCAAGAAGAAATATTAACTATCTAGATAACTGTATTAGTGTCCAGTTGTCACAGATAAGTGAGGAAGCTGCTCAGTACCCATGTAAATCTGGTACTGTACCACATGAGTGATGCAGGCCCCAAACACTGCAGGAATTCAAAGACAAGAAAGAGCCCAGGTGGGAGCAGTATCAAGGATAGCCTCATGAATCCTCTTCCCTGGGTCAAATCCCCGTCCTTGGGTTGCTTTAACCTGGTATGGAAATGGCTTAAATCCCAGTGAAGATGAAAACACTTCTACCACTGTTGCTCCTTTGTATTTGAAACTTCAGTGTGACTCTTATGGTTAATCCTGCACACATTTTATCTCTGTTCCACATAGAAAATGAGCTGCCCCATGGCTGGGCCAAGGTTGATTCATTTTATCAAAATGGCTCATATTTTGCCTTGTACATAGCAAGTGCTTAGTTAATAGTTGTTGACTTGAATTTCACCAGCAAGGCATTTCAAAAAGCAATGATATATAGGTTCAGCACCCTTAATCTGAAACTTAAAAAAAATACTCAAGCAACAAAACTTTTTGAATGGTAACATATGATACCACAAATGGAAAATTCCACAACTGACTTTATGTGATGGGCTATAGTCAAAATACAGGCACATTAAAAATATCATATAAAATTACCTTCAGCCTGTGCATAAGATGTATATAAAATATAAGTGAATTTCATGTTTAGACTTGGGTCCCCTCCCCAAGATATCTCATTATGTGTATACAAATACCTCAGTACTTAAAAAAAAAAAAAACCCAAATCCATAATACCACTGGTCCCAATTATTTTATAGAAAGAATTTTCTCAGGCATGGGTACAAGAATGACATGGTTTCCTCAATGATGTGCTTAACTTATTTCATTGTGAAGAGAGCTGTATGGGCATTGGCATTCATTACTCCACCACATATCCATCAAGTGTGTGTGGTACAGTCATGGAAGCAGCTGAAGTCATGGAAACATAGTTCTGATCCCTCCCCCTTTACCTCTTTTGTTGTTATTGTTCAAGTGCTTTATCCTTTTCCAAGCTTCAGTTTCTGTCTATAAAATGGGATAATAATAGTTGTCTCTAAGGGTGGTTTGTATTAAAGCATGCCAATGATAATATCAATGACATATTGTACATTTTCTGTTAGCAAGTGATCAATAAAGTATGTTATGTTTACTGTCACATTATTAGTGTGTACTGTGAAAGGGTACTTGGGATTGTTTATAGAGGGACAATGCTGGGGATGCAGCCGAGGGCCTTGTGCCTACAAGGCAAGCACTACACCACCGAACTATATCCTCAGCTGGGAGGGTATTTGGGATCAAGGCAGAAGTTCTGTGTTCTGTTGGGATTTCTGTTGGGATGAGAATATTTGACAAGCTAGACATATTTTGTGTGCATCGCTTTCCTTTCTTAATTAGCTATGAGACATTACATTATTATATGCATTTCAGTTTAATTATTAGTGCTCTTCTGATATTTTATATGTTTTGTTCTAGGATTTAAAGAAGTACCACTTCTACTATTGGTTTTGCTATCCTGCCCTCTGTCTTCCAGAGAGTATTCCTCTTATTCAGGCGCCAGTAGGTTTGGATCAAAGGTTTTCATCAAAACAGGTATTAGCCTATAAAACAAATTCAGATAAAGTTGAGTTTAAGCAAACAGGAACACCTCTGGATGAAGAGGTGGTACTAGAATCCTCCAAAGGCCAGATGTATTCACAAATTGTGAAGTCATTTTCTAGAGGTAGAGAACAGTATTCCATGGTATGGAATTACATAGGTGTTCCATGGTATTTGGTGAAAGACTAACCCTGCAGGAAGGAATTATAGGAACATTTTGAAAGGCTGGAAGCACTTACCAAAATGTGGTTTTCGCTTTCAGTGTGTGGAAATATAAAGCAATATCTTTGGGGAAGAAAATCTTTGAAACAAAATACAAGAGCTTCCACCACCCTCACACTAAGTAGCAGAACGTCTCCATCATGCAGAACTAGGCATTGCCATTTAAGGAGGGCATTAGAGATCAGTCCTGAGAAGAGCAATTAAATTAATTAGGCTGGTGGAACACAGACCCCAAACTAGAGAATGTTGATTATTGTTTAAGGCAAAGATTGAATATTAAGATCATTTTAATTCAAGAAGCATATCAGTGACTAAAAGCCTATATTCTGAAGCCATAGAGCAGCTGCTAATGATTATAATAACAG
This sequence comes from Ictidomys tridecemlineatus, assembly GCF_052094955.1. Lineage (NCBI taxonomy): Eukaryota > Metazoa > Chordata > Mammalia > Rodentia > Sciuridae > Ictidomys > Ictidomys tridecemlineatus. Next base: position 40,008,072 of record NC_135492.1, on the reverse strand, counting down.
TAATAATAATAATAATAATAATAATAATAATATTAAGAACAAATTCAAGGTTTTACCTGAATTAGTGGTTTTACCTGACTAATTTGTCAAAAAGAAATCTACATTGGGGTAAAAATAATAATGAATGAGATGGACTGCTTGTGGGTATGGGGTTTCTTTTAAGGAGGAGCAAAAATGTTCTGAAATTATCTCAGTGATGGTTGTACAATTCTGTGAACATACTGAAAATAATCATTGAGTTATATATTTTAAATGGACAATTTGTATAGTATATCTTAATAAAGCCGTTAAAGATTATGGTAAAATTTATCAGTGGTAGGTTTATGTTCACAGGAAAGATAGAATACTTTGACCATCTCTCTCAGCCTCTGTGATTGACAACTTAGGGAACCACCACGCTGTACCATAAAATGTCCCTTTGTTTCCCTAAGACACATCACCATACACATAGAAAGTGTTATGTAAAAGTCAAATGGTGTTATTAGGGGGCACTTTTGTGTTTATTTGCTACAAAAATCCAGCAGAGTTTTGGTCAGTAATTTGTAGTCTTTTGGCTTTAAGGTACTTTGTATTTAATATCAGCTTTTAACTCAGAGGTAGATATGTAATTTTCTAGAGAGTAACTTCACATTTTCTGTTTTCAGATTCAAGCCCTTGAGCGGGCATATGATGATCTTTGTCAAACAGAAGGTGTCACAGCCCTACCATACTTCCTAATCAAGTATGATGACAACATGGTGCGAGTTTCCTTGCTTAAGCACTACAGTGATTTCTTCCAAGGTCAAAGGATAAAGGTCAGAGAAACTTTGAGTATTTAGTTATCTGGTTAAAGAAAAAAATCTCAAGTTCATATTATAATAGACTGCTAAAAAATTTAAAATTAGATTTCTTCCACTCTCCAAATGATATTGTTGAACATTTCTTATATCTGTCCTCTCCTACCCTTACTGTTCTCAAACCAGCTCCTCTTTTACATTGCTCCAGTTCTCTTATAGCTCCCAGTAATTTTGGATTCCTCACTTCTTGTTAGTGATAAAGGTATTTCGATTTTCTCTCCTGATGTATTTTACTCCTGTGTTTTCATTTTTATTCTCTGTGCTATCACTGTAGCTCAGGCCCTCCTTTTCTCACTCCTGGATATTTGGAATCTTCTTGCTGCCATCTTGCGTGACTCTAATATGGAAAATCTTCCTCAAACTACTTAAATTCACTCTGTCGTTCATTGGCCAGAAGCCTAATGGTGACTTCCTTCTGGCTCAGACTATCTTTCAGTCTCCTACTATTTTCCTCATAAATATTTGCTCCAGCTAATCCTATCTGTTTTTTACCAGACCATCTCTACTGCCACCTAATCAAATATATATAGACCTTTTTCGCATATCTTCCTTTTCTTCACACACTATCATCTTCCTGAAACATTTCCTGAGAAACTCTTGCTCTCCTTATTGCAATTCTCCTTTCATATGAAGTGTTCTCATGGGGATGGCCATGTATGATCTCTCCTTATCTGGACTCACTACACTTATTCCTAATCTGCATTTATAGTACCTTGTCTGGATTCCTTTTCATGCAGTTTTAGACTATAAGCTCCTGGAGGGCAAGGCCCATGTCTCATGGATCTGTGTCTGCATAGTGTCTAGCATTTGTCTGAGGCCCCCAGTAAGGTTCTTTTGAATGAATGAAACAGTCCTGTGTCTTTTAGAAGCAAGGATAACACTAGTAAACTGTCTTAGCCATATGGGAGACGGTGAAGTATTGTGAAATGAAGTGGAATAATGTCATAGCCATGTACATATATCAGAGCTAAGAAAAGAGTCCCTTAACTGATGACCCAATTATCCCTTAGCCTAAATTTAGGATATCCTTTTTTTTTTTTTTTTTAATATTCAGCAGCATCAGCATTTTTCACAGTGAGGACCAAGAATTGAATTTTTAATAAAATTCTTAATTTCTCCAGATGATTTCATAGAACTACAGCTAAATTAGTGGCAATAAGACTAATCACTGATAATTTTCTTTTTTGGTGCTGAGGATTGAACCTAGAGCTTTGCTCATGCAAAGCACACACTTTACCATAGAGCTAGCCCTAAACCCAAGTGTGAGGTTCTTTTGTGACAGCAGGCAGGGCTTGCTCAAAAGCAGCCATAGGTCAGGTTGAATGTGGTAATAAATACCCCCCACAAAGTGCCACTCTACCAAAATAATAACAATCTGTAGAGCAGTCTACACTTTGAAAGGGGCTTTTGCAAACTTGATGTTTTTTATAATAACTGTGAAATAGGTGTTACAGTGTCTGCATTTTCCATTTGAAGCATAAGAAATTGAAAGTCACCAGAGTCAACAGTCTGCTTCCAAAGCCCCTGTGCTTTCTGCCATCTCTCTTTTATGTCTCTCAGGTGGAGGCTTGACCTTGGGAATCTAAAAGAGATCTATATTTGACACCAGCATTGCCACTGTTAGTTCTGTGATCTTCGGAAAACTGCATAACCTGTTCTCACCTTAGTTCTTCTATTATATGTTACCAACACTACCTCTTTACACACGTTTTTAATGATTAAATATGATAATATAAAATGGCTGGCATGTAGCAAGTGCACAGTATGTATGCACTTCCCCAACAGCAGCATATTTTTGAAAGACTGAAGAGATCTTGAGGCCTCCTCCTAAGTGCTCTTGGGGATTCACTAGTATCCAACCCTGAGACTCTGCCAATGTCAGGCATAATGCCCTTCACTTTGTTAGAGGTGTATCAGTTGGTTAGAGCCAGGCTTTAGAAAAGCCTGGAATTACTCAGTACATATGTTGAGCACCTCCTTCTGGGCTAGATATCACAAGATATGATTATAGCTGTTATCACAGAACCTAAGTCTTCTGTGGGAGATGTGGCACTCACTGACTTATGGAAAGTTAACCAAAAGTTTAGGTAATGGAAGAGAAGGGCCATAGAAATGACACTTGGGTTGTTTGTCTAGTAGAGATCACCAGAAGCTGTATAGACTGATGACCTCATAGGGATTCTCATGGCCTCCCAGCCACAGGCCTGAATGTTCCCTCAGTTCTCTGCAGTGCTGTACACAGGCATGTTCTAACATTTGATTATGTCACTCTTCTTCTTGAAAAACCCTTACTGTGGACTTCAGGATGAAGTTAAAACTTCTTGGGCTAGGGTTGGGGCTCAGTGGCAGAGTGCTTGCCTAGCACATGCAAGGCACTGGATTTGATCCTTAGTACTGCAAACAAAAATGAGCAAATAAAATAAAGTCATGTTGTCCATCTATAGCTACAAAAAAAATGAAAAACAAACCAAAAAAAAAAAAAACCCCACATGTTACCTTAGAATTCAAAACCTCTTCATATCTGGCTTTTGCCATTACTCCAGCCTTACCCATTGCTCACCTCTTTATATTCCTCAAGATGGAGCCTGTGCCCTGGCTAGTGCTGTGCTCTCCAATGCTGCATGCTTTTCCCACCTCTCTGCCATCAGATATCCCTTTCGTGTCCGTCTCCACATCCCCCTCCTTCTGTCTCTGTCTGGTGCCTTGCTCAACATTCTGATTCATCTCTCCAGGAATCACCAACTGACTTTGCTGTTTCAGAGGCCTCTTTTGGGTTCTCCTTCCCAGTACCATCTGAGCTCTGAAGTGCTTGCTGGTTTGCTTATCTGCATGTTCACATCCCTAGCCCTCACCCCCTCCTCTTACCAGTACTTTGATCCCCAAGTTGTCACTATTCCTCTCTGAGCTTTGTGTGTTCACACATAAAAGAATGGAGAAATGTTGGAATCCTGCCAGTGTTCTCTTTTTTTCAGTGTATTTTCTCTTCCGGTAACCATTTCCTCATGCATAACCCGCTTTGCTTCCACCAACCTGAACCTCCCTCTGGACCCCCAAACCACTTTATCTAGCCTTCTGCTGACCTTCTGCAACCCCATGCATTCAACACACACCACCTGAACCAGCCCAAGGCTGGGCAGCACCATCTCAGAATGACAGTGCCTCCTTTCAGTTGCAGGAGCCAGAAATCTGGATCTCCTGCTGGATACCTTTCTGCCTCTCACCACCCCCATATCCACTGGATTTCCTATCTTGAACTTAGTCTGCTGCCTTTGGATTTCTTCTGCCACCACTCCCATCTAATCTAAAATCATTTTTCATCTGTGTCACTGTGGTATTTTCCAAATGAGTCCTGTCTGATTTACTTTGACCTCTTGTTCATTCCTACATCATCTAAAGTGATCATTGGTAAAGCAGATCGGATCACACCCCCCCCCCCAATGAAACACCTGATTGCCTTCACTGAACTCTAAGAATAGGAACTGGATTTTTTATTATGGCACACAGAGTCAGTGACTTGGCCCCTGTGTGGATCCATCCCCAAGTTGTCCATGTCCCCTATCACAGGGTCTTTTGCAAGCTCTGTTAGCCTGGAACACCCTTCTCTCTCCTTTCTCTTCTTCCCACCTCCACCACACTCACACCCTTTTTCCCATCAAGTGCTTACTCTTTCTTCAAATTTAAATGTAATCATTATTTTCTTAAGGAAAATCCTTTGACTGCCATTAAAAAGGTTTATTTCTCTTGTTGTGAGCTCTTTAGCACTGTATAACCCTTCTTTGGGGTATTTATTTAGCACATTAGTAATTTTATATCTTCTTGAGCAATCTTTGATTAATATCTTTTCCCCCATTTAAATGTAAGCTCCTAACTGGGTGAAGTGGTTTACACCTACAATCCCAACTAGGGGGGCTGAGGCAGGAGGATGGCAAATTCATGTTCAGCTTGCAAAACTTAGCTAGATTTTGTCTCCAAAAATGAAAAAAGCTAGAGATGTGACTCAGTGATAAGAACACCTCCTGGGTTCAATTCCCACTAATGCCCCCCCAAAAATAAATAAAATGTAATTTCTGTCAGGACTCTATCTCTGATCTCCCACCACTGCACTTGCGACCTGTGGTGTCATGCCTGGTGTGTAAAACATGATGGAAGAATGAGTGAGAACTGGGGAATTCCATTTTGGAAGCTCCTGAGTCAGTGCCTCCCACACAGTGGACCTTAAGGAAGTCAAGGCAGCTCTTAGGATGGCTCATTGTAAATGCTGTCTTTTAACATGAACATTCCATTCTGATGTAGGCCAGGAAGTTTACAAAAACTTTCCCAAATTGTCTATATACCTGAAATTTATGTGCAATGAGTCAGAGAGGTCATTAGTGTTCTCACAGGAGAGAGGCTAGAGGGCAAGTATGTGATCTACAATGGGTAATTTAGTTTTGGGGTCATTGGAACAAATGCATAACCTCTGAGAATTCAGTAGAAGCCATGAATCCCCTGCAGAAAAGACACACCCGCATCCAACTCTACATCTAATGTCAGGACTCACAGAGGGCTGAAACCCATTCATGGGTCCTCTCTGCATCCCTGTCTTGAAGAAGGATGAAGGGAATTTTGATAGTGGTTAGCTTTCCTGGGAGGGAGCCTGTAGGATTGCTGGGGTCAGGGGGCAATAGACCATCTTAAATTTGTTCTAAATTTAAGTGGTACCTTTGCCTCCAGAAGTGCTGTTCACTTGTGTGAGAAGGCTTGGCTGGCTCTGGGTAATGGGTACCTGTCCCTGAAGAGGGCACTTTACTAGCCATCAGCAGCTACAGTGGCCATGATCAGGGTTCTAATCATGTGCCAAGCACAGAGCTAGGCACTCACACACCTTACTGCTGATCCTCAAAGTGAGCGACATTCTGTCAATTTTGCACATGAGGAAAATGCAGAAGAGGTTTGGGAACAGAAGCCTCACACATAAACTCTGTGACCTCCTGCAGTCACAACTCTTCCTGCTGTGGAAGACACACAGCCCTGTTTTCCTCCCTAGCTCCCAATAGGCTGTGGTAGAGTAAAAAGCCAGACTTCAAGTCCCACTGCAACTTAAATGAGCCAGTGACCCCTCTGATCCTCAACTTCCTCATCCTAAACAAGCGTGCAGTAATAACACCCCCTTCCTCAGGAGTGGCTGTGAGAATTGAGAGATGATGAATAAAATAGGCTTCATTAAGTTTTATTCACATGTTTGAATTGTTCCCACAGTATTTTCTTAGAATAAATTGTTCCGATTACATTTTCAGAGGAAACTGTTCTTTGGGTTAACTTGTCTTCAGTTGTTGCATAAAGTGAACTTTTGAGCGTCTGAGTCATGCAAATAAAAAGGCAACCTTCTTGCCCTTTGTGTTTGAAAAAAATAAAATAAAATGAAGAGATGAAGAGTGGTTTTCCTGCCAGAGAAGCCACTCCTGAGATTGTCAGGGTTAGGGCTCAGCAGCGCCAGTGCATCTGGACAGTTTTGCCAGTTCACTCTGGTGTGACTTTAAATTAAAGCTAACTTGATAAATGTTTCTGACTGATTTTCTGTCATTTCTTGGATGATGTAAGATTGGTAATGTGATTGCTTAATGCCAAACTTCTTTGTGATTAAAAATACATGTGACATTATGACTCAGTACTTACTTATGTCTTTAAATGCACACACACACACGCACACATACACAGCTTTCACAAAATAATACTATTCTTTATTCTATTTCATCTTTTTCGAAAATTCTGGTTGTAACCCACTAAATAGTTCAAGCCATAGGGAGCTCACCATGTGTAGTTTGGAAAATGCTAAGTGACAAATGTGTGACTGACTACTTTACAAATACAGGCAAATAAGTGAACTGCTGTAGGCATGGTTCCAGTTATTAGTTTTGCTTTTGGTTGCATCACTGTTTTTAAAATTTTACAAAGTTCTTCAGCTATTCTTTTATGTGTTTGTATTATGTGTGTGTGTGTGTGTGTGTGTGTGTGTGTGTGTGTGTGTGTGTACTGGGGATTGATTGAACCCAGGGGTGCTGTACTATGGAGCTACATCCCCAGCCCTTTTTATTTTTTATTTTGAGACAGGATTTTTCTAAATTGTTCAGGCTGACCTTAAATTTGAGATCCTCCTGTCTCAGACAACTGAATAATCGGCATTATAGGCATGTGCCACTGTGCCTATAGTGAATTTTTTAAGTAAACTTTTTGTTTATTTTCTTATAATCTCTTTCTGTGAATTTTTTGAAACTAAGACTGTGATATATCTATATCTGTATTTATATCTATCTCTCTCTGTACACACACACACACACACACACACACACACACACACACACACATATACATATACATATATATAACATCTAATCATCTTCCAGGCCAGTTTTTTTGTGATTATGGTCTTAAAAAACAGGCCATAACACTGTCTCATTGCCGATCTTGAGGAAAAACTTACTTACTTAATTCTTCTACTTTCTTCACAATGGTTTTTAAAGAGTGAATGTTTGGTAAATGATTCGTAATTTACAACAGGGTTAACCTTTAATTTGGGGACTATAACATCTGTGGATAAGAACAGTAGGAAATGCGTAATATTTTTTTCCCCTTGATACTGGGAATTGAATCAGGGGCACTCTACCACTTAACTACTTCCCCAATCATTTTTATTTTGATACAAGCCCTCACTAAGTTGCTGAGGCTGGCCTTGAACTTGTGATCCTCCTGCCTTAGCCTCCCAAGTTGCTGAGATTATAGGCATGCACCACCACACCAGGCAGGAGCACCACTTTATATGATATTAGTTGTTTCTTTCTTCACTTAGTGATCACTCTGCATCTTAGAAGCTGGCTGTGACCTTGAAGTACATTCAGTATTTGAATTTTAAAACATGTGATTTCCTTTGTTCATTTCCTGTTATATCAAGTATTTGGGTAATAAATACAACCATTTGTCACATAAGCATGTTTTATGGGATCCTCATGGAAATTGTCCAGCCGAGGACAGTCAAGTTGATAATTTTGCACTCTTCTCTTTCTCATGTTGTACTTTTTCAGCAAATTGCTTGGTGAACTATAGCCAGAACATAACTGGCCACTTCAAATATATCATGTATGCTCTCAGTCAAGTGCAAAGGAATGCTTATTTTACAAACCTTCAAAGCAGAAGTATTTTTTTAATTACATTTTGCTTTTTCCTGCTGATATTTAAACTATAAAAGGAGATGATTTGCCCAAGTCCACATAATTAATTTGTGACAAAGCCAGTTCTAGAACCTAGAACTCAAGTCAGTGTTTATTTCTAAATCCATTTTTTAAAAAATCTCTTTATCGATAGTTAAAAGCTTGTTATTTGGCATTGTCCCATCCACCTTCTACAATGATGAGGGTTTCTGATTTAGTTTCTAAAGATTTAGGAGTCACTTTTGATCATCAAAAAAAAGATTAAGTGACGTTTAGCCTAGGGTCAAACAGATTATGTCATTTTCCTCTGTGACATTGTTATCTGCACTCCTATATGCCTTGTGCAGGTAGGAGAGTCCCTTTTCAGCATTTTCAAGCTGACTTCCCTTTGTAGCTAAGTGATAAATTTTCTTTTTTAGCAGATCCTTCCTGCTTTCTATAGCTCATGTTAGGTCAGGTTGTTCTCAGAAACTTACTCCTGGTCATTTCTGCTCAAAATAAAGATTTCTTATTATCTTTCTACCCATTGCCTCATACCAAGTGTCAGAAATATGCTCATTTAAAAAAAATTAAGCAGCTAATGTAACATTCTAATTTATATTACATAGACATCATTCAGCTCCAGCTCTACATTTGTGGATGCTAAAACCTAGACCCAGAGAATATTTGATCACCTAGAATTCATCCTATTTTTTTCTCTGCCATTTATGAAAAAAAGCCTCCAAACCAAAGACACTATAATTATGTATGGCCATGGACTGAACTGAACAAAGAGGCCAATGAAGTGACCACATCAGAATGTATTCATGTTGTTGTTATAGTTACTATTTGTTGAGCAATTGCCTCTTTCTCAGTTTCTGTGCTTAGCACAGAAAGTTAAGAATTTCTTGATAGATGAGAAAATTAAGGCAAAGAGAGGCTAAGTTAATTGTCAAGACTTATGTGAGAGTTAAGTGACTGAACATTAAAGAAGGGAGGGTTATTGAGTCACATATAAAAATGGAATGGTAATTCCTGCATTGATATTCTTAGGTTCTTTCTAAATAACCCATTGAATGATCTTGACACATCCTGTAGGGCTGAGGTTTAGTAAAATATAGTCTGTGTTGTTTTGTGACCTACATAGTTTTTTCCTCTTTAATCTTGTCCAAAGTACTGTGGTTCAAGGGCTGAAAGGAATGCTTTGGAGGAAATGATTGCAATCAACTGCTTCATTTTGCTGAAGGGGAAGGAATTTCCCCCAGGTCTTGAAATCAGTTAGCTGCAGAATGAGAACACATGCCTGCCTACCCTGGCAGGGCCTTCTCCCCACATCAGACCATTTCCCAAGTGTAAGCTGTTACAATATTATAGAAGCAATATTTCTCCCTTATCCCTTTTCTTGTTGGATAATGAGGTGTGTGTGTGTGTGTGTGTGTGTGTGTGTGTGTGTGTGTGTGTGTGTTTATACAGGAAATTACACTCAGGGGTACTCTACCACTGAGCCACATCCCTAACCCTTTCTATTTTCCATTTGGAGGCAGCATCAAGTTGCTTAAGGTCTCACTAAATTGCAGAGGCTGGCCTCGAACTTGTGATCCTCCTGCGTTGGCCTCCCAAGTCATTGGGATTACAGGTGTGTGTGCCACCACACCCAGCTTGTAAATGCTTTTGATGAATAAAAAAAAAAAAAGTGAAGTTGAAGCAGTGATGACTTAGTATATGTAGTTTGTCTGGCAGATGTTATCTGTCATGATCTCCAGACGGGAACATAATAAAAAGGTATCCCCAGTGGAAGAGTGGCAGGTGGCGGCCAGCCAGACTAGAAGAACTCAAGGAAGACAGCTTCTCAATTCGGAGGAAGTTCTGGGTGGAGAACACATCCATAGAGTTCTCATGCTTGTCACAGGAAACACTCATTTAGACTATACTGTCACCCAAGAGAATCCTAGTATTAAAACAACATTAAGCCAGGAGCATTGGTGCACACCTGTAATCCCAGCAATGTGGGAGGTTGAGGCAGATCACAAGTTTGAGGCCAGCCTTAGCAACTCAGCAAGACCCTGTTCCAAAATAAAAAGGCCTCAGGATGTAGCTCAGTGCCCCTAGATTCAATCCTCAGTACCACAAAACAGAAACAACTAAAAATATTGAGTGGAGAATCTGTAATGATAGGAAAGGAGCTTGCAAGATACTGCATCATGGTTTTTATATAAGCTTCAGGTCTATGTCACCCAGATCTCACCTTTCCCCCTCTAGCTGTCTCCAGGACCTGTGCCTAAGGTATTAGGGACAGGCAGTCTTCATATATTGGGGTCTGGAGAAATGAACCAGTTCTGTCATCTGTTCAGCAAATGACAGAACTGGGATGGAAAAATGAATATGACAGACGTTGTCCCTGCTCTTACTGAGCTCCTAGACCAGCAAAATGATTCCATGTGAGGGCATCCCATATTTCTCCATTCTCAGATGTTCTTTCCATCATGTTTTAATTCTTCTAAAACCAGGAATTTCTGGTAATGGTCAGGTATGACTGTTAGTATGATATTGTTTACTCCTTTCTTCCATGTCCAATTTGAAGGTGCATTTTACAATGTTTGGTGCCTTCGAATCAAGAAAGCATAGGGGTCTAACAAATAGTCACAGTTATAATAAGGAACAATGTAGGGTACAGTGAAACCTGCCTTAAGCAAGTGCTCATTTTTTCCTTCTTAGATCCTGGGTGGCTAGTGCTGAAGTGATAGTGTGCATGAGAATCCCATGGAGTTTTCACTGAACATGGAGGTAGTGGTGCTTAGAATAGTGTGGGATCCTATTTGGAGGGTGGGTGCAAGTTCATTGAGCTTCCAGGAAATTCTGGTGCAGATGGTCATTTGTGGTCCAAACTTAGAGAAACTCTGCTGCAGACCATTAAGCATGGTTTGCATTCTAGCTGTACCTTAGCATCCCCTGAGGATCTTTTAAAACAGCTGGGGCTGAGGGTGTGTAGCTCAGTGGTGGAGTGTGTGTGAAGCCCTGGATTCCACCCCCAGCACCAAAAACAAAAACAAATGCGCAAGTCAGAATCCAGTCTGACTCATCAGAACCTCTGGAGGTGGGGACTAGACAGTAGTATTCTTTAAATACCCCTCTTCTGATACCTAAGCACATTCAAAGTAGAGAACCACAGATCTAAGAGGGTTGAGTAATGGAGCGGTGTTTCTGAAACTTGCGTGTTCATAAGAATCACCGAGGTTCCTACTGAAGTGCAGGCTCAGATCAGTTGGTCTGAGATTTTGCATTTCCAGTAGCCTCCCAAGGGATGCTCCCACTGCTGGTGCATGAGTCCGTGAGCATGGGAAGCCATACACTCAATTCAGGGTTTTCAAGGCAATGAAAAATAGCTCCAGGGATTTTTTTTTTTTTTTTTTTGCCTTTTGTCGACAAGATCACCCTCTAATGATTCTCAGTTCTATGGACTGGACAAGTTATATTCATTGCTTAGGAACTCAATGCAGATACATGTTGCTGAGCTGGCCACTGGAGGTTGTGTCACTCATAGTGCTATTAGTGGCACTGCGCATATGCTGGGCTTTTCATGTTCAGTAAAATCTCATTTAATCCCCAATACAGTCCAATGAAGTTGGTGCTATTATTTTCTCCATAATTCAGATAGAAAAACAGAGGTCTGGAAAGTTTGAATGCTAGGCCAATCATGTATTGAGAGTCAGCATTCAGCATAGTCTTGGTAAGTCTATTTTTAAAAGTTTCCTAGATGCTGATGATATTTTATCTCCCTATGGAATAGGGAATGTCAAATAAAAATATCCTGAATTTCCTGAAAAGAAGACCATAGATAACTTGTTTGTGTTAAATATGAATCTGTCTGTTTGTGCTTAAGACTAAAAAATGCTTCTGGACAGAAAAGTCTTCAGTGTTAGGAATAAGAAAGTTTTATGTAATGGAGAAGGTAGCAAATGTTTTTAAAGAACATCTTAAAAATAATGCAGTAAGTATGTGATAAGACAACAGTAAAGGGCTGGGAATGTAGCTCAGTGGTAGAGCACTCATCTAGTACCCACAAGGCCTTAGGTTCAATCCCTGGCAACACACACACACACACACACACACACACACACACACACACACACACACTAAAATCCCTTTTCCAAGATTTACTGAGTACAGATGCAGACTTTTGAGTCACTTCCATCCATCCAGTAGGAAATACAAAAAAGTTTGGTTCACAATACAAGGGAACGCCATTTCATCACTACTAACAATGGTTCTAGAACAACATTAATGCTATGGTTGGTTGTACAACAAGATGTTAATAGTGGTTGTCTTAGTCAGTGTTAATATAGTGGGGTTGTGGGTATTCATTCTTTCTTTTTTTTTTCCTAATATGAATATTGCATTAGCTTCTCCTTTGTAGCTGACACTATACTGATTATTTCGGGAAATAAATGGAAGTATCTGGGATGATTCCATCCTTATAGAGCACTAAGTGGAATAGCTCATAAATAAAAACTTATCAGCCATAATTTTATTCCCACCCTCCTTCTAACTATGCACCCACCTGATTATATCCATCCATCCATCCATCCATCCATCCATCCATCCATCCATCCATCCATCTTTTTATCACCCAGCAAACATTTACCAAGTGCCTGTTGTATGTCTATCACCTGGTCATGGAAGATGAAAAAGATACCCTCTGTTCTCTAGACTCTCACTGTCCTCTTTTCTCTTTTCTCTCTTAAAGTTAAGCTTTTGGACTGGAGTTGTGGCTTGCCTAGCACATGTGAGGCACTTGGTTCAATCCTCAGCACCACATAAAAATAGATGAATAAAATAAAGGTATTATGTTCATCTACAACTAAAAAAATATTAAAAAATTATTAAGACTTTTTTGGAATTATTGTAGATTATAGAAAGTAGTAGCAAACACAGCACAGAGAGTTCTCATAATATGCCTTCACCCAGTTTTGGCTTTTCTTAAGGTTGTTACCTTCCATTACCATGGTATATTTACCAAAACTGAAAAGACAACACTAGCACAGTACTATTAACTCCACTCTGTACTTTATTCAGATTCCACCAGTATTTTTAATAACATCCTCTTTTTGTTCCAGGATACCACATTGCATTTTGTGGTCACATCTTCTTAGTCTCCTCTGTTCTATAATCGTCTCTCTGACTTTGCATTTAATGACCTTGACAGTTTTGAGTAAGAGTGGTTGGCTATTTTTGTAGAATGTCACTTCCTTTGGGTCTGTCTGTATTCTTTTATGATTATACCATTGTGATGGGATTTTAGAAGAAGGAACAGCATTGAAGTGAGATATCCTTGTTATCACATCCCGTCAGGGGATACTTGATCACCACATGACATCCTTGGTAACATTAAATTGATTACTTGGTTAAGGTAATAATTTGCCATGTTTCTCCATTGTAAAGTCACCATGTTTTCTTTGGAAGTGAGTCACTTCCATCCATCCACCTGACCAAAGAGGATAATATATAAATATATTATTTGGAAATCTTCAAGGATGTTGCTCCTTGACCTTCTTTCCATTATTTATATCAGTGTGGGTGTGTATAATCCAATACCACATTATTATTTTATTTCCCAGATTGGGAAACAGCCTTGGCCAGCTAGAGCTCTTTGAGCTGGTGCCTGTGTCCTGATTTGCCCCACCTTTCTGTTGTTGTTGTTGTTGTTGTTTTAGCACTTCCTTAGTTTTCTGGCACTACAAGATGCTCCAGGCTCATCTTGTATTTTCCCTGCCCAACCCTAGAAGTACTCATGCTCCTCCCAAGGAAACCCTGATTCCTTTTATTGGAGAATGGTATGTAAAAATCAAGAGCTGAGTGCTAGGTGCTCACTGTCTTTGGGAGGAAGGACATGGAGAAAGTGAAACGATTATACATATGAGGTACAAAGATTGATGGAAGCCGAAGTGACAGAATGACTCCTACCAAGGGAAGTCCTCATTGAAGAAATGGTATTTGGAGTTGAATAGAGTTTTCCAGATAAATACTTAAGTCAGGGGAGGGAAAGAGGGAAGATGTGGGAGGACATGTATGTTCACAATATCAGGACATCTGGCATTTTGATTTGAACTGACTACAGATTTACAATGATAGTATCCCTTTTTTGATTTTTCTAATGACATACTAATGAGCCATTTTCACAGACTGATTGTGTGTGTGTGTGTGTGTGTGTGTGTGTGTGTGTGTGTGTGTGTGTGTTTGTTGCTGAGTATTGAACCCAGGGCCTTGTGCATCCGAGGCAGTCACTCTGCCAACTGAGCTATATCCCCAGCCCAAAGGCTGATTTTTTTGAAAAGAGAATTTTCTTTGTATAAGCTCTTGACAGTTGACTGCTGTCCCTCCCTCCCATCTTCCTTCCAGCCAGCCTTCCTTCCTTCCTTCCTTCCTTCCTTCCTTCCTTCCTTCCTTCCTTCCTTCCTTCCTTCCTTCCTTCCTTCCTTCCTTCCTAATGTACCTAGTCCTTGCTCTCTTCTATGTCTACTGCCAGGTATAAGGATACAGAGAAGAATGTGACAGTTCCTGCCATCAAGAAGTTCTGTGGTCAAGTGTGAAATCCTTTATTTTCTCTTTTTCTGTACCCGTCCATCTATTTAATTTTCAGTGCTTTTCAGAACAGCCTTTAAAAAGGACAGAATACTGTCTGTGTCTGTATTATAAAAGTGACTTGAAACTTGACTTACTCAGAAAGTCTTTTCTGTTCACAGATAACAGTTGGTGTATATGATCCCTGTAACTTAGCCCAGTACCCCGGATGGCCTTTGAGGAATTTTTTGGTCCTAGCAGCACACAGATGGTATTTACAAGTGTGTGTGTGTATATGTGTGTGTGTGTGTGTGTGTGTGTGTATTTGTGTGTGCATGTGTCTGTGTGTCTGCATGTCTTTGTCTATATATTTTGCAATGTATCTGGCTATGTCTGTATCTCTTTTTCCCCAAATGCAATTTTTAAAAAATTACTAGCATGGAAACTAGAAAGTATATCAATAAATTGGTTATGATCCAGTTTCTGTCATCGGGAAGGTCTTAAGTGGGTCTGCTAGGGAGCTTCAGCCTCAGTTCATACTAAAGATATTTTAGGCCATGGTAGGGCAGATAGTCTGAGTTCCTGATACTGAAATTCTCTAGCCCTCCCTTTTAGCTGTCAAGTAGGTTGCTTTCAAGTAAGATTTTCCTGTTGTGATCATACTTCTTTTTTTTTCCTATTACTAAGATAATTTAAAAAGAGGGTATCTTAAAGGCCAGTCTATATTTGAACAGATGCTCAACTTCATTAATCATTAAGAAAATAACATTAAACTGGGCATAGTGGTACTTAACTGTATTCCCAGTGACTCAGGAGGCTGAGGCAGGGTGATCACAAGTTTGAGGTCAGCCTCAGCAATGTAGTGAGGTCCTAAGCAACACAGAGAGACCCTGTCTCAAAATAAGAAATAAAAAGGGCAGGGGATATGGCTCAGTGGTAAAGTGCCCTTGGGTTCAATCCCCATTTCCAAAAATATAAAATCAAATAATATTATTAAAACTGTAATGAGAGACTTCCACATAACCCACCAAAATGACTTAACAAAAGTGACTGTACCAAGTGGATTTGAAAGTATAGGGCCGTTTCAAAAGCTGCTGCAAAAAAATGGCAGAATCTACCAAAGTTAAAAATATCTATGGCTCAGCAATTGCACTGTCAGTATGTTCTGCACAGAAATGCAGACATAGATAAAGCAAAACACATACAAGAATGTTTATGGCAGCATTATTCCTAATAACCCCAAACTGGGAATAAACCCAATGTCCTTCAACAGTGAAATAGATAATAAATTGTAGTGTCTTCCTCACAATGGGGTGCTCTGCTGCATTGAATCTGCCTGAACTGCTTATGTACGCATCAACATGGATGGATTTACAAAGCACACTGCTGGACAAAATAAGCTGAATCTGAAAGAACACATGGTGTATGATTCCATTTATGTAAAGTTCAGTATATGCACAACCAAGGGGAGGACTTAGAAGGTGGAGAGGTAATTATTTTGGATGGGGTGGGTGACAACTGAGATGAGGCATGAGGCAGGCTTTTCACCCTTAGGATTTGTGCACTTTTCTTTGTGTCTACTTTACCTAAGTAAAAGTGTTTACTTAAAAATACAAGGATAGGCCAGGCATGGTGGCACATGCCTGTAATCCCAGAGGCTGGGGAAGCAGGGGAAATCGAAAGTTCAAAGCCAGCCTTAGCAACTTAGTGAGGCCCTAAGCAACTCAGTGAAACCCTGTCTCTAAATTAAATACAAAAAAAGGGCTGAGGATGTGGCTCAGTCGTTGAGTACTCCTGAGTTCAATCCCCAGTTCCAAAAAAGTAAAATAAAAATAAATGCAAAGATAGATAAATTATAGACTGTACCCAGAAGGAGACTAGTTATCTGTCTACTTATTCAGAGGTTAAGTGTATTCAGTTAGTTATGGGCTTCCTTACTACATAACTAACTGAATACACTTAACTGTTTCATGAAGTGGGATTCAAATGGGGTTGGAGCTAAAGAAGCCATGCCTTATGAGTGCTTCCCCCCCACCCCCAATGTCTCAGGAGCACTTTACTCCTGCATTTAAAAGCTTCATTTGTCCAAATTATTTCTCTGCATTGTGATCGACATATAAAATTCACTCAGAAAGATATCACAGCCAATTCAACATTCTGCCTCCAAACACTTGGACAAAAGATGCCTATATGAATTATGTTCAAGTCTCTTGGAAAGTTAAGGCCATACCCCTAAGGGTGTCAGAGAGGAATAATTATAGTACATTAAATTGCCTGCAGCTGGTTTGCTGAAATTCTTATGTGGTCTCTTTCTTTTCCTTCCTTAACCAAAAAATAATAATAAAATAAAATAAATGAAAATCCGGACATGAAAACAGGAGTAGCAGTTTCCAGTCTGTTGAAGTCCTTTGCTTCCGTGACCGCACCATGCAGGGGGCGAGAGACATTGCCCACAGCATCATCTTTGAAGTGAAGCTTCCAGAAATGGCATTTAGCCCAGGTAATTTGCTGGTCTTTGAGAATGCATCTAATTATCATTTATCAGAAACTGAAACTGGTTCACTTTCTTTTCATCCCTTCACAATGGGAGTAGAAGGGAGAGAAATGTACAACTATTACCTCACCCCTGGGGTGCACACCTTCTTGGAAGAGGGCACACTCTGCTATTCAGCCCAAAACAAAGGCAGAGATTGGCACCAGGACATTTTCTTCAGATAGTTTTTCAGTCTTTAGGATTTTTCCCCCCCCTGGCATTCATTTTTATTTTTGCTTATCCCCAAATCTTTATTCCTGTCCCTTCTTAGAGGAAGGATGAAGTATTGGTACACTTATATATTTATTTGTTATATTCTTAATGTTGTGTGTGATCCTATTCTCCACAGAGTAAACCAGTCAGCAGAAGTGCCGTTTATCCTTCCACACTTAATGTCTTTATTTGATCCTGTGTGACAGACGTTAGCTATTATCCTTGTTTTATAAATTAGGAAATTGACATTGACATTTTATATAGAAAAACATGTGTATATGTAAATGTATATAGATATACACATTTGTATTTATATATTTTATATGTCATAGAAGTAGAATTCATTCTCAAATTTGAGTAAAATAAGAGTAATAATGCGGGTCTGGGATTGTGGCTCAGCAGTAGAGCATTCGGTAGAGCATTTGTCTAGAATGTGCGAGGCCCTGGGTTTGATCCTCAGCACCACTAAAAATAAATAAACAAAGTAAAGGTATTGTGTCCAACTACTTCTAAAAGATAAATGTTAAAAAAAGGAGTAATAATGCCTACCTTAGGGTATATTTATTATGAGGAATCTATGCCCTGTGTAAAAACCAGCACAATGACTGGCATACACTATGTGTTAATCAATATTGTGTGAATTATGCTTAATTAATATTATGTTAATTTCCTATCTCACTATTCATACCAGCACTGTGTATACCTCTTTTCAGAGTAATCCCTCATGTCTATGTCACTTATATACTTTGCAGAACACCTTCACATATGTCATTTAATTAATTTCTTAATACCCTCCCCAGGGTTCCAAGGCACATTTCTTTCTTGAATCCATGGGTGTGCTTTAACTTGTGTGTGTATGTTGGGGGAATGTTAAAGATACCTCATCTCTTCTGAGACATCTTTTCTATAATGCAAAAGTCAAAAGGACTCAGGATTGGCTCTGATGACATTTTATCAGTGATTCTGTGCTCTGGCACTGATGTCTTAAATAGAAATGTGGAAACATGGACAGAGTTCTCTCCATGGTCAGTTAAAGGAGAAAGCTGTTTTGCTTTTTAGTCTAGAGCCTTAAGAAATCTGCAGCCTTTCTGCAGTCTTTAGAGATTTGCATTGGATTTAGCACCCTCTTCTGGCATATTCTAAAATAGCTTCCCTGTGTTTGTTTTATTAAACCACAACTTAAGGATAGTTTAGAGAGACTGAGGTGAGAGTTAACTGAGATGTAAATGTGACTGGTCTCTGTCCCTGGCAGGCCACTAGGCGCCTCCTACATGCCCCTCAGGTAGTGCTGACCCCCATTCTGTAGTGAGGCACTTTCCATTTTAAGTCACTGAGTTATTCTGAACTGCCCTTTTTCTGTTATGGCTAATTCTTGGTGCTGCTGATTTCAAACTCAGGAACTGTTGCACACTTTCATATGAAAAAAGTTTCTTATCCAGTAACACCTTCAATACACCTTCCTTCTGCTCAGAATTGAAAGTAGATTATTTAGTTTAGGAAAGGCAGTTTTTCTTCTGTTTTTCATGTAAATTAATGATTTTCTTCTTAGCTACAAATGAAACTTCATAATATACCAGTACCACAACAAAAAAGGGAAAACTTTATAATAAGCAAAACCAAAAAAAAAAAAATCTTATTCTATAGCATAATGTGAATTCCATGTATTCATAGTAGTACTCGTTAGTATAGTCATGTGCCATATAGTGACGTTTTTGTCAACAGCAGACCATGGTAGTCCCATAAGATTATATTGCAGGGTATACAGCAAGACAAAGTCCTAGTCTTCGTTTGGTAAGTACACTCTGATATTCACACAATGATGAAATCAGCTGATGACCTTTTCTCAGATCATGCTCCCACTGTTAGGTGACACGTGATCGTATTTCCAAGATATACTATAGTTGTAGTGATAAAAGAAATATTATTTTAAATATCCTGAATCTCTTTTTGCACCCCCATGATACAGCCTATGCTCTCCATAGCTAATATAGTGTTCTGGCAACTGGCTGAAGAAGGGAGCAGGCACTGCTGAGGTGGGATGAGAGCCCCACTTGTTAGCTCCTGCCTTTCTTGTGCTCTTCCTGATTCTAATTGTGGGAGAAGAACATCTCATTTCCCGTAAAGACATTATCTCATTAATTTGGGGTGTGTCTTTTTTCAGTGGTGGGGATGGAACCTAGGGTGTTCTATCACCAAGTTACACCCTCAGCCTTTGGGTGTGTCTTATGGGTAGGTTACAAGTGTGTGAGAGTCCACAATGGATTGATCCATGGTTTTTGGGTATAATGCCTAAGATCAGGGCAATTATCTTGTCATAGAAACAGGAGTATAGCAAGGCAGAGATGGTAATTAGAGCAGGTTTATTGCAAGGTGAGGAAAAACCTAGAGAAAAGAATATGCATCCCAGAGACAGGAGTGGGCAGATCAGCTAGGGACTGAAATGCATAAAAATGTTTAGGCATTGGGCTTTTGTTAGACTAGAGGGTGGGAGTTTTCAGTGGCACAAAACCTTGGAGTGGCAGGCAGCCATGCCTCTTTGGGTCCCTGCCTAAGCTTTGCTACCCATTTGGAGGCAGGCTTTGGCCTGTGTTTGGTGAACACTGAAGGCTTGTACCTGCATACTTGCCTCACTTTGCCTTTTCTGGCCTAGTGCCACTAGCAGAAGGTCATTAATGGTCAGCTGAACCTCAGAGCAGCCTGCGGGTTTATGCATGACCTTGGGAACACAGAGTGTGCCCCTACATCTATGGGAGAGAGTGTTCTCTTCAGTGGAATATGGAAGAAGTGAGGGGACCCCTCAGTGACTTTGAGCAGTCGGCCCAACTTTCCTGGTGGATTTCTTCTGTAGCACCCCCTGCCCCGAGTACAAGGGCAGGGTGGGTTTATATAACTTTTTTCATTGTTAATCGTTTTAAATTAGAAATGGCTATAGCCTTTTGAGTGTGTAGATGGTTTAACTTGAAGAGATATTTGTTTTTTGTCTTAAAATGTCTTATCAGTAAAGAGAAAAACAAGGCTGATATCAGTTACAGTACTACAGTGTGGTTTGGTAGATCTTGTCAGATTCTTGTGCTATGCATTGGAGAAGCATTTTTAAAATTTTAACATGAGAATATTTAATGTAAGATTAGTTAACTAATTCATAGTAAAATATGAATTAGAAGATGAGAACTATTTTTCCCTAGAAAAGAATCCTGATATCTTCATCTCCTTAAGAATTTGAATATATTATTTTAGCTTTAGTTTTTCATAGCATTAAAAAACAAAAAGGACTCCATCAGAGTACGTGAGTTAAAAATTTGAAGTCACATGTGTTTTGTGGCTTCTTGCTGTGAATGACATCCCAGGCTGATTGGTGCCCAAGTAGTTTTTCAAGGATAATCAGCCCTGGCTTCCCCTTGCTCATACCAGCTCAGAAACAAAAGATATGTCAAAGGAATCAACATCTTCCTGATCTCATAATTATATTGAGCAATACTATTTAAAAAATAAGGGCTAAAGAATTTCCCAAGGAAAGGAAAATGGAAGTGCTGATAGAAATCTAACATAAGAAAATGTAAGAGACTTTTGCAACAATAGAATCAAGCAGCACTTCCCTGAATGTGTTGTATCATGGGATTTTTTTTTCTTTCTTTTTTTTTTTTTTTTTTGTTTTTTTGTTGTGGTGCTGGGGATGGAACCCAGAGCCTTGCACATGCAAAGGAAGTATTCCACTACTGAGCTACATCCATGAGATTTTATTTGGTGTGTAAGGGATAATGGAAAGAGATTCAAAATGCTGTACATGATTGAAAAACAAAACATCAAGTCAAAGTGGTCATTTTATCTTAGGCCTCTCTGAGCATTTATCTCCCTCATGTGCAATTGTGAATCTCCTATTTTAGCTGGTATTAGGGAACTGGATATTGATGTAGATGTTAATATGGAAGTATTTCCCAACTCTGTTTAACAGTGATTAAGGCATACTTTTGGAACCACTGCAATTGGAGTTACAGGGATCCCTGTAGCAGGAGAGGGCAGCTTAAAAGAGGAACAGTCACCTGGGTCTGTGATTTGTCTGCACAAAGAGGCACAGTGAAAGTTGAGACTGAGCAGTGGGATAGGGTAAGGTTGAGGAACAGAAGGGACATGCTGACTTAGAGGTCCGAATCCCTATGGGAACTTCAGTAGAATGTATGCTGAGCTAATTAGGTTGCCCTGTTTAAGGAAAGTGTCTTCCACAGAATTATACCTACCCAAATATGATTGATTGTCTTTGTTGAGCAATTTTTAGGAACAAAAGAAGTAGAGGCTCCTTGGGCCAGGTTTGAGGACTGTTTCACAAGCCCCTGCCTAGGACCACTGTACTTGGGTCTAATGGTCTCTAAAGAAGAACCCTAATAGCTCAGGAAGGTGGGAGAGGTAACTGGAGCAAGTAGATGGAAATTGCAAGCTCTTGGAGCTCTCTGAGAAAGAAGTGAACTAAAAGTTTATCAATGCATGGGCCATTGTAAATGTTGATCTTTTAAAAAAAAAAAACATGTTTGCTGCTTGACTTATTTTTATTCTTCCTTCCTTTGTTAAACTTGTGTTTTGTTTGCTTGAAGATTGTCCTAAAGCAGTCGGATGGGAAAAGAACCAGAAAGGAGGCATGGGACCAAGGATGGTGAACCTTAGTGAATGTATGGATCCCAAAAGGTATACATGTTTTGGATGTTCTTTTTGCCACTGGGGTTTTCATAACCAGCATGCAGAACAGGTTATGTTAGGTTGATACTGCATTGCATAATTCAGTCCAGGGTATGCTGTGCATACTACTGAGTGTTGTTCTGCTCCTTGAAATCTACTGCTTAATTTAAGTTTGGTTATGAGAATTACCACAATGATACTACTACCTTTATTCATTGCTTTTTACTTTTGTCCTATTAGCCTCCATTGAAAGACATAAAAACAATATTTAATGGAAGCTAGTATCCTATTTAAGGGGGAATGTAAGTGTACTCATTATTAAGAAGAAATAGAAGAAATTTCTGTCTTTAATACCAGGAAGAACATTTTTCTCTGAGGTTTTTGGTGTGCATTTATTCATGGACCTGACTTGTAGTTGGTTGTGTTTTCATTTTCACCTTGGCTGTTAGGAGCTCACTACCAAATTTGTAGCCCACAACTAACAAGGACAGAGAACTTCAATGACATGTATACATATGGAACACTTTTATCCTCAAGCTACATCTTATTTTTTCTTTGCTTCCCCTTTCCTGCTTATTTGCATCTGGTCTGTGATCCGTCTGCACAAAGAGGCACAGTGACTTTATATCTCTGAGGACAAGATTGGGGAACAAATAAATTAAATGACTAAAAACCTAAATCTCTGATTTTCTAGGTTAGCTGAGTCTTCTGTGGATCTAAATCTTAAATTGATGTGTTGGAGGTTGGTTCCTACTCTGGACCTGGAGAAGGTTGTATCTGTCAAATGTCTGCTGCTTGGAGCCGGTACCTTGGGTTGTAATGTAGCTAGGACATTGATGGTGAGTTTCAGGGGCTGAATGGGGCCTTTGAAGTTGTGGCTTCTCCTTTATTTTGTGGTCTCTGATTGCCTTCCCTCGCCCACTTTACCCTCCTCTCCTTTTTTCTTTTCTCAGCATCTTTGTAATTATAAAAAGAATATATATCTTTATTATAAGATAGAAACAGAATGTCTCCCACCACCCCCATCCCCAGTTCCATTTCTCAGAATTAAGAGACTTCCTGGGCATATATAAATATAGAGAGTCCTTTGTCATCTTCGGCATTATTTAGCTATTTATTTATATTTTCAACAAATGGATTATAGCATACTATCTATGCAAAGTTTTTATTTTTAACTTAATAGAAAAATAATAAATTATTGTGACTACCTTTCTATGTTTTTCATACCATAAAAAGTGGTGTTTTGTTGTATGACTATGTCTTTAATTCATATAATTGACTTCAGGTTATTTTCCATTCTTTTCCATTAGAGAGCCTATTGGAATATACATTCTTTTGCTTATATATCCATGGAGTCTTTTCTTTAGGAAAAAAGTCCTAAAAGTAGGGTTTTTGTTGGTTGGTTGGTTGGTTGGTACTAAGGATTGAATCCAGGGGCATTGAGCTACGTTGCAGCCCTTTTTTATTTTTACTTACTTATTTATTTATTTATAGTTGTAGTTGGACACAATACCTTTATTTTATTTATTGATTGATTTTTATGAGGTGCTGAGTTTTGAACCCAGTGCCTCACATGTGCTAGGCAAGTGCTCTGCCACTGAGCCACAACCACTGCCCCTCTGCAACCCTTTTTATTCTTATTTGGAGATAGGGTCTTGTTAAGTTACTGAGGGTTTTGTTAAGGTCTGAGGCTGGCCTTGAACTTGAGATCTTCTTGCCTCAACCTCTCAAATTGTTGAAATTATAGGTGGGCACTTTTGTGCCTGGTTTAGAAGTAGAATTATTTTACATTAGAAATTTACTCTCACACATATTTCTCTCTCTCTCTCTCTTATATATATACAAACTAAATTACCTTCCAATAACATCATACTAGTTTGTACTCTTGTGAACTCATGAGGGATAGCTTTTTTCTATACTCTTGTCAAAACTGGATAGTATCAACTTTTTGTCTTTTTCAACCCAGGCAGTTAAAAGGTAAAATTTTATTATTTTAATTTACATTTTATTAATTAGGGTGTATAGACCTTTATTTATTTTGAGAACTTTTTTCTTTCATTCTTGTCCTTTGGGTTGTATTTCTTTAAAATTTTTTTGAAAAATTTTTTTAGTTATAGATGGACACAATATCTTTGCTTTATTTATTTATTTTTTAATGTGGTACCAATGATCTAACCCAGTGCCTCACGCATGTGAGGCAAGCACTCAACCACTGAGCTACAACCCCAGCTCCTGTATTTCTTTATTGACAAGATATCTTTATCTATAAGAAATTTTTTTAATTTTATGTTATTAAATTTTAGTCTTTTATGGAACCTTGTTTTTGTGGTTAAGTTTTTAGTGACATGAAATTTCATGTTTGTGTGTGTGTGTGTGTGTGTGTGTGTGTGTGTGTGTATGATGAGAGGTAAAGTCCCAACTTCTTTTCTACAAAATGAATAATCAGTTGTTTTAGTGGCTTTTACTTAATAAGCGAAATCTTAATTTTTCTACCTCTACCAAATGATCCCCTTTTTATGTCTATGTTCCTTTTTGGATTCTCTGTTTTACCCGGTAAAATTGTATTGATACTCAGCTTTTTAATTGAAATTACAGTGAATTTGTAGGTAATTGGAAGAGGTTGACATTGTTACAGTATTTATCTTTAATTCCAGAGCAAGGGTAGCTCTTAATTTATTTAGATTATTCTTGTCTTTCAGTAGCATTTTTAAATAAAGGCCTTGCATTTTCTTTATTTATTTTACTTCTGCATATTTGACAATTTATTTATTTTTTTTCTTTTTTTTAGTTGTTGGTAGACCTTTATTTTATTTATTTATATGTGGTCCTGAGAATTGAGCCCAGTGCCCCACACATGTCAGGCAAGTGCGCCACCGCTGAGCCACAGCCACAGCCCCATATATATATTTTTTTCTTTTAGAGAGATTTTTCTTCCATTACATTTCCAATCTGCTATTACTAGGATATAGGCAAGATAGTGAGTTTTGCATGTTTATCTTCATCTTGTCATCTTTCTAAGCTGTGTTAGTTCTAGTAGTTTTTTATTTGAATCTTTTTAATTTTATAGATTAGAAGTATCCCTTACCAACATTTATATATCTGTGTTTTTTTTTTTTTTCTGTCTTGTAAGAATGTCTAGGACATCATAGTAATGTTGGGGAATAGGAGGAAGGGTTGACATTTTTGTTTTGTTACCAACTTTAGTGTGAATGCTTTTACTTTTAATTTTGATATTTGGTATTAGTTCCTGCTAAACTTTTTTTGTAAGTTAAGGAAGGTGATTTCAATTTCTGCTAGTTTATATCAGAAATGAATGTTGAGCTTTATTGAATATGTCTATCTAGATAGTCAAGTTATTCTAAGTGTTGAGCAGTTTTAGAATAAACCCTACTTGTGCATTCTTCTTATAAGTTTACCTGTGTATTCATAAATCAAGTTGTTCTCTAGTAATGTTTTTACATGGAAAAACATTACTAGAATGTTTAAAATATAATGTTTAAAATTTTTATAAAACATTATAAAATGTTTTATAGCTGGGTTATGCTAACTTTCAAAAGTAAACTTAAAATTTGCTGCCCTTTTCTATGCCTCAGAAGAGTTTTAATGCATGAATCATCTATTATTTGATGATTTAAAAAATTCACTTATGAATCTATCTGATTATGTTAATCTTTGGTAATTTTATTGGTGGGCGTGGGGCAGGGAATTTCGGGAACTTTTACACACGTATCTGTGTTGATTGACATTTTTACGTTTCATAAAAACCTCTTACAACAGATTACACAAACTGTACAATTATAATGCACCCATAAGTATGTGGGGGGGGGAAGATTCAATATCACTTTTTTTATATTTTTAATTTATTTATTCATTTTTATGTGGTGCTGAAGATCGAACCCAGGGCCTCACCCGTGCTAGGCGAGAGCTCTACTGCTGAGCCATAATCCCAGCCCTCAATATCATTTTTAAGTCCATTTATTTTCCTATAAAATCATTCATTTAATCTAACTTTAAAAATTGTCAACAAGTACATGTGGTTGTTTATTATCTTTTAAATCTTTTCTATCTTTATAATCTTCTCACATTCCCAAAGTTTGTTTTCTCTTTTTTCCACTCTTATTCAAACAGCCCATACTTGGGAGCAGCTCTGGAGATCTCATTCATTCCCATGATTAATTAGATATATGAGTTTATTTATTTATTTTTATTTATTTTAAAAAGAGAGAGTGAGAGAGGAGAGAGAGTGAGAGAGAGAGAGAATTTTTAATATTTATTTTTTTAGTTCTCAGCGGACACAACATCTTTGTTGGTATGTGGTGCTGAGGATTGAACCCGGGCCGCACGCATGCCAGGCCAGCGCGCTACCGCTTGAGCCACATCCCCAGCCCTAGATATATGAGTTTAGACAACTAACTTATCTTTTCTATGCTTCTTTACATTTTAGTTTTTATATCTGTAAAACAATATCATTTTTGGGAGCTGAATAGTTGATGTATCTGTTCTATAATTTTTATGTTTTGTTTTGCTTTTGGATTCATTAATTCTGCTAATTTCTTCATGGAATTTATTTTATTGTATTTTTGTTAGTGTTTGGACTATTAGGTGCCTATGTTTTCTTAATATTTTTTGAAATTGCGATCAGAATAGATTAATTATGAAAATTTATAAAGTGTCAAGGTTATGAAGCAGGAAAAGAGAGTATTCATTTTCCACTTTTACTCATTTCCTTTCAGGTTTGTTTAATATGTATTTCCAAGTCTAATTTGATACATAATAATTTCCTTTTCTTTTATGAATTAGCATTGTAAAAATTTCCTCTGTCATTAAAAATGATACTTCTTAGTTTTTTGTAATGATTGTAGAATAAACTTCGTCACCTGACAAAACATTTAATCACATCTCTAATTTCCTAAGACATTCCTCTCATATTTGGCACTAATGGTGTGTCTAGGTTTCTACAATTATAAATTATGTTACAAAGAATATCTTTGTAGTTGCATCTTTTGGCAGTATTTCAGATTATTTCCTAGGATAGATTGCTGGAAATAGGTCAAAGACTATTTTTAAGATCCTAGAAACAATTGCCAAATTACTTTCCAGAAAAATTACACCAGTTTAACATTCTCAATCAATAATATTTTTTTTTCACTGCCACATCCTCACTGACACTGAGGGTTGTAATTTTCTTTAATCTTCGAGGATTAGCCCTTTAAACTATGTGGCATTCCAAGAAGTCAGAAATTAAGTGTGAAAATTCATCTGCATGTGACTAGTTTACAGCATGTTTGCAGCTTATCTGGCTTTCATCCCACTACCTAGCATGTTCCCAGACCATCTTCCCTGCTGTTCACTCAGGAATGTGAAAATACTTCTGAAATAAATATCCCAAACCAAGTACAAGTGAGTTTTGGATTTTTCTTACTTATCTTTCCCTCCAGAGTAGATTGGTTAGCTAATGAATCTGGTTGTGTATATCAAAGAGTTACCAGTGGGCATCAAAACAAATAGCCCATACTAAGCTTACAAAAAGGGGATTCTAGACTGTCATTCACAACCCTGGAGTGAGTCTTGAGTCCTCAATGACTGTCTCCCTGAAACAGTCAGTCTAACTGAGTTCAGAGTCCTGAGTTGAAAAGGCTTCTTAGATTGCAGTACAGTCATCCATCAATATCCAAGGGTAATTGGTTTCAGGATGACCTCGAATATCAAAATCTGAGAATGCTCCAGTCTCTTATATTAAAATGGCCTAGTATTTGCATAGAACTAACATATAACCTTTCATATACCTTAAATCATCTCTAGATTACTTAGAATACCTAATGCAGTGTAAAGATTATATAAATAGTTGTTATAATACTGTAGGTTTTGGAATAATAACATGAACAAAATATGTACATTTTCAGTACAGAAGCAATTTTTCCCCCATCCACAGTAAGTTGAGTCTAGATTCAGAACCCTTGGATACAGAGGGATGAATGTACTTATACATGATCTGAAATATACCCATCTCACCCCAAGAAAGTAGGCATCTTCATTTGGGAGCAACTCTGGAGATCTCATTCATTCCCATCATTAACTAGATATATGAGTTTAGACAACTAACTTATCTTTTCTATGTTTCTTTACATTTCAGTTTTTATATCTGTAAAACAGACTGATTATACCAAGGATTTTAGAGATTCTGTCCAACTTTAAACTTGTGTAATTTTGGCCAGGCATGGTGGTGCCTATAATCTCAGCAACCCAGGAATCTGAGACAGGAGAATCACAAGTTCAAAGCCTGCCTCAGACAACTATGAACAGAGCAGGGAGGAAGAACAGGAAGAAAAGATTAACATTAAACAGAGACATGAGATGGGAGGGAAAGGGAGAGAAAAGGGAAATTGCATGGAAATGAAGGGAGACCCTCATGGCTATACAAAATTACATATAAGAGGTTGTGAGGGGAATGGGAAAATAAACAAGGAGAGAAATGAATTACAGTAGATGGGGTAGAGAGAGAAGATGTGAGGGAAGGGGAGGGGGGATAGTAGGGGATAGGAAAGGTAGCAGAATACAATAATTACTAATAGGGCATTATGTAAAATTGTGGATGTGTAACTGACGTGATTCTGCAATCTGCATTTGGGGTAAAATTGGGCATTCATAACCCACTTCAATCTAATGTATGAAATATGGTATGTCAAGAGCTTTGTAATGTTGTGAACAACCAATTAAAAAAAAAAAAAGCCTACCTCAGCAACTTAACAAGGTTCTAAGCAACTTAGATAGACCCTGTCTCAAGATAAAAAATAAAAATGGCTGGGGAATGTGGCTTAGTGGCAAAGTGCCCCTGAGTTCAATCCTCAGTTTTAAGAAAAATTTTTAAGTATAGTTTTATAAAACTTTATGGAGATGCATTTAGAGTCTATGATATCATTAAAATTATTTATGAGAACATAAAATCATCCCCTAAATGCCCAATTATGAATAAGGCTTGTCAATCTTGGTGAAATAGGATGAAATGTTCTACATTATTATACAGTGGGAAATGACTTGTAAATCATTTTTCTGGAGTTAACTCAGGCCTTAAATAAATTTTGAGAGGAGTTATTATCTATACTTAATTATTCTTAAGGAAACCCAGGACATTTGGGGCTCTTGCTAATCCTTTTAAAATAGCAACATAGAGAGTTCTTAGGGGAGTCACTGTTTTTCACTTTCAAATGTTTTTTTTCTGGTGCCACTGTCAAAAATTATGAAATATTAGTTAGACCCATTCTAACATTTCTTGGTTTCATTACAGCAGGAAACCTGGTACTTAGCATGTAATTATTTTGTCTTTTAAAGAAAGTTGACATTCTGTTTATCAAAAACTGAACTTGTACAATTCAGTTTCTGAAGTTTCCTGTATTTTGAGATTCCCAAGCTGCTTGAAAGGAAAACCCCTCCTAGGAATTTTAAGAGAGACACCATGTGAAATATTCATAGGAACATACCATGATCTGTTTCCATGTAGGGTTGGGGCGTCAGACACGTCACATTTGTGGACAATGCCAAGATCTCCTATTCCAATCCTGTGAGGCAGCCTCTCTATGAATTCGAAGATTGCCTAGGTGGAGGTAAACCAAAGGCTTTAGCTGCAGCTGACCGGCTCCAGAAAATATTCCCCGGAGTGGTAAGTGGATGCTTTTTGAGACCATCACAGGTTTTTTCCTTTCATCTATAAATGTTTAAAAATCTTGGGGAATGAATACCTGTGGTATCAGTTACAGAGAAACAGACACGTGTCACTCCCTAACAGGCATTCATCATGTGACCAAGACTGTTACCTCATCTCTGAGCTAGAGATTAAAAAATACAGCAAGATTGGGCATAGTGGTGCATGCCTATAAGCCCAGTGACTCTGGAGGCTGAAGCAGGAGGATTACATGTTCGAGGCTAGCCTCAGCAATTTATGAGGCTCTAAGCAACTTATGAAACCCTGTCTCAGAATAAAAAATAAAGGGGCCTGGGCATGTAGCTCATTGGTAGAACACTTGCCAAGTATGTATGAAGCCCCAAGTTCAGTCTCCAATAGTACAAAACAGAACAAAACAAAGACCTCATATATTCCGGTGAAAATGAAATGAAAAGTATATGAATGAATGTTTTGTAAGTTGCAAAGCATTGTGTAAATTTAATTTGAGAAATTTAGAAGTATGTATATTTTTATATCCTGTGCAGTTCTAAGGGGAATTTATGGTGGCCCTGATGTAGCATATTGTTTTTTTCCTTATCACCAGACCTTCTTTGATAGTCACTTAGTGTAGGTTTATGAAATTAAATTTAATGCAAGTCTGTGGAGGATAAAAATTGAGTAAAAGTTGGATTTTCTTTTTTCTAGCTGCTGCTTATTTTTGAGCTACATCATTGGCTTTAGAAACATTAGATAATGAGAGATGTCATTCACCTCATTTGATTCACAATCTTGAGCTTTTTTTTTTTCCTGTTTTTGAGGTCATCTAGCTAAGATTCTACATCTTTTTTTAAATATTTATTCTTTTTTTGAAGTTGTACACAATAACTTTATTTTATTTATTTATTTTTTTATGTGGTGCTGAGGATCAATCCCAAGGCCTTGCATGCATAAGGCAAGTGCTATACCGCTGAGCCATAACCCCAGCCCCAAGATTCTGCATCTTAATGCTTAATCAGTTTATCTGACAGGAGTCAGATTAGGTGTCTTCCAAGCATCTACTTTTACTTAAGATGCCAGAAAGGCTCCCAGCCCTCACCAAAAAAACAAAAACAAAACAAACAAAACAAAAAAACCTGTCTTTCCAAAGTTTCTCCATTTAATTGCTCAGTATTGATTCATCTGTTTCAGAAGTCTTTGCTCTAGAAGTCATGTTGATCATTTTGTTCATTTCACCAGTATCCCTGAGGAATCATTTATTGGGTTTAATTCAACAGTATTGATTGAGTACCCACTGTGTACCCAGCCATGTGCTAGATGCCGAAATAAATAAAATAAGTCATAACCCTGTCATTGAGGAGGGATAGTAGGTAGGTCTCTGCTGTCACAGTATTACATATCACACAATCCTAACATCTCATTTAACAACATTTATTTCCTGTTCATGATTGTGCAGGTTGTTTATGGTACTGTTGCTAGACTAGGTTGAATTCAGGACTTTTAGTCAGCTTCTGGTCTGAAGTGTGTGCCATTATTTCAAAATGGAGGCTAACAGATGCAGAAAGTCAAGAATCATATGTTTTCTCTTATACTTAGAAGCTAGAAAGAAAAGAATTTAAGAAGGGACCTCATGAAAATAGAATATCAGTAGAATTGAAGAAGCAAGACAGGAGGAGTAGAAGGGGATAAAAAAGGGAGGAACTAGGAATAAAATTGATCAAATTATGTTATGTGCATGTACAAATATACCACAAAATCCCACTGTTACATGTGATCATAATGCACTAGTTAAAACAGTAGAGGCTTAAGAGCCATAGTCACCTCAGTCCTGCTGTTCTTATAGTAGAAAGTAGAAGCCTAAAAGAATCTGCAGTCATCAGCCTCTTATAGGCTCAGCTGCATGGCACAGTGCAGGGCCTTTCCTTTCCAGTGCCTAAGCAAGTCTCAGGGTCAAGCCCAGAGTCAATGGGTTAGTCAGTAGACTCTGCCTTCTCCATGGGAGGAACTGAAAGTCATGTGGCAAAGGGCTTGGACATGAAATTCTACTAGAGGGAGCAAGGGCGTGGTTGGGAAGAATGATCCAGTCTATCACTGGGGAGGTATTAGGTACTCCCCTCAGGGACCATGGGGACTTGGCTTTGAATGTGAGTTCTGCCACTTGTACGTTTCCTGAGTTTTTGCTTTCCTAAATTCTAGCCATTGTCTATGAGCCCATGCAATTCCCTATTTATTTGTTTAGTTATTCTGTTACTCATTCATTAGGTGTTTATTTAAGGCTTACCTTGTGCAGGGACAAAAGAAATGATGGACATTTCTCCCCCTCCCCCAGCTCTACTGGGAGTTTATGATAGTTTAGTGATTGGGAGGGGAATGGTCATTAATAAATAATTTCACAAATATGTACAATATTTTTTAGTTGCAGATGGACACAATACCTTTATTTAATTTATTTATTTTTCTGTAGTGCTAAGGATCAAACCCAGTGTCTCACATATGCTAAATGAGCACTCTACCACTAAGTCATAATCCCAGCCCCACAAATAGTTATAATTGTCATAAGTGTATGTGTGAATCAAGAGTTCAGTTGCCATGAGCATGTGTGGCAGGTTGGCCTGAGCTAGATTAAGGACTGAGCGTGGAATCAGGGAATGAAATCCTGAAGGGTGAGTGGGAGTAGGCTAAATTAAGGTAGCAGAGCTGGTCTGTGAAAAAAAATCTAAGGCAGGAAAGAGTGTGATGCTTTTGAGGACCTGAAAGAAAGCCAGGGTGGCTGAAGCTTAGATGTCAAAGAAGATGAAGGGAGGCTGAGGCAGAAGCAAGGGCCAGATTATGCTGGGCCTTAGAGATCAAGTCCAACTTTTCTTGGGAAAATCAGCACACCGAGCAACCAAGCCTCTTTCTTAGCACTTACATTGTGTTATCCTCTTTTCCCTGTTGCATTAAGGTGAGGCCAGGGTCCAAGCTTCCAAGACTTTTATTTGTTGTGCCTTATAAATAATAACTCATCTGAGTATTTGTATAATTTATCAACTTCATGAAAAGTTCTTGTGAAACTGTATAACTTATTAGTTAACCATAGAAGATTTTCTTCATACGCTTGATTTAAAATAGCTTTTTTCATCCAATATATCTTTATCGATCACCTTTCTTACACCAAGCCATAGAGAAAAAGGTCAGGCCTCCATGAACAAAGGTTGGCCCTATCTTCATAGAGCTTATATTCTAGTTGATCACATATATGCTGAATAATTAATTTTTAAAATTATAATGAAAATAGTAAGTATTAAGGAGAATAAGTAGAGGGAGGACTTGGCTTTGAATCTGAGTTGATGAAATACAAAAGAGTGGGCCCTGTACAGGTTTGCTGGGCTAGAGAATGCTTTCTTCAGGCAGTGCCATGTGCCCTGAGCTCTGAAGGAATTAATTAAAAGAACAGTTTGAGAGAGGTAGACGAGAAGCAGAAAGTGGTGGGAGAGGCCAGAGGTCTAGAAGAGCATTTCAGGCAAGAGAAGTGGGCTTTTGAAGTTAGCAGATATATGAAATGCAGACTTCTCAGGCAATCTAATCACCTGGAAATGGTAGAAATCCTGGTTCTGTTAATGCAGGATTGCCTCACTTGTTCAATTATTGCAAAATTCTAATCTTGGAACTTGAAGCCTAGTAACATTTGACTTGGGAAAAAAAAGTAACGGGTGATAGGTCTTTTTTAATTTTAATTTTGACATAATACACTCACAGGAAGGTGCAGTGATATTGTCCCAAGAGGTTGTAAGCACCCATCCCCCAGCCACCCCTGGGTGACAGACCTAGGTGACAGGGTGATGTCAGTGGATGGCTAACTTGGAGAACCTTGAATTTATTCTCCCCTAGAACTAGAAAGTCTGACTTTTACTTTTTGCGCTAAAATATCTTTGACCCAAACTAACCATTTTCTGACCCCAGACCCTCAAGTAACTCAAAGTCCAGATCTTAAGAATCTCTTTATTTTTTTTCTGCATGTGATTCCTTGAGTAATTTTTTTTGGGGGGGGGGTACTGGGGATTGAACTCTGGAGCACTCAACCATTAAGCCACATCTCCAGCCCTATTTTGTATTTTATTTAGAGACAGGGTCACTGAGCTACTTAGCACTTCTCCATTGCTTAGGCTGGCTTTGAACTTGCGATCCTCCTGTCTCAGCCTCCCAAGCCACTGGGTTTATAGGTGTGCACCACCATGCCTGGCCAAGTAATCCCTTTTCTTTGACTCTCTGATGTTGGTGTCTCATTGAACTTTTCAGGAAGTCTTTAAAATGCTATATAAAATTACATTAAAAGAACTGCTCTACTGCAGATGCTTGTGCCTAATCCTGAGGTTAATTGGATAAGAAAACAGTCTTTTATAAATCAAATTATTATTTGATGTCACCATTTTTTAAAGGTGAAACAATAAAATGTAGGCTTTAGGAGCAGACCAAAGGGTTTTTGTTTTTGTTTTTTGGGTGGGAGGTGAAAACCAGGGCCTTACATATGCTAGGCTACTACTACTGAGATACACCCTCAGCCTCACACTTGAGGTTTGAAAATCCAGCTCTGGACAACTGCTTCTCATCCTGATAATGACTTGCTTTCTCACCTTAAATAATTGTGCTCCCAGGCAAAGTATGTGAAACAGCGAATGACTCTTTTTAGACAATAGGCTGTGGAAGATCGTGGGTCCCCACAGAAGGAAATCAAGAACATTTGTCCCAGTTAATTGTCTAGTGGTACTTTCTGTTCAGTGCCAAGCCTGAGGTACCCAAGAAGATAATTCTGTTCTTGCTGAGCTGGTGAAGCAGTGACAGATACAAGTACAGAGAAGAAGTTCCAAAAAACTGCCTCACCTTCTTCAGCAGCACCTTGAGTCCCTCCCCTTTTTTTAAGCTGCATATACTTAGGTACCCCTCTGGGATGCTGGGAAGGAAACATCACCAGGGGGCTGTGAGCTAGTAGAGATTACAGAGGTCACACAGGGCCGAGAGTCATAGGACCCCAATTATAAGAGTACAAAGACCTCATTGAATACTCTGAGCCTGCAAGTGACAATCCAGAAGGAACATAGAACTAAAGCTAAAACTGTGAAGCTTCTAGAGAAAAGCTCAATGGTCTTGTGATAGTCAAATATTTCTTAGAACCCAGTAAAACAGGCTATAAATGAAAAAAATTGTTAACTTCTGTTTTTCAACAGACCCCAATTAGAGAATGAAATAACTAGCTAAACTGAGAGTACATATTTGGCAAACAATTTCTACCTAGAATACATGAACATTTACCACTCCATGATAAAAATTCAAACCAGCCTTTTTTTTAAGGGACAAAAGGCTTGGATAGGTACTTACTTCACAGTGAAGATCTATGAATGGCCAGTGAACACATAAAAATGCTCAGTATCAATAGTCACTAGGGAAATATAAAATAGGATCATGAAGACATATTATTGTAGAGGTTAGGGATATAGCTCAGTGATGAACATGAGGTTCTGGTTTCAATCTCCAGCACCCATGTGAGTGCACACATACACACACACACACACACACACACAAGAAAAGCTATATCATTATAAACCACTAAAATGATTAAAATTAAGAAGATTTGACAGTGTTAAATGTCAGGCTGTGGAGCAACCAGACACTCTATACTTTTTGGCCACAAGAAATTCAACATGCACACCTAACAATTACAGTTTCACTTTTCGATAATTTACCTAAGAGAAAGAACATATGTGCATTGAAATACTTATATAAAAATGCCCTTTGCAACTTTATTCATAATAGCCCAAATCAGGAAATAACTCAAGCCAGCAAGTAGAGAATGAATGAAAAAATATGGTAGAGTAACACAATAAAAAGGAATGTAATATTGATCCTTAACGATATGGATGAACCTCAGAAGCATTATGTTGCTTGAACAAAGCCAAACATAAGTGAGTATATTTTTAGGATATCATTTATTTCAGATTCTAGAATAGGCAAAACTCAGCTGTCTTTATATAGTCATAATGGTGGTAGTTGATATTGGATAAGGAGGGGTACAGGAGAGCATTCTAGGGTTATCGAAGTGTTCCACGTCCTGACAGGTATATGCAGTGATTACTCTTCAATTTGTCAAAATGTGTTGAACTGTCCATGTGAAATATGGGTATTTCACTTTATATAAGTTATACCTCATCCTTGTTATACTTTTGAATCATCTGGGGAGTTTTAGAAAATAATGATGTCTACATCTACTCTCAAAGATTCCAATTTTAACAGTCTGGAGAAAAGCCTGTGATTGGGGGTTTTTAGAACTCTCATAAATTATTCTGTGCAGCAAAGATGGAAAACCACTGTGTTGAAACTTGCTGAATTAAGTTTGTTGAACCTCTGGAGTATGGACCTAAGGAATGGGCTGCTTTGTCAGCTTACTAGCTGAAATTTCAGCCAGTAAAAGTTTATTTAGATTAGTGAAGTTTATATGGCTAAGGATCATTTATTCAGAAGGTCAGAATGGGTATTGTGTAATTATGTGCCAATCTTGGTGTCATTAAACCTACACAATAGCTTTTTGGATCACACTCCCACCATTTAACATGCTTTGTCAGTTGTAATATGCCATTAAGTTATTATTGTTATTAGCACTGTAGGTGTTGCTTTCATAATATTTTATTATAGTAATTGGTACAAGGTAAATGCGTGATATCTCATGTTTATAATGAGGTCTTGGTCTTTATGGCAGTCTCTTTTTTTTTAAATGGACTTGTTTGGGAATCTTTTTCTGAAGCTCTTGCTTCCTAGAATCCTTTCCTGCTTTGCTTGGAACTCCCCACCCCCTATCTTTTTGGAATCATTGCTGCCCCTCTCTTTAATTCCAGAGATTAGGCTTCAAGTTGAAGACAAGGAAAAAATATCTTCAATCTACAAAATACATTTTCCTTTGTAAAAAGACCTACTTGCTTTGCCCCTGAACTGTTTTTTTCAGGGTGAAGAGTTTTGGCAAATGAATAGAAAAGTTGATGTTTTCACACACTTCCTTGTGGCCAGAGGAATGTGGGGGATTAAGGGTACAGTTGGTGACTCTAGAACACTGTCTTTTCTATGAGAAGTTAATGTCCCTGGCTTCATCAGTGTTCACATGTGGTTCACTGTTAAAATCAGGCAAGAGGGCTGGGGCTGAGGCTCAGTGGTAGAGCACTTGCTTAGCATGTGTGAGGCCTTGGTTCAATCCCCCATATCAGGGGAAAGAAAAGGTTCAAGGAAGATTTGCAGCTTGTCTTGATTTTTAAGAGGTGAAAGAGGTGGAAGGCATAGGTAGGGTAAGGAAAAAGCAATATTACGGTACACAGAAATTTCTAGTTTTAAGTGACCACATATATGTGCTAGTAGCTGTGGGGAAGTATGGTCTTGAGAGCTCACCTGTACCTTTACCTCAGACATAAATACATTTGGGTGTTTCCCTAGAATGCCAGAGGGTTCAACATGAGCATCCCCATGCCGGGTCATCCAGTGAACTTCTCCAGCATCACCCTGGAGCAAGCCCGCAAGGATGTAGAGCAGCTGGAGCAGCTCATTGAAAGCCATGATGTCATCTTCCTGTTGATGGACACCAGGGAAAGCCGGTGGCTTCCTGCAGTCATTGCTGCAAGCAAGAGAAAGGTAGTGTGTTGAACCAGGGGTGCTTGTCCCTGTGACTTAATGTACCACCACCCTAACCTTTGCTCCCTTCCAGCAAAGAGGGGTGACATGTGTAACCCTAGAGCCCAGTGCCAAAGGGCTTTCACTACAGATGCTGTTTTTGCTCACTTCATTACCCAAGATAATAGTTAGTGTTTACAGTTTACCTTCCCTCAAGGTCCTTTGAGGTGCTCAACACCAGCAGGAATGATACACCTGGGTTCAAATTTGAGCTCCAAGAAGGCAGGAACTTTCACTAATATTTGGTCAGTGACAATTTTAAGGGCCATCAGTAGAGAATAGTGAACTAAATCACAATCCAATACCCATGGTGGAATAGCATGCAACCATTCACATTTATGTTTCAAAGAATTTTAATATGGAAAATATCATGCTGTGTTAAATAAGATACAATATTGTATATATTTTAGTATCAATTATGTTTAGATATAAACATATACATATAAACATTTCTATATGTCTATCCATCCATTCATCCATCTATCAAGAGAGAAAAGAAATAGGGGAAAGAGAAAGGGGAAAGTTGGGGAGGAAGTAAAAGGGAGAGGAGATAGCAAGAAGTAATGTTTCAAACTCTTACTTGTTTGAACTGTGTATGTTGAGTGATTTTTTTTTCTTTTAGTGTGATTTGTTCATACTAAAAGTATTTTTCATACTTTCTATATGATCAGAAATTTGAGAGAACACATCAAATTATAATTAAGAAAAGTTCTTATAGTATAAATGAAAAAAAGATGTCCTTAAAAATTTATGTGGTAAATGAATTATATGATAATGTGAATTATATCTCCATGAAACTGTTATAAAAAAATCTACATGGAGCCAAGTGTGGTGGCATACACCTGTAATCCCAGCAATTTGGGAGATAGAGGCAGGAGAATCACAAGTTTGAGGATAGCCTCAACAACTTAGTGAGACCCTCAGCAACTTAGCGGAACTCTCAAAATAAAAAAATAAAAGGATTCAGGATGTAGTTCAGTGGTAAAGCAACCCTATGTTCAATTCTCAGGACCAAAAAAAAAAAAAAAAAAGAAAGAAAAAGAAAAAAATCTATGTGATATAATGGTACAAAGAATGGGCCTAAGAACTTGGTTTTACATTTCTGCCTATAAGCTATGTGACCTTGGGCCAGTAATAGAAGTAAACTCTCTGACTTCCATTATCCTCATCTAAAATTG
This sequence comes from Ictidomys tridecemlineatus, assembly GCF_052094955.1. Lineage (NCBI taxonomy): Eukaryota > Metazoa > Chordata > Mammalia > Rodentia > Sciuridae > Ictidomys > Ictidomys tridecemlineatus. The sequence goes on along the minus strand of NC_135492.1, from coordinate 39,969,580 downwards.
GACAGTGTTTGTAGGGAGTTTTAAATGAAATGAAATAATTAAAGATAATCACTCTTTAAGTGCCTTATGCTTAATAAACCCTCAGTATTGGGAAGCTTGTAACATCATTGGTTGTTAGAGTCCAGTTATACTCCTATGCAAAAAAAAATTATAAAATTTAACTAAATATGAAATTAGCCCTGGTTTAAAAAATGTTTCCATTCTCTTATTCCTTGATATCTACAGCTGGTCATCAATGCTGCCTTGGGATTTGACACATTTGTTGTCATGAGACATGGCCTGAAGAAACCAAAGCAGCAGGGAGCCGGGGACCTGTGTCCCAGTCACTCAGTAGCATCTGCTGACCTCCTGGGCTCATCACTTTTTGCCAACATCCCGGGTTACAAACTTGGCTGTTATTTTTGCAATGATGTGGTGGCCCCAGGAGATGTAAGTAAATTTCTTGGTGTTTCCAAAGATTTCCGATGACCATGTTGTGTAGTAGGGCAGAGAAACAAAGCTCTTTCATTGTTATTTATAGACTGTCTTTCCACAAAGAGAATTCTCCTATTTGGGGGGGGATGGCATTGTTCCAGGATGAGCCTCAATTGGAATCATCAACTGTCCAGCTTTTCCTCATTCACCAAGAAAAATGCAGCCACAGATAATTTGGAGGGGGAGGAGCTCAATGAGGAAAGTATAGCCCAGCCTGGTTCCTGACAGCATGCAGTACTTTCTCCTGTACTTATCTTAGTAAAATAAACAGTAAACATAGCGAGTCTAAAGATCCAGATGCCAATCCAGACCTTGACACAGTCTCACAGGTGATTCCAAATAAGCCTCCTAGACTCCCTGTGCCTCTGCAGAATGGGAGTGGGGCACAGACTTGTCTTTTTTTTTTTTTTAAGCTGTAGATGGACACAATACCTTTATTTTATTTATTTGTTTTTTTATATATGGTCCTGAGAATCAAACCCTGTGCCTCACACATGCTAGGTGAGTGCTCTATCACTGAGCCAAAACCCCAGACCAACTTGTCATCTTTTTTTTGCTCAAATTAAAGATTGCTTTTTTAAAAATATTTTTTAGTTGTCAGTGGTTCTTTATTTTATTTATTTAAATGTGGTGCTAAGAATTGAACCCAGTGCCTCACACATGCTAGGCAAGCACTCTACCATTGAGCCACCATCCTAGCCCCGATTTGTCATTTTTAACAAGTGACAGCGCAGGATTCCAAGTAGATGTTAAATTTCATGTACACAGTCAATAATATTTTAGTATAATTATGCCCAGTGCAATATTTGAGGCCTACTAATACTAAAAAAATGTTTGTTTGTATAAAATTCAAATTGAACTGCACATCTTGTATTTTATCTGGCAAGCTAGCAGAAGAAAGAAAAATGCTGGCTGTGTCAGCTCACAGCAGAAAGTGGGTCAAGTGTGGAAGTGCTCTGAACTGCCAGACCACACTGTGCAAATGTGAGATTCTCTAGCTTGATTGACACCACTGGAGTTGGTCTGCAGGAGTGGTCTTTCATAGAACAGCTCATAATTTCCAGTGAAGCAAAGCAGAGATGCTTTCTGTATCTACCCACCCTCTATACACACACATTTTCTCCTTCTTTTAAAACTTGTTCTTTAATGATGCATATCTTTTTTTTTTTTTTTTGTGTGTGTGTGTGTGTGTGTGTGTGTGTGTATGTGTGTGTGACTGGCTTTTATGACCACCTAGTATAAAGAAAAGATGAGCTTTCTCTTATGTGAGGAAGATGGTTCAATGATCCCCATCATGGTATGAGAATATGTGGCTGGTCCTGTCATTTAGTTATTGCCAACAAGAGGAATGCATGGTCCCTTCCACTAAAGTCATGTCCATTCAGAAAGTAAGATTTTCAGAGTCAAAATTTTCTTGACCACCCCTGAATTAGCCCAGAGTTTTTAGATTAGAATTCTTTGGTTGAATCAATGAAGGCTTATGTTTGGAGCTAGGCTATAGCAAAAATGCTTGTAGGTAAGCTGTGGGACCACATTAAGGGTGAGGAGGTGTGTACATTTCAAGGGGCATGTAGGAACTGAGACTTGTAAGTTAGCAAACTCCTGTTTCCATCTCTGGGTCACTCAGAAGCATTAGCTTGCTTAGAATGGTAGGACACTTGCCTATCCAAATTACTCTTCCTTTCTATGTCTCCACAATGTAACTACCAAGCCCAAGAGATTTGAATTGAGTCAGTGGAAGGAGAGTGCATGGTGCAAATCCACAGTATGAGACAGCAGAGCCCTCATTTTGCTTGCCATCACCAATCTTTAATTGTTGAGGCTGCTAATCCTTTTCAGAATTATTACCTCATTGAATTAACTGAATTGTGTATTTTGTGTAACTTGATCCTCCCAGAAATGGTGTTATTTGAAGCTGGGTGTTCTCTGCCAACAATGAGCATCTGGTTGTATTTTAAAGCTTTATCGTGGAGGAGCGCCTTGCTCAAACAGAGTTGAGTGGACTAGAACTTCCAGCACGTGTCAATGATTGTTTCTCTGCAGTCAACCAGAGACCGGACCTTGGACCAACAGTGCACAGTGAGTCGTCCAGGACTGGCCATGATTGCAGGAGCCCTGGCAGTTGAATTGATGGTGTCTGTTTTGCAGCATCCAGAAGGGTGAGTTTGCTATTTAGAAGTAGTGTTTAAACAAAGCAAGCATTTGTTTGCATTTGGTCTTGCTTGACCTATTCTTAATCTGACTTTTCTGAGAATTTTATTATTTTTTCTGTCCTCAAAAACACAAGACTAATAAACAAACAAATAAACAAATAAAAAAAAAAAACCAGCCTGGTCCAATTCTTTGGACAGGGAGAACTTGCCATGTGATCTTTGAGGCTATATCCCTTGAGTTATTTGGCAACTATTAATAAAGAAGAATACAAGTTTTGGTAGGGCTCTTGGACACTAGTGTGCTAGTAAGTTTTTATTTTTTCCATCCTTGAACCTTTGTAAAGTGGTACATGAATCACCAATGTCAGAAATTGTATTCAACTGTATGTAACAAAGATTCATGTTCAGTAACTTTGCCAAATGAGCTTTATCTTTCTTATGCAATAAGAAGTTCAGAGGTGAGCAGTCCAGGGTTAGTACAAAGATTCCATTATGCCATCAGGGACTGGAGTTACTTCTTATCATTCACTCAGCCACTCTTAGCTTTCTTTCTCATGCATGGCAGTTTGTGGTTATGGGATGGATATTGTGCGATCAGTATTACATCTGTGTGCCCATTTAGAAGAAGGAAATGACCAAAGGATGAATGTTGTGGTCATCTGAGTGTGCCCCCTTTTAAAGAGCTTTCCTGAAAGATTAACCTATTAATTCTAACTCCTAGTTGCAGGGAATACTGATGAATGTAGTTTTGTTTTCTTTTGTTTTGTTGGCTGGGCATATTGCCCCTCTGTATAAAATTATTGTGAGAAGGTAGAAGAATGGAGGTTGAACAGACAACCTGTGTATCTTCACATTTATTTTTTTGAAATGTTACATATTTTAAGTTCCCAACTATATTGTTATATATTTGGTGTTTATATATTTGGTTATATATTTGGTGTTTAGTTTTAGAGAATTTTTTTATTCCCATTTTCGTTGCTTTTCATTTCTTTATCTTCAAACTCCCAGAGTAGGGCATTTTTTCATCTGCCTAAAGAACAATTTCCTTTAGAGTTTCTTTGTTTTTTTTTTTGTTTTTTTTTTGAGAAATACCAGTGACAGACATGGTGGAGCATGGCTGTAATCCAAGTGTCTCAGAAGGCTGAGTCAGGAGGATCCCAAGTTCAAGGCCAGACTTATCAACTTAGCAAGGCAATTTAGCAAGGCAACTTACCAAGGCAACTTAGTGAGACCTCTCTCAAAAACTAAGAAGAGATGGGGATGTGGTTCAGTGGTATAGCATATCCTGGATTTAATTCCCAGTACCAAAAAGAAAAGAAAAAAGAAATACTAGTGACAAATATATTTCAGGTTTTGTTTGTCTGAAACTGTCTTCATGTTTGAAAGAGGGTTTCTTGTGTTCTATAGAATTCTACATTGGCACTCATTTTCTTTCAGCACTTTGAGAGTATAATTGGATTGTATTTGGTTGCCTTTATCTCTGTTGAGAAGTTAAAGATTTTTCCCATTGCTGCTGTTTTGAGCAATTTGCTTTGCTCCTTTTGCCTCCCCTGAGTTGCTTCAAGATGATCTTATTGCTTTTGCCTTTCAGAAGTGTGATCATCATACACCATCTTCTATATTTTTTCTGACTGAGCTTTCTAGTGCCTCGTGAATCGGTGGCTTAATGCCTTTCATCTATTGTGGAAAATTCTCAGTCATTATATTAGAAAAATTACTTCTCCCATTCTCTTTTGCCTTGTTTCTCTTGAGACTCCAGTTACATACCAGTTGGAATCATGTGTCTTTCATGGTCTCTTCTGTATTTTCAATCATTTGTCTTTTTTGCTTCAGTCTAGCTCTTTGCCTTTGGTTGTCTTCCAGTTATGATTCTCTCATCTTTATGTCTGCTATGTATAAAACCAATATCATTATCAGATGTTTCAGGGCCAGAATTGCCATTTGACTTTATTGGGGTTTTTTATACCTTTATTTATTTATTTACTTATTTATATGTGGTGCTGAGGATGGAATCCAGGGCCTCACACATGCTAGGTAAGCACTCTACCACTGAGCCACAATTGCAGCCTACCATTTGATCTTATTTTATATATTTCCTAGTCTTTGCTGAAGATCTGATGTTTGTTCTTTTTGATTCCTTGAGAACATTTAATCCTGTTTTAAGCCTTTAGCAGATATCTCCATTGTTTGTATCTCCTAAGGTTCTGTTCCTGCTGTCTATTGTTTTTCCTACCTACCTGGTCATGTGTTGTCTTCTTATATACCCATTTCTAAAAACAACAATGATAAAAGTTGTTATTATGGAAAATTCAAACATATATACTAAACCTTCTGTTTACTCCACCTGGTTTAACATCTACCAACACATGTTCAGCCATCATTTATCTATACTGCTATCTGTGCTTTTTTTCTTCTTCCTACTGACTTTTTTAAAAAGCAAATCCAAGATATAGCATTTTATAAAGTGAATCTTTTTAGTATGCTACTACTACTGTTTTTAGTTGTAAAAACAAAGAATTCCTTGATGTATTCACATACCCAATTAATATTGAGACTTCTCAAGCTGGATGCAGTGGTACCTGCTTATAGTCCCAGCTACTTGAGAAGCTGAAGCAGGAGGATCCCTTGAACTCAAGAGTTTGGGAACAGCCTGGGTCACTGAGTAAGACCTTTTCTTAAAAAGAGAAAAGAAATTTCTCTAATTCCTTGAATATTTGGAGGATGTTGCAGGGGATTATATCTAGGGCCTGGTGCTTGCTAAGCATATGTTCTACCCCTGAGTTATACCTCTAGCCCCTGTTTGGTTATTTTTGATTGAGCGATGGACATGACATATAAAAATTGTAGAGATGTGATTTACATTTTCTTCTGGAAAACTGCTGGTAAGTTCACTAGCCATCTTTAGAATACCTTAATCCATTTAGGAATGGTCTTTTTCTGGTTCTCCTTTTCTCTGAGATAGGCCCTAGTGATCCCAACTTTATGCCTGAGATATTTTCCATGATTTTTCCTTATTAGCAGAACTCAGAGTCTGGTTTTCCCCTCCAGCCTCATGAGCCTATTAGGGTCACATTCAACTTGTAATCCTATGGTCATTGCTTTTGGAGGTTGAGAGTTACTTTATGGGAATCCCTCTCAAAGAAGCCTGTTTTACTTTTATGGTCTTCTCTCTTCTCACAAATCTTTGTACTAATTCTTACCTACCTTGGTATCTTTCTGATTCTTTCAAACAAAGATTTTTATATTTTGTCTACTGTCTTGATCTGTTTTTTGTTACTATAACAAAATACCAAGGACCAAGTTATTTTGGCTCCTAGTCCTGGAAGTCAAGAGTATGGTGTGGGCATCCATTTGACTTTTGATGAGCGTCTTGTGCTGCATCACAGCATGGCAGAAAAGAGGGAAGAAAGTGGCACATACAGAAGAGCATGTGTTTGAGAGAGAAAGCAAGGCAGTGACCTTGCTTTATAACCTGTTTTTGTGGTATCTAATCTAGTCCTGTAAAACCAAACTCCCTCTTGCCAGACCTAACCCATTTTTGAGAGAGCCTACCCCAGCTTCTAGTGAGGGTGGAGCCCTTTAATCATCTCTTAAAGGCTTCACCACCTGGATACCATGACAGTGGCAATCGCTTCAACCTAACTTTTGACAGGGACAAGCCACATCCAAACCACAGCATCTGCTTTCCTTTTATTCTCAGTGAGAGGGTTGGCCATGACCTCTTAGTTCACTAGTGTCACATCAGTTTAAAAATACTTTTAAATTTATTATGACTCATAGTGTTCCAGGCTTATATGAGAGAAGAAAGAAGTGAGTGAGCTTGTGGCTTTTGTTTAACTTGGCCTTGGGCCTTTTAGTATCTATACGTTGAACACATTGTATGTGTGTTATATTCCACGTAAAAAAATTCATACAGTTGTGACCTGGACACCTTATCTTCTCCAAGCACGGAAAAGGTCTTGCTTATAAACCACAGAATTCTTTTTGCCTTAAACACAATGAGACAAAAATTAATTTTAAAAATAGAGTCAGTCATTTAAAAAAAAACAGAATTAATGAAGAGGAGAGAAAAGGAAAGGAAGCAAAAAGAAATATAGAAATTTAAGATCTCTCAGTACCTGCTTGTGATTGTATTGTCAGGGTCAGAGACAAGCCAGACTGATGTCAAGCGGGTATCCACACCTGACTCCATTACAGATGAATTATGATTGATTTATTTTTCAAATAATGATTTGGTGCTCGTTTTCTGCTAGGCACTGTTCTAAGCACTTGACAAATATGAACCCATTTAATCCTCGTAGTAAACCTATTAGGAAAGAACAATGATTATTTGTCCTATTTTTAATGGGGAAACTGAGGCACAGGGAGGATAACCAAGTGGCTAAAATTTGGATATCTAATAGGTGGCTCAGCCAGGATTTTGTTCAGCCAGTGTGGCTCCAGAGTGTTTTGATCACCGTGCAGTGCTGTCCTCTCTTCTCAGACTGCCTCCCGCTGCCTCCTGTTTAGTGGGTGCTTATCTGGCACTCTGTAGCCTCTGGATGTTTGTCCTTAAACCAGGTGGTAACGAAATACAAGAAGGAAAGAAGCAAAAATCTTTTTTTAAGGTTTATCTTTCAGAAATTTAAGATTTAGTTCTCAGAAAGTCAACACAAATTTGAAAGAATTTTCTATTCATTTTGTGACTTAGAGGTTGTCTGCACAGTTGAAAAGATGGCCTCTGTACAGTTTTGTTGCCGTATGTAACTAGTATAGAAGTCCTGGAGTTAAATGGAAGTAGGCAGCTTTTTAGTCCTCTCGTGTTTGTCATCTGCCTTAGCTATCCCTGCTGTTTATGTTTATTGCTGCGTTATGGGAGGAAGTATTTGGGATAACATCTTCCAGAGCTAAGCCAGACACAGTGGTGCTCCTGTGGTCCCAGCTACTCTGGAGGCTGAGACAGAAGGATTTTTTGGGACCAGGAGTTTAAGGCCAGACTGGGCAACAAAGTGAGAGACCATCTCTTTAAGAAAAGAAAGAACAAATAAAAAGAAGAAAGAAAAAAGTGAAATTAAAGTTAGAAAGTTTTCCACTTTAAAATTTCAATACAAAAATGTTCTGTGGTGTTTTATAAGGACTATCTCAGAGTAAGGAATTTATGCTTATAAGCTTATCACAAACAAAGCGTTGTGCTTGGCAGTTTATCTAAAATGCTCCTAATTTATTCATCACAGTCTCCTTATTCCTACCTTGTAGACAATGGACCTGAAGCACACAGAAGCTAAATAACTTGCATGGTGGTCACATGCTCTGGTCTTTCCAACTTCAAACCAAGCGTACTTTTTTTTTTTTTTTTAATTACTCTCTTTCCTTCTCTCCCTAGGGAAAAGAGGTTTTTGCTAGCTTGTGCTGCTCAGCAAGCACTTTGGTTACTTTCATGAACCTTACATGGACATCCCTCCCTCCTGCATCATCTCTAAGTGTCCACCATAAATTCTGGTTAACTGAACAGTTCTAATTGTTTCCTGTCCCCAGGGGCTACGCCATTGCCAGCAGCAGTGATGATCGCATGAATGAGCCTCCAACCTCTCTTGGGCTTGTACCTCACCAGGTTAGTGATCCGAAAATGAAATCAGGATTCTGGACCTGATCCCTTTGGTGCAAGGGGAACACATGGGAGTCCTTTTACCATTCCACCATCCCAGCCCGCTTATCCCACAGCTGGGCTGTCAGTGGGGGAATTTTATGACACCCTCCCCCAAATATACTCCTGCAGTATTCCAGTGAAAAGAAATCAGGAAAAAGCAGCATCAGCATTACTCAGACATTTCGATGCATTTGGCAAGCTGACTAGAGTCCTCATCACAGAGTAGGAAAAGAAGCAACAGGCTTTGGAATCACCCAGTGGTTTAAATCCCAGTACTGCAGTTATGAAGGTGGCCTTCCTTGACCAACTCATGAAACTTCTTGAAGTCTTAATTCTCATTTTCTCTTTTTTTTTTAATATATTTTTTTAGTTACCGATGGAAATAATACTTTATTTTATTTATTTATTTTTATGTGGTGCTGAGGATCGAACTCAGTGCCTTATATGTGCTAGGCAAGTGTTCTACCACTGAGCTTCTACCCAAGCCCCAAGTTCTCCTATTTTAAAATATACCTGCCTCATCTGGTAGCTGAAAAGACCAAGGACAGTAGATTGACAGGGCTCATCAAAAAAGTGTATTGAGGGTTCTCAGCAAATGATGCCTGCTATTTGGGCATTATTAGTATTGACTACTTACCCAAATAGACAGCCTTTATGGGCAAGCCTGTTTGTTATTAGTATTGACTACTTACCCCAATAGACAGCCTTTATGGGCAAGCCTTGGAAAACCACTGGAAGTATGTAGTGTCACCAAAAAAAGGATGTCTTTTCAGAAATATAAGCCAAAACATCATAAGGAAGGCCTATTCCCTTAGGAAGGAAAAAGAATGAAGCTGTAGGATGAATACTTAGCATTGATGTTGCTGTTTCATTTGTTTCCATGACCCTTTTCTTGGAGGAATGAAGAGGCTTTCTGGTCTTCTCCTTTGGAAAATCATTCCCCTGGCGTTCATGTTGTGGTTCAGTAGTAACTTGCAGTCTGCCTCCTTTCAGTGCACTGGTGACAGTGCCCACCAATTTGATGTGCAAGGAGAGACTCACTTGGTTCATGTGTGCTTCTCTCTTCCCCTCAAATACCCACCTCCTGTCAAGGCCAGCTCTATTATTTTCCAACTGTGGATTAGAATCAGAAGAAGAGAAATGACCTGTCTATGGTCACTGATAGAGTTAGTGAATGAGCTGCAATCTAAATTCAAACCTGGCTGGGCATGGTAATGTACTCCTGTAATACTAGTGACTCAGGAGGCTGAGGCAGGAGGATCGCGAGTTCAAAGCCAACTTCAGCAAAAGTGAGGCCCTAAACAGCTCAATGAGACCCTGTCTCTAAATAAAATACAAAATAGGGGGCTGGGGATATGGCTCAAGTGGTAGTGCGCTCACCTGGCATGCATGCGGCCCAGGTTCGATCCTCAGCATTACATACAAACAAAGATGTTGTGTCTACCGAAAACTAAAAAAAAAAAATGAATAAATACATATTAAAAAATTCTGTCTCTCTCCTCTCTCTCTTTAAAAAAAAATACAAAATAGCGCTGCAAATGTGGTTCAGTGGTTGAGTGCCCCTGAGTTTATCTGCAGTACCCCAATAAGTAAATAAATAAACCCAAACCTGGCAGTCTGACCAGTGTTCTTTGAAGATTTTGTGGGTAGAAAGAGCCCTGGTCCAAGCCAAGTATGGTGGCACACACCTATCATCCCAGCAACTTAGGAGGCTGAGGCAAGAGGATTGCAAGTTTAAGGCCAGGCTCAGCAACTCTAGGGAGATAGATCCTGTCTTAAAATAAAAAGACTGGGGATGCAGCCCAGTGGTAAAGCACCCCTGGGTTCAATCCCCAGTACCTCCCCCCACCAAAAAAGCAAGCCCACACATTGTGGGACTTAGCTTGCAGTCTCTACTCCAGTGTTCTTGCACAATGCCACCCACAGTAGGCCTGTCGTTAGGTCTCTTAACATCCCTGAGCCTTCATTTTCCTATCAATTAATCATATGCTTCACCTTGTGTCCAGGGGTGCATCTGACATGGCCTATAAACCATAAGACACTGGGAAAATGTGACGTTTCCCCCTGACTCACACAAGGTGGCCTTTGTTTGACATGAGCCTTCTATAGAGAAACCTTTCCAGCAAGACCCAATAGACACTGTAACAGCCATCTATCACAAGGCCACTGACCTGCAGGGCTGACCTCTGCTATTTATGTTCTCAAATCTCATTCAGATCTTTCCCATGTTTCCCCCACCCCCTCTTCTGACCTCGAGCTGTGCCCTCATCTCTTTTACAGATTTTTGTGCTGAGAAGGGCCTTAATTAAATTTTCAGTCATGCCCCTGCACTGGTTTCCTTCTTTAAGCCCTTTATGTTAAATTACTGCAGTTGTAGTTTTCTCAGTGCTGAGGCCAGAGGGCAAAACAGTCTCTCTAGAGAAGAGGCCCCGTGTCAAAATGCATGTGCCCATGTTTTTCAGGCACTATGGCAACTAATCCCTCTTGGTGTTATTTATCCCCATTGAGCCTGGCATTCGTTTGTCATTCACCAACCCTTCTAGTCCTCTCTCCTCCTTTTCAGATGTCTGAAGGATTATTTTGGTTGTTGGCCATCTCTTCATTTGGCCTTTTCAAAGACTAAAGAATAATGTGGCCATATATGGGAAAAGCTGTGTGTGTATGTGTGTGTGTGTGTGTGTGTGTGTGTGTGTGAGAGAGAGAGAGAGAGAGAGAGAGAGAGAGATTACTTGCTTACATTATTTCAAGTTCCAAACCTTTATTTTTAGCTACCTTCTGAAAAAGAAAGTGGAGAAAGAACTTGAAGAAATTAATCTCGGGGTTGCAAGGTCCCCATTTATAGAGTTTAAACAATCCCCCCTCCTTTTTCTTAAGCAGAACGAGTCCATTTATGCAACTGTGTTTTGATTAGGGGAACATCGTTTCTACAAAAACAGTGGGTTGTGTTGCAATGTCCTCTTGCACACTCGACTTTTCCCTCCTCCTCCTCCTCCTCCTCCTCCTCCTCCTCCTCCTCCTCCTCCTCCTCCTCCTCCTCCTCCTCTTCCTTACTCTTCCAGACAAATGATTTCCTGTTGGAGGGGAATTGGGTAAACTCCTTTGTGTACTTTGCATGTAAAGAATGGCCAGTGAGATTCTCAGGGCTCATTTTTCTCAGTGCCCCAAAGGAGAATATTTATTAATTGGCCCCTGCAGAATGAGATGTAGTAGAAAAGCCAGAGTTGTTGGACTGAGAATCATAAGGCCCTCCACCAGCAACTCATTGTGTAACTTGGAGAAAGTTCCATAACTTTTCCTGTGTTCCCCTGGTCTCTGCTCTCTGTGTCGGACCTCGGAGGCCTGAAGATTACTCAGTGTTCCCTCTGTAGAGCCACAGGCAGAATTTGGCACATCCAGAGATTGGCCAAGTACAGAAAAGGCTTGATTAGGTCCTGAAATTCAATGAAATTCTGCCTGAAGAAACCTCTTATTGAATTAGAAAACCGTGAAAACCATTTAAGGTGAAAAAATAGGCTTATGGGTCTCTTGGTTTTTTGGGTTTTAGTGTGTTTTGTTTTTCAAGGCTCTGTCCCACTGTATAAGCAGAAAGCAAAAAGTATAAACTACTTTCTATCTTTAAAGAGAGTGATTTAAAAAAAATCATTTTATTGATATGTGACTGTATATAGATAATCACAAATGACTATGTGTACTGCTTGATAAATTATCACAAAGTAAACCCACTCCTGTGCCCAACATACAGATTGAAAGCAAATATTATCAAGCATGCTCACAGCTCTCCTCCTGCTTCTCTTGGTTATCGTCACTACTTCCAACAGAGATGGACATCTTGACTCTCATATGACTCTGATCTTTCAGATGATTTTGATCTTTCCATAAATGAATTTGTATAGGATGTGCTCCTTGGTCTGCCTTTGTTTGTAGAAACCTTTTTCATTATCATTCTTATCATAGTAGTATTGTTCTTTCTGCTTTCCATCAACTGGAATCTTTTATTGGGGAGCGAGGGGCAGAGGACAGGAAAGTGGAGAAAAGGAAGAGAGGGGAGGAGAGGGAGAAAGGGTAGGGGAAGGGAGAAAGGAAGAGAAGGCAGACAGGCAGGCAGGTAAGCTCATTGTCTTCCTGGCTCTTGGGGTGATGGCTGAGTTCTTCAAGATCAGATCCTTCCTCTGGTTCTTTTTTATTTTTATTTTTTAATTTTTTTAGTTGTAGATGGACACAATATCTTTATTTTGTTTGTTTATTTGTATGTGGTGCTGAGGATAAAACCCAGTGTCTCACATGTGCGAGGTAAGCTCCCTACTGCTAAAACACAACCCCAGCCTTCCTCTGGTTCTTTTTGGGAGGCACACAGTTTAGGAGCTGTAAAACCTACAGGCCACTCCTGATATCTCCGGTAAGTTGGTTTGCAGGGTATTGTGCCATCCTGCGGGCAACACAAGTTCACAGCCTACAGGCCTGCTGATGCTTTGACTGGCTATCATTAGAGCATTTTAAAAACAAAGTGACACCATAGTAGTCATCCAGACATCAAAGTCCTGCTTTTAAGGCACTTGTAGACCACACAGTTCACAGTTTTTGTCTTTGAGTGGAGTGTACTCCTAGTTCTAAAGTACTGATTTTTAAAAAACCACTCTGAGGATATATGCCCTTCCTTTGGGGTTGTATTCACCAGCTCTGAGTTCTCTTGAGCTCTTGAATGATTCTTTCTGTTAGCTTCAGAAAAGTAGAATGAAGCCAAAACTGGGGCAGAACCCTGGGAGGGCTCTGGCCTGGGAAATCTTGGACTACAGTTCATTTGGCCTGTCTGCTGTGCCCTGTAAATCCTTGATTTTAGTTTTAATCAGGTCTGTTATACTGTGCTCAGAAATGCTTGTCTCAGTGAGCCTAGGGATATGAATAGACTGACTGTGGGGGAGGATATTCATAGAGAAGCAGGAAGATCATATTTCCTGAGATGTAGCTCAGGAAAAGGAGTCCCTTCCCGCCTGGGTATATACCCCTCAGCTTGATGGCCATGGCAGTGACAGGAGAAATGGGTAGTCTACATGTTTCACTGTGTTGGCTGTTAAGGTTTGTGACCTGGTCATCCTGTCAGTCTAGCCAATCATGCCAACAGATGGCACCCAGACATCCAGGGCCATGCACCATTAGGGTCAGAGGAGTTATGTAGGCGACATAAGATCACCCAGTATTTGATTGCATTCACTCTTGGAGTCATCTAAGGTGGAAGATGTTCCCCAAGCCATTTGGATGTGGTGGGATCTTGTTTCATCTGGGAGGCTCCTGAATGTAAGGCAGCATCTGGGCAGAAGATCTTGATGGAGTCTGGATTTCAATTTCCTGAGGCCCTAGAAGAGAAGGGATTTACCTTTCCCTGGAGGATAAATCACAGATAATATCACCCAATTCAAAAGTATCTCAGGTTGCATCTCTTGTCCCAGGAGTTGGGCCTCACTTTATCCATGGAAGGATATCACTTTGCTTTATGGATGTTGCTTTATGGACAATACTGTACTGTTTGGGAGGTCCCATGGGGTGGTAGCCTAAAGGCTTTGTGATCTTACAGATCTCATTAGAATCTACTTTGCTTCTTAATTTCATATTTATTCTTCCATTTATGACCTCATTTCTCAAAAGACTTGAGGCAGCTCTTGCTGCTTGTCACCGTGTGACCTTGGGTAGATTATTTATCCTCTCTGAACCTCACTTTTCTTCCTTTTCTTTCTCTTTACTTTCTTTTCTCTGTTTTCAGTACTGGTGACTGAACCCAGGGTGCTCTACCACTGAGCAACATTCCAGCCCTTTTTATTTTGAGTTACATGGACTGCCTTGAACTTGTGACCCCTCTGCCTCAGCCTCCCGAGTAGCTGGGATTATAGGCATACACAATGGCACCCAGCTTGAACCTCATGCTTATATCTGTAAAATGGAGATAATAACATAATAAGCTCCTAGAATGCATGTATGTATTCAATTATATTTTCTAGGCACTACCATAGTTCTGGGCACATAAGAGACATTTGGAAATGTTGGTTTTTATCATTTTTCTTTCAGTTTTTATTGAAATGGAAGCATTTGTCTCCTAAACAGGAAATTAGGAAGAACCCATGAAACTCTGGAAGCAATGAATGAACTGAGAATAGCTGAAGGATTAGCCCCATTTGCACCAGTTTTCTAAGGATGACCCTGGCTCATTCCCAGCTTGGATCTGCCCCTCCATGGCTCTGGTTCAAGGGGAGATGGAAACTGTTATCTGAAACAAAGGCCTCTGGTGTGGTGTGTGTGCTGAGGCTTTTGCAATTGCTAAACTCTCTATTTTGGCTTTGAATTTGATTAAGACTCTTTTTAACATCCAAGATTGATCTGAAGTTTGGAGCTTGTTTTTATTTATGCAAACTCCAAGCTGTTGGCAGGCCTGCTGATGTGAAGTGAAAGCAGTAGGGTCCAGTTGTTGCTGAGATGGTAATTTCTCAGAATGGTCAGGCATTTTGGGGTGTTGAATCTCAGCTTCTCATGGAGGCAAGGCAAGGTAGGTTTGGTGCTGAAGCCAATTTTACTGGTTAAGTAAAAACCTTGACTAGTGGGTGGCCCAGAAATGAAGGGCCCATTTTTATTTCTCTTTTTTTTTTTTTTTTGGTACTAGGGACTGAACTCTGGGGTGGGCACCCAACCACTGAGCCACATCCCCAGCCCTATTTTGTATTTTATTTAGAGACAGAGTCTCACTGAGTTGCTTAGTGCCTCACTTTTGCTGAAGTTGGCTTTGAACTCGCCATCCTCCTTTGAACTCGCCTCAACCTTCCAACCTGCTGGGATTAAAGACATGCACCAAGCCTGGCCTGATATTTTTATTTTATATCCAACTAGGGCAAAGTTGACCTAAGAGAATGTATTCACCTGATAGTGGATAGGTCCTCTAGGTGTTCAATTTTTGTTTTAGTTCTTTAAGTTCCTCTGGCCTTCTGTCTGTCTCTCCTTTCCATTTTACCTCTTCTTTGCATTTCAGCTTTTCTCCCCCAGGCTTTAGAGCCAGAAAGAACAGAATTCAGATTCCTGATTTTACCACTTGGTAGTTGTGAAACCTGGGGCAAGCCATGTCCCTTCCTGGGTTCTGACTTCCTTATCTGGATTGAAGGTCACAGGTTGGTAGCAAGCCAAAATGAGATGCAATGTGTGAAGATAGCCAGGAGCACTAGACAGCAGCTTGATGCTCAGCACCTGTGAGTGCTTTGCCCTCCCCCGGCCATCAAGTTCTGCCCTAATCCAGGACAGGCCTTCCTGCATGGCTTCTAAAGTGAGGGGGGCACAGTTAAGTACAAGGGAAAGAGGAGAGGAGGAAGAGGAGACAGAGGAGAGAAGGGCAGAGGTGAGGGGTGCTCAGTGAGGCTGAGGAACTGAAAGGCCAATGCACCCATGATTTGGAGAGTTGGGGGAAACTAGGGGAGAAAGCAGGGGGTGCACAAGGTATTTAAAAGTTTGGACCTTCAGCTCAGAGGAAGGTTTGGCATGATGTGATAAGATCTGGCTGCTGCATGGAGAATAGACTGCAGGAGACATAAGTGATTCTGGAATCATTTAAGTTTAAATTAGAAGACAGCCTGATCCAGGGGTTCCCTTACCTGGAGCCAATTCAAAGTACACATTTCCCAGTCACCCCAGAACCACTGAATGAAAAACTTCAGGAATTCTAGTCATTGGAGAACCGCTGCTAGGGCCTGAGAAAAAGGCTTCTTGGTGGCATCCACAGGACAATGTGCCTAAATCCTGAAGGTAGCACAGACCATATCCTCCTCTTGGAACTAACTTTTGGATTTTGTGCTCCTGCCTATGCTAGTTGTATTTCCAGCATCCCATCCCCACCCCAGCCCACACAGGTATTACTACTTGGGCTCCTTGCTACCTAGAAGTACACAGGTGTGCCTCATGAAGTCCTGCCTGATCAACACCTCACGGGCATTTAACTGAGTGCAGCTGGGCAGCCTGCCCAGGACCCCTTTAAAACCCTTGTGCTGGGCCTTTTTGCCTTCTGTGTGCCCCCATCCCAGCCCAGGTATTACTACCTGGGCGCCTTGCTACATAGAGGTGCACAGGTGTGCCTCATGAAGTCCTGCCTGATCAACGCCTCACGGGCGTTCAACTGAGTATAGCTGGGCAGCTTGCCCAGGACCCCTTTAAAAGCCTTGTGCTGGGCCGTTTTGTCTCCTGTGTTCAGCCTTTTCTCCCACTCATGCTGAGCATCTTGTCTTACGAGCCCTGGAAGTCAAGCTCAGGTATGACGAGGTGCCTCTAGTTCATAACAGGGATTCAACTCTGGCTGCTTTGCTCCTTTAGAGCCTTGGGCGATGAGTGGGCTGAGAGCCAAGTGAGCACTGGTAATTGTTTCTTCTAGGCCCTGTCGTTTCCAGCTGGATTTTTGGAAGGGGTGGTTTGATTCATTTTTTTTGTTGTTGTTTTTATTATTCAGGTAGTAGCAAAGATGCACAGATTATAGAACTACTTTAGATTGAAAACATTGTTTTTTTCCGAGCTGGGGGTGTATAGGTTGGTGATAAAGTACTTGCTCAGCATATAAAAGGGTCTGGGTTCAAGCCCCAACACCCAAATAAAAGTTTTTCTTCTTAGAATGCTACTTGAGATACTAATGTTGGTGATTATTTGCAAGAAGAGGTATGAGGGAGGGTAGGAGGGACTTTTCATTTTGTACCTTTGTGTACTATTCTGAAAACAAAAATCAAGATCATAAACTGTTCTTTAACGTTTCCTTTTTCAAAACATAACATATACAGTGTGTGTACATTATGGTTAAATGTTGATTGGGTGTGTACATTCATACATTGCCACCACAAAAGATGTGGGGGACGTTTTTGTCACCCCAAAATTTCCTTTGTACCTCTTCTCATTTCATATTCCCACCTTCAGTCCCAGGCAACTACTGATCCTATTTCTATATGGGCTGTTTTCATTTCTTCTTTACATTATTTTATTACATAAAAGCATAATCTAAATTTTAGAAAGTAAGTTGTGCAGGGAGACAGACAAGGTTTGACCCCTCACTAGGGCTGTGGGAGTGAAACTGATAGTCCTCCCTCACCATAGGGAAAGGGGAGAATGGAAGGGGGTGCTGTTTAAGAGGAAGTTGAATGTTTAACTTTTTAAACACTGCAAAATGGAAGTAAATGCACCATGGGAGTGTGGGGTTTTTTTCCTCTTGTTTTTCTGTCATGTGCTTATTGTTTTCATAGAAGAGTTAATTAAAAAAAACAAAACCTTTTTTCCTTTAAGGAGAGATTGACAGCAAATATGGAATATGAGTTGAGTAAGCTTTGTACAGTCCTCAGAATCAGAGAATTTACTTTGAGCAGTATCAGGCTTTGGTTCCTATGTGGATGGAGAGGTAACTTAGAAATCACGATATAAAAGCTGTTTGGTGTAAATTTAGTACAAGCTAAACAAGGTGGAACAGTGATGCTATTTTTAGAAAACCGGAAGGAATTTGAGGCTTGATGAAGGCCTGCATTCATTTTTCTAATAGCTTATGTCAGCGGTAGCAAAGCCCAAGAAAGTATAAGGAAGGTAACAAGATAGGAATCACTTGGGACTCTTAGACATAGGTTCTTAGACCTTCTCTCAGACCTTTTGAGTCAAATTTCAGGGATTTTCCTGATGAGACAAGTTTGAAAAAACACCAAATAATCATATTCTTTCACATACTTGGTATGCTGCTAAGTACAAAGGTCATTGTGAATTTTTCCCCATCCAAACTAAGAACCAACCTTTGTGTCCACACATAAGCACATATGCACACACACTGGGGCTTGAACTTGCTAAGCCACTGAGCTACACACCCCAGCATGGGAGAATTCTTTTAATTTTTTTGATTGTGCCCAGCCCCTCCAAATAGGTGTGAGTATATTCATTAGGACTTTTGCATAGGGAACCTGGATTTTACATTGCTTTGGGAACCTGTGTACATCTTAAGTGAGATACTAAAATTTTAAGTAGCAACCTCTGCTCTTTAAATTTGTATACATTTCTTCTAAGACTGAGGGAATGCACAGCACATTGTGGAGACACCACATTTATAATACTAGGGATATAAAAGCATAAATGACTGGGAAGGGTTTCAAATGGCCTGGAAAATGTTACTCATGGTAAGTTAGAATTTTTCTTGTGGTTTATTTGGGATGTGTTTTCTCTGTATAATTCAGATATGAGTAATTTTGCAGGCTTCCAGTTGTTATGCTCATTCATTCATTTCATAATTTATTGAGTAAATCTCATGAGCAAATCCCTGTGTTGCGTGAGTAAATACAAATAGTTTAACTGGTCTTGTCTTCTAAAAACGAGAAGTTTTTTAAAAAGTACTTAATTATGGCACGCTTCGTGATTCTAAAATTCACAGGGAAATGCTAAGGACCCAGAATAGTCTAAATAATCTTGAAAAGGGTGAATAAAAGTTGAAGAACTCAGATTTTCCAGTTTTAGTATAGAGCTACTGTTATCAAGACACTGTAGTACTTGCATATAGATAAATGTGTGTAGATCAGTGAAATAGAATTGACAGTCCAGAAATGAGCACTTAAATTTGTGTCCAACTAATGATGGTTCAGTGAAGAAAGGAGAGTCTTCAACAAATAGTCCTGGGACAACTAAATCATGCAAAAGAATGAATTTAAATCCTTATCTCCTAGCCAAATACAAAAATTAGCTCAAAATAGACCACAGACCTCAATATAAGGGCTAAAATGTAAAACTCCTAAGAGACAGTATCATAAATCTTCATCACCTGGGGTTAGACAATTTTTTTAAATATCTGACATGAAAAGACTAAGAACAGAATTAAAAAATAAATAGGACTTCACCAAAATAAAGTTTGTTCTTCAAGAACTCCAAAAGACAAACTATAGAAAGGGAGAAAATATTTGTAAATTGTGTGTCTAAAAAGTTTGATTCCAGAATATATAAAGAACTTCCAGTTTAACAACAAAAAAGGCAGCCCAGTTTAATATTTGGTAAAGGATTTGAATAGACATTTCTCCAAAGAAGGTCTATAAATGGTCAAGAAACTCATGGAAAGATGCTTGACAGTCATAAGAGAAATGCCGATCAGAACCACAGCGAATGAGCTGCCAATCTCACACTCACTGAGATGGTTTTGATGATGAACAAGTGTTGACAAGGAGCTGGAGAAATTGGAGCCCTCATACCTGTCTACTGGAAACATAATATGGTGTGGTCACTCCAGAGATGGTTTGGCAGTGCTTCTTTGAGATGTCAATCATAGAATTACCACGTTACCTTGTAACTGCACTCTAAGGGATAATATGCCCAAGAGAAATAGCAGTCTACTGATGAGTAGATAAATGTGGCATGTCCAAAAATTAGTTATTATTTAGCAATAAAAAGAAATACTGATGTGGATAAAAACCTTACATTAAGCAAAAGAAGGCAGTTGTATATGGCTCCACTTATACGGCAAATACAGAAGAGGCAAATCAATAGAAATAGAAGGTAGATTAGTGTTTCCCAGGGTTTGGAAAAGGAAGAACGGAGACTAATTTCTTTCCGGTCCTGGATTTCTTTTTGGAGTGATGAAAAATGTCTAGAAATTAGATAGTGGTGCTGGTTGTACAACCAAAATTATAAACACTGAGTTTATACTTTAAAAGCTGAATGGGGGCTGGGACTGTAGCTCAGCGGCAAAATGCTTGCCTAGCATGTATGAGGCACTGGGTTCTATTCTCAGCACCACATAAAAATAAATAAAAGCATTCTGTCCATTTACAACCACAAAATTTTTTTTTAAAAAATGGTTTGCATGTGAATTATATTTCAATATACCTTTTATTAATTTTTCAAAAAGTCTAATTCATTTGATATTGGGGGTATAAAGACCAAAAGATGGATTTCAGAGGGTGGAGATGTTATTTCTAGGTTGAATGGCAGGTGGATGGAGGATTGATTAAAGAGGTGTCTGGGCTGAGTGACTTTTCATGAAGGTGAGGACTTAGATACATGTGTCTTAGCAAAAGGAAGAATTCTGAGTCATTGAATTCAGCCTGGGGCAAGACCAGGAGATGACAGAAGTTTTGGGGAGGGAAGTTGTAGTTCAGGTTAACAGTTGGATCAGACTGTGAAAACACTCTGTCCAAGATACAATTGGGAAGACAAGTTGGGTCCAGATCCCTGGGGTGGGGGATGCTGAAATGCCATTGTGGGGAATGCCCTGCTTTATTTGGTTTGCTCTAAGTGGCAGGCCTCAGAGCTTTGTGTTAGGAAAATGAATTGATGACATAACTTGACATTAAGTAGAAGGGAGAGGCCCACCCTGGGAGGTACCTGTTCGGAGTCAGTTGCAGTGGGTATGAGAAGGGTTTCGACTATCTAAAACTGGAAGAGCTTTGATTATGTTCTGGGGCTTCGGGTATCAACTTAGTGAACTTGTAAATCCTCACCAGCATTATTCTACTTCATTTCCTGGGAAAATGAATCACTGTTTCCTGTCAAAGAGCTGTCTGGGTGCTGAACAATGGTGTGTTCAACAATGGTGTGGCCTTGCTCAGCCAGTTCAGCCTCTTTTTTTCCTTCTGTTCCTCACCACCTGTGTTTTTGTTGTTCTTTCCTTTGCCTCTCCTCCTTTCAGCTCCTAATCAGATCTACCCTCTCCCTTGCTTTTGCTTTATTCCCCATCTCTAATCATAAGACATTTTAGCAGAGAAAGTTAACCAATATTCTTTCTGCAACATAAGGAAAGCTTAATAAAATCTAGATGGGGAGTACTAGCATTACTATAAAATGTGGAGGTTTGGGCTGTTGGTCAGTGGTAGAGTGCTTGCCTAGCATGCACAAAGCCTTGGGTTCTATCCCCAGCACTAGAGGAGTGGGGGGGGGGGTGTGGAAAAAGGAGACATGATGTGTAGGCCATTTTAAGTAATGTTTTAGTAGAAAATATGCTAAATATGATAGTTTTAAAAAAGAATTTAGTATAAAAGTTACTTGGTCAAACAGGTAACTTCCAGAGCTCCTAAAGATCTCAGCATTACCATCTGTCACTTGCCATTAAAACCCCCTCTGCCATTTTGATGTCCCCTGTTTTCATATCCTGAGTAGCACACTCATGACCCCAGTGGTGCCTTAGGTACTGGATTATGAAACAGCTGCCACTTTGCTGAGATGTGGGGAATAAAAGATAGTCACATTTTCAAAGGTTGTCAGTGAGGCTATCTTTACCTCCGTTGCCTAACTTCTCATTTCCACCCACTCTTTCATTCTTTTTTAAAAAATATCTTTATTTTGTTCATTTAGTGTGGTGTTTTTTTTTTTTTTTAATGTGATGCTGGGAATCAAATCCAATGCCTCTCATGTGCTAGGCAAGAACTTTACCCCTGAGTGACAACCCCAGCCCCACTCCTTCACTCATGAATTGGGATTATAGTGAGATCACATATAAGGACATTTGGAAATTTGATAAGGACATTTGAAAATTTGCTGTAGGCATTTCCTTCACAGATTTTCTAAATACAGGTTTACATATTCTCTTATGTCACTTGTTGCAGTATGGGCTCAAAGATGAAGTTATCCAAATGGGAATGAAGCCTGAAAAAAGGTTTTGTTTTTATTTGGGGGATGAGTATCAGTACAAGAAACAAAAATCATGAAGAGATCTAATATTACAGACAAAAGCTGTGGTCTGGGGCTGGGGCTGGGGCTCAGTGGTAGAGCATTTGCCTAGCATGTGTGAGGCACTGAGTTCGATCCTTAGCACCACATAAAAATAAATAAAGTTATTTTTAAAAAAAAAAAAAACTTTAAAAAAGAGAAATTGGCAGGTTTTTTTTTTTTTTTTTTTTTTTAAGCTAATCTGAGAGGAAGGCGGCCTCCAGAGGAAGCCGGCCTACAGCCCATCCAGAGGCCCCAGCCTGGGCCAGATGTTTATACTTTGATCTCACTTGAATAATGTGCTTCACCCTTCTGAGTCCAAGTTCAGCCAACTTAAAGTGGGATAGTCAGGAAGGTCATTTAAATGAACCTAGGACAAGATTTGTATTGTCTGGCTCATTACAAATATTGAGTCCTGTGGAGATATTAAAAGATTTGCTGCTCTTGTTTTCAGTAATAGTATGTTAGTAATGCACACAACATATTGAAATTTTCTCTTTGGCATGAGTACAGTTCTAGAGTTGTTATGTCCTAAGCATAAATGACCTCAGTCATAGTTGGTAGGACCTAGTTACACTCAAATGTACACACGTTGCATGTAGAAGTTCACACTCAAGGTGGCGCTGTTGCCCAGCAATTGCTGCAGTTTAAAAAAAATTTTTTTTTCTTAGTTAGACCCAATACCTTTATTTTATTTATTTATTATGTGGTGCTGAGGATCGAACCCAGGGCCTCACGTGTGCTAGATGAGTGCTCTACCACTGAGCCACAACCCCAGCCTCTAGTTATACATTTTGTTTCTCTGTTCCATAACAAGCGGAAAACCTGGATGCGAGTTTAGAACCATCTATGCTTTCTATAGTCAGCCCCCAGGCCATCTGTCCTTGTGTGGCCCCTCCAATATAGTATTGTGGATGTATGCCTTATTCTGTGGTCTCTATAACAAAAGAGTCCAATCAGAGTCACCGAGGCAACTTATTTTGTGATTCTGGGGATGAAACCCAGAGCCTGGTACATGTTGGGCATGTGCTCTACCACTGAGTTACACCCCCAGTCCCTTCCTGTTACATTTTTGAAGGTATTCATTAAAACAATACTTTAGGTATTACAGCTTGCTTTTCATATTTTGGAGTTAATTTGCTTTTAGGTCACAAATATGTGAAAAGCTTGTAGGCCCTGGTTCCTAATGTAATGAAGGTCTCAATGTATTTCTTCCCCAGACTCATTTACAATACAGGGGAATTTCTGTCAGGACCACCGTAATAACACTTCCTCCTCCTCGCCAGACACTAGCTGCACATTTTCATAGATGTGATCATTCCATGCTTCATATGAATTGTTCTGTTTTGTTTGTTTTTAGATCCGGGGATTTCTGTCACGGTTTGATAATGTCCTTCCTGTCAGCCTGGCGTTTGACAAATGTACAGCTTGTTCTTCCAAAGTAAGTCATTTTTGCATTCAAGGGACTTGTGTTTTAAAGTGAGACCATCAGCATTAAATGCCCTTGGCATTACCAGGCGGGGCCACTGAAAAGTACTTATGTGGGGGAGAAGTTCAGGAATCACTTTCTCCTTGTTTTCATTTATCAGTATTTATTCTCACAAAGAAACCAGCCTGAGAAAATTTGACTGATAGTATAGAGAGAAAGAATGAGTTAAGAAATTTTAGCTCTGTATCCACACTAGCATCATGGCCATTTTGGCTAGAACTTAAACTTTACTGGTCTTTGTTCTTCCCCAGAGGGTTTCCCTCCTTGGATGAACCCTCAACGATTTTTTCTATTTTTTTTTTTGCGTTCCTCAGAAGATGGGGGATTCCAGGCAGTCCTGGATGCATGTCTTTTGGAGATCCACATAATGACAAAGAAAAAGTAAACAGATTAGGGGCCTGGGTAGAGAGCCAATAAAAGAGCCCCTTTGGCTTTGATCTTTGCAGCAGCTCTAAAAATAGATCTGATCTTCTGTCCTTGTAATGGGAAACGGCTGATAGATCTCAAAACTATGGTGATGGCATCTCAGTTTTTTAATAGGCTTTGAGATACTGTCTGAGTTATTCTTATATGTATACTGTATGTGACAGCTGATTTCCTTTTTTGGGTGTTCCTTTAAGTCTTCTAACACCCAGTGATTTAAAACTCCCAGTCCTTGATAAGTAAAAGTTTTCAAGTTGAAGTACAATGCAAAATAGCACGGGGATGGGGGGGGGAGAGATGGGGGGGTGGACTTAACTCCAACCAGCCATGGCCTCTTGCTTACAAATTGGGATTTTTCTGCTGTGTACCCTACATGCAAAAGTGTGGAGGGTATTAAATTCCAGAGAAATTGTCTGCTCTTGAACTGACAAGCTTCTATTGGAAACTTTATATAGGTCATATCTAATGAGAAGCACTGCACTGACCAGTGTCTCTTAAAAATTGAACTTAGAGGGACTGGGGTTGTGGGTCAGTGGTAGAGTGCTCGTGTAGCATACATGAAGCACTGGGTTCAATCCTCAGAACCACATAAATGTAAAATAAAGATATTGTGTCCACCTAAAAAATATTTGAAAAAAAAAAAAAGATTGAACTTAGATTTGACAAAGCATGTGATAAATTTGGTTAAATCTAGGTGCTCAAAAATTGAGAGTAATTTTTTTTCTCCAGAAGTAAACTAAGCACATTTTATTGTTACGCATCCCAGGTGCCTATGCTGGGAATTAAAGCTTATTATTTGTCAGTGATTTTTGAGCTCATTTTTTCTATAGTTCCTTAAGATATCTTACATCTACTCAAGTCTAGTCCTCAGGATCTCCACATGTACTTCTGTCTTCAGAAACTCATTTTAGGATTATATGTTCTTTAGTGGAGTATATTTTTTTTTCTTTGTGTGGCTGAGCTAATTGGTCTCAAAATAACTTGGCAGTATTAATTTTCACATTGAAATCATTTGGCACAGGTGCCACAAGCTTTCCTCTGGTTTTATGTAGGTCCAGCTAGCGAGTGAAATAAAGATAATTGGGTTCAGTAAGTGAAATGCAAACACTCATTCTTTGTTGTTCCATTTCTAATTAAATTAGCCTGCAAGATACTGTTTATAGAAGAATCACAAGCATGCCAGCTAACTGGGGCCTCTGATATTTTTTAAAAGAGAATAGGTTTGCATCTTTCTTTCACACTTATTGGAAGCATTAAATTAAATATAGGTATCATTTTTTTGTCAGCAGAATTATTTCCTCTTGGCGGTCATTCTGAGAGTCCTGCTTTACATAAACATGCTAGACGATTTAATACAAACTGACTTGGATTTTAACAGCTGCACTATTCCCATAGAGATCACTTTTCATGTGGTCTGGGTATTAAATTTCTTTTGTGCTGAAAAGGTTGCTTCATTGGTGCCTGTATTTCCTTACAGTAGAAACATGGTGTTCACTTACTTGGCCCCCTTCGTTATGCGCTTAGGGGGACGTCATTGTCTATTATTTGTGAACCCAACATTAATACTTTGAAATGACAAATCCAATTATGTTTCCATCTCTGTGCATGTGATTTTTTCCCCCCCTTAATGAATAGTTATCATGTACTTTTTATACTGTGCCCTATCATAGTTGTTACTGCTTCAAACAGATTCTCTGGGGCTAAAAATGACTTTTAAAAATTTCTCTATTGACATTCATGAAATAATTTTTCCCTTTGATAGTTTTCAGTATTTTGTACCCCTGCTTCCCTAGGATCAAGGCCGTACTTGTCTTGACTTAGCCACAAATGCAAATTTAAAAATTGGGGAGGTGTAGGACAAGTTTTGCTGAGAAATAATGCTCTTATTCATTACTGTGTTTATTAAAAATAACAATAAAGTAGTATAGATCATTTTACATTTGCCCATGGTAAAAGAATAGAGTTTTTTGCTTCTCTGTCAGGAAAGGCTGAATTGTCTACCCACAGACCATTTCTTACCCTACTGGATCTTAGCCTGGCATAGAGCCCAGTAAATTGTTCCATTTTACAGAAAGAAAAAAAAATACCAAAGAATCCCAGAGGGAGGTGGGTGGAAAGGAGTTGCTTTCATTTCAATTTCTTATTTATTATCTTACAAAAGTTCCTAAAATCATGGCATCTGTCGCTGGAAAAAAAATGAAACATTATTTGAAGCTTATGTCTTTTTAATTCTAGAAAGGAATTGAGAGCCAACTGAAATGTTGTGAAGTTCCTACCAGAGAGAAAAGTGTAATTTTGAAACTAGTATTCCTGAAAGAATATTAGAGTTAGAATGCATTGAGTTAGTTTATTATTAGTCTTTCACTATATCTATCTTTCTGTCTATCTATATATATATAAAATTAGGATTTTTTGTAACTTAATTTTGACCTAATTTTAAACTTAAAAGTTGTAAGAAGGGATTGGGAATGTAGCTCAGTAGAGTGCTCACCTAGCATGTGTGAGGCACTGGGTTTGATCCTTAGCACCACATTTTTAAAAAAAATAAGTTAATAAAGATATTGTATCCATTTACAACTAAAAAAAAAAATCTTTTGGGGGGGAAAGAAAGTTGCAAGAATTGTTCAAGGAGCTCTCTACAGCTCTTTACCCAGATCCTATAATCGTTTCGATTTGCCCCGTGACTCGTGTTCTCTCTTCTGGTTTCCTTCTTATCCTGCCCTGCTCTGTGGTTTTTTTTTTTTTTCTTTTAATTTTGAGAGTAAATTATAACACTATGATCCTTTACAACTGAACACTTCAGTGTACATTTCCTAAGAACAAGGGCATTCTCTTACCTAAACACAATAGACTTATTAAATTGAGGCAATTTAATGTTTGCATATTAATACTATTATCTAATGGATAGTCTATTTCAGATGTTATTTGTACCCATAATGTTCTTTGTAGGTTGTTGATTTTTTTTTTTGTTTGTTTGTTTCTCCTAGACAAAGATCTAATTCAGGATCAAACATTGCATTTTAGTTGTGATGTCTCTTTGGCATTCCTCAATCTGGAAATGTTCCTTAGCCTTTCCTTGTCTGTCTTAACCTCAGCCTTTTGACATGTGGCCAGTTATTTTTTAGAATTTCCCTCAATTTGGGTTTGTCTAATGTTTCCTTCTGATTAGATTCAGGTCATGAATTTTTGGCAGGAAAACCAAAGGGGGGGAGGCAATGTATCCTGTGTCAGGAGGCACATGATGTATTTTATTCCCTTTGGTGACATTAATTTCCCCCTTTCCATATTTGTAACTACCTTTCTCAACAGAAAGAAACCTGGCTCCCATTATCCTGAATGTATACTCACATGCTGAAGTCTAGAAAACACAAAATATAGTTTGAAAATTTTTACCCCTACTACTACAGAAAATGAACCTAGTAACTCGAGTTCAGTGTTTTGATGTAATTATTTTTTCTAGGTGAAATTCATAGTGAAATGAATAAATCTTAGGGACATAATTCTATAAATTTTGACAAATTTATATTAGTATGCCTGTGTAACCCATACTCCTCTAATCAAAATGTAGAACACTGCTGTTGCTCCAGAGTATTTCCCACTCATTCCCAGGGAGGAGAGAGAGTGTTAAATGCTGTTATTGTTCTTTTTCTATGAGGCATAGAGCTAGGCTTTTTCTGGTGTTTTATGTAACAAGAGCCTTATTTCTGAGATGTAGAAGTTGACCAAAAGCTTCTATCTGCAGAGTCGGGAGCAGGGCTGTGTCTGAGGAGACTGTATGTAGAGTGTTCACTCTTTTTGCACACTTCTGTCACCCACAACATTTGTGACATTGCAGAGATGGCCTCTTCTGAAGAAGCAGGCCCCAGCTGGGCATGGTGGCACACGCCTATAATCCCAGCGGATCAGGAGGCTGAGGCAAGAGGATCATGAGTTCAAAGCCAGTTTCAGCAAAAGCAAGGCGCTAAGCAACTCGATGAGACCGTGTCTCTAAATAAATACAAAGAGAGGCTGGGGATGTGGCTCAGTGGTCAAGTGCCCCTGAGTTCAATCCCTGATACCCCCCACAAAAAAAATGGGGGCGGGTAGCAGGCCCCAGGCTTGGTTTTCATACCATCTGGGACCTGCCTGCTGCACAGATGTAGCTTGATGTGCCCAGAAACCTGATCTGGAGATTTTAAACCTGATCTGGTGATTAGCTGCCCTAATACTGTACTCATTCTGGTGTTGACTATGTGACAGGATCTTCTATTGATAGGTTATGATTCACCTTCTGAGAATGACTTGTTATTGGCGTTTTGTGTGCATCTGGGCTTTGTGTCCTGAGGAGTGATAGAGGGCAGAGTAGAATGAGAAACATCAACTGGCATCATCAGATGATAAATTGCATTTTCTTTTTGCCTGTATGGTAGCCAGCCTCCCCATTTATTTTATGATATCATCCTACCTTTTTTCTATCATATTTTCTTATGACTTCAAAAGCATGAAAGACCAAAACTAAACTTGGCTGTTTGAACTTTCTTTTAGAACAATCTCTGTCCCAGAGCAACCTGTCACCCCAGAGTTCTGCAAATACATCATGATAGGATAGAGAGGAAAATTATAGATTTGGAAGGAAGAGTCAAAGTCTTTATATGTGTTCGTTATCAGACATTTGTTATCCAACTGGGTTTGAGTCTCTGATATGTGCCAGAGATAGATTTGAAATGTAAAGGCCCATGTGTTGAAGGCTTGAGATGCAGTTTGGTGCTGTTGAGAGGTAGTAGAACCTTTAAAAATTTATATATATTGTATCTGTATACAATTTTAGGTGGAGATTAGTGGAAGGAAGTTAGTTGGGGGCATGCCTTTCAAAGGGATATTGATTGGAACCCTGTCTTGTCCTCTTCCTCTTTTGCTTCTAGCCATGAGAGCAGTTTTGCTCTACCATACACTCTTGCCATAATGTATTGCCTTACCACAGACCCCAAAGCAGTGAATCAACTGAACATGGGCTGAAACTTTTAAAGCTGTAAGCCAAAATAAACCATTCCTCTTTGTAAGTTGATTGTCTCAAGTGTTTGGTTACAGTGATAGACCGCTGACTAACACTCATCAAAATAGTCACTGTCTTGAGAAATGCTATTTTCAGGATGAGTTAGAGCTATCAACCAATAATGATCTCTGTCACATTGTGACATGCTTGACAATCAAGGTCCACTCTCTAGTAATAGTTAGTTTTGTAAATGGGGAAGGCAAGGGAAGGCTCTACAGAGAGTGACTTCTGAGTTGCATTTAAAGTGGAAGTAGGAATTTCTAAAAAGGAATTCCAGGCAAAAGGAATTCCAGGCACTGTGGATGGCATGTATAATAGTCAAAGGCAAGTAAATGTTAACATTTATGAAACTGTTCAGTACAGCAGTTGTGACTATGCTTGGGGCACCCACTTGCCTTCAAATTTTCCTTTTGTCTTGCAAGTACTGTCTCAGTTTCAGCTTTTCTCAAGTTGGAATCTGGTGTATTTTGTCTGACACTTGAGGCTGCTATTTTGAATTTTACAATTTCAAATAAAACTCTTTCTCACCTAGCACCATGCTGAGGGGTTTTCCCAGCCTGAGGACTCCAACAGCTGCAGCAGGGTGGTGTGGAGGGCAGGAAGTCAGGGGATTTCCAGGGCCCTGGCTCTGGTCCCTCCCCTGGCCCATTTAGTAACCTGGAGCAAGATGCCCCCTGTCTCTGCCTGCCTCCATTTCTTCCTTTGTTCAGTGAGTCAATCGTATGAGATAAGCTCTGAATCTCTGCTGGTACTCTGAAGTTATTAGCTTTTATACTTTATATTTCCATTATTATTTCATAAGCAATCCTGGGCAAGTGCTCTATCACTATACTGCACCCCAGCATTCACATACACACACACACACACACACACACACACACACACACACACTCTCAAACTCCCCCCCACCCCACCATCCTTTTTTCTTTTTGCACTGCTGGGAATCAAACCCATGACCTTGTATATAAGCACATGTTTTGTCACTAAGCAATACCCCAACCCCGGTTTTTGTGTGTGTGTGTTGTGGAGGTGGAGGGTACTGGGAATTGAACCCAGGGTTTTGCTTATGGCCAGCTACATTTCCAGTGATCCCTTTTAATTGCAGAAAAATAAGAAAATATATTTAAGAAGAAGGAAGAGAATCAACCATAAACCAACCCTTCAGATCACTGCTAACCATAGGTTTCTTTCCTTCTTGACTTTTCAGAAAACACATATGTCCGTAGGTATATGTGGATAGTATTTCTTCTCAAACATTCCTATTACAAGGTTGAAACGAGCTTCAGGTAGGGGGATTTATGGCGCTGTGTCAAGCACACTCCCTGCTTCTCAGATTTGATAGGGTTTTAAATCTCAATCATTTACAAGGACTGGCCGGAGCCCAATCGGAAGAGCTCTCCAAAGCTTGTGCCAGGAATTTTTGCATACAGCTTTGCAGTGGCAAGTATTACTCAAATCTGGGCTGCTGCCAGATTTTTCGTGTCCTTTCCAAAAGGGACATAAATATGATTTGGAAAATGATGAGCAACCCCCAGGTTCTCTTTTCCTATCTCCTTTACCCATTGAGGCCTCGAGCCTTCTATTTTAATGTGTGATGGATTCCATATGTATGGTTGTGTGGTGTAAACTGTATCCCACATCTTGTCCTTAGCAACTAGTGTTTCTCCGATCTCTAGAAGCTTGGTTCCCCAAAGGAGCTGGAACATGCAGCTAGAGCCAGCAGGAGTATTTAGCTGCAAGTCCTATCCTCAGCACTCTTGGCTTTTTACCTCCTTGAAAATCCTTGGACATTTCTCCCTTTGCTTCAATTTCCTCATCCAGAGAGCAGGGGAAAATATTTTCTGTTTCCCAGAGAAATTGCAATGGCTGACGTATATCCAGTTCCCTGTGGCCAAGTACCAAGGCCTTTGCCCACTCTTGGGACCAGTGTTGACCAGAAATAAGAAAACAAAAGACCCCTGTGGTCGCATGAAGCCTCCCTGCCTGTGTGGAGACTGTCTCTGGCTCACTTTGTCCACAAAAAGGTACAGTGAGAGGTACTGAATCGGGGATTTGAAAGTCAAGGTTGTCCTGGCTTTAAAAAGCTTCAGACAACTTTAGTGTGTGTCCTTTGATGCCCAGACCTTTTCCATGACTCCTGAGGCTTTAACCATGCTCATCAGATCTGACCTGTGGTGCTCTGAGACCACCTAATCACTGGTTACAGCTTGCACTGCTTTTTTTTCTTTCTGTGTCACCTGTGGTCAAAAAAACACACATAGCCTGCTTGTGCACTTTTTTTTCTTATGGGATCCCTTTTATCATTTACACCAGAAAGTTTAGGACTGTGTTAACTTTAGATGGTTCTACTAATTGCTTGGCCCAAGAGTAGCCTTCAGGATATTGAAAAATTAGATTCCTTTTAATTAGGAATTTATCTCATTCACTTTAACCCTCACCCCAAGGACATCTCTTTGTGTCATGGATCTTGTTAGTATTAATGAAAGCATTTTCCCTTGAAAAGGGCAAAGTCTCATACAGTTTCACAATTTCAGTGACTCGATGAAGTCCTCAAAGCATGCCTTTGGATCCCAGTAAAGCACCCCTGGTCTCTGAGGTTTTCTTAGGTAGCATTCCCATACTTTCCTGGACAGGACACTAGGATGTCAATGCCCCACCATAACTCTCTTTATGGCTTTGGGAAGTCACAATCTCTCTTTGGGGACTCATTTTAACTGTAGAAAATCAATATGTACAGATTGATCGACCCCTGGTTTTTGTTTTGGGATTCTGAGGTGGTATTGTCTCTTGATCAGCTATTTCTTTAGATATAGCTTCAGCAAACAGGGGCACAGAAGATACTAACCCTACTCTCAGTTCTAAGGACTCATCCTCCATCCAGTAGAGGGGTGCATTGACTTGGCTCCCGATTGGCAGAGAACACCAAAAATCATTTGTTCATGTTCCTTATTTGTGTATTATATTTGTCTTCTTTCCCCTCTACTCTCAGTAGACTTTGAAGGGAAGGAGAGAGGAATACTTATAAAGTGCTCTGCAGCCATTGAAATGAGGGATATAGCAGCTTGAACTGGGAAAGCTTCTATGTATTTTCATGTATACAGGCTGCATATATTTACATATTAAACTATTTAAATGGAATGTTTACATCACCCAAATATGTATTTACATGAGTTTCTTTTAAAGACTATAGTCATAACAATTCAACTAAATAATTTCACGATATTTTTGGATGACATTACAGTGAATGAGACAGCTTCTAAAGTTTCTAGTGATACCCTCTTGGAAGAGATAGTGAAACTACGTACAAAACAATGGTAGGGGGCTCGCCTAGCATGCATGAGGCACTGGGTTCTATCCTTAGCACCACATAAATATAAATGTATTGTGTCCACTTAAAACTAAAAAAACTAAATACTTAATAAAACCAATGGTATAATTCAGGTATGTGAAGTTATTTGAACATCTTTACCCAAGGGTTGTACCTTGACTGGAGAGAGTAACTATTTTCCTAGAAAATGAAAAGAACTGATAAAGTATGTTTTGGGTGGTGAGAAAAGTTAATGATTTGGTAAATAAATGAACAGTACAAAGGAAGAAAATCAGCTAGCCTGTGTTCTCTAGGGGCTCATGGCCTGGTAGAATGGTGACGCAGTGTGGCAGGTGGCCTGTGCCTATTGGCATGAAGGTGCCATTTAGCACGAAACCATATGCAGTAGCTGACACTGAATACTGTATTTCAGTGTTCTGAATGTTTTTCAGCCGAGTTTCTTTCTAGCTTTTACTATCTCCTTGGCTTTGGTTGCTGCTCTTGATGATTTGTTGCTGTGTTGGAAGATCATTTCCAGAGTAGATTAAAATAAGAATCTTTGGGATTCATCAAAGATGACTTAACATTGTATGAAAGGACACGTTCTGGCAGTGAACCCTTTGGAGGATTTTACTTACTTTCCTGCAGGATTTCTGAATGTCCCCATTTTATTTTTGCTAAAAGGCCTTCCAATATCCTGTCCAGATATTTCTGCAAGTACATACTACCATGGACTTCTTGCCATAGAAGATGGGAAAGACTTATTTGTGAACATCCTAATCCTGAAGTTACTGTCTTTATAACTTATTTATGTAACTTTTTATATGATGGTAGTGATAAATTCTAGAGTATCTGGTCTTTCCTAGTTTTAAGTAATCCTTTCATCAAGAAAGTTACATTAATGTTTTTACCTTAAATAAAAGGCTGCATGTTTCTCTTTTCCGGAATACCTGATGACTGGTAAAAACTCTGGAACATCTAAGTTTGCATTCACCAGACAAAAACTGGGAAGTCTCTCCCATGTGGCCTTTAAAGAGTTGCACATGTGCCAAATGTGAATAGTCAGTGGGCAAAGAGGCATGAACCAGTGTTGCACATGGGAGGCCTCATCTTGAGAAAGTACAAGAGTATGGTAAGCAGTGTTTAGGGGCATCATAGTTGCAGTTGCTGTTCCATCTCCCACAAGGACAACCTTGGAGGATATGTTGAAGAGTCATGCCACTCTATAGCCAGAACTTATCAGTCAGCCTAGCTCCAGACAGCATCAAGTGTCTTTCCAGTCAGCTGTGGGTCCACCAGAGCATTTCAGTATATTTAAGAAGTTTCCTGTCACTCCAACTTGGGGTACAAATCTAGGCAAGAGGACATTTTTGTGGTAGTCACAAAGGCACAAGAGAAGCATTTGGTTTTCCTCTTGATTCTGAGTTGTTCTACACATTTCCATTTATGTCTGTTCTTTAATGAAGGAACTTGAAGGGAGAGGGTCACAAAAGTAGGGGTTAGGTAAGAGGTGGTTCTTGTTGCATTAAAACCTCTCATATACCCCAACTTGAGCCCAAGCTCAACAATGCTCTATTCTAACAGAAGACCATAGTAAAACCTGTAAAATCATTAATATGCTCATATACAGACTTCATTATTAGTTGATCTGATTGATTTCAATCATAGCATAAGTAGATTTTTAAAAGTACAAAATGACTTACTCATAGAATAATAGCTATGCATAAGAAAACAAAAGCAAATGCAGATTTCCCAGCTGTACTGGAGGAATGAGTTTCATAATATCTGCTGCTGTCTGCCGAATTGCTCCCTGCTTTCTATTATGGAGCATGTTCCAGTAGGCACTGAAAGTGGACCTGGAAAACAAGGCCCACGTCATCCTGTTGTACTCTCTGCAAAAGAAGCGCAATCCCAGCACCCCCTGGGGGAGGCTGTGCGCATGCCTCTGTTGGTCTGTGCCAGCTCAAAGCTGTTGACAAGTTCCTGGGCAATTGTTTCTGCTCTCTCAGTATGTTCCTCTTATTAGCTTTGGCAGTGGTGAATTCTTAACCTCTGAGGGTGGATTTGTTGTTTTTGGTTTTTTTTTTTGGAACAGTAATTTGAAACTATATTGTAAATAAAGGGAACGTGCCATCTACAAGTAAGAATATTTTAAAGAACTTCAAGCCTTAAGATGCCACATGATTCTGAATAAGTGAGAGCATTCATAGAAGGGAATTGAAAGTATCCTCATCTTTTGAGCTAAGAGCTAATGGGACATTTTTAAAAAATATTTTTTAGTTATAGGTAGACACAGTATCTTTATTTTATTTTTATGTGGTGTTGAGGATCGAACCCAGTACCTCATGCATGCTAGGTGAGTGTGCTACCTCTGAGCCACAACCCCAGCCCAAGCGGGACATTTTGATAGACTGTCAGCTCTCTGTAGATCCATCAGCTCTACGTCCACAAATCAAACATATTTGGAAAATATTGCATCTGTACTGACCATGAGGACTTCTTCCCTTGGCATTATTTTCTCAAGAATGTATTAAAACAGCTACTTATGTAGCATTTACATTATATTAGGTATTGTGTGTTATCTGGAGATCATTTAAAGTCTTCAGGAGGATGTGCATAGGTGATATGCAAATACTACTGCGTCTTATATAGGGGACTTGAGCATTTGTAAAGTCTGTTATCCCAGGGTAGGTGGGTGTAGGGATCCTGGAATCAGCCAGCCAGAATCTTCTGTAGTTGGTGCAGTGTCCCCTAACTCTGACTTTGGAGAAGTAGTTCAAATTTTCTGAGCCTCAGGTATAAAAGAGTTAAACTGCCTTTCTCCTGGCCACAAAGATTTAATAGCAGCCTGTATGCCTGGCATCATGCAGTTGGCCCTGAGTTCCCATTGCTCATTTGTATGAGCAGAGATCAAATGTCAATCTATTTCCTGTCATGAATATATCCGTTTTGTCATTTACAGTATAAAAAAAAAAAACTTGCTATCATGGATACATTCGTTTTTTTTTTTTTTTCCACTTACAGTATGAAAAAACTTGGTATCTTTAGAAGGTAACAAAAAAGAATGAGCCGTTCCCTTAAAAAGGGGGCCCTCCCGAGGTGAGCAAACATTAATGTAGTGTTAGTCTTTTTCTTTCTCCTTTTCTTGTTCCTCTAGGAGTTTAATTAACCAAGATGAAGCAAAGCTTTAACATTTCTGAGTGTGTTGGGAGGATGAATCCCCTTCTCAGGGATTTGGTATCCATGGCCAATGTCAGGTCCACAGCCTCAGATGAGCCAGCCTAAACCTTGAGGGAGGCTTCTTCCCACTGACTTCAGTATTTTTCTGTGCTCTTAGGCAGGGACAGAAGAGACCCAAGAAGGCAGTTCCTGAAACTGGGCTGGGCCCAGCACCAGGCCTGCTGCCACCAGTGCTGTTGTCCACGTCCCTTTCCCACACTCCTCCTTGGAAGCCTTTCTCCAGCTCAAACCTCCTGCTCTTTTCTTACTGCAGCTATAAATGGGGTGGAGGCCAGTGCAACATGAGCAGGGAGGATTAGCTGCCTTGGTTTTCTCTTTTCAAGTGTGGCATCATTTCTCTGTTCCTTTGGCATCATTTGATGGATGGTTTCCCAGTGGCCCTTTCTAGTTTCCTGTGAAACAGCTAGCAAGAGAGCTTCCCAGTCTATCATAGACTGGGAGGCCCAGAAATTACATGGAAGTTCAGGATTTCCAACTTCCAGCCCCACTTACCTACCATGTTGAACCACTCATACAACAATGTGATAGAATTCATTCACACAGAATTCTACTGTACTCATTGGCCATGGTCGGGGAGAGTGATTTCTAATTTAAGACTTAAAGGACTGATTGGTTAAGCTCTTTCAGACTGTCTTTGGGGACACTTGCCCTTTTAAAAGGGACTACTGATATCCTAAGGAGTATGTTTATGATCGCATTTCAGACGATCATCAGGAAAATCATCTGGACTGGAGCAGCTTTTTAGGTGCTGGTAGCACCAGCACAGGGTTGGGGATGAGAGAGTAAAGGCTTTGCTTTTCAAAACTGTTTATGACAAACATAGTTCACTTTCCAATTTTGGTTAATTTTCAGCTTCGGTATTTTTAAAAACATTTGGAGAGTAGGGACAGACATGTGGCTACTCAAATCCAAGACAGTACTGTTTTGAAACTGCAAGTACTTCTGGTTTGCATTTACTTCAGGAAGAATAGTTGCCTCCCACCTATTCCTTTGAATATAGATATTGATTAAATGACACCAGTTTGAGTAAAATACAGGGTCCAGGTGGTGGTGGTGGGAGGGCAGGTGGAATCATTTAAAAAAAAAAAAAAAGTTTAAGTATCATGAATTCTAGGGGCTAAGAGACAGAAGGACAGTACTTTTGGCAGGCTCCCAGGCCCAGCAAAACCCACACCCCGTGGCTGTCTCTGTAGCTTCCTGTGGTTTTCCCACTGAAGAGAAACAGCCTTTCTCTTGGAAGATCCAAGATGGCAAGTTTGTTCATCAGCTTGATCAGAATCATGATATTCCTACTTTGAGGTTATGTCCCAACAGGCTTCACTTGGGAAATCTGATGTACCACAGTTGTTGCAAACTGAACTCAGCCAATTTTGCTGTTCCCAAAAGTTCAAGGTTTTTGTTTTTGTTTTGGTGGAAATTGGTATCTTGCAATATTAAAGGTTAATGTACTACCAGGTAGCCTGAAAGAGTTCAGCCTCAGACCAAATATTGCCACACATATGAACATTTATTAGCAGATAGGCACAAAAGTTAGTCATTCAATATGTTCTTACAGACTGGAAAAGCCCCACCCCCTGGTCATTTGATATGTAGAGACAGATACAGAAATATCATTGCAGAATACAGCTAACCTTTAGGTTGGCTCAGTTGATGGAATCCTTTGTTGAGTGTCTAGGCTCAGGCCCAGAGCCTTAGGCAGAGTGCTACTGCAGAGTATGCTAAGCTGCCTAGCTTGCCAGGTTTGTGTAAACTACACGATTGGGCATGTGGGTTAGAGATCCCCTTATGACATTTACAGCCAGCACATTTATCTTAAACTGTTTTTTTATTAAATTATTTATTTATTCTAGTTTGTTATATATGATGGCAGAATGCAATTGATTTCATTTTACATACACAGAGCACAATTTTCAAGTCATTGGTTGTACACAAAGTATTTTCACACCATTTGTGACTTCATACGTGTACTTAGGGTAATGATGTCTAACTCATTCCAATATCTTTCCAACCCCCGCTTCCCCTCCCTCTCCTTTGTCTCGTCTAAAGTTTCTCCCTTCCTCCATTATGAGTCAGCATCCTCACATTAAAGAAAACATTCAGCCTTTGGTTAAACACTGTATTTTTATCAGAAAAAAATTATTGCTATCATCCTTTGCATTCATTAGGAAACCTTTTGGTATGAATTTAGATAGCTATAGTTGATATGCTTACCATCACACCTGGAATATACATTCCTAATTAGCGTACCTCAAATATTGGCCACTGAGGAGGAGAGGAAGGAGAGAGAGTGTATACATGTGTGTATATTGATTCATACTATGTTTGCCAAAGTATTTTAAAATGTAGATAATATAGCAGTAGTAATGTTATAACTAATATGACAAATATAAATAGTACAGATCTCTTTGTTTGATCCTGGTATATTGTGTCTCCTATAATGTTGCCAGCCATTGACGAATGACATGAAGTGTCAACTGACCATTGGCCTGCCATGATGCATTAGCCAGAGCCACAGATGAATGATTTACTCATAGGGCAGAAAGAGTTTTTTTCAAGTTATTTTGTATTTCTTTGCATAATTTGACTACTGTGGAGACATTTTTATACCCCACCCAATTGTATAAACTGTTCTTTGTCTAGGATATTGGAATGAATACATTATGGGGACTATCAGTGAACCCTCATCTTTTATATTTCCTCTGCATTATAAGAGTAATATACTACCAGGAAGAGCTATTACTATTTCTTTTTAAAGAATATCATAGAACTTTCCACCCTGGGTCAGTTGTTGACAAAAAAAAGGCCAAATACCAAGTATATAATTCATTACAGAATACTGGGAAGTTTCTGCCTCAACTACTAGTAGGCCAGGTAATTCAAATTGGCTGCTATACTGAAGGAACCTAGAGGAACTGCATAAACTATTTGTAGAAATCTTTTGTAAAATTTTGTTGTTGTTGTTATAGATGGACACAATACCTTTTATGTGGTAGTGAGAATCAAACCCAGTGCCTCATGTGCTACGCAAGCACTCTACCACTGAGCTACAACCCCAGCCCTAAAATCTTCTTAAACAGCAAGGAACTAATAGACTGTTATGAATTATTGGATCAAAATTTTGAGAAGAATGCCTGCACAGAATGAGCCTGTAGGCCCCTTTTGTGGACATTTGCCTATTTGAAAAAGGAAGTTGAAACCCTAAATGCCAACTTTAGCATCCTCTTAAGGTTAAAAGGATAAGCTGGGTCCTGCCAGGCCCGGGAACCCTTATAAATTCTCGATTTTGGGTTGGCACTCCATGAAGAAATACATGTAGAAGTAGGGGTGACCTAGAAGTCAACACACTTTATATTAACTCTAATAGTTTCATATCATCTGAGTGGCCCGGAAAGCTTAAGGCTTACTTGGATTAGAATGATTCCTTTTAACTAATGCCTGCAAGTGCCAAATGAAGGCGGTGAAATCTCCCTTGAGGAAAAAACATGATGTTCATAGCCCTCATGTTATTTGTTAAAATAATTTTTACAGCAAAAAGTAGAGATAGATCTATAGAGATTCTGGAATTGAAATTTATCTCACACAGACTATAAAATAGTATGGTAATATAGTTAAAAGGCAAGCTTTGGTTTCAGTTGGGACTGAAAACTGTGAAACTTTGCTTTGAAATAGAATTTTTTAAAAAAACTCAAGTTCCAGAACTGAAAAAAAAGAAACATTGTGTGTGTGTGTTACATTTATAGGCAGTTACACATAGCTAAAGAGAAAATTAGTGAACTGGAAAGTAGCATAGAAGAAACTATTCAAAGTGAAGTTCAGCAATAAAACAATGGAAGATATAAATTTGAAATAGATAATGAGAAGTTCTAGCAGTAGTGTAGTTGGAGACTAAGGGGGGGGAAGAGGAGAAAGAGAATGCTCAACAAATTCAAAACAATATAAAGACTGAATTCACACCTTGATCAATTATAATGATACTTTAGGAATTCAAATATAAAAGGAAATCATAAAAGCAAGTGCCTGTGGGGGGGGTTGTTAACCTCACAAGAGTGACAGTCTTATAGTTGACTTTCCAACAACCTGTAGGCAATGGAAATAATGTTTTATTGAGGAGTCTGGGGATTGAACCCAGGGGCACTTTACTACTGAGCTATCTCCCTAGTCCATTTTTATTTTTGATAGAATCTCACTAAGTTGTTTAGGGCCTCACTAAATTGTTGAGGCTGACCCCAAACTTAGGATCCTCTTGCTTTAGTCTCCTGAGTCACTGGGATTACGGCCATGTGCCACTGTGCCCAGCCAGAGATAATATCTTCAGTGTGCTCAGAAACATTGCTAATCTTTGATTTTAAACCTAGCAGAAAAAAAAAATGGTTCAAGAATAAGAGGAGGAAAAGTGAAGTTTAAAAGCATTTAATATAAACCAGAATGAAGCCCACCACCAGCATTTTTATACAAAAGGAATTTCTGATGGGTTTTCTGCAAATAGGAGGGAAGTGATCCAGGATGGAAGACCAGAAGAAGTGCAGAGAAACTAGTAAATGTGTGGATGACTGAATATTGACTGTGTAAGACAGTGTAGTGTTGGGTGGGATTAATAAAACAGCATAAAAATTGGGAGGAGGAGGTTGGGGGTGTAGCTTAGTGGTAGAGCACTTGTCTAGCATGTATGGGCTCTGGGTTCCAGCCCCAGTATAGCGCCAAAAAAAAAAAAAAAAAAGCATACACACAAAAAATAGAAGGAAAGTAGAAATAGTTTGTTTTTTTTACATTGTCTTGAAGGAGGATAAAGGTGTTCACATTTAACTTTGATAAATCAAAGATACATGTTGCAATTAATAGACCAAATACCTAATAGAAAAAATGTACAACTCCCTACTAACAAAGGTGAAAATTGATGGAAAATAATGAAAATAAAAAGGAACATAGATAGGTTAAAAGAGATATAAGGGGGAGAGTGTGGTAGACTTAAGCCCACATACATCAGCACAAAATATACATATTAAAATATAAACTGACTGAATGCTAGAGATTGGGAAACAGATTATAAAACAATTATAGGCATTATAAAAGCAGTATATTTTAAATGGTACAGAATGAAAATAGATGGAAAAGTAATTGTTAACCACAGGAAAGCTAACAGAGCTATATTAATATCAGACAAAGTAGACTTTAAGGCAAAAAAAATCAGTTATTTTGTAATATTACTTTGTAATGATCAGTTTTGATTCACCAGGAAGATAGAATTCTAAATTTGTACATGCCTAGAAACACTGCTATAATCTATACAAAACAAAAACTCGACAGGACTGTTGGGAGAAATAGATCATCCAGTGGCAATTTTTAATATTTCTCAGTAATTGAAAGAAAAAGCATATAAAAATTAGGGATATTGAAACTTTGATCAATGAAATTCATAAGGATATGCCAGTTAACACTTATTTAGAACATTTCACATAACTATGAAATATGTGTTCTTTTTCAAGCACACGTTTCACAAAAATTCACAATAAGCAAATTATTAAGCAAGTATCAACAGATTGCAAGGAGTGGAATTACAGTTATTGCTTAACTCTGATTTCAGTGTAACTATACTAAAAATTGATAATCTACAGATATTATCCTTATCTTTCTAGAAATTCAAATATACATTTAAATAACTCCTGAATTAAAGTTGAGATAATGGAAATATGTAAACTGAGTAAATATTTCATTTCAAAATGCATATTTGGATAAAGCAGTACTTAATAAAAAAATGCATAGTCTTAAAAAGAAAAATAGGCCTAAAATTAATGAACCAATATTTAACTCTAGAAGTCAGAAAAAGTAGTGATAAGTACAAATATGGAAGTTTACACAGAAAGTAAAAACAGCTAAAGAGAACAGTTTGCCTAGCATGCATGAGGCCCTTGGTTCCATCTCCAGCACTGCAAAAGAAAGAAAAAAAAGAACCTATGTAACTAATAAATCTCTGAGACTGAGCAAAAGGAAAAAGAATGCACAAACATGTATCTTTAAAACATAGTATTGCCTGTAATCTCAGGGACCCGAGTCTCATGCTGGAGGATCCCAAGGTCAGAGCCAGCCTGGATGACTTAAACCCTACCTCAAAATAAATAATAAAAACCAGCTGGGGACATAATTCAGTAGTATATCACCCCATGGCTTTGATCCCCAGTATCAAAATAAAGGAATAAGACAGTTTTTTTAAATAAGTATCAAATGTGAAAAATATATTTATACCTTTGGTCTTGTAGAATAGGCAAAAGTAAGGGCTGGGGTTGTGGCTCAGCAGTAGAGTGCTTGCCTAGAACATGTGAGACACTGGGTTCAATCCTTAACACCACATGAAAATAAATAAAATAAAGGTATTATGTCCAACTACAATTTAAAAAAAATAGGCAAAAGTGATACTGTTAGGGAAGCAGGTTTAGATGGAAAATTACAAAGAAAAACAGGTGGTAATCGCCCAAGTCTGGGTTCCCTAGAGGCAAGTAAAGGGTTGCATTGGACAGTGACTTCATGGGAACTTCTGATGTGCTCAGGATGTTGACTGGGTTGTAGTTACACAGTTGTTCATTCTGTATTATTTTAGGTGATAGATGACATTTTACTTCTTTGTATTTCCCAATGGAAAAGGTTACAGTAATAAATAGGTATTCATCCTGCAGGTTTGAGCAGGCAGACCCATCAGTTATACTAGGCTTTTTTTTTTTTTTTTTTTTTTTTTTTTGCCAGTTAGGAAGGGTCACAACCTAATATAGTATTTCATTTGACCTGCAGGCTCTTTACACAAGAGTTTCCAAAAGGTAGAGATGACCTATAGGTATTTCAAACAACTCATCAACCTTAGGCTGGAAGAGACGGAGTCCAAAGTAAGTTTTTCAGTATCTACCCATATAGCATACTTAATTTAAGCCAGTGTATGTGGGCTTTTTGCAATTGAAACTCTATTCCCTCTTAGTCTGGGCACCTAAATCACAAGCCAGCAGGGGCTAAGCCAATAAATATGAGCAGAGAGAACTAGTTTGAAGATAACAGGAAATGAACAGGGCCCATAGCCAGCTAGAGCTCAAGTTCTCCCCAAGGGCAGCTGTGACCCAGCTCTGGATGATTTTTAACTTGCAGAAAATTGGGAGTAATGTTGCCAGATATTCTTATTGTTTTTTTTCCCCAACCTTTAGGAATAGGTGGAAATCTAAATTTTAATGTGAAAACACCTGATTTGTAAGTGTTGGTTCAAATAATTTTCTCCCTCCCCAAATCTTCCATGAATCAAACCAGTTGTTACATCTGGGCTATTTCAAGCTTAGAGGCTGTTAGTTTATGACAGTGACCTCAACAGCCATACAGATTAGAAAGAGAAAAAAATGTATAAAATAATTCAACTTTCTTAATGGAGCTTGCTTGCCAAATATATGCTTAATAAAATGCTCAATTCTGAAATTAAACTTGCCAAACCCAGATTCACATATTACAGGATCCTTGGGGTCCTTAATGAAACCTGGCGTGCTCTCTACAAAGAAATGAGGAACTTGTTACCAAGAAGAATGTGTTTGCTGGGCATGGTGGGCGACTCCTGTAATCCCAGCAACTTGGGAGGCTTGAGGCAGGAGGATAACAAGTTCAAGGCCAGCCTGGGCAATGTAGTAAGATCTTGTCTCAAAATACAAAGGGAAAAAAAGGAAAATGTAGCTTAGTGGTAGAGCACTTACCTAGCATGCACAAGTTCTGGGTTCAATCACCAGCATGGAAAAAAAAAAAAAAGGAAAAAAAGTATTAAGTA
This sequence comes from Ictidomys tridecemlineatus, assembly GCF_052094955.1. NCBI lineage: Eukaryota > Metazoa > Chordata > Mammalia > Rodentia > Sciuridae > Ictidomys > Ictidomys tridecemlineatus. The sequence goes on along the minus strand of NC_135492.1, from coordinate 39,926,391 downwards.
TTATAGGGATTAATTAAAACTGCTAAATAAGTAGTAATATCTCGCTAAGTTACTTTTTGGGGCAGAGCAGCATAAGAGTTGTTTTAAAAATTAATTTAGAGGAAGCACACATGCTTTTTCATGGATTCAGTCTTTAGACAATGTACTTCTACTTAGAAAAATAGTGAGCATTTTCAAAATAGTCTGATGGTGCTGGCGATAGAGCTCAGTTGGTAGAGTATTTGCCTCGCATGCACAAGACCCTGGGTTAATTTCCCCAGCAAAACACACACACACACACACACACACACACACAAAATGTAGTCTGAGGACCAGCAGCATTAGTGTCTTCTGGGAAATTGTGCTAGAATTACAATTCTCAGACCCCTCCCTGGAAGTAATCAATCAGAAATTGATATTGAGGTCCATTATCTGCTTTCACAACCTCTCCAGAGAATTTGATACACACTTGAACTTTGAGAACCATTGCTATATAGCTTTTGTGCTTTATGATTTATATTGAAGAAGGACTTTAGAAGTTTTTACTTATATTAAAATTTTTTAAAGAAAAAAGCAGGATATGTTAAGGTTTTCAGTATTTTTAAGAAAAAGCATGATTTTTGTTTAAAAAGATGCATCCCTAAAAAATTGTTTTATAGTGCGTTTGTATGTACAGCAGATGCAAGCATGTCCTCTTTGTTTTTTTTGTTTTGTTTTGTTTTTGTTTTTTTGTCCACTGCTTCGTCACTCAAAGCCACACTGGGGAGGACAATCCACGTTATGGGCAGCATTTGAGGTTCTTTTGGATGCATGCAAGAATCTGCACAAAATTTATTAGACGCCTTTCCCAACCTCTCTGTGGCATTCTGTGCAGAAGTCCACAGTGGCTTCCCATTGGACTCCCGATCTGCCTTCTACTAGAGAACAGATCCTGGTGGTCCCCTGGGCCGTGCACTGTGCATCCACAGTGAATCAACTATAAGCCATATACAGTGGATGCTTTTCTTTTTTCCTCCTCTAGATTCTTAGCTCTCTAAAAGCAAGAGCCAGAGCTGTTTAACCTCCTTAACTTATTTTTATATATAAGTTTGTAACTGTAAGACACACATTTAAACTTTATTGTTAGCCTTTAACCTTTTATTATTTATAGCAGTACTAGTGCTGGAATCCAGGGTCTCACACATGCTAGGCAAGCATTCTTTCTCTGAACTACATCCCCAGCCCAGTCTTTTACCTTTTAAAGTAAATAAATAATAAGCACTTTATATTGAGTTACAACTTACAAACAGTATGCAGATGTTAAATGTACAGCTCTAGGGATTTTTTTCCCCATGTAAGCATCCACTTAAGTGCCACCAGTGTCAATGTATGGACTGTTTCCAGTGTCCTAAAGACTCCTTTGGGTTCTCTTTCAGTCTCCTTTGCTAAGAGTAATCCCTCTTCCATCCTCTGTTTTTATGGACTAATGTTGTCTGCTTTTAAATCACATAGTTTGTCCCAGTTTATACTCTTTTCTGTCTGACCTCCTTCAACACAGTTTTGTCTGGGAACTTCACACATCGGCAGTTCCTTTTCATGTTGTATGACTATACCACAGTTCATTCATTCACTACTGATGAAGTTAGGCTGCTTCAGTTGTAAATAATTGAGTATTTACTATGTAACAAGCCCTGTTCTTGGCACTGGGCATACAATGATGAGCAAGACAGATAAGAACCTAACTCTCAGAGAATTTATGTTCAAGTGATAGAGATGATAATACCAGGATAGAACATTGATTTTAATTTCAAGATAAGCATCATATTTGGATCTTGAATGTCCCCCCAAGGACCCAGATGTGAAAAGCTTAGTCCTCCACTTGATACTCTTGGAAAGTGGTGGAACCTTTAAGAGGTGGGGCCTAGTGAGAGATCTTTTTGCTCATTGAGGGGTGTTTCTTCCCCAGAGATGGTTAGGACCCCAGCACCGTCGATTTATTGTACACATCCCTACTTCTCTGAGCGGGCTGGTTGATTATGGACTGAAACCTCCAAAACGTTGACCCCAAACCAACCTTCTCTCTTTTTTTAAATTTTTTAAACTTTTTTTATTTCAATAATTTATTATTAATATCTTTTATGTGGTGCTGCTGAGGATCGAACCCAGTGCCTCACACATGCTAGGCAAGTGCTGTGCCACTGAGCTACAGCCCCAGCCCTAACCTTTTCTGTTTATAAGTTGATTATCTCAGGTATTTCTTACAGTCAGGGAAATCTGATTAACACATATTGTACGGAAAATAATGGCAAAAAGAGATGGAGACTGATGGGGTGTGAAGTATGGCTTGTTGTCATGACATTGCTGAGAAACTGACATTTGAGCTGAGGACTTAATGATGTAAAGGAGTCAGCCAAGGAAAGGTCCTTGGGGTATTTGGAACAAGAGGAACAAAAATGGTAAAGGTGCCAAAGTGGGAATGAGGTTGGCATGTTGAAGGAAAGGCAAGAAGGTCAATGGGACTGGAATTTAGTGAGGAATGTGATAGTGGTAAAGATTGAGATTACAGAAGTGTTAAAATGTATACAAGGCCATTCTTTTGGACTGCTCCCAGCAGACCAAACTGAAATGGAATCATCCATGCTAGCATTTTACATTACTGAGCCAAAAATAAGTTTTTAATCTGATTTCTAAGAAATCAGGAGGGGGGAGAGAGAAAGAGAAAATATGAGGTAATTCCTCAAAGAGGCCAGTCCTAGACTCCATATGAACTGTCCTCCTCTTTAACCTTTACAAAGAGAGTGACTTTGAAGTCACCACTCCATTTCTTGTTCTGTTTCTGCTTTCTTCAGCCCTTCTCTGTCTAGAAAACCAATGTCCTCTGCTCAATTCTTTGAAATTCTCATTCAATATATTGAAATGAGGTGTTGCCCAATTCTAAAGATGCAAGTAAAGCCAAATAAGATCTTTAAACTATTATTGTACTTTTCTTTTGGTAGCAGTAAGACAAATCAGATTATCTGAGGGCCTTTTATACCAAAGCGGTGAGTTAATACTTTGTCTCCTAGAGTATAAGGAAGGTTTTGGAGTAGTTTATAGCAGGGAACAGATCTACTGCAAAAATTTTTTTTTAATCTTTTGCTTATAGGATAAGAGTGAAAAGTCCGATAATCATTGTGAAGTTATCTATGACAAATTGAACAAGAAATCATGGTGACTTAAAAGGGAGGCTGTAAGGAGAAGTCAGGGTTTGGTTCTCTATGTGTGTGTTTTCCAGTTCTAGGGATGAAACACAAATCCTGATGGATTTGTGCACTTTACCACTGAGCTATATCCCAACCCAGAAGTTAGCTTCTCATACACATGTCTCAGAGATAAAGGCAGTAGCATTTTGGCAGTGTGTTGGTCAGGTTTCCATTGCTGTGGGAAACTCGATGTAGAGGAAAGATTTATTCTGGCCAGTGGGTTCAGTCCATGATTAATTGGCTCCCTCGTCTCTGGACCTATGGTGAGGTAGACCATTATGGTAGGAAACATGTGGTAGAGCCACACTGCTGGCTTCGTGATGGCAAGGAAGCAGGAAGAGAAAAGGGCTGGAGACAACATACAAGGTAGACACCCAGTGACCCATGGACTCTAGGTAGACCTCACCTCCTGAAGTTCACACCACCTCCCATTATCCCAGTAAGCTGTGAATTCATCAGTGGATCAGATACCCACTGATCCAGTCACCTCCAAAGACCCCACTACTGATAGTGCTGCACTGGGGACAAAGCCTTTAGCACTGAGCTTTTGGGGGACATTTCAGATCCAAACCATAATAAATAGCTTTGATGTGTGGCTGAGGAAAGAAAGATGGAAAGCTCCCAGGTGTTTATTTGACTTGTACAACTGAGTGGTGGTAGAGCCATTAACTAAGCTGTGGAAGGCTGGGGGAAAAGGGAGTCATCAGTTCTCCATTTGTACATGTAAACTTTGAGATTTAGATGGCAGGTGGAATCACTGAGTGGGCAGGGACTGGGAACCTGAAGCTCAAGGAGAGGTCAGGGATAGAAATGGCACAAGGTCATGCAGGAATGAGTGTACCCAGAAAAGGGGTGCAGTGAACTCTGAGGTATCTACGTCTAGAAGTCACAAAAAGAAAAAAAAAGAAAGAAAGAAAAAAGAGTCAGCCAGGGAGACTGAGAGGGAGTGAAGAATGAGGTAGAAGGAACTAACCAGAGCATACAGCCTTCTTGAGGCAAAATGGGGTATAGCTCAGTGGTGAGGCACTTGCCTGGCATGCCCAGGGCCCTGTGTTTAATCCCCGGGACCATGCTAAAATAAATAAAAATGTTTGAAGCCAAGTAGAAAAGTCTTTTTTTAAGAAAGAAGGAAAATTAACGGTGCTAGATGATGCTGAGAGATTGAAAAAGAATTAGAAATTGTAAGCTACAAGACCTCAGAAATCTTTGTGTATTCCTATAAATGCTTATTTAATAGTTGAGAATGAGAAGATGTTTAACCAAAGCATTTATAGTAATAAATATAGTATTTATAGTAATAAACACTTCCCTAAAGCACAGTACTCGTGTGAAATTAGATTTGTTTTTTTTTAATGGTGAATATGAAATGCAGTACTTTTAAAGACTTAGTTAAAAAGAGAAATCTGTTCTCTCAGATGCTTAACATACATCATATTGCTACAATAATTAGAAACCCAAGCAGTAGATTAACACTAAAATGATCTACAAAGGTGTTTGTGTTATGGATTGAAGTTCATGTTTCTTAATGATCTTTCTTTTTATTGAAAAGGTTTACTGAAATACAGTTTATATACCACAAAATTCACCATTGTCACTATAATTTGGTAACTTTAAGCAATGTATGTACTGTTGTACAACCATCAATCTGAGGGAATCTTGATAGAAGTTGTTTTGGGAGTGGGGAGAGGAAATCCTCATTGGAGCAAGATGGAGAATGAAATAAAATTTGAAGATGTTTTTGTTGTTTTTAATTAAGGGCTTCAGGGGGAAATGGTAGTAGGGATAGAGAGAAGTGATTTAAGAGATTGTTTTTATCTTAGTTTTTTGAGTTTTTTTTCTTAAATGTAGACATTTCACTTGTTGTGTTCAGATGAAAATAATGAGATGTTTAACCAAAACTCTTGATAACAAGAGTTCCCTGAAATGAAAGTGTTTGTGGTGCTCTTGGAGGTCCTAAACAGAAAAGAACCAGGACCTGGGACAAGTTCCTGCAGCTGCCAGCAGCTGGGCCAGGGAGCAGTTGGATATATGTCTGCTGGGCCTGGAGCAAGGAGCATTTGCATAAGGAGAATTTGGGGAGATAGGTACAAATTGTTGCCATTGAACCTACATTGGCTTAGAAGGGTGGGAATACTGGAAGCAGGAAAGGCTTGAGGTAGGAGGGCCATCCATAAGTAGAAGCACTGGTTGCTTCTGGCTTGGTTGGGGTGCAGTGGCACCTGGCAGGGTCAGCAGCCTGGTGTTTTGTCAAGATTTTCTGTACATTCAGGAATGTGCAGCTATCTTTTACTAGTTTGACTTGCAGCTGTAGGCTTATCCTCCCATCCATCCTTTGGTACTTGTATTTAAATTTAGGGCATCTCAGAAATTTTCTTTTATCAGGGTAGTTCTTGTCTAATTTGTTCCGATAATGAGGGATGAAAGGTAGTCATTTAAGAAGTACAACTTGTACCTACTGTAAACTTTTATTTTTGTACTTTTAGGTTTACTTTCTCTCCCCCTGTGAGTTGCTTACATTTAATTGAGGAAGGGAGAATCTTCCCTTTAAATGCTAATTAATTCTTTTTTAAAAAAATTTTTTAGTTGTAGATGGACACAATACCATTATTTTATTTGTTTTTATTTTTATGTGATGCCAGGGATCAAACATGCTAGGCAAGAGCTCTACCACTGAGCCACAACCCCAGCCCCTAAATGCTAATTAATTCTTAAGTGGATTTTCCCTGAAGTGGTTTTAGAAATTAACAAGAATACCAATTTAGAAACAAAGAAAAAGTTGGTACAGAGGTGTATGCCTGTGATCCCAGCAACTCGGGCTGCTGAGTCAGGAAGATAGCAAGTTCAAGGCCAGCCTCACCAACTCGGGGAAACCCTGTCTCAAAAAATCAAAAATAAGTAAAAAGGACTGGGGAGGTAGCTCAGCTGTAGAGCACCTCACATTCAATCTCCAGTACCACACACACACACAAAAAAAAAAAAAATAACAAAGAAAACAAAAACAAATCAACAACACATTAGTGTATAAACAAACCTTGAATTGACATGAATATTATGTGTGTGAAAATGATTCTGCATGTTGTACATTTCATTGGCTATTCGGTTACTCTTTGACAGCCCTTATACTGAAACACTGGATTTCTTTAAGAAGTCTATGAGCTAGAACACACTTAGTATTAATATTGAATGAGTGCATTGAGTGTGTTGGTTTGTAATTATTTATGGAGCAACTTCTTGTTTGCATGTTTCCAGTTTGCCCCTTTGTTGACTGAAGCCGATACTTAAAAGAAGCCCTCACATTTATGACCTACAATAGTATAAATCTAAATAGATGGACATTACTCAGAGCATCCATTTGTAAATATTTGGATCATTATAATATCCTCGTTAACCAGCTGTAAATAATATTTTTAACCAGCTTGGCTTGTAAAGTTACATTATATAAAAATATCTTACTTTGCTTTTATGATAGAATTTAAAAGAGAGCTACTTTTAAAGATTTAGAAAGGGGCTCAGGTGGCTGATGTCTACATTCCTCCCTCCCCTCCCCTCCCCTCCCCTCCCCTCCCCTCCCCTCCTTTCCCTTCTCTTCCCTCCCTCCCTCCTTCCTTTCCTCCTTCCCTCCATAGACTAGCTCTTCTACCAAGGATTCATGACAGTTCTTTACATTTCTCCCACTCCTCAAAACTTGGAGGTCATGTGATCGTGTCTCTCTCTGTCTGTAATATAAATGCATTATCTTTTCATCTTGATCTTTTAAGATTAGACCTGGTTCTTACATAGCTAACAGGAAATGACAACTTGTTGAATAATTCTAACAGGAATGATCTTGGTGCTTGCTTAGCCAACAGGAAATGATGCACTGAAGAATAAGGATTCCCTAGCAGTCCACAGATGATGGGGGCATGGGGAGAGGAGGGCAGGGGTGCAGCTGTTTGAATCTGTCTATTCAGGTAGTGTTTTTTTAACTGCTTATGCTGCTTTATAGTCATTTTTCCTTAGATCCTCACACTAATAGCTCACTGTGTGGGCGTATGATTAATTAAGATATAATTCACAAACTACTATAAAATTTCATTTTAAATTATACAATTCAGTAGTTTTTCAGTATATTCAAAATATTGTGCAACCATCATTTTAATTGCAGAATATTTTTATAACTTCCCAAGCAAATCGCATACCCATTAGTAAGCACTTCCCTACCCTGCCTCCAGACCCTGGCAAGCACCAATCTACTTTCCATCTCTCCAGATTTTCCTATTCTTGCATTTCACATAAATGGAATCGTATAACATGTGGCCTTGTGTGGGTGCTTCTTAGCATGTTTTTTTCAGGGTTCGCTGAGATTGTAGCACATGTCAATACTTTATTTCTTTTTAGAACTGAATAATATTCCATTGTACATATTCACCACATTTTTTCATCTATTGTTTTTGCATTTTTTAAATTTGTTCTAATTAATTATACATGACCGCAGAATATTTTGGTTGTTTCCACTTTGGGCTATTATGACTAATGCTGCTATGAACATTCACGTACAAGTTTTCATGTGAACATATTTTCAGTTCTATTGGATATAAGCCTAGGAGTGCAGTTACTGAATCATGTGGTAACTCTGTGTTTAGCAGTTTGTGGGACTCCCTGTCTTCCACAGCAGTGGCTCCATTCTACATCCCCATTAGGAAATGTAGGAAGGTTGCAATTCTCCCAGCTTTTCAGCACCACTTGTTATTGTCTCTCTTTTATTGTAGCCATCTTACTGGATGCCAAGTGACATTTCACTGTGGTTTGGTTATGCATTTCCTTAGTAACCAGTAACTTTAAGCATATTTTTATGCACTAATTGGCCCTTTTTATACCTTTTCTGAAGAAATGGCTTTTTAAGTCCTTCATCTACTTCTAGATTAGGGTGTTTTTTTTTTAATTGATACAGTGACATTCTTCATATATGTTGGATACCAAACCCATATATAACTTTCATAATGTATCATTTGCTAATATTTTCTCCTCTTCTGTGGCTTGCTTTTTCATTTTCTTGGCATATTCTTTGAAACACAAATATCTTTTTAACTTTGAAAAATCCTGATTAATGTACACATTTTTTCTCCGTTTTTGTGTTGTACCTAAGAAATTCTTGTCTAAACAAATTATGAAGATTTATTATGATTTCTTCAAAGCGTGTGCTATACTTTGGACATGGCTTGAGTTTGTTCTCGAAGGACTCAAGTGATAGGTTGGTCCCCAGAGTGGTAGTATTAAGACATAGAATCTAGTGATGATAGGTGTTAAGGTCACCAGGGTGCTGCCCTCTGAAGGGATTAAGTACTTCTTGTGGGACCTTAGATCTTGAGAGAGGGTTGCTAAAAGAGACAGCCTAACTCCTAAATGGCTCTCTGATTTTAAGTCTTGCCATGATCTCTCCCCACACATACTGCCACTACTGTGATGTCATTTACCATGAAACTTTCACCAGATTCAAGCCAGTGCCAGCACCATGCCCTTTAACCTCGAGACTGTAAGCTAAATAAACCTCTTTCCATTATTAAGTACCCAGCCTCAGTTATTTCATTAGTAACAGAAGTTTGACATATACAGAGTGTAATAGTCATCTCTCTGCAAATTTGAGGCCAGCCTTAGCAACTTGGTGTGACCCTGTCTCAAAATAAGAGGGGCTGGGAATGTAGCTCAGTGGGAAAATGCCCCAAGTTCAATCCCCAGTACCGAAAAAATAAATAAATATTTGAACATGAATTCAGGAATTCACTTCACTGACAAGTATCCTTTGACCTCATTCATAGATTTTTTAAAAATATTTTATATGTGATTTTATATATTATTAAATTTCCCATCTTAACCATTCAAAATTTATATTTTTTATTGGTTGCTCATGACAATGCAATGATCTTGGCATATCATACATTTGTATATTTTAAAATATACAGTTTAATTATATTAAATACATTTGTAATCCACTGTCTTCAGAACTCTCTTCATCTTGTACAACTGGAACTGCACCTATTAAGTAATAATTTCCCATTTTCCTTTCCCCCGGCCCACGGAAACCATCATTCTAAGGGCTTCGTGTAATTGGACACGTTATGGTATTTATCTTCCCATGATTTGCATATTTCACTCAGCATAATAATATCCTCAAGGTTCTTTCTTCCTAGTTGAATAATATTCCATCGGATGTAAATCCCATGTTTTTCTCTTCCATTTTTCTGTGAATGGATACTTAGGTTTTCTCCCATATTTTAGCTATTGTTAATGATGCTATGAACATGACTAAGTATTTCCTCAAAACCTGATTTCCATGCTTTTGTCTGTTTACCCAGAACTGAATTGCTAAATCATATAATAATTCTATTTTTAATTTTTTTGAGGAGGAACTACCACACCATTTTCTACCTTGGCTATACCATTTTACATCCCACCAACAATGCAGAGTTTCAGTTTCTCCACATCCTCACAACCCTACACCCCTTTTTAATTTTAGCCATCTCATGGGTTTGAGGTGGTATTTCTTTGTAGTTTTTGTTGAGCATCTTTTCATGTGCTTATTGGCCATTTTGTATATCATCTTGGAGAAATGTCTATTCAAATCCTTCCCACCCCTCTTTTTTTTTTTTTTTTTTTTTGATACTGGGGATTGAACTTGGAGGCACTTGATTACAGAGCCACATTCCCAGCCTATTTTATATATTATTTAGAGACAGGGTTTCACTGAGTTGCTTAGTGCCTCCCTTTTGCTGAGACTGGCTTTGAAATCGACATCCTCCTCCTCAGCCTGTTGAGCTGCTGGAATTACAGGCATGAGCCATCACACCTGGTGTTCATTTTCCCATTTCTGAATTGGGTTGTTTTGTAATTTAGTTTTAAGATTCTCTGAATATTCTCTGTACTGTTTCCTTACCAGGTATATGATTTGCAAATACACTCATTTCAGGGGTTTGTCATCACAAAATTCTGAATTTTCATGAGCTCTACTCTGTTTTTTTTTTTTTTTTCTTTAGTTGTCTGTACCTTTGGTTTGTATCCAAAAGATCATTGCTGAATCCTTTGTCATGAGACTTTGGCCCTATGTTTGTTTGTTTTGTTTCCAAAGGGTTTATAATATTTGGTCTTTTTTTTCTCCTGAAGGGTTTATAATGTTTAATGCATTTTGAGCTAATTTTTATTTATAAATTCATTCTTTTGTCTGTTAATTGAAAAGACTGTAATTCTTTGTAATTTCCTTTTCAGATTGTTCACTGGTAGTACATAAAAACGTAACTAAGTTTTATATACTGACTTTACATCCTACTACTTCACTGAATTAATTTATTAACACCAACAGTTTTTTTTTTTTTTGGTGGAGGGTATAATCTTGAAGGTGTTCTGTATACAAGATATCATCTGTGAACAGAACTATTTTTACTTTTTTATTTCCAGCTTGTACAACTTTTATGTCTTGCCTAGTTGTTCTGACTAGTATTTCCAGTATTATGTTGAATAGAAATGATGAAAGTAGGCATTCTTGCCTTGTTCCTCTTTTTAAATATATATATATATTTTTTTTTTTAGTTGTAGATGAATACAGTATCTTTATTTTTATGTAGTGCTGAGGATAGAACCCAGCGCCTCATGTATGCTAGGCAGGCACTCTACCACTGAGCCACAACCCCAGCCCCTTGTATCTTAAATGAAAAGTTTTCATTCTTCGATTATTGAGAAGCTGCTTACTATGGGGGGGGGTCTTTTGTTGATTTTTTTTTTTTTTTTTGATATTGAGGTTTTTTTCCCCTGGTTTACTGGGTGGTTTTTTGTTTGTTTGTTTTTAAATCATGGAAGGGTGTTGAATTTTGTCGAATGCTTTTCTTGCATCAAATGATACGATCATGTGAGGTTTTCTGTCCCTTCATTCTGTTAACATGGTGTTACAATCACTCATGTTCATATATTGAACTATCCTTGCATTCCAGAAATAAATCTTACTGGTCGTTAATATCCTTTGAATATATAGCTTTTAATTTAAGATATGATTTCATATTTAGAAAACTGAAGATTCCACACCAAAAAAAAAGAAAGAAACTGTTTGCTAAATTCATTTATTAGTTCAAATTATTAGGATGTAAAATCAATGCACTGATTAGTGTATTTTGTTGAATTTTTGTATTAATATTCATAAGTGATATTCTACAGTTTTCTTAGTGTCTTTGGCTTTAATATCATTACTGCTGGCCATGTAAATGAGTTAGAATGTGTTTTTTCTCTTTTTAAAAAAAAATTAGAAATAAGTAGTATCAATTCTTTAAATATTTGGTAGAATTCACCAGCACCAGTAAAGCAGTTAGGTCCAAGGTTTTTGTTCATCAAGAGATTTTTTTTAACTGATTCATTCTCTTCCCTACTGGATAGGTTTATTCAGATTTTCTGTTTTCTTAGTGATTTATTTAGTCTGCTAGATTTTGTATTCCTAGGAATTTATTATATTTTTTTATTTTTTTATATTAGCCATATATCTTGCAACCTTGGTATAATCAACTGTTTAGCAGTTTTTTGAAGGATTTCTTCAGATTGTCAACATAGACAAGGCATGCCAACTGCAAACAAGACAAATTTTTAAAAAATTTTATTTCCTTTTCTGTCTTATTTCATTAGCTAGAACTTTCACTACAATGTTGAAAACAAAGGGTGAGGGGCTGGAGTTGTAACTCAGTGGTAGTGCGCTTATTTAGAACGTGTGAGGCACTAGGTTCAATCCTCAGCACCTCATAAAAATAAATAAAATGTGTCCATATACAACTAATATATATACACACTAAATATGTCTATATACACTAATGTATACGTGTGTGTGTGTGTGTGTGTGTGTGTTGTGAATGTAAGAAATGGCAAGAAGGGACTTCTCATTTCTAATTTTAGTAGGGAAACTTCTTATTTCTTACCATTAATTAACTTGTTAGCTCTAGATTGTTGTAGATATTATTTATCAGATTGAAGAAGTTTCTTTCAAGTTTGCTAAGAGTTTTTGACATGAGTATTTGATTTTGTTGAATATTTTTATACACAATGGCTGAATGCAGTTTATTCATATTACACATGTAGAGCACAATTTTTCAAGTCACTGATTGTATACAAAGTATTTTCACACCATTCATGTCTTCATACATGTACTTAGAGTAATGATGTCTAACTCATTCCACCATCATTCTTATCCCTTTACCCCCCTCCCTTCCCCTCTCTCCTCTTTGCCCTATCTAAAGTTCCTCCATTCCTCCCATGCTCCCTGCCACCATTGCCATTATGAGTCAGCATCCTCATATCAAAAAAAAAAAAAAAAAAAAAACAGCCTTTGTTTTTGGAGGATTGGCTTACTTCACTTAGCATTATGTTCTCCAACTAGATCCATTTACCTGCAAATGCCATGATTTTATTCTCTTTTACTGCTGAATAATGTTCAATTATGTACATATACCAAAGTTTCTTTATCCATTCATCTACTGAAAGGCATATGGGTTGGTTCCACAATTTAGCTATTGTGAATTGTGCTGCTATAAACATTGATATGGCTGTGTCCATGTAGTGTGCTGTTTTAAGTCCTTTGGGTATAAACCGAGGAGTGGGTTAGCTGGGTCAAATGGTATGGTTCCACTCCAAATTTTCCAAGGACTCTTCATTCTGCTTTCCATATTGGCTGTACCAATTGCAGTCCCACCAGCAATGTGTGAGTGTGCCTTTTCCCCCACATCCTCGCCAATACTTGTTGTTTGTATTCTTGATAGCTGCCATTCTGATTGGAGTGAGATGAACTTTTAGAGTAGTTTTGATTTACATTTCTCTAATTGCTAGAGATGTTGAACACTTTCTCAGTTTGTTGATTATGTATCCTCTTTTGAGAAGTGTCTATTCAATTCCTTGGCCCATTTATTGATTGGTTTATTTGCTTTTTTGGTGTTAAGGTTTTTGAGTGCTTTATATATCCTAGAGATTAGTACTCTATCTGTGCTTGTGGTAAGATTTGCTCTCATTCTGTAGGCTCTCTATTCACCTCACTGATTGTTTCTTTTGCTGAGAAGCAGCTTTTTAGTTTGAATCCATCCCATTTATTGATTCTTGGTTTTAATTCTATCAGACCACGATGGAATGAAACTAGAAATCAATGATAAAATAAAAAATAAGATATTCCAACACCTGGAGACTAAATAATATGCTATTGAATGAACAATGGGTTGCAAAAAGATATTAAAGATGAGATTTAAAAAATTAGAGGTAAATGAGAACACCTATACAATATATTGAAATCTCTGGGACACTATGAAGGTAGTTAGTTCTAAGAAGAAAGTACATTGCATAGAGTTCATTCCTTCAAAGAAGAAAAAGTCAACAAATAAATGACCTAACATTGCATCTCAAAGCCCTAGGAAAAGAATAACAAATCAACCCCAAACTGGGGGGTAGGGGGGGTTCATGTGTGTACATGTAGACTGGTGGTTGAACTCAGGGTCTCAAGTATGCTAAGCATGTGCTATATCACTAACCTACACTATTGGCTCAATCTCTGTCTTTTGATTGCTGATAGTCATTCCTTAGCATCCTTGGAGGATTAGTTCTGGGACACCCCACTGCCATGAATACCAAAATATGTAGAGGCTCAAGTGCCTTATAAAAATGGCATAGTATTTGCATATAACCTCTGTATTTCCTCCCATATACTTTAAATCACCTTTAGATTATTTATAATACCTAATACATCACAAATGCTATTTAAATAGTTGCTATGCTGTACTATTTATGGAATAATGATGAAAAATCTGTACATGTTTAATATAGATGCAGGTTTTTTTTCTTTGAATATTTTCTATCTGTGGTTGATCATTTCTGCAGATACAGAACCCTCAAATATGGAGGGCCAACTATAGTTTTATTAATATCCATTTTATTGGTTACTGTTCTCCATTTCTTGCCCTTGTTTCTTTGTTCCTATTTTTGTCTACCCTTTTTTGTCTCTTTCATAGTTTTGTGCATTTTATGATACCATTTTTTTTTCTTTGTAGCCTATCAGTCATATTTCTTGTTTCACCAGTTTTTTATTAATTGCCCCAGGATTCATAATATATATCAACAACTAATTGAAGCCTGCTTTCAGATAACTGCACCACTTCATAGGTAATTTGAGTACCTTATAACAACAAAATCCTCCTAATTCCTAGGCCCTGTATCATTGCTGTCATTCATTTCACTTATAGATAAACATGTGTACATGAGTGCTACTTGCATAAGCATACATAAACAAATTGTTGCCTTCATTCTGAATAAACTACTATGTTAGTTTTTATTTTACCTTTATTTTTAATTATTTTTTCTTATTTATTCTTTCTTTGATACCCTTCCTTTCTGTAGATCTGAGTTTTTGACCCATGTTGTTTTCTTTCTCTGAAATGAACTACTTTTAACATTGCTTTCAAGGCAGGCCTATCGGCAACAAATTCCCAGAGTTTTTATTTGTCTGAGAAAGTCTTTATTTCTCCTTCTTTTCTGAAGTATAATGTCTCAGGGTTCAAAATTATAGATTGGGGTTTTTTTCTTTCAATACTTTAAACATTTCACTCCACTTTCTTCTTGCTTGAATGGTTTCTTAGGAGAAATCACAATCTAATTTTTTTGTTGTTGTTCATCTATAGGCAAGGTAATTTTTCCCTCTGGTTTTTTTGTGGATTTTTTTCTTCATATTTGATTTTCTGTAATTGGAAGATGTTGTGTCCAGGTGCAGCTTTTTCAGCTTTTATCCTGATTGGTGTTCTGTGGTTTCTGAATCTATAGATTGGTGTTTGATATTAGTTTGGGGAAATTCTCAGTCATTATTGTTTTAAATATTTTAAGTATTCTCTCTCTCCCGCCCCCTTTTGTATTCTTATTTTGAATGGTACACCTTCAGTTCTTGGATTTTCTATCTTGCTTTTTTTTTTTTTTGTTTTTGTTCTTGTTTTTTGTCTTCTGTTTTTTTTTTTGGCTTTGGAAGTTTCTACTGATTTATTCTCAAATTCAGAGATTATTTTCCGAGTTGTGTCTGGTCTACTAATGATCCCATCAAAGACTTTAATTTCTGTTACATGTTTCTGAGCTCTAGAATTTTGTTTTGTTCTTTTTTTACGATTTCCATCTCTTTGCTCCTATTTTCATCTGTTTTTGCATGTATCTACTTCGTCAGTTAGCACCCTTAGCAGATTAATCATAATTGTGTTAAATTCCCTGATAATTTCAACATTCTTGCCGTGTTTGGTTCTGATGTTTGCTCTGTCTCTTCAAACTTTTTTTGTTTTGTTTTGTTTTGCCTTTAATATGCCTTGCTTCTTGCTAGCCAGACATTAGGTATTGGGGAAAGGCTATAAATGGGTTTTAATGATATTGTGGTAAGGTGTAGGGGGAGGGGAAGGGCTGTAGGTCTTATGATTAGTTCTGTCTTTTAGTGAGCTTGTACCTTAGCTCCCCCTCCATGATTCTCTCTATCCACCCATCTGTCTCTTCAGTTTTCCCAGGGGAAGTAGTGTTTTGCCTTATTACTTCAAATAAGTTATTTAGAAACATATACACATGTATTTGTAAATCATCAAGAGCAAGTATTATTTCTAGGCAAGAGACTTTTGGGGTTGTGGCTCAGTGGTAGAGCACTTGCCTAGCATGTGTGAGACACTGGGTTCGTGAGGCACCACATAAAAATAAACACATTAAATAAAGATATTGTGTCCATCTACAACTAAAACAATATTTTTTAGAAAAGACTTGAATAAAGAGGTTCGTAGAAACTGTTTGCTTCCCCCTTTGAAAATATATAAACATTTTATTTTTTTAAAGATGGAGAGCTTCCTGGGATCCTTGTTTTAAGTATATAGGCCAGGGGTAGTTGCACACACCTGTGGTCCCAGTTAATTTAGAGGCTGAAGCAGGAGGATCATTTGATTCCATAAGTTTGAGCCTAGCCCAGGCATTATAGCAAGACCCCATATCAGAAAAAAAGAAGATAAACTCTGAATCCTGAAATATGGGTATAGTCTGAAAATCTCTGTCTCATGAAAGAGATTTTACAGAGAGTTCCCCTCAATTGGAGGGTCTTAATGAGGGTTTATAGAGGGTCTTAAATGCTTAGCTGGAAACTATGGGTTTTCATTCAGTAAAGAATAAGGTATCATCAAAGGCTGAGCATGTGATGTTCCTAGGGTCTGGCACAGGCTAGGGAAGTGCTCATCACTACAGTTGTGTTTAAGGAAAGATTCTACCATCTTAGTCCAGAGGTGTACGTTTGTATATGTCATGATTAAAGAAAATCTGCCTTATAAAACAGTTGATGAAGGAAAATCATGGATCAAGAAAGGATGCATATCTTTATTCTAAGTGATTATAACTTCTTTATGTAGCAAACTCTTTAGAGTAATATAACCCTGCAAAATGTAATATGTACATTACATAATATGTGTTCTCAGATCATGTCTTATATAATCCACTTAAGGCACCTAAGAGACATAGGGTATTTTAAGTACACCAGCAAGCTGCTCAGATTCATTGTAACAGCATCTTTCCCTCCCTCCCTCCCTCTGTGTGTGTGTGTGAGTGTGTGTGTGTGTGTGTGTGTGTGTGTGTGTGTGTGTGTGTGTGTGTTTTAAACACATTTTCCCCTCTAAGAAGATTAAACTGTTTATAGCAGGGGGGAAAATCCACATACCTTTTATAAGCTGCTTATTGTTGTAACACAGATTAACTTCACAGCACATAAAGAGAATACTGGAAAACACTTGCATGATTAAATATGCCCCTAGAGGATTAAGTTTTTCCACATAATTTTCAGCCAGTGCTATTAATAATGTTTCTGCATTAAACTTTCTGTACATCCTGATTGCCTGTCCTTTGTTCTTCCCTTCTGTTAGTTTTTCCACTGTCAGATTTGTGGCATTACAAAATTATCTGTGGAAACATAGGCTTCAAATCTGAAAGTTTAGTAAGTTCCAAAAAAGTATCATGTCTGGAATTATTCCAGTCTTGTTTCCCCCCTAAGTTTTTGTCCATTTCAAACTCATTTCATCTTTTATCTTACTGGAATCCTGGCATAAGGTAGCTATTTACCAAGCTTAGGGTTTCACTCAGAAATAAGTTGATTATTAAATACAAAGTATTTATAATTTTGAAAAAGGTCATTTAATTTTCATGCACATTCTTCCTAAGATAACATCCTGGTTTATAAGGAATCTCATTATTACTGAGGAATTATTTATTAAATGCCTTTTTATCCAGGCCTTGGTTGTCCAATTAATTTCCTGTGGCTAATCAGCCTGAGACTTGACTTTGTGGATACCCTGCCCCTCCAGCTCTCTAGGGTTCCCAACCTTTGATCCCACTGCCTGCAGGTCATCTTTCTTTACCAGCCTTGGACTGTTCTCGGGTCCTTTGATGGTGCTCACCAGCCCCTGGGTATTGGCCTTGTCTCTATTATCTTTTTTTCCTGCCAGTCCCCAGTGTCTGGGCTCTGATGGATTCTTAATCACCTTTTTCCAAAAAATGTTTCTGTCCTGACTCGGGTTGCTTGCACGGTGATGTGCTTTGGTTAGCTTCCCCTCTCATAGCTTCCCCATTTTGTGCATGCTCCATGGCCCTCCCATCCTCAATCTCTTCTGGCAGCAGATGATCTTGTGCCTGCTGCTTAGATCCTGCCTCCCTTTTCACTATAGCACCTTTGCTCACCCTGTCCTTCTCACTGCTGTGCCTTGGGGAGAGCTGCCACCTTCTTCATGGGTGGTTCAGGGTTTCTTCCTCTGCCTCTTTGGAGCCCTTTCTCTGGCACTGAAATTAAAGTTTTAATACTGTTTAAGTAATATATGCACATGGTTTTAAAGATTCAAGTAACTCAGGTGGAGTATCTCCTCTGAAATGCTTACAACCATAGTGTTTCAGATATTGGAATATTTGCATATCTTAGAGTTCATAAAACTCATTTATGTTTCATATGTATCTATACATGCAGCCTAAAGATAATTTTATATAGTATTTTTGTTGTACCTTTGTTATGAATGAGACTTACCACTTGAGGTTTGTGTGGAATTTTCCATTGTGTCATGTCCACACTCAGAAAGTTTTGGATTTTGAAGCATTTTGAATTTCATATTTTCACATTAGGAAGCCTCAGCCCATAGAATAAAATAATATTTGCTACTTTCTACAGTTTAGAGTTCCTGTGATCATTGATCCCTGTGACAATTGTTTTTGTTTGTTTCTAAGAACAAGTTACTTTTCTCATTGTTCTCATTACAAGACTATTGGCCTTTTATCTTTTTTTTTTTATGATGATTCTAAAACGTCTTTATTCATTTTACTGAGTGTACACTTAAGTGTTTTCTAGTTTGGAGCTGTTGTGAATAGTGCTGCTGTGGACACTTGCACTTGTGCCTTCTGTTGCACATCTGTACGCATTTGTTCAGTGTGTGTGTAATAAAATACACATATATATGAGTAGAATTGCTAGATTATAGGGCATATAAGTGTTAAACTTCTAAAATGATTGTTTCATTTTGCACTTCTGTGAGAGTCCTGGTTGTTTTGCATATTTGTCAGCACTTGGTATTTTCTTTTTCATTTTAGCTTTTGGGTAGGTTTAAAAATACATTTGGGTAGCTTGTGTGTCACATTTCTAACAAAATCCTTTTGTTCCTCCCTTTCCTGTGATACTTTAAATTTCTTTTTCTTGGCTGTTTCTCCATCTGGTGTTTGTTTTCTATCAAGTGAATTTTAGAATCAGTAACCTCAAATCTTCTAGATTTTTTGGTGAATTTACATGACACTTTATTTGGGAAAAATTGGGATCTGAACTAGAAAATG
The DNA here is from genome assembly GCF_052094955.1 of Ictidomys tridecemlineatus. Taxonomy (NCBI): domain Eukaryota; kingdom Metazoa; phylum Chordata; class Mammalia; order Rodentia; family Sciuridae; genus Ictidomys; species Ictidomys tridecemlineatus. The sequence goes on along the minus strand of NC_135492.1, from coordinate 39,907,351 downwards.
ATATTGTTATTCTAAGAAGGACAAAAGTGATAAATACTAAGCATGCCCAGTTTTTTGCCTACCAAATTACACCATTATCTCTATGTTTTAGAGATAACTTTTCTAACTTTTCCTTTTGATTTCCCTTTTAACAAGTGTGCTAGTCAGCTTTCCATCACTATGCCAAAATACCTGAGAGGAAATGCTTTGTAAGGAAGAAAGGCAGCTGGGCGCAGTGGCACATGCCTAAGATCACAGCAGCTCAGGAGGCCAAGACAGGAGGATGACAAGTTTGAGGATAGCCTCAGCCTTAGCAAGGCCCTATTTCACACTAAAAATTGAAAACACTGAGGATGTAGCTCAGTGGCATGGTGCCCCTGGGTTCAATGCCTGGTACACCCAACCCCCCAAAAGGAAAGGTTTGTTTTGGCTTATGGGGTCAGAGGTCACTTGGTTCTGCTCTTTTGGGGCCTATAGTAAGGTAGAACATCATGGTGGGGAGCCCCTTTCATGGCAGCCAGAAGCAGAAAGGAGAAAATTGAAGGATATGTGAACAGGATATACCTTTCAAGGACCTGCCCCCCATGACCTACTTCCTCCAACGAGGACTTACCTCCTAAACTTGTCACCACCTCCCAATAGCCTGTTAAGCTATTCATCAATAGAGTAATCCAGTGATGAGCTTAGAACCCTCATGATCCAGTCACCTTCCAAGGGCCCCTCCTCTGTGCATTGCCACCTCTTGTTTATTGAGCAAGCCCTCAATACACAAGATTTGGGGGTATATTTCGTAAACAAACATAGCAAGTTCTTGTTAGAAATGAAAGTCTTTTTAAATATGCATTTAAAATCTGCATCTTCCTTTCTAAAAATACAATTCTTTTTTTTTTTTTTTTTTTTTTTTTTTTACAGGTTCTTGATCAATATGAACGAGAAGGATTTAATTTCCTAGCAAAGGTGTTTAATTCTTCACATTCCTTCTTGGAAGACTTGACTGGTCTCACATTGCTGCATCAAGAGACCCAAGCTGCCGAGGTAAGAACAAAACAAGCTTTTTGTACTGAGGAATTGATGTTTGAAACCTATTTGATATTTGTCTTTCTGGAAAAAGGTAGAAAGCAATTAATTTTGACCCTTTTCCTCAGAGGTCATATCACTAAGCGAGTCTGATAGTTATGAGAAGAAAGAATCTTCAGTAGTGATTGACAATGGCGTGTGTGGGTCACTGTCCATTTGTTGCCTAATGCACAAAATTAATGATAGAAAAAGTACAAGTTATTGATTTCCACGTACTCCTTGTCCGTACTGAAGATGAGCATGAGTGTGGCCATTGGAGAGTTGCTTCCAGTGTCCGTGTATCAAAATGCAAATTAGCACAGCTGGTGGGCTCTGGCCCCATGGTCTTTAGAAATGACACACTGGCTTGTATTTCACAATTTGATCAGTCATCTTAAGCACTGAATGCGATTATGAAATGGATTCTCCTGTAACAACCTTGGTGGGAGAGTTATAATTTGTTTCTCCACTAGAATATTTTGCAGCTCTTTATTTCCTGGATCATTGCAAACTACCCTCCTCCTGCAAAAAAAAAAAAAAAAAAAAAAAAGTCTGGAATTTAAAAAATACCTTATCATTTTGTTTTTTTCCAAATGTTCAGTGTTCTTAGAAAAGGGAATGCTGTGTGTACATGGTAATGGAGCTATGTGGGTCAATTGGCAAAATGTACAGTTCCTCAAAATGGGTGACTAAGTGAGATCAGCATCTCCTAAATCATCATGTTTCCCCTTTAGCACCTGGGTGAAGAAGCTATTAGTAGAAATGGGGCCTGTGTCGGCATTTCCACAAGTTGTCTGTTTTAAGTCCAGGAAACCCTTGACTTCCCATGTCCTGCAGGAGTGGTACAGGTGCTGAGTTGCCATTAGTCCTGTTTGCTGGTAAACTCCTTGTAATGGGTTGTGTATCCTTGATACAGGGGAAGGCCCCGAGTTGTCAGTGAGTAGCTGGCCAAGCCCAATACTGGACCAGCCAAATGTGAAAATGTTGCTGTTTGGAGGGGTGAAGCTGGCACTGAGTATAGGAAACTATGTGGAAATAGCAGAGCTGAACTCCTTGGAGCTTTAAGCAGACAAAGGTGAGATTTTTCAGATGCTCCAGGAATCAAGCTAGTACATGTAAGGTGCTGGACTTAGAATTGACACTGATTCTTTTTAAACTTGCTTTGGTGTTATGTGGGCATTAAACAGACAAGTTCTTCCACTGATGGACAATAGTTAGAACCCTAGGGAATCTCTTCTCTTCAGTTTCAGGAGATGACTGGCATCTTTGCAGGACTTTGAGTGACTCTGACAATTTCTCCCAGAGCCATGATTGGATTCCCAAACAGGGCTGAGAACATGTTGATTTTGGCCACTATTTTGTCTTTCGAGCAGCACCGTCCTGCCTGGTGGTGTGGGAAAAGTAATGGAGATCTGTGCAACTTGCAATCACTTGATGAGATGGCCTGGGGAAGGTTTGCCACCCAGCTAGATATAGTTTATATATTTCTCATTAGTTGGCTGGAAAAACTGCAACTTGAAATTGATCCACCTTTCACTCTTCAGAGCAGATGCTAGGATGATGGGCAGATTCCTTGATTGAACCAGGTGTATTTTGCATTTTCATTGGTCAAATGTTGAGAGTGTTTTTGAAGACTCAAAAGAGAAGCGGAGATTTAAGAGAACAATAGTGACTTAATGGGTGGTGGGGCAGGAAGGGCATGGTTTCACCTACAAGCCTGAGTTTTCTTTTTTAATATTCCACCATTAAGTTATATTTATGGTACTGGAATCATAAGCCACACATCAGATTTTAAAGATGATAAACTGGTTGGCCTGTGAGCCAGATGTGGCTTGTAGTTCTGGTGTTTTTGGCCTGCCTTACATGTTAAATTCTGAATAAGGCCAACATTGGAAAATCACAAGTTTTACATAAAAGTCTGGATTTTCCCATTTCAACTTCTTTGAAAAAATCGGATCTGGCAACTGTAGGTCCACATTCCTTCACAGTGATGCTCACCTAGAGTTGAGAATGACATTTTATGGATCACTAATGTAGTTGATACAGTCTGAAGACAAAAAAAAAAAATCTTCTGTGAAGGGCTGGGGTGTGACTCAGTGGTATTGTGCATGCTTAGCAGGCAATAGACCCAGGGTTGGACTCCCAACAAAGTACACACACAACCACAAAAATAAATAGATAGATAACTCTTTCTTCTATGCCTACTTCTCAGTCCCCAGTTTCCTTCCTGGAGACAGGCACACTTGTTAGTTTGCTTCCCAGAGATGTTCTTTGGGAATATTTTCCATATATTTTCTGCTCTGCAGTTGCTGACACTTATAGGTATTTAGGTTTGTAATGCTTGCCATGGAAAAAAGATCATTATTTTCCTTTAAAAACTCTAAACAGAACTGTTTTAAGAGAAGACCTTAACACACAAAGGTCTTACTAGAGGACCTAATAGTAACAAAAATTTTACATTACTATGAAAAATGTGTGTGTGCTTGTAAAGCAAAATAAATGTATTATCAACAAATATAAACATATATATGTAAAGGTCGTATTTTGTTTTACATACTTTATTTCCAATGTTTTTACATATATTCAGTGATGAAAGTAGAAAGTTAGCTGGACATGGTTGTATGCAACTTGGGAGGCTAAGAAAGGAGGATTGTAAATTTGAGGCCAACCTCAGCAACTTAGGGAGATCCTGTTTCAAAAAGTAAAAAGGGCTGGGAATGTGGCTCCGTGGATAGTGCCCTGAGTTAAATTCCCAGTACCAAAAAACAAAGCACAAAAATCTACCCTCCATATAGAAAAGCTCCAGCTTATTTATATTAGCAACCTTGTCCATCAACATCAGAATTGCAAGAGATTCAACCAGATACTTATATGTGACAATATCATTGTATACCTTGTTTAAACATATATATATATATATATATATGCATGTGTGTGTGTGTGTGTGTGTGTGTGTGTGTGTGTGATGCTGGAGATTAAACCCAGGGTCTCATGCATGCCACACAACTGCTCTAAATAAGTAAATAATACTTATTAAATACTGTATACAATATTTTTAAAAATTACTGAAGATCTTTTAAAAATTTGATACTAGACACTGTGGTAGTCACTGAATACAGAAATGAATGAGACACTGACCCTCCCAGGCTCATAGTTGAATGTGAGAAGCAGAGATGTAAATCCTGAGCTCTAGTATCATTAAAAAAATGTCTTGGGGGCTGGGGTTTGGCTCAGTGGTAGAGCACTTGCCTAGCATGAGGCCCTGGGTTCGATTTTTGGCACCACATATAAATAAATAAAGGCCAGTTGACAACTAAAGATTATATCTTAAAAAAAAAAATGTCTTTCATGTGAAGTATTGAGAGAGCAGTTGCTCCTACCTGGGGTAATGGGGTATCAAGAAGAGTCTCCCAGGAAGAGAACAAATGTTTCCATTAGTTTTGAAGGATAAGCTATTTTTAAAAATAAAGTTGGACTTTGGCAGGAATGGGGAGGACCAGGTACCTGGGGCTTCTTCAGCCAATTCAGGTCTCTGAGGCCGAGTCTTCAGAGTGTTTTTCAGTATCGTGAGCAGTCTGATGCAGTTGAGCCAAAGTTACTAAAATCAAGATGTATTTTAAATAGCAGCTTTATTGAGTTGTAATTTATATATCATGAAGCCCATCCTTTTTCAAAGTGTATAATTTAATGGTTTTCTCATATATTCTGGATTGTGCTACCGTTACCACTATCTAACTCTTAAGTAATTCATGGCCTCCCAAACAAACTTTATAAAGTTTCCTGTATCCTTCAACACCTATAGTCTGTCTGCCCCCACATTCTCCTTGGTGAATGAAGAATGTAAAGCTGATCCCACTAGAGACACCAAGTGCCTTTATTTTCATGAACAGGAGCCTATTGTATTGTATTAGAACATGGATCCAAAGCAGGACCATCCAGATTTGGTGAGAATGACTAATATAACCCTAAATTTTGCACTCATGTCCCCTCTTCCACCATCACATATCCAAAAATGACTGCTGGTTGCTGGTGTATTGGTGTTGCCATTGGGATTAGTGGGCAAATTCCTAGAGAGTTTTGTTGGAGGAAGGGTTGTGGTGCAAGAGCACAAGTTGGTCCTGGAGCCCAGGCTTGTGGAGATGTGTTCATCTCGGGTAGTGATGATTTTAAGGTAATGGAGTAAAGACAACTGATGGCATTGGCGATGGATGAAATTGGAGCCTTGAGGGAAGAAAAGAACTGGTAAATTAATATGGCCAAATAAAGGAAAATTAGCCTCTATTTAGCACAAGGAAGAGAGGCTGTAAAATTAGGGTATAATTTTTTATAAATTTAAATGAGAAATATGTGTTTTAATGAGATTAATGTTATCTAAGGTTACATGTAGAAAAATTAAATACACTCATCACAGAGCCATTTGTCTTTGCCAGTGTTATAGTTCATAACGAGGGGCCTCAGTCAGGCATCAACAAGCATCAATATTTTTTGTAGGCTATCTGGTTGCCAAAATATAATTATGTTCTATGAGAAGGTTCTGCAGAGGAAGGGCCTCACTCAGCTCCCAACTTCTATTGCCAGGTAAATAAGATAATTTTTACCTTTATTTTCAAGACCCTTACTGAGAATGATTGGGGTCTTTAGAGATTGGCCCTGCTTGGTATTCCTCCTCGATCTCTCTTTATCTTATTTGGAGCCTAAAAAATGACCTTAAAGTAGTCAACCAGCAAGGTGTTCAAGTCAAACTCTTCAGGAGTTTGCCAATTTTTTTTTAATTGCCGCATCTATTGAAGATCTAAATCAAACATGTGAATGCCTTAGCCATGTTCCACAAAATGTGCTCTGACTTATCCTCCTAGGGTTATTTCTCATACTGTGGATGAAATGTCAGTTTGCATGTATTTTCTGTGTTCCACCTGTGGGTTCAACATTGTGCTGTGAGAAATGCCAAAAATCTTCCAACTGAATCTAGCTTAGAGAAAAGACTGATTTATTAGAGAATTAATAATAGGAGCCATATTGGTATATATTTGAGAATTTAAAATTCCCAAATTCAAATTCCCATGACTCAACTTCTCTTAAATCCTTCACCCTCATTGTTGAAAGTTTCCATCTTCCATGATTCCAGAGTTAATTTTAGGCTATATTTTATTTCCTCACCTTGACAGTATTGTCAGTAATTAAGTTGTGTCCTGCAGTTGTGATTTCAGAGTTGCATACATGACATAGCATTAATATAATTTGCACTTTTGTTCAGTTTTTGGTGAAGCAAAATTTGCTTCTGAATATTTGAGGATTAATAAGCAACCATTAAAAAAATGTTTAGCAGCTATAACATAGACTGTAAAATCATATGTATGCTGACAGAAAGGAACAGAATTAAGCTAATGGGTCCATCCTGAATTAAAATTCAGACTCTGACTCATCCTACAAAATTCAGAATTCTAGAAAATAGAATGTCCATTTCTCTCATAGCAAGAAAGTCATATGAAAAACATTACAGTCATGTGATAGGACTTCATTGGCACAGCAGTTTACTATTCAGCAAAGTAAATAACACAATTAACAAGTGTTTCTGCTGGGCCTTTTGCACTTACACTGAGTTTTTGGCCTCTCCCCCTCACAGCTGGTTTTGATTTGGTTCCTGTGGAATATTTTTTTTGTTTTGTTTTGTATTTAATAACAGTCAGATATTTATGTACAGCTTCATCAAGAGCCTCCGATGACAAATATGCCTTTGGAGGCCAGTAGAAGCTGTGGGAAACCCCGTGTCAGCACTCAGACCTGTTTCCAATGGAGAGAGAGCGCTCTGGGAGCTGACCTCGCCTGTTCATGAGTCCAGTTCTCTTTTTCCCAGAGTCCTCTGCAGCTCTCTTCCAACCTGCGCTGGCTCATCCTGGGACTGCGCCCTGCCTTGATTTTTTTCTTATGAAGCAATCCCTCAAGACACAGCCTTGGCCCTCGCCCCTAAGAGAGGGGAAGAGAGACAGAAAGAGCAGGCAGAAAGCCATTTCTTTCTTAGGTTGGAAACGAGCCTTTTTTTTTTTTTTTTTTTTTAACTAAAGCTTGGCAGTATCTCATTCAGAGCTCCCTTTATAAAATGTGTCCCTCTTATTTGCTGTCAGAGTTATCTTCAGGGATTTGAGATGTTTAGATAAATTGGTATTAGGGAAGGATCCAGTTGGAGAATAACATTGATGTCTGGGAAGAGCTCCTCACCTCTCAAAAGAAGGCTTGGCTGGCATAATCCCCTTGGAGGCCTCTGGGAGAGAGAAGCGGGAAATCATAAATACTGAAAGCAAAGCAAAGATTAAGAAATAGAACATGAGAATTGAGTCCTCCATGAATTTTAGTCTTGGTTCTGTTAGTGCTCTCTTGTGACCTTGGATGAATAACATCAAGTGTTTTTTACATCTGTTTCCGTACTTCAAATGAGAAGGTTGAACTGTAGGTTGAACATACCAGGTATAACCAACAAAGAAAATGTTGGCTCAATTTTTAAATCAAAATGCTCTAAAATACATCAAAGTAACTACCTGTTAATGCATCTTATGTATGTCTTCTGGTCTCTCTTTTATCTGAGTGCCATTATTAGAAACATTTTTAAACAGTCTTTTGAGATATAGGTCTACTTTGGGCACTAACATTTCTCATAACTTTGTATTGATTGGTGGGTATAGTGGTATATATAATTCCAGAATGATATAATCGAGCCTAATATCTTTGCTCACATGTCAGACTTTGTGCCCAGAACTTTTGGCTTCTTTGTAAAGTCAAGTTGACCCTAGCCATAGTTGAACATATTCATAAAATGTGTCACTCCTCACCCTTCAGCATAACTTACAAAGTTGAGCTCCAAAGCTCCCTGATTTTAAGTAATGGCAGCATCTTTAGAATGCTGAACATTTATTATCTAAGGAATTTCTTTTAAAAAAAAAATTCTATTGTTTGATCCTCAGGGAGCATGTGAGCAGCCTGAGCCCTGGCCTGTCAGGAAGTCTGAGTTGGTATCCCAGCTGCAGCATATGGTGTGGGCCGTGATTAACCTCATTGACTTCATTTTCCTCACTTGTGGAATGGAATTAATAATTTCTGTTCCTCAAAATTACCATAAGCAATTAAACAAGAAAGCACCTAACAAAAGAAAAAAAATAAATTGGACCATATCAAAATTTAAGTCTTTGTGCACAAGACACTTATGAAAAAAAATGAAAAAAAAATAGGTTACAGAATGGGAGAAAATAGCTTTATATAAGTCATATCTGAGTATACAGGGAATTCTTACAATTTGGTGATAAAAGACATACAGCTCAAATAATGGAATTTAGATATACATTTCTCCAAAGAAGATATACAGATGTTTAATAATCACATGAGATGGTGCTCAACATCATTAACCATCAGGAAAAGGCAGATCACAGCCCCTATAAGAAGCCAGTGCAATCCCAGCAACTTGGGAGGCTAAGTCAGGAGAATCATATTTGAGGCCAGCCTCAGCAACTCAGTGAGACACTATCAAAATGAAAGGGACTGGGTATAATGGTTCTCCCCTGGATTCAATACCAAGTATCAAAAAACAAAACACAACACTAAAAGATACCACTTTACACCCATTAAGATGGCTAAAATAAAAGAACAATAACTGTTGACAAAGTTGAAATTAGAACTCTCATACACTACTGGTGAGAGTGTTAAATGCTTCAGCCACTTTAAAACTGTTTAGCAGTTCTTTGAAAAGTTAAATACGTAATTAACAGATGGCCCAGGAATTCAACTCCTTGGTGTATATCCAAGAGAAGCAAAAACACATACATACCAGAGTTGTACACAATTGAAGAAGCTGGAAGATGCCGCAGTCTCACTGCAGCAGAATAACCGGGGGGTGATGAACAACTCTTGTGTAGATTGATACAGCAGGAGAGGGAGCAGTTTATTGTAGGGCAACAGAGATATTTATACATTTTGCACAGCTTATCTTAATTAGCATAAACTAGATACATCAGTCAACCAATAAGGAATCTCCACACTTAATGGCTCGCTTTTGTTACTTCTCAAACCACTCCCTCTGGCATTTTGCCAGGCACCATCCAGACTTGTTTACGAACTCTAACATTCCCCTGGCAAAATACCAGGTGTTATTTTGACTTGTTTACAGACTCTAACATTTCCCCCTTTTGTTTAATTTAAATAACGACCATAGTGGTTTTTACACAAACACCACAATATTAAATAATTTCATTTATGTGAAATGCCCAGAATTTTTAAATCTGCATAGTCAAAAGGAAGAACCGTGGTTGCCAAGGTGTGGTTTTAGGGGCTTGGGAACAAAATGAGGAATGACTGCTTGTGGGTAAAGGTTTCTCATGGAAGCCATGAAATGTTCTAATTTTAGATAGTGGTGATGGTTGCACAACTGTGAACATATGAAGACCATTGAATCATACACTTTCAATGGATGAATTGATCTGGCATGTGGATCGTGACTCCATAAAGATGTTTCAAAAGTAAGCAAGCATACAGCCCTTACACGTATAGTTGGGGAACTTCCTATCTCCTCTCTGGCTCCATCTGCTTGCAGTGTTCATTGTGTGTCTGACAACACTACAGAAGGTCATTTGCTCACATTTTGTAGGAATTGATTTTGCGTAGATCATCATAACAATCTCTTCTCTTTTTGTTGTATTTCATTCTGGTCTCCGTTCACCTCGGGGGCAGAATGGAAGGGGCCACTGGCTAAATGCTTTTCTTGGGTGCCTTCTGAGAGGGGACAGAGTCAAGATGTCAGTTACAGCCACAAGTAGAGGGGTTAGTGGAAGATGAAAGCCCTTCGTGGTCTATTTTTGTGAGTTTTAGTAAGTGTTTCAAAGTTGCAGATTTCAGCCTGGGTCTTAATTTTTAAAATTTCCCTTTTACCACACAATCTTTTTTTCTTTTCCACCTAGATTCAACCATTAGTATTTTGCCACACTTGGTTTATCTTATTGTCACTCTCTGCTCACTTGCTTGTTCTCATACATATTTTCTCTTTTGCTGAACTATTGGAAAGCCTGTTCTGTACATGGTGACACCACCCCTAATTTTGTATTATTAATCTGCCAAGAATACAGACATCCTTCTGTGTAAACAGAATACCATTATACTAGAACAAGGAACTGATTCTATAATATGACATAAAATCTAGTACAAGTTCAGATTTTCCCCATAATTCACAGATTTTTAGCCATTTGCTTTTTCCTCTAGTTGGGAACTTTGTACTTAAAATATTTTTATGATATTTAACCACCTGGTATATATAAACTCAAGTGTATCTTTTCCACTCCCTTGACATCCGGTTCCTCCCCTCTGAAGGAGGAGTCAGGATCCTGGAGGCATCCTGCAGCAGAGATCCTTGCTGCTCCAGCAGATCTCTCTAGGGACCACCAGGGCATTGCTAGTCTGATCAGGACAGCCTACAAGCCAGCCAGTCCTGAGCACTGCCTCCTACCCATCCAACATCAGTGCCTCAAGTTTTTGAGATTGGAATAGATCCATGAAGACTATTTACAGTATTTGAAAAAGCCAAACAGAAACAAAACCTTGAAGAGTTAAGAAGAGTACATTGAACATTGAGACTGCCTTGTTTTGTTTTAAATACATTTCTATTGATTCAGAGATGAAGGGAACACTGATTTCTTTGACAAGGTCAGAAGCTCTAATGGTTTTATATGCCTTTGAATTATTAAGACAGATCAATTGATGAATTTTGCTGGGTTGGAAGAGTTTTTCAAGGTTGAGTCTGAGTGAGAAAGTGAAAACTTAGGGAATTTGGGGGGTTAGCAGGCAGATAGTGGCCCAGGGCAGAGCTGAGCCCAGCTTTCTGGCTGTGCATCTGTTGTGGAGGGCTACCCCGGAGGTGTTCCTACAGTGTGCCCTGCGAGTGTTCTTCTAGGGGCTGTATTTTTACAGCTGACCCTTCTCACTTGCAAGTATAACAGCTGCTATGTGTTGAATTTGGGGGTTTTCCATATTTTGAAACTGTAAAGTTAAATTGATCTGTGGTTCTAAGATCTTAGTTTTGATCCATCTTGCTTCTCAGCTTTGGGGAAACAGGTAGGGGTGATGTGAAAACTCCTAAGGTGTGTATTTTTTTTATTAAATATTGTTGCTATTTTATCACAACTTCTGTCAACCAACAAATATTTATCAACCTTCTGCTATGTTCATGATAGTGTGGGACCCAAAGAGGTACAAGCCAGCCCTTTAGGAGCCTGGCATGTGTAGATGGGGAGGTAAGAGGGAAAAGTAATAGAGTATGCAGAGTCCCGGTTGTGGTACAGACACTTCCATAGGATCTCAGGGGGTCAGGTGCAGGAGAGGGCTCCAGGAGAGAGCCAGATTTAGAGGTGGTCCTTGGAGGTTGAAACTCCAAGTACAGAAGAGGAAAAATAAAGAAAGGATTCTAGACTGTCCCATGGCAGAAAAGCATCCGAGATCCCTGATGCAAAGTGCCAAGAAGTGAAATAACTGATGCCGATTACTTTATCTGTAAACTTGGAGCATCTCTGTACCTTCCTTTTGATGACTGCAATGGGTGTCAAGGGTCAGAGAAGTGAGTTAATAAGTTCTCGGGGCATTGTTGTTCAGTTAATACTGAGCTGTGCTATTTATTTACCTGGAATGAGAATTGTTGGTCTTCAACTTGATTAGATCATTGCAAACTGTCTTCTGGAGTATTTTTTTTTTTTTACCAATTAAATGATTATAGTAGTATATGGGAGTCTCTGTGACTCTGTATCCTTGCCAAAATCTACTATCTTGTTCAGGTTCTTGCCAATCTGTTAAGTGTATAACATTATCTCATTAGCCTTTTTAAATATTTTTTGTAGTTGAACAGCATGACTTTATTTGTTTGTTTATGTGGTGCTGAGGTTCGAACCCAGTGCCTCACATGTGGGAGGCAAGCGCTCTGCCACTGAGTGAGCTACAGCCCCAGCCCCTCTTTAGGCTTTTGATCTGCATTTTCCTGATTATCAGGGAGGTTAAAGTTCTTAGGTTTATTTTTTATTTGGGTTCCTCTTCCCCAATGGTTTATTTCTTTACTTCATGTCTAAAAATTCTCTGTCCCACTTCTGAAGCTCCTGTTGAAAGAAAGCACAATAGAATGACCTAGTTATTCACTTGAAAAATATGATGGGACACAGGTTGCAGGGTTCCAATCCCAGCTGTGTGACTTGATCAGGGTCTCATACCTCTGACCTCCATTCCTTCTTTACTAAATGAAAGTATTGGCTGGTTTTTAGAGCAGTGTTTCTCAGCCTTGGCTGCCTATGAGAATTGTCTGGAAGCCTTTTTTAAAAAACATCATATATAGACCACATCTGCACCAAAAAACCTGACTCAGTTAGATTAGAAATCACCAAATCCCTCTTAACCTTACTTTCTGTAATAATGATGGAATGAGTCTTTAATGCCTGGATTTCATGAGTTTTGATAACCCTCCTGTGCACACCTTGAATTAACCCATTAAGTCCCAAGTTTTTAGTTCTGAGACTATTTCACAGAAATTGACACAGGTGCATTAAAATAGATTTAAAATCAAAATCTAAGGGAATTATATAATTTATTGTCATCAATAATGTTAATGATTCCATTAATACTAATGAGTATCATTGCTAGTTATTTACCTGTTGCTTTTCTCATTAGAACCCTAAAAACATAAATATTTATTTCAGAGTTACCACAGGTGAGATATGTATTGGTCAACTTAAGTTTTTAGGGGTGTTTTATAAACAGGACCCTGGGACATAATGTATTAAGTATGCCAGAGAACTATTTCTCTGTAAGACTATAATGTAATTTGGTAAATGAGATATAAAAAATGAGGAAACTCCTTAGCTGAGCCTATAGAGGAAACTTGATGTCAACATCCAAAATATTTTTATTTGTAGCTGCTTTTCTTTCAGCACTAACAGGGTTTTCTAAAATCATTGCCTACAATGGCAATATACTCATCCAAAGGCAATGTGAAGATGTCAAACATGAGCCTTTAAAGGAACCAGATACACATCAGGCCATCATGTCTGGGCAGGATACAATCCTGACAAGGTTCAGAGTTTGTGAATCTCTGACCTGTAACTTAGTCCTATAAGATTCCATCCTGTTGCCAGGCCTTGATCCCTGAATCCAATTGGCTGGGGGACTGCTCAGTCCTGGAACCAGGGCATAGCCAAAGTGGACCAACTGTGCTCCAGGGACAGCTTTAGACCATTGCCATCCAGGACTGGGCCAAGGGCTGGCCTTGAACTTAGGATTCTCCTGCCTCAACCGCTCAAGTCACTGGGATGGCAGATGTGTGTCACCACACCTGGCTTCAGAGCTTTCTAGGGCCATCTGCCACTGATAACCATATGGCATGTGGTTGGTGGCACTTTGTATTTTTTCAGAGTATGTTTACTGGCATATGCTCAGTTAGTCATCAAGCAGTATCCTTCAGTAAAAAGCTTTTTGTAGCCATCTAGACCCTGGTTACAAATGACAGAAACCAAAAGCTCAACTTAGTTTGGCATAAAAAGTTATTTATTGCTTCATGGAACTAGGTCATAGACTCCTGGCCTCAAGGATTCTAGAGTGGCGGGTTCCGTGGATGACCAACTTTGTCAACTCTGTACTCTTTTTCAACTTTATTCTGTCTCACTGATAATGGGTTCTCCTTTTTTCCATGTAGCAGTAAACATAGTTCTAGATAGTTCTAAAATCTCATTATTTATTTAAGAGCATCTTTGCAGTGCCTCTGAAAACAAATTCCCAGATAAGGACTTGATTAGCCAAGCATGGTCATATGCCTTATCTGGACTACTTGCAGTAGTTGGAGAAGTGCTGCGCTGATTTGCCAGCTTGGGCTCGAGCAGAGTACATGATAGGTAGCCTCCTATAGAATCAGGTTGGAGTGACGGGGGAAGAGGGCCCCCAAAGGAGGGGTGGATGTGGGTGGATAGATGCTGAACACATATGACAGAGGTTCTTTATAAGTCCATTCTACTTTTAATTCTACTCCCATGTTTGTTCCTGTCCCCACTAAATAATTCTGTTTTTCTGAGAGCATCTCGGATTAAGGAGTTTAGTGCCGGTTGTGAAATTCCAGTCCCCTGATTTGCCCACAGGTTTGACTTATGCTGCTTTCTGAATTTACCCCCATCTTATCAAACCACTGACAGCAGGAAAGAATTATTTATTCATCAAGTCACTTACTGAATTATCTGCACAGCATCCCACAATATCACCCCTCAAAGAGTTTTCTCTAAGATTAGGGTACATGCATCTTTCTTCCTCCACAGCACACAAAAGTCTCCTTCTAGATGCATGCCCAGCCCTTTGTCTTTGCAAGTTCCTGCATGCCATCATGAGGCCACAGCACTTGGGGCAGCTAAGGCAAGTGCTTCTGACCAAGGATGGTCTCAGGAGAGGGAGCCTAAGACCAACATGCAGCTTCATCTTTCAACCCAGAGGGCTGTGGTCAATAACGGCACCTCTGCTTCAGAACATGTAGCTTTAGTCTGCTCAGCAATCAAAAAAAAAAAAAAAAAATTACTTACCGTGCTAAAACTTGTTGATAAGCTCAGATCTATAATTAGGAACATAAACGACACAATACAGGCCTCACACAAATGAACAGTTGTGGGGTGTTATGGGCCCCTGTGGATTATTTGGCTGAAGAGAAGGAGGAAGGAGAGGCTGGTTGCTGTTGAACAAATTGCTACCAGATGTAGATTTCAATAAACACTACACTGTTGCTCCCCTGCCCGAAGGTGCTATGAATTTCTTGAGGCAACAGAGCAATCAGTAAACTAGGGACACTTCCAGGATGAATGGAGTCTCTCTGTGTTCCCTGTCCCTGGATATTTGTCTGTCAGATACAAAGAGTCTCTCTCCCCTGCCTGAGGTTTTTGCACCAGTGTAATGTCCAGACAGTAGCAACCCCATGGAACTTAAAAGAAACCTAAAATGACGGTTCAAAAAGACAGGGTGGAGGGTGGATATAGGCAGAGACTGCCTAGGTCAGTACATACTCAGAGCCTGCCTTGTGCCATGGGGGACAAAGCACACCCACCCTCCTTTCCCTGAGCAGAAAAACAGAAGGGAGGCGGCCATGAATGCAGTGGCTGCATAACAGACCACCCTTCAAACGACGGTGAAGGAGTGTCATGCCAGCCTGTAACATGGAGGCTGGGTGTCTGCCTTCACCAACTGCCACCATGAGCCAGGCAAAACATGAGCCTGAGAATGGGGGACTGGAAGGTTCCAGAACCTTCTCACCACTTTGCTGTACCTCAAAGGGATTGGAGACATGTACTGAGACTTGGGTAGGGAGAGGGAGATGTGACAGATTTTAGTTAAGGCTACTGTTATGTCTCTAATGCTGTAGAATCGTGTTATTCTAGAGTAGGGGTTTTTCTTTCCCTCTTCCTAGTTATGACTCTCTAATTACAAAGAAAAAAATCAAGCACCAAATGCATGGTTGGCCTAAACTTAACAGAGGTTTGGATCACAAGCCATGAGGTTTCTCACCTTCCCTTCCAGGGAAGAGCAGAGCCTCTGGAGGCAGGGACCATAACTTTGTACTTTCATGGCTGATGGGTGCCATGAGAGGACTTTTCACATAAGTCCTCAGAAAAAGACACAGTGGTTGAATGATAGTGTGTTTACACATTAGCTGCAGAGGGCACGTGATCATTTTGAGTTGCATGCAAGTATTTAGGGGACCCAGGAGCCCCTTGGAAGCCCTGGAGTTGAAGTCAGTTCTACAACATCAGAACTGAGTTCAGCCTTCCACTGACACAGCTCTGCCTTACCTTGACCTCTTGGGGGTTCCTCTGCCACCAGGGTGGTCTCTTCCTCCTCCAGACAATGATGACATAATGGCTGACCTCCAGGGCCCACTGTGTCCCTCGGTGTACTAAGCATCAGTAGGATTATTTCATTTGATCTTTACCACTTTATTCCACAGATGAGGAAGCTAAGGTCCATGGAGGCCCTATAGTTTGGCTCCAGAACCTGTGTTCTTTACCACTTTGTAGTGGGTCTCTTACATTTAAGTTGGGCCTCCCGATAGCAAGTAGAATTACTCTTCTAAATGACAGGGCTTCACATGTGACTTGGTTTTCACGTTCTATGTTCTCTGTTCTCCATGTTTGTGCTTGAGTAGGTCATCATATTCCATGGTTCCTACCTATTCAGATCAGAAACTTTTTTTTACCAGTGCATAAAGACTCCTAAGGGGGATGGGGTTGTGGCTCAGTGGTAGAGTGCTCGCCCAGCACATGCAAATTGCTGGGTCCGATCCTCAGCACCACATAAAATAAATAAAGGTATTATGTCCAGCCAAAAAACAAAAACAAAAACTCCTAGGGACTCTCTCACAAACCAAACTCAGATGGATGTACAAACTAGGCTCTGGATTTGTCCTTCCTGCTGCTACTCATACACACATCAGAAGACACTTGATAATTCAGGATTCATTGTTCATGTTGTGGAGCTGTGATAACTCACTTATCACAGAGGTTTGCTTTTCAGAGGGACCACCTTACTGATTTCTAGACAGTGGCAGAGACATTAACAAATTTTTGACACATTGAGATCCCCTTTCCAGTTCCATGTGGCCCCTGGTTAGCCTCCTTGAAGATTCTTCTAGAGTTACATAAGTTCCAGCTTTGTTAGTTAGAATCATATTTTTCAAGACCATACTTTCTCTTTGACTTGAAATCAGATGTTTCCCATCTTTTTTCTTGGATCTCATCAGATGAAAGACCCCCACAGTGGATGTTGACCTCCTGGGTGTCTCAGCTCTTACTTATCCCATCCTCCAAAGATCACCTTATTTCAAGGTGTGCAGAGAAGCCAAGGTGTGCTCTCCTCATTTGTGATAAGTACAGTCAACCTGGCGCAGGACAACCCAGAAAACCTTACTGGAAACCCAGGAGAACAATTTCTTTGGCCTTAATGAAAAAGAAAAGAACTTGGGCTCAATGTATTTAAAACAACCACAAACTTCTGAATCTTTAAGAGGGGGAATCCTTTATGAAAAGAGTAGGTCAGATACAGGTACTTGCTGGGATGGGAGGCGAAGGTCTGGGTTCCTAGAACTACTTGGAGCTTGGTGGCATCACCCCGATAACACCCAACCTGGCGGAGGGCTCTCTTGGCCCAGGTGTATCACTGATACAAAGGGCCTCTAGCATGCATGACTTTTGTGTTCAAGAGAAAACCCTGGGAGCTCTCCAAGCAGCAGGTGTTTATTGTTGGACTACGGAGGCAGGCAGGCATACAGTCTGTGGTGCCACACCCAGTGCAAGAACTAGCACCTGCAGAAAATACAACAAATATTTTTTAAAAAGAAAAGAAAATAAGATTCCCTTTCTATGAAGCTTTCAGAATAAGCAAGTCCCCAGAGACAGAAAACAGATTAGTAGTTACAAGGGACTTTGGCGGGGGTGGTTTGTGGACAGGGAATCACTGCTCGTGGATACCGTGCTCTCTCTGGGGTGATGAACATGTTCTGCAATTGGATAATGTTGACAGTTGCACAACTCTGAAAATATACTGAAAACCACCAACTAATACACTTTAAATGGATTGATTTATGGTATGTGAATTTTATTTTTTTAAATGAATGAGAAGGTGAAACCCATAAAAAGATCCACTAAGCACTTAGGCAGACAGTATGACAAGGGAAAGAAGGGAGTTCTGTAAAGATTCCATCCTGCTAATCTGAGCTACTCAAGTTCTTTGGAGTTAGCTCTGGAAGAATGGAGAGCCAGTTAATGTAGTTTATTTACAAAAAAAAAAAAAAATTATGAAGACTATTTTAAAACTCGAATCACTTTAGAGTTACAGATTCTTTAGGATTAGGGACTGTGCTTTACAGAGTAAAGTAGAAGAGAAGAAAAATTTTTTTGGATAGGAAACTGATTATTAGTGTTAAGAGCTGCTCCACATTTCGCCAGCATTCATTGAGCACCTGTGTTGCCAGCCCAAGGAAGAACCAATTCATTTTTCCTTTTTTGTATGTGGAGGAGGGGCAGCAACTGGAGATTGAACAGAGAGGTGCTGTACCACTGACTTCTATCCCCAGCTCTTTTTATTTTTTATTTTAAGATAGGGCCTTGCTGAGTTGTGGAGGCTGAACTTGCAGTCCTTCTGCCTCAGCCTTCCAAGTAGCCGGGATTATAGGTGTTTGCCATTGTGCCTAGTGGAAGGACCAGTTCTTATCTGTAGAAAGTACAGTCTTGTGGGCCATAGCAAGTCCAGTGGAGAGCAGGCCAGTCACAGAATGCTGACTTGAGCATTCTGTTAGGATCCATAAAGGGTAGTGGGAGCAAATAGCCCCTCCTTTCTTACCAAGCCTGGAGCGCCTACATCTCTGTCCACCATGCCTAGAGAGAGCCACATTCAAATTGAAAGATTCCCTCTGTGTACAGTGAAGGGAGATAGTGGTCACTTGAGGTTGCTGAGAGTTCTCTAGATTGCCCTGGAGGAGAGCATATGAGGGTGTGGACTTTCTTGCCATGTGGCCTGAGCCTTAAATGTCCTTAGGGTGTGGAAAGCCTCATCCAAAAGCTTTATTAGCTTTTTTAGAAACGAGCCAAGATGTTTCAGAATAATTCTGAGTTATCCAGAGCTATCTTTGCAAAAGATAAAACCAGAAAACTCCAACGGATAAAAAGAAGTGCTTGCTAAAAAAGAATATTTCCCAACCTCTGCTGTCCCTCCGAGCCAACAATAGCAGAACCTCAGTGAGAGCATGTAATGAGAGCGAGAGAGGGAGCTGCTAAAAAAGGGTGGAGGAGGAGGAGGAGGAGGCTATTTAAAAGGCCCTAAAGTGCTGCAGCTGTTTGGGCTAGTTTTTCTCATTTCAGGGATGTTCCAAGCCCTTTGTCTTCTATGTGGAGCAAATTCATTTTGGCTCTCTGGTGAGTCATCCTGCCCACAAATAATCTGTCTTAGAGTAGCCCTTATGAAAATAGACGGCTCACATTGCATTGTGGGGACTGGCCATTGCATGTCCCTTCCCTGGGTGGGCTGTGCTGTGCCTGCCTGTATCCACATGTCCAGGCTTCTGAAGTCTCAGCACACCCTCAGTGACAGGAGTGCCAGAAGGGACATCTGGAGTCTGAAACCCAGGCAGGCATATGGAGGAAGGATAAGGACACCTCTACCCAACTTAGTTCTTTTTTTTTTTTTTTTTTTTGGTACCAGGGTATTTAACTCACTGAGCCATATCCCCAGCCCTTTTTTGTATTTAGAGACAGGGTCTCACTGAATTGCTTAGTGCCTCGCTGAGTTGCAGAGGCTGACTTTTAACGCACTATTCTCCTGCCTCAACCTCCCGAGTCGCTAGGATTACAGATGTGCACCACCAGCGCAGCTTAGTTCTTACTTTTTTTTTTTTTTTTTTGGTTGGATACAATACCTTTATTTTATTTATTTATTTTTATGTGGTGCCGGGATTGAACCCAGTGCCTCACATGTGCTAGGCAAGCAAGCACTCTTCCACTGAGCCCCCCAGCTTAGTTCTTAATGGGGATCTTCAGTAAACTGACACAAGACAGGCTAACAGAAGATAACCATACAAGTTTTTTTTGACATGTACATGGGACCCTCATAAGAGTGAAGACCCAGAGAAATGGCCAACACAGAAAGCTTTTAAATAATTTTAGATGAAGGTTGATAAACTCATGAAGAAGTGATAAAACAGAGGGGTCTGGGTTAGAACCCTTAATCTAAAGGTTAGCAGGTGGGAGGTAAAGGTTGTTAATCTGCACAGATCCATTGCAGAGTCAGTACCCAGGCATGGTGGCAAGGGTCATTTCCTCACTTGGTGCAGCATGACTTCTTTCTCACAGGAATTTTCTGGTTTGCTATGAGTACAAAAAGGACAGCTCTTTCTGTGACTGCTGCTTCTCAAGTGCCCTTGCCTTAAAATAGTCCACATGGTGTATTGACATATTTTGGAGTGGTGTGTTCTTAGTTCTTCTACTGGAAGCCCTTTTATGCAAGCCTGGGTCAACCTGCTGCTCCACCCCAAAGCTTTCTAGATCTCGTAGGCACAACCTTTTCTCACAAGGGTCTTGGGAGCGTTATGCAGGAAGAAGTAGACAGCATTAGAGGAAATTCCATGTGGGTAAATAGGTCTTTCATTTCTACCTGGATCTTGCTCAATTGAGCTTTTCCCTTTAAGTAGTATTTTCTTTAGTACTGAGCCAGCAGATCCGGCAAGGGGTTTTTATTCAGGTTTCCCTACAGAGACACTGAGCACTTCAAAGTAGAGACTAGAATGGTTCTCTTGGGCTGAGGATGTAACTCAACGTTAGCGCAAAGTCCTCAGCATGTGTACAGCCTTGAGTTCCAACCCCAGCGCTGCAAAAAAAAAAAAAAAAAAAAAAATACTGTGCAACAGTAGAGTGGATATTCATTGTTTTTCCTACTTAGGAACATTAATCTTTTTCCTCTTGTTCACCTTGAATTTACACTCAATAGATCACCCACAACCTCACCCTATCCCTTATGCTTTTCTGGTAGAGTTTGCACCACCATTGACTTGGCATTGGAGCGCGGTCACTGAGACCCTAGACAGACAACACACCCTGTTTCCCAGGCCAGAATGATTGGTTCAGAAATGGACACACATCCCAGTCATAACCAAGAGCCCCGGAGACTGGCTAGCAAGCCATCATGAAAAGTTAGCTCTTGACAGTGTGAGGTCTGGTCTGGGGCCGCCTTCTGGCAACTGTGTATTCACACGGAGAAAGCTGGTTTGGGCATGGAGACCACACAGGGAAGAAAGCCGAGCCTGGCAGTGCTGAGAGGAGGAGGACAGATGGCCATGGTATTCTCCTCCAAGTCCAGAACCCAGCTGCCATGACCCTGGCCTTCCTGGGCATATGAGCCAATAAGTTCCCTTTTGGTTGGAGCAAATCAGGGTTTTCTGTCTCTTGCAATCACGAGTTCTAGCTTCCTCGAGGCTACATTTTACTCATACCCATCATCTGGCAGAGCATCTGCCATGTGGAGGAAGCTCACAGTATGTGTTTACTGAATCATTTCCTTGAGTTGATCAGATGAGTGTCAAACACCTATGAGAACAAGGTATTGTTCTAGATACCACAGTGCCCTGTTGTATTATAGCCAAAATTGGCAGTTCAGATTTAAGTTTAAATCGGTGGATATTAAAATGAGAACTTTAGTTTCTCAGTGACACTACCCACATTTCAAGTACTCTGTGTCAGCACAGATACAGAGCTTCTCCAGCATTGCAAAAAGTTCTCTGGGGCAGCACTTCTGTAGAAAGTACAAATATACATAAGCCTCAGATCCTGCCTCCAGGGAGCCATATTTTCCCCATTGTTCATTTGGAAATGATGGAAACCAGAAAGAATATGACATATAGATAGACAGACTGACTTATGAAAAGGACAGTTCATGAAAAGTCAGCCCAATTTCTCTCAAGTTCCATGATTTGCATGTAAATCCAAAAGAAGTGGTCAGACCAATTACCGAATAGATCCACACATCATAGAGTAAGGTATGCCAAACTTTCAAGTTCTCTTTCATATATGAGGATCTAAAACTTAGCCTAGAAACTGGAGACTTTTTGGCAACCTTTTCAGAAAATGAGTTATTAATCCTGAGCAGAATTTCACTCAAGTAATAAAGTTCAAAAATTTCTCACAGTCCCTGTTACATCTTGGTACCCTGTGAGACTCACACCAAGCAGAACTTACTTCAGATTCCTAAACTGTCTTATGTTCTTTGAAACCATCTAAGATAGATTTTTTTCTTATTTCTCCTTTGAACTTCTATAGCACTGTCTCTACTAATATTTTCTCCTTCTCTTCCCTCTTTCTCTCCTCCTCCTAATTTTATCAAGATACAATTTATATACCCTACAATTTACCCTTCTAAAGTGTACAATTTGGTGATTTAAAAAATATTTACAGAGTTGTGTGCTCATTGCCAGGATCTACTTAGAACATTTTTCATCACCCCCCCCCCCCGCAAGAAATCCTGTACTCTTTAGTAGGCAGCCTTCATTTCCCCGCCAACCCCACATACTCCAATACCCCTAATGGCTGTGAGTCATCTGCATTCTGCCCCCTCTATGCATTTGCCCATTCTGGACATTTCATGTAGACAGAATCCTGCAATATGTGGTCTTTTCTAAGGGCCTGCTTCCACTTAACATAATCTTCTCAAGATCCATCCATGGTGCAACATGCATCGGAATTCCATTCCTTTTTACGAACAAGTAGTACTCCAGTGTATTCATATGCCACATCTTGTTTTCCTGTTTATCCATTGTTGAACTTTTGGATTCTTTCCTATTTGGGGCTATGAGGAGCAACACTGCTATGATCGCTTGTTCAAATTGTTACCTGGACACAGTTTTTCAGTTGCTTGGGGGGTGTATACTTAAAAGTGGAATTGCTGGATCAGAAAGTGAGTCTGTTTCATACTCTTCTTTTGTCAACATTACATATTCTGATACATAAACCTCTGGTATTTAGCATCTTGCCTTTCCTAAGAATTTTCAATCCTGAAGGGCAGAAGGCAGTACTAGTCCCTCTAGTATCAACTGCCATGTCTAATTAACAACAACAAAAGAAGGCACCATAATCACTATCTGGACATGAAAACAGAAAGAAGGGAAGACTTTGAAAGTTCTCTCCCTGGTTTAACTCTAGTTAATTCTGTTCATGTTGCATCTACACTCTTATAAAAGTTTTTGGCCTCTCTGAGGCCCAGATATCAGAGGCCACCAGATGTGCAAATGCTGGAATGGGCACAGGACACCCCACAGGTGTGAATTTTCCAAGGGAAACTACTTTGCAAGGTCAGCTTCTAACTTGTCTCCCGCCAGACAGCAGTGAGCTCCATTCTGGTTCTGAAGAGTAGTCAGCTATGGGCTGGGGATGTGGCTCAAGCGGTAGTGTGCTCACCTGGCATGCGTGCAGCCCAGGTTCGATCCTCAGCACCACATACAAAGATGTTGTGTCCACCAAATACTAAGAATTAAATAAATAAATTCTCTCTCTCTCTCTCTCTCTCTCTCTCTCTCTCTCTCTCTCTGTAGTCAGCTATGGGAGAATATGGTGCCTTTGCAAAGAGGGGTTTCACAGAGTCTGCACTTACCACCAGTAATTAAGACAATTAGGGCTGGGGATGTGGCTCAAGAGGTAGCGCGCTCGCCTGGCATGCGTGCGGCCCGGGTTCGATCCTCAGCACCACATACCAACAAAGATGTTGTGTCCGCCGAGAACTAAAAAATAAATATTAAAAAAATTCTCTCTCTCTCTCTCTCTCTCTCTCTCTCTCTCTCTCTCTCTCTCTCTCTCTCTCTCTCTCTCTCTCTCTCTCCTCTCTCTCTTTTTAAAAAAAAAAAAGACAATTAAAGACACTTGGGGCTGGGGATGTGGCTCAAGTGGTAGCGCTCTCGCCTGGCATGCGTGCGGCCTGGGTTCAATCCTCAGCACCACATACAAACAAAGATGTTGTGTCCGCCGAAAACTAAAAAATAAATATTAAAAAATTTTTTTAAAAAAGACACTGTAAAAGTCATTAAAAAGAAAGTAAGTCTCCCTTCTTTTCCTCCCTCCCTCAGGCCCTGACAAAACAGCCTCACCAAAGGCCTTATAAAATGCAGGCCTGTGGCTGACTTGTAGTGCAAGGCTAGAAGTCAGATTTGGGTTTTACTAGGCCTCTGGTTGTCTTGGAGGTGAGATCAGAAGTTCTGTTTTCTAAACCCTTGCCAGCAAGAAGGAGAAGGCCAGGCAGCATAGTCAGCAAATGGTCTTTTCTCAGTTGATAAAATACTGGGTATGATAAGTGGCTGCTTTTAAAGTAAGCAATGTGGCGGCTCTGCTTTTGATTTCCCAGCAGCAGATGACAAACCTGAGGGATGACAGACCTGAGATAGAGAACCACAATGCCCTAGCTGAAATGAGAATTTCAAGTACAAGAGAAAGAGAATCTCTTATTGGGCATAATTGCTCTTTCATGAGCCATTATCCAGAACTCTTCCTCTGAATAATGACTTATTCTCTACTCAGGAATTCAGCAAACTTAAATTTAAGAGTGAAAGAATTTCTGTTCTTCTTTTCCAGATTGGGGAAACAGGGTACTAGAACATATAGTCAGAACTTGAGGTGAGAGTGATGGCTCACCCCTGGAATCCCAGCAATTTGGGAGGCTGAAGCAGGAAGGTGGCAGGTTTGAGGCCAGCCTCAGCAATGTAACAAGACCCTATCTCAAAAACAAAAGCCTTCACACTGCATAGCATGTAGGAGGCACAAAGTAACCATACTGCCCCAGGGATGACAATTAATTTCATCTTGTATGCATAGCTAATTAGTCCTATGTGGTGCCTTGAAGAGTTGTGTCTGGGAAAGGTTTTTGAAGGTACCTTCAGGCTCAGCTTTGAAAGACAGTCACGTAATGAATCAGTGACATCTACAAACACCTAAAAGAACATGGAGAGGTGATGATCATCAGTGAAACATCAACATGCTGAAAGCCTTTTTGGTATCGCTGCAGATTTGACATGAGACTAGCTGTGTTAATAAATGTTATGGTATGTGTAATACATAAATACATGATACATCATCTCATACATGTCTTTGCTGACATTCAGCACCAAGAATCTGACAAATGTATGCTTTTTACATTTAACATTCTGCTGATTAAAGAAATATTTAAGATAGTTATATTGAAAACAATTGAGACAATTAAATGTAAAGCCCTAGAATGAGAATAAAAAGAGACAAATTTTTTTCTACAAGTGATTATATTAGTAAACTTGGAAGCTTCCAAAGTTCAACACAAAATGTAACTTGATAGTTCCCGGCAGCCAAAGCAAAGGTGGACATGATGGGTTACCTGCCTTTTTGTCTGATAACAGCCCAGAGTAATTTCTTTTGGGAAAAGGGGAAATGCAGGCAAAATCTGTCACCCTTCCAGGCCTGTTCTCATAGTCTTTTTAGCAAGGCAATAGCCCTCAGTTAAAAATGAAATCACTGCGGGGCAAACAAGAATGCCATCATAGACCAAGCCTCATTTAGTTGATAATAGGTGTATTGTAATTGTTTGGTACATTTTAACCAGGCCACATATAAAAATATAATAGTAGTTTTTCCTTATCCACAAATTTCACTTTCAGGAGTTTGTTTCTCATTGTTACCCATGGTCCAAAAACACTAAGTGGAAAATTACCAAAATAAACGAGTCTGAGTTTTAAATTTTGCACTGCACTCTGAGTAGCATGATGAAATTTGACAGTCTTTCTCTGCCTTCTGGGGACATGAGTCATTCCTTCATCCAGAGTGTTGGTGCTATATACACTACCCTCCTGTTAATCAACTGGCAGACATCCCAGTTGTCAAATTGGCCGTCACAATATTGCAGCACTAGTGTTCAGGTGACCCCTATTTTATTCAATAACGGCCCCAAAGCGTAAGAGGAGTGATGCTACTCTTTTTATTTTATTGTAGTCTATTATAATTGTCCTTTGTTATCAGTTAATATTGTTAATCTCTTGTGCCTAACTTATAAATTGAATGTTTTCATATATATGTATAGGAAAAAGCATAATCCAGATAGGGTTTAGTGCTATCTTTGATTTCCAAGCATCCACTGGAGGTCTTGAAACATGTCCCCCATGCCAGATAAGAGGGAACTATTTTAGTAGCTGATCATTATGTGGCAGACATAAGGAGATGAGTTACTAATGGTGGCACTATAGGTGCTCTAACCACCTACACATACTAATATTTGCAGTCTTTGTAACACCGTGTTAGGAACAGTGCTCCGGGATCTGTGACATCTCCTGTGCTGTACTGCCTCTCCTCTATTTGAAATCATGCAGGGATTTAAGTCACTGTGCTCTCAGTTTGGTAACCAACTCTGAGCCATCTCAAGGTGGAATGGGTCATTTAAAGCAACAATAACCATGCAAATATAGATAGCCATAGTGCTCCCTACCCCAGTGGGTCAATTGTTTACTCCCCAAATTCACTTGTTCTCTTGGCATATGTTAAGGGGACATCTTGTGCATCAAGGGAACAAGGGGGCTGTGTCTGGCAGTCGTTGGCATCTTTCAATAGTGGCATGAAGGTCGTCATACCTGCGTCCTCTTGTAATCAGGTATCTCTAGTCTACCTCTGGCTGGCTACACTAGTCACATCAGTCTTTCTCATGGCTGGTTCACTCGCCTGGGGCAATTGCCTGGGATGCTGTGCTAATAAGGGTTCTTCAGTCAGGCTCAGACAAAGTGAGGGACAGGTCAGCACTAAACAGTGACACCTGCTGTGGGCCAGGGAGAAGGTTGCACCAGGTCATGTCTTTGCCAGCAACAGTTTCATTCAAGATCAAGTGTCTTCAGATTATTTTCCACTCAAGAGGAAAGGGAATGTAGTGATTCATGAAATACATTAATTTATTCCATGAAAACTGAATGCATTCCTGCTTTGTATTAGAGACACAAAAGAGAAATGGAATAAATCAAAAAGTGCCTGTACTACCCCCACCTCACAAATTTTATTCTGGCCAAAGACATAAAAATTTTAAAAAGTCATTTCTGTACAGTGAGATAATGATTATCCTTATAAAGTGCTGCTGGGGCACAAAGGAAAGGACCGCTGACTGTGCCTGGGAAAGGCAGACAGGTCACTCTGCACAGAGGAGGTGCCAGCTAATCAAGCCCCACTTCTACCCTGTGAGTCAGCTGGCATGACCAATCTCCCCGCCCCCCTGGCACTTTTTGTGACTGCCTATTCAGGATACATACAGTGCCACCATTAGTAACTCATCTCCTTTGGTCCTTGATGAAGTTACACACCCAGGAAGAGGGGTGTGTGACTAATTTGTCATGATGGATCAATATTTTAGAAGTTTAACTGTGGCTAAGACCTTTGGGGAAGACGAGGGCTAGGTCAGGGAAAGTGGAAGCCAGGGATATAGAAATAGGGTGGGCAGGTAGGATGCTAACAGAAGGTCAGCGCCAGGGCTGCTGGAGCACTGGATGGTTTCCCTGCCCCAAGTGTCCTCAAGTTCAGGGCCTTCTCTGCCCATCATTAAGGGGTTTTGTCTCATATAGATGGCCAGTCAGGTACAGCCACAAAAGGGGAATGAGGCCCAGGAAAATGAATTTTTCATGCTCACACGTCTAGAAGGAGAGGGTATGACGTGCCCTGCAGGGCTGCCTGGGAAAGAGATGCCAGGGTGGCCAGGAGGCAGAAAGCTGGAGTGAGGGGAAGATTTAGGCCACAGCCTTTATGGGGGTTTCCATGGAAAAGTCCTTAGAATTTGGCTGGTTTGAGTAATTTCAGTGGGTCTAACTATGGGGGCAGTGCCTAGTCACATGGTCCCTAGATGACTAAGGCAGATGAATTTTCTTTCCTGAGGCGTAGGGGCAGATAGAGGAGGCCAGACTGGGTAATTTGCTTATCAGAGGTGTGCTTCTGGCTGGGGCTTATCTGACTCTAAGAATTGCCTAGCCTTTCCCCACCCACCAGAGCAGTCTTTCTCGAGCTAGAAAGGTTTTTAAAGCTTTTCAACCATCCTACTACACCTAAATCCATCATGTCGGGGCCCTGACTCTTCCCCTGTATTTGTTGGACTCTCACTGTTTCCTTGATAACCACTGATATCGACTTTATCAAGAGGACTCATGTTGCTGACAGAAGCCGAAAAGGCCCCCCTTAGCGATGTGCACACACATCCCATTTCTGCTTCCATGTCCACACACCATATGGAAGTTGCAAGAAGTGGGCAGAGCTCTCCCCTAAATGGACACTTAACTAGCCAGTTGCTTGGAGACTTCCCCCATTCTGGATGGCGTATTTCTTGTGGGCCTCACACCTGCCCTCTCTCATCCCTTTCTGTGTTTAGACTTGGTCACTTTCAGCTCTTCACTCTTGGTGCCATTTCTAAATTATTGCAGACTCTTCTTGATTTCAAATGACCTAAACCCCACCTTGAATCATCATAGGCCAGTGGGAATGCTGGAGCTGTGCACATAAGTGAAAGAAGTGACCCATGCACACTTAGGAGTAGCAGGAGCAGGCTCTCTCCCTGGAGAAGGGCTCCTGCAAGGCAGGGACATGGCTGCTGCTAGCTCCAACCCAAATAATCACAGCCTCCAGCATGGACATGGACTGGCCCAGGTCCTCTCACTTTTCAAATTCAAAAGTCTGGGCCCAGTGCCCATTTTGGGGCCAGTCAGGGTAGTCTGGGGGCAAGATCCATTAAAGAACAAAGTTGGAATTGGGGAAGAGATCGCTCCCAGAAGACAGGAAGGTGCTGGGCAAACAAAAATGAAGGTGTCTGTGATAAACCACAGAGTCCACCAAGAGAGGAATGACTAAGTAATTTAAATGACAAGAGCAAGTTAAAAACAACAGGTTTAACATGCTTTCAGAGTGTATGTGTGTGTGTGTGTGTGTGTACGCGCGCACAGCAAATCTTTCCTAACTGACTTTCCCTAAACCCTCCAGATAAACTAATCAGCCCTTGGTAGAACACAACCTGGTGTCCACGGCTGTGGGGTTCTCTCTCATGGTGGGCTGATCTCTAAAACACATCACACTTCCGCTCTTACTAGTCAAGGCATATGCGTGCCAAGAGCCATCCGTGTTTCTTGCCAAACCTGGGAATGCCCGATGGATTTGTTGTTGTCATTATTACGATTCAGTTAAATGTCTGCAGATGAAAAATGAATGCAGGAGGAAAGTCATTGCTATGAAACCAAATTTAATTCAGAATTTTATGGCAGCAAGTAGCCAGAAGCAGTGGCTCTTTGTTTGGGAACGTGATTTTTTTCCTTTATTACAGAATAGATAATAGAGATGACTCTTGTATTTGAATTCTAACTCCACTTCTCACCAGCTGAGCAAGTTATAGGATCATTCTAAGTTGCAGCACCTCAAATGAAAAATAACCTTTGGAATACTCTTAGGATTAGATAAGATAATGTTGCTAAAGTACTTAGCATAGTGCCTGGCACATAGCAAGCGCTTGGAATACTGTATCTATTATTGTCATCATAATAGTCACATCTTAAAGTGAGACATAGGCGTTTTTACTATTTTCTGTTTTGTGTTAAACAAGGGTGTCATTTCTATCTCAGAGTTTAATTTATTTTTTAATAAAATTTAGAAGTGATTGACCATAAATTAAAATCAGTTTTTGAGTATCGGATCAATCCCTGATAAATTACATTGTGAGTGTATGTGTGGATGTGAGAGAGGGGACACCTCCAGAAAGCTCAAGAACTGAATGAAAACTTGGTTTATTAGAATGAGCCTATGGCACCTCCTGCTTACCTGGTTAAGTTTGGCTTTTGTTTTTTAAGAAAAAATCTTGGAATATGAAGAAGGGGTGATGATTGAAAAATCTCCAGTTAGCTTCAAGGGCCTCTCGTATCAGAGCCCCAGCTATCTATCCACAGCTTCACTCTCTGGACCCATCTTCTAGAAGTTGCTACATTCTTTTCATTTGTGTCTTTCACAGAGGGCAGTAAAATTTAGCTCTAATTATATTTAGGGCATCTGGATTCTAGTCAGCATTTCTGGCTCTGTTTTAGAACCTAAAGTCTGCGGCTTATTCCTAATGTGGAAAATGGAACAATCCCCCAGGCAGAAGAAGGACTCCATCGTTCAGGCTGCTGTTACTATAGCAAGGAATGGCTACAGACATCACAAGACTTGTTATACAAGGCAACATGATTACAGCGGCTTAGAGACACTTGCCAGGTCCCTCAAGGATTTATGACTTTTTGAATTCTGAATGAGACATAAATATGGTTTTTTTTCCCTCCTTCTTAATTTTGGACCGCATATGGAGTAGGTGAGACTATTCTCCAGCCCAAATTCTAAAATGCTTAGCTGCTAAAGATCAGTTGGACTTTATGTCCAAGTCCTTTTGCAGAGGGCATGGAATACTTGCTTGGCAGAGACACAGAGCAGTCACTCATTCCTGTTGCCACTGCCAAGTTACTTACTGCCTTGTCTCCCAGTGGTAGACAAATGTAGCTCCTTGGGGAGCCTTCTGGGAGGCCTCGTGGTGTAATGGAAAAGTAGCATGCTCAGAGGCACGAGGCCTGGAGCACAGCTTCTGCGCACCCAAGCTCTGTGATTTCCAGCAGGTTCCTTAAACTCTGGGCCTTCATGCCCTTTTATGAAATCCAGGGACAGTAATTCCCTTCTCAGAGGGTTGTGTTAAGGATTAAAATCTGTTAAATACCATGTGTAGAAACCCAAATGTTAGTTGCACCAGTAGCAGAATAGCAGCTCTGACACACTTGCTTGAGTTCATAGAGCTTGGAATTTTGCTGCTGTCCCAAAGCAGGGAAGTTTTACAAAGGCTCTTATCCCATCTGTTCTACAGATTTTTTGGTTCCTCTGGAAGCTGAAGAGAGAGCATGGGGTACATTGGGAACAACTTGGGAATCAGATAACTGAGTTTCAGTTCACTACTTGATACCTGTGAAGCTTTACACAACTGTTTTCCTCACTTATCTGTAAAATGGGCACAAGCCAACTGTTCTCTATTCTGTTTTATTCTCTACATGGCTCTTATTGCTATTTAAAATTATTTGTGTTTCTGATTCATCTCCCACCTCAGTTCCACTCAGATATAATCCCCATAAAGGCCAAGACTTCACATTTTGTTTACTACTTTATGTCTTGCCTAAGAGAGTATCTGATAAGATATTGCTATTTATTCTTTTCACCTTCAACTACTTTTATGCCAAAACATCACAGAAATTTTTTACATCCCCACCCCCAGGACATAGCTGAATTTATATGCAGTAGCTGAGTTAGAGACTGGGCAAGATGCTTTGAGTTTGGAAATGCTGGTGTTCTTACAGTCGAGTCTCCATTTCCTAAAGGTGCTTACTCAGCTTTTGGTGGCATAGTTTGACTTGTGACATCAGAAGACTGACAAGCAAAAGTCTGACTCAGGAGTTCGGCTAGGAAAGTGCCTGACTTTCCCTGCTTGCCCTTTGAAGTATGGCTGGACAGAGCTCAAAAAGGTCTTGGGTTTCAATTTATCTAGGAAGGTATTTAGCAAATTATTTTTAACTGTTTGGATTTAGCACAAATCACCCAAGGAATCTGCTGTCTCTGCATAAGTAAGGAAGGAGTGAGTGGCGCTGAGAGCCCAGCTTCCCTGAAGCATTCCTGGAGGGATGGGCCACGCCCCCCTTCCCTCACCACGCCCCCAGTGTATCTTGCTTGACTAATTTACTGAGTATCTTGGAGATCACTAAGATTCTAAGGGTTTTCACAGCCACTTGGACTTGGGCACATGCAGCTCAAGACAGTGGACAGATAGATGTTTGGCCTCTGAGTTTCACATCCTTCATTAGCCCTGTCCCTGGGGAGAGTTGACATTTAAGATAGTGGGCTATGTCTTGATGAAAACTAGGTCCTGGGAAGAACTCTCAACCCACCTACCTCATTCTCTCAAGCCCTGGGATCTGTCCTCTAAATTCCTGTGACACCCCAGATGGGCTTTGAGGGGTGTGGGAAGGTCCCTGAACACCCAGAGACTTGTGTAAAATAGTCTGTGTGTGTGTGTGTGTGTGTGTGTGTGTGTGCGCGCGCGCAATGAGTGGCTAGGGTTGGCTTGATTGCATCAGACTCTCAACAGATACCATCTTTGGTCTAAAATCAGTTTGGAACCACTACCCTAAGTGGACCTAATATATTCCTATAATGTTTGCAAGCTCTGCACATTTGCCCTTCTGGCACTGCAGGCTCTGTGTGGGTGTAGAGGACAGACATGCTGAAGCAGCATATAGCTGCCCAGTCTTGTTAGGCCTTTGCATATGGCTCTCTCATCTCTCACTCAGTGTGCTCATTTGCACAATTAAATCAGACCCATTGGTAATCAAGCCCTGACTTGTCAGCAGAAGATGGCTTGGTTGAAGAGGGTAGGAGGAAATTCTGTAAACAAGATGTCTCTGTAGATTTGGCTTTAAAAATTAAATAAAGCAAATCCACCTTTCGGTCAGCTGAATTTCATTCTTTGGTCACAATGTTCCCAGCCATCTCGATACTCTGAGAGGAGGGATGGTGATAGGCCTGCACCTGAGGAACCTGTATCTCCAAACAGGCGTTTTCTTATCCAGCCTGAGCCCAGCCAGATTTCTTCCAGGCCTGAAGACATTTGTGTTTGTGTGCTTTAACTACCCAGTAAAGTGCTTCTGTCTTGCTGTTACAACAAAATTCAATTTATTGTAAGATGCAGAAATCTCCAGCAGTGAACAGCTACTGCCGGGTGTGAGCATATCTCTGTTTCTTAGTGATACAAATTCTTTCATCTGTAGCAGGAAGTGTGGCAGCTTCTGTGTATTGAATGTATATCATGCACTGGGCTCCATGAAATTGGTTTTATTTAATGTCAAATTCCCATTTTATACATGAGGATGTTGAGGTTTAGAAAAGTATAATCAGTGAGTAGTTCAAAGGGAAAAGATAGGAAGACATGCAGAAGAAGGCCAGGGGCCATCAGAGGGGATGAAGCCAGGCCTTCCCTGCAGGGTGCTGGGAGCTGAGCTGAGCTGAGCACCTGAGAGTGGGCCAGAGTTAGGTTGGGGAGATGGCCTTGGCAAGGAAGTTCTGAGGCTTGGAGTCTCAGAGAAGCACAGCCCTTGATCACCTTCTTGTCCTGTCATTCTCATCAGTCTTTCTCCTCTGAGACACAGTTGACTCCATGGACCAGAATTATTCTCAGGTCGTCTGCATGGAATTAGTTCTTAGTAGTTCGGGGTTTTCATCATAGACTTCTGCCTCCCTGTCTGGCTTTTCTCTGTCAAACTCCCCACCACCATTTCCAATTGACTGCAACAGGCCCCAGTGAGCCCTGCATTCATTCTCTGTCCCTTCCTGCCACCTGGCTTCCCTTTCCAAAAGGTCTGACCGTGGTATTCAGAGTCTGCCAAAGGATAAGGTAAACTCCTTAGCCCAGCAGCCTCAGGCAGCTGCAAACCTGGCTTCAGCCCCCTGGACTCTGTGTACTTCCTACTTTCCCATTTTAACTTGTTCTCTCTACCTGGCAAAGACTTTCTTAGCCTTCAAGACTTCATCCTACCTGAGGGTTCCCCTGAATCCTTTCTCCCACTTTTTATAGTGAATCATCACTATTTGTGAGCTCGGCACTTAAAACATTTTTTGATGAACAAACGGATGATTGGATGTGGGTAGGTAGAGATGAAGAATCGGGCCATAATCATCAGAAAACCTACTTATTTCTGTCTCCTTCCCTTGCCTGGCTTTTTGCTATATATCCCCATTGTTGGGCAGGCTCTTGCCTCATGGTAGCAAAATGGCAACTGGTAGCCCCAGGACGATATCCCCAAGCTCTGCCATTCCTGTGGAAAGAGCAGCTGATTTGTAATGACCTTAGCTAAGATCCTGCTTTATTGGTCCACTAATGACCCAGTAGTCGTCATGATGAGGGATGGAGTTTGCTCTTTCTCAGATCTGGGGTATGTTCCATCTCCACCTAAACCACGTGACCTGAAGGTCAGGGAGAAATTAGTTAAAAAAAAAAAATTAGAGACTGTCATGGTTAATAAAAAACTGAACAAAATGCCAACTATGGTTATATTTCCTTTCTTTTTTGTTGCTGCTATTTTTCTTATTCCCTATAACCAAACGATAGAGACCCCAAGTAAGTGGCTTGTGTTGTCCTTTTTCTGTGGACACCAGCTTCACAGGATCTTTGAAAATGGTCAGTTTGCTGCTTGTTTTGCCTGACTTGTTACCACAGCCTCTGTGTTGGTTGACAGCTGCAGAGTTTGTGTGGGAACCTGGGCTGTCCAGTGACGTGCACACAGCAATTTGTCGTGATGACTTGTGTTTCTTGGCATCACAAGGAATGGTTACATTCCCAGTGGTTTTTAAGCTGGAATCCTGTTGTGAGTTCTTTCATACTACATAGGTTTAAAGCAAATACAATTTTTAGGAAAATACTTGGCCTTAATTTTCTTTTTCTAGTTAACTGATCATTTCTGATATTCAGAAACTTCTTGCTGCATCTGTTTTCTGACTTTCTAGTATTTAGCTGCTGGATGCCACTTTTCACTCTGATCAAGCCATAAAATACCACTATTTACACCTTCTTCCTATACTGGGAATACTCATAAAACGTTACTGCACTTTGGGCTTTGTTTTATTTCTTCCCATCTATAACTTGTGTTTTCTTGGTATTTCCCAGTGTCTTAGTTAGCTTTGCTACTGCCATCGATACCTAAGATAATTAACTTGAAAAGACAGGTTTATTTTGGCTTCCAGATTGGGAGGTTTTAGTCCATGGTGGGTGACCATGGTTGGTGCCATTGCTTTAGGTAGTACATCATGGTGGGAGCATGTGGTGGAGGAAGATGATCACCTCATGGCAGCTGGGAAGAGAAAGACAGGCTGGGCGACCCAGTGTCCACTTCATGTATTTGCCTCCCAGTAACCTAACTTCTTCCCACTAGGCCCCATCTCCTGAAAATTTCACCACCACCCAGTAGCACCACAGACTGATGACCAAAACTGACACATGAGCCTTTGGGGGACATTCAGGAAGCAAAACTGCAGCACCCAGTGTGCTTCCCCTAACAATAGCACGTAGTATTTTTGAACTTCTACCGCTTGTCCAGGAAATGTTTTTTGAGTACTAATTTTCTGTTGAGTACACCAACAGATCCTTTCTCCAGATCATCCCGTTGGTTCCTCATAGCATCCTTTTGTAGGATGTGTATCATTACCACCACTTAAAAGATATGAAAATTAAGACTAAGAGAAGATACTTTGCCACAGGTAGGAAATATAGAATTCAGCTCTGAGTCTACTAGGCAATCTTCCAAAAAGTTTGCCTCGAAGCTCTCGGATATTTGGGAAAGTATGAGATCCAACTTCTGAAGTAAAGCCAAGGGCATAAGATTAACACATTTGCAGTGACAAATGTGAATTTAAGATGGGGTTGTTGCTAAGTGCAGTTATAGTGCTGTTCACATTAAAATGGTGAATTCTGTCTCTCAAATGTATTCTACTTCTGTCTGAACCTCGCTGGGAGTGCATGTAAGTGTTAAATCAAGAGTTTAACTTAAATATAACCCAGGTACTAGTTCCACAGTATGGTATTTCATTTACTGTGCTGAGAATGTCGTAATGTGCATCTCCTACAACTTCTCTTGAACCCCACAATACTGGAGAGCCCTAAATTCCTTTGCATATGCCCAATCTCCATGTTACCTGCTTTTTAGAGCCCATGAACTTCTTCATAAGCATGGATCACAGTTGTGAACTTGTCATTGTACATCTCATTTGTCAAGACAGTGGCTGGGGAAGATGTTCTTTGTGCCCTGGATATGCCATTTGGTTGCATTCAGTCCAGTTCGGCTGAGGCTAACTGAGTGTGCAGTAAACTAAGGCCCACTAAGTGGCAGCGGCATGCAGGACTCTGAGAAGAGCCTTCTAAGAACTGGGGTATTGTGGTCAAGACAGCTGAGGCAAGGTGTCTGTTTTCCTAGAGCTTATTATGTTCTAGTTCCATGAACAAGTGAAAAAAAAGATGCTTTCAGCTAGAGATGGGTACAACATTAAGAAAGAAGCAGGGTGCTGGGGTACAGTGGATGAGTGCAGGGATACACAAATTGGAAACAGGCCAGGAATTAACCCAGTTAGTGTGGGAAGGTTTCCTTTGAGAAGGTGGCTTCTGAGCTGAACCCTGAATTCAGGGAAGGGGGCCAAATTTATGTGGGAGGAGCCATGGAAGCAGAAGGATCATCCGTCAGAGACTTGAATGGAGAACAAGTTTCCTGGGTGTGAGGCAGGGCAGGGAAGGCCAAAGTCTGCATGGCAAAGTGTGAGGAATTAGGGGGACAATGTAGGGAGAGAGATTGGAGACAGGGAGCAAGTGACATAGGCTTTCATGGGCCATGAGAACCAGTGTATGCTGTGCTTTAAGGAGAGTGACAGGAAATGATTGATTTTTGTGGTACTGAGGATTAAACCCATGGTTTCATATGTACCAGGCAGGCACTCTATCACTGAGCCCTTTTTAAAATTTTGAGACAGGGTCTCACTGAGTTGCCAAGGCTGGCCTCTTGAGTAGCAGAGATTTTAGCCATGTGCCACTGTTCCTGGCTTTGATGTTTTTTGAAAGTCCTTGTTACTCTGTGGGGAATCGATTTAGGTATAGAAAGGCAGGAAATAATAATATTCAGAGTGTTTGGTGAGCAAGGTTGATCGTGTTGCTATTGTTATTATTACATACCTTTTCTTGTAAAGTTAGTGATGTGCTACTGTAATAGCCCCATCTGTTAGGAACTCATCGTGTTAACAGGTAGCTTTATGTGCATTTCCCCAACAAGTTCTCAAACACAGCCATATGCCCAAACCCCCATCAGCTCACTATTACAAAGGGAGGTGGACAGAGCCTAGGTTCTGAATACACATGGGCGAGGAGAAGGGATAGGAGCAGCATGATTGGCAGGTGCCCAGCTCCTTGTGTGAGACCTGTCAGGAAACACATGGAATGCCCTGGGGTTTGGCAGTTACTTTGAGATGCGAAGGAAAAGATCTGCACTAGGAGCTCTTGAGGCCTGGGCTGGTGAACCACTGGGGGACAGCTATGTCTCTAACCCAAGAGAGAAAGCGGCAGCTTCCCAGAGGAAAATTTATTGGCATTCTTCATGAAAATCCTTTATCTAAAATTGAGTGTGATTCTATTAAAAAGGGGTGGAGGAGCCTTGGGGAAGAGAGTGAAACTCGTGGGTCACATATGCCTGCTCTAGGGACCACTTCATGGAACCAGCTCAACAAAGCAACCTACCCTATCTTTAGACTATTTTTATTTAGCAAAAAATGATGAAACTTCCAACTATAACTTGAAGATTAGTATCCTGGTCTTTTTGTTTTTGTTTTTGTTTTGTTTTGCAGTGCTGGGGCTGGAGCCTAGGGCTTGGCACGTGCTAGACAAGTGCTCTACCACTGGGCCACACCTCCAGTTTACTAATAGCTTTACATAGTAACTGCTACAGCTCTCCAATCAGAGCTTGCTAGCTCCCCAGAGCACCTCAAGTGCCAGTGAACTTTATTTCACATCAACTTGAATGGATGTATCTGTCCTAATAAAACCCCCAAGCTTCGCTTTGTTCTCTGGACTTAGCAGCAGCCACCATGGCCTATGCACGGATGTCTTAGATTGCAATTTTATTCTTTATTCCCAAATAACTTCTTTTGTTAATAAATTCGTCCCCATCCCCACTTAAAAAAATTCATTTCTATATGTTTTTGTTTGACTTTGACAACTTAAAATGTCAGAAAAATCCCCCAGTGCCAGAATTAAATTCTTGTACCTTCTCCTAGGTCAGGTTTAAATTAACATGGTCTTGGAAAATCTGTTTTGACCTTCCTGTGTCCTAGATCCAAGGCAGGCAGGTGATGTGTTATCTAACCTGAGTATGTGTCTATCTGTCTATCTCTCTCACACACACACACACACACATACACACACACACACGTACCCAGCCCATAATCTGAACATTCCAGGCTATCTTAAGAATGCCAGGGAAGGCACTGTGTTGTATCTTAAATGTTCACCTTGGGACAAAAATTAGCCCCTGGTGTGATTGTGTTCCCCATGCTTAGAGTCCTTTCACAGCCCCAAGGTGGCATCACGACTTCCCAAGGACTGCAAGGCTTCTTTGGGCACAGGAACCTCACTGCAAAGTGTGGGTCTTGTCCCATTTCTTTGCTCCCTAAGGTATAGGGAACACTGGAGCCCCAATCCAGTGTCACCTATTGGAAAAGTTTTTGGTTTAGGGCTTGCTTTTCCTGCTTCCTTGATAGGACTGGCTCTTGCTGCTAGTTTTCTCCATTGTTCACTAGAACAAAATCTAGAGTCTGTGGAGTTTACTGCTAGCCAGGCTGCATATCAGTTTGCAGAAAATGGCTGCAGTTCCAGAAATTGCTGTCTCCCTGTATTGTTAGCCAAAAACCCGAGCCTCAGCAGTGGCTAGGAGCTGCTAGTAGGTCTGAATTTTACATGGTGAGCTTTTTTTAATTTTATTTTTCTATTTTTCTTAGATGAGAACTAGAATTTGCTAAAGCTGAGATCATCCAAACCATTTCAATTAGGACTTTGTGTCAGAACGTAATTCCACTTTCCAGAGATACAGTCCTATCCTGGCAAAGTGAGGGCACAGAAATAAATAGGGTCCATAGAAGAAGAATGATTGCTGGAAGGTAGATGGGATGGTAACTCACTTTATTTTCCAATGATATTAAACAAATCAAATCAAATCCTATCCTAATTTATTTTATTTTGGCCAAGTATTCTTGTCCACAATGAAAATCAGATGGTTTTCTCCACCCCCCCACCCCTTTTTTTCCCCCAAAGCAAATGGCTACAAACACTTACTTAATATAATTTACTGGAGCTTTTTTCTAAAAGAACATTTATGTTACTTTCTTTTGTGCATGCAGTAACTTTTGATCAAAACATGACTCCACTCCCTTATTTAATGTTGAGCATCTGGATTAAAGGCTTCTTTGAATCTTAAATACAGATTATGATTCTCTTTCCCTTTAAGCAAACTGCCATAAAACCTTGGCGCTTTTCCAGTTTTCTTCATTAAAGCTCTCTTTATTACAGTGTTTTCGGATGGCAGTCATTAAATGATTGTTATGCACAATGGGCACTTGATTATAATTATTTAATGGCAATCAGTTATTGCAGCAATTTGGTGGTGTAATTAAAAGGGAGCATGTTTGTACCTGCCAGCATCTTTGAGATCTGCGGCTCTGGATGAAGGGGGGGAAGCTAGATATAAACATATGGAGGAAGACTCAAGTGCTTCTCTGCAAGAAAGCTTTTCCTTTATTCCTCTCCAGCCTCATTCTTGGCCTGTCTTGTTCACATAAGGCAGATGAACAGTGGTTAAAAAATAAGATGTGGATAAGAATTTGTGTGCTGCAATCTCCTGAGTCAATAAATATGTTCAGTAATGAATGTAAGTTTCTCCTTGTGCTAAGAAATGCCAGATAGCAGACTGTTTATATAATTCTGCTTTAAAAAAAATACACAAGCACTGGAAAGTTTTTTTTCTCTCTAATTGTGAAAGTGTGATATTCATTTCTTGACATAGAAATTGATATGGGATGCCACTAATAAAAAGTTGGTATGAAAGATAAGTGGAATTCATCAGCACACAGCTAGAAAGCTGTTGATTACTGAAGGAGTTAACAACGGGGTGATGGCCAAGTTCAGATGGGTCTCTGCTTAACTCAGAACTTTTTCAGTTCCGGCAGATTCTAACCAACCTGAGCAAAGAAGGAATTTCTTGGCTTAAGTAGCTGCAATGTTACTGGAACTGCTCATAGGATTTGAGGAACAACTGAAGAAACTAGGGCTCAGGGCTCAAAACTGGGATTCAGTGTCTCCTGGGCTCACTGTCTGTCTTTCAGTTACGCTTTATTGTGCTTAGTTGACTTCATTCTGAGGATGGCTCACAGCCTTTTCCCTGTGGCAAGAAATATGGCTGTCGATAGCTATGGATTCTCATCTTCCTATCTTAGCCAACTCCACTGGAAAACATACCTCCCACCTTCCATCAGTGAGTGTCAGGAAAGGTCTCTGGCTCTACTTGGGTCATATATCCCATTCAGGACTGATTCCTGGAGCCCAGGAGGTGATATAATATGATTGGCCAAGCTTGGATCACTTGTCATCCAAGGGGTGAGGCAAGGAAGATGCAGTCTTGGGATTGACAGTTCTGTTAAGGACTTGTCAAAAATTTGTCCCCATAGTGGTACCCTAATGGCTGAGAAAAACGTGATTATTTTTCTAAATGAATATGAAAATCTTTAAATTATCCAAAATTAAAATATATTCTCTAAATGTTTTCCCAAAAATATATTTAACATCTCTCTCCTAGAGAAATCCCACCTTGTAAGACCAATGTATAAAAGTACTCATCTGAATTTCAAATGACTGCCTCATATTTTGGGGAGTCATTTGCCAGTCCCTTTATGTGTGGTCTAAAGTCAGGGTCCTAAAGAGAAGGGCCAGGTGCAAATTAAAGATGCCTTCTACAATGAGGTGGTTACTATTTCTGCATTACCACCAAGGGACTCAGAATTTGGAGTTCCAGGGATTACAATTTTTCAATCACTATCTCAGGGTAAAGACTACTCACAGCAAGTTTTAGGTGATAAAATTCTCCACTTCTCTTGGTTTAATTCCATATTTGAATCTATGGGTGTAAAAGCGAAACAGCCTGCAGAACAACAGGTTTAAATAGCCAAAAACCTTGAAAAATAAACCACAGTTTAAAATAAAAATTTAAAAAGTCACAACCCTTACACACGTGCACACAAACACACACTCTTGTCACCCACATGATCTAGTAAGTCCTACAGAGAAGTTATGAATTGTCCTATTTATTGCACAAATAAGGAAAACAGTTGAAATGTGAAGGCTTGAACTTGAAAAATAAAGTAATTCTCAGTTTCCCTTTCTCTTATTAATGTATATTTATCATTCAATGAGTATTTAATGTGCACAAATGAGATATTTAAGCTCTGGGTAACTTGAGTGACTAATGGAATCATACCTGAACACTCAGGGAGAAAACAGCTTCTTTGAATTTGTGAGTATGTGTTTGCACACATGCATATACTCTTTCTTAGTTTGTGGATATTGGCTGCGGCTCGAGGAGTTTCTTGGGAATCTAATCTTCTCAATGGCGAGCTGTAGTGTTGCCTCTGCCAGCAGTGTAGTTCATGTGGACTTGATGCCAATTTTCTTTTCACATATGTGAAATAACAGTTTGGTGCATAGCAAACAAAACCTGGACGCCACAGAGAAGACTGGTGCTTTTCAGAAAGTGAAATGGACAGTTGGAGAGCTCATTTTTTTCTTTAGGCAAACTCCATTTTAATTAGATTAAAGATTGCAAGAGATTGCCATATTTGTGTGAATCTCAAAGAGTCAAAGGCCAGGGCAATAAAGTATTTTCATTTTTATAGAGTTTTTCTGGGAAAGGCTGTTCACCGTGTGACAGCAGAGTGCTTCAAACCCAGAACCTGGTGCCAGCACAAAATCCAAACACCATAAAGTTTCTTCCAAAGCTCAGATATTTATCGGCCCCCTCTCTGGGAGCACAGCATCTCTCAGCTTGTGCCAGCTCAGGATCACCTTCCCAACCTCCTTGTCTTCCAAGAATGAAGCCCAAAGAAGGGCACGTCTTCAAAAGAGGAAAAGAAAAGCTGTTGAACAGCAGTCATCAAGTGAATCAAAAATCTAAGACAGCCACATTGTCCACAACAGAAAAGACTTAGGAAAAAATAGCCAAGGGAGGCTGGCCTGTGGCTCTGTTGATCACTGCTGCGTAATCCCTCCCTCTGTTTCTGAAAACCTAGCTAAGCTGCTTCCTACAAATCTCCTTCATCTCACCCTCCACATTTAGGACTGAGTGTCCTTGGCAGATTATAAAATAAATATGGAAGTGACCAGGCCACTCGTTCAAGCTTTAGGGGCTTGCGTAGTGCCTGGGAATCAATCAAAAGCCTTGTCATTGGTTCTCTCTGGTTCCCAACTTCATCTAAAGATACTGGGGAAGGCTTTGCCTCCCATCTAGGCTGGAAGTGTATCAG
Organism: Ictidomys tridecemlineatus; assembly: GCF_052094955.1. NCBI lineage: Eukaryota > Metazoa > Chordata > Mammalia > Rodentia > Sciuridae > Ictidomys > Ictidomys tridecemlineatus. The sequence continues at coordinate 39,865,634 of NC_135492.1, read as the reverse complement.
AGGATCTGTGAAATCTTTGCTCACCAGGACTTAAAATCCAGGCTCCTTGGTGAATTTCCATAACAAGGTCATTGCCAGCTCACAGCTGTCAAGGAAGGCTTTCTGAGGGGAGCATCCAGGACCTGTCTACTTGGTATTAGCTCAACAAGTAGCCCCCCACTGCTGGCGGCCTGGCCTTTCTTCCCACTTGCACCACCTGCTAACAAGCGAGAGGTCTTGGTCAGAGTTGGTTCCAGGAGTGTAAGCAGGTCATAAATTACTCCAGCTCTTAGCAGCTGCCATTAGTCTTTAGTTACGGAAAAACATATGCTCCCTTTCATCCATCCTATTTGTATTATATAATAATTGGTCTTCTTTTATGACTATAAATTTCATTTTTCTTCACTATGCACCTCCTGAGCTTGTACTTTGTGCAGAGTTCTTTGTGAGCTGATGTTCCAGAGAAAAGACAGGAGTTAGTGTTTGGGGACAGTTTCAGTAGGGGAAGAGAAAGTTCTGGAGATGGATGGTGTGATGTTCATACAACAGTATGAAGGTACTTAGTGCCACTGGGCTGTACACTTAAAAATGGTTAAAATGGCAGAATTCCTCAGGCATAATTTACCCCATTTTTTTGGAGGGTCAAAGTTATTGTTTGCTGTAAGTTCTAAGGCCCACATACATCCTCTAGAAAAATGTAAGCAGATGTGACTTACCACAAGGACTTGGCATTCCACATTTCTGATATTTCACAAAGCCGGTTATTATTTCAGATTTCTCCTATTACTAGAATACTGAATAAGGTCTTACTTAAGTTACATTTGACAATTCTTTGCAAGAGAAATACAGACAGAATCCCCACTGATGAATTGTATGAGCCTTTCCTAAGTTGGGCCTGAGTTTCTCTCAGCACCAGTGTGCCAAAAATGACAAGAGCCTTGTTGAGCTTGGAGTACAGAACTCCGGATCCTGTCCTGAGGCTTGGTGAGTGGAGCAGGCCTCAGTCTCGGCCTCAGTTTCAGGAACTGCCTCAGCCTTTGACCATATGACCATCAACCAGTCATTCCCTTCTGGTGGGCCACACTGAGGGGGGCGGGGTGAAGACCCTGTGGAATTGTCAAGACCAGCTGTGGGAACGTTCATGAGGACATGTAGCATCGTGCTGGGGTCATAGAGAAAGTGGGTGTCAGTTCCCTTTCCCTTGAGGCTTTCCTGTCAGACTATCTTGCATCCTGAGAATCCTCCCTTCCCCCTCCTGATACCCAGGTCCTCTCTCCCATCACTGCTCTCAGTACGCTGTGCTCTGCCAGACTTTGAACTGGAAAGTTCACGACAGGAGCATATTGATGCTGTGTGAGAGGGAACGGCCGCCCCAGAGCCCCTGGCTGGGTGCCAGCAGCAGCTGTGGAAACAGCCGTGCACAGTGTCTTGGGGTGTTTGGACATCCAGCCCTTTCAAAGAAGGGCCTCAAGGCCTCACTATCTCACTCCTCAGACCTACTGCCTTTCCCTGGGGTCAGAGTCTACGCTTTCACTTGTTTCCTTTGACCTCTTGTCCTGTATTCTGAAGCCAGTAGCAAGAAAGATGCTTGTTGACACAGACCCATGTCTTTTTGGTGTACAACTTGGCCCGAGCGGATGTTCTTCAATGTGGCATGGAAAGTCCTATCAAGATGGTCACTCTTCCTTCCATGTGCCTCCACCCTTCTCCTCCTGGCTCCAGGGAACTGTCCAGCCTGGCACTGGGCCTCACCATGAGCTAGAATTCAGTGTGTTGAAAGACAGGGGACTTTGATGGATAGTACATTCATCAACCTCTCTAAATAATAGCAGCCTTCTGTATCTCATAGACATCTCAGTGATAAGAGCTGAGCCCCTTTCCCCCCAGCACTGTGAATCACAGAGATAGCAGTGCTTCTCTGTCTTTTCCTTGAGTTTTACATCAGCTATATACAGTTTAGCTCATAAATCTTAAATGTACAACTTGCTGAATTTTTACCTATACACCTGTGTAAATGCCACCAGGGTGAGATATAGAAAATTTTCAGTTCTCCAGACCCTCCTTACAATCAGTACCTCTCCCAATAATGCCTGTGTCACTCCAGATTAACTTTTCCCCATTTTATGCCCATTCCTGAGCTCACCTTGCCTATATAATATCATATATAATATCATTTTAAAAATTCAGAATTAAGGCATGCACAAGGCCCTGGATTTGAACCTTAGTACCACCAAAAGAAAAAAAAAAAAAACAGTGGTTATTGTGACAAAAAAACAGCGTTGATTTTAGGAGTGCTTTTCCTGTCTATGCATTCTAATATGCCTGCTACTATCTCCTTGACCGCCCCAAATCAGCTCATGGGGTAGGAAAGGTGACATCCCCATCCTCTCAGCTCTGATGTATCACATCCCAGAATCTGCAAGAGAAGAAAAACAGACACTAGGTCACCTTGGCCCCATTTTCTAGATGTCCTAACCTCAAGATTGTTTTCTACAGTGGACAAAGTGTGTAGTTCCTAGAGTCAGTGCAGGCTCAGTGAGCTCCCAGTGCACCAGGATCCTGCTTTCTTACGTGTGTCCTGGTCTGTTTTGAAGTTCCTCTTTCATGTGTTCCTTGCACCAATGATGCTGAGCTGTTGCAGCGAGCAATGTGATGAGATGTGATGGTGATTTTGCAGGAGGTACCCAGAAGCTCCCTTTTGGCTTGTGCTCCCCCACTCAAAATCCTTGTATTTATAAGTAGAGCTTAATCTGTGAATGCTACCGTAAAAATATCTACAAGAAGCTATTATTATATTGACATTGGAGCCAAGCAGGAAATTGGAGGACTCACAGATGTTATCTTCCTTAATGCATTGGGTTTTCTGCAGACCAGCTCTGTGGCCAATCAGAACAGATTCTGAAATCCGATTGAAAGGACTTGTTATCGACATAACATTTATTCCCTGGGTCTTGCAGACTACATCATGTTCCCAGAGTTCTGAGGGCAGGAGAGAAAGAAAATGAACACAGCAAGAAAGAATTGGGACAGATTCCATCATCACCAAGAAGATATAATTATAGCATTCTTTGATATGGGGTAGAATTTGGTATAATTCAACAATTATGTATAAGCATTTATTATATGTGTAGTATTGCACAAAGCACCGTTCATGCCTCAGGGGAAGGAGATATGCCAAAAGAATTAAGACTTCAAAACTTTTTATTTTTCCATTTTTATCCATGATTTAGATAAGGACAAAATTGGCACACCTAGCGTATTTACAGATGATACTGAGTGGGAAGGAGTGCTAAAATCAGGATCCAAAAAGATTCTGACAGACAAGAGCCCAACAAGGTGGGAACACAGTGAGCACAAGTGTAGGGAGGAACTTGGATATTAAAAACAAAAAGAAACCTGAAGTTTTCATGAGTTCAGAATGGGAAACAAGACTGAACAGCCCTCTGAGAAGAGGTTTTAGACACTTGCAAGCACGTGATTGAAGCTGTGGTAAGCAGGGACCACTGCTGTAACCAGCTGTGAGTGCCAAGTTTCCTTCCCCCCCCCCCTTTTTTTTTGTTTTTTTGTTTTTATAATGATTCTAGAGAACTCTTCCTGCATTCTAGTCATCAGCATGCTTCATCTCCTTGTCTTTAATATCCCACATTTATTTTCTCTTAATGTAATGGTCCAAAGCAAGACAGTCATGGTGTTAATTCACAGCGAATGTTAATTCAGTTCATTTTCAAGGCAAGGACTCGCTCTCATCACATAATCTTTTGCTAGTACGTCACTTTTTTCATTTCCAGGCATTTTCCTATGATGTTGGTAGATGCAGGCTTGGTCCTCCTACCCCATAGAAGAGCAGGCCCATACAGAGGAGGGGCAGTGATACAGTGTCAGCAGGTTCAAAAATACAGAGATTGGCCTAGTTCATAGGAGAACAGGTCATTGAAAGGAAGACATTATCCTTCTTCAACTAAAAAAAAAAAAAAAAACATTCACAGAGAAAGAGTTTGGCAATGGCAAGGCCAAGTTAAACAGGATGCAGCCTTCTCTCCAAGCCTTTCCACCACTGCATGGTCTCTGTTCACACCGTGCCTCGGGTCACTTCCTATCTGTGAATGGGTTCATTGACCTGTAAGGAGGGGTGGGAGGTGGAGATTGTATTTGCCTAAACTCATTGAGGGAAGTGATCCCACAAGTTTCCCAAGGATAAGAGAATGCTTATCTCCCCCTTTTGCCCCCCTCCTCCACTGAAAACAACCACCACCCACCACAGCAAAAGCTGTAGCACAGAACTACATTGGAGGCAGATAGGGCCAAGTTTATCCTGGTCCTCTCTGGGGCCTACTGAGGTCCTGGCTCTATGTCTTTACTAGACCAGTGCCTCCCAAAAGACCTTAGGGATTATCAGAGGGATGACAATAGTGGGGGGGGACACTTAAAAGAAGGCTGAGGGCAAAGCTTAGTGGCAAATCACTTGTCTAGCATGTCTAAGGCCCCAGGCTTCATCTTTAGTGCTCAAGAAAATACAGAACATCAATCAACAACCAACCAGAGAAGACCTGCATGACCTTTCACCAAAACCCTGACATTTCATGTTGCCATCACTTCAGGGAATGTGGAATCTCATTTTATCTTAAACCCAGTTCAAGTGAAGTATCATGAATTCTTTATAGGCTACCTCTATGGGCTGCGTTATCATAACTTTCTGAAGCATTGAGGCAGATCAGTTGGTTAATTTTCATATTAGATTTTGTCTGTGAGCTATCATCAAGAGGCAGCTTTGGTACATGAGGCTGGTTTTAGTTCCCCATAATATTCCGGACATTGGGTATATTCACTGTTGTTATAACAATAATACTTTACAGGAGCCCAGATTATAAAATTCTAATAATATAGGGGCTTTTGTTGGCATAAATGAAAATATTGGCATGAAATCTTAAAACTGCAATATTGGTTCTACTTACAAGTTCACAAAAAGACTTGATCTGACTCATCAGATAGATGTGACCTTTCATTGGAGACTTAATGTTTCTTTGCACCTTAAGCCATCAACCTTTGTTTTGTTTTTTGTTTATATATTAGTTGTTGATGGACCTTTATTTTATTTATTTATATGTAGTGGTGCGAATTGAACCCAGGGCCTCCCACATGCTAGGCAAGTGTTCTACCACTGAGCCCCAGCCCCATAGACCTTTGGGTTAAGAGTGAAAAATTGAGGCCCAGGACCACGGTTTGATCCAACTGGGATTCAAACCCAGATCTCTTGAGTCCTGCCAGTATTTTTCTCCTAATTCATTCTACCCCCACCCCACCTTTTCTTATTTTAATACTTTGCTGGAATCAAGACTATGGTCTACAAACAGAATTTCTACCAACTTGATTCCTGTGTGCCCCAGTTAGATTTCTAAAACAGCAGTTTTCTCAGCACAAAGAATCCAATTTCTTTTATCAGAAGTCATGGTTTGGCACCTCTGCAGCATGGTATCCCATGTAGCAGTGCTGTTGAAGGAGGGGACTGACACCTACCTTGTACAGGCTTTTGCTGTGCAGTTGAATTGCTTTTTCAGATGTAATCTCTCTTCTTTGTGTGATATAACAGGCCACCTCCCTGTACCTGTTCCCATCCCTCCAGTCCCTTTAGCACCCTCACTAGGATTAATGTTAAAACTGTTTTTTTAGCAGCTCATCCCTGTGACCAGGTACATCCCACTGCCCCCACATTAAAGATCCAAACTCCTCAGTGGTCCTCCAAGAGCCCTCAGCCAGAACAGTGTCCTCAGTGACTCCAAAACATGCCACAGTCATTCCCTGTTCTTTCTGCTCGCATAAACATTCTTTTTCCTTTCTGTGCCTTAGACTGTGAGCTCTGAGCTCCTGAAATGGTTCCTGATGTAGGAGACATTGTAAGCAGAACTGTGCATTACTCTTGTGGCATTACTGCTATAACTTCTGTTTTCTGAAACCAGCTGTGAGCTTCTGTGGACAAGTTCTCTAATTTCCTCAGTCCCCAGTGCTGCTAGAGTCTCAGGAATTATTCCACAGAGCTCTGGATCCAAAGAAATGTGCCATTGCTATGTGCCATTTATTAATAGTTAGGAACAAACAACTTACTAAGGGCATAGTTATATCCTAACTAAAGTAGCCATTTGAGGAGAACACGTAAAAAAGCAAATTCAACTTTTTTTTTTTCCTGAAAAACCAGTTACTAATGAGACAAGTGATGCTGTTTGGTACTGCACAGCTAGTCCCCTGACCTCAGAACAGAGAGGCCCCTGCCACACTCCTGTCCTGTTCTACTTTGATACCTGCACTCTACATGCTTTTTGCAAAACTTGTGCCCAAAACCCAGTTGTGCAAAGTCATAGGATTCTCAAGTGGAATGTGACACAAACTAACATTGGCACTGTACACCCACTTTGATCTAGAGGTTTTTGCAGTGCCTGATAGATGTTGGGTATCATGTTGACTCCCTCAAATTTAAAATATCCCACAGCACTGATGGATTCACTGCAGTGCCGAAGTACTGTGACACACAGTTTGGTAGCCAAGGGTCTAGAATATAGGTGTAATAACACTTACTTGTTCCCCAAGGTGCATTGGATAATAAGATCCTCAAATAAGTGGTTAATAAATATTTATTAGTGGTTGTGTTTTTTTTTGTTTTTGTTTTTTTTGTTTGTTTGTTTGTTTTTTTTGTAGTGGTGCCAGATCTGATAGTTTACTTTTAGGGCCTAAATGCTCTCCTACTGAACCACTTCCCCAAACCTTTGTATTTTTTATTTTAAGACAGTATTTTGCTTAAGATGCCCAGGCTGGTCTCAAACTTGCTATCCTCCTGCCTCAGTCATCTAAGTAGGCTTACAGGCATTCATTAATGTACACAGCTTTAATAGCATCTTAATCTTTTACCACCTGATGGGCCCCAAGAGCCACAGCTTCAGCAACATGCTGAGTTCTCACGGCAATAATTCAAATAAAATCTGTTCAAACATCTTTTGGGGATGCTGTAAAAATTTTCTGTACCGACTGGAGGTTGCCTTAGATGACCTTTTAATTCATTCCAGGGCCAAGTTTCTTTAATTCAGTAGCAGCATATGTAGCCTAAGACTGGTATCAACATAATTGCATGGCCATGGAGAGAATGAAACTTTTCAGAGCCCTATGCCAAAATGTAAAACAAGTAGGATTCTAACAAGCTGAATTTGTTGAGGCGGAGGAGCTAGAGACACAAAACTGCTGTTTCCTTACTTAATAAGGTAGATTTGTTGATACACCTCCTTCTTTCCAAATGCCACAAACATTCACTATGTAGTATCATGCCAAGAAAACCAGAATACGTTCCAAAAAGTAGAAATAGCTCAAAAACTATATCACTATGCTACACAGCTTTTTAGAAATGCACATTAAATAATTTAAAATTAGAAAATAAAACTCTCCCACTGGGAAATTTAAAAATTACTGTTGGATCAATGTGAAAAACAAAACCAAAATTCTAGGCCATGTGGAGAATAATGTGAAAATTCTAAACATGCATATTTTAAGTTCAGCTAATACAGTGATAGGAAAAATTCACCAGCCTAAGTTTTTTATATGACTTGCAGAAATGAATGAAAATAAAAGAGTATGTATTAAATTAAGAAATTATAATAAGAACAATAACAACAAAAATTAATCCAGGAATAGCAGAAGTAAAAGCTTAGAAAAGTGCTTGACATGTAGTAAACACTTAATAGGTATTAGATATTACTATTATTTAGTAGAGGAGTTTTTGTTTAAGTGGCACAGAAAAATCTCTAGGACACAATGTTTTAAATAGAAAAACAAGAACAAAACTAAGTTTAGGGCCAGTGGTGTAGTTCATTGGTGGAGGACTTGCATAGCATGCTTTAGGCCTTGGATTCAACCCCCAACAAAAAATTTTTTAAACAAGTTTTTTCCCCCCTAGGACAGGGGAATTTGAATATGGACTCCATGCTGTTGAATCGATGTTAACTTTCCTAGGTGTGGTAATGTTGTATAAGAGAATGTCCTTAAGGGACATGTGCAGACATAGTCCAAGGATGTCTGCAACTGGGGACTTCTCAATGATTGGGGGGGAAAGTAAACAGTTATTGAGAAATGTAACAAAATATTATTGATTACTATATGTAGGTGAACAGCAAGGAGTACTCATTCAAGTTTTCTCTACATGGGATACTTTTCAAACAAAAACTTAAAATATTATTGTAGAACACTAAGGTACAGAATACGTCTAGTAGTGTGCCTTCAAAAAAAATAATGTATGAATATACATTTGTTTATATGCTTTTATGAGTATAAACACTCTCTAAAAGGGTATACTAGAAACTGACAGTGGTGGTTGCTACTGGAGAAAGGAAATACTAGTTGAATGTGGGTCAGGACTGGGAAACTTTTTAATCTTGCACTGTGTGTTACATCTCCACCTTTAAAACAAACAAACAAAAAAATACTGTTTGTTTTTTTTTTTAAGCTCTGGTCCTATGCACAGTTTCACTGTTGACCTCCAGCTGGGTACATGAAATAAGAATGCTTAGGGCCCCCAGACCGCTTGGGGGAGGGTTCATTTGTCTGTGTGCCTCTCAGACTGCCCAACTCTGCTACCACATGCAGGAGGTTCTCCCGGCCCAGTATGCCACCCCAGCTCAGAGCGGCCCTTTGGCCTCATCCCTGTGGAGGTTCCATGAGGGCGTTTTTACAGCTGGTTGAAGGTGGTGAGCATGTGAGCTGGTCCTCAGGGCAGGGATTAAAATAAGGTGTGGGCTTCCTGTTTTTACTGTGACTCAGATGTGTGAGAGAATATTTCTGTGGGATTCTCTTAATACATAACTTGTTTACCCTGACACCAGAGAGAGCCCTGGCGTTGGGGTTGGAACTCAGGAGGGAGAAGTACCTATCCCTGGAGGTGACTTCTAGTGATTATGGACCAGAACTAATAATCCTTTGACTGTGGCTTTGGACCCAAAGATTTTTATAGTGGGAAGGGACTTATCTGAGGACCTAAACCTCTTCCTTTGCAAATAAAGGAAGACACCAAAGCCAGGCAAGGTCCAGTGACTTGGCTAAATCACACAGCTAGTAACTATAAGGTACACAGTGGCCTGAGACACCTATAAAGATACTAGGCTCTGAGGCTTCTGCAGCAACACGTGGTACTAGTGAGGCTTCCCACCTCACCTGCCAGCTTTGAGGCACTGTTCCCTTTAAGCAGTTCACCTTGTCCATGTTAAAGACTCTAATGCCTTCAGGAGCCCCAGAGGCTGGCAAGGATGCCAGTGTCGCCTCCCACCAGAAGGTGACAGGTAAACTGGCAGAGGATGTCATGCTTTGCCCTGGGTACATTAAAGTACCCAGTGGGGAAATTTGACAGAGAACTTGGTTCTTATTACTAACTTTATTTTGACAAAGTTCACACATGCAAAATGACTCAATGAAAACAAGCTTACCACCACTCACCCAAAAAGTGAAGTGAGATATTTAGATGAAGTCCCTCATAATGATCCCTTCCATTCCCAGCCCCTCCCCATTTGTGCTTATTATGACTGTGGAGGCCTCAGTAACCTTGCTGCCTATATGTTGTTTCCCTAGGTACTCTCTCATCTTAGTTCCATATTTTAAACCTTTATATAATGATGTCGGGTTATTTAGATGCTCCTAAACTCCCTTCTTTCAAGTGAGTGTATTTTTAATAATGTATTTTAATAGATACACAAAAACACCAAACTGCATATTAATGGGGTAACATGACATTTTAATACATGTATACATTGTGTAATGTTTTGATACAGGTATACATTGTGTAATGTTTAAATAGGGTTTCTTTGCCTGGCATACTTCCCTAAACAGTGATTTCCAGTTCTATCCATGTTGTTGCAGATGACGGGATTTCATTCTTGTTTATGGCAAAATAGTATTCCATTATGTGATATACTGGTTTTTTTTTATGCATTTATCAGGTTGTTTCTTTTTCCTTACTGTTGTAAATAGTTCTGTAGTGAACACAGACATGCAGAGGTCTTTTTTTTTTAAAGGTATTTTTTTTAAGAGAGAGTGAGAAAGAGAGAGAGAATTTTTTAATATTTATTTTTTAGTTCTCGGCGGACACAACATCTTTGTTGGTATGTGGTGCTGAGGATCGAACCCGGGCCGCACGCATGCCAGGCGAGCACGCTACCGCTTGAGCCATATCCCCCGCCCGAGCAGAGGTCTTTTTGACATACTGATTTCATTTCCTATATCTAGGAGTAGAATTGCCAGATCATATAGTAGTTCCATTTTTCGAGGAATTTCCATATTATTTTCCACGGTAGCTGCACTATATTTCTACCCACCAGGCATAAATGTTCTCTTTCTTCTACATTCTCCACGGGATTTATCTTTAGTCTTTTTTTTTTTTTTTTAGGTTGTTGATAGACCTTTATTTTATTTATTTATATGTGGTGCTAAGAAACAAACCCATTGCCTCACACATGCCAGGCAGCCAAGTGCGCTACTGCTGAGCAGACCCAGTCCCACTGTAGTCTTTTTGATTCAAGCCATTCTTACTGGGATAAGGTGATATCTTATCATGGTTTTGATTTTAATTTCCCTGATGATTAGTGATATTGAGCATTTTTTCAAGTACGTGTTAGCCATTTATATGTCATCTTTTAGAAATGTCTGTTTAGCTCTGTTGTCCATTTTTTAATAAGATTTTTTTGCTATTAAGTTTTGGAGTTCCAGCTGAACACAGTGGCATATGCCTGTAATCCCAGTGACTTGGGAGACTGAAGCAAAAAAATTGCAAGTTTGAGACTATCCTCAGCAAGTTAGTGAAGCCTAGCAACTTAGCAAGACCCTATTTCAAAACAAAAAAAATATATATATATAAGCTGGGGATGTAGCTCAGTGGTAAAGCACCCCTGAGTTAATCCCCAATACCAAAATAAATAAACAAACAAACATTTTTTTGAAGTTCCTTGTGTATCTTCTATATCAACATCTCATAAGATGTATACATTCCATAGATTGCCTCTACAGTCTGTTGTTTGCCGTGAAAAGCTTTGTAGCTTGATGTAATCCCATTTGTCTATTTTGCTTTTATTTCCTATGCTTTTGAGGTCTTGTCCAAAAAATTCCAGTGTCCTGAAGCATTTTCCCTATGTTCTCTTCTAATAGTTTCATGGTTTCAGATCTTCTATATGTCTTTAATCCGTTTTAAGTTATTTAATGGAAGATAGGGTCTAGTTTTAACTCTTTTTGCATGAAGATATTCAGTTTTTCCAGCACCATTTATGGAAATGATTGTCCTTTCTCCAATATGTATTCTTAGCACATCTATCAAAAATCAACTGGCTATAGATATGGAGGTCCACTTATAGAGTCCCTATTCTCTTCCATTGGTCTGTGTGTGTGTCGTGTCATTTTGATTACTGCAGCTTTGTAGTATGTTTTAAAGTCAGGTGATATAATATTTCCTCCTTTGTTCTTTTTGTTTAAGATGGTTTTAATTATTTGTGGTTCCATATAAAAATTTTAATTGGTTTTATAAGTTCTATGAAGATTGTCATTGGTATTTTGATATAAATTGCATAAATCACTTGACATGTTAACAATATTGATTCTTCCAATCCATAAGCATAGGATATCTTTCCTCATTTTTTGTGTCCTCTTCAATTTCTTTTTTCTTTTTTTCTCCCCCCACCTTCCTGTTTTGTAGTACTGGGCATTGAACCCAGGGGGTTCTACCACTAAGCTATATTCCCAGCCATTTTTATTTTTTATTTTGAAACAGGATCTTGGTTAGTTGCCCAAGCTGGCCTTGAGCTTGTGGATCCTCCTGTCTTAGCCTCCCAAGTCATTGGGATTACAGGTGTGCACCACCACACCTAGCTTTTTTCAATTTCTTCCATTGGTGTTATAATTTTCTTTGTAGAAATCTTCCACTGGAGTTTATTTTTTCAGTACATTTCAGCCTTTTTCACCACAGCACAGCACTTCACTTTATTGTATGTTAGTCGAAAATCCATCCATTTTCAGTTCTTTCTATAAATAGTAAAACTAACGTTCCAGTTCCTGTGCCTGTGCTTGTTCCGTGGACATGATATAGACAGATTTGAGAGCCCTTTTCTTATTCTCTCTGTAACCTCCTCTTGTCAATATAATCACTATATGGAATTCAGTAGTTGAGTCTTCTCCTGCCTCAGGGATTTGTGACTCATAAAAGTGGGCGTCTATCTGAGCATGCCCTGGTTTACATCGGGGTTTTTAATTTGGATAGTGATTCATAAAAGTTATTGGAAATTTTGTTTCTTGTTGATTTTTGTTTTTCTTCAAAATAAAGGTTCCAAGTGCTTTACCTCAGACCTATTGAGTAAAATTTCTTAGAAGAAAAACTGTTCTTGGAGAAACTCCTCATGCCTAATGCTCTTCACTGATTTACTACCCCAACTATGTTTTTGACAGGCAAAGCCGAGGATACCAGCCAAATTTTTCCCTCCTCTCCTTCTTGCTAGATGTGGAATGTGGGCCCCTAGACGATAGGCAGGCCCTATAAGAAGAAGTGGGACTCCAGGGGAAAAACTGTTGTAACATCAGAAACCTTCTTGGTATGATTCTAGGCTGCTTGTGGTACCATTTAACTCCTAATCTACATCATCCCTTTTAGAAACCTCTCCTTGAAGCAGGCTGGTGAATGAGTGTTTTTCTTCCTTCTATGTTAAAAAGCCTTATCCTCCTTAACCGTAGATACTAGGTGTGTTAGCTTTCTGTTACCATAACTAAATATTTGCGATAATTATAAAGAAAAAAAGGTTTATTTTGGCACAAGCTTTGGAGGTTCCAGTCTACGGTCAATTGGCCCATGATTTGGGGCCTTTGGTGGGGCAGCACATCATGGTAGGAGCAAAACTACTCACATCCTGAGCCAGGGAGAAGAGAAAGGAAGAGGAATGACCTAACTTCCTTCCACTAGGTCCTACCTCTTAAAGATTCTGCCACCTCCCAGTAGCACCTGGGGATCAAGCCATTAGCACATGGGCTTTTAGGGGATGTTCAAGCTCTAAACTATAGCACTAGGACAATCACTTCTATATTGTGCTAGATCTAGGGGTTGGGGTCTGCCTTCACTAAAGTTGTGATCTGCTGCTAAGGGCTACACATACATGCATTTATAAATGAAGAAATTATGTAAGGCCCACCAGAAACATATAAGGGGTGGGTGTACAGACCCAAAGTGAGGATGATTCCAGTTTGGGGAAGAAGGCTTCACAGAATAGGAGCCAGTTGATCTGTGTTGAGAAATGGTAGGATTTTCAGAGAAGATAAGCAACAAGAACAGCAGTTCAAAGGCTTTTTTTTTTTTTTTTTTAAGGTATCCAGAGAGCAGGATGCATGGAAGAATGATGTTGAGAGAGAAAGCTGGGAGAAAGTTGGGGGGTTGGGGCCAGGCTGGGAAGCATTCTGAATGGCATATCTTGAAGATTTCAGGAGTCACAGATTCACGTTAGGTAGAGGAGAAACACAGAAGGGCCTGTTAGAAAAGTGTCTTTGGCAGGCAGGAAAGACATGAGCTAGAAAGGAAGAGCTGGAGGCCTGATGAAGAGACAGGAAAAGGGCATGGCACTAGAGAAAAGGAAGGAAGGGATGCTGCTGTGTCAGGAATGAGCAAGATGGAGCTCAGTAGACTGAGGGCAGCTTTATGTTTCCACTCGTTTTGTCAGAGTGGTCAGATAATAAAGCAGCAATATTTGTAACAATGGTTAAAGCTAAGAAAACAAAATGCAGGGTAGTGTGGAAATAATTGTATCAACTTCTAAATAAGCACAAGATTTTGAGGTACATAAAATAAAAGAGTATCTATTAAAAATGTTAGCAAGCCATTCCATATGTCTTAACTTCCATATGGTGCTCTCTGCACACTGAAGTTGGGAAGGAGAGCTCTTGTCTGCTTGTGTGCTCAGGGAGCCAGCATCCAGTGCTTCTGCTCTTTCGATCCTGGTTGACGGTGTGAGCCAATGACCTTTCTTAAAACAGGATTTTCCTGTTGCCCAGACATCCTCCAAGTTCTACTGACAGCCTTTATGCCTCCTGGAGTGTGCCCTTCAGGGTACCACTCACCTTTGCTTTTTTGGGAAAGGGAGCAGCTTGCCAAGTTCCTCTGAACCCCTTCCATGGGTCATATGATTCAGTTCTAAATCTGAGATACTGGGAATATATGCAACCATATTGGATTAGGGGCTGAAAGTATCTAAAGATTACTTGGCCTTTTCTGTTGACATGGGCCAACATACAGAGCTAGTGAGCTCTGAGGAGTGATTATGTTCTCATTGTTATTCATCGATGAAACTGGGGCAGAAAGAACTTGGCAAGATACCCTCAGGTGTGTGCTTGATGCAGACACTGCTCTGCCCTGGAAGAGTACAGTGATGTTATAGAAATGATGGGATAGGGGTTCCCCAGGGTGCCAGCTGACTGCTTAGTTCAGTTCCACCTGCATCGGTCAGTCTCACCCTGAATTATAAAGGCCCAGAAACTTGGTCTTGTCAGAGTACCCAGAGTTGATACATATGAACTCACTAGAGGAAAAACAGAACTTGGTGTGGGGGGGGGGGGGGATGTATTTTTATCAGATCTTTGGTCAACACATTCTACATGGAAACCCAAAGTTACCATGGAATTACTTGCTAATCATGGATCAGAGCAAATTAGTGATCTTAACTGGCTGTGTCCCCTTTCCACTGTAGAAATACATAACTGCCAGAGAAGGGGACTACATCTCTAGAACCTAGTCGGCATAGCTTCTGGGAGCAATGGCTGTTTCTAGGTCTGGACAATAATCTTTTTCAAAACTAAAGGGTCATACCCAGGTCAATCAGGGAAGATAAATAAATGGAGAGGAAGAGGAAAAACTCTACCTGACCTTTTATGTCCAAAAAATCCTAAGGAATCCACAAAAGAGCTATTAGAATTAATCAATGAATTCAGTAAGGTTGTAGGATAAGTATACAAAAATCAATTGTATTTTAAAAAGTTGCTGTGAACATTCTAAAAATGAAATCAGAAAACCAATTCCATAGGTAATAGCATCAAAAAATGAAACACTCAAGAGTCAATTTAACAAAATAAGTACAATATTTTATTCTGAAATTGTAATTGAAAACTTAAAGATGCTATAAATAGATGGAAGATAACTCATGCTTTTCAATTGGAATAATTAATATTATTAAGATGGCCTTATACTCCAAATTAATCTGCAAACTCAATACATTCTCTATCGGAATTGTAGCTACCCTTTTCACAGAAATTGACAGCCTGGTTTTAAAATGTATGTGGATCTGCACGCAGTGGCACACACCTGTAATTTCAGCACCTCAGGAGGCTGAGGCAGGAGAATCAAGAGTTCAAAGCCAGCCTTCACAACTTAGCAAAACCCCGTGTCTAAATAAAATATTTAAAATGGACCAAAGATGTGGCTCAGTGATTAAGTGCCCCTGGGGTTCAATCCCTGGTATCAAAACAAACAAGCAAAAAAAAGTATATGGAAATTCATGGGACCCATAACAGCCAGAACTTCATACTTGAAAAAGAAGTGTGAAGTTGTTGGCTCCAGTTTCCTGATTTTAAAACTTGCTATAAAACTATGGTGCTGACAAAAGGATTGCCATGTTGATTAAGCCCATACATCTATGACTTATTGAGTTTTGACAAAGATGCAAACCAGCTCAATGGATATAGAATGGTACTGGGACCATTCTAAATCTACATGCAAAATTATGAAGTTGAACCTCTATTTCACACCATTTACAAAAATGAAAATGATCATAAACTTAAAGCAAGAGCCAATGCTCTAAAACCTTAGAAGAAAATATAGCCATAAATCCTCATGACCTAAATTAGACAACAATTTCTTATGTATGACACCAAAAGCAACAGAAGAAAAAAACAAAGATAACTTGGACATCATCAAAATTGAAGCATTTGTTCTTTTAAGAACATTATCAAGAAAATGAAAAGAGAACCCACAGAATGGGGGAAAATATTTGCTAGTCATGTTTCTAATAAGGGATGATATTCAAAATATATAGTGAACTATTACAATTTATACTTTAAAAAAAAAAAGACAGCTCAATCAACTGTACTAGCAAGGATGTAGAGAATAGAAGCAATTTCTGTTACTTTATGGATTTGCATTTTAGATTTTATGAATCATACAAATGTATTAATATGGCTTAAATTCCCCTTAGTATTTATTTTTAAAATATTTAATATTTGTTTTAAAATATTATTTTTTTGGTATTTATTTATTTAACATTTATTTATTAGTAAATTAGGGTCTAATTGCCCAGGTTGACCTCTAACCAAGGATCTTCCTACCTCATTCACCACCATGCCCAGCTCTTAAGTTCCTCTTTTAATGAAGTGTTTTTAAATTTGTTTGTCCTTTCTATTGCCATTTTTCATATACTGCTTAATATCTTTCAATGGTTATAAGAAGTTTCAGAATTAGTCTATTTTCACTTACCAAATCAAACAAAATAAGAATCTAAAAATACTGGAAAAACTTACCCCTTGGAAACTTTTTTTTCCTTCAGTTTCCATGCCTTATATTTTATTTTTATGTTAAGTGATGAATCCCAGAAGGAGCTATTATCATCTTTGATGTCAGTAATCTTTTTTTTTTATTTCTTAGTTTTAGGGGTTCATTTTGACATAATTATATAAGCATGGAATATAATTTGCTCCCATACTTCTCCCTTCCCTCCCTTTTCCCTCCCCTGTTCCCTTTCCTCTACTGATCTTCTAATTATTTATAGTTTTTTAAATTAGTGCATTATACACAATAGTTTTACTTGGCCATAAAGAAGAATGAAATGATGGCATTTGCTGGTAAATGGATGGAACTGTCAGTAGCCTTTATATTATCCATACATTCTGGAGTTATAGATTTCTTATTTTTTTAATATTTATTTGTTAGTTGTAACTGGATACAATACCTTTATTTTTTTTTTTATTTATTTTTATGTGGTGGGCTCACACGTGCTAAGCAAGTGCTCTACCACTGTGCCACAACCCTGGCCCTCGACTCCTTCTTATAATTGTATACTTTCAGATCAGATCATTTGCCTTTAAACCTAAAGAATGTTCCCTAGTGTGTTCATTATATTAAACATCCTTTTATATTACTTACAGAGCATCTCTCTATCAGAAATTATGAATTCTCTTAGATGGGTTGGGTGGATTTTTTTTTTCCCTTAAAGCATCTTTACTTCACATTCCTTTTTAGGAGACATTTTTCCTGGATATAAAATTTTAGGTTGCCATTTTCTTTCAGAACTTCTCAAGATTGCATTCTCTTATTTTTAACCTGTGCAGTTTTTCTTGAAAAATTGGCATTCACTCTTATCATTGATGTTTCCCTGAGGTGTTGTATGGTTTTTTTTTTTTTTTCAGTACAGCTTCAAGGATTTTGTCCTTATCTTTGCTTTTCATCAGTTTGACTAAGATGTACCTAATTTTCACCTCAGGTAAGAGGTTACCTGAGGCTCACTAAGCTTCTTGAATCTGCAGGGTAGATATGTATGCTCAGACTTGGAAAATTATCTGCCACTGCTTTTTCAAATATTTCCTTTCATGGAAATCTAATTACATACACATGAAATCATTCAACCATGTTTCAAATCTACATTATATTCTGGGGTTTTCTTCTCTTTTTTCTGTGTTTTGAATACCTGTCTACTGGCTTACTAAGCATATCTGCTTCTGTATCCAGTATGCTATTTAAACCCATTCAATGAGTTATTTTGCAATACTGGGGAGCCCAGGGGTAATCTACCACTAAGCTATATCTCTAGAACCTATCCCCCATCTTTTTTTCTTTTTTTTTTTTTTTTGTCATATGGATTGAACCCAAGTGCACTTTACTGTTGAGTTTCATCTCCAGACCTTTTGGTTTGTTTTTCTGACCTCAAACTTGGGACCTTCCTGCCTCACCCTCCCAGGTAGCTGGAATTACAGGTGTGTGCCACTGTACCCAGCCATCCAATGAGTTCTTAATCTTAGAAGTTATGTTTAGGACTCCTGGAACACTTTTTGGATTTTTCTCAAAATTCTAAATCTCGATTAAAATATTCTATCTTCCATCCAGTTTGCCTATTTTTTTTTCTCTTTTGAACATGTCAGTCACTGTTATTATGAAGTGCTTGTCTGCTAAATCTCATATCTGGATCATCTCTGATTTGTATCTAGTCACTGTTTTATCTCTTAATTTTTTGGTCACTTTTTACAGCTTATTTTGAATACCTAATAATTTTTTATTATTTCGCATTTTGGCCTGGTTTAGAGTTGTTGGACAGATATATTTCAGTACTCCCCTTCTAGAATATAGTTGATGATGTCATGGGCGGCCTTTCTGGAGTTCTGACTAAATGTTTGGTGTATTTACATTGTCTTACTTGACCCACAGTCCAGCCTTCCTGGTACTGTGGAGTATCTTCCATCTCCACTAGCCTCCAGTGTCACTTCCCAGCAAAAATTTCCTCCAGGCTTTTAGGCATCTCACTCCCAGACTGTAATCCAGGCATTAGCCAAGGAAACCTGGGTAATTACCATGCAGATTTCTGGATTGCCTGAGCTATATCCACCTCTGCCTCCCTCTTCCCAAACCCCAGGCTTCTTGGCAGCATCAAATTTCTGCCTCATCCCTCTGTCAGGATATTGTTCCCTGCTTGAACTCCTTCAGAGGTTTCTCTTAAAACCTGGTCAGTTATATTGCATATATTTTATATATCTTGTCCCATTTTTTTTTTTATTGTTTATGGCAGAGAGGTAAGTGTGACACCATTTACTTTATCATGGTTAGAATTGGAAGTCAGCAATTTGCTGTCTCGGTTTCTTTGTTATTTCTTTTTCTTTTTCTTTAAGTTGTAGTTGGACACAATACTTTTATTTATCCATTTTTTCTTATGTGGTGCTGAGGATCAAACCTAGCACCTCGCACGTGCTAGGCGAGTGCTCTACCACTGAGCCACAACTCCAGCCCCTTTGTATTACTTCTTTAGATATTCATTTTAAAAGGAAAAAATCATGGACCATTTTAAGATTATGTCATAGTAAATTTGCTATTCAGTTATGTTTCCCGATTTGTAGACTTTGGATTCCTTTATCCCTTAGCTAGAATATGACACATCTTTATTTTTAGCGGTATCTTTGTTAATATATGAGTGATCCAATTGGCCTGTTCTACTTTGTTGTTCACTTATTAGAAAATAGCTCTTTTGTATTGACTTGATGTGACATTTGTCTCCTGTTGAGAATCTGTTCTAGCTTGACCCTGTTGTCTGGTAAGCATGATCCTGGTCACAGCATATCCTGGCAAAAAAAAAGAACTTCTGTCCTAGGTGACTCCTGAAGTGGCAGCCACTGGAGTTTAATTCTTCTGCCCCTGAATTTTAGTTCCTGTGAATAATCAGCACTTCAGGGGAAGAATGGCAAGTGGGCTGCATTAGTTCCTTGCATCTTGTGAGGACAGGTCATCAGATGCCTTCTTATTGGGCTAGTTTCATGATGGGGATGAATTCTTCTGTGCTTAGCCCTAGGCATCTGAAACTCATTTAATCCTCATCCAGGAGCTTGGCTCCTTTTTTTTTTTTTTTTTTTTTTGGTCATAGATGGACACAATACCTTTATTTATTATTTTTATGTGGTACTGAGGATTGAACCCAGTGCCTCACACATGCTACATAAGTGCTGTACCACTGAGCTACAATCCCAGCCCCGACTTCTTCCATTTTAAATCTATTTCCTCAAGAAGTTCTTAGTGCATTGAGACAGGTACCAGAATAATAGAACAACTCTAAAATGATAAAAAATAGACTGATCACATCCAAAGGACACTACAAGTTGGTAAATTTGGTCTCTTCCTAAGAGAGACTTTGGGTGGCTGATGGTCAAGGATGGGAAGGAATCTTTATTTTCTACTCTTTTTTTTTTTCTTTTGCATCTTGATCCATGGAGTTTAATTCTTCTGGAGTTTAATGTTACTTAAAAAAAAAATGACCATTGACTCATGTATTTGGCTTTTGATCTCTGCTGAAATCTCCTATAATGACAAGAAAGAAATACCTTTTTTAAAGACCTGAAGGACAATGAGAACAAGAGCACAAACAACAGCAATAAAAAAAAAAAAAAAAAAAAAGAAAAAATTGGAGTCTGGAAAGATGGACAAGGAAGTTAAACTGTAAACTAGTTAGCAGAGAAAGCCAACATTTTCCACAGAGCCCCCTAAAGAGCTGGAAAGCAGGGACCATAGATGCATTGCAAAGTGGGAGGTCAATATGAGGCTTAAGAAGGGAAAGTTGGTTGAAATTCTTACAAAACAGATCCCCTGTTCCTACCCTGGCTTCTCACAGTAGGACTGCTGCCCTGCCTTACATCAGAAAGGGTGATCTGGGCTTTCTGGACGAGAGCGCACCAACCAGAGTGGAAAGCTGGGTGTGTAGTACTGAAAACATGGGATTAAATGAAAGTGTCCTTGACACATATGGGGGTGTCAGAGCTTCTTCCCACACCAGGATCTTATATCACAGGTCCTCAGGCTAAAACAGAGTAGACAGTTCTTCCCCAGGGAATCTAAACAGCTCAAGAAAGAAGATGTCAAAGACTCTGACATGATAGCTCAGCCAGACATCCTTACAGTAAAATTCATGGTAGACTTCAAATAGCTGTGTAATTCCTCCTCCTTAAATAGGAGCAGAAACCAAGCATAATCAGATATCTCGCTAAAATAATAATAATAGTAGTAGTAAAAGTAATGATAATAACTATAAAAAATTTGAGTTCATCCAAACCATTGAGAATGAAGATAGAATAAATATACATTCAGATACATAAGATCTCAAAAATTTACCCTCTCGTAACCCTATTCAAACACTTAAGTATAGACCCCAGACAAAAACAAGAGTAAACCAAGATATGGAACATAGGACGTGGATGAATCCCACATGGGACAGAGTCAAAAGTAACAAAGTAATCCTCAGAACAATAGTGAAGAGAAATCTCAGGGTGACAGGTGGTCCTGCAATACCCCATGAGGTACTGGAAGAAATTGGATTAGGTCAGTGGGGCCAGGACAGCCTGTGTTAAGAAAAGAGCACTTACATACCTCTCTTTAGGAGACAGACAATTGGCAGAAAGTTTGGATTAAATTATAACTAAATACATAGAAATAGTAAAATAACAACAGATAAAAGAGAATTTTAGGGAAAACAATGTGGTACAAGAAAGAAAAAGTAGTCTGGGGGGTGTAGCTTAGTGATAGAGTGCCCACTCGCCTACTGGTGCAAGGCCCTAAGTTCCATCCAATAGCACTGCATATTAACTACAACTGCTATTATTTTTTATTATTAACATCATCATCCTAGTGTGATATGACTCATTCAGATATAGCAATTGGAGAGCTATAATAATGTCAACACTAGATATTGATTTCTCTGCAATTATAATTATGTTAACAAGATAGGAAGACAGGATTTTGTAATCTTGTAGTTGCATAGCAGTGAAATTAAGCTGAATTGTCATCCTGCAAACTCAGGTGGGAAATATTATATAATGCCTGAACCTGAAAAATATCCAGAAGTCGAGAAATCACAATACAGACATATCATTTTAACCCAGAGAGGTAAATACCTTAAAAATATTAAGTATACCTCTATAGAGCATAGAGGTCGGGTGATTGCTGTTTTTCATAAAAGCATTGGAATTATTTGGCTTTGAACACTATATAGTTTATGTATAACTATAGTGAAGTGAACTTCTTTAAAAGACCAAAACAAAAGGAGTTATGAAAATGAACAGACTGGGTTTTTAAGGATGAATAGGAGTTCTGTTACTTGAGATATGAAATAGAGTCCCACTTAGGTATTGGCTCTTCTCCCTTGGGTGTTTATGTTAAGAATTTAAGAATTTATGATTTTAAATTATAAATTTAAATTTATAACTTAAAATCATAACCTATGATTATGCTTGGTTATTGTTCTAAAAAAGCATTGAATTGATTTCACAGAGAGGAAAATGAGTTGTCATTGAAATGACCTTTGCAGTCAGGTTTGTTGAGAAGGCAGGATCCTTTCCAAGTCCTTGCCTCAGACTTCCAAAGATTCTTCTTCTAACTGCCATTCTCAGTTCTCAAGAGTCCTTGCAGTTTAGTCCTTTGCCAAGAGTTAGAGAAATTCAGGTGTCTGCAGGGCCCAGAATCCTTAAGGCCAGAAAAAGGGCTTCACTGGCATGTGTGTGTCTTACACAAATCTTGAGTTCGGTTAGTGAGTTTGTCTCTATAAGAGTATATTTATTTGGTATATTTATTACTGAGTTCAACTAGGCTTGTGTATCAGCTAAGATTTGAGCTAAAGTGCTGTGACAGAGACCCAAAAATATGGCAGCTCAAAGAAGACATAAATAGGGTTTTCCCTCATATAATCAGTCTAGAGCTGACATATGGCTGTTTAAATTTAAATCAGTTTAAATTAAAAGTTCATTTCCTCCATTGCACTGGCAGCATTTCAAATGCCGGTGCCATTTGGCTGGAAGCTGCTCAGTTGGATGGCACAGCCAGGCCATTTCTATTCTCTCAGAAAGTTCTTCTACTAGGGCAGTTCTGATCAAGAACTGTGGTCCGGAAAACATTGGGTGGCTGTGGTCTATCTAGAAGGCTCTGCATGGGTCAGCGTTTTTTGTTTTGTTCTGTTTTAATATTATTGCTCTGCCATTCCCTAGGTAAGCATTCATAATTCGTTTTGTGTCACAGCTCCTTTTGGCAGGGTGATGAAACTTTTGAGCCACTTCACAGAGGAATGTTTTTAAATGTACAAGATAAAATGCACAGAATTACAAAGGAAATTTAATTACATTGAAGTACATTGATCAAAGTGCTAAGAAAACAAGTTGTGACATAGTAATGTGCTTAATTCATACATCAAATAGTGATCCAATGGCAAGTCTAGTAACTACTCCAATTTCAAAGTAATGATGAGTATTTGATATTTCAAAGTAATCCACGACAAGTACAATATTGATGTCAAAGTGTCTGTAATTTCTGTTGGTGACAGAGTCATGGGTACTTACTGCTAATATTACTATGGTTTGTTCCCTATGTTATAACTGAAGTAATGCTAAATTTCAGAGAGAGGTTAGTGAAAAGAAAGTTAGTTTTTTTCCCCCCATCCAAATTTATAGACCAGTGGATTCTATTCATGGACCCCTTGGAGAAGTCCCACTAGGTATTGTCAAGGCTGGGTCACCAACTCTACATTCTGGAGTATGGGAAGGAGAAGTGGAGGGCAAATATTTTTCTTTAAAGGGCATCACCCCTGAAAAGTTGCTTATACCCACTGGCTGATAGCAAGTCACATGGCCACAGGGAGCTTGAGCTGGCAGCCTAGCACCTTACTGATAGAAAACTAGGGCTTTGTATCAGTGGAAGGGAGAAGGAAGAATAGCCCTCAGGATAAATAGCAGTCTCTGTCACAGCTTAAATCATTGCTGTGAAATCAAAATAAGAAGTATTTTCCAAAAAAACACATTGTTTACTCTGTCATTTTCAACACAGATATCAACAAGAAGAGTTGTATTCTTTTTAGCTATGGACAGGCCCCGACAATGATCCAGATCCTAAGCCACACAGTGTCTAGGAGAACATATTTGACCTGTATTCCCCAAATTCCACACTCATGCCTTCAGTTGCTGGCAATAGTAAATGATTAGCAAAGAGCCAGCATTTTCACAAACATCCAAAGTGTTTGTCCCTTACTGAAAGCAAACCAAGTGTTACCCTTAGGGAATCAGCAACACATTAGGTGTATGATACTGTTCCTGCTGGCCAGTATTCTGAGTGTGAGAGCATAAAGAGGAGACAGTCTTCTTCCAAACACACAGATCCCTTGAGCCAGTGCTCTTTAAAGTTTAAAATAACAACCCCTTGTGTTGTACAGGCCTTTAACTCTTCGGAGAGCTTTAAGAACCTTTTCTTATTTTACTAAAACTCTCAGCATTTTTTTTTTCTCTTTCTCCTCTTCCCAAGTTAGTTAAATAAATAAGCAATTATGACGCAGCTCCACAGGGCCTGCAGCTTTTAACTTATAAATGTAGGGTTTGAAAAGCAGTGCTTAGAGGCCAAGTTGGTTGGCTTCTGCTGGCAGGAGGGAGTCAGAGCTGTTCCAAACCCAGATAGCACTTAAAGGGCCAGGCAAGACTTTGTGCATGTTCATCTAAATCCAGGGAGACATTTTTTTCTGATGCAACACGTATGTGCTCTGTCTTTTTCTTTAAAGTGCCAGACCGTGAGCTCCTGTGGGGCAAACCCTGGGATCTTCATAGCCCCCACGAAGCCTGGTGCAAGCCTCTTGCACATCCCACGCTTAGACATGTTTGCTGACAAATCATTTCAATTTAAGAGCATTGAAAATGGCCTTTTAAGTAAGCGACATTTTAACATTTGCTGGATTTTTATTTAGTTTTAGGATCACAGTTATTGGTGCTATTTTCTTTTTTGGTCACCCCTCCCCCAATCCATCTCTAGTTTTAAAATGTGATTCACTAGGAAAATATGATTCCATTAATTGAATTCATTTGAGAGCCAACTTTTCAGGAACCCATCTATTTCTGTAAAGTGAGATCTATGCATAAACGTACTACTTGGTGCCAGCACTCAAATTTTCCCTGACTCAGTTGCTCCAGTGAGAGTTCAGACATCTTCCCATAAAATCAGGCAGGCATACTTGAGAGGGTTGTCTGCTGGGTCTTGTGATTCAGCCCAGGATCCTGATAGCATCTTGGTTGGGTGATATAAATAGGCTAGGATTTGCCTGTGGCTATTTTTGTAAGGGAAGCTTTCTAAGTTGATTTCTTTGAAACCAGGAAGACTTCCTTCCTCTAGCTTCCCATTTTCTGGATGATCTTTTCTTTATTCTGCCCACCTGTCTGTCTTTTTCCCCTCCCCCAGCCAGCTGGTGTCTGCAGAAATTAGAAGGAAGGTATGTGCCTACCTGAAATCATATATCTTCACCCCCTTTCAAGATCATCTTTCTCAGTCTGACCCAAAAATGGCACCCCACCCCTCAGGCCATAGGCTCTGAGGAGCCAGCTGCCCTGTCTGAAATAGATGACCATCAGCCCTCCAGCAGAACAATTCCCTACATCCATACTTGAATAAATACTTTTCCATTTGCCTCTTGTCTTGGTGAGCTTGCCCCTGCACCAAGTTGAAACAAACAAACAAATGTCTGATTTACAGCTACTGAGCCAAACTGCCTTATTTGAGATTCCTTCTTTTCTACTCCAGTGCAGCACCACTAGACGCCTAGTCCCCACACCCAGGGCGCCTGCTCAGGCCTTCAGGGAGGGGATCCTGCCCACCAGTGCCCTGCCATTGGCCCACACAGTTGGCAAGCTCTCAGTGAGGAAAGGCCCTTGGAGGACCACCTTCTTTTACCTCCTTTCCCCAGGTTTTCATACTGCAAACAACACATTCTTTATAGGAAACAAAAACTGACTCTACTCTCTTTCCACCTTGTATTTTTTTGACCACACTGTTCTTGGCAGTTGGACTTCTAAGCTTGGGGTAGGATTTATGGCTTAAAGTGTAAATATTTAAGTTGCTTGGCAATATGCCATTTGGAGCCTTTGTTCCTCAGGGTGATTGGCCAGTGTCTGTGACTTTACCCATGTAGTGGCCTCCAGTGTCTCCTTCAATTTGCTTCTCAGAGGTTCCCCTGCCCCATTTCTGTCCCCAGCCAGCCTGACTGCTGAAACCCTTCCTCCCTTCCTGGACTGAGCACTAGAAGTGAAAGAGACCATTCCCAGGCTGAGTAAGTATCCCAGAGCCTCGTGCTTCAGCTGGCCAAAGTGGACCACAAAATCAGGTCCATCCATGCTCTGAACTTTGGTGCTGCCCTTATCCAGATAGATCTATAAAGATCAAATGAGGTGATATATTAAGAGTTAATGATTTATGAAAGGGGAAGAGCATAAGCAGCAAGAATAAAGCCATACAGTAGCTGCCACTGTATGGGCACCCACTAGATACCAGACACTGTGGTTAGAGCTCTGTATGAACTGTCTCATTTAATCCTGACAGCTATTTTTAAAGTATTGGTATGCCTGTTTTATAGATAAGGAAGATAAGGTTCAAAAAGATGAGGCATTGAGCCCAAATCTAGGGAATGTGGTAGAGTCAAGATTTGAGGCTGGCAGTATGATTTTGAAACCCATGTTGTCTCATCTATGGACCAAATGGTTTTTCTTCCCATTGCAGGATTTGCAAGAGAAGCATAATTAACTTTAAAGGTGGCCGTTTACGATTCTTTTCTTTAAAATACTTACTTTGCCTCCCATTTTTAGATCAGCAAGCAGTTTCCTGAGCTCAGGCTTTATTCCCTTCAGCAGAAGAAACTCAGCAATTTTCACACTAGGAGAGGGACAGATGTTCCAGGAAATGCCACCCACACACATACACACACGCCCCATCATATTCTGACTGCATATGTTAGCCAGCCCAATGGTGACTCTGTCATATAGACCACTACATGTCATGTCTGAAACTCATAAAATGCCCGCTGCCTTTCTTTCTGTTGTTGATACTGGCCTGTTGTACATAGGCAATTGAATCAGCTCTGCTTTTATAAGCCTTGGTGTAACTAGATGTTGAAAAGACAGAACTAGCATTATGGCTCATCATAATATGCTTATTTGGTGGCATAGGAATGAGCACATCATTGAAGAGGACTTAGAGGAGAGGGAAACGTGTGCTTTGGGGCAGCCCTCATGGGAGAGAAGAATTTGGTGTGGGTAGCTATCATCCTATATGGGGAGAAAGAGAAGAATGCTACAAACAAGAACTAGCCAAGTGTTTTGAAAGGCCAAGCTCCCAGGAGGGACACTTCATTTTTAATTTAAGTCACATGATCAGACTTACCACTTTTTATAACTGAGAAAGGGTATTGGTGTTTTGCTTACTACATCTTACCTGTGTATTTGTATACACTGTCCTAGGGGTGATGAGAGAATCTAAAATACATGAGCACAGGCCTTGTTGTGTATATTTGTACACACGTGCTAAGATTCACAGACATCAAAAGTTTATGCACTCAAAAAAGAGTCACTTTCACCATCTGTAAATTTTTAAAAAAATTTTTTTAGCTGTAGTTGGACACAGTACCTTTATTTTTATGTGCTGCTGAGGATCGAACTCAGTGCCTTCAAAAATATTTTTAAGTGTGTAAGATGGGCGCTTTTTCTCAAGGAGCTTATGGTTTAATGGGGGAATAAGACAATAAATTATCTTGCATGGTTAAGATGGTTCAGACCATAAGAGAAGTTGAGAAAAAAAGAATAATCTAGTGGTTAGAGCCAGCATGGAACCCTGCTGGATGTGGGAAACCCGAGCCACTTATGGTAGAGTAGCTTCTGCAGTGAGATTGTGGAGTGTGGAGTAGCCTGAGCACAGGCAGGAGCAGGAAGCACACTCTCTCTAAATGTATCTCTTGTTTGTTTGTCCTTAAGGATAGACACAGTTCCTAAACTGATGTTTGTTGAGCAGTGCCATTGTGTCACTATCATGTTAGGGGCTGGGGATCCTGAGATGGGAAGAATACCTCCCCACATTCACGTAAAGAATATGTACAGATAGCAAATAAGCAGCAAAAAGATCAACATCCCATGTCATCAGGGATAGCAAATTAAAACAACAATGAGATACCACTCTTAGGAGGGCCAGAATCCAACACGGGCACCACCAAATGTTGGGGAGGATATAGGGCAACAGGAACTCTCATCTACTATTAGCAGGAATGCAAAACAGTACAGCTGGTTTGGAAGACAGTTTGGCAGTCCCTTACCAAGCCAAACCTACCTTTACCAGACAGCCCAGCAGTTTCACTCCTTTGGATTTGTTCCAAAGAGTTAAAAACTTAGACCCACACAAAAACCTGCACTTTGTATTTATGGCCTTAATGAAACTGCTAAAATCTGGACTCAAACAAGATGTCCTACTGGGGTCTGAGATGTGACTCAATAGTAGAGCATGTGCTTAGCGTGCACAAGGCCTCAGCACAAGTGATTGAATGAATGTTCCTAGGTGGGAAAAGGGATAAATTGTGATGCATCCAGACAGTGGAATGATTCTGTGAAAAATGTGAGGTATCAAGCTATGAAAAGATACAGAGAAACTTCAGATGCACATTACTAAGTAAAAGAAACTAATCCAAAAAGGTTACATACTGTATAATTCCAACCATATGATATTCTGGAAAAGGAAAAATTATGGAGACAGTAAAAGGATTAGTGGTTGCCAGAGGTTAGTGGGGAGGAAGGGATGAATAGGCAGAGCACAGGCCATTTTTAGGACAGTGAATTAAAAAATAAACGCAAAGCCTAGGTCCCTGTCCTCAAGGATCTCTGGTCCAGCTAGGGAGACCCACTGAGAGGGAAGAGTCTAGACCTTTCCTTTTAGCCCAGAGAAAGCCAGAGGGTTTCACCAGAGGAAGAGGCACCTCTTACGGTATGACAGGAAAGAGCCAGAAAGAGAAAGCAGGAAGAACATTCCAGTCCATGAAAACAGTATATGGAGAAAGGCCCAGGTATGAGAGAAAGGAAGAGAAACCATCTGTAGCTTGAAAGCTGCTCACAGATCTGCGAGGGATGGGCTGAGATACTGGGGCACAGGCAGGGCTGTGCCCCCCACAAGGCTCTGTCAGCAGCATGAAGTGTCGACTGGACATTGAGAGCCATGGGGAGAGTCAACACATTTTGGGAAGAGTGGTTGATCAGGTTCCTGCTTTAGAAAGGTGGCTGCAGGAGTCGGGGTGTGTTACTCAAGGATAGATCATGTTCTTAGCAAACTTGAGGCCCTGAGATCCATCCCCGGCACCAACCCCACCTCACCCCACAAAAGAAGAAAGAAAAATGGTCTTAGTGTGGAGGACATGATCAGGTGGGCTCAAGGATTCCGGGTCAGCAGTGGTCTGGCAAAGAAGAGACTTTAGGAAGTAGACAAGCTGAAGCAATACAGAAGTTAAACTCTTCAGACCCTGGGGATTGGTGGGATGGAAGGTGGGGAGAAGGAATGGCCTGTGGTGCTGGGTTCTGGTTCATGTGGGATGGGGGAGGAGGATTGCTGGAGAGGAAGAGTAGGTTATAAAGCTAGAAGGTCATTTAGAACTGTGCTGTCAGGATATTGAAGGCCAAGGTCAGGGCTATACTAAAAAAACCCTGGGCAGGCGCTAATCCCCCTTAGCTGTGGCTCTTTCCTTTGCCGTTACCACTTTGGGAAAGCTGGTATATAGCTGGACATATGGGAGTTGTTATGTTCTAGAATTTGACAGCTTTTGCATCCTCAAAGCAGCCCATACACAAATAGGATCAGAGCTTGAAGCACAGGGAAAAACTTGATATGAGCCTAAAAGCCAGTGTAGTTAATTAAGAGAACTGCTTTCATTGGACTTTACCAATCATTTCTTAAAGAACTGAATTTAAATGTTAAAAGTAAACATTGGAAACGGTCTCAATTTCTCTTGACTCCAAATTTCTCATCTGGCAAATGGAGAAAGAACTCTTATCTTAAGGATTCCTCCCAGCTCTGCAATTCTAATCTAATACAACTTTTCATCAAGATTTTTAAAAAACCACAACTTATATAAATAAACACTGAAAATAACACTATCCTTTATTGAGTTTCAAACATTTTTTAACCCAAATTTTAATTTTGAAACTCCAATTTGCCAAATTCCCCAGAGTGCAAATCTCTTGACCAGTGAGTTGCTTTTTTTGTTTTGTTTTGTTGTCTTCATAGATGTACTGAGGGTAATGATGTCCATCTCATTTGCTTTTATTTGAAAATAGTGTAGTCTCTAAAGTTCTGACTTTCTTTCTTTTAAAAAAATAAAGTGAAAAAGGGAAATCAAGTTCCATGTTTATAGCCATAAGTTTCCTGATACTAAGACAAACTAACACCTATCATGTGTCACATGAAGAACACAGGTACTATTAAAATTTTCATTTTAACAAGGAAATAAATAGGTGATAGTAATTATTTCAGACACTGTTTTCTTGTGGAAATTTTCTGATAGCAAATTTTACTGATGCTTATCTGATGCTACTCTTAGGATGGACTTGGAAAGCAGCAGCAGCCAGTTCCTTTCTCCATTCACAGGGGCAAGACAGGTCTAAGCTGTCTGATGGTCATGCTCTCCATATTGTTTGCTGCCATAACTGAAAACCAGCTAAGGATTTTTATACTACTTTAAACATCTTTTGTTTCAACCCAAATTGTCTTCACTTTCTCCTTCCCCTCCCCACTTGCAGATAATGAGGCATTTGGGGTGACATCTTACAATGGAAATAACTTCAAAACCAATTCTTACAGCTTGAGGCTGGGCTGGTCTTGCAGCAAGGGAAAGAGAGAACCTTTTCAATACCCAAATGGCAGCAATGTATTTAAGACTTTTGCACATAAACGCAATTAATTGTCACAAGAAACTTGTGAGACAGGGAAACAGGCTTAGACAAATTTAGTAA
This sequence comes from Ictidomys tridecemlineatus, assembly GCF_052094955.1. NCBI lineage: Eukaryota > Metazoa > Chordata > Mammalia > Rodentia > Sciuridae > Ictidomys > Ictidomys tridecemlineatus. Next base: position 39,835,106 of record NC_135492.1, on the reverse strand, counting down.
ATGTCCCTGGAGTTGCACAGCTAAAGATTAGGGCTGAGCTGAGATTGGAACCCAGTTCTCTCAGACCCCACCCCCATCTTCAAGTCAACATGCTGCTCTACCATAATTGGGTGACCTCTTGTTAAAATTCCCATTCCAGAGACTGGGGCACACTCACTGGCAGAACCTAGCCTGTGCCATGCCCTGGATTTGATCCCCAACATCCCCCTCAAAAAAATTTTTTCTGCAGCAATATTGTAGTAGAGAGCTAGAATCTCTAAAATGCCACTGTCTGTCTTTTGTTTATTTGATCAGTAAACAAGTGGAGTTGTTTTTCCTCAGAGGGAATTAAAGAGCTATAATCCATATAAAGCTTTTGGCATACAGTTTAGCAGTAAGGCCTTGCTAACCGGTAGCTAATCTGACTCTAATAATGGCTGCTGTACCAGGCACCGGACCAGATGGGCTGGGACAGTAGGAGTTGGGAAGGCTCCTCCTGGCCCTGGAGTTGCTCACAAACAGCAGAGGGAATGGCGAGCAGCAAACAATGAGCCTGTGGGGAAAAAGGGGGCCTGAGCAGATAGCCTCTGTGTTCCTGAGCATGCCTGTCATCTGGCAGCACCTGTCATGTTCTGCCTGACACACTTGGTCGGTGATATTATTTATGGATCTGGCCCTCAGTTATCAGTAGCAAGCCATGTGTTTGAAAAGTGATCTTTTTTTTTAATCCTTTGTAAAAATATGCACATTAAATAATTTTAAAAGTCAGCTTTTGGTAGGGGCCTGTACCTTCTTCTACCTCACATTCTGCCTGTGCCCATCCCTGAGATTTAGGCAGAGTCAGCATGAGTCCTCTTCTCGAGGCCTCTGTGTGCAAGCTGAAACAGACTCCAGCAGTGGAGGTTGCCTGTTGGCATAAGGGGCAGCTGTTGCTCCAGGACACACCTGGGGTTTGAGAAGGAGAAGGGCAGAGTAGACATTATAGACTGTTGGCTGCCCAGTTTTCTTTTCTATGACCTTGACTATGGTAAAAATGCCTGCCTGAAGGCATTGATGGTGAGCAATCCCTACAGATACTGGAGAGCAGCATGTTTTCTCACATTCTTTACAGATGCTGGTCGCTTAGCGCCTCACTTTGCTGAGGCTGGCTTTGAAGTTGCAATCCTCCTGTCTTAGCCTTGAGGAAGCTTTGTGGGGAATTTTTCATATATTTGGCAGCTCTAAATCACTGCTGCTGACAATAAAGTAGATAAAGAGCCCTGCAAGGAGTCAGCATATCTGTTTTATGGCATTGCTGGTGGGAAGTCCCTACAGATGCTGGAGCATAAGCTAACAGGTGTGAAAAATTTCACATATGCAAAGAGCTAACCAGAAGTCAATTGTCATTAGTAATGAGGAGGTGGGAAGGATGCCCGAGAGTGCCAACCATATACTCTGGACGCTGACCAGGAAACCAGGGTGTGCCTGAGACCTGCACAGGAGAGGGTGGCTCATGCCAAATCTGCAAGGATGGGCATAGGGAAAATTCGAGGTAGAAGAGGGTAGGGGGCCCCTGCCAAAACCTGACTTATTTCTATTTTTTTAAATTCGTTTTTAGTTATGCATGACAGTAGAATGTATTTTCACATATTATACATACATGGAGTATAACTTCCCATTTTTGTGGTTGTAGGTGATGTGGAGTTACACTGGTCCTGTATTCATATATGAACACAGGAAATTTATGTCCGATTCATTCTACTGTCTTTCCCATTCTCATACCCCACCTCCCTTTACCCACTTCCCCTTGTCCAATCTGGTGAACCTCAATTGCCTCACCCCCAGGTGAGTCAGCATCTGCATATCACACAGAACATTTGGCCTTTGGTTTTTTTGGGGGGACTGGCTCATTTCACTTAGCATGATAGTCTGCAGTTCTATCCGTTTACCAGCAGATGCCATAATTCCATTCTTCTCTACAGCTAATATTCCATTGTGTGTATATATACCATATTTTATTTGTCCATTCATCTGTTGAAGGGCACCTAGGCTCGTTCAATAGCTTAGCTATTAAGAATTTAGCTTTTGTAAACATTAATATGGCTATGTCAGTATAGTATGCTGATTTTAAGTCCTTTGGATACAAACCAAGGAGTGGAATAGCTGGATGGTTCCATTCCAAGTTTTCTGAGGAATCTCCATACTGCTTTCCAGAATGATTACACTAATTTGCAGTCCAACCAGCAATGTATGAGTGTACCTTTTCTCCCACATCCTCACCAACATTTACTGTTACTTGTATTCTTGATAATCACCATTTTGACTGGAGTGAGATAAAATCTCAAGTGTAGTTTTAATTTTCATTTCTCTAATTGCTAGTGATTAAAAAAACATTTTTTAATATGTTTGTTGACCAGTCATATTTCTTCTATGAAGTATATGTTCAGTTCCTTTGCCCATTTATTGATTGGGTTATTTGTTGGGGTTTTTTTGTTTGTTTTTATTTTTTGGTGTTAAGTTTTTGAGTTCTTCGTATATCCAGCAGATCAATGCTCTATCTGAGGTGCAGTTGGCAAAGATTTTTTTTCCCATTCTTTAGACTCCATTTTCACTATCTCAGTTGTTTTCTTTGCTGTGAAGAAACTACAAAAAGCTGACTTTTAAAATTATTCAATTTGGATGTTTTCAGGAAGGGGAAAAAAAAGAGAATGCAAGAGGCTTGAGGCCACTTGACCTGCAGGTGGCAGGCTGGGGCTCAACCTCAGACCTGTTTGATTCTAGGTCCAGAGTTGTCTATTAAATTTGTGGAAAGGAACCTTCAAACGCTTTTAGTATACCAAATTCCTTGGCATGGATCTTCACTAATACCCTACCAGGTAACTACAGTTCTTATCCTTATCTTGTAGTGAGGACACTGAGAGTATAAGTGATTTGCCCCCAGGTCATCAGCTAATGAATGTCGGGACCAGGGTTCCACTTCAGATCTGCCCTTGACCCAGCATGTCAGCATTATTCTGGAAAGGAGGAGATTTTTATGTCCTCCTGGTCAATTTGCCTGCATCTATCCTGTTATCTTCTGTCAGAAAACACACAGACTGGCAAATATCCTTGTTTGAGCGTTGGGAACTCTGACGTCCTAAAGTCAGAGTGCTGTATGTTTGGAACCCAACCCCAACTCCTGCCTTCTCTCCTTTCTCTGAACTAAAGTAACCTGCATGATGCTCCTGTGCTTGGTGAGAGATCCTGGGGGAATTCCTGAAGAGGCTCATGATTTATAATCAGACGGATAGATGAGCCTCCTGATGTTCATAGTTCTGCAGGGTGACTGAGTGAACCACCAGGGGTTGGGTAACACCACTAAGATGTTTTTCCTGGGAGAAGCCACACAGAGCTGGGAAGGGCTTAGAGCATGAGTTGTGCCCCAAGGCAACGAACTAATCATTCACGGAATTTAGACTCAACTTCTAATGTTCATTTATATAGTGGTGCACCCAAGTTTAAAAGCTTTTTACTGGGCAGTTCCATATGACTGAATAATCAATTCAAGCAAACCAAAATCTTCAGACCAGCCTTTTGAATGTTCCCTGTGTGTCTCCTACTCCAGGCCTGGGTTTCCAGGAGCCTGTGGCTGTGTGCAAAACATAAGTATACAGGCTATTTGCACTTGGCGTTTGAAGGTCCCTTTTCACAAATCAATAGACAGCTTTGGATCTAGAATAAAACAGGTCTGAGGTTGAACCTGAGCCTACCACCTGCCAACCATGCAGCGTAAAGCCTGGTGCTTTTCCACGCTCAGCCATCTTTGTTCATCTCTAAAGCATGCACACTGATTCCTTGTAGAGCTTTTAAGAGGAGCTAATGAGCTAGTGTGTCTTATATGGTGCCTTGTAAATGTGGATGGCATGATTTTGTGCATGAAATGCTCCCTTGAGTGCTTAAAATTCAATCCAACCCATCATTCCTGAGCACTCCCACAGGTCACAGGGATCAACCTGAAGTCATGATGATTGTCTTGTAAATGTTTGTTCCATCAACTAAAATAAGTACCTTTCTCTCTCGCTCATGGGATGGGTGAGAAGAGGGAATGTTCAGTTTTATTAAAGTGATCTTCATAATATCCTAAGCAGGAGACTGTTTCTCCCTCTATCTTGGTGACTCAGTAGACGCAAGGTGCCTCCTTTTTTCCAGCCTGTCACTAGACTTGAAGAGAGGAAGGGGGAGGATTCTTTTTAGTTTTGAACAAATGTGGGATTCATACTAGAGGCAAGCCAGTTTTCTGGGCTGGGGAAAAGTGCACCAAAGTGTCCTGGCTAGTTTATGCTGCCACTCCTCAGGGAGCCCTAAATGTTGATTTGCCTCTGGGAGGGCCAGGGTTTCACTGAAACCTGATTTACAGTGGTGCTCTGGTGCTGATTTCCTTTCACATACTCTAAAAGAAGTGCTCTGGTGCTATTGGCAATGAGCAAGCAACAAAGGTTTTAAACCGTCAGCTCTGGAAACACACTTGATCTCTGATTACAGCCAAAACAGCAGTTGCTAAATCCAGCTAACATGGAAAAACTGGGGGAAAAGGGGAGAAAATCAACCAAGTCATAGCGAGGGACAGGCAAAGGAGGCCTGGATTGGGCGTGCAGTACTGCACAGTCTTCTGATTCCCTTGGTTCAGGCTCAGGCTCTGGCATTTTACCATCCCTGGCCCCATCCCACAGCCCTTTCTTTTCTAGGGCCATAAGCACTATACATGTTGACACTAGCTGTGGGAACTCTGTGATTTAAAGTTGAGTTGAAAGGACTGCTTTTATCATTTCAAGTATGCAGCCCCAGGCCAAAACAGACAACACAATTTTTAAAAGTCTCAGTTCAAAGCAGCTTGAAGCATTCTGTTTTCCTCTCATGGACATCTCCATCAGAGGAACCCGCATCCCTCCCCTGTTCTGTATGCCCCTTCTTCTGAGTGCCTGACATGCTCCCCTTTGCAGAGCTGAGCTGTCCCTTTGAAGCCCAGAAGATGCCTCTGGCCACCAGCAGAGATGCCCCTTCCACTGTGACTAACACCAAGAAACCCAATGTGGGCTTTTCCTTCAACTGTGGCATATTGTAGAAACACAGAAGTACCAAACAAAATGGTGGCAGCAGCTTCATGTTTCTCAGAAAAGCAGAGGAATTTAGTAAAGAATGGAGGGTCTGTTTTTAGTGCACTAATGAATACCAGGCATTCCAGGTCTATAGCAGATCCACCGCTATCCTGTCATCTCACAGATGATTAAGAGCATGACCCTTTATCAGCAAGCAAACGTTTAAATCGGCAACAAGCATCATATATCCTGATATTCTGTAGCTGCTTAGAACTTGGTTTGAAATTTAAGAGTATTTATTTATCTGTTCAAATCTTATATTAGTTATTTCCGTAGAAACAAAGTGCCCATCTTCTTTAGGCTTAGTGATTAACTTTACTCATGAGATTCACTGTAAATAGTGTGTTTTTTAAATGTGTTTTATGTTTTGTTTTTGTGCCTTTGTCCTTGTATTAGATAGATACACACACTTTTGGCTGATTGATGTAGCATCTTTTATACATCCAGCATTACTTTGTAGTCCTAACCATTTTGAAATCAGGAAACCATCACATACTGGAAAAAATAGGTAGCTTTTTAGAGATTCTATGTCTCTCTTGGGATTACTTCAGGGTATAAGGTGTTATTGTGATGGGTAACTGGACTTAGTAAACTACAAAATGTTGTGCTGAGGGGCTGGGTTGTGGCTAAGTGGTAGAGTTCTCACCTGGCACGTGTGAGGCACTGGGTTCGATCCTCAGCACCATATAATGATAAGTAAATAAATCTACAACTAAAAATATATTTTAAAATATTCATGCTTATAGAAATATGATCACTGCTGTTCTATCTCCCAAATTCAAAGGCAAAATATGAGGTTCTGCTTGATCTATAACCTTCATCAAGAACTCTTGCCAGAGTAGAATTCTGGCTATGCTTGTAAGTTGCTAACTTTTATAAACAGATTGTTAATTTCGATTATGTATTTTTCAAATTGGTTATTCATGTATAGTGGTTATATGTCCAACAACATTCTTGAACATTTTTATTAGTTTTTATAGTTTGTCTGAAAACTCTAATTTCCCATGTTGACGGTCACATCTTCTGCAAATAATAGTCTTTGTTCCTCTTTTCTGTATACCTCATTTCCTTTTGTTTTTTGGTTTTATTACATTGTCTAAGGCTACCAAAATAATGTTGATTTGATCCACTATTGCAGATACCTTAAACTGTGCCAGACTTTACTGAGAATGTGTCTGAAGTTTTACCATTTGCCATTCATCTACTGTAGGTTTCATGAAGTTAAGGAAGCCTCTCCCATTTGTTATAGATCTTCTATTTTATTAAAATTTTGAGTGTTTGTTTAAAAAAAACTTCCTGCATCTCCTGAGAAGTTCCAAGATCTTATTCTCTTATAAAAACTAATAGTGTGGTATGTTAAATTACTAGATCTTTTTCTAATGTTGAACTGTCTTTGTACTTCTGAGATGACTCCATTTGCTTCTACCTGTCCCAGGGTAACTATTTCATGCCATAGTTAAGAATTTGCATTCCCGGGAACTCATAGGACATCAGCCACATGATCATATCGTGGAACTGATGGATAAGATCAAGGGCTTTAGAATTATACCCTTAAAAATGAGTAGCCCTCTATTTTTTTTCTTCACCTGGGACCTTCCTAGTGGTGATGCTCTGGGTCTCATCTGTGGCAGGCTGTCTGGCAGAGGGCGCCCCCCACATCATCTTGATGGCAATAGGAAGGGATACAGATGAAGGGATAAGGAAGTTAGATTTGGGTCCTAGAAAGGCTGAGGTCGCTCTGTGACCATCAGCCACTTTCAGGCACCTGGCTTTGTGTCCTTTTGCTCTTTGGTCCTCTTGTCCCTGTTTCACTATCCTTTCCTGATGAGACGGGGGAGCCCAGGTGCTTCTCTCTTACTTCTTCCTACTAAGTTGGAGAGTATGTGTGTGCTGAGGGAAGGGGTTTTTCTCCCTGGAGCAGGTGTGTCCTTGGCTTTTGTGAACAGGCCCGGGGATATCAGCTGGGGGTGGGTGGGTTAAAAACAGGCCTGAGAACTGGATGACCCACACAGAGAGGGCCAGCACAGATGTGTTGTAACACCCTTCCCACCTCAGCAGACGTGACTAAACAAACTGTCGGCTTTGAACAATTCATGCATTTGTCAGAGCAGCTTGCAGAGGGAGCAAGGCCCTGCACGCAGCAGCACGTTCTCATTGGTTCTGGGAAGAGAAAAACCCTTGCTGTCCTGTGTTTGCTGCTGTCTGTATTGGGTGATTAACTTCAGGAAGTGTGACTTTTCAAATTTAAAGGGCCATAGTGACCTACCTGAGCTGTGTCTTGCAGAGACCCCCCTCTTGCCGGTTTTCAAGAAACTTGGATGCTGAACTGGGAGGTCATGATTTACCTTAGCTGAAAAGAGAAATGTGAGGGAAAAAAAACAACTTGATTCCCAGCTACACCCAGCCAGGACCTTGGTATGAAATGTGCCTCTGAAGCTCTGCTGTCCCCGAGTCCCTGAATCCATCAGCGCCTCCACTCAGCTGGGATATTTCTTTCTTTGTTCTTAGTAGCAAAAAACAATTCTTTGCCCTGATTTTACTCTTGAAAATGAGGAATGCCTTCCTCCCCATGCCAGGGCCTTGGTTGAATGTCTCCTCCCTGCAGGACTGTGCAGTTGGCAGGGTGGGCATATGCCCCTTGGCTGTTCACAGGGAGGCCCTGTACAGGGCAGTGCTGGGTCTGCCTGTGCACTGAGCTAATGGGTTTAGAGTCGAGACTGAAACCCAACTGTCCTGCCCTAGCAATGCTGCCTTGGGGACTGTGCAGGATACCCCACCAAGGCAGAGGCCTGGAGGAAGGTGAGGAAGAGTGTGACTGTGGGACACAAGGACCCTGTTCATTAACCCAAGAGGTAAAGGCACCAAGGAACAGGAGAGATCTTGCTCTGACCTCATGCTTGGCACTTGAATCTGTTTATGAATGAACTGGGGTGCAGCCTGCCTGGCAGGCAGAGCCCCTTCCTCGGAGGTCTGCCCTATGTGCCAGTCGGTGGCTGGCTGGCTCTAAGGGGACTTACCTGTTTGTAATTTTGCATGTCCAAGGAGTAAGCATATGGTCTGAAAGTCTGCATGTTGACTTTCCCTAACCTCTGTCCTAACAACATAGCATAAAGATAGTCTAGTGATAACCACAGCAGCTAACGTTAATTGAGTGTGTTCAGTGTGCCAAGCACTGTTCTACACACTTTATTGCTTTGTGTAGTCTTTCCCAGACTCATCCCTGAGAAAGCAATCACTCATCTAGACTTAGAGACTAAAAGTTGCATTTTATACCAAGCCGCCAACCAGTCCGACCGGCCTCCCCCAGCCATTGCAGGGTCAGATTTCTTGCCCTCCACAGGTGCTTGAAATTCAAAGCTGTAAGAAGAAAATTTACATCCTGTGCTTCAGAGCTAAGTGAGCAAGCTTGTTCTTTTACCAGCTCATTCCACAAGCATTTGTTGAGCATGATTTATTGCTTTATGCAGGACTTGGGATTCACCAAGCACGTATTAGTACTAAGCACCTTGTGAGACGCTACTACTGACCCAAAGCTCAGGCACCAGCTCAGATGTGGAGGCACCACAACACCCCATCCACAATGAGTAAACCAGAGTGCAGTGCACTAGGGCCCAAACAAAGGAGGAAGGAGGACAGACAGCAGAGTCTGAAGGAAGAGTTGGAGTTGCTCTGGGAGATGGAATCAGTTAGTGATGGAGAACAGGAGCTGCTGTCCCAAGAGACGAGGGTAATGACAGCACAGTCTGCCTGGGTGGGGTGGAGGGATCTAGTGATGTGTGCAGCGTGGACAGCACAGTGGTCAGGACAAAACCGACATGCAGTCAGCATTCAGTCATGGGGTAGGGGGCTGGGCTTGCTCATGTCTTTGTTGCACCCCTCCCCCACCTGGGGTTCCTTCCCTGCATACACGCTGCCAACCTGGAGAGGGGTAGGCTAGGCCAAGTGGGGTGGCTAGAGGAAAGGACCAGAGACCAGAATACCCTGAGGGGAACTTTTGGGCAGAGAGCAGGGAGCAGAGACTATTGTGGTGATGCAAGGCGTTTATCTGGCGCTACTGCCATCCTGGGTCTGAAAACTGCCCCTGGGGTTGAGAGGCTGGTTGGCTGGAGCTTTTTCAAGGTGGTGGAGCTGTTTATCCCAGCCTTCTTTTCCGGCTGACTTTCATCATCACCCTAAGTGTTCATTTAAATTCAGCAAGGCCAGTGCCAAGGAAAACAAAGAAAATGATCTTAGTGGTTATTTATATTGTAAACCTCTTCTGCAGTGATTTTTCTTCTCAGTCCAGCTTGCAATCATTTATGAAGAAAGATAAAGTGACTTTTAAGTGTGATTTTTAAAGAACAGCTCTTGCTTTCTGTTATTCTCCCATTTGGGTTTGATGCTGCTCACAACATGAACTTCTGTTTACCTTCCTCTCAGCGCAGTTTGGGACCCCTGAGAAAAATCTCTACTCTACAGACAGTCAGTTGTTGCAGACAGAAAAGCAGAGGTCTCTTTTCTGAAATGACTAAAAAACTGTCATTAACCACTGTTTTCTGAGAAGTTCGAATGGATGGGAGGAAATCCACACAGCTGATTCTTTAAAGATGTTATTTTTTGAAGCCACAGTTCTTTTTTTTTTTTTTTTTTTTTTTTTTGCTCTTAACTAAAATGTAGCCTTCTGAGCTCAGAGTCTGTTGTTTATCAATTTAACAAAGAAAAAGGGAAGTGAAAGAAACTGGAAGCAGAAAAGTAGTTTGTTTATAAAAATGGTGTTTAAAAAAATATTTATCAAGGGAAATAACTAGCCTTTCTTTTTTTGCTTTTGACAATGTAAGTTTTGGCCAGTTTTTAAAACTGGGAGCTCATCTTGAAGCCCGAGTTTCCCACCATCAGAAATACACAGCCAAGAAGGAAAAGTTGGGAACCTTGACGCTTCTGTCTGGAAAAGTACTGCCCAGGGGCGTGGGCACCGTGGGCTCCTCTTCCCCAGGCAGAAGCTCATCCAGCTGGCATGATGGGGCCCTTCAGCCCTGACCTCAGCCTTGTCCACCTACTGAGGTGTTCAGTCTGAGCAAGACAGGAGGGTGACACTCCAGCCACTCTAGTGAAAAACCCCCAGAGCCTTAGCGCTGTGCCCCACTGCTGTCAGTCAGACCATTCTGATTCTGTGGTAGCAGCAGATGCCCAGAAAGTGAGGTCTCTATGTTTAGGCCTGGGCACGGAGTTGCCAAGGTAAAGAAAGACACCATCAGTGTGGCCACAGAATGCTGTTGGTCTTGGAACCGATGCCCAAAGCATCCGTCCTTACAGGGTCTGTTCACAGGCAGGCCCTTGTGTCGCCCCGTGGGTTAGGTGCCTTCAAGGCAGCTCCTAACAGCCCAGGCAGTTTGGAAGGCAGCAGGAGCCCTTCCTGGATGACTGACTCTCATGTGGGTGGCTACGTGCTGCCAGGCAGGGGCCGCTTGCCCTGCCTTCCTCTGTTGTACTGAAGGGAGCTGCCTGCATTCTTGGTTAACAGGACATGTCACAGAGTCTTTATGGCCCAGCCATGTCCACTGGCTCATCTTCTCTTGCGCAGATGTCACTTGGGCCAAAGTGAGAAGCTACTCCCTCCTGGCTGAGCCTTCTGGGCCTGTTGACAACTTGGCAGCAGTTAGTATTTCTCTACCTTGGGACCCCAGAGCTTGCCTTCCACACCTGAGAAGGTCGGCTCCACTCAGCAGCTTTTTCCAAGGCTTAGTCCATTTGCACATTCCTGTCTCAGGCTCATGGAGGCCCAGTCCCCACCCAGAATCTTCTCTGACTTTATTTTTATTGCTTTCTGTACAGAGCCTCTCCTTGAGCTGGCATTCAGTTCCCATACTGCACATTCTTGCCCCAACTCTGCCAAGTAGTCCCTTCCTTCTATCCCCTTGTGCATTACTTCCTCCTAGACATTCTGTTTGGGGACCTTCCCAGAGGCCATGTTGGCATTTCTACTGGAAGATTCCATCCTTCAGAGCCTAAATCAGACTGCCCCCTGCAGAACCTTAGCTAAGGACCAAGCTACCCACTGTATCCTCTCTGTGTCCAAGCATGGATACCCTGCCACGCATTATCCAAGTGCCCCTTAACTCTCCTGGTTCAACTGAAGACTTGCAGAAGGATTCATCTTTTTCTTCCAGTGACACCTAGCTAACACTCAAGTTCCTGAGGTGGAGACCTCACTTCTATGATTCTCAGACCCTCCAGTGTTGCCCTTTCTCAGAGCCAGTAGAGATATGCTTCCACAGCAAGAGTAGGGACCAAGCAGGTCTCTGAGCTGGCTTGCGCTCTCAGGTTGGGGGAGGTTGACAAGGTTGGCCCTTGACTTGGGGGCATTTAGGCCAGTGAACTGAGAGAACAGTGTAAACCCTCTGTAAGGACCCAGCTCATCGTGGATTTGACATTCCAGGTAGAGGTCCCTCTGAGAGGGGTTTGGCCCTTTCTCTCCTGGAATATGCAAGGCCAGACTCCTTGGAAGAGGTGCCCGGTGTTTGGGAGAGCCATTCTCAGTTCCTGGCTTCCTGACAGCCTTCCAGAATATTTGAGAACTGTCCTGAGTCCACAGCTCCTTTAGCTTCATCCCCTTGAACTAACAGATAAAAACATTAGCCCTTTTCTTTAAAAGAATAAAATAATAATAACTTCTACAGATCCCAGAAAATAAATAAAACCCAGGCTTCATTCCCAATAGGAAAGAATGAGAGAGGGGACAGCTCCCCACCAAAGCAGCTTCCAGGCTACACAGTAGAGCCACAGGGCCCAGAGCCATAGTTTGGCAGAAATTTAGAAGGGCTGTCCTAGGGTTGAGTGAGCAAAGTTGGGGGGAAGCAAGAGGTTTCTAGTGGGTTCCAAATAGCTCATTAGGGACAAATTGGGCAACAAAATAATTGTCTTTAAGGACTGCTTTTTAATAAGAATAGGTATTCTGGGGCTGGTCCACTTAACCCCTCTACCAACCTGCGTTCTGGAAAAGGTGCCACTAGCCTCGGAGGAGAAGATAGCTGAAAGCCGCATGTCCCACCTTGCCAGCATCCTGAACTAGAAGCTTCTCTCTGACTCTTTTTGTTTTGTCTCAGGATGGAACCTAGATCTGGGGTCAGGGCTGAGTCTTCCCAGGCTCTCTCCCTCGGACTGCAGGTTTTGGAAGAAAGCAAAACTTCCGTTTCCCAAGTAGAGTGCAGAATTTCATTCACACCTAAGGGAGGATGTTTGTGTTCCATGAGGGTCACCACCATCTGTTTTTAAAGTCAAGGTTCCTGTAAGTGCACTTGGATGGGGGAGTCCAGAGGGAGCTGGCCTTCTCACCTTGGGATCTGCAGGCCTGGACCCAGCAGTTCTGGTCCAGGCCAGGCCAGGCAAGGACCACCCTCATTAGCTAGAGCTCCAGGCCCAGCTCCCCAGGAAGTGCCCCCTCAGGTGTCAGTCTCCCCTTCTGTAACAGCGGGGCAGAGGCATGGGAGGGAGGAATTACCACATCTGAAATTTTAAGATTCTGATCTTATTTACAATCAGCCTATTGAATCTACCTCCAAAATATAGGAGATGGGTACACACCCTTCTCCATTTCTGCTGGAACTGCCCATCACTCCCCTGATCTTGAGGCTTCCTACTTAAGTTCGGTGGCTTAGAATAAACCTGGAGTCCTTATCGTGGACCCTGTGATTGCAGGCCTCACGTCCATCTGCCTGGGACCTTTTTCCACACAGCCACCTGCTCTGTGGCCAGTCCCTGCAGAGTACATCCAACGCCTCCCTGCTGTTGGGTCTGCACACCTGCTGCTCCCTCCACCTTGAGCCGCCCGCCCTTCCCCACTCTTATGCTCCTTCCCACCTCTCAAATCTCAGCTGTGACAGCACTTGTACCTCCAAGAGGCTTGACCCCAAATCCCTTGCTAAAGTGTTCCTCTATTACTCCACTTCTCACTCCAGGTTTACTTTCTTTCATGGTACCAAGACATTTGCAGCTGTTTGCTTGAGTGAGTGGGTTATGTGTTGTCTCTTGTCACCTCCACTAGAATATGGACCTACTTTGAGTGGGGACTGGCTGAAGGCATGAACCACATCTGCCCAGTCACTGCTGAACAGCTAGAGCCTAGCTTAGCACCTGGCATACAGCAGGTGTTTCATAAATGGAGCACTTTATATCCATTGACTCATTTAATTGTCAGAACAATGATGCCATTTTTGTCTTCACTTGTTCAGATGATAAAAACATAGGCACAGAGAGATCAAGTAAGTTGCCCAAGATCACACGGCTAGTAAGTGGCAGAGTGGAACACAAAGCCCAGAGGTCTGGCTTCAGAGGCAGAGCTCTGAACCAGGGCGAGAGGTGTGCCACATAGCTGAGAAAGAACACAAGGGACAGTAGTGTGCCATCTTCTGCTAAAAATAGTGGGGAATATAACTGGAATGAGATAAAATATCAGTGTAGTGTAATATAATATGACTGTTCCGTAAAATGACTGGGGTGTTGCTTTTGTTCTTAGGGGGTGAAATGAGCCCCACTTTAGGACTGCCCACCCTCTGCCTTCTCAGTTTTGGAACCCAGGGTTTCTCTCATGATATTTTTGTCAGTTATTATAAATGTGTATTTACTATCTGTATTTACTATCCCATTTTTAGTTTTAAGTTCTTCTCTGCTGAATTTTTGAAAATCAAATTTATTAAAATAGACTAGAAAAAGAACACAGTGTATGAAAACATGTACATTTCTATAAGTTTGGACAAATTTTCACATCTATGGAACCACTTCCACATGAAAAATATAGAAGATTGCTATCATTCCCAGAGGTGACAGTTTCCTGGGTGCCCTTCCTGGTGAGCCTATTTTCCAGCTCTAGGCAGCCGGGAGCTGCTTTCTGTCTGCACAGGTGAGATTATTTTCTGGAGTTCCATATAAACAGGATCACGCAGAAGGTGCTTTTTCTGACTTCTTTTGCTCTGTTTTGGAGATTCATCCATCTATGTATCAGTCATTTGTTTTTTTAGGAGCAATACCCATGGTGGCCGGGTCACATGGTGGCCTTTTAAGGAACCTCCACATTCATTTCCATAGTGGTTGTACTAATTTACAATCCCACCAACATTGTGTTCCTCTTCTCTCAGTCCTCTCCAGTGTTAACTATTGTTTGTATTCTGGATGGCTGCCGTTTGCCATTCTAACTGGAATGAGATAAAATATCAGTGTGGTTTTGGTTTGCATCTCCCTGGTTGCTGAAGTTGTTGAATATTTTTTCATATATTTGTTGGCCATTTGAATTTCTTCTTATGAGAATTGTCTGTTTATTTCATTTTCCCATTTATTGACTTATTGACTGGATTTTTTAATGAAATTCTTTATTCTGGATATTAATCTTATCTAGTTTAAAAAGATTTATATTCTGTAGACTCTCTTTTTACATTGTTTCCTTTCTCATGAGAAACTTTTTAGTTTGATGCCATCCCATTTATTGATTCTTGGTCGTATTTACTGTGCTTTAGGTGTCCTATTCAAGAGGTCATTGCTTAAGCTATATGTTAGAGTATTGCCCCTGTATTTTCCTCTAGCATTTGCCAAGTTTCTCATCTAATTCTGAGGTCTTTGATCTGCTTGGAGTTGACTTATGCCAGACGAGAGAGCAGGATCTAATTTCATTCTCCTACATGTGGATATCTAGTTTTCCCAGCACCATTTGTTAAAAATGCTGTCTTTTCTCCAACAGAGGTTTTTGATGCCTTTGTTAAGGATAAGATGACTGTATCTATGTGGGTTTGTCTCTGTATCTTCTCTTCTCTGCTATTGGTTTATGTATATTTCATGCAGGTTTTGTTCCTAAAGCTCAGCAGTATAATTTGAAGTCAGGTATTGTGATTCTTCCAGTATTGCTTTTCTTTTCTTTCTTTTTTTTTTTTAATTGCATATAGATTTTTTAGAACTTTTTTCCCCCTAGTTATCTATAGAATGTCCTTGGTATTTTGATGGGGTTTGCACTGGATCTGTAGATGACTTATGGCAACTGGCCTTTTGACAATATTAATTCTTCTTACCCATGAACATGGGAGGTCTTTCCATCTTCTAGTGTCATCTTCTATTTTTTTTTTCAGTGTTCTGTAAGTTTTACTTTAGATGTCTTTTACCTCTTTCATTGATGTTCCTAGGCTTTTTTTTTAAGGCTCTTACAAATGTAATTGTTTTCCTGATTTCTTTTTCAGTAGATTCATTATAGAAAAGCTATTGATTTTTGTATATTGATTTTGTATCCTGTGAACACATGAACATTTGGGGAACATGTTTTTATAAATACAGCTTCTACTGACTATATAAATCTTTGTGTGACATATGCTTTCTTTTCACTTAGCACTGGAATTGCTGGATCATCTGATGTAGGTATATGTTTAATTTTTTCAGAAATTGTCAAACTAGCTAGGTGCAGTGGCACACACCTATAATCCCGGTGGCTCTGGAGGCTGAGGCAGGAGGATTGCAAGTTCAAAGCCAGCCTCAGCAAAAGTGAGGTGCTAAGCAATTTTGTGAGACCTTGTCTCTAAATAAAATACAAAAATAGGCCCTTGGAAGTGGCTCAGTGGCCTAGTGCCCCTGAGTTCAATCCCGGTACCAAAAAGAAATTGTCAAATTGGTCACAGTGGTGCAGGGAGGCTGCGGCAAGAGGATCACTTGGTTCCACAAGTTCAAGGCTAATCTTGGCAACAGAGCAAGACCTTGTCTCCAAAAAGAAACTGCCAGATAATCTGTGAAAGTAGCTGTTGGCCGCTCCACATACCTCTTATTTCCAGCCATTTGAATTGGTAGATGGTATATCTTGTGGTCTCTGTCGCAATTCTATTTTGACAGTGTGTTAAGCATCTTTTCATGTACATATTTGCCACCTATATGTCTTCTTGTATCTACTCTTCTCATATCTTTTGCTCATATTTTCACAGGCTATGTATCTCCTTCTTGGTTGTATGTTCTCTGGACCCGAGCCTTTTGTCAGATACACATATTGCATACATTTTCTCAATGTCTTCAGCTTCCCTTTTTATCCTGTCTTTCTCTTGTAGTGCTGGGGATTGATCCTAGGGCCTTACACATGGTCGGGTAAGCACTACACCCTTGAGCCACATCCACAGTTCTTTTTAAAATATTTTTGAGCTCTCCACTTCTTGATCACTGTTATATAAGCTGCTTCCATCCGCCACACACTCTACCATGATGTTCGGCCTCATTTTGAGCCACAAGAAATGGAACTCTGGTATTCTATGGACTGAGACCTAAACCCTCTAGTAAACCTTTCCTCCTCTGTAGTTGTTCTAGTCAGATCCTTTAGTCACAGCAGCAAAAAAACTGACTAAAACAGAAATTAGTATAGAGAAATGGGGTCATTGCTGTGACTAATTGGATGTAGTTCCAGAGTTTTTTGAGCTTTTTGGAATTCATGGGAATAATTTTAATATGTGTAGCAGTGAAAGCTGGAAATTGCTTCAGATTGTTGTAAGTAGAGGTTAATAGCCAAGTCTGGTGTGAGCTTAGAAGACAAGAATGCCAAAAGGACCATGGATGGTGAAGAGAGGGCTCAAAAGGATTCTGTACCAGTATATGTTGAATACTTGTAAATCGCTTTTAATTTTCAGGAGCTCACAATATAAGATTGTCTTGAGCTTCAGAGAGAGATTGGGCTTGAACTTTGAGCAATCTCAGAACTGTTGAGACTTTGGGAACTCTTGGGTTGGACTAAATATATTTTGCATTGTCAGACGAGTGTGAGCTTTTGGGGCCAGAGGTGTGATGTTATCATATAGATGTGGTATTCCCCAAAAGCTTAAACATTTTTTTAGATAGGGTCTTGCTAAATTAAATTACCCAGGTTGGCCTTGAACTTGGGATCCTTCTGCTTCAATCTGCTGAGTTGCTAGAATTGTAGGTGTTCACCGCCGTGTCTGACTCATTTTCTTTTTTTTTTTTTAATATTTTTTTTAGTTGTAGATGGACACAATATTTATTTTTATGTGATGCTGAGGATCGAACCCAGTGCCTCACACATGCAAGGCAGGCGCTCTACCACTGAACTACAGTCCCAGCCCTCATTTACTTAATGATGTTTTTAAGAGAGAAAAAAAGTTGAATTTCAGTGAGGTCCGATTTGTTTTCTCACTTATAGTTCCTGCTTTTGGTTTCCTAAGAAATCTTTGCCTATCTACCAAAGTCTCAAATTTTCCTTTATGTTCCCCTGAAGAAATGTTATAGTTTTAGCTTTTACATATATATCTATGTTTCACTTCACATTAATCTTGGATGTTGTATGAGGTAAGGGTGACCATTTTTTTTTCATTACGTGGTATTTGTTCAAATGAACAAACAGGGAAACAAAGGTGATTCCCTGTTGAATCACCTTTGGCACCTTGGTTGAAGCTCAGTTACCCTGTGAGTTTCATGTTTTTGTTTTTGTGGTGCTGGGGATGGAACCGAGGGCCTTGTGTGTGCAGGGAAGTGCTCACCACTGAGCCACACCCCAGCCCTCTGTGCTCTGTCCTTATCTCGCTACCACACTGTCTGGTTTCTATAGCTGTAGAGAAAGTTTGGGGGTCAGTGTCTCTTATTCCATGGCCACTGATGGTCAGCATCAGTGGCAGGAACCTCAGGACTCCCTGCAGGGCAGACAGACGTTCACACAGGACTGACGGGCATCCCCATCCTGAGATTCTAGGCTGATCAGAATCATCTTTTCTTACCAAGTGAAGTCTGTGCAAGTCCACATCCTACATTCACGCCACCTTGGAGCTCTGGGCTCTCTAGCTTTCCTTCTTTCTCTGGGCCTCTCTCTGATGGTGACCCCAAAAGCCCTGTGAGGTAGAGAACAAACATACAGAAGGCTCCGCCTCTTTTAAGTTTTCTAAGGAACTGAAAATCAGAACTATAATGGAAACCATTCTGTGGCCTCCAGTGCAGCCATTTATCTCAATAACCATTTCATTTTAAATGTGGGCCAAACATATAAATCATATCTTGAAAGAAAGTATGTTGGTGCCACGAAAATTACCCTGTATTCTTACCACCTAATTTAAAAAATGTGTTTTGAAGCTTGGGAGAAAGCAAAGGAGCCTGGGGCCTAGACACCCTTCTCCTACATGTCCCCTGCCTTCTGTTCATCCTCAAAATAAATCCATGCCACTCCCCAAACTCCATGGAGAGTTGAAGCCCAGCACTGAGCAGCATGCCCTGTCTTGGGTCGCAGCAGCAGCTGCTGCTCTTGTTAAGGTCACTCACTGGTCCTTAGGACTCAGAGACCAAACCAGGCTGCTCCCCACCAAGCCTTGGACTTGACTCAGTCTGGTCTCGGAGCTCAGTCAGGCCCTCTAGTTGGGGCAGTGAACTCTCCAGCAACTCCTGGGGGTTGGTGCTCATTTAAGGACATTCCCTGGAGAAGGCTGCTAAATATAGCAGGGCCCTGGGTCCCATTTTCCAGACTAGTAACAGGAGGGACTTGGAGTGGACTGTTGCTTTGTGGGGGGCCTAGATTCCAGGGTCTTCTGTCTAGAAACCTCACTAAGGAATCTGTGGCTAAAATGCCAGCCTTGCGCCTGGCTTCTCTGCACTTCCTTGGGAGGAAAACTGAAGGAAACAGCAGTTACCCCATCTCTGCCTTGGGCCACAGCCCTGAGCTTCCTGTAGCGTGTTCCCCCAGGTCCTAGAGGTACAGGATCCTCACTCTTCCCACTGCATTCATTTTCTGATCATGAAAATAATATGTGAACATGTTTTTAAAAATAAAAATCAGGAATAAAATTCACACCCAGGATTAGAATTATCACATGAAGAAGGTCCCCAGGAGTTCCCAGAAAAGGGGGAGAACTTGACTCAGGACAAATGGGGTCCTTGACATATAGAGACAGAAAAGAATTTCAGCATGTTTCAGAAGAGGCACAGAGATTTTTTTTTATTTTTTATTTTTTTAAGAGAGTCAGGAATACACATTCAAGGGAGAATGTGGGGCATGTCAACACTGAGAGGTGTGCTTTGAATTCCCAGTTTCTCTCTCAAAGGAAACCTGGTGGGGGTGGAGGTGACATTAGTCTGATGATCTCAAGATGCTTTCTGGTGGTCTGGTCATTCTCAGAATGGGTCTCTATTATCTGATCAATAGATAACACCAGAAAGTACCTAAGTTACAGGTTTCTTAAAATATCACATCTCTTTGTTTAATCTACCTGTTGGTTGGCTAATTGGCAGTGAACTAAGTAATGATCATAAGCGAATGATCTTATGGTTAACTCTTAAGATTTATGGGTTTCCCTAGAGTTCAGGAGTGACCAGCCTGGGAGAGCGACTAGGCTCGCTTGGGAGTGACCGGCCTGGAATGGTATGGGGAAGTTCAGATTAATTTCCTTGTCCTTCCTTTATGTCTTCTACCTATTTTTTATTTCTCCTGCCTCAGTATTTGTTTCTTCTTTCCTTCTCCTTTTTTTTTTTTTTAACTGGGATCAGATCAAACATGTAACTTTGTCTTCTCTGCACTTAACACACTTTTGAGCATTTTCTCAGTTAAAACTTGCTCCAAAGGAGGTCCTGCCTAAGATTCTGTCCTATGCCAGGAGCACAGCCCAAGCTCTCCTAGGTCTTGGTAGGGCAGGACTTGAGGCCCCAAGGAGAAATGGGGAGCAGGAAAAATTACCAGGAGGGTCAGAGCAGCCCCAGGCCCATACAGCCCAGGTCAGAAGTTCTTCTTTCCTGGCCATGGTCCATGCTACATGCCTTCTCCCCATCCTCACCACAGAGGGCCCTGGCCTCAGAGCCCATTGTTCCCCCTGGTGGGGTGGTGGCAACAGCAGCCTCTCCTCAGAGTGTGTCTGCCTGGACCTGCTCCTCCATTTGTTCTTCCCCAGCACCACAGCTGCTCTCAGCAGCCTGTTCTCCACTCTCAGCCCCACTCTGCTCCTCCTTTACGATGGCACCCCTGGGCATCCCCGGCAGGGCACACCCCATCCAGGGCACACCCTAGGTCTTGCTGTGTTTCCGGTCTTAGTTTCATTCCTGGGAGTGGAGCCCCAAAGTGTGGAATTACTGAGCATGAACCTAATTGAGGAAATGCAGCCTAGAGCCTGGGCTCCTAGGCCATTCTTCCAGGCCTAGCCCAATGTCAGCTTAGTGTCACCTAGCCCAGTGCCCTTGCTGGTGGAGAGGAGCATGGGTGGCAAGGGAGCCTGCAGTGTGCAACATCCAGTGCTGGTCCCCTTGCTGTGCCTTTGATCAGCTTTGCAGGTATATTTCCTCCAAACCCCACTGAAGAGGCCCCCCATCCTGCCAGTGTAAAGCATTTCCTTTCCCCCTTTTCTCCCCTCATCCTTAGCAGCCCTATTTCTGTTTTACCGGCTGCCTTTGCTATGACTCTTCTTTCTAGTAAAACTCTCCCCTTGTTCCTAGATCCCCCTGATTAGGGGGTGTCAGGTCACTGTACCTGAAGCCCTGAATTGGTGGCACCTGTAGGGCTGGGAATGGGAACAGCTGAGAGAAACTTCTCCACCAGAGGACTAGAGCCAGGAGTTGCCCCAAAAGTTCTGTTCTGCCCCCCACCCCATCAGCTTGCACCAGCCCCAAACCTCGGCTGGCTTTGGAGCTAGGGACCCTGGAGAGAAGAGGTCAGGTCTTAATCCCTCTCCCAAGGTTGGTAGGAGGCATCTTCCAAAAGGGAGGTGCCAGAGTGGTGGTGTGAGGCGGGGGGGCCCAGATCCCACCAGAACAGAAAGGGGGAGAAATCACTTGGTCCCCTGAAGGACAGGCCTGTGTGTAGGGGGTGAGCGTAGGTCAAGTCAGCTGTTGACAGGCAAGGGCACCAGGAAGTCTGGAGGGGGTGGGACTCCCTTGCCACCTTGTCTGCCCTTCTTCTCTGCCTCTGCCTGTCTTCATCTTGTTCACTCTGTAAGGCCTGTCATCTGCAGGCACCAACAGGCCTATGCAGTCCACACCAGCCACCCTCACCCAACAGGCAGATGAGGACCCTGGGGCCCACATTCAGTGCCCACTCTCATTCTGGACTTACCGTGAGCGAGCTGGCAGCCCTGCGTTGCTCAGGTCTCTGTCATGCTCCAGGCAGGAATCCATCACCCAGTAGTCATAACCTGGGCCTTACCCAGCAGCCCCAGGGCTTGGCCACGTGTTGCACAAGTAGCCGAGGTCTGGCCTGGACTGGCCTGGCCACCTTCAAGGCTCTGCCACCTGGGGGAGCCCCCAGTTGATCCGAGTAGAGCATCCTTTCTGAATACCACTGAACTAAGCACAGGAAGTGCCCACCCCTCTTTATTCCTGTGGCCTGGCTTGGGAACAGCTCAGGGTGGGGCTCAGGAGAATAAAGGTATCAGTGGTCTCGGGCCCAGACTTCCCTCAGAAACATGGTCCCGTGTGGACGGGAACAGCACCAGAGGGCTCACATAGGCCCAAGAACAGCCGGAGTCACTGATACCTGGGGGTCAGTGCACCCATTTCACTTGAGGCAACAAGAGCCTACACAGTGACTCTGGAGCCATCCCTGCCTCCCATCCCCCGGCTCCCAGCTGGCCCAGACCCTGCAGCCCGTACTCTGCTGCACCCCCAACCTGACCTGTCAGACTACTTCCTCCCCATCCCTACCTCTCCACAGACCCAGCCTAGGATGTCATGGACCAAGCACTAGCCATAGTCCATTGTGCGTTCCCTTGCAAGCCCGTCTTCTCCCTCGTCTTTTGGGCTCTGCTTGGGTTCCTAGTCCCAAGTAGCCCTGCCTGGCCCAGCTTTCCTGGGAATGTGTCTATCTGCTGCCTTTCCCCCTGAATCTTGCTTGGAATCATTTCTGGGGGTCTCTCCTCTTCTTCTTCCCTGGTTCTCAGGTCCAGGTCCTAGCAGTACTGACTATGGGCTCACAGACTAAGGGTCAGTGCCTCCCCACAACTTAGTCCCAAAGGTTTGAGGAAGATATTGACCACCTAGACATGCAGGAAATGAAGGCTACACCTCCCTCTGGCCTCCTCTACCCACGAAGTGGTTGGTGAGGGGTGGTGCACCTGAGAGGAGGAAAGAGCGGCTATTAAATGTCCTTTTGGAACAAAATGGGGCCTCCATTCTCCCCAGGGGGACTGAATCCTGCCTGGGAGGTCTGCTGTCCACCTTCAAGGCTCTAGTCCAACGTCTTCACCTGTCCCGAGCCAATGCCCAGGCCCCCAGGGAGATCACACCTGGGAGGACAGCTGCAGCGAGGAGGGGCATCTGCTCAGAGGCCTGGAGAAGTCTAGATGCCTCCATCCTGATATTAAAACAAAGAAAGGCCAGAACCCCCTTTCACAAACTGTGGTATATTTAAAATGTTTACATTTAACAAATGAGTACTTTTAACACACATAAACCAAAATATAATTGTGTCATTCACAAGGTAATTACAGTGTTTGTAAAAGAACCTTAGTTTGTGGCAGGCTCCACGCAGTGTGGTCCAGAAATTGAGTGTGAGTTGAAACTGTGACGCAGAGCTCCTTCCAAGCGCGTCTTTCTCATTTGGAAAGAGGTTACACCTTGAGGCCCTGAGGCCTGTGTGGTCCAGGACCAACCTCCTTGGGATTGGAAGGGCCCTTTCCTCCTCCTCCAGGGTGATGGCCCAGCTCTGCTTCCTTCAGTGGTGGGGCCATGACCTGAGAGGGTCACATGGGCCCAGCCCACCCAAGGGGGCCAAGAACTGCACAGACTAATACCTGCCATCTCTGGGTAGGAGGCAGAGGTGGGGACCCCGGAGCCAGGACACTGCCCTGGGCAGATCTGCCATCTTGTTGGCTTGGGGACCACTTACTGAGCATCAGCATAAGAGGGAGTGATTGGAGCAAGAATGTCACGCTCCAGTGACACACTTCACATCCTCAGTGGGTTGTATGCAAGGAATTACGTTTAATTATAAGGAAATGATGAGGTGAGGTAGAGAGACACCCCCCTCACCCTGTCACAGTGCTGTCATCTTCTCTGTAATTTCCACCCTGCTATCTCAAGGTAGTGGTGCCCCTGTCCTGGGGTCATTTAGATGTCCACGTGAAGGAAGGACTGGGCTATTCTGTTGCGTGGATGGTGGGTGTACATTTTACTTAACCATTGGTTGGTAGATATTAGGTGGTTTCCACTTTTTTTTTACTGCTGTCTATTATGCCATGAATGTTAGTGTGCAAGTGTTTGTGTGGATGTGTTTTCATTTCCCTTAGGCAATTACTTAGGACTGGGATTGTTGAGTTGTATAGTAACTAATTTTCTTTTATGAATTGCCAGGCTATTTTCCAACATGGTCAGACTGTTTCTGCATTTCTAAAAGCAACATCTAAGGCTCCATTTTGTCCAGATCCTTGCCAACACTTGTTTTTATTTGCCTTTCTTGTGGCCGTCCTAGTGGGTGTGAAGTGGTGTCTCTTATTTGAGTTGCGTTTGCCTGGTGACTAACAATATTCCGGTACCTTTTCTTGGGCTTCTTGGCAGTTCATGTGTCTATCATTGGAGAAGTGTCTATTCAACTCCTTCACCACTCTATTTAACTGGGTGGTCTTTTTCTCACTGAGCAGCAAGACCCTTATCGGATCCATGATTTGCAAATATTTTCTCTCATTCTGACTTTCTTAGTAGTGTCCTTTGAAGTAGAAAAGGTTTTCATTTTGATGAAATCCAATTTCTTTGTTTTTGTTACTTGTACTTTTGGTTATTTTTCTTTTTTAAATTTTTTTACATACTTGATTCTATAGTGAGAAGTTTGCTCGGTTCCATTCCCACTCACCTCTTTCCCCTTTTTCTTACAAGGTGGCATACCATAGTTGCTCCACATTTCCCCCCCCACTAAAAAAAATTCCTGGAAATCAGCCCATGTGAGCTGATTGAACTCTTATTCGTCCCTGTGTGGGGTCACAGCAGTCCAGGTGTGTATGTGCAGTGAATGGTCCCTCGGTAGGTTCCCTATGGAGGCCCTCTCCAACTGTGTCTAGTCCTTTACTGTCGCAAATCACACAGTGAAGAATAATGACCTTTTGTGACATGGAGGCGTGTCTAAGTATTCTTAAGACAGTCTCCTGAAAGTGAAGCGGCTGGGCCCAAAGGTAAAGCACAAGTAATTCTGTTGGGTGGATCTCTATTCATGTCCACCAGCAATGCGTGTGAGTGCGCCTTCCCACAGTCTTGCAGACAGGACGTGTTGTCCAGCCGTGGGGTTTTGCCAATCTGATAGGTATGGAAATGTGCTCTCAATGAAGTTAAAAAAAAAAAAAAAAAAAAAAAACTTGCTGAGATACAATAAATTGCACCCATTAAAGGGCATAGTTTGTTGGGTTGTGACACATGGTGTACTTTCTGTCACCATAGATTAGTTTTGCCTCTTCTGGGGTTTCGAATAAATGAAACTATCCAGGATGTAGTATTGAAGACAGTGTACACAGTGAAATGATCGCAACCATCATTTCTTGGTAAGACACCTCAGGCTCTGGTAGCAAATTTCTTTCTTTTTTTTTTTAAGAGAGAATTTTTAAATATTTATTTCTTAGTTTTTGGGGGACACAACATCTTTGTTGGTATGTGGTGCTGAGGATCGAACCCGGGCCGCATGCATGCCAGGCGAGCGCGCTACCGCTTGAGCCACATCCCCAGCCCCGCAAATTTCTATCAATAATACGATGGCAACTACGTCGTCGGTCTGTCATCGTGCTGTGCGTGGGTTCACGAGGCTTATTCATGCTGCATGATGGAGCCCTGTACCCTTTGACCAGTGCTGCCCTGTTCCCTCCCTCCCTCCCTGTGGGCTGCTTTGACTCAGGATAAAGATGCCATCATGTGCATCAGTAATTTGTTCCTTCCATGGGTAGGCAGTGCCCATTTGTGGTGGCTTCCAGTCACTGTAATAACCCCCCCTCCACCCCCCCGCTCCGAGGCAACCAACCTATAAAGAGAAAAGGGCTGTTCTGGCTCACGTCAGCCGGCTCTGTTGCCTTGGGGACTGCACTGAGATGGCACAGCATGGTGGGAACACCCCACAGGGCAGTCTGCTCACCTTATGGTGAGGATGCCAAGAGGAAGAGGAAGGGACCAGGATCCCACTGTCCCCTTCAGTGGTCTGCTCCCCATGGTCGGAAGGCCTCCCACTTCTTAGAGATTCCGCCATCTCCTAGAAGTGCCATGCTGGAGACCGATCTTCTAACACATGGGCTTTGGGGGAACATTCCAGAGCCATGCTGTAGCTCCATTGTATGGATATTCCAGTTTATTTCTTCTGTTTTCCTATTGGTGGCCACTTGAGCCAGTTTGTTTGTGCCCCCTGGGAAGGAAGCTGCTCTCAACATTGTCGCACAAGCCTCTGTGGACTTGTCTCCCCTTGGGGTAAATGGGAGTTTAATGGCTGGGTCACTGGGGAAGTGTGTTTGGCTTTATGAATCACCAGACCTTTCCCAGAGTGGTTTTGCCATTGCTTTCCTTCTAGCAGGGTCAGGGAGCCCTGCTTGCTCTGCACCCCACAGAGAGCCCGCTGCCCATTGGTTTTGGTACAGGTGCTGTGCAGTGTCCCTTTGGGGTCCTCCTCTGCATTTCCCTAAGGACGAAGGTTGATAAGCACTGGTGGCCATTTTGGGTCCTCCCTTGCGGAATGTCTGTTCAAATCTTTTGCCCAGTTTTAAGGAAAATCAGTTTTGAGTGTTTAACTGAAGATTGAGAATTCTTAATTGAAATCCTTCCCATAGACATCGTAGACGTTTTCTCCTCGCTTGTGACTTTCCTTTGCCTTTTCATTTCTGATGTCTCTTTCAAAGGCCAGATGCTTCAATTCCCGTGAAATGCATGTCAGGTTTTTCTTTTGTGTCCTAAGAAATGTCTGCATTTCTGTTCTTAAGAGTAAGGTTGAGCACGTTTTCTTGTGTGAGAGGGTCATTTGTCGATTTTTCTGTGAACTGTTGACATCCTTGGCCTTTTTAAAAGTCAACTTATTGGTCTTTTCCTCTTGATTTCTGAGAATTGTCAATTAGGGAGTAGTGGTGGCCCTTTCAGGTATGTTTTCTCCTGGTTTGTAGTTTGGGTTTTTTTTTCCCCCCCCTTTTATTACTCTGTTTATTGGGTCTCCCATGGAAAAGTACACACGTTTCTTCAGGGGCAATGCACCCGTTTTCTTTCTTATAGGCTCAAGTTCACAGGGCTCCCCCCTCCCACATTGTAAAGGAAGTACCCATTTGCGTGCCCATGGCTTTGTTTTCTTTAACACTGAGATCTCTGTTCCGTTTGGAGTTGATGCCAAGATACAGCAGAAAACATGGAATCAATTTTTATCTTGTTTCAAATTACTAATTCTCCCCATTTATTTGAAAGTCCATCTTTTTCTAATGATTTGAGCTCCCATTCTCCAAACCTTCATGGTGAAATGCTAGCTTTCTGGATGTGCATGGATTCTACATCCTACTGTTTTCACTCTGTTCTAGTTGTAGCTGTTGTCATAGCAATGCCTCCCACTCTTGGTTTTGGAGACTTTGATGCTGTTTGCCTTGACTTGCAAACGTGGAGCAGGGGAGCCATCACTGTCCATCTTACCCAAGTTTTATTAGGATTCTTATTTTTTTCCACAAAACTTTAGAACCAGCTCCTCTAGCTCCAGAAGAAATAGTTGTTGATTTTTAAAACTTCTACTTTCACTTGGGAAAACTTGACTCTTTACTGATGTTGACTTGTCCTGTGCAAAAACAAGGGGTGTTGCTCATTTGTTCCAGTTCACTTTTGTCTTTCTGAAGTTAAAATTCTTGGGCTTGCTGTAGGAATGTTCTGAGGGGTTTCCCCCCATATAAATTTTGCACATTTGACATCAGGGTTATTTCCCAGCAGCTTATCTTTTTCACTGCTTTACCTCTTTCATTCTGCTTTTGAACTGGACATTGTTCACACATGGGGAGGGGTTGGAACTTGCTAATTTTATGATGCCATCTTAAGAGTTCTCTTGCCATGTCCACCTAGCATTTGTTTTCTTGGATTTTCTAGTTCTTTAATATTTTCTGCACAAAGAGATTATTAATTTCTCCTTTAGAAGGTAGACTTTTTTTTTAAAAAAGCTTTGTATCTTCTTTTAAAACATGTAGTACCAATTTACACCCCACCTGTGGCCATGTGTCTTCTTACCAGCATTGAGTATTCACATTTTGAAAATCTGTGCCAATTTACCTCAACCTTCCTTTATTAAGAGGACACCCACGGCACCTCTACCTAGGCTAGGCCTTGTACTTGGAACTAAGGACTCGGGAAGGCAGATCTCAGCCCTTTCAGGGTCCATGCTCAAGGAAGAGATGAAGTCTGTTTCCAGGTGTTGCCTTTGTGCCTGGTGAGGGGGAAGGCCAGGGTGCTCCACAGAGCCTGTCCCTGCTAGGGAGCTGGTTCTGGAAAAACCCCATGCAGTTATGTAAAATCCACCACCCGCCAGCCCCCCTGCTCCAATAAGCCCTTTGGGTGTCCCACAGGATCCTCTGCAGCCCAGGCTCAACAGAACAGCCCTACTGGCCAGCCCCTTTGGGTGGTTAAATCTGTCCAGGAGCAAGGGGCCAGCCAGACTCCCTCCCAGCCCACAGCCACCTAGTCCACATCTCCCTGGCCCTGCATTGGGGGGGGGGGGCACCCCTTCCCCATAGCTAAGCTCTGACAGTAGATGAAGAAGTGGTCAGAGGATGTCTGGATGCTCTTGATTTCCCATAAAGTTTGTCCTTGGCCCAGAGTGTGAACAGCCCTGCCCACCCACTGGCAGAGTGTGCCATTCAGTGGTACCCAGCCTGCCCTAGCTGGTGCCCTGAAGAGGCTGGGCAGAAGGTCCTAAAGCCTCAGTGCACAGGGCTCTTCATTCTCCTTCCTCTTGGCCCGGTGCCTCTGTGCCCCCTCCTCCATGCAGCGTGCTCAGCCTGTTCCACACACCACATGCATGCTCCCAGCTTGCCTGTTGTGTGGTCCTGGGTAAGTTGTATTGCTTCTCTGAACTGGTTTTCTCCTGGACCTCACAGGCAGGTATGAGGAGGGCAGGAGGGCAGGAGGGCACATTCACTCCAGGTCTGCAAAGTGCCTGGCACAGGGAGGGCTGCATGATTGAGTTCACTGACAGTCAAGAGTGGCTGAATGATGCTGGCAAACCCTCTAGTGACTCAGTCTCCCCAATCAGACCTTCAGAACCCATAGATCAGGTTCCGGGGCTCAGCAGTGCAGCCTCTGTTGGAACTGGGGCCCCTACTCCACCCCAGGGCGTGTTTCTAGCTGGTGGGAAAATTGCACCAAGAAGCAGGTCCCAACATGACACACTGGGGTCATTGGACCCCACACTGCCCATTCATTCATGGTGCTGGTTCGCCAGCATTGGGATCTCACTCTGCCACCCACCCTCCTGTGCTCAGGCAGTGGGCCTGTGTAGACATGGAGGGGCAGGAGAGGGTCACCCGCTCCCCCTCAGCCCAGGAGGGAGGAAATTTCCCTCTATTTATTTTCCACATCCTTGCCTTTGAAAGGCAAGCTGGTGTGGCTGTTTACCTTGGCCAGGCCTCCCCGCTCCCTGGGCCGCCCCATGTAAACACACTGTTCATCCTGGCAGCTCTGCTGGGGCTGGGGGTCTTTTGCAACCAGTTGTAAGGATTTTGAAAGTCTGGAGGCACAGGTTTGGGGACCAGCCTCCAGGGAGCCAGGGTGCTGTACAAAGCCTCAGCCTGCTCTCCCCCCACCCCAGGGCCATGGGTGCTTCATGGCCAGAGTCGCAGGGAAAGTCTAGCCTGTGGGGCTGGCAGGTGGGGCCTCCACCTCATCCCTCCTTCCTCTTCTCACTGTGATGCTACAGCAGAGCACTCCCCAAACTCACAGCATTGGGTCAGACTCAGAAGAGTCTTAGGCTCCCCACAGACAGTCTAGGGCGCAAGGCAGGATCTGGCTGTGTCCAAGGTCCTCCCCAGGCCACCTCTGGGCCTGGCAGGAGTGGAGTTTGCTCTTGAGCAACAGCAGTTGCCTGGCATTCGCTGTAGAGTCAGCAACTGGACTAAAGTTGACTGGACAGTGGAGCCGGCTGCCGGGCGGGAGGCAGCCTCCTGACGTGGGATGCATCTTATGGGCCACTAGGCAGGGCTTTCTGCAGCCAGCACCCCACAGAGCTTACCTTACTGCCTGTGGCTGGGTAAGACCCTCTGGTGGAGTGATGAGAGGGTAGCAGCCTAAAGTTGCCACCCTCCCCATTCACATCCGAGTAAGACCCTGGGTAAGGGAAGTATAACTCCTGAGATTTGATTCCTTGTACCAGAAATGGGGGGTCAGTGCCTCAATGACAAGGGAACCAGTGTGGGAGGTGCAGAGCGCTCTGACTGCAAGTAGGAGATCCTTTTGTCATGACAACAGCATCAGTGAGTACCATCTGGCAGCCCAACACCTCTGCTAAGCGTCTCCCCTTCTCCATGCAGATCTGGGACATGAGCGACGATGAGACCATCTGAACCAGCCACGCCTCGTGTGGAGCCTGATTCTCTCTCTGGCTGAGGCCACACTCAGTCACTGGAGCAGGACTGTCACCCCAGACTGATTCTGGGCTCCTGTCACCTCCCTGTTCCCTTTCTTCCTGAAGACTGGGGTGCTCCCTTTGCTGCCAGCATTCTGCATTCTCATGGGTCACCATTTCCCCCAGCTCTGACTTCAATAATAACCTTGGCTTTGGCACAGCCATTGATCTGGGGCTCTGTTCCCTCCATGTGAAGTTCTTTTGGGTTTTGTTTTGTTTTGTTTTCCTAATGTCACAGGATCCTTCTGCTTTGGCCCTCAGAGGTAATAGTAAGGACTTAGGAATCAACTGGTGAAGTGGGAAACCAGCTGTTGCCCTGAGCCACTGTAAGGAGGCAGCATCCAAGTTCCCAGGGTGCATTGCAACCCCCACTGTGGTGTTCTGCCTTGGGGGGGGGGTGTCTCCTCCACCTCCTAGTCGAACACCTTACCGGTGAGGATTGGAACCTTTTTGCTCAGGCTTCCACAAGCTGGGGGAGAGTCCTGGGGCCGATCTAAAGAAGGCAATTTGGCTCCCTTTCTCCCCCTCACCTCAAGGGTCCTCTCTGCGGGGTGACTGTCTGTGCATCTACAGTAAGGTAGGCTGGTTTCCCCCTCCATTCTGATTTGCACACTGGTGCAGAGCCAAAGGAACCCCTAACACTTTATCTGGGTTCAGCTTCTGACTTAGGCCTAGAACCAAAGTCAAAATGGAGTCCAGGGGTACCTCTTACAGCAGCAGGATTTCCACAGAGACTTAGAAACAACACTTGACCTAAAGTAGACAGTCAAGAAACTAAAAATTACCTTTATTGGGACTTCAGTGGTGCACAGCCACCACACTGTTACCCAGGACTGAAGAGCCACACGTACAGCCTGTGGTTTAAGAGCACTTTATTATTGTTCTTAAGGCTACTTTTAAGTACAAAAAAAAAAAAAAAAAGATGGCCTGCCAAACCTTTTTTTTCTTCTTCTTCCAGGAAAAACAGGCCACAGAGAATGGTATATTACAGATTTACAAACATGGAGAGAAGGGGCAGAACGCACCGCGGACAGCGCGGCCCTGGGGAGAACCTCGGAGCCCCTTCTCAGGGAGGGTGCTGGGGAAACATTTGGTTTTCCACTGCTCCCTCTGCCCAAAGCCCCCTCCAGGGAACTGCCTATCCCAGATAGGTCAGCGCACCGGGGACCCGGCCACCGGCACTGCCATCCCTCCCAAGTGACGACCCTGTGCACCGACAGAAGTGTCCGAGGTGGGTTCTCCGCAGAGCCCATCCGCGGTGCGGTCGTGTTCCTGTTACAATGCTCAGTAGCCTGTAGCAATAACAAACTAGTGGCTATTAACGCAGATGCAGTGTCCTCATAGAATAACTGTGTGCCTGCACTTTACAGACAAAATCTACAACAAAAAAAGATCAACTTTTTTTTCCAAACAACAAAAAAATGAATGATTACGATAGGAAATGGGGAAAATTAAATAGCTACATATCATTAACAAATTAATTGTTCTTCAAAAAATACCTACAAATTTCTCTGTACATTCTTTACGCACAGCGTAATGATGGTCTTAAAGTTACCTATATAAAAAAAGTGTTTCTCAACAATTTTTCTCCTACAGAAAATATAGGGGCCCAAATGCCAAAGCTTGGAAGCCCAGTAAAGTGGGAGTGAAATGTGTGCAGAGGCAAGAGGAGAAGGGCTTTTCTTCCACTTTTTAAAGGCCTGCAGCCACCCTGTGACTACAAGAGCCAGTCCCCAGAATGCAACAGCTAACCTGTATTGTTCTCCTCCTGGCAGCCAGCCTCAAGGCTCCTGTGTGAAGGAGTCCATAAAGCCTTGGATGAGGTGGCCGTGTGCATGGCGTCCTGAGCCCTCCAGCAGGCCAGGCCAAATGCAGCACATTTGAGGGGTAGGGGAGCAGAACAGCTCATGGACCAGGAAAAGCAGCTGTGGGGTGTCCACAGCCATGTCTATCCCGCTTTCTTCTAATTTCTAGTTAGTAGCCATTAATATAGCAGACGATAATAAATGTGGCAATAAGTGTATAAAGTCAGGAATGTATACTGCCTGGGCCCCAGCATGCAAGGAAGCATCAAAATACCTTATCACAGATTGTCAGCAATCTGCTGTTCGGCCAAGGGAGGTGGAAGGGAGCAGTCTGCGCATCCGGGGAGTTGGAAGATGCTCCCCTGGGAGCTCGTAAAAGCAGACAGGATGCAGAAAACCAGTGACCGTGTCAGCTCTCGGTGCAAACCCTGGCCCCCGACACGGTGGCCCAGCTGCTCCAGTGAGCCTCCCTCGGGCCTGCCAGCTGTCCCCAGCCCTCCTTGCAAGTAAAGTGAGTATCAAATACAAATCTTAGAGTACAACTGTACCAGCAGTAAGTATATCTAGGACTGTAACTGACAAAAATAAACTAATTCTGAAAAGAAGCTAGTAAGTAGTAAGGTTTGTGTTTACTGTCTATACAATTAATAGAAACCAGCTATTTTTTTTTCTCCATTAAAACATGCGTCATGGTTAAAGCACTCTGGAATCCTCCCACCCCGGCTCGAGCCTCACACACCGCAGTGTTCAGAAAAGGTAAATGCCCGTGATCGGTGGAGTCTGCAGTCCCGTTGCAAGCACCTGAAATCTAGAGAGAAAGACCTATAACCGGTATGAGACTTCCCCTTCCAAAGCAGTTTTGTCTAAATTCGATAGCAACAAAAACGCACAAATGGTCGGAAATGTCATCCTTGAACCCTTTGTTCTTCAGCAGTTTGCCCTCAGAGCACTCACGTCTCGCGGAAAGCTGCCAGACAGGCAACTCAGTCCTCCAAAAGTGCAAATCAGACATGGCAGTTCTCTTCAAGTATACACGCGCGCACACACGGACCCCCGAAACCCGCCATGGAAGCTGAGCTGCGCTCGAGAAGCAAATGGAAGAAAGCATAAAGCATCTGGGTCCCCAACGTCGTCATGGCTTGTGACTGAGAATGTGCGCCACAGAGTCTGGGCCCCGGCAGGCCTGCATCAGAGGTTTCTTTGGTAACTGAGGCAGGAAGTAAAGATGCTACATGAGACAGATGTTCCACACGTCGTTCCTGCTGCCACATTTGAGGCCCCTTATAGAAGAATACCAAGCAAGTATGAAAACAGAAAAGAAATCCCAACAACATGGTTTTTGCGAATAAACCATCCCTATCCCTCCCTCCCCACCCCAATTTTTTTTTTGTTTTGAAGCACTGACTGTTCAAAGCTCAGGCAAACCATGCAGATCCACGTGCTGCCGGAGGGTGGCATTCCTTCAGGAGACCACGGATGGGGAGTGGCTGTGGCTGACCATGTGGGCAGAGGGGCTGGCCGGTTGGCCCCTGCGTGAGGCCGACTCGGGGCTGCTGGATGCACCATCCTTGGCTGCTTTAATCTGAAGCCATGTGTCGCCCAGAGCTTTGGCAAAGTGGTCATCCACGGAGCCCGTGATGGACACAGAGTTGGGTGCTGGTTCGGGCTCCTTATAGTTCTTCCCCAGGCTCCTACGGAAGTGTTCCTCCACCACAGGATCACAAGTGGTGGCTGTGAGGAAGCAGGAGAACAATCAGGACAGGTCATCTGTAGAGCACCATGGGTCACCAATAGGGCTCTGGGGCGGGCCCCCCTGCCCTCCCCACTCTGTTGCTGGGCACGAGGACAGGATGCTGCTCTGTGATGTGCCTGCACGACAGTGGCCATGTGGCAGTAAATGAGGACTCTGACCTCCCCCCGACTAGAGCACGAGGTCACGGAGGGCCAGGAGCAGCACACCGCTGCCTCGAGCTCTGCACGGTGCTGGGTATGTATGTGCTCAAGGTGAGGGGTTGTGGCCCGAGACTTGATCTGTGACTCTCAGAGACCACGGGCAGGGGGAGGAAGTGGGGAACCCCTCCAGGACACTCACCGCTGGGCGGCCTCCGGTAGCTGGCAGGCCCGGACGCAGGGCAGCCACTGTGCGCGATGGGGCAGTGAGAGAGGTTGCAGTTGCGGGCACCAGCAGAGGCGCAGGTGATCACCGAGGGCCGGTTCTGCAGGAGGAAAGTGGGGGTCAGCTATTTACCACGGCCTCCAAGATGACGGCACAGGTGGGGAGTCCCACCTCATCCCCACAGGGACCTCAGCAGCACCCTCAGGGCTCTGCAGTTGGCCAGGCTGTCCTTTCTCTGAGTGTCTCTTGGTCACAGATCAGTGAGGGATATGGGACAGAGGTGTTGAGAGCTGGACTGGCCCCCTCCCTCAAATCTGAATGGAGACAGACACTGATGGCAAAAGAAACCCTGGCCATATTGGTACAGGGTCTCTTGGAGCTGTCCCCTCCCCGTTGTTTGCCGGAGCTTCTAGTTGATATACCCAAGCGGATTCCTCTGAAGACCACACAAATCATGATACCGCTAGTGGGGGAGACATGCCAGCGGGAAAGGATGAGTGGTGTCATACAGCGGAGTCCCCCGCAGCTCCCACCCTCTTCAGAGATCAGCTTGAGACACCACCACACCTGAGTCCCTCAAGCTCCAGCAGGACACAGCATCCGTCTCCTCCCCTCCACCACACTTGCTGCACAACAGGGATCAGACAGTGCATCTGTCCCCAAGCTTGGGGCAACAATATTCTGTGAACCAACCTGAACTTCAGGTTCCAGCCAGAAAAAAAATTTCCTAGTGCCCAGAACAAGATGGAGGATGGTGGGGGCTGAACACCCAGCCAGCCAAAGGGTAGCTAGCTACACGGGCACCACCAGTGAGAGCCTTATGCCCCACATCAGGACCCCAAAGAAAGAGCAAAGGCTCACATGCCTCGCCTTCCTCCTGTGACAGACAGTGGACAGCAACAGGGTCTGGAGTTAGAAGATGAATTGGGATCACATTCAAGTGCCTGTGTCTAACAAGAAACTGCACACGCAGGTGGGAGACTTGTGGCCTGGCAGCAGCATGTGAAAGGAACATTTGGAATTCTCTCAACAGTTCAACACGTCAGCAGGCGAACAAGCCACAGTGGGCTGGCCATGTGGGCCGGAAATGGGACAGGCCCAAAGCAGAGGGGAGGAGGGCCCTGCCCACTGTCCAGGATCAGGGCCGCCCTTCCTTCCTGAGCCAGCTGCACCCATGACTCGGGCCCTTAAGAGACGCCCCCCCTCATGCTTCACGTGGCTCGAGTTGGTTCCTGAGCAACTGAGGTGTCAGAGAAGCTGCTGAAAGTGGACACTGGGGAAGCCTGGAGTGCACTTCAGTCTGTACATCAGTGCCATCAAGAGCTACTGGGTGCTTCTGGACACACTAAGCCCCTGCACTCCCAAAGGTGACTGCAGTTTGCCCCCATCTCCTCGCCAGCCAAGTGCAATCTCGACACGGCTCCACACTTGAGCAGCCTCATGCCGGGTGCTGGGTTCTCAGGAGACCAAATGGCTCCACCCTGTCCTCCAGATGGGGGGATTGAAGGCGCACAAACGAGCAGCAGGGCCAGGGTGCAACTGTCCCTCACGATCCTTCTTCCCCTGTGACTTAGTCCAGGAGCCATGGCTGCCTGTCACTGCCTGTGCGGGCCCTTGGTGTGTGAATGCCTCATCTCCTCCCGACCCTGCTCCTTTGCTGCAGCCCCAGGGTCACCTCCATATCTTCCTTCAACACCTCTAAACCTCCAAAGTGCCATCACAAATAATGACATAGGTGACACTTTCCATAGCCTCTCCAGACACGCCTCCGTGGGAACTTTCCAGTTCAACTTCCTGGAGATGTGAGTCACCTTTTCCACCATGCAGAGGAGGGCGGCTGGCACAGGCCGGGTTCCCCATCCAGGGCACAACACACACTTCAGGTGGCAGCCCACCCAGCACTGGTGGGGAACATAGTGACACTCCCAGGAATGGCTGGGTACCTTTGAGCTGCTAAGCACAGGGACCAAGGGACTCGCCTCGGTGTACCTGGCAGCAAGCTCTTAAGGGTCAGGGCAGATGAG
This sequence comes from Ictidomys tridecemlineatus, assembly GCF_052094955.1. NCBI lineage: Eukaryota > Metazoa > Chordata > Mammalia > Rodentia > Sciuridae > Ictidomys > Ictidomys tridecemlineatus. Next base: position 39,799,572 of record NC_135492.1, on the reverse strand, counting down.
GAGTTTGGAGCATACAGTCCAGGGGCCCAGGAAGGTGCTCCCTGAAGGTACCCAGGTCGATGTGACGAGCTGACCAGTGGCCCGTGGGGGGGACTTCACCAGCACCGCCCTACGTGATTGTGCAGGTTGGTGGCAGCCAAGCCATCTGCACCCTTCCCAGGAGGCATGGGCTCAGTCTCTCTCCTGGCAGGAATTCCTGGGAACACAGGTGGGGACTCCAAAGACACTGTGGGTCGACTTTCTAGCTAGGTGCAGTGCGGGCCGCAGGGAGACCCGAGTAAAGTCAGGACCAAACACTGTCCAGTCTCAAACTGTAGCCAAAAGCCAAGCAGAAGGGCGAGTGTAGCCATCGAAGCAAACACCAAGACGGGCAGGGCCTGCCCGGGACCCATGTTCCTCAGGCCAGCAAGGGCTAAAGCAGGAGAGGGACCTTGAGGGCTGAATCCTGCCCCCCTGCTCTGCACTAGGGGACGCTGCAGTGGCCACAGACAAAGGACTCAATTCTTGGCCTCACATTCTTACCAGATCAAACCAGTGGCCAATCAGTGGTATACCGCAGGTGGAACTGCTGTAGTTGGGTTCAGCCCTCCTCCTCCTGGGATTGACTTGACTTGCAAGCCCCCAGAGTGTAGCACAGAGAAGTCAGAATGCCACACACCGCGTCCCCTGAGGGCTCTGCACCTTGTCCTCCCCGCTGGTGAGTCCACCATGGACTCATCTGAACTACTATCACCCCCTTCTATCACGTGCTGCCCCATGAGCCTTTTGTGCCAGCCAGGGGCTTCTGAGCAGCGTGCACTAATAACCAGTGGCCATGAACTTCACAGGAGTCCAGCCCCAGCACAGCCCCCACCGGCTTCGCAGAAGAACTAAGGCACTGAGGGCCAAGGAAAAAAGACATGCCTCAGCCAGACCAGCCTCCACCGTCCAGAGACGGAAACTCAAGGACATCAGCATCTCTCCAGGGCCTATGCATCCTAAGAGGAGGCCGAGCTGAGGGACAGAGGGTGACATGGCGAAGATGCTGCCTCCCTGCGGGCCCTCTGCTTGGGGATTTGGCCGACATGCCCAGGACCCGGGCACACCTACCTGCTGCCGCTCCACGGGGGTCAGGGTAGGCGAGAGGCCGGCCGGCCTGGTGGCATCCACGCTATTCTTGGTCAGGGCAAGGGGCTGTTCCATGCTGAGGCTGGGGATGGATGTGTAGAGGTGGCTGCCATGCAGGCTCACGGCGGGGGCCACGGCGCGCTCAATGGGGCTGCGGCTCCGCTCCCGGGGGTCTTTTCTGCAGTCTCCATTGGTCGTCTTCCTGAAAAAGAGCGAGCACTCAGATGGGGTGGCCTGGCCCTCTCCAAATGGCAAAGGGATGCTGAAGGTGAGCTACCTACATCCCATGGACTTTTTTTTTAACCTGAGAGCTGGTGACAGATCTGGCAGGTGAGCTGGCGACCTGCGCTTCATCCCAAGCCCCCAGCACTAGTGGGGCACAGCCACAAGCCACCCCCTCCCCTGTGCATCTGCACAGTGAATTCCACATGCTCAGAGGTGGACAGCTGGTCTGTGGGTCTCCAAGGACCTGCCATTTAGGCAGAATGACAGATCAAAAGTGACCCAGTGCTCACTATGGGTCCTGGACCTCCCCAGGCATCAGCTCATGCCATCTTCCCAGCAGCCCTAGTCAGGAGGTGCCACAGCCACCCGCTCCTGACAGAAAGCAGAAGAGTTGAGTGACTGGCCCAGGTCACTGGCTAGGAAGTGGTGGCATCTGCATTCGCTCAGCCCAGCGTGGAGAATGGAAGCCTCCAGCAGGAGCCATCGGCTTGGGCAAGTGCAGTGCTCACCGTGGCCTGGAGCACGTGTAGCACTTAGAATGCTCCATGGGCCATGGCGGGGGGGTGACGGCCCCCGTCCTTCCATCTCACCCCTGATAGCCTCTGCATCTTCTGCCACCACAGAGGCTCTTGGGTTTTTTCTCCCATAACAAGCAAGTCTTAAAAATATGGAAGATGATTTCTGAGACTTTTCTTTAGACTATTCTGGGAGTCTCATCCTTTGGCCTCCAGAGGACTTGGATCTAGGAGAGGCTTGTGCCAGCAGAGCCCGAGGAGACGGTGGTGGCCACCTCCAGCACTGGCTGGACATGATGCGGTGAACTTGGGGACTCTCTGTACACAGGGGCAGGTCTTTTCTAAATAACAGAATAACCTACAGTTCCAAGAAGCGATCCCATGGACCCTGTGCCCCTCTCCCTCCAAGGGTGACCTTATGACCTACCCTATCTGACAACCCACTTTATTCAGATTTTCTGTCTTACCTGTCATTTTGGGGGAGGGGTGGGGTGCACTCCCGAGGATTGAACTCTGTCACTCGACCACTGAGCCCCATCCCCATTTTGTATTCTATTTAGAGACAGGGCTGAATTGCTGAGGGCCTCACTAAATTACGGAGGCTGGCTTTGAACTCGAAATCCTCCTGTCTCAGCCTCCCAAGCCACTGGGGTTACAGGAGTGCGCCACCACGCCTGGCACTCATTCTATCACGCGAGTCAGACTGCGTCCAGCCCTACCCTAGGGCTCGGAGCAGCTCCATTTCCCATCCTTACTCGGCTCTGCCTGTAGACTTTGTAGTCACAACCACGCACCTGCCACAGCTCCAGGAAGATGCAGCCACTTTGGGCTTTTGTGTCACCTTCTCCTTCCTCTCCATACCCCCTGCATCACCAACATGGCAGCAGAGTCCCTGAACCCCATCGCGCCTTCAAGACAGAAGCCCCTCAGCTACCACCACCAGCTCTTCCTTGTGTTGGTCCCCCTACTGCCTGCGCATGACACACAGACCATGACCTTTTGTGAGGAAGTGAGACTGTACAAATGACCTGGCAAGAAATGGAAGGTAGGGCGTCCACAGCACCCAGATGGATTATGCATCTCGGTCAGGAAGCTTGTGGAGGGGTGCAGTAGCCTGAGCACCGATGCGGCCTCAAGGACCCCAGAGCAAGCCTTGGCTCTGCGTATCTTGCGCCCCACCTCTCCAGGACCCCAGCATACTCACCCAGGGGGCCAGTTTAGATAATATGTCCCCCACGTGTCCTGGCAGTTTTCAAAGAACTCCAACACTCCCCCTCACACCAAAACAACACCACAACGCGAGCAGCCCTCCCATGATGACTGAGTGGACGCTGCTTGTTCAACTCCTTCCTACTTTGTGGCAGTTACAGAAAGTAAAGCCCAGCCCTGCCTTCTAGGAGCTTCCTCACCAGAAGGGACAGAAAGCCCCAGAGGGGCTGCAGCTCAGAATGGACCCCTCTGACAGTGGAGGAGGGCTGAGGAAGCCCAGGGATGAAGACTGGCCTCCAGGGACAAGCTCAGACAGCATCTCGGAATCCACCAAAGTCGAGGTCACCGGTCCACAGGGCATCCTCCATCCCTCTCACAGCCGGAGGCATTAATACCTGCAAAGCTCAGCCCCAGGCATCCAACCCTGAGGGTGAAAAACCACATCACCAAGGAAAGGGACGCCTACAGCAGGCAAAGCATTGCTCAAGGTCACCCAGCTAACAGGACAGAGGTGAGGCTGGGACGATGGCACCTGCGCTCCAGTGCCCAAGGTTGGGGGAGAAGAGGCCCACTCACCTGCCAGCAAAAACGGTCCTCTAGGGTACCACGGATCCCACACTGGGGAGCACAGAAAGAAAAGGTCCAAGGACGTGGCAGATAATTTTAGTAAAATTATACATTACTCACATTTCCAGCTCATTTCCCTGGTTCCGGAGCTTAAAGATAGATATTGTTTTCCACATCCCCCTCCCCCTTCGTGAATCATACCCAGACCCCGCCAAGTCCCAGAGTCATGCGCTCTCTGGACGGGACAGGATGACAGCCCCAAACCACATGCATCCTGCCCAAGAGATGCAAGTCGCCTCTGTTCGCTAGGGTTAAAGACCAAGATGGACAACGAAACCTTGCCCGAGGCCTCATCGGTGCCACCGAGGCTTAGGGTGCCCTGGCCACCACCCGGGGAGGGCATCTCCTGATCAACTGTTTTAGGAGAGGGCAGTTTTCATACTTGCGTCCTAGACGGTTATAGGAGTATGGACCGCCCACTCCCCTACCCTCTTGGAGCTCAAAAACCAAACTGCCCACAGCATCTGGGGAAAAGCAATATAGATGCCAAGTGAAACGGTAAGAAAGCCCCCAGCGGGAAGTGTGCTGCCGGAGCACAAACCCTCAGGATGGAGGCCTCCGCTGAGTCCCACTGAGGACCATGGCTAGAACCTGGGTCTGAATTCTTATGGCCAAGAAGAGGATACGGGCAGAAGACATTTTTATTCATGCTTTTGAAGAAATATTCTGGGGATCCTGTGTGCCATCCTGTCCAGGCTCCCCACAACACATGTATCTTCCTAGAGGTGACAGAGGGGTCCTTCCTGACACCAGGGGTCGACCACAGGCCTCTGGGCCAAAACCACCACACGGTGGGTGTGGACAGAGACAAAGTAGGGAGCCTTGGGCATGGGGGGGGGGTCGGGCCCAGCCAGAGCCCTCTCCTCCTCTCCCTCACTACCTGTATCTGTCCTCTGGCAGCCTCAAGGACACAGTTCAACACTGATAGTTCTTTCTCCTGGGTGCTGGGGGTGAACCCGAGTCTGGCGAGTGTGAGGCAAGCTCTCCACCAGGATCCTGCCCCTGAGGGCAAAAAAGCAAAGGCTTCCTTAACCTTATAAAGTTTCCTCAGCAAATGAAAGGTCAAGTGCGTGCAGGGATGTTTATACAGTTAACATTTGTTTTAAGTTTCTGGAAGTGGGGTACTGGGGGTTGAATCCAGGGTGCTCTGAGCCACATCCCCAGTCCTTTTGGATTTTTGTGACAGGGTCTGGCTAAGTTGCTGAGCTGGCCTTGAACTTGAGAACCTTGGCCTCACCCTTAAGCCACTGCTGCACCTGGCTGAGAAGCCTTTTCTCTGGGAGTTTAAGGAACATTTAAGTCCTGGGCACAGACAGTGCGAAATGTTTCTTGCTCTCCCAAAAGTTGCTAGCTTGTCCAAGTCCCCCAAGGAGGAAGGATGCCTTGGGCCACCCCTTCTCTCCTGAATAAAGAAGTCACAGCCTTCCAGCCAGGCACAGAGGCCCCTGGGCGTGTCCCCATGACATCCTGGTCAGGTTTTGTCACTGCTCTGCACTGATTTTAGATGGGAAGTGGCAGGGGCTGGGTCAAGAAGATGTTTGCACAGGGGTGGTGAAAGGTGGGGCAGACACCCTCCCGGGGAGGGGCAAGAGGTGCATCACAGGCAGGAAAAGGCTGGGAAATACTGGCATTCACACTGTCCCCTAAACGCCTTGTTAACCCCGAGGCTGCCTGCTTCCATCCTGTTGTCCTCTGCAGGGACACAGCCAGGGATTTGGCCCATCCACAGCTTTGCATCCCCTAATAATCCAGAAGGAAACCATGCTCCTCCATCCATTTAAAGTCAAGGGAGCCAGACCCCAGAGCGAGTGCCACCCAAGCTGGTGAGAGTGTCCCCACCTCCTGATTTCCCCATCAACTCCAAACCAATCAGCATCTCTTTTTGCTTGCTCAGATTTCATACATCAACCCTGGAGAGTCACCGGCACATGCCTCATCCACTCTACTGCAGCCCCGGCGAAAAGCATGTCCCACCGGAACTCTGCCTTTAGAGAGCCCAATGCTGGACTTAGAGCTTCCCTGTCGAGCACAGTATTGATGCAGATGGACAGCTGTCATCTACCCAGTGCTGCATGCCCACTCACGAGCTCAACACCCATTACCTTCCCCCATAACACTGCAAAGTGAGGCTCATTCCCATTTTATAGATAAGTAAATTGAGCTTCAGAAGTTAAGCCAGTTGTCAAAGGTAACCTGACCAGTGCAGGGATTCTGATTTGTATCTGGCTCCAAGAATTTTACCTTTCCAGAGAGACAGAGATCTTAGAAGAATGTAGAATGGTTAGTAACTTTGAATTTCCTGTAATTTCTGCTATGAGTTCAGTTCAGTCTTCCCCCAAAGTTACTGACTTCCTAACTTTAAGTATCTATTAGTGTGAACTTATTTAGAAAAAGGGTCTTTAAGATGATGAAAACAGGGCTGGGGCTGTAGCTCAGTGGCAGAGCGCTTGCCTAGCATGCCGGAGGCACTGGGTTCCATCCCCAGCACCACATAAAAATAAGCAAATAATATAAAGGCATTCTGTCCATCTACAACTGTAAAAGATGATCAAGTAAGAGGAGGTCACTAGGGACCTAACCCAATACAACTGGTGTCCTATTACTGAGAGGTGGGGATCTGGATAAGGTCTGGTGCCCCAGGTCACCAGAAGAGCCCAGGAACAGACCCTACAGATACCTAGGTTTCGGGCACACAGCCATGTGTCTGTCAACAATGATTCCCACGTGTGACGGTGGTCCCGGAGGGTCATAATGGAAGATCCCTTTACTCGGGGACGTGCTGATGTCAGTCAGCGCACAGCACCAGCTCTTGTATTAAATGATACACGCTGTGCAGAACACTTGACCATTGTCGATGACTATGGCTGGTTTATGGATTTATTAAACCATACTTTTTAATCATTGGTCAGAATACTCCAAAAAACAGGATAGCTAACAGCAGGCCTGTTGTCCCAGCTACTTGGGAGGTAGGAGGGTAGCTTGCACCCAGGATGCGGGGCCAGCCCAGGCAATACAGTATTAAAGAAATAATTTTTAAAAAGCAAAAAAAAAAAAAATTAACAGAAAATATTCTTACCCAGCTGTAATGTATTTGTTCTAACCTAAATTTTAAAAATTTTATGTAAGTTTAATTGTGAGCTTACTATGACACCTAAAGAAAAAAGTGAATCAACTCCAGCGCGCACATCGCCACTGCCTCCCAAGAGCAGCTCCCAGGCCTGCAAGCTCCGTTGCAAGGGGCGGGGGGGTGCACTGTCCTGATCTCACACCACACTTTATGTCCCTTTTCTATGTTTAGATACATGGATGCCTGGGTGTTCAGTGCTGTCCTTGACTAGGAGCAGCAGCCCACGCCATGAAGCTGCATCTTGGGGTCCTGTGTCCTGGTGGCCCTAGCAAACTCAGTTTCCAGGCCTCCCCCTTCATCTTTGGACATTTTCTACTCTCAGGTTTCTTCTTGCTTTATCTGTAGTTAAATCTCAAGTTTTTTTTTTTTTTTTTAAACCTTTCTTAGGACCTTTGAAAAACAGGTCCCAATGGTCCTCTGGCCCTCAGGTCATGCGCACTTGTCATTCTGAGCTACATTTCACAAATACCAAGAAATGACTACAGACCTGAACCTGCCTGAGAGGCACTGCCTCAGGGGTGGATCAGGAAGAGAACCTGGGCAGGTTTCCACCCAAAGCCTTTTTTTTTTTAACAAAAGCTTAGCAAATGCTCTGCACTAATACTAGAATGAAGGAAGCCACCATCTTTTCATTTCCCTGCATAGATGGCAGACATCCCTGAGGCCAGGGCCCGGGCGCATCAGCACCCAGGCCAGTCCTGCAAGGTGCCATCACTCCCATCACTTGGTGCCAAGGGAAGGAGAGTCAAGAGATGGAGGATCTGCCTGGGGTCACACAATGGGCAGAGCAGGGTCTCAGGTCAGGGCTGCCATCCACCCTCTGCCACCTCTACCTGCAGGGTTCTCAGGACAGCTCCCTGCCAAGGCGCCAGAGAAAGGCACCACCACCGGAGAGCCCATGCCCTTGTTGACTTGGCTCTGACCAGTGGTGTCCAAGTCCACATGCTCTCAACGGGGGCAGTCACTGGACAAGCATGACCGCCAACCCCCTGCCACTCAGCAGGCACATGGATTCTCTGTGATGCCGTCTCATGGCGCCTGTGCAGAGATCCAAAGGCTAAGCGGCTCCTCATCCCTTGAGCAACACACTCTGCAGCCCTGTGTAAGGGATCGGGGACTCTCAGGACACCTGGCTAATGGAGCCACCATGCCAGGAAGCTCAAGTAGAAGCCTAAAGAGATAAAACAACTTAAAAATGACTTTAGCTAGAATCCTCACACTTCGGTGATAGAATCTTTATCGTGAACGTCATTTTCAGGGATGTGGCAGGCAGCTTCCAGGTCAGGCTCGATGGCTGCGCATCTCTGGGTCTCAGGTGAGGCCACCCCCTGCCAGTCTCCCACCTGAATGCCAGTACCGAGCGATCTGATTTGCTTGGGGAAACGGATGGACTTTCTAGGCCCTCCACCTTGGGAGCCGCAGCAGGGCCCAGCTCCTACAGACCACCCAGGCTGCGAGCCCCGGGGCTGGAGGCTCCACTCTTCCTAATCAGGTACCAGTTTTCTTTGACCAGAACTGCCTGCCCAGGACGAGACTGGGGATCTACAGTTTGATAACAGGGCAGCCCTGAGCCCGTGACTGGTAACGAGTCTTGCCCACCCTCAAAAGCAGAGGGTTGCCACCCGTGGGCCACAGAGACACCATCCAAACAGGGCGGGATCCACGCACAGGCCAGGCCTTGTTTACAGACTCCACAGATCACATGGGGACAAGAGTTTCCAAATGAACATGCTGCCGAGACTAAGAAAATATAAAATCCCTCCTGCTACTAAATTCGTAGTAGTTTTTGTCATGTATTCTCTCAATGAATTTTTTTCCTAATACAACCTCCATCATGTTTTGGGCATTGTGCAAGGGGATGGGAAACGTCATGTTGTATGAATCAACCAAAAAGCATTAAGATTCCTAGGGACCAAGAAATCTGAGAAAGACCAAGCTCCTGAAGCCAGTCAGCCAGAGCAGTATGGGCTCCAGGTCCCGGGAACCCGAGGACACCTGGTGAGCCAAACCCGGAACCCCATCACTGCCACGCCCTCCTCCCTGATGGTACCCGCTAGCTGCCCTAACTCCCTTAGACCCTCCCGAAGGCCCACTCTTGAGTTTTTACGCCACATACTGCAGCCAACTCCTGGAAAATAGTATAAAACTGAAGAAATTGGATGCTTCATGGCACAATGGTTGTGGACAGAACCAGGGACGCAGAACGACAGCCATCCTGGAGGAGGGCCACACAGCTTCTCAGGCACTGCCAGGAACGGCCACTTATGTCCTTCCTTGGCAATTCACCCCACTACCCACAGCATCCATGCCACTGCTTCATGTGGATGACACCCGCCTTGCAATGCTACTCTGTGGCCCAGCTGTGCCCTTGGGAAAGTCAGTGAATTCCATTCTTTCAGCTACCAGAAAACCTCTTCTACCCACCAGCCTTTCTACACCCGAATTCCCTGCCCCCAAACAAGAACTGTGGACCCCCTGTCCACCTGCTCTGCAGTGGTGCGTCCACCTTTGAGGGTGGTACCTGGAGCCAGACCCCACACCTACTGTGGGAACAGAGCCACAGGATCGGATCGATTCCTTCAACCAGGGCAGCAAATTTCAGAACCAGAATCAGGCTCCACTGTCCAACTAAGGCCGACAAAGCTTCAGCATCAGGACCACTCCAAGGTCAGTAGTCCTGAGGACTGCACTTCTGCAGTCATGTGACACTGAAGTCTATGGTCACTTCAAGTCCTCCTAGTCCCCACCCCTTTAATTTAGCTTCATCTTTGACTCTGTCTAGGCTGTGGGCAGGATCCCCTGAGCTCCCACACGCCTGCATCACATGTGCATGTAGCCAGGGACGAGCCGGCGCCCCTTCCTGTGTCGTCTGGGTTGTGCCCCCACCACCACCCCCACGCCCCCAAGTCCAGGACCAAGGGAGGCAGCGACCATCTCCAAATTATTCTGTGGACTTTTTCCTCTGATACAGTGTTTATTTAGCACTAAAGAAAAAATAGAAATCTGGGTTTTCTTTTAAAGTCACCCTCCTACCCTGGCCAACTTCAGAAACTGCAAGTCAACCAGTGAAGTACTGTACAATTGTGCTAGATTTAAGTATTGAGTTTATAAAGTCTTAAGCATACATCTAATAAAAAATCTGCATTCATCACCATAGATCCTGGGGACTGAGCCCAGGAGCACTCTCTTTACCTCCGAGCTCCATCCCTAGTCATTTTTATTTTTTAATTTGAGACGGAGCCTTGTGAAGTTGCTGAGGTTGGCCTGGAACTCGCCATTCTCCTGCCTCAGTGTTTTGGCCACTGCACTGTGAAGAAGGGAGCCGAGCTTTTTGTGTTTAAGCTACTTGACTCTCCTCCACTAGATCCCTCCTCCCAGCTGAGCTCAGAAAATAAGGGATTAACACGTGACAGATTTTAACATCCATTCCAGGGAACGGAAGTAGACCATTAGTCCTTGGTTCTGAATATTTATTTCTGTACTGTGGTAGGGTAGACATAATATTCACCATTCTAGTGTGCTGTTCAGTGTCGTACAAACCACGAGTAACATCCATCTCCAGATCTTTTTCATCTTCCCAGAGTGAAACTCTGCCCTCTGTCCCCATTGAACGTTAAGTCCCCACTCCTCCTTCCCTAGCCCCTGGCTACCATTTCTGTCTCTTGGAATTTTACTTCTCTAGGGACCTTTTTTTGAAGGGCTGGAGATCAAGACCAGGGTCTTGCCCATGCCAGGCCAGTGCTCCACCACTGAGGTCTACTGCACCCCTCTCCCCCTACCCTGGAGCTGGGGACCAAAGCCAGGGGGTCATGCATGCTGGGCCACCACTCTATCACAGAGCCCTGTCCCCAGCTCAGCATTTGTCTTTTCATGACTATTCCACAGTCCACACATCCTCAAGGTTCATCTACATAGTAGCAGGTGTCAGTCTCCTTTCTCTTTGAAGCTGATTGACATTTTATAGTGTGGACAGCCCCACCTTGTTCAAGCAGTCAGTGAAAGGCTCTTGGGCTATTTCTCTCGGCCACCATAATGCTGCTGTGAGCAGAGGGGTACAGATAGAGTCCCTGCGTCGCTGGGTCACATGGTAACTCCATGTTTAGCATTCCGCCCTCAGCAGCTCTGACAAGCCACTAGCAGAACAGGCAGCTGGAACCACCGGGTGTCTGTCTTCATGCTTGCCCTCGATACCGGAGAATACTACAAGGTTCCCCAAAGCATGGGTCCCCACGAGAGCAGAAGTCATGACCTTTGTAAACAACCCCAGAGGACCCCCCCGAGCAGTGCTCACGAGTAATGTTCTCATTTGACATAAAAATGGAGGGGAAAGAACATCCTCCACCAGGCTCACCAAAGTCAGCAAACCCGGCCCGCCCGGGGCTTTGCCATGGATGGTGCTGCGACCAACAGCCAGCACTCGGGACACTCACAAGCCACATATTTGCGGTTCTTGATTCTCACTATGAGCCTTTAAAAATGACTTCAAGTCGTCTGTCCGCGGGTGGCTGATGATCACAACAGTAATGGCTGCCACTTGTACAACATCATCGGGTGCACCTGGACCCTGGCTTTCCAGCCCCTGCCCTCACCCTCCACCCTGAGCTCGCCTCCTTTCAGAACAAGGGCGGGGAAAGGCTGCTGGAGCCATTTCACCGAGGGCCCTGATCTCCACTCAGGGAGGAGGCCCGTGGGCAGGGGTCAAATGGCCGAGGCCAGAACCTCCAGACTCAGTGCAGACAAGTGATTGGATTTCCCTTGTCATTTTCTCTAAGAATAAATGTTAGCCCTGGAGCACAGCCCTCCTGGGGGCGCTCCTGGCAGTAGGAAGGAAAAGTCCCCTTTTGCGGCATCGCAGGCAGCCACTCCAACTGCGCCGCCGCCCCCCCCCCCCCCCCCCCCCCCCCCCCGTCTGGGGCTCTCATGTGACAGGCGGCAGCCACTCCTCAGCTGCACCTGAAACTTGGTGACTTCACCCACTAAGGAAGCAGCCCTCGGAGCAGGGGTGTTGGCCTTCTCGGCGCCCCCTCGGCAGGCGGGGCTGGCCGGGGGGCAGAGGAGGACAGAAGGAAGACCACACTGTCCCTCTGAGCACGGGCGGCTCTGCTCCCAGCACTTGCTGCCTCCCATTTTAAATTAATTACAGCTGAAAGTACAGGGTTGCCATCTGGTTTGGAAAAGCAAGGAAAGGGGAATAAAATGAAAGGGCTTGGGTACTAACCTCACTTTAATCATTGCCAAAGAGCATGAAGACAGCCCCGTCCTCCCACAGAGGCCTCGGGCCTCGCAGACTTGGCAGGCAGGCCCCGTGCAGAGGCGCCGCCAGAATAAGAGTCCCCGAGTAGGGTGCGAGCCCAGGGCTGCCCCCCACGCATCGAAAGGGAGGTGTCCTGGGGCCCCGGGACAGGGTGGCAGCTCTCGGGAGGGGCTATCTACCACCCAGAGCATCCTGCCAAAACGGGACACGCATCATTACAGTTCCACATTGTGAGAAAACAGACCTGCTGTCAGGAGAGAGCAAGCGATTTCCTCTTTCTTTGTCTCTCACTTTTCCATAACATGAGGCTTTTATAAAACTCTCTAAAAGGAGGGGAAACAAAACACAGGAGCGGAAGTGGCCAGAAGTGAGCCAGCCCAGGGAAAGAGGTGCAGGCAACGCTGGGGCACCTCTGCAGCTGGCCCAGGGCAGGAACGTCAACCACCGCCCCCATGGGTCCTCTGTGCAGCCCCAGCCAGTCCCGGTGGTGGATGGGAGGAAGCAGCTTCCCTCTGCTGTCTGCCCGCAGCAGGACACTGGGTGACAGGCTCTTCTGTTGGGACAGTGAGAAACGCTGACTGACTGCGGGCATCTAAAGATGAAGCTGCCCACGCCATCCTAGGATTGTCTGGATGAGCTACAGGTGGGTGCAAAGACTGCCCAGGCTACAGACCCCTGAAGCACAGGCCCCTGGGGAGGGGGAGCACCAGGTAGACCCACCCTCTGGGTCCCCCGAGACCCAGGTGAGTTCTGCCAACTTCAGGTGTAGCTGAGCCGCTGCTTTCAGACAGGAACCCTGACTGAGGTCCTGCGGCGCGTACTAGAATCAACCCTGATCCACCAGATTCGGGCTTTTATAAACCAGGAGACAGGATAAAAGCAGATTCTAGAACAAAGCACTTCTTCTGGGGAAAGCACACTGTCACCCACAGGGTGGCGTGAACATGGTCTTCCCAGCCCGGCTCCCACAGGCTGCTGCCCACAGCGCCCAGCTCTCAGGAGCGCACCTTTCTAGCAAGGGCTACACCTGTCAAGCTACAGGAAACGTCTGGTAAAATGGTTGAATAAAAACAGCTTCCTAACAGAACCCTGCAAGAGACCAGCGGTAGATACTCAAAGATCCCTGTGAAATGGCCTTGAGGGGAAAGGGAGAGAAAAGAGCCACCCAGGACACGATCCCTGCCATCCACCCCAGTTCCACCCTGTTCTGCCATCACCAGGGCGAAGGCCTCTCAGGCCCACTGAAGCCCCTCCTCTACCCAGGGCGACCTCACGTGCTGCACACCTCCTCGCACACCTCCTCTGTGCCTTGAACATGGCAGGCATTCAGGAAGAGTCTGGATAAACCAACGAAGTAACATACAACAATAAACTTCTTCACAGTGAACAAGTATCAAGCATCTATGATTATTGTACCCTGCCCACGTGTTACAAAGTATCACCCAACACATTCAACCCTTTATAGAACTTTTTGGATGGCTTTTCCATTAAAAGATGATACAGTGATGCGACACATCCAGAAAACCAAAAGTGTGTGTGTGTGTGTGTGTATTTCAAAAACAGTAAAATTGGAAAGCAAGTCACATTATTCTCCTAACACATCTGTCACAGAAATCCTTAATATGGACAGCTGTAACACACTGACAGAAGACAAAGGTTTAAACTGGATGGTTACAAAAAAAATAAATAAATGCATACAGCCACTGAGGAGGTGAAAAGATCATCCACATTCCCCAGGAAGACCAAACAACCCCCACTTCAAAAAAAAAAAATATGCCAGTTTCCCCCACGAAGCTTGCAAAACTTAAATGATAGCAGTCACCTCTGGGATGAGGCGGCCAGAGGCAGGTGCGCACAGTTGCTGGAGGGAATGTTAATCCTCAACCTTCCAGACTCCACGCTGGCAGGATGCACCAGCAGAAATAGAAACATGGATGCCCTGTGACCCAGAAATTCCACTTCCAGAAAAATGGGAAGTATGAGCTCTGAGCAAGGATGGAGATGTTCAAAGAACTTCTACAAATGACAGCAAAACCCTGTCAACAGCCCAAATCTCTCTACTTGTTAGCAAGTTCTTTTGGTTACAAAGCAACACAAGGCATGGGTGGTGAGCGTCAGAAGAAACGGGATTTGCTGAAGGATAACTGGGGTATTTCTTGGAAATGAAGAAGAGCCGGACAACCAATCCTAGGGATGAGCACACGGGGTGCCGCCTCCTCTCACAGCAAGGGGGGGAGACACCAGGACCCAAGTTCTCCATCCAGCCACCTCCTGGGTCCTACAAGCTACCACTTGCAACCACAGCACCATCAAGGACCTCTTCCCAGCAAGTCCCGACTCTGGCCACCAGGCTGGTTCCACAGCAAATATGCTGCTCAAGGGCTGGGGCTGGAGCTCAGCAGTAGAGCACGTGCCTCGCACGTGTGAGGCACTGGGTTCAAGCCTCAGCACCACGTAATAAAAATAAAGATACCGTGTCCATCTACAACTAAAAAAAAATATTTTAAAAAATATGCTGCTCAACATTCGAGATTTTGCCTAAAACACACATACATACTTCTGGTCTTGAGTCAAGAGCTATATTTGAACTTCAAATAAGTGATTAATCAGGAACTACTGGGCCATCTCCCAGGAAAGCAACCTATTAGGTTTGGTTTTCATTTCTTGGGTCTGGGAAGAAAAAGAAACTTTTTTTTTTTTTTTTAAAGGTCAAAAGCTCAGACTTCATGGCTAGAAATAGATGGATCTTCGAGGCCGTGATAAAATGTTAAGGAAGGTGATTAAGGTTATCTTGGAGCAGCGGGAACTGTTCACCTTATTCCATGCACCCTCAGCTAGCCTGGGTCCACGTGACCTCTCTATGTCAACCCTGTCCCCTCTTTCTGCTCTCCCCTGTCCCACCACCTTTTTCCATCACATATACAGGGGTCCTGACCCACAAGGTTCAACTTAATAATTCCAACCTGACCGTGCTGGGGAAGCAATGTGCAGTCAGTGCCACGCTCTTGAGTCTTGAACTTTGTTCTCCTCCTAAGCCAGGGGACCTGTGGCACTGTCCTCTGGCTGCCCCGCAACCTCTACGGGAAATGGCCGACACTCGGCAGAGCTGCACTGCTGGGCCAGGATGTGCAGGAGTCGGGGACTTCTCAGGACAGAGCCCGTCATCAGTAGAAGAGAACTAAAAACTGCCCAGCACCAGTTTGGACCCGCAGGCCTCCTGCCCTCGATCTGGCTGGTGCCTGAACAGGACACTTCACAAGGTGCTAACCCCCAGGGGCCGTGTCTAGGCACACCACCACCACCTGCCCTTACCACCCAAACCCACCAGCCCACTGCACCCCACAGTGGGGTAACCATTCTAGACAAAAGGTCACTGAGAGCAAAAGTAAATGCACTGAATCCCGAACTAGAAAGAACTAGCATGAGGTAGAATGAGAAAATGCAGGAGAAAAGCCTGAACAAACCGCCGGCTGGTGCCTTCAGTGTGCACCTTGTCCTGGCTCCCTCAAGAGGCTGAGGCAGGAGGGTCTCTTGAGGCCAGGACACAGCAAGGACCTGTCTCAAAAAAAATAAGATCTATAAAGGACATTATGGATATGAAGAGGTATTTCACCCTGCGTCACATCGCTGCTCCTGCAGGTATAAGAGGAGGAGGTCAGCGCAGCAGACTGGACCAACAGATGAACTGGAGAGGGATGTGCTAGCAGTCACTGTCCGCAGACCTTCCATATTTCTGTAGGTGTGAGGTGCTGCCCAAATAAAGTGTGTGTGTGGGGAGTGGCGGGGCAAGGACAGCAGGGCGGATCACCACCGGATCCAACTCAACTTCAAGTACAGGCCACATGGGACACACTCAGTCACTTTGCTGGAAACCCTGGAGGCTTCTGAGAGCTGCCTCAGGATGGGGGCGGGGGCTGAGCCATGGAGAGTCGTGCCACACCACCAAGCCACCACCAAGCCACCACCAGCCACGAAAACGCTGGTTCTGAATCAGCCTTGGGCTGCAGGTCCAAGGGAGGCTGGGCCACGGGACTGGCTGACCAAGGTACACGAGGGTTGCTCATCACGAGGCCACCTCCAGAGCCTGCCTGATGACCAGGGACGGCAGCGACTTCCATCAGTTACTTTAAAACTGAACCCTGGCTCAGGAGGCTTCCAGGACAGTCCAGGAGGCCGCCTACTGAGAAACAGGGCTGGGGGGAGTTTGGACCAGATCACCAAAGGCCACAGAAGAACAGAGACTAGGGTTTTAATGTGTGGTCACAAATCACAGCCACAGCCCGCCGACACGCTCAGCGATACCCTCCAGGTGCTCAGGGGAGGCACCTCCTCCACTGGGCCCTCCCAGTGATGCTCTGCCTCACCAGGGCCCAGAGCAAGGGAGGCGGCCATCTCTGGACTCAGACCCCTGAAACCATGAGCCCCAGAGCATTTTTCCTCCTCGAAACTGCTCCTCGGTGTGCTGGTCACAGCAATGAAAAGGCTAGAACCCTCTCCGAGCACCTCCCCATGGAGCACCTCCCCATGGAGCACCTCCCCGTTGGCGGTTGTCGATGCAGCACTTTGGAGGAGCTTGAAACGGCGCCAGGCAAAGGGCCCCAGCTAGAGCAGGGCCCAGCCCTGGCCCAGGGGAGCTGTGGGGAACGGGACGGGGGCGCAGGATTAGAGCAAATCACCACTGTTTTCTACGAAGACATGAAGAACTGCCATTTGCCAAGAGGAGGGAGGAAGGGGGGACAGTAGGAGGGGGAGGGGCAGGTCCCTCGGCAGGGCCTCCGCCCAAGGAGGTGTCTGCTCAGCATTCTCCTGCAGCTCCCTGGGAGCCGTGGAAGGATTCCAAGCAGAGAACAACACTTCAGGAACTTTCTCCCGAAGCTGAAGTGCCAGAAAGGAGGGTGCTGCACAGGAATGGGTCCAAACTGTCACCCAGGCTGGTGCCTATGCAGAAAAGGATTGGCAGCCCAGTGACAGGGTGTGACAGTGGGTTAGCTATGGGGACGGGGCAGAGGGAGGAGGCCCCCAAGGAAAACAGGAGAGCTGTGCCGACCATGAAAACGAGGGACAGAGGCCCAGGGCAGGTAAAGAAGACACAGGAGGTCCTCAGGTCAACTCAGACAAAGCAGTACTGAACCTGAGGTACACAGACGACATCTACAAGGTGGACAGGTCTGTGGTGTGACGGTCAGGACCTGGGTAAGACCTGGCAATCCTCAATGTACAGAGGTGATTCTAGCATGAGTTTGTGGGTGACACCATCAGAAGGGTCTGTACAGCAAGAAGGACGGAGCCCTGGGGAATGTAACAATGACATGTCACACCCATGTAATATGGTTTCCGTGTGGTTTGTCCCCACAAAAACTCATGTTGAATTCTGACTGTCTATATAGCTGGGTTGGGAGGGATTAAGGGTCCTCTCCAGAGACTGGGCTAGTTCTGACTGGGAATGGCTTTACTGTCATGACAGAAATCAGGTCCCCTTCGTCCCCTCTTCTCTTAGGCACACGTCCTCTCTCCCTTCTGCTTTTCCCCGTGTTGTGATGCAGCATGAAGCCCTTGCCAGAAGCAGCACCAATCTTGGACTTCCAGTCTCCAGAACCATGAGCTACATAAACTTTTGGTTATAAATTACCCACTCTCAGTAATTTTGTTACAGCAACAGAAAACAGACTAGGACAATGAATCTGTGAGAAGTGGCCACAGAACTAGAAGAGGAACCAAAGGAAGCAAAGATGAAGAGACTATCGGTTTCAGAGGTCTCAGTCCACGGATGGTCAAGTCCACTCCTCAAGGCCCAGGTAAGAAGGCACCAAGGCAGAAGAATGTGGTGCAGAAAAGCTGCTTAGGACATGGCACCCGGAACCGGAAAGATCGGAGAGTCCCCTCACCAGGACAAAATACAAACCCAAAATGCATACCCCAAAGATCCCCCTCCTCCAGCCACTCCCTGCCTGCCTACAGTCATTTATTAACCCAATCATGTCACCTCTGGACTTTCTTGCAGTGTCTCACACGTGAGCTTCTAGGGGACACTTTATCTAAGCCATAACAATTGCAAACGCAGGGAGAAGTTCCATCACCATTGTTGGTGTGGGTGACGGCACCGATCCAGGGAATGGGGGGATATGGAAGAAGTAATCCACTCTCCAGAAACAGCCACAGACAGGAGTCGGGATGGAAGGTAATCAGACTTGGGGACAATGGAAGCAGGGGCTCGCATTTCCTCAATTTGTCTGGCCTCAGTGGATTTTACGAAAAGCCCCAGTATTAAAGGTGACACTCAACATTCCCAAATCAAGAAATTATGCCACTGTTTCATTTTAATAGTCGAGCTTTAAGGCACCAGAGTTTTGTGAGTCTGAAAATTTATGGTAAGAGAATTTTGAAACCAAATAGAAATGTGTGTGTGTCTGTGGCTCCATGGGATGTTCATAACAGGTCTCACGAGAAAGGGATGAAGGCTTGCATCCTCCCGGGCTCGGCTGCCAGAGCAGACACCACAGCCCGGCGGCCTAGGGAACAGCTGTTTGTTTTCTCATAGTCCCGAAAGCTGGGGTCTAAGCTCGGGGAGCCAGCATGGCCAGTGTCTGGCGAGGGCCACCGCCTGGCTTTCAGATGGCCCCCTCTCACCGTGTCCTCACGCGGCAGGAAGACAGCGTGCATGCTCTCTGGCATCTCTTCCTCTAAGGGTGCTGCTCCCAGGACCTCATGGAACCCCATCACCACCCGAAGCCTTGTCTTCAGAGACATCATGCTGCGGCCAGGGCTTAACAGGCTGTTGCAAGGACACGACTCTGTCCGTTACAGAGTCTGTGGCCAGTCACGTTGGAGAAACCAGTTGAATGACATTTCTGCACATAGGACCTAGAAAACTCCACAGCCCACTCCTTGACGGGCCAATTTTGGGGAGCAACGAGGGTTCAGTCTGAGACTTCTAGCAAGACCTGACCTGACAAGAGTGTGTCTGATCCTTCTACTTGACTTTGACCCAGTTTCTGCAGCTGGTTTTTCTCTTTTGGTGCTGGGGAAGGAACCCTGGGCCTCGTGCTCTGTCACAGAGCCACATCCTGCCCTCCCTGGTCCTCTGGGTTGATTTCTGGGTGGATCCCTCAGGTGCCTTTCTCAGGTCTCTTTACGGAAGGGCAGGCCGGAGGTCCTCTAAGGAGGGGCAGAGAAAGGCAGGGAGTCCAGAGCGTGTTGCCTCTGCTGGGGTGACTTGGAAACAGAATCTGGACCCTTGTTTGGCGTGGTTTTTGGCTACTGCCAGCCCCAGCACCTTACTGCCACATCCACTTCTCTAATTGTGCTTTGGAGACAATCAGTGGAGAAATTTCAAAATGCACTGTGTGCACGCGCGCCTGTGTGTGAACCCCAAAACACAGCAAAGCAGAAAGAGTCCAGGAAGAATCCAGCTCTGCCACCTACCCTGGGTGCGACCCCAGCCAGGGAACAGGCCCAGAAGCTGCCCTCGCCGTGCTCCAGCCACACACGGCCCAGCACGCGATGGCTTTCCGAGGGAGGTCCTAGAAGAAAGGAGCCCGGGGCACCCACACCTGGCAGGTTCCCCCGCATGAGTCTCTGGTGAATTCGCTAATCTTTTAAGGTCTCAGGAGACAGCAGTTTACACCCTTCAGGACAGAGGGGCTTTGTAGTGCAGTGAGAACATGTGTGTCCATGACGTCACAGGCCGACGTGAAGATCAGTCCTCTGTGTGCCCGAGAGCTGCCGCCTGTGTCCCCAGGACAGTGGCGTCCTTGTGCAAACAGCACCGGGGGCTCAGGAAAGCCAACGGGGGCTGAGGGAGGAACAGCAAAACCCAGTGTTGCTCCGTCTCCTCAAAGTCTCCATCTAAATATACTCCTTTTCCCAGGTCCAGTGTGCGCCATAGTGGGGACTTCACACCCACTAACGGACATGTCCCCCCCACACCAGGAACGCTCCTTCGCAGCCCTGTTTTTTCAAGGTTCTGGCCCCACTTCTACAACCTTCATGACCCAGATCAGAGCCGCGAACACTAAATGCTATGTCCTCACACAGCCCACGACAGACAGCGGATGACGGCTTTTGTTCTGTCCCCGACCCCTGGCACCCCTGGCACTTCTTCCTTTGATGCGTTGTTTGGCCAGAAAAAGGGCAGGAGCAAGATGGTGATCTGCCCGAGCAGCTCGGGGCGAAGACTCTTAAGGCAGAGGCGAAGCTGCTGGGAAAGGCTGATGTCAGCTCCGGGCAGCTCCCGCCAGGATAAGGAGGGCTTTGTCTTCAGCTCAACTGTGAAAATGAGAAAATGCCTGCAGCCTGACAAACGAGAAACCCACACACACAGGTCAGGCCTGTGACCTTTACTTAAAGGTACCACACTCCCTAAGCAGAGCGCTCCCAAGACTGGGACGCAAGAGGAGCGGGATCAGGCAGGGACAGGAACCTCACACCACAGGCCCCAAGGGCCTTCCTGCTGTGGGGGGGGGGGGGCGCACACACTGACTAAAGACCTCTGTCCCCCAACTCACTTTTGTAAGTAAACACACATGACTGACATGCACTGGGGGAGGGGCTGAAAGAAAGAAAGAAATCCTAATTTAAGAATATCTCAGTTTCTGAGTTATTTAAAGCAACTAAAAATAAGGCTGTGAAAAGTCCTCTTAAATTCACAGGACACTTTAGGGAATACCAATAAGACTGTGCACGGAGCCCAGAGCAACAGAACGCCAGGCGAGCCCTTCCCAGGCCGGACGGTGCCAAGGAGGGTGTGGCTGAGGGGGGACACTTAAGTTTCAAGGATTCTATTCAACAGTCCAGTTTATGAAACCTGGAGAAGGTGGCGGGGTGGTGTGTCTTCATATGCTTAAAACAAACTTTTAATTAAAAGTTTCTTTTTGAACATTTTAAGCTAAAGTTACTATGGACTTGTGCAACTAAAAATTGGGTCAGAAATTTTAAACAAGAATTTAAGAAGATTTAAAATGCCCTTCGCTGGGCAGACAGAAAACTCCTGTCTGGAGCTGGATGTGGCTCTGGGGCAGAGCGCTTGCCTGGCAGGGACGAGGCCCTGGGTTCCCTCCCCATCAGCACAAAACAGACAGTCTTTGTTTGTTCTTAGGGGGTTCTTACCTGTGCAAAGACACCATTTCCCTCTCTTTGGAGGACACTGGGCAGCGACTCCTCCTTCTCAGTCCCTAGGGGAACCATCCCGGGGCAGAGAGGATTGGGAGGGCTCTGAATCGCCCGGGACCGCCAGGCCACCTTCCCCTCCATCACCCCATGCAGCCTCTGTCCGCCAGTGTCAGCCCTTGTGTCCTGACAGCACTTAAACTGGTGACCATCTGAGACCACACGGCATCGAGGTCCTATACCAAATGACTCGGGGCAGCTGGCTGTGTGCGCTGTCAGGATCACCGCCACCCAGCTGCTGAGCACAGCGCGCTGGTCCGGGTCACACGGCGGGGTGTGAAGCCTGACCTACTGTTGTCCACCAGCTGGCTGGAGGAGCACGTCACAGGGTCTCAGTGTCACCATCTGTACAGAGGGGACAATAATGCCACCCATATCACAGGACTGGGAGGACAGAATGAGGTTACGCCCAGGAAGCACGGGACGCCGTGGGCATACAGTGGCGACTCCAGGGCGCTGGCACGCAGGAGGGCCTGGGTTCCATCCCCAGCACCGCAAAACAGACCCTTCCCACAGGGCTCCCGCGGTCTCTGGATGCTGAGGCTCAAGACCCCTCAACGAGCCCAGGGACGGGGTGTCCACCTTCTCTGAGGCTCGCACGGTGCAGCCACACGCCCGTCCGTGAAGGCCTACGACGGCTTCCCACGCGGATCCCAGCGGCTCACCAGGCCAAAGTACTGAAATCACCTCAGCTTTTCAGTTTCCTCTGGGCTCAGTTTAGTGACATGAGGAACAATTTCCTTCACCCTCTTGGAGCTTGGTGGTGCACACACAAATGCAGCCAAACTAAGGGACACAGAGAGGAGGAGAGGCAGGGGCCACCCGCAGGACTATAGAAATGCCACCCGCACATGGGCACAAAGACCCCAAACTGCAGCCACCCAGAACACGTGAGGGTCCGTGTACGTAATCAGCCCCGTGCAAAAAATAAACAAAATCTACACAAAACCTCAAACCCCACTTTAGCCAGGGATCTTTTTTCTAACCAAGTTTCCATGTTATGCTCAGTACATGATTTCAAAGGCTTCCTCTAGCCTCTGTGGCAAACTCGAAGAACTGCTGCTTGAGTTCCTCTGCTCCCCGCTCTCTCTTCACCTACGGAGAGAAGAATCACTCGGGCGGAGCGGGGGCCATTACCCGGGGGCAGGCGGTGGAAGAAAGGAAAGGAGGGAGGAAAGAAAACAGACACAGGAGACCCCAGACCAGAAGACCACCAGCGAGTACACCAGACTTGGCTGGTCAGTGTCGTGAAAGGACTTCACAGGAATGGCCACCAGCAAGGACGAGGGGCAGTGTTTCAGAGCAGCACCTCTAGCAGGGAGGCTATCCTCCACCCAGCCTGCCTCCTTCCTCGAGGATCCAGGCGGCCTGGGGCAGACACGGGTAAGAGCGCAAGGCTAGTGACCATGGCTGTGACCCTGGGGAGCCCATGGGCAATGACTTTGCAAGTACAGACCACTGACCAAAAGGAGGCCTCACCAGCTGCCAGCAACACCAAGCCCTTCCGCACGACCTCTAGCAGCTAAAGCTGCAGCCTCCTGGGGAGGACACAGCTGAGGCATCACTGAGTGGTCACTGGTCTGGGGGTCCTGCACAGCCCCAACACTTCTGAGGTATCATCCTCTCGCAGCCTCAGCACCTGCTCCTGAAAACAGCTGATACACAACAGGTGGACAGGCCAGCGGGCAAGGTTGGGGGACAGAGGACAGATACCGGCCTGTCCTGAAGGGTCACATCTCCTGTGAAGGTGAAGCCAGACGATGCATGTTCAGGTGTCCTAGCACGGGGCCAGTTCACGAAAGCACTCAACAAGTGTGCCCCTCACAGGTGACCCGCTGAGCACTGCGACTGCCCATACAGCCCCCCACAAACCTCGCAGGAACAAGCCACTCCACTTCTGAAGGGCATCTGCGGAAGGTGCGCTTCTGCACCGCGCCCTCCCCAGGACCCCAGCCCGGAAGTCTCAAGCCCAACACGAACTGAGCGCCACCGCCTGCCCTCAAGACGTCAGAGATGCTGCAGGATTGTCAGTACTCGAAATACTAGGAGCTCCCTAACGCCCAGCACAGGGGACTGGGGGATAAACTGTGGCAGGCGCAGTCAATGGAGGGGGCTGCAGGTGTGGCCAAGGACGAGAGCTGAGGCGGCGGTGTCAGGGATGCGCTGCGAGCACAAGAAACAACAGTCCAGAGGGGTCTGGACAGCGGCCGCCTGGCGTCCCACACAGGCAAGGGGGCGAGAGAACATCCGTGTCTCTGCTCCATTTACCAAAAGAAACTCAGGAGGGTGATGGTGGCTGGGGGTGGGGGTACACAAAAGGAGGGCAAGTGACCAGCAAGGGTAACACTTGACTGAGAACCTACCTAATAAAATCCCCTCTTGTAGAAGCGTGTCACTGTTTTACAGGTTCAAAAAATATAGAGCAGTGAAGATGGGGGTGGGGATCCAAACCTCCATGTAGTAAGTGGACGTCCCAAAGGAGAATGGATGCTGCAAATACCGCGACCCTGACCGGGCGGGGGTGGTGAGCACTGAGGGGGACACCTTTGGCATGACGGGAAAAAACTGCTGCAAGCGAATCCTGAACTTATTTCCGTTTAGATTTTCCAAGTGGAGGAGGCACAGTGACCCTGAATGGACTCCACGCTCACCACAGGAGAAAGCCACACGCAAGTATGTTGGTTGGGAACGTGGGTCTCACTAGTGAAGAAGCAAGATGTGCACGTGGACCGGGGCAGGAGAGGCCTAGGGTAGGAGTCCTGGGGAGAACTCGTGACTTCCCAGTTCTTTCCAAGAAAAGGGTCTAAGAGCAGCTCAGTTCAGCAGGGCTTCCCCAGTGGCAGTGAAGTTGTGTCGGTGCTGTCCAGTACGGTCACCACCAGCCCATTGTGGCGATGAGCTTGAAATGTGCCCACTGCACCTGAAGAGCTGAATTTTAATTTTATTTAATGTAACTGATTTATTTTACGGCACTGGGGATAGAACCCAAGGCCTTCTATATGCTAGGTGAGCTCAATACCACTGAGCCACTTCCCCAGCCCCATAAGGTTTAATTTTAAATTTAAACTGCCACCCGTGGCCAGCGTCCATCTTATCAGACGCCCAGCTCTAGAAGCAGCAGCACCATGGTAACTCAACGCAACAGGAACACCCACCCATCCTGTAATCCATTTTCTTCTTATTGGGGTTGTGTTGGGGTGTGGGTATGTGAGTGTGTGTGTGTGTATGTGTGTGTGTGTGTGTGTATTATTAGGGATTTAACTCAGGCACTTTACCACTGAGTTACATCCCTTTGACTTCTTCTTCTTCTTCTTTTTTTTTTTTTTTAAAGACAGGATGAGGTCGGCCTCAGACTTGCCATCCTCTGGCCTCAGCCTCCCAAGTTGCTGGGATTACAGTTGTGTGCCAACATGCCCCAGACCTGGGCTTTTAAGTACTGTTTCCCACCAAAAGGAACCAGGGTCCCCTGCAGCGATGGCTTATTCCAAGGTCAAGCAGGAAGGTTAGAAGGTGACTCTAGAACATCCGATTTGCCACAGAATAGGAAAGGTGCTCAATTAAAACAACAGCTGTGAAACAGGAGCCGGGGAAGGGGATGGGGAGAGTGACAACCCTTATACAAAACAGGGTCCTTAAGGCCACATGAATCACAAACAGGAAGACAGGAGAAAAGGGAGCTCTCCTGCTTACCAGGAAGAGCACAGCCGTAAAAAATCACTTAGTGACATTTCTATGAGAGTAGGCCCACCCCACCCTCAAATCCATTTTCTTTCCAAACGTCAGATAAAATATTTTTCAACGTCCATTCGTGTTCTTAGTACTTATAAATATATATATGTATGTACGTACACACACACACACACACACACACACACACACACACACACACTTCACCATATTAACAAAACAATTAATTATGAGCTCAAATGACCCTGGTCACCAATGGAAGGAAGAACCCAGCAATTCTCATTTCCCAGGTGCTGGAGAATCACTAAGCAACCCCCCTCCCGCCCCCAGTCACAGCACATGAGGTTCTGTCACACTCGGCCGCCTCCTAGCCTGGCTCAGGGCCACGCCAGCGCCCCACGGGAAAGCAGCCCCACAGGATGCTTCCAAAGGAAACACCGCCGAGCATGCGCCGGAGCCCCTCACTGCTAGCTGCCCAAACGGCTTTTCAACACCCCCTTTCTCAGAACCATGGCCACTTCTTTAGTGAAGAAATAAACAAAACGCATTTTCACAAGACGTCATTAACAGATTCTAGGAAGATCAAGCATAGAAAATCATTTCATAATCTTAAAGAGACAAACACACATGGGTCATTTCCAAGTAGGTGTGGATTGCGGCTGACTGCAGAAAACTTCTAAAACACATGAAATAAAAAGGGAGCAGGCTAGAGGTCAAGGGGTGCACGTTTCATCACATCACATGACAGTACTTACCAAGTACCCTACACCGTATTAGTCAGAGGTGCCACATCTTTTCGGTTCACCTGTGAAATCTGTCATTAAGCTCTTAGAGAACACATGCAGAAACCCTGGTGTGTCATTGAAATTGAGGGACACCCAGAATGAACTGACTGCACACCAGTTTTCCAACTTACAATTCAAAAGTCTCCCAAACTGAACACTGAAAAATGGTTAAGATGAAGGGCACAGAGGCTCACAGCTGTAATCCTAATGATCCTGGAGGACCTCAAGTTCAAAGCCAGCCTGGGTAACTTAGTGACACCCTGACTCAGTGGCAGAGCAGCCTTGGGTTCAATCTCCAGTACTGCCCCCACCCCCAGAAAAAAAGGTTAAGATGATACATTTACTGCCAGGACACTCCTGTGCACACTTTAATGGAGGCTAGACTGGAGGATCACAAGTTCAAGGCCAGCTTCAGCAACTTAGCAAGACCCCCGTGCAACTTAATGAGACTGTCTCTAAATAAAAAGTCAAAAGGCCTAGGGATGTGGCTCAGTGGTTAAGGACCTCTGGGTTCAATCTCCAGTACCAAAAACTAGATAAAAATTTAAAAATTTTAAAAGGGGGCAGTAGCCACCTAGCTGATGTGAGCACAGGGGGTGTAGTAGAGTGGGGTGCTACTGTGTCTTCTTCCCTAAAATTCTGCATGATGGTGTCAATTATGAATTGCACACAGAATTTAATAATTCTATCTCTATTATTTACTCTTAAAGTTGTGTATAATATCATCACAGACCTATACTTCCAGGCCATATCTGTAATCAAGCCAAGGAGTTACAGAACCAATTCTAAGTGCTTTCACATTCTAATCATACCAACGTCTGAAGCTGAGTGTTTGCCGTCTGACTAAGCACTCAAAATAATCGGGTCCCCTGGTTACTCCCACGAAGGATAAAGAAGGTGGGATTCAAACCCAGGTGTTTAGACTAAAGTGTACACATCTCAAACATTAAGTTCTCTTTTACTAGCATCTGAAAAATGGAATCATTCATAAAAATAAGGCCGACCATCAAGTGTGTGCCCCTCTGGGTCCAACTCCCTGCATATTTTAGCTCTAATGCTTAAAATAGTTGTGTCCACTAGCTATTATCACTGTCATTTTACAAATAAGGACATTCAGCTCAGAAAAACCAAGGGACTTGTCAAGGCCTCACAGCTGGCAGGTGGCAGAATGAGGATTGAAACCAAGGCCTGTTGGATCACAAAATGTTGTCACAAAGCTGACTCTTCCTTCCTTTAAAAATAAAAGGAACTGGTCTCTGATTCGGGGTTAGGAAGAGAGGAGAAGAAACAACTCCTAGTAATGGAAGGATGGACTCCAACAGTCCAGAGGCCAGCAGCCTCCCCAGTGTGTAGAGCTGGTGATCTGCAGGGCCCTGCTGCGGCTAGATTCCTGATTGTAGCAAATTCCAGGGCTCCAGACTGCAGGCTCAGCCTCTGACTAACACTGCAGTGATTTATTTGAGGATAAATACCTCTGTCAGTGTCTTATGACTGAACACAACAGGCCAAGCAGATTGGAACGCCAGGAATGCGAGGCTGCCTGAGCTCTGCAGCTCGGGCCACCTCCAGCCGCAGAAGCGCCCTGCCTCCAAGGAGGAAGCCCTCGGAGCCACCGCCTGGCCCAAGGAGCAGCGTCCTTGGGAGTCAGATTGGTGAGACCAGCCTCCTGGAGGAGGACAAAACATTCCCTGGGCTGGCTGGAGGGAGGGGCAAGCCCAAGACCCACGACCACACCAAGCCTCTCCTCCACACAATCAGAGTGACTTCACCACCACGGCTGACAAGACACCAGGCTCCGATGGTACCAACCCAACCGGATACACAACTGCCACCTGGGACTCTGCCAGGGGCTGGCCAGGTGCCTCCACATCCTGAAAGCATGGGGAAGGCAGTCGGCTCCCTTTGAGATGGGGAGTGTGGAGCGGACAGGTGGGATGGACGGAGGCAGAGCAGGCTGCGTTCCAGGTAGGAGCCCGGTCCCGCCACTCAGATCCGGACCGCTTGAGCTTCAACCCCTTCATCTTGCAGAGGAAGAAACCAAGGCCCATGGAGTTACAGGGATCTGGGTCAAGACAGTGGAGCACAGGTGTTGGTGGCAGATGGGGGACTGGCACCCAGGCCTCCCGGTCCAATGGCCGGTTCTCCGACCACTGCTGCAGGCTGAGGTCAGCTGAGACGAGCAGCCCCTGGTGCTAAACACGGAAGCCTGGCTCCCCCTCCCCGGGAAGGTCTCGAGTTCGCACCAGGAGCACAGAGGTGCATCCCTCACGCACACGCGTGAACACGCATGATCCAGACCCCACTCAGCTGCCAACCCCACCTTCTGCTCCCCCAACACACGACAGTCACTGACATCAGTTCTCTCAAAAACAATCAGCAGGTGCAGGAGAGAAGAGCCCAGTTTTCCAGACAGAAGCCCTGGAGCTCTGAGAGACTCTTCCCTTCAATGGGGCCACGCAGCCCCGGAGGCCCAATCTGCAGGAAGGAAGCCGCCTCTCTCCACAGCTGTAAGGTTACCTGGGCACCTTCCTGGCAGAGCAGAGCTATTTATCTTTGACAGAAAGTACCTTATGAACAACTTTAAAAAAATGACAGCTGAATCACTGGCACAAAGTCATTCAAGAAATCTGGCCCCAGCCTGGGGGTGCGCAAGCCCAGGAAGGAGAAGGGACTTACATGTGGGGGTTGAAGATGCGACTCATCTTGGAGACGTGGTCGTTTTCACAGTCGAGGTCCTCGTCCCCAGGCTCCATGCTGAACTTCCTCTTGCTGGGGCTGATGGGGGGAGGGCCAGTGCGGTGGCTGCTGAGGGCAGAGGCCACTGGGAGGGTCTGCATTCTGGGTTCTCCCCTGAGAGCAGCTTCACCTACGCACAGAGAGAGAGATGATGCTGTCACCAGGCAGGACAGCCCCCATCTGGGTCCCCAGGCTCCCCCGCCTGCCCGCCCGGCCCCTTGCAAAACTGCTCCCAGTGGAAAGTTTTTGGCAACGTGACGGGCTGCCTGCCACCCTCAGGACATGGTCTGAGCCCGAGTCCTCTGCCAAGCATGGGGCGTTTGACATCAACGCGGTTTTCAGCACAGTCTTTAGGGTAGAGTTTAAAATGAAAAGGTGCAATACAGCAGAGAGGGAGGAAAACAGCGTCCGCCACCAACGACCTCAAAGGCTAATTTGAAACATGGAAGGCCCCCGACTCCCAGGTACTCGGCTCCCTCAGCCAGGAGAACGCCCTCCCAAGCCCACCAACCGCCACGCCAAGCCGCCTTCTCTGGCCTGTTATGCTTTTATTATATTTTTGGTCTATTTTTTGGGTTTTGTTCAGAACAAGGAAAACATATGGGCTAACAGTTCACATTTGCCCCTGAAGTGAAAAGGAAGAAAAATACATTGCTTAATGAGAAATAAACATTTTATTCCTAGAAACGGCTTGTGAAAATCTGACGCCGTTGGTCTGGTTATCAGCACCAGGTTTCAGTGTCTAACCTGTGGGGGGCAGAGGTACCGCTCTCCAGACACTTTTCAAAGTCAGACGCCCAAATTGTAGTTCTGATTTTGATGTGATTTGACACCTTGGTGTTTTCTACAACCACTATGTTAACAGGCTTTGTCCCAGATGATAACTCAGTGTCTCACTATGAACTAAAGCAAGTGTGACCTTTCTCATTGATAACAATTCTGTGTGTACCTTCCAAACTTCGTCACCAACAGTGATCATTATTTCAAGTGAAATGAACGTCAAGCTCTCCGAGTCCCACGGGGGCGGGCACCTCGATTTTTTCACAAATAATAACCCTTTTGTTGTGCAATATGTCTTGGTCTCTGAGGCCTGAGCAGTTCTGTTTCCTTTTGGTCACAATTTGAGAGTCATACTGGGATGGAGGCAACTCATCAGAGGCCCTGTGGCACCTAAGAAAAGCAATCTCTGTCTGCCACCCCTCCTGCTCAGATCATCACAGATGTGTCGCGGGTTTAACAGACACTGGCTTCATACACACACGACAAATGCCATTTTGTTACGGGAAGGAGGGAGGGAACAGCCTCTGACCATTTACCAGGAAAAATAAAATCTCTGCCAATTTAGTCAGCAAGATATAAACTCACAAATATACACTGACCTATCGGACACCTCCAGGCATGGCTTCTTATAAGGGTTCTGGCCCCAAAACAAACTGGAACTTTCCATTCTAAATGAAATACAAAAAATAAAAAAACCAACCTAATCCTAGGCTAGGCTTCGACCCTTAGAAAGTTGGTATGTCTCTGGTTTGGCCACCACTTCCTACCGAGTAGCTTTTGTATTTAAGAAAAAAAAAAAAAAAAGCAAAGATAATCCTTCTACCTTGGTAAATTAGAAAATACTAATTCCAAACATCCCCCTTTTTTCTTGTCGTCCTCCTTCCACGGAGAGAAAAGAGGGTGTCCCCAGGTAAAACTTCCACTGCCCAGGCAACCTTCTGGGGATCCCTGATGACGGAACCCCAGGAATCAGCAAGTGTGACTCAAACCTCAGGTCAAAGCGGCCTGGCCTCCCACACTGTGCCCAGGGTGTCTCAGCACCCTGGCCTGGAGCTGAGGGGGCGGGGAGGAGGGAGCTCTGCGGACCCCTGAGCTTTGGCCACCATTTCATCAGCCGACTGCTGGGTGGCAACAGAAGTTGCTATGGAAAACAAGCGTCACGGCAACAAAGTCAGATCCGTCCAAAAAAGGAGCTCGTCATTCATGACACTGTGGCACGGAGAGCAAAGGCTCCTGGGAAGAACAACATTCCCTCCCCCTCGGGGCTCCAGGGCCATCCTAGTAAAAATTCTTGTGATCATTGGCATTTCAAAGTTCATCAAGCGGATGCACTGCTAAGTCTAACGACTGAAAAGAAAAAAGTCCACAGCAATTCTCAGAAAGCACTGGAGATCCCTAACCAGGGAGTGGGGAAGGGACCACGGAGGCCCCCTAGATGACCCTTGAGCTGGAGGTGACCTGGAGTTGCAGCACATCAGCATCTCGGAGGCTGCGCTGGAAGGAGCCTGGGGAACGCCTAGCTGGGGATGCAGGAGGCCTCAGGTTCCACCCCCAGCAAACACACAACAATTATTTAGTTAAACTCATCAGATATTTTGGTTGGGGGACTCAAGACACCTGTGTTCCAATCCTGTTCTTCCCGAGTGCAGTTCTACTCTCTGGCCTCCCACAGTGAGGGCCTGGGCCAGGTAAGACCTTCCAGCCCTTAGAGGGAGTGAGCCACAGTCCCGAAATTAATCAAGTGACCAACCGACCAACATTTACCAAGACGTCATTACACAAGGGATTGTGATACTACCCCAGCAAAACCAAAGCGTGACCCTCGACTGTTGTGTGTGTTGAGAGAGATACAGGTGACCCTGGGTTCCAACAGACTTGGAAACCATGAGATGAAACAACTGTCACAGGTTTCTTAATGGCAGGTCTTGTCGTCTGTCAGATGGCAAGACAGAAACCCTGCTCCCCGCCATCATTCTGCACCGTCCCCTCGTGCCATCTCTCAAAGCATTGTCCTCAGCACGTCCACCCACCCTATCTCCAATGCCCAGCAGTCACTGGGAAGCCATGCCCAGACTGCTTCTGCTCTCACAAATGACAGCCAGGTCCTTCCTTGTTTGTCCAGGCATAGCCACCCTTTCTGAGCCCTCACACTTTTAACCCTAGAAGTTAAACAGTCACCACTGCACACAGAACTCAAGGTCCACCCTCCACACCCTCACCAGGGTCTCCCCTCAGGCTCCTCTTATCTAAAGTCTGTGTATCCTGCAGAGTCACTTCAAAAGCCACCTCCTTCCAGACCCCGTCCTCGATTCCTCAATCCATCTCTTTCCACTAAAATCTATCATGGTGGCGCTTGCCTTCCTAGTTTGTTTTGTGCTCCTTGAAGAAGGGATCATTTATTTTATGTATCTGAGAATACAGAACACCGTACGTGCACACCACGATGCTCACATGAAGGAATGAGGCAACGGTACAGGCAGGTGACAGATTTTTAGGTTATATTAAAGATCTAAGATGCCACAGAATAAGGAATAAAATCTATTCAATAACACATTTACATGAGCAGCTCTCATAAGTCAGCAATGAAAAGAGAACTTAACCTGGGCACATCGGCAGACGCCTGTGACCCCAGCCACTCGGGGAGGCTGAGGCAGGAGAATCGCTAGTTCCAGGCCATCCCTGGCAACTTAGTGAGACTCTGTCTCAAAATAAAAAGGGCTGGGGATGCAGCTCTGGGGTACACACCCCCTGGGTTCAATCCCCAGTTCAGCAAATAAAAAAATTTAAAAATACGGTATATCCCAGCAAGGAGACATAATTCAGCCATTAAAAGGAATGAAGTCCCGTTGGTGCCGGGGCCTCTATGAACCTGGGAAGCAGGGAGGTAAGAAGGAAGCCAGAGGCAAAGGCCACATGTCGCTGCGTTTCTATCAGATGTCCAGACCAGACCCTCTAGAGACACAGAGTAGATTAGCGTGGCTGTGGGCTGGGAGGGGGGCTGGGAAGTGACAGCTAACAGGTGCCGGGATTCTACTGGGGATGATAAAAATATTCTGCAATCAATTGTGGGAAGGTCGCACGGCTCTAAAACGTAGGAAAGCCAACGTGCAGGCTTCGGGCGAACTGGACAGTGTAGAGACGCAACGCCCAAACAATAAAAAGATAACCGAAGACTCCAATGTTATCCTTTTCTCTCTTGGGCTTTTCACACTTAACTGTTAAACGAATAAGAACAGGAATTTTTCCTGAGTTTAAAAAAAAAAGTCTTGACATTGTGGTATCATCTCTCTGTGATACTCAAGTCAGACATTTTTTCTTTCTCTGGGGGCGGGAGGTACCAGGGATTGAACTCAGGGGCACTGAATTACTGAGCCACATCCCCAGCCCTATTTTGTATTTTATTTAGAGACAGGGGCTCAATGAGCTACTTAGCGCCCCGCGGTTCCTGAGATTGGCTTTGAACTCGTGATCCTCCTGTCTCAACCTCCTGAGCCCCTGGGATTCCAGGCGTGCAGCACTTGGCCTGGCCACTTAACTACCTTTTAACTCACAGTTATAACTAAAGAGATCCTATTTTATTTTATTTTATTTTTTTAAAGAGAGAGTGAGAGGAGAGAGGGTGAGAGAGAGAGAGAGAGAGAGAGAGAGAGAGAAAGAGAGAGAGAGAGAGAGAGAGAGAGAGAGAGAGAATTTTTAATATTTATTTTTAGTTCTCGGCGGACTCAACATCTTTGTTGGTATGTGGTGCTGAGGATCGAACCCGGGCCGCACGCATGCCAGGCGAGCGCGCTACCGCTTGAGCCACATCCCCAGCCCAAGAGATCCTGTTTTAAAAAGAAAATGCCTTTGACCTTTTCATTTTATTTATTTATTTATTTATTATTGATTGTTCAAAACATTACAGAGCTCATGATATATCATATTTCATACATTTGACTCAATTGGGTTTTATATATAAAATTTGTTTTTTAGTTGTAGTTGGACACAATACCTTTATTTATTTATTTTTATGTGGTGCTGAGGATCGAACCCAGGGCCTTGCTCGTGCTAGGTGAGCGCTCTACCCCTGAGCCCCAGCCCAGCCCTCTTTGGACTTTTTAATGAAGATGATTTTATCCAGGTGTGTGTTACTGAAGAAAAATGCCTGCTACATGCAAAACTTGTGTAAGTGCTGTTTTTTAGTCTTGGTGATAGTTCAAATGAATGGTTCAAAAATCTTCCTTAAATACTTTCCCCCTCAATTGAAGATAAGCAAACATTTGGGCCCAGCGTTTTACAAGAATCAGCATATACGTACTTCAGAGAGGGAAAGTTTAACTCGAGAGAGGAAAGGCAGAATCATTCGGTTTTCTGATGTGCTATGTGGGCACAGACATCACAAGACAACTCTGCCTTCAGAGTCAGAAAGGAGCAGAGCCCCCAGCAAGGCGATTCAGAGAAGAGAGGCTCCCTTCCTAATCGTATTATCTTCGTATCTGAAGGATTCTAAACGCTCTCCCCTTCCTACATCGTAATACTGCCAAGACTCAAGTTTCTCTTATGCTCAAATGGCGCATTTAATGGATGAGACCACTTCTTAGCGGGACATAAAATAATGGTTCATCTGAGAGAAGATGAAATACAGAGCCTAACGTGGAAGGCTTTCAGAACAGCACTGAGGCTGAGGCTGGCCTCCAACTGGCGATCTCCTCGCCTCAGCCTCCCGAGTCGCTGGGATCCCAGGTGTGCACCGCCACGCTCGGCTTATCTGGCTCTAACTTTTAAGGACAGATCTTTTTTGGCAAAAGTCTCTGAACCTTACCCAATGGAGGCTTTATGTTCCCCCCCTCACCCCACCCTGTTTATCATGTCTGAACCTAAATCTAAGACATAAAACCACAGCTGGCCTCTCCAAGCCTCCCCACGGCGCTGATCTGTCTCCCGTCTGACCACAGCCCCCGGCAGCCCAGCTGACATCACCCTCCCAGGGAGAGGCACCCTGATAAAAGAACCGGAGCGGAGCAGAGCTGCAGCGCAATATTTCACGGCTCATCCCACGTGTCCCAGGCCATGACTGTCTGGGCAGGAGCCCACAGGCGGGGCTTATTCCCTTCTTTGTCTCAGATAATACTCCTTTGTCTCAGAGACCAGAGCCAGAGGAGACCTGGGACCAGCCAAGTCAACTTCTCTCAAACAGTTAGACCTGTGGCCAACCCCATCCTGGGGCGTGTGTGTGTGTGTGTGTGTGTGTGTGTGTGTGTGTGTGTGTGTGTGTAAGAGGAGGGCTGTCAGGCAACACCATACGACAGACCCACACAGTGGCACTAGGATCACTAGAGATTCTGCCACCGGGTCACTGGCTCTGTCCCCACCAGCCCCCAACCCACAAAGTCCCTTTCACAACGTGACTCTTAAGGTGGACGCAGACCCAGCCCTCTGCTTCCCGAGTCCCATCTCAGATCGGAGAGGTCAAACCTCAGATCAGCGTGGCCCGTGCAGCCGGGCGGGCTGGCCTGAGCACCTGATCACCCCTTCACGGCTGACCACAAAGAACGCCAGGAAGGATGGACACGGAACACGGCAACACCACTGTGCGGATGGACAGACGCCATTTTACCTAGAACTTCAAGTCCTCCACGTGACCGTGCCCACATCCCGCGCTGGGGGCCTGCCTGTATCCAAGCCAGCACGTTTCATTTTCAGAGCATTTTCAATGTCACCTGTTACCCTGGGATCTCCTTAGCCCAGTCCTGTAAGGCAAGCGGGGCGACAATTGCCCCCGACCCGAAGCCAAGGAAAGCAGTGTCTGGAGGACTGAGTGACGTGCCCCAGGCCCCACAGCTCATCAACAGAGGCTGCAGGAGGAGCCTGGGCCGGAGTCCACGAGCTTCATGTGCTAAGACACAGCTGGGGGGGGGGGGGGCAGGGAGACAGATGGGGCAGGTGGAGGAGAGTGGAAAGGAAGGAAGTGGCGGTCCAAGTCTGTCCCCTCCAAAGTCCCAGCACCCAGGACTTCAGAATGTGACCTATTGGGAGACAGACTTTGAAAAGTTCCTTAAAGTGATTTGAGGTCACATGGGCCCAACAGCAATACTGTGTCCATGTAAGAGGAAGAGAGCAGGACACAGACACCGGGCAGGGAGGGCGTGAAGACGGCGAGAGGCTCAGACCAACAACCAGTGGACACCCTGACCCTGGGCTTCCAGCACCCCGACCTGTGGGAGAGAAAGCCTCTTTGCTTAAGTTCCTCAGACCCCAATGTTTGTCACGACCCCAGGAAACTCATGCACGGAGGGAGGGAGAAAAGGCAAGGGGGCGGGGGACAAGAAGACCTTCCCAAGGTTTCAGCCCTCGAAACCTTGGAAGCACCCTCCATCCTCCGTCTACCCGAGTGGGCTCCGAGGCCGGCCTGGCTGACAGGACAGTCTGAGCACCAAGGCCTGGGGGAGCACAAGGGTGGGCCCTGGCTTCTCATTGCGGTACCAGGAAAAGCACCAGATGCACACTGTGCCTCACCCCAAGGCGCAGGGAGCCCTGGGGGCTCTCCCAGAGGAGCTGGGGTAAAGGGCAGGTCTCCGCGTGGCAATCCAACTTGGCTCCTCACCTCCTCTGCACTGACCAGATGGGTGACCCTGAGCTCCCACAATTCCCGCAGGGGAGGAGGGTGCACTGGGAATCCCTTCACTAACCGGGACTTGGAGTCAGGGCTCTGGAGTGTGACCCGCTCCAAACAGAACCAATCCTGATGCGTGAGGGGCTGGGGGAGTCTGTATTCCCTCCTGAGGTGTTGTGGTTTTGTTTCTGTTTTTGTTTTTGGGGGGGGTTGGCTTTGTTTTTGTTTGGGTACTGGGGATTGAACCCAGGGATGCTTAACCCTTGAGCCACATCCCCAGCACTTTTTATTTTTAATTTTGAAACAGGATCTCACTAAGTTGCTTAGGGTCTCACTAAGTTGGTGAGGCTGGCCTCAAACCTGCAATCCTCCTGTCTCACTCAGCCTCAAGTCGCTGGGATTACCAGCGTGTGCCACTGTGTCAGACTCCCTTCTGGTTCTGAATATCTATGATCTCACGGGGAATGGGGAAAACAGTATAAAAACTTTTTTATTTCAAAGAAATGTCAACTTTAATTCTCAGCATGATTGTGAATATATACCAAAGAGTTTTAAATAGATTAAATGGAAAACTTAGTCTGGATATCAGAAAGCACTAAATTGGGTATAATGGTGCATCCCTGTAGTTCCAACAACTCCAGAGGCTGAGGCAGGAGGATCACAAGTTCAAGACAATTTAGTGAGACCCTGTCTCAAAATTAAAAAAAATAATAATAATAATTGAAAGGGCTGGGAATGATGCTCAGTGGTAGAGCACTTGCTTAGCATGTGCAAGGTCCTGGGTTCCACCTCCAGTATTATTAAAAAAAAAAAAAAAAAAAAGCACTAACTAAAAATACTCTAAATAAAAAGTTGTCACAAGCACATCCAGACATTGCCATTCACGTAACTGGCTTAAAATCATTTTGCTGTCCTTGGGGTTGAAGAGAAGTCCCCTCACTTACCCTGCTGAACCACAGTACAGGAACCGGGTGGGATCAGCCCGCGGTCAGCACGTTCAAGTTCCTGTCTGACCACAGCTATCATTTCAGCATGAAGAAAACTCAGGTGCAGCTACAGCAATGTGCACAGACTGCGGCTCAGGCTACCTGGGTTTTACATTGGGTTTGGCCTCATGAATCATTATTGGTATTTAAAAAAAAATAAAATTAAAAAAAAAAGCACCTATCACCTTCCCACCCCCTGACCTAACACCCACCTCTCCTGTTCCTGGCCCTCCTCCCGCTAGACTGTGGTCTGCCAGCAGCCTCAAAGGGTCCGGAGTACCGTAGGGAAGCAGCTGTCACTGGGAGGCCAAGACCTGCTTTTATGTGCAGGGACACAGTCTGCCTGGAGATGACAATGATGGCCACTGTGACACAGGTCCCTCCATGGGCATGGACCCGAGGAGCAGCTCCGGGACCTCTGGGGCCAGGTGCACAGAGCCCCCCGGGTGGAAGAGGCTCTTCAGGCCAGGCAGAAAGCCTCCCTGTGTTGACTTGCAAATCCACTTTGGTAACAGTCTACTGTTAATGAGGAGGAGGAGAGTTATGAAAGTAAATTGTTTGCAGATGGTTCTAGAGGCAGGAACTTGGCAAGGGGCTCCATTTCCTCCCTGGTGGAGCCTGTAAATGGTTAGAAGGAGCCGCTGAGCCGGAGCAGAGAGGAGGCTTACTCAGACCCCTGTCATGGCGGGGCCGGCCTCCTGAGGGCCTCCTCCAGCGGCAAGACACAGGAATGAGGCTGGGGGAGAAGCTATTCCCTCCAAGTGTTTGGTAAGAAATGTTCTCTTCAGGCCGTCTGCTAAGCCACGGGTCAAGTATCTGAGGTCGCAAGTTGGTACGCGCATCTTCAAACCACTCTGTATTTGAAAGAGACTCTGGAGGGAATGGTGGGGTCACAGTCCCTGAGTGGGCTGGATCTCAGAGAAAATAATCACTGACCACTGGGGGAGGGGGAGGGGGAGGAAGAGGAGGACCCCATCACAGTGGCACCTGCAATCCCAGCATTTCAGGGGGCTGAGGCAGGAAGATCGCAAGTTTGAGGCCAGCCTGAGCAACGGAGCAAGACCCTGTGTCAAACTAAATGAAGAAGGGCTGGGGATGCTCCCCGGTGAACTCCTGGATTTCATCACCAGGACAGAGACAGACAGACAGACAGACACAGAGAGAGTAACAATCAGTGAGACCTGAGGAGCCCAGCCCAGGCAGTCTGCAGCACTGCGTGTTGAGGTCCGTCAGCTGCTAGGGCGCCTGTGTTTTGAGGAGG
The DNA here is from genome assembly GCF_052094955.1 of Ictidomys tridecemlineatus. Classification (NCBI taxonomy): domain Eukaryota; kingdom Metazoa; phylum Chordata; class Mammalia; order Rodentia; family Sciuridae; genus Ictidomys; species Ictidomys tridecemlineatus. The sequence goes on along the minus strand of NC_135492.1, from coordinate 39,761,516 downwards.
GTGGGATGAAGGGGACCTCCGATGTCATTCTCGCCATTCATGAACAAAGGGCACAGTGCCCAGGAGCACTGTCAAGAGCACCCTCGGCTCCCCCAGGGCCTGGCTGCCTCCCCAGGGCTGTCCCCACACGTGTGACGGGGTCCACGTGACACCAGCCCCAGCGCCCAGCACACAGTAGGCGCTCCCTGCTCCGTCCTGCCTGCTCCAGTGCTGGTCTGGCTTCTGCTCCGCCCTCTCCCTCTCCAGAACCCACTCCGTGTCCTCTGCCACTTCATATTCATCCCTCATTTCAAACCCAACTCTAGGCCTCTCCTTTGAAACAGCCTCAGTCTGGACATGGTTCAAGGGTGACCACAGGTTCATGTGTTGGGGGCTTGGTCCTCAGGGTGGTGGAACTGGGAAGTAGGGCCTTTAAGAAGTGGAACCTACTGGGAGGTCCTCAGTTCAAATGGAAATGTGCCCATGGAAGGGACGGTAGGACCTCAGAACCTCTGGCAAATTGTTTGATGATGTCATCTTTTCCTCCCCCACACAATCCCAGCATTGCCATCCACCATAAGGTAACACAACCAAGCAAGGCCTTGACCAGAAGCTGCACCATGCTGATTGGACCATCAGCCTCTAAAACTGTAAATTAAACAAACCTCTTTTCTTTATAAAACTACCCTGCCTCTGGCATTTCATTGTAGTTATAGAAAAATGGAGGAATACAGATAGCATCTACCTGAGCTGAGCTGCACTGGCATAAATTCTACAAGAAATTATAAAATTGTCCAGCTCCAATTCAAAAACTATTGCTTCTTGTTTTAGTTTTGTCTGCCATACCATCATGATTGTCACAATGCCTCCAAAGGTAAATCAGCAACCCCGCTCTCTATAGTTGTTCTAGTAGGACCTTTAGGATAAGATGATGTGCCCAAGAACCAACTTGAAATTCTCACACCAACCGGAGGAAGGGACTGCTGAACGTCACACACGGGTCTACTAACACTCAACATGATCTCATCACCAGCTCCAAATCCCTGGCAGAGCTGGAGTCCTACTCCAGGGACAAAAACCCTGAGTCAAATGTCTCAGAAAGTTACTCTGATGCCCCACAGAGGTTTATTAATTCACTCCCTTATTTACTGTTGCTAAAATTTTCACTGGTTTCAAAAGCCATAGAATGAATTTTCCAAGTATTAAAAATAGAAACATCAAGTTCAAAGATGCCCCGATCCAACGGAATGAAAACAGCATTAGAAACACAGGCAGTCACACAATTCAAGAGCCTAATAACCATGAAGACTGGTAAACTGAAGCTTTTTAAAGATTTTGGAAACCTTCCCACTAGAAGAGCCTAAAGAAATAAGTTTATTCTTTCCAACTTTTTAGTTCAAAAAATTTGAAAGTCACTGAAAAGTGGCTGGCCTCGAACTTGTGATCCTCTTGCCCCAGCCTTCCGAGTTACTGGATCACCAGTGTGCACCACCACGTGCAGCATAACTGCTAAAAAAACAATTTAAAGCTTGGAGAGGTCAAATACCTCCACACGTGTCTTTCCTTCGTGGCCACCACGCCCTGGACTACCCCTACCTAGTGATGTATCGTTGTTATCTGATAGCAGATCCCTATTCAGTTTTCCCCGACGGGACTGGGTCTTCTTTTCTTGGTGGCATGGGGCGTTGCACGCTGTTCAATGGCATACTCGGGTCTCGTTTTATCTGAAAGAGTCATTTTTTTTTCCCTTTTTCATGGCATTGGGGTTTTTAAATAATCCAGACCAACTAACTATCCTCTGATTTTAGATGGTCTGATCCTTTCCTCATAATCAGGTCTGAGTTAAATATTTTTGGCAAGAATAGTACAAAAAAGGATCTGAGAACTTGCCACTGCACCCACTCCCACAGCACCCACTCCGTTAGCAGCCAGGGCACCCCAGCTGGGGAGGTGAGCTCGACCAGCTGGTGGTACCCACAGATTTCTCTGCTCTAACAAAGTAACTTTTTTCTCTTCTGCAGCAAGAGCATGGGGGTGTGCATTTCTGTCATGATCACTCAAGCTCTTACTCATTTATGAAGCACCTTTTATTTGTAATGCAAGAGACCGGAGCTGAAGGCGCCCTGGTTACCAGTCGCTACAAGTCTGCTCTGATCAGGAAGCAGCATTTCCACATAGACGACATCGAGAGAGAGAGACCTGATCTTCACCACCACCAACTTTAGTTCTAGTGGGAAAGAAAAGTCATGAGAATAACTATAAAGAAAAACATAAATATCAAGATAAAATACGCTCTTTGAAGGGGTGAACTGTGTATGGTATGAATTACGTCTCAATTAAGCTGTTGCCAATTCAAAAAAAAAAAAAATCATTAAGGACCCCAAAGAGCTTTTGTGTATGTAGGCTATATCAATATTCATCGTTCAAAGAACTGAAATGGGCAGATTTGACTAAAGCAAACCAGAGGGCCCTGGCAGGGAACTGACAGATCCCACCCTATACGGGCCTTGGTACAGAGAGAGAAACTTCTAAGGAGGCAGGTCGGACAGCACTGGGCGGGCTGGTGTCTCCGATGGACACACCTGGGCCTCCAGTGAAGCAAGTGGACAGGGCTCTGGTAAGGAATCACTCAGCGGGGACGGAGAGTTTAAGGAAAGATGAGGCACAGGAAAGCGTTTCGGCTGCGTGTGTGCCCCGCACTCCTCCCGTCTTCTGCCTGTGACTCTCTCGACAATATGGGGCTTCCCATCTTTATAAGCTAGGAAACTGCTAGGAAGCTGTATGGATTGAAAAGGCCAGAAAGCTACAGCTCTCCCCAGCCCATCAACATAAAAAAGGAAACCTCAGGATCGATGAGAGTGCAGGCAGCATTTAAGATCCACAGGCTGATCCACAGGGTCTAACTAAACCCACACCAACATCTTTGCCACTGTCCTGGTCCTTTTAATACCCTAATAATAATATCCTTTTAGTGTTGGAGACGAACTAAAACTCATGTTCCTGACATAAGACCAATGTCTCTTGTCTTAGTGGCCAACACTCATTCACTCACCATTTCCTGGGCAAGAGCTGAATCGTGAAGAACACCAAACATCTCAAATAATAATTCATGTTTACAGAAGAAAAATTCTGCAGAGTGATTTAAAATGCAAATGAAAACTACCCTATGTTAAACCAATTCTTTAAAATTACAACATGCTGTCCTTCATGAATGAGTTGTGCTGACTTTTTTTATAGTACGTAGTATATTTCAGAGTCCTTTTATGGGCAGTTTTTACTCAATTGTTACAGCTTGCGTTCACTATTATTAGAAGATGCTTGCAATCGCCAACCAAAAAAACTAAGAGACTATTAGAACTGGAATCTAAAAATGCTAAGTCAGACCCAGTGGTGAGCGCCTGCAGTTCCCGCTACCCAGGAGGCTGAGGCAGGAGGATCTCTTGAGAACCATCTCTTAAAGAAACAGAAGCATACTAACTAGCTTGAGAAAATATTAAAACATTCTGTTGGAGATTTGCCAGAGGAGCCAACAGTGAATTTCATATCTGGATGAGAATAACATCAAAGTGTATTTTCAATTCACATTAAGAAAAGTGGCATTAAAATACTGTGAAGCACAAGCAAAGGTCAGGTGAATCCCTGAGTTGCTTTTGAAATGGTCAACTGCAGACTTATTCCTCAGATTTTACATTAATTGGAAATCTTAACACTCTTATGCAAGAATTATACCTCATCCAGAATATGGTCCCCTCCTGGAGGGGGCAGGGATGAAACCCAGGGCTCTGGAGTCCCCACCACGGAGCCACCCCACGGCTATGAGGAGAACTCTCTGTAGCCTCACTAAACTCCAAGAAAGGGGCTATTAAATAATAAACTACAACATCAAAAATTACAAGGAAAGGAATATTCCATTAGCATGAATAATCAAACGTCCCCACTCTCTTGTGACAAGCTTTCTAGAGCAAATGCAGAGTGAGCAGCGCCCCCCAAAACAAACAACGAGAAAATATTGAGGGAAGTGGGTGTTGCTGACTTTTTATTCCTATTTCTTTCCATCCTCCCCACCCGGCCTCTCTCTTTCAGTTTACATTATCCACTGAGTAAATTTTATCAATGAGGGGCCAGGAAGGGCCGCCTCCCCTTTGGTATATTTACTTAAGATACAGGGCAAACCCGCCATTGTGCTCATAAAAGTCCTGGCCGTGGCTGGGCCTGCTTCAAGTCCCTCTCTACCTCCAAGTGACTTATCCCGAAGCCAAAGAAAGAGGAAAACTGTGCTGATCAAAGGCCGGGCTGTCATTAAGTGAAAATGATGGAAGATGAAAGGCCCGTGCGCTACTTCAAAGGCGCAGCTGAGCTGGAGCAGGGAGCAAGGGCTCCGGGGCCAGAGGCGCCCGCACTCGCCTTAAGGGGCTCGATGACATTCCTCGAGCCCCCATCTTCACACTAATTGCGCAAAACAGAATGCCAACGCAGACTCCAGTGCTTTTTCCATAGACGGGAAGAGGCGTAGGTAACCTCAAAAGGAAGCGTGGCACATCTCTTTTCTGCACATTAAAAAAAAGTGGAGGGGGGGATTCTGAGGCCGCTGAAGAAGCAGCAGGCGTCTCTCAAACCGTGTGCAACAGAGTCTAAGCAGAGCTACGCCCTGAGGTGAAGGACGTCATTTTGAGAGATGGCAGTTTAACTCGGGAGACTCCAGGTGTTGGCGGAGAAGGGTCCCCACGCCTGCTGGCGGGCTGCACATTAGGGTTGGGCTAGAGCCACTAAGTGGGAGAACCAGGCTGACTCGCGATTACACCACTCTCCCTTTATTCCACCCCAACTACGCCTGCCCGGCCCTCGAAGCCCCTCACACCACCTCAGCCTGCTGGCCTTCCTGCGGGCAGTAAAGACTGTCCTTGATAAGGGGCCCCGCAGCCATTACATCTCATCTCCTTCCTAAGAGACACTTCCTGAGATGACTGACACATGGAACCGTCTCAGCCGCAGTTCTGGCCACGCTCGAGGCTCTGCAGGGAATGGACAGGGATTCCCACCCCTCCACAAGCTGCGGTTAGTATGGACGTGCATGCAGGTGCAGAGGAGAGCGCCACCCGCTCTGCCGGAAATTAATGATCGGGATGACAGGAGCACTCAGAAGCATTAATGTGGCGCCCATGGGTGTTCCAGGTCCCCGACGAAGGCAAGTGCACCACATCCTGCTCGTGATCTGGGACAGGTACTACTCATCCTAAGAGGAGGAGACAGAGGCCTGTGGCCCAGTGACTTGCCCAAAGCCACAGTCAGCAGAAAGCACAGCCCGGGCTCGCACCCAGAAGCTCTGGCTCCAGGGACCACACCCTCAGCTTCTACGCCCCTTGTCGGGTTTGACGGAGTGGGTCATAGCGGGTGAGTAGGAGTTTGCCAGGGAACCAAATCCCACAGGCCAGAGGAGCCACAGAGGAAAGCAGAACGGGAAACACTCGCTGCAGGCGGAAACTGCTCTTCCAGAAAGATTGTTCCTTCCTCCACCCACCTCCAATCACACTGGCCACCGGGAAAACTCTCCTGTGCACAAACTCCAGAGCAGCCTTCCCCGCTGAGCCGTGATAAATAAAAAGGTTGATCTTTCCTGGGCTAGCAGGAGCCATCGGCGACCTTCAGGCTAGAAAAACGACATTCTTCACACACCGCCACATGCCTATGTGACCACCTCTGTGTTTGCCTTCTTTGACTTTGCCCTGCCCACCCCCAATCCCCAACTCCCTGCCACTCCCTCTCAACTCATTCTCTGTTCAGATGCCTTAGTTTATAACATGCATGGTGCCTGCCTGCCTCTTAGAAGACGGCCAGTACTCATCACAAATAAAACTCACAGGTGCCATTGGGTTTCTAATTCCACGACCACTACTTTGCACAATATTTTAATGTCAAAAAACAAAGAATTTTGCACTGAATGAATCTGGTAACAATATTCTCCAGTCCAAATCTCCAGGTTTTTGATAGCCACACTGAAGGGCCAACCCAGTGTGTCTCGGCGTTCCCACAGGGCGGTGCCAATCTGATCTTAGGACACTTCATTCTCTGGGAAAGAAACGCATCCCCATCAGCAGTCGCTCCCGCGTCCCCTCTCCAGAGCCTGACAGCCACGGGTCTCCGCCCGTCTCTGCGGGCTTGCCTACTCTGGGCATTGCATAGAAATGGAATCATGTGATGACCTGCGTGTTCTGTCTGCGGTTCACACCACGCCCTTACACGGGCCAGGACCACCAACCTGCTCCTTCCTTCCTTTCTGAATTGGGAATGAAGCCCAGGGGTGCTTCGGCACCCAACTACACTCCTATCCCTTTTTATCTTTGATTTTTGAGATAGGGTGTCACTAAATTGCTGAGGTGGACCTCAAACTTTCGATCCTCCTGTCTCAACCTCCCAGTCGCTGGGATGACAGATGTGGTCACCATGTCCGCCTCATCCTTTCCTCTTTTAAAAAGCATATCAACTCGATGGCAAATGTCCTCCTAAAAGCCATTCTCTTTCCATTCTGCTTCCTGATAGGCCAGTCTACGTTGATGATGAGGCTCCGCCATTGCTAAACCCCCACCATGTGATACCCAGGCAGCAAACAATAGTGAAGTCCATGGAAACTCCATGCGTTTTCCCAGAGCCTTAATTTAATGGCTTTACGTAACAAAGAAATGTAATGTCACATTATTAATAGGGTGCAGGACCCACCTGTGTCTTACCAACCTACTGTCTTTAACACCATGCTGACAGTGCTTTAAAACGGTTCCCATCCTAGAATGTTCTTAAGTGGTTTCAGCCTTGACATGAGGTCATGGGAATTAGACTAATGAAGAAAGCAAAATTGAAACACTCCCATTCGAGGGTCTACTGGGCTATATTAACTTGTGGCAAATTAAATAGACGAGTGGATTGCAACCACTGACGCTCGTATCTCATGATGAAGTCTCGGGCTCTTTATTCTTCTCGGTGCCGTTAACCTTTAGGGTCTGGCTGACGGTCAATCTCACTTCCATCCTGCTTTCTAGGAACTGTGGCATCAGCGATTCCAAGACACGCCATGGCACAGCCCACCACACCCGAGACAGAGGCAAGTGTGACGTTTTCATCTGCGGGATTGAGAACCGAGGCCTGAAAGGACGCCTGGGCTTCTCTTACACTCATTCAAGCTGTTCCAGCGCAAGACACTTCACTTACAAGAACAGTTGCCATTTCAGCAAACAACCTCAAAAGGCTCCTAGAGCTGCCTTTCTCACCAAAGAGAGACAGCTGTCCACTGCAGATGCCCACCCTAGACTCACATGGGCCCCAACAGTGGCTGAAGGGACCCCGCACACCCAAATCCCAGCTTCCACACTCACCCACACATACGTGGCGTCCCCTCACAGAGACGAGAGATCACCCACTGGGACCGCGTGGAAGCGCCGTCATGTGTAGAAAAGCAGGGACAAGGCACGAAACAGAGGCAGCAAAGAGTTCATAACCGGGGTTGGAGACTGAAGTGCCACTCTATCCTTTATCCCAGATGTTCCGTAAGTGGTAACGCGAAGATGCCTATGGCAACCCAGGTGTGACCCCCTCACAGGACAAATGTATTCCCAAAACCTTGGGAATGAGTTAAGTTTGGCAGGAAGTTAATTCCTCCACCTGCAGAAGTTGTCCTCGCTCCTCTTTGCGGAGTGTGTGACACTTTTCCAGGTGGGCCACCCCGGCAGAACCGCCTGGGAGACCTGTGCAGAATGCGGGTTCTAGGCCCAGGCCTAACGCAAAGTGCTTAGGATCCCTGAAAGTCTGTGCTTGGCCGTGCCCCAGGAGGGCCCAGGCTCACCATGTCTCCCTCCCTGGTCCCCCTCCCACTTTCACAACCGTTCAACCAGGATCAACCAACCAGGACCACATCACCTTCCAAGCCACCCAAGGGACCTTCGGTGGCCATGCAGTGGAAGGGAGATCAGTGCTCCGGGTCCACCTGGGGAATGGTCTGATGAACCAAGGTGCCGAGAGCAAGAGCTGGGCCAGGCTCACCTCCGGCCCACAGCAACACGACAATTGCTAAAAATGGCCTTCGGGAGAGATCGCCTCGGTTTCCTAGATGCACTTCTCTATTTCGTTTTTTAAATGCCCGCCTCTTTAGAGATCAGGATCTTGGATAAGAGACCTGGTACCGCCCAGTCTCAGATTCCCCACAGGGAAAACGGCTTTGCCATCTGCTGTTCTCTTTCTGTGGGCTTTCCCCACTTGGTTCTGTTTTGCAGAGCAGGGCAGCTCTGGATCAGGCCACAGGGGGACCTACACTACCAACCGCGAGTTTCTCAGGGGCGGGAGGGAACTTTCACACTGCAGAACCAAACTGCAGAAACCTTTTGCCAGAAGGAGAACCACTGGGCTGGGGGTGTGGCTCAGTGGGGGCGCGTGGGCTGTGTGTGTGTGTGTGTGTGTGTGTGTGTGTGTGTGTGTGTAAGTGAAGGCTCTGTCCCGGCGCGCACACACAGGCACGCACATGTACACAGGAGCAGCCTTCTCCAAGCCAACTCGTTATCCTTAGACCTAAAAGAACCAAAGTCACCCTGATCCCATTCTGAGATGCCACAGTAAACTGAAGGATGGAGTCAGAGCAGCCCCTGGGAGGGCCAGAGGATATAGTAGGGCCAGGAGATATGGTCTTAGGATTCACCTTTAAAATGTCTCAATTTGTTTTATGAATATTTATAAGTAATATTTATAAAACAAAAAACAATTAACACATGTTTGTGGCTTGGATGACTGTTCCCCAAAGGCCACATGCTGAGGCTTGGTTGCAGCCCGTGGTGCTGTTAGAGGTGGTGGAGCCTTGAAGAGCAGAGGACCTGGTAGGAGAAGTTAGGCCACTGGGGGCGTACCCTGGGCCCTTCCTGTCTCCCTCTTTGCTTTCCAGACTCCATGAGGCAAACACACCTCCTGCATGCCTACCATACTGTACTGTGCCACCTCAGGTCCTAAGCAATAAGGCCAAGCAACTGTGGACCAACACCTCTGAAACCATGAGCCAAAAGCAAACCTCTTTCCTTATTAACTTGATTTGCTCAGGTATTTTGTCACAGTAACAGAAAGCTGACTAATACAATGTATCCTGAAGGAATCACATGTTCACTTCTAGAGGTTTCTCCTTCCAAAAATTCAGCAGTCCCAGAGGCGGCTTCTTTTATCCCAAACTGTTTCTCAACCGGTACTTTGTGACAGAATGGATTATTCACGATAACTAGATATCACTGTGTGTTCTATAATTCATCTACAGCAGTCCATTTCATCTAAATCTTATAAGTAGCTTGCCTACAGAGTATCAGTATCACTAGCGCATGGCAGTCCACCTTAGCCAACTCCAGGACAACTGAGAACAACACTACAGAAGGCTTAGTCTAAAACCCATTATGGTTCAGGATGAATGACGCTTGGTTCTGAAGTTTGTGAAATATGTTTAGCATTCTCAAACCATATATAGTATGTATCAACAGGGAATTAGACAGAGATCACTCAACAGAAAGTGTCACTGGGATATGAAAAATACACCCATTCTATTACTGCTCCAGGAGTTCCATCCTAGGGCTGAGATCCCAGCCGCTTTCCTGGAGCTCAAGGGCAAATCGGCAAAGCAAACGGCATGTTTTTCCCTGGCTTTGTTGCAGATGAAGAACAGCGGAGAAGGCACTGTGGTCTGCATCTTGCTCAAACCAAGTTTTTTTTTTTTTTTTAATTGGTTGTTCAAAACATTACAAAGCTCATGACATATCATCTTCCATACATTTGATTCAAGTGGGTTATGAACTCCCATTTTTTACCCCAAATACAAGTTGCAGAATCACATCAGTTACACATCCACATTTTTACATAATACCATATTAATGACGGTTGTATTCTGCTACCTTTCCTATCCCCTATTATCCCCCTTCCCCTTCTCTCTCATCTTCCCTCTCTACCCCATCTGTTGTCAAACCAAGCTTTATCCAGGAGCTAGCACTACTTCTTAAACACTCTATCTTTGGGATAAAGCAAACGTGGTCTATCCACAGGATGGACAATTATTCATCAATAAAAAGAAATGAGGGCTGGGGATATGTTCAGTTGGTAGAGTTTTCGTCTAAACAAAGCCCTGGGTTCTAATTCCCAGTACCACATAAAAAAAGAAAAAAAATCTGCAACACATTGAAGGCAATAAATGAAGAAAGTAGTAGTAGTAATAATAATAACAACAACAGAAATGAGCCAGGCGTGGTGGTGTGTGCCTATAATCCCAGCAGCTTAGGAGGCTAAGACAGGAGGATTGCAAGTTCAAAGCCAGCCTCGGCAAAAGCAAGGCCCTAAGCAACTCAGCGAGACCTTGTCTCTAAGTAAAGTATAAAACAGGGCTGGGATGTGGCTCAGTAGCTGAGTGCCCCTGAGTTCAATCCCTGGTACCAGAAAAAAATAAAATAAAATGAAAGAAATGAAGTACTGACATGTGCTAACTACATGCAAGCACCATTCATTAGGCTAAGTGAAAGATGCTAATCACAAAAGACCACATAATGTGAGATTCCTTGGAGATAAAATATCCAAAATGGGGAGACAGAAAGCAGATTAGTTATCTGTAAAGTTGTGCATTTCACAGGCAGTTACACAGACTGTGCCTGACACATAGAATGTGCTCTGCAAGTGTGAGAGTGTGTGAGAGAGAGAGAGTGTGTGTGTGTGTGTACACACATGCGCTTTTACCTTTGGGGTTTTTTCTAATTACTAGCCACCATTTTCAACAAAACCAGCATTGGGTGTAACGTGTAATTTTCCAAGGCAACTGTTTTGAAGACAAGCTTGAACACTGCACCTATTCAGAAGTGTGAGTGCTGGCCATTTGTTTGCTCTTAGCCAGTCATACTCTATTTACTGTCAAGATAATAAAATGCCAGGTGACTGAATGGCCAAGGGAGTATTATGGACCCTAAGCTCCACAGCAATTCAAAGGAGGGTCACATGAACGCCATCGCGCAGTGGAAGGAGGAAAGGCATCTTGCAAAGCACTGAGGTTTTAAAAGGTTAAAAGTGCAGTTCCTGCCTGTCAGACGTCGTGAGTAAAATCTCATAAAGGGAGCCCAGCCTGGGCTCCGGCTGAAGGGTGTACTGAGTCCACGGGGCTGGGAGGGAGCAGGAAGGGCATTCCTAATTGGGGACTGGGGTGAGTAAAAGAACCTCAGGAGGGAACGGCCAGCAAACCAGAAGATAAATCAAACTGGAGCTCAGAAAGCTTAATCCTTGGGCTTTACTTTAACAGACTGGTGGTTGGATGAATCACTACCAAAGCAGAAATGCAGCAAAGTAACATGATCCTGAAGGAGAGCGCTCCCCCAAAAGAGAGCCCTCGGTGCCACGTTGGTGATTTCTTCACAGCCCTCAATCTGGCTGCCTGCTGGTTTCCATGGCTTGGATTTACCCATTCGGAAAAACAATCCCTCCTTTGACAATACCCAAGTCACTACCTCTGCCCTGAAATTAGACAAGAAACACACACACACACACACACACCAGTCTCCAACTCAGACCAAAAACCTCGCCAGGAGTGGAGGCTGCGCATTTTGCACACGGTCCCAATCATGGGTGTCACAGCGGGTATTCTGGGGGTCATGAATTATAACCTAACAAGTGTCCAGTGGGATAGTGTCCAGTGGGATGGAAATTCACAAGACTCACAGCACTGTGTGTGACGAAGATGCAGAGAACCTTTACAGGCCACGGGAGGGAGTTGAAGAACGCACAACCACTTTGGAAAACAGTTTCTTTAAAAGTTCAACACCGGAGATCAGGAACTCCACTCCTACGTATTAACCCAGAAAAAAAATGAGTGCACAGGTCCACAAAACGCTTGTATTGTAATTGAGGTTGTAGGTCAAAATGAGCATACTCGGTGTTGTTCAAGTAGGCGCCTAAAAACGTTTGGAACAATACATTTTATGTGTATTTTATTGCCATTTAAAAAAAAAAAGTTCAGTGCACCTGCATTGGTAAGAATTATAAACCTGAAAGAACTCAAATATCCATAAACCTCAGGATAGATAAGGAAAGTGCAACACACACCGTGGATTATTACACGTCAGTGCAAAAGGACAAACTTTCAATCCATGCAAAAACACAGATTTCAAAAATGCTATGCTGAGTTCAAGACATGGGAGCCAAATAATTATCCACACGGAGCTCAAGAGCAGACCCACTAACCTCTGACTGCAGAGGTCAAGACAGTGGTTCTTGGGGGATGTGCATGTTGCTTGGAGGCAAAGGGAGGGTTGGGAATCCAAGTGTGCTGTATCTGGACCTGGGTGCTCAACCCAGATCAAAAGGAATCAACTGTTAAAAATTAAAATAGAGGCCATGGTTTAGCTATCCCCAAGGCCAACCCCTCATAACCAAATCCTAAGTCAGGCTGACTTCCCCAAATGCTAAACCTAAACAAAATGCCAACGTGAGCTTCACACGCTTGCCGTGATCCAGGGGGATGGAACCAACCTGGATCCTCTGCACTGTTGGCTTTTCAAAAGAAGAGAGGACTAACCATCATGAAAAAGGACAAAAGCAGGTGTCCATTAAACGTACAATGAGTCCCCATGCAGTTTTCCAGATAAGTAAAAGACTTCTTGTCCTCAGAACTCAGTCTACTGAGCAAGGCGGACTGTTAAATAAAGTCACACACTTAAGACCAAAGAAAGAGCCCAGCCCTGGAGAAGCGCCCTCAGCTCAGCTTCACGTCAGTTTGAAGGTCCAGAGGGAATTCTAAAGGGCAAGACAAGTAAGTTTCTTGGGTTTTTATGTGAAATTATAAATCAGAAATCTACGGGGCTGGGAGGGTGGCTCAGTGGTAGAGCACTTGCCTAGCAGGTGTGAGGCACTGGGTTCAATTCTCAGCCCCACATATAAATAAATAAAATAAAGGTTCATTGGCAACTAAAAATAATTTAAAAAAAAAAGAGACTCCACTTGTGTAAAGAGGACAAGAGTTTATTAAAAAAATATATAAGGAATCTACATCTGCACACATCTAGAATTGTTAACATGGAGGAGAGGAGCAAGAAGAAGAGAAGAGTTTCAAACAGAGGCTACCACAGCTTGTTCTGTTTTCCGATACTTCTAGAATGTTACAGTGAGAATATATTCATATCTAATAGAAAGTAACCCACTTAAACAACAAGAAAAAGGCCAAAAGATTTCTTCCTTCATGCTCTGTGACCCTAAGTGCTCCATTCCCAGCACCTGAAGCAGGCTTCCCACACACACAAGAAACTCGAAATTCTAAGCAGATCTGAGGTTTCTGACAAAACAGCAGGAAAATCTCACGAAGCCATACCTTTACATTTCTACCACAATTAATGATACTTTGATTTAAAAAAAAAAAAAAAAAGAACAGGTAGAAAACTTCAGTCCATTATCCAGATTAAGCTCAAGATTTATTACATCTTCTTCAGTCTTTTCCAAATACTTCAGTATCAGAAAACAAGAGCCTGAAATCAAAATTCCTCCCCAAGGTATTATAGAATCTGTTCTATCCAGTGCATTATATCTTAAGGTCTGAGCAGAGGAGTTTAAGAACAACAACTAGTTCACTGATTTCTTGAGTCTTTTTTGTTTTGGTACCAGGACTGAATCCATGGACGCTTAACCACTGGACCACATCCCAAGCCCTTTTATTTTTTAATGTTTGAGACAGGGTCTCAGTAAGTTGATTAGAGCCTTGATAAGTTGCTATGGTTGGCCTTGAACTTGAGATCCTCCAGTCCTGAGCCACTGGGACTACAAGTGTGCACTACCATGCCTGGCTAGAGTTTTTTTTTTTTTTATTTCATTGCATTTTATTATGCTAAATTTATTTTTTTATTAGAATCCAAATGATCATGTCACCTCTCAAAAACACACAGCTGGTAATACTTTTCATAAACACTAATTCTCAGTATAATGGAGTGAAGCAATCTTACTCTATGAATATAGTTAATAAACCAAGATCCCATACTTTTTTTTTTGTCCTAGGGATTAAACTCAGGGCACTCAACCACTGAGCCACATTCCCAACCCTATTTTGTATTTTATTTAGAGACAGTCTCACTGAGTTGCTTAGTGCCTTGCTTTTGCGAAGCTGGCTTTGAACTCAAGATCCTCCTGCCTCAGCCTCCTGAGCCACTGGGATTATAGGAGCGTGCCACCATATCTGGGTTGTAAAATTTTTTTTAAAGTTCCCTTAATATACTTTTTAAATCCTCTACAAGACCAGAAATAAATCATCCACTTGAATCTATATTTTGAAGTATGAAAATAAAAGCAAGTACTTTTCAGTTTGGATGTAACTATTCTAAAACAACAAATCAGCTAAATAGACCACCACCTGTGAAAACACCACTTTTCCCAACCTGCGATCGTCCTCTTTATTTACCCCTCTCTCTCTGTCTCCCTGCACAGCCAGGGCCCTTGCTGTCTGATTCGTTCATGGCCATATCCCCAGCCCGTGAAACAGAGCCTGGAACATAATGCATGTGAAGTATTTTCCCATAAATGATGAGCTCATTTAACAGATGGTCCAAAGTCAAGTAACTAGACAGCAAGATGAGCAGGGCAGCTTCATTCCCACCCCACCAGCCCACAGCCCATCTTTTTCTATAGAAACTGATCCGTCATGACTTTTTCTTTCCCTTTCATTCATCTCCCTCCTGTTTTCCCCAAGAACATTCTAAGACCTGAGAAACTCAATCGGGTCACCAAAAATCTTTGGGCAAAACATACAATTTCACTTTATCTTTAATAAAAAGGCACTGGAGTAGATTCATTCACGAGCAGACACCACTCACGAGGTGATGCTGAAAGACACAGGCCCCAGCCCCCCAGAGAGGATGGCAGGGCGGGCAGAGGCACGTGCAGAGTGAGGTACGCAGTGTGCCCGGCATGCCACGAAGACAGCGCCTCCCAGCCAAGAGAAGGGGAGAGCAGCCCAGGCACTTCCTGAACAAAGCCAAGAGAAAAGCAGGGGTGTTTCAGAGGAAGGCGGGGCTCCTTGGAAGGGAGCAGTTTGGAGCCAGCACCTGGACTCCAGGGTGTGGGTCGGGGAGTGGCTGAAGAGGCTATGGGACAACAGCACTCTGCTAATGCTCTAGAAGGGGACACCATTAGAGTCAGGGGTCAGTTACGAGGTAATTTCAGTAAGACAGAGAAAAATGAATGTAAACCCAACCCAGAGAAGCGCTCCTAAGACCTCTTGAACCTGTCCCGTCCTCTGCTCCGAGGTGAGCATTCTTGCCCTGAGCATCAGTCTCCATCCCAAATCAACATCTCCAGCAGCGGCCTCTCCTCTGAGCTCCAGAGCCCCACACCCAACTTCCCACACTGACCTCTTCTTTGAAAATTCCAAAGTTCCACCTCAACACATCAGAAACTAAACCCACCATCTCACCCCAAAACCTGGTCCGTTGCCTCTTTCTTGTCTCAGCAAATGGCGTCCCCATCCATTCACCTGCCGGAGCTGGGAACCCCCACCAGAACCTGGGGGACTCCAGCTCTTGCCTAAGCCAAGGCAACAGGTTCACACTTGGTCCTCTTCTGCTGTCACCTCTGCTCCCTGGGGTCTGTTCCTAAATGGCGATGATTTGAGGTGTCTATCAGCCTGCCTCCCCCTGTGCAGCCCTCCCACCCACAAGGAGCTCCCCTGATGGGCGTGTGCTCCTGAGGCACCCACATCAAGGGCGGCAGGAATTTTAAGGATTTGGAAGGAATCCGCACCAAAAGATAAGACAGGATGGAGGTAAGGACTCAAAGGCGCCTACTGAAACTGCCCCTAGGCTATCATTAAGTGACCTGGTCCATATAAATTTCAGTGGTGCGGGAGCAGAAACCAGGTGACAGGGCACATACTGAAATATCACACTGCGGGCTGGGGCTGTAGCTTGGTGGAAGAGCGCTTGCCTAGCATGTGAGAGGCTCTGGGTTTGATCTACAGCACACATAGAAATAAATAAATAAATAAATAAAGGTGTTGTGTCCATCTACTACTAAAAACTTAAAAACACACACCGAGTCCCATTAATATGTACAACTACTACATGCTAACCAAAAAATTATCAATGAAAAAAGACAGCAGACTGACGAGAGAATGGTAAAAAGGAAGGTGGATGACCTGATGTTGTTCTTCCACTAACTTGAATGGCCAGGATGAGGCCACAGTTGGACAGGAACACAGGACAGGGAAAGGTTGGTTGGGAGTTTAAAGTTGGGAAAGACGAGTGTCTGAGCACATCATGAAGAGACAGAACCAGGAGCAGAAGAAGGCTCTTTTGATTTCGCGAGCCCCCTATGCGTGGGCCCATGTCTATAATCCCAGCGAACCCAGGAGGCTGAGGCAGGAGGATCCCCAGTCCAAGGCCAACCTCTGCAACTTAGCAAGGTGCTCAGCAACTTATGGAGATCCTGCCTCAAAATAAAAGAGAAAAAGGGCTAGGGATGTGGCTCCGTGGTTAAGTGCCCCTGGGTTCAATCCTGAGGAAGAGAGGGCAGGGCTGGGGAGGAAAGAGGGAGGGAAAGAAATGGACCAACTTAGGCCAAAAAGTTTGGGACCTACAACACAAAGGGATACACTGGCTTTTCACAGAACCCGAGGAAATAAAGATGAAATTCGATTCAGAAGAGTTTGTGGGTGGGAAAACAAGTTGATCTATGGTTCCCCTAGGCATATCCACCTTTTTTATTTAAGAAGCCTCTCATTAAGGGAAAAAAAAAAAATGAGAACCTCCCATCCAGAAAGAGCATACAACTGCTCCCAATTATGGATTCAGCAAAGCAGTTCTAGAAACCTCACACAGGTTTTTATCTGAGAATGACTACTATTTTCCATCGCTCCACTCAACAGGACATGAAGCCTGGTACAGCTGTTATTTTGGATTCCTTAACAAGCGCCTCAAATCACTCGTGGGTGATTTTAAGTGTTTAGCAAGCAGGTCATAGCTTTTTAGCAAGAAAATAAAATAAGAGTTCCTTGTGGGGTCAGCCAAGAGTTTATCAGTCACTCGTCAGAAAAACAACGATTTAAAAGAACAAGGTCATGCACAGTAAAAATGGGTAAAAAGCAGCTGACGTCAAAATAAAATTTTAAAAAGGTCCCTTGTCACTTGAATACTCCTGCCCCATAATGGAAGCTGTGTTTCTTCTTAAAGGAGAGAAAATGTCCAGAAATTCGAACTCATCACTCCCCTTAATTGTTATCAGGGAAGAAGTACGGACAGCATCCAGCTGGATTATGGGTAGTGTAAACAACTGCAGACCTGCCCAGCCAAGCACATCTGCACAAAACCATTAAGGTCTGGAATCTATTCTATTAAAATCGAATCATCAGCCAAGAACAATTAACAGGCAACTATTTTCATGCAAAGCAAATATAAAATAAAAATCAAGAGCAAATACATATGGATAAACCTTTTTCATTCATAATTTTTGAAGCTGCATAATGCAGACTGTGGTTCCAGATATCTGCTGCTCTCTTAACAGCCGTCTCTATACAATGTTAGGCATTGTTTCCACCCTGGAGCAATTTTGTATTCAAAAGTCCCTGCTTGAACGTCCAAAGAAACCTGGCACAATCACAAAGTTGACTTGTAACAAGTCTCAGCCTTAAGCAAATTGCTTATTAATGCAGAACTTGGAGTCGCTGTTCAGAACCTAATTAAGTCATGCATCTCCAGAAAATCTCTGCGCTCTCCAAAACGGTACAGAATTTTTCTAACACAATTTTCCATTCCAGAAAGGATGATGGGTGGACTTCCACAGGTGGTGAACCAAGCACTAGCTGGGGGCGGGGAGACCAAAGCATCATCAGCTCTATGAAATAAACAGTGGAGCAGCAGGTGGAGACGGACAGCTGGGGCGACTGGGTAATTCCAGGGCTGAGATTCCCCATACTCTAAGCTGGTCTTGCATGGAAAAGACAATCTCTTGGGACTTTTCTACTACTTTAAAAGTTCTCACTTAAAAAGACACAAAAGGGCTGGGGGCATGGCTCTGTGGTGGAACATGTGCTGAACATGTGTGTGAGATCCCTGGGTTCAATCCCCACTAACAAAAAAAAACAAAAATAAAGACACAAAAGATGACCTACAGGATCATTCCAATTATATAGGGCTCATAAAAAAGAAAAAAAATGACAAAACAAAGCTCATTTGTTTTTTGTTTAGGATCTCACACAGAGAGACAGGAAAGGTATAAAGGAAAGCAACTGACAATTTTGAGGATCTCTAGGGTTTGGGAAGGATTTTGATCAAGAAGAACCCTCGGAAGAGGGAGCCTGCTGTTTTTATGACCTGGTCAGATATACAACATTGTTGATTTCTTAACTGTAAGCTGTGCATACCATTCTACGCATTTTTCTCTGTGTACCATATATTTCATAATATTTTGTAATTTTAAAAAATGCTGAGGGATCCGTAGCCAAGCGTGGGCATCCCATAAATGTTTAAGAGAATGGATACTGGGTGACAAAGGGAGAGTACTGTGTCTTCTCTGATCACTGGCTAAATACAACCCAGTTTGTTATGTTGACAGACTTCTTTGCAAGCAAAAGGGTGAAATGTTCAGAGTTTGAGAAGGTCATATAAAAAGCAACAAATTAAAGAGAACTTCAAGAATACATATTCTGTTTTATCTAGGGTAAATAAACATTCTTTCAACCAGCAGTGCTTCCTATTGTTAAGATTAAAACATGTTCTCACACACAGTGCCCTTACCCTAACAAAACCTACAGAACTGGAAATTGTGGAAGAGAAGACAGCAGACAGACAGGAGTCCTCATGGGACGTTCAGGAGGAAGAGAAAGAAGGGGCAAGCGCGAATGGAGGGGGTAAAACCCTTTTTGGGACCCACTTTTAAAAATAAGCACCAGAGTTAAGGTTTGGGGGGGGGGGTCAGGGCTAACACATACATTCTTTATACCAGTGGGGGGAGGGCCCTATTTTGTTCCACAAGCTTATATTGCTGAACAAGTCCAAAAAATAATCACCACAAGCTCAGCACACAATACATAAACACCATTACACATAAATTGTCATTGAATAACATGTTAAATGCATCAAGATGAAACAGAGCCAGAAACATCCCCTGGTAAGGCTTTTTTTGTATATTTGTATACATGCAAAGTGCTAAATCTGGAACCAATTTCTGCAGGACAAAATCCAGTTTTCTGTAACCTTTGAAACTAGGCTGAGAAGTTCTGAACCTCCTCCCAAGATGGCAGGGATCTCTTTATATCTTTATGATTTTTTTTTAATTAAAAAAATCTTCCCAGGGACAAATCTAAGCATCCTAGGAAGAGGAGGTGGTGGAGACAAAGAGAAGGGAAGGAGGAAGGAAGAGGAATCTGCCTTCCCCACAGAGCCAAAGGCAGGCTCCAAGAGATAAACAGGCAAGTGAAATGATCCTTCCAGAAGGGGGTGGAGGAACAGGGCGGGAGCTGGGAGGAAGGGGGTGTGCTCACACCTTCCCAGCAAACTGTAATTAGAAGGAGCACAAACTGGCCAGATGCTCAGAGGCCTTCCTGGGCTCACCTTACTTACTTACTTACTTACTTGAGCTCCCTCCCAGATTCCTATTCTGTCCCCCCAACCCTCATTCCCGGTGAAACGCTGAAGTAAAATGAATTTACACAGCAAAACACTTACAGATGTCCCTCGTGGAACACATCCCTCACCCCAGCTCAATACACAGGGCGCAAACTGCTCTGCTCTGTGGCCTTTTCACCTTCCCAGTACCGACACTCCCAAGTTTCCTGATGCCTGTGGTGACACAAGTGACAATTGTCCTCTACAACAGTTCTAAAGCCCGAGGAACTCAAAATACTCAATTTATTCTTAACTTTCTCCCAATATAAATCACACCATTAAATTAAAAGGAGAGAACTCATCTACCAAATTACACACTAATGGCTCTTAACCCATAATTAAAGTATCACTCACAGAGGCTTACGCAGCCAACCATGAGCGCATTTATTAGGACCTGAGTTTTCAGCACCAAGTAATTATGTAAATGCGGCCGTCAGGCATCTTGAGAGAAGTTAAGGGTCCAACCTGCTCCCTGTTGTTGGCTGGGGGGCTCACCGGGCACTGGCATCTGCACAGGGCTTCCTCCTCTAAAGCCTAAGTTTCAGAGCAGCAGGGAGAGCAAACTCCGGTGAGGTTGGTCACCTACCATCATCATGACCTTTTCTCCTCCCCGAGCATCCCAACAGCCTGGAACTTGGACCAACCATTAAAACCAGGTTCCACCATGTGCTGCAAACTGCACCGTGGAGGGTCCCTACGGATGCCCAGGCCCTAATGTCAAAGAGCTAAAAATTAAGGAGACAAGGCACACGATGACTTTGCACAGGCAGGAGGATATAAAAGAATCAGAACTCTCACATCCTCTGGGCTCTAACCTCAGTTGGATTCTTGCAACAAGCTTTCTGAATAAACCTGGGTGGACAAGAAACTCTGGGCCTCAGTTTCCTTGATGAAAACAGGCGAAGGTGTTAGATGATGTCTGAGGCCCTGCATCGCTCTGGGGTAATTAATTAGAGAATACAAGGCAGTCTATCATTAAGTGCTAAATTACACAGCAGCACCTACAGCCGCCATTCGAGAGGCTACACTGCTATTTAGTTTGTCTTGGAGGAAGGCATCATCCTAAACCACTTCCTGAAAGCCCAGGTGGGCACAGAGCAAGGGCCTAGGGATGAAGCATTCACCAAGACAGCACATCCTGCCCTCAAGAGGCTTCCAACCTTCTTCTGGAGTATTCTAAGGAGTTTAGAGGGGGAAATAAATGAGGACTCTTTGGCCTGTGATCCTCCTGTGAAGACAGAGCAAAACCGAGCTTCCCACGGATGTAATTGGAGCATTCAACAGGGTGGTGAAGGAGGACTGGTTAACTGTTGGGCACAGTAGTCATCAACCATGAGGTTTCCGACATGGGCATCAACACAAGCACAGCTCTGCTAATTTCCTTATCATTAGTGAAGGTAATTAGTAGGTTCCCAGAAGTCAGCCTACCCTTTGCGTATCTGCTTCTCCTGCTACCCCACCAGTCTCCCTCCCCAAACCTACTTGTGGCTATTTTTCTCCTTTGTTCTCTTTTCACGTCTGCATGCAGACTACTATGGTGAAAGGCAGGTGCCAGGGTGTAGTTACCAACCAGGGAGACCTTATCTCCACCTTTTGGAATGGGTATGATTGGGGTGCGACTTAGTGGCAGAGCATGTGCTTGGGATGCATGAGGCAGGTCCTGGGCTCCATCGTTCTAAAGGGAGATCCAGGAAGACCTTGTATGCTACAGAACGACTGCACAGAAGTTGCTAGAGAGAAGAAAGATGGCGAAGACACAGGGTTTATTTTGTGGAGCAGAGTTGTCGGATGCCGCTAGGGAATATGATATAACTAACCTGGAAAATAAAAATAACCACCCACATCTTAATCTTTAAAGCTACAAGGTCAGAAAACGATTTGTCCCTTACTCCTACCAGGTACGAACCTTGCTTGTCTGAGCCCTAAATGAAGTCCAGTGTTGCCTACCGACTGTACGTTTCCTTTTCCAAATAGTTTCCCTGGAACGTTGGGGAACAGATTTGTTCAAAAGGAATATTCTCAGCATGCTAGACGGAAAAGCACAACTGTTCCAACTTTTCTTACCAAAAAAAAAAAAAAAAAATCCCACGTCTGATGGATGCCCATCTTGCAAACACCCTTTACGGCGCTGACCAGATGTGTGCACTGTTTACATGGAGAAACCTCCAGGACATAAACAACTCACTCCAAACACCTCTCAAATTTTGCTGTGCTTTTCTTCATTTCCTGTGTATTTATTTTGGTGTTAAAATAATGTTAACTTTCATAATAAGGAAAATAGAAGCAGATGTGTAAACCAAACAGACCACAGCCTGGTATCCCACATATCTGCCCAACTTTCAAAATCAAAGTTTCTGCCTTCCACATATCAAGGGAGATGGGAAGAAAACAAGCCACTTGCGAGTACATGACATACCACGGGACCATAAATCAACCTGGAGGAGCTTTCTTTAAGCTCTTCCTCAGTGCACCAACCAGAGACAGGGGGGAAAAAAAAAAATCAATCTGGTCTCAATTTCCTAGCCATCGTTATATCCCTCTCTCAGGCTGATCATCATGTTCTGTTTTGTTTTTAAAATATCCTATTACTTGTTGACAACAACAATACAACTAAATTGCCTTGAAAGTTTTAACTTCTTGTTCACTGGGGGAGAAAGTTCTTAAATAAAGGAACGACAATACATTGCCTCCACAGGAAATGAGCCCCATCACTTGCTTCTGCCTTTGATGAGTTCAGAAGCAATAGGATACTGAGTGCAGCAGATTCAAAGAAAGCAACTCGGGAAGTGGCTGGAACTAGTAAAAAAAAATAGTAATAATAACAATTCCCTTGGAAAATCCTTTCTATATGAGATCCTTATCCATGGAGCTAAATAGAGGGATAAAAATGAATGAGGCGATTTCCTCCCTTGAAGGAGGATTAAGTTTTCAAACGATTAGGAAACAGACTTGTAATTTTTTTTTATATGAAAAACACAAGTGAGCCAGTTCCCCTCCCGAGATTTGTCGCCGTTGTTCTGTTTTGTTTTCAGGAGAAAATGTTTGGTTGGCTGCAGGAGAAAACATGGAAACTGCCCCTGCTGAATCAGAAAGGAGCCGGCTCCCCAACACATATGTGGTGGTTACAACAAAAAAGACTTCCTGCCAAGTCAAGGCCCCCCAGAGACTCCTCTCCGGCCTCTCAAACCCAGGCCATTGCTGCTTTTTCAAATCGCACGTAGAGTGGGTTCCAAGAGCTTGAGAAATTGCTTTTCCTCTTCTAACACCAGAGACAGGGGAAGCACTATGAGGCGGCAAGGAACAACCCACAGTGAGTGCAAGGTAACCCACAAGGAGAATTTAGGAGGGGTTTGGTTGGTTTTTGTTTTGGGGTTTTTTTTTTTTAACTTTTTTTTTTTTCATTTTGCTTTCTGGCTGGTGTGTTGTGTAATCACTTCCACAAGGGGCCCGAGCGAGTGCAGAGGGGACATGCCTCAATGTCAGTGCTCTCTCTATCCGTGCAGTACAGGAAGTGGGAAGTCAGACAAAGGGCCAGCCTGTGCTCCCTGACATGGGTGCCCTTCCAGACCCCCAAACTGCAGAGAAAAATTCTCCACCGCTGGGGACAATCATCACTCCTGGAAACAAAACCTCACTGTAACTTTTTGCCCCCAGCACCCATACCCCCACCCCGCACATGAAAATGCAAAACTTCCCTGGAATACCAACAGGAATACTGTAGATGGTGGTTACATTGAAAAATAAGTCGCAAGGCCCCTCCCCTTTCCCTTCCCCCCAAAACACCCAACAACTTTAACTTGTACTTGGGTCCTAGAAGTTCTTCCCCTAAAGAAAACACCAAGAGAAATACCAAATAAATAAATTAATTAAAATAAATTAAATGTAAAGCGTTACTCCGTTGCAAGCCTACAGTAAAGTTGTAACCATCTGCATCTCCCAGGCTCTGCTGGCACCCTCCCAACTAAGGCACAAACTCTGCATTGAAAGGGTACCTCATCAAGGCTGCCCCTCCAGCAATCCACAGTCCCAAGAAAAAAACAAAATGCTCAGAAGGCGATCGGGGAACCCTCAAAGGCAGGAACAGCCACGAGAAAAAGGAGAAAAAGCCCAAGGACAGGAATTTCCAGAATAGAATTCTAGCATAAAATGTCTACCTTCGTAGCACAGAATGCCGATATTGTTGTTCATCTTGTCCAAGTACTGGTAGTTCAACAGGTCCATCTTCATAAATAGCATTTATCGGGATAGCAAAGAAAACCAGCTCTTTGCTTTCGCCCCCAAACAGAAAGTTTCAAAATTCAGTTGTTGGTGAGTAGCTCCTGGCTCTCTGCTGAAACTTCACAAAAGACCGAGGCCCGGCCTCAGATGATCAAAACAAAGTATGTAAAAGTTAAAAACAAAAAACGCGCACGCACACACACACACACACACACAAAAAAAAAAAAAAAAAAAAACTCAGTCACACAAAACCCTTCAAGGGTTTATGGGTAGAGGGTGTATGGACTGTATCCTCGACTGAGCATTACAAAAAGGTTTCGGAAGTCTTTACGAATCCGTCTTCGAGATTAAAAAAAGGAGTAAAAAAAGGAAAACACGAAGCACATTTCCTAGGACAAAGCCCCACTCACTGGCTTCCCTCACAGCCTGCTGCAAGTTGACTGCGCTGACATGCTGGCTATGCCTGGTATGACTCGTATGTAAACCAGCTTCCTGCCCGGGCAGGGGGGCAGGGGGGCCAGGGGGCGCCGAGCATGCTCACTGCGCCCGGGCGCCTCGGATGTCAGGAGTTTCTGCACAGCATCAGGCTCCAAGTGCAGCGAGGGTTTGAAGGAAGCCGAGAGGGAGAGGGCGGGAGGCTGAACAGAGGGGGCAGCAGAGTGGCTCTTGACAGGAAGCAGCCCGGCCCCTGCAAGACTGTGGGAGGAGAAAGAAAACCCAGCAAGTTTCTTTTTCAGGAGGCGAGTGCAGGATTTCAAAAAACAAAACAAAAAAACCCCACTCCTCCATGGAAGCAAACTTGCGTGGAATTGAACTTTGGTAGAGATTCGCTAAGTGTTTTTGCTGGGCTGTCTCTCTATGTAAGGTTTCTGGGCTCCTGAGACTGTTTTTATCATGTCCACTGACAGGTCAGTGGTCCGTTTCCATTTCAATTGTTACAGGACATGTCACTTCTTTCAGAATCCCAGTAAAGGACAAGGCACCTTTTCACTGCAGAGGAAACCAAAGCTCAGAAGGATATAAATAACTGGCCCACAGCCCCAGAAAGAGCCCATAGAACTACTTTCAGAGTTCGTTTTTCCGCTAATAGAACAGTCTTCCCCGCAAAAAAAAAAAAAAAGAAAAGAAAAGAAAAAGAAAAAGAAAAAAACAGTGAAGGAGGGAAAGAGAGGCAGGTATAATGTTTAGGTAAACAAGAGTGAAATATCCAAAACCTAAACCCTATTGGAAATCATGGGGTGAGGGGTCATTTTCTTTGCACATAGCAGAGCCCTGTATTTGGAGGTTAGTGGCATTAATGTCACAGTGTTCCTCCTTACTGAAAGGACATGAGGCTGAATTCTGTCTCCTGTGCCTTGCACAGCCAAAGAGGTGCCCAAAAGCACTGAATGAGTGAATCATACGACCTTCAGAGTTTTCAGCACACCAATAGTACATCGGCAAAAGAGGAAAAAAAAAAAAAAAAGTTTTTCCTGTCTTTGAAAACTGCAGCCAGCTTTTGGCCCCACAAACAAACTAAAACCTCACCGTAGGAAATGTGTCTATACTGATACTATCGAATGCTATTTGGTGATTTAGAAAATACCAAGGGTTATTCTCAACTGTAGAACAAGGTTCATACTGTTAAGATTTGAATAAATAATGTCAAGGCACTATACATTTTAAAGAATCCATCAATTGTTGCACTTGGGATAACAGTTACAATTACTGCAAGTTATTCCAATCAAATCTTTGCAGGCTTAGATGGTAACCAAGCTCTGTTACCATCACTGATGCAAGAGTAGTTACTGCGGTGATAACAGGTGAAGTAAGCAATCAAGATTCCATAATCTTCCATTTGTAAGATTATGAATGTTACACTAGATAGTCTAGATACTGCATAAGCGAAATGGAAATATATATATATCACACATACACACACCAGCAAGCATTATGAAAATGCTTGACAATATTTGGTGGGGAGGGCTGGAAGAAAACCCTTTGTACCATTAACATACACAAGATTACTTTGCGCTTACTATCTTCAGGCATTTGATGCAATTTCAACTGATGGTTTTGCAGTACTATTTACAGTGCTATGATGCTTTATGTAAGTTCTCAGCCAGGAAACTTTATGTATCATTAGCATATCCCCTACAGGTGAAAGCAGACTGCACTTCAGGGTTAACAGAGAGCTTTTTAAAAAAATCACAACACTAGGTGCACCCCAAACTAATCAGAGGGGGTGCAACCTAGAATCCACAGATTTTAAAGAGTCTCCCATGATTCTTTCTTGTAAGCAACCATGTTGAGATCTGCTGTCTTCATTTGGAAAGGAAGGGAACAAAAAACCCTGCCTTAAGACGTTTTATTCATTTATTTATTTATTTGAAGGAGTTTAAAAAAAATAGTGATTTAGGCACATGACTCAAACAATACAGTTGTAAGGATGTGAGTAAAATATTTAGCAACTTCCCTTTAATGACTCAACATCACTTATAGCAGTTCTCAGCTGATGGGTGACAATCATTGGCAGGGACGATGTCCCACGGGTGTTCTTTGACTTGTGTCAATCATAAATCCTCAGCCTCCAGCCATGTCTTTCCCCTTCCTCTGGGATCTAGCATGGTGCCACTCAAGTCTGGCCACCAAAGGGTTCAAGAGCTGGTACTAGCTCCCATAGATAGATACAGAAGCTGGAAATAAACACAAACTTATAGGAATTTCAAAGGAATTTCTCTTAATCTTCATTAAAAAAAAAAAACTGAGGCCCAGTGTTTGTGTACTTTTTCATCTTTCAAGTTGTTGAGTTTTGCTGCGTTTTACCAAGTATAAACTTAAGCACTGGTATTCTGAAATGTTGATATCCCAAATGCTCCCACACCTGAAGCTTTTCGAGCACCACTGGGAAATTTCATACATGAAACCTTATTTAATACACAAAATTATTTTAACAGTGTATAAAAATTATCTCCAGGCTATGTGTATGAGTGCAGATATGAAACATGGATGAATTCTGTGTTTAGATTTGGGTCCCCTGCCCAAGGTACCTTATTATGTATATAGAATACTCCAAGATGGGGGAGAGGGTGGATGGGAAATCCAAAACACTGCTGGTTCCAGGCATTTGGATAAGGAGACTTGACCTGCATCTGTGTCCCCAGGAGCCCTGGGGATGCTGGGTGTGCAGTTCAAAGGGAAAGCACTACCCCAGATGAATGCAAGCAAATCCCAGTTTCCACAGAGAAGTCCCAGCAGAGGATGTCCTGAGACCACAGTCAGTTGTGCACAACAATAAACACAGCTGGGGGGGTCTTGTCCAGGCCTCTAACATCCCAGCTCCTCCCAACTTTCACCAGGTGCTTTGAACACCTTGAACATCCAGCAGTTACTCCACACAGCACAGTACTCTGCTTCTCAGTTCTATTTCCTCTCTCACACACAGCAAAGCTATCTGGGGACCTACTCCACACAGCCAATGCTCCTGCCCTGCCCTGCCCTGCCCTGCAAGCCCCCCCTCCCGCCCCCGCTGAGACCCCACAATCCCAGCTCCTCCCTCCCAGCTCCTCCCTTCCTGCCTGGTGCTATCCTTTCAGCCTAGTCTACACTTTCAGATCCAGGACCATGCCTACTTCACCCCTCCAAGGCCATCCAGCAACAACAAGACTTGGGAAGGAGGCAGCATTGGCTTCCTCCTCCCCCTGCAGATCGTACTGTTTGGGGGTGGGAGGGGGGGGACCTTGGGTCCTTACCACACAGCATCTAGATTCTGACTGTACTTTAGAATATGACTAACTCATCCATTAAGAAAACTCAAATACTGGAAAACGTCATTTTAAAGGCTGGTATCTTCATAACTAGGGTACCAAAAAAGATAGTTTTTAACTGAAACTGAAAATGCTCTCAATTTTACACACACACACACACACACACACACACACACACACACACACACAGGAAGACCTAGCTTTTTTATGAATAAAAATATGGTCGGGGCTGGGTATGTAGGTCAGTGGTAAATGGTAAAGCACTTGCCTATTGTGCATGAGGCCCTAGGTTTGATCCCTAGCACCATTAAAAAAATAAAAATAAATTGATCCATTAGCTATTTAAAACATAAAGCAAAGAACACCTCTGAGGAGTGATACAGGTTACAGAACAGGGAGCACTGCACTGATACCGTCACATTTAGGAATTAGAAATGAATATGGAAAAAGATTATAAACCAAAGGTTAATGGGAAAAGAGGCTCTGTGGAAAAGAACCCAAATAGGGCCTCACCTTACCCTGGGTACTACAAAAAAGTTCCAAATGCTCTGGAAAGCTTTAAATGCTTTAAGATTCTGGGGCTGGGGATGTGGCTCAAGCGGTAGCGAGCTCGCTTGGCATGCGTGCGGCCCGGGCTGGATCCTCAACACCACATACAAACAAAGACGTTGTGTCCGCAGAAAAGTAAAAAATGAATATTAAAAAAAAAAATTTTTTTTTAAATGATTTAAGATTTTCACTGGAAAAATGAACAAAACTTCAATGATATGCTTAGATTGTCTGATTTGGAATAAGGAAACAAAAATTTTTCAAAAGAAAATACTGAAAAGTTTGAATATACAAACATTATGCTTTTGTATATTTAAAAGCACCTAAACCAAATAGAGGCAAAATATGAAACATAAGAATGTATTTCTAACACATATTATGGTAGGTAAAGGATAACTGTTCATGGCATATAAAGAACATTTATAGAACATTTATGAATAGGCTAGGAATATGGCTCAGTGATACAGCATTACCCTAGCATGCATAAAGCCCTGGATTCGATCCCTAGCACTACAAAAAACAAAACAACAAGAAATAAAACAAAGAGCATTTATCAATAGAAAGAAAAAAAAGGACATAGTTTCTAAAGAAGCATATAATGAGACACAAACACTCAAAAGATTTTTGGAAAACTATTCAACCTTGTTACTAATTTAAGAACTACACAAATTTTAAGAAATTAAGGATTTTCCATCTGATGAAATAACAAAGACTCCAGTGAAATTTTTGTTTACCACTAATGACACTGTAATCAGATAACAGCTTTCTATAAAGCAGTCAGGTATACGTGCCCCACAATTTGTAGTGTGAAAAATGTTCACACCCCTTCCTTGCACTGAACTCTATTTCTGGAACTATCTAAAGAAAATAATTAGTCAAAAAGTTGCCAAATAAAGACAGCAGGAATATCATACCTCTATTCCCCACATCTTTCTCCCACCCTTTTTTGAGATGGAATCTCACTATGTTGCCCAGGCTGGCCTCTAATTCCTGGCCTCAAGCAATCCTCCTGCCTTAGCCTTAGTAGAGAGATCTACCCCCACAGTACACACAACATTATGCCTGGTCATTTTTGTTTGTTTTTTTTTTTTAATTGTTTGAGATAGAACCCAGAGCTTTGAAAATGCCCCCAGATTCATACTGCTATTTATAGTAGTGAAAACTTGTGAATGTGAAATCCTGTTAAGTCCAAAAATAAAAGAGTGCACTGAAACTGGTATATCAATGATATTATGCAGCCATCACAACTCTTTCAGAAACTTGTAATAACATGAAAACTGCTGTACTAAGTATGTGATAGTAGCAATAAATTTGATAACAGAAAACAATAAAAATAGGATATTGAAACTAATATATACACTATACACCAATTTTACTTATATAAGTATATATGCATATGTAAAAATAAGTGTAAATTTAAAAGACTGAGAAGTACAGAAATATATTAACAGTGCTCACCTTTGGATGGTGGACAGTTTTTGTGTTGTATTTCTAATTTACTTATAAAGAGTACATTTCTTGGGACTGGGGCTGTAGCTCAGTGGTAGAGCACTCACCTAGCACATGTGAGACCCTGGATTTGTTCCTCAGCACTGCATAAAAATAAATACAGGTATTGTGTCCATCTACAACTTAAAAAAAATTTTTAAGTACATTTCTTATATAATAAAGAGGGGGGAGTTCTCCGCCTTTTTTTTTTTTTAAATTTTTTTTTGAGAGAGAATTTTTTGATATTTATTTTTTAGTTTTCGGTGGACACAACATCTTTATTTTACTTTTATGTGGTGCTGAGGATCGAACCCAGCGCCCCGCACATGCCAGGCGAGCGCACTACCACTTGAGCCACATCCCCAGCCCCACTCTCCACTTTTTTTGTTGTTGTTGTTTTATTTTAAGAAAGCTGCACTATAAGAATATATCCCATGGTATCTCATGAAACCAGAAAGGAGACCCAAGAGCGCAGAAGGAAGGAGTCTGAGAAGGAGAAAAGAGGAGAGGGGACAGGGAATGAAAGTGCCAGGGAATGTGCTGTATCCACGTATGAACGCATCACAGTGAATCCTACATATGCAGTTATTAAAGTAATAACAGGAGGGGGATCAGGAGAGCAGGGCAGGCTGGGAGGAAGGAGAAGAGGGAGAGGAGAACGAGACGGATCAAATTATGTTATGTGTACATTCAAATATAGCATAATGAATTGTAGGCAATCATATAATTATGATGCATAAATTTAAAAAAAATTGAAATTTTAAGAAATTTAAAAAAAAAAACCATTCCCTGGGAATGTTAAGTCTGACAATACCCAGTTATGAAGACACTGAAAAATATAAACTACCCTACTGAGCTACTGGGCTCATCCCTAGATCCAACAGCTCTCCCTCCTCTTGCCAAGATTTTAAGTAAGTTATATAGCTAGTGCTTTTTTCGGGGGGTGGAGGTACCAGGGATTGAACTCAGAAGTGCTCAACTACTGAGCCACCTCCCCAGCCCAATTTTGTATTTTATTTAGAGACAGAGTCTCACTGAGTTGCTTAGCACCTCACTCCCGC
Source organism: Ictidomys tridecemlineatus (assembly GCF_052094955.1). Taxonomy (NCBI): domain Eukaryota; kingdom Metazoa; phylum Chordata; class Mammalia; order Rodentia; family Sciuridae; genus Ictidomys; species Ictidomys tridecemlineatus. The sequence goes on along the minus strand of NC_135492.1, from coordinate 39,730,856 downwards.
TGAGGATAGAACTTGAGATCCTCCCATCTCAGCCTCCCATGCCGCTGGGATCATAGGCATGCACCAACAGTGACCTCCTTAGATAGTGCTTTCATTTAAAGTTTTATTTTCCCCCTCTCCTTATATATTCAATTAAAATCGTCCGAACCTGATATATGAATAATAAAACAGGCCTTACCAAAAGAAGAAAATAAGTTTGAATATAGATTGATGTACAATCAGATGTGTAAAAAATGTCATGTTAAGGGCATCTTCAGAACCCAATGCAACATGAACTGTGGTGATGATGTTTGTAAAAACATTGATCAAGCATTTTTTTTTTTCTTTTCCCCCTCCTGCACTACTGGGCAAGTGCTCTACCACCAAGTGACACCCCCAGCCTGGCACTTCCACTTTGAATCTCATTATCTTCATTATGGAGATAAGGTCACAAAGGACACTCAGAAAAGGGTTTTGTTTGCTTGTTTGGCTGTAGTGCTGGGGATCAGCCTGGGGCTTCTGAAGCTCACTAACCTAAGCTGCACACTCAGCCCTAGAAAATGGTTTAAACTGAAACCTTGCAGTGAGTGGTAAGAAACAAGGCTTAAGAAACCAAACTCACCTTTCTTTTAAACATTGTTTAAAATCACATTCTTGAAAGATCTGGCTGAAAATCTTCTTCTCTAGGAAGGATTAATTTCTCCATTCCAGTGTATTTAAGGTCTATTCTATACTGAATTCTGAAACAAGACCATGAGACATTTTATGTTCCCCTACCCCACCCCACCCCACCGGTATATCTAAACACTGTTCTGCACATGGTAGGTCTTCAACAATTTAGCTGGTGAATCAAAGGAAACACAAACCAATTTCAAATGCCTCTGGTATCAATGATGTAACCTGATCTATCATGTCCTATATGTTATCCCATTTTCTTCCAAAGAAAAAAACAACTATATACATCATGAAATATCGATTACTTCTCCATCCTGGAATTTCTAAGACTGAACCACAAGGACAAATATGCAGTATTTTGTCAAATTTTTCACAAAAGCATATATTCAGCTATGTCCTAGGTTTGAGCATTTGTAAAATGGCATGACTTCAACTCCTATTAAGTAGCACTAGATCGTGTACTGTAAAGACTGGGATTCTTTTTTTTTTTTTTTAATATTTATTTTTTTAGTTGTAGTTGAACACAATACCTTTATTTTATTTATTTATTTTTATGTAGTGCTGAGGATCAAACCCAGGGCCTCACTTGTGCTAGATAAGTGCTCTACCGCTGAGCCACAACCCCCAGCCCCAAGACTGGGATTTTAACACAAATTTATGCACTTTCTGAAAACTTAAAATGGTTCTTTAAAGGAAAGATTTAAACTTTCAGTGCAACACCACCCTCTAGAGGCAGATTTTAAATTGCACAATTTTGAAAAAGCAAACTGCACAATTTGAGCCATTCTCACTGATGAGCATTACATTTCAAACACAAAAGCCTCTTATTCAATAAAAACACAAAAGCCTCTTATTCAGTAAAAATATAGTTTAACAGATTAACCCTTATTAAATTTTGCAAGACTTAAAAAATTACAAAACCAATTCAATTGATATTAAATGACTGAATCAGAACTCTATTTAGATGAATTTCAGAGCTCAGTGGTAGAGTACTTGCCTAGCAAGCATGAGTCCACGGGTTTAATCCCCAGCAATGGAAGACAAAGATGAATTTAAGATATAATATTAGAAATCACAGGGCTGGGGATGTGGCTCAAGCGGTAGCGCGCTCGCCTGGCATGCGTGCGGCCCAGGTTCGATCCTCAGCACCACATACAAACAAAGATGCTGTACCCACCGATAACTAACTAAATAATAAATATTAAAAAATTTAAAAAAAAAAAGAAAGAAATCACAGTAGCAATGATTTTTAAATAAATCAGTGGAATTGAATGACATTAACATCTCCAGAAAAAAAAAATCTCTTGCAAAACACTATAATTTCTAATTTTATAACACTGCTTTTATACATTTAACAACAGAAATATTTTCCTGCAACCAAAAGATGATTCTTTTAGTGATATGCATTTCCACAATTTAGTGTCACTAAATTCCAAAGAAAATTTTCCAGTATAATATCATTCTGATATTCTGGCAAATGATAATTATCCATAGATGTGATCCTTCAAGATAGACTAAAAATGGGAGCTGGCGTTGTGGCTCAGTGGTAGAGTGCTTGCCTCACATGTGAGGCACTAGGTTCGATTCTCAGCACTGAATATAAATAAATGAATAAAATAAAGGTCCATCAACAACTAAAAAAAAATTTTTTTTAATTGATTAAAACTAAGCTGGACATGGTGGTGCACACCTCTAATCCCAGCAATTCAGGATGCTGAGGCAAAAGGATCCCAAGTTCAAGGCCAGCATCAGCAATTTAGGGAGGCCCTAAGCAACTTAGTTAGACCCTGTCTCAAAATAAAAAGATCTGGTGATGTGACTCAGGGTTCAATTCCCAGTACCAAAAAAAAAAAAAAGACTGGATTGAACTCAGGGGCACTTGGCCACTGAGCCACATCCCATATTTTTTATTTTATTTAGAGACAGAGTCTCCCTGGAGTTGCTTAGCGCCTCCCTTTTGCTGAGGTTGGCTTCCAACTCATAATCCCCCTGCCTTGGTTTCTGGGATCACAGGCATGTGCCACCTGCCTGGTAGAAAATGTCTTAAATATCTAACATTGGAAGGGCTAAGGTCACTGCTAGTCCCAGTGTGTGACCCATTCAACATCTTCACTGAACAGCTCAATTTGCCTAAATCCATTTGTGGGAACCACCCAAGAGGCTTCCTTCCTAAGTCCAGTCCCCACATCTGCAGCATGACTTAGCAAATCTGCCTCAGGGCCCAGGGGGACCCTGACAGGTGAACTTTGAATGCACACCAGGAAAATAACTACGTGTGTGTGTGTGTGTGTGTGTGTGTGTGTGTGAAGTTTGAAAATAGTTCCTCAGTCATTTTCACAAGCCCCTGTCCCAGGAGGGTGGAGGGGGGGTGACTGCTGAGCTGGATTTGGCAGAGCTGGCTGCAAGGTGTGTCTTGCTGAGGCATTACTCCTGGGCGGGCCTAGGGGGCGCCAGAGCCAACCTAACAGCAGCTTCACACCCTGCTCACTGGGGAGGGCCAGCAGAGTGGTTTAGATTTCAACTCATCCTGTCTTCCTTCACAAGGGCCAAGGAACCCTTCTCAGTCCCCTTCTAGGCCCCTCTTCTTGAACCCGCTCGGAGGCTGGAAGAGGACTGGGAACTGATAAATTGATAATACTCCTGGGCAGCCACCTGGGCAGTGTGCAAAGCAGGAATTCCCCCTCAACCCCCTTGATGAGGGGGTGCAGCGAGCAGGGATCCTGGGAATGAGCAATCCCCAGAGGAGCATTTCCAGTTTGTACACCAGGTTGAGGCCCGTGATGGTGACTTTTCAGTGGCATCCTCACTGCACTGGGAAGTTGTCATTTAACGTGTGTGAGTTCCTCTAACGGCCCCCCATCCACACCCAGGCTGCTTTTCCTCATTGCTGTTTCCCCAGCACCAAACAATACTTGGCACCTGGTATGTGATCAATACTTACTGAAACAACAACTGGGAACAAAGAACTCTAGGATCTACGCCAGGTACCGAGGGGAGGAGGAAGGGAACAAATCTCAGGAGTTGGAAGGCAGCGTGTCCTTGTTACATGTGGCCTGTGATGTTCTGTGTGGTTCCGGTAAGGAAGAGACCAAAGTATGACTTCACCAAGCACATGGCTTATTGCTGTGCAGAGGGAGGGTTCTCCTTAGGTTGACAATGCTTCCAGAGAGGGGGAATAAGCCTCAAGTTCAAAGCCAGCCTCAGCAACTCAGTGAGGCCCTAAGCAACTTGGTGAAACCCTGTCCCAAACTAAAAATCAAAAGGGCTGGGGATGTAACTCAGCAGTAAAGTGCCCCTGGGTTCAATCCCACTACCAACACACACACACACTCTCTCCCACCCCCCCCCCATGGACCATTCAGTGAGTGAGCTCCAGCCCCTTAGAGAAGCCCTGACTATGGTGGCCCCAGGAAGGAGAGAGCACCAACCGCCCTGGCGAGGGACTCTAACCCTAGGGAGAGAGCCACAAGGTCCAGGCATTGAGAAGCCAGCCCAGGAGCCATGGGCTGGAGGTGACGGTGCCCATCTGCACAGGACAAGGCAGGTGGGTAAGTGTCCTGCTTCCTGGGCTCTCCGTGATCTCACACTGGCTTCCCAGGCAAAAGAGCACTAGATATGGAATCCGAACACAGTTCCCCACCCAGCTCAGACCTGCCCTCAGCCACGTGGTCTTGATCTAGCAATTCCACCTGCCTGGGCCTCAGTTTCCTCATCTGCAAGAAGGGTGCAATCGAAACCTCACTGGTCCATCCTAGAGGGCTGTCGGCCAGAAGAGACGGTGCCGGCCACGGGGTTGCATAGACTAGGAGGTGGACATGGGTGTGGGGTTCGCTGCTCTCGTCCCTCCTCTGGCCTCTGTGGGGGCTGGTTCTTGGTATTTGGTGAAGAGAAGGGAGGTTCGTTCAGAGGAGAACACAGCCCTGCTCCCCCCAACCCCCAAGGAACTTCAAACAGAAACGACAACTGTAAAAAAGAAGCGGGAACAAAGGTCGCTCCTGTGGCCCTCTGAGGTTTCCTTAGGCCTAGACCACACAGGCATCTCTGGGAGGAGAGTCTAGAAATGCCGCCTGCACATAGCAGCTCTGTCCATTCTGAAAAGGGACAAGTCCCTGAAGGTGGCTTGAATCTGGAAAGGAATCAACACACCTTTTTTATTTTTAAAAAGCCTTAAAAAATACAGTTGCAATGCATGCTCAGGAAAGTTTAGGCTCCTTGCCCAGAAAGCTGTCAAAGACTCAAAAACCACCTTGACTACACATCCAATATTTAAAGGAAGTAGAAACACCTTGAGCGCAGGGGGCTACGCCACAGCAGGCCTCCTGGGCCGGCTTCACAGGCAGCCCGCTGCAGCCCCTGACGTCCTGAGCCTGGCCTCCTCTCCAACCCACCACAGACCCTCTGTGACAGGAAAAGCAGCAAGCTCCTGTCCCCTCTGCCACACCCCCACAGCCAGCAAACCCTGGGGGGATTCCTCCTTTCCCCCTTTTGTTCCTGCCTCCCCACCCAACCACAGGCTACCACCACGAAAGTCAGGTTTTCTACAATAAACCGTGGGGCTTTTAGGATCCAGACAGGATTGTTTGTGCTGGTTTTAAGGTTGTTTTCTGACCAGAGGGATGTGGAGAGTAAGTTAGAGCCTTACCTCCCATAGGGGGAGCCAGAGAAATCGAGATTTTTTTTATCATACTGATAGACCTAAAAAGCCAGGTCCAGTGGTACATGCCTGTAATCCCAGAAACTTGGGAGGCTGAGGCAGGAGGACTGCAAATTGGAGGCCAGCCTGGGCAACCTAGCAAGACCCTGTGGTAAAGTGTTCCCTGGGTTCAGTCAACAATACTGCAAAAATAATTAAAATAATAACAAAAGACATGAAGAATATTGCTGAGCTCAATTCCTGGTAGTTTAAATTAACAGTATCAATAAAGATAGCAAGAGGACTTAAGGGAACTGAAAATTCTGTGTTTCTTTGGGAAGAACACAGGAGGTGAGTTGCCTAGAAAGAATCTAGCTTTTCCCTACACAAAAATAAAAAGATGAAATTGTTGTCAGTAGGTCGAGGGGAGCTAGTTACTACAGGGTGGAGGAGGCTACCCATCTCATCCCCTAGACTGCCAGGTGTCCTCCTTACTTGTGACTGCTATCACAAGTAAGATGGACTCTCTGAAATGGCGATCACTCGGGGGTTACGATTATGGGATACCTGTGCTCCCCGCCCTGTGGTCCATCTGCCAAAAAGACAATTACAACCCAAGTGCAGTGACACCAACGCAAATAGTATCCAATTAATGCTCCTTCCTGTTCTCTCTTCCTCCATTTTCTTGGCACAGTGAGTTTTAAAAAAGAGAAATGTGAAAACACTGCATTGAACCTGTGTGTTCAGTGGCATCTATACCCCAAAGCAGTAATCAAACTACCCACATTTATTTACAGCTGTTCTAAAAGTACAGCTGCTTCCAAAATATAGAGTAACACATTTCTGAGTTTGGGACCATCAAGGAAAGGTACACCCATATATTTTCTGTAAAACAGAAGCTTTCCTCCTATTGTTTAGCCAAACACGGGACCAACAACCTTCCAGTCAGATCACTGCAGTGTGTTTGCTGTTTCAATATTGTGATTAATTAAAGAAGCAGCTGCCAGGGCTGGGTTGTGGCTCAGAGGTAAAGCACTCACTACCATGCTTGAGGCACTGGGTTCGATCCTCAGCACCATATAAAAATAAAGATATTGTATCCATTTATTAAATTTAAAAAAAAAAAAAAAAGCAACTGCCAATCTGAATGCTCTGGGAAGACCACAGAGAAAACGTATATGTGAATTCATTCTGGATCTTTCCTTTTATTCACCTGGCATGTGGCCTACTGGTCTTCCTAAAAGAGAAAATTTATGCCCCAAGTTCTCCCTCATGATGTTAATGTTGAATGAAGGGCGAGGGCTGAATAATCTGCCCAATGGGCACTTGTGAAATGTGCACGGGCCTGTCAAGTGCAGAGTCGGTGAATGTGAAAGTACTTTGAAGAGACACAAAGTCCAGCACCTAGAATTTTCTCTACTGTGAGGAGAATGTAGCTGAGCCCCAGAGGCAGAGAGATCCAAGAAAGCTCCCTAGATACACATGACCCCCCACTTCCAAGCTATTGGTACAAATTTATCCTGCCCAGTGTCAGCATGCACATAAAAATCTGGACCTTAAATGCAATGCATATATGACTTTCATGATTCCAAGTACTATTTGCTTGTCTGCAGGACACTAGACATATGGTGAGCAGGGTCCCCAACCAACCCCTGGGCAAGGTGCCACCTTAACAAACACACCACCCTCGGTGGCCCAGAGCAAATGGGATCCAGAGACAAGAGTCCTTCTGATCTGGAGGAGCTTGTGTTTGAGGACAGAGTACAAAAACGACAAACACCAGCAGGCACAGGAGGGAGAAATCCTATTTTCTATAGGGACCTAGGTGTGGCTTTCGTAAAGAAAGTGGCATTTGGCTGGGCCCATCAGAATTTCAAAACAGAAGTGGAGAACAAGGCATTCCACATACAGCACTTTGTTAGACACGAACACCACTAAATACTTGCTCTAACTCTACTTATTATTCCAAGAGCATGTAGGTGAATGCTACCTGGTTACTCAGCACATAAGCTAGGAATATTAAAATATTTAAAATGCCCTGTGCTAGAGGTCTGGACTTAGAAGCACGTTGTGGTCTTATTCCAGTCACTGTGGACCAGGTGAGTGAGAGGAGGCGAGTTACCTCTCCTTCCCCTCCCTTGGCCATCTCTGAAGTGAGGATAATGATCCTGCCTAACTGCTGTCCTTTGATGCCACCATTTTCATTATGGTGTTTAATACGGTCCTGGATGGACCAAACCAAAAGATCCTCGGGGCAAAGGGCTTTTTTTTTTTCTTTCTTTCTTTCTTTCTTTTTTAAACTCCAAAACCTTCAGCACAAGGCTGGGGATGTAGCTCAGAGATACAGCATAGAAAATATATATTTTTATATTATACATATATAAATAAATATGTATATACTTTATATACACTTATATATAATATATAAATAAATCATGTAAATATAATATATATGTTTATATATATAAATAAATTATATATAAAGTTCCCAACTCAGTGCCTAGTGCCAGCAGACACTTAATAAATGGGCAGGTTCCTCCTCCTTTCTGTTGGATTTCTATTTAATATGAAAACACTTTCTTTGTTACCGCAGCACGTTCTTCAAACTATGACATATCCCAATTTTGAACTTCAGAGTTCTGCCTTACATGGTTCAGCGTATTTCTCTTCCAGGAAGATTTTATTATTACTTTTAAACTGTTAATTTTTAAAAATATCTCTGGGGACTTGGATATATGGGACACTAGTGAAAAAGGCATTTAAATTGAGTTCTAAAAATGAGAAACTAAACAACTGCGGGGTCTTAAGGAAGGCCTCTTGAACATCGCAGTAACCGGACTTCCCTTTACAGCTCTGCTTGCAACACAGAGAGAAAAAGACCAAACAGCAACGAAAATGTTCCACTGCATGTTCCGAAGTCATCAGGGTTGGGGATTATACACAAAAATCCAACAGCAAACACCTGTACCCCATGCTTGTCTTCACAGGAAGCATGAAAGACCAGTGGGACGCTGGCTCCATCAGCAATCAAAATCCCTGCTATCCCCAGAAGGGGAGTGCCACCCAGAGGGGACTCCCATAACGCCAAAATATTTTTATGGAAAATTCCAAAAATAAACAATTCATAAGTTTTGAATATACACCAAGCCACCTCTATCCCACCCAGGATGTAAATCATCCCTCCTCCATCTGGTGTATCCATGTTGTATACACTACCCTCATGTTAATCATTTAGTAGTTAAGTTATCATATCAACTGTTGCAGTATCAGTGTTGACACAGACTTGAGAATGTTCCCCCAAATACAAAAGTAGAGAAGCAAAGGAGGCATCGTGTACAAACATAGACAATGCTGCTGGACATACAGAAAAAAGTATACTATATATATGGCTTCAGGCATCCACTGGGGGCCCTGGAATAAATGCCCCTTTGACAAAAGGGTCTACTTTAACAAGGAAATAAATCTCTGAGAAATGACACTAGACCCTGACAACACCATGACAAGTCAAACTGCACCTGAAGCCTACCCTGTGTGAATTAATAAACATCCTTTTTAATAATTGGGTTTTCCATTACTTGCAACTGAAAGTTTCCTAATAAAAGACTTTTAAAAACTCAAGTGGCAAAAGCAAAATCATAAATTTAAAATAATACAGCAGGTGCTAGGATTGTGGCTCAGTGGTAGAGCGCTTACCTACCATGTGTGAGGCACTAGCATGTTTGATTCTCAGCACCACATATAAATAAATAAAGGTCCATTGACAACTAAAAGAAATATGTTAAAATATAAAATTTTATAGCAGGAAGACACAAGAAACAACTGAGGAATTACTCCAGACAACAGGAGACTACAGTAAGGTGGCTTGTTATAAAATTAATTCATCAAAACCCAATATGAAGCCACGCATGGTGGTGGATGCTTATAATCCCAGAGACTCAGGAGGCTGAGACAGGAGGATCACAAGTATGAGGCCAGCCTGAGCAAGTAAGAAAGACCCCGTTTCAAAATGAAAACTAAAAAGGGCTGGGAACATAGTTCAGAGGTAGAGAGCATTTGCTTAGCTTGCACAAGGTCCTGAGTTTGATTCCCATTACCACCCGGACACACACACACACAATACGAAAATAACACTTCATGCATTGTATATACAGTCTGATGACTAATTCAAAATACCATCCCAACTCCCTTCTCCCTTATTGCCTTCATGAGGGGGATTCAGAAAGGTACATGCTCTCTATTCCACAGAGTCCTTGTTCATAGGATTGCCATGGAACACAGATCTGGCCAATGAGATGTAAACAAAAGTCGACTTTGGGCTTCTGGGGAAACATTTGGAAAAAAAGTCCAGGTATGACTCATGATATCCTTTTGTTTTCCCCCTCCCTGTCTCACTGTCTGGAATGCAAAGGTGATGACTGGCAAAAAGGCAGCTGTTTTGTGCTGGTGACACTCAAAAGCCTGAGAAAGACACAAAAGAAACTAAACAATGACCACCTCAGAAAAACCAGGAACTTGAGATGGGAGGGATTTTTCTTCAGACTGCATTTTCTTTTTTAAAACACATTTTACAATTAAAAACTGATAAGTAAAGAAAAAATAATTACTTTAGAAATACAAAGGAAAGATTGAGGCTCACTCAGAGTAGTAAGGTTTTAGGGTAGAGACAAGAGAAGGCTGGATAAGTAGAAGGGGGGAAGGTATTCAGGATATCAAAAAATCACATAAGCCGTGGTTTACTAAAGCAGGGAACTTGCGGAGGTAGGAAGTAGTGGAATACACAACTGAAAAGATCAAGGGGCCAGAAAGAAGCCATCGAGAAACCATACTTGACTCTATACAGTCAGGGAGCAAGGACTCCCTGTGGGGTCATCTTTATGGGGAAGGGGAACATGATACAAGCAATATTGGGTCAGTTCGAAATAGAAGTTGGCAAAGACACAAAAGAAAAGGAGGTGAAAACCAACAAATCCATCCGAGGTAGTTCTGAGGTTTTTTTTCTAAAAAATCAACCAGTCATGTTGGATTTTAAAGAACTTCTACTGTCCCACATGCTGACGAACTTGGACAGTTCTCACATCCTTCCTCTCTCTCTCTCTGCACCTCCTGTATTTCTAAGAGAAGCAAAATGATAGCATTTAATTTCTCTAGAGTAAACATGAATGCAGAAAAACACACTTGCCATTTCTTTTTACATTTCCTTGTAAGTGTAAATTCCACCCAAACAGCTCCAAAAAAGGACAGAAGCTGGACACAGACTAAGCCCTAGAAAGAAGCTAATCAGAGTCTGACTGAGGACTTTCACACAGCAAGACATTTAAAAAAGAGTGTTCTTTACCAGAGGGGGAAGGAAAGTGGAGCAGGGGAGAGGAGAAGGCTGGATGATGGGTATCAAAATAGAGTTACATGAGAGGAATGAGCTTGAATATTTCACAGCACAGAAGGGTGACTAGAGTCCATAGCAATTTACTGTATGTTTATAAAGAAAAGAGAGGAGTGCTACAGTTTGGATGCAAAATCTTTCCCAAAGGCCCATGTGTTGAAGGCTTGGTCCCCAGCCTGTGGTGCTACTGGGAGGTGGTGGAACCTTTAAGAGGTGGAGCCTAGTGCAAGGAGGTGAGGTCATTGGGGGTGTGTCTCTGAAGTGGATATTTGGATCCCAGCCCCTTCCCATCTCTCTGCTTCTTGACCACCAATGAGGGGAGCAGCTTTGTTCAGTCAGGTGCTCCCCATCATGAAATATCAGGCAGCCACAAGCCTTCAAAAGCAATAAGGGAAACCAGTCATGGCCCCAAATCTCTGAAACCGTGAGCCAACATAAATCTTTCTTTCAGTTGATTTTCTCAAGTATTTTGTTACAGCAATGGAAAGCTGGCTACATAAGGATGAAAAGATTCGTAAAACTGAGAAACTATAAATGTTTAAATATATGGAATTAAATTACCAAGTTGATCATTAAACATTGTTATGTGCACACTGAATTATCACACAAATATGTACAATTGTTATATGCCAATAAAAAAGACTTTCTTAAAAGACAACCGAACTGTATACTTATAACTGCAGCAGTTCAATTATTTCAAAAATTTGGAATTCTGTTCATTTGTTATCTTTAAGACCATCTCAGATTTAAAAGTGTACATTTAAAGTGAATGATGGGGAGGGGAGGGGGGATAGTAGAGGATAGGAAAGACAGCAGAATACAACAGTCACTAGTATGGCAATATGTAAAAACGTGGATGTGTAACCAATATGATTCTGCAATCTGTATACAGGGTAAAAATGGGAGTTCATAACCCACTTGAATCAAATGTATGAAATATGATATGTCAAGAGCTTTGTAATGTTTTGAACAACCAATAAAAAAATTAAAATAAAAATAAATAAAGTGAATGATGGGGCTGGGATTGGGGCTCAGTAGTAGAGCGCTTGCCTAGCACATGAGAGGCACTGGATTTGATCCTTAGAACCATATAAAAATAAATCAATAAGGTCTTGTGTCCATCTCCAACTAAAAAAAAAAATTAAAGTGTATTATAACAGTGTGGCAGTTAATAATACACTTTTTTAGTGTTTCATCAAATACCCAACTAGGCACCTGGAGACCTGGGCTCCAGTTCCAAGTCTGTCTGGAGCTCAGTGCGTGGCGCAGGGTGCTCAACTCCTCCCTCTGAAGCTCGCTGAGGAGCTGCAGGTGGAGCTCAGTGTTAGCCTACACGAGGCCCCGATTCCATCCTCAACACCACAAAAATAAAAAGGAGTAGGAAGAAAAGTCTGCTGTGGTTCTTCTCAGTTCTAAACTTTTGTGCGGAATTCCGTTCAACTTGGGAGCTGGCAGGATGGCATCAAAGGGAACAGTGGAGAGCCAGGGCTGGAGAACTGCAGTTGAATCACACCCTGTGCAGTGATGGCTCCCCGCTGAGTCCTGGAGAGCGCATCCACCCAATGGCTCTCCTTAAGATTCCTGAATATACAAGAAGTTCTCTACCTGGGAACTTTGACTAGCAAATTTCAGATTTACCTGGAATATGGGGGCCCTTGATGGCCACAGTAACTATAAAATAGCCTTTATATAAGGCTTCTTAAAAATTTGTGTAATGAGCTTAGAGCATGGTGGCACCCACCTGTAATTCAGCTACTTGGGAGACAGAGGCAGGAAGGTAGCAAGTTTGAGGCCAGCCTCAGCAATTTAGCACGATCCCATCGCAAAATAAAATAAAAAGGGGTGGGGATGTAGCTCAGTATAGAGTGACTGCCTAGCACGCACAAGGTCCTGGGTTCCATGCCCAGTATCATTAAATACATACACACACACACACACACACACACACACACACACACACACACACACAATGTAACTTAATATGACAAAAAATAAAAATTTACCCAAAACAACACAATCTTAATGCACAACTGCTTCCATTTTTTCCACCTTAATTTGCTCCCTTCTATTTCCTCAGAACCTGTTGGGTTGGAGGGTTTTCTGACACTGGCATGCGACTCCTGCGCAGGCTGTCACATGCAGAGCGGGATGCAGCCAGGCTGTAGCCAGACACATTAGAAGTTCTGGTTAAAGGGACTAGGATTGTGGCTCAGTAATAGAGTGCTCACCTAGCATGCACAAGGCACTGGGTTCAATCCTCAGCACCACATAAATGTAAAATAAAGATATCATGTCCACCTAAAACTTAAGAATAAATATTTTTTTAAAAAAAAAAGTTCTGGTTAAAAAAAAAAGAGCATATAAAAACTTTTTTTTAACTCAAAGGCAGAAGAAAAGCTCATGATGGCTAAGCATTTGGCTAGAGAATCCTAACATGCCTGAGTTGGAAGGGACTGTCACCATCTAACCTCCTGGTCAATTCAAGAAATCCTGTACAGAACCCCAGTGGGCAGGGGTCTCCCCACCCCCACCTTGGCTCTGTGGTGGAGATCTGGCCACCTCACCTGGGAAGCTGGACTTCCTCTGCTGGACCACTGTCAATATTCAAGAATTCTCACTGCCAGTCAACTGAAACCAACTTCTATGATTTCTGCCCATTAGATCCTAGCTGGATCTGTTGGAGCACACCATGCTCCTCCATCTAAAATGAGAATATCTGGGACTGGGGATGTGGCTCAAAGGTAGGGCACTTGCCTAGCAAAGGGCCCAACCCTAACCTGGCACAATGCCCTCCTTTCAGAAGATGGTTTAGGACCAGGGTTATAGCTCAGCAGTAGAGTGCTTGCAAAGAAAGAATGAATGTTCACAAAGATTTTTAAGTGAGAACAGAAGACAACATATATGGTAGGACTCCAGTTTTATTTATAAATATAATTTTGGTTTTGTTTAACACACCACACACACACACACACACACACACACACACACACGTATAATAACTCCATATAAATACCATGCCATTATTTTTGTGATGTGTTATATATTTCTAAGTATTTGAAGTCTACACAAAAAAACTAATAACAAGTTATTTTACAGGGAGGAGAGAGGACTTCAGATAATGTTTGTTATTATTATTGTTCTGTTTTCTAATTTTTTTTTTTCATGGTAAAGACTGCTTTATTGGTGGCAGTTAGTACAAGTCAATAAATATTGATCCCCAAAGAAGAGCTCTGTTATTTAGAGTACTGGTCCATAGAGAGCTGAATTAAACTGAACCAAATGATTGCTGAGAAGACTGAAGTCAATCCTGCTTCTTGGGAAAAGAAGCCTTGGCCAACTCATATATGGCATAAGCTGTTCCACCAACTGTAAGAACCATGGTGGCTCTATACAGCAGGGCATCAGCTACTCCACCCTTTAGATGCACCGGAATTCCATTATCCTCCTGAAACAGCTTTTGTTTCTCTGGAACTTTATTTTCAAAATGTCTGCGTGAAGCAGTGCTGATGGTCCTTTGGGCAATCTGACGAAAACGCAGCATATTCCGCAGCATCTTGCCTCCCTTACTGCCCACCAACCGCGACAACTGAACGCCAAGAACGAAATTAACCACGCCGGAACCTCTAATTTTTTTAATAATTATTTTTTAGTTGTAGATGGACACGATACCTTTATTTTATTTATTTATTTATTTTTCTGAGGTGCTGAGGATCGAACCCAGGGCTTCACACATGCTAGGCAAGCACTCTACCGCTGAGCTACAACACCAGCCCGTTTTCTGATTTTTAATTATTGAGCAGGAACCAAACAAGAAAATCAACTTCTTTCCATTTTTTAAAATCCCTGATATTGCTTTATTTTTGTCACTTGTCTCTCAATGATAACAAAGAGAATTACCAAATAAATAAATCTTTATAAATCCAGGAGTCAGGTAAGTTTATTACATTAAAATTACTGAAGACCTATGTGTGTGTGTGTACACACACACACACACACACACACACACACACACACACACAATTGTTTATAAAAAATAAAAAAAAAAAAAAAGGAGCAGAGTTTCTGATCTGTCCCATAAGTGATATGCTTCCCACCTAACAGAGACACCAGTCTACACTGTGGAGATAGGGACACATCGTCAAGGGTTAATACTGGAAACAATTTCCTCAAAAATAAATGGAGAATAATAAACAAGGGGCAAGCACAGCTGCCTGTAATGCCAGAGACTCAGGAGGTCAAGGTAGGAGGATCCCGAGTTTGAGGCCAGCCTTGGCAACTTAGCAAAAACATGTCTCGAATTTTTAAAAAATTTTAAAAGGGGGAAGGGGTAGAGCTGGGGTTGTGGGTCAGTGATAAAGTGTCTCTGGGTTCAATCCCCAATACAGGAAGGTGGGGGGTAGGCAGTGGAGCAGGAAGAGGAGGAGAAAAAAAAGAAGAAAGTAACTAAGAAAAATAGACATCAGTCCTTGACATTTGTCTAAAATACACCTTTCCTTTGTTGAAACCTTAACCCCAAGACCCTACAATCCATAGAATTCTGTCTCAGAAAACAAAATGGAACTCAAAATGTTAAGAGTTAAGATTGCTTGGTTAACCAAAACGTGCCTCTGTGCCCTTTCTCCTCAAAGCAGAGCAGTGTCTTCTGCATTTCCTTCCAGATCCTTACTTGCTCCTTACAAGTGTTAAAGATCTCCCTCCAAGTCTGCAGCCATTTTTTAAAACAAACAAATATGGCAACTTTCAAAACAAAGTTCCAAGTACTGCTTGCCAAAGTGAACGAGAACCGAGCATCCTCATCTACAACGAAGGCTCCACCGTATTCAAGGCTCCCCGTGTTTCACACACCAGGGACGTCACCAACGCCAATCACACCATGCTGCCAACCACAGACCTACCAGAGGGCAGCGGCTGAGGGGCAGAGGCTGGCAGAGTCGCTGGGGGAGCAAGAACAGAAAAGAAAGCCAAGTCCTGTCCAAGCGCACATGTCTAATGGCCACGCAGGACACCATGCATCGGGGAAGAGTGGCTGGCAAGCACTGGTTCCTTCAGCATAAATGTACTGATCCCCCGCCATGTTCCACGCTCGGTTCCAGGACCTGGAGATTCTACAGCAAGCAAAATGAAAATCTCTGCTCTTATGGATCGTCCTCCAGTGTACATCAGAAACAAGGTACCTGCAATCAGGTCCCTGACAGGGACAGGGGACAAGGAAAGCTACTCCAAGAAGGTGCATGTGAGTGAAGATGTGAAGGAAAGGAGAGAGTAATCCACAGGCCAGGTAAAGGAAAATCATTCCACGCTGTAAAACAGCAAGTACAAAGGCCCTGAGGCAGTGAGAAACAAGCTTTCCAGGAATGTTGGGTGGAGAGGCTGGTTTAGGTTAGAGGTCACAAAAAGAATTTCAGCTCTTACCTCTTCTCAAAAGCCTAAAGGGTTCTGAACAGAAGGGCGATGTCATCTGATTTACATTTTTAAAATACCACTCTAGCATACTGGTTGAGAATAGACTTAAAAAGATGGAAGACTTCTGTAATAATCCAGGCTAGGACTAGGGGAATAGAGATGGGGGCTAGTAAAAAAGTGGCCAGATTTGGGATCTATCTGAAGTTAGAGCCAACAGAATTTGTTAATGGACAGTCTGAGTTGTGAGAGAAACAGTCAAGAATGCCTCTAAATTTTTTGGCCTCCATTGAAAAAAAATTTAAAGGCATATTTGGGCATAAGTACGACTCACACTGAAAACAGGCTTGGAAATCCAGAGCCAAAGGGGTTCTACCATAAAATCTCATCTCCAGGGACCTATAACCCATACACTTCTGAGGCTCCATAAAACACCAACCTTACAAAGAAACACTGGAACAGCTAGCCACTTGCAAAACGCTAATGCTACAATGGTTTTTACTTATTCACACTCTTTTTTTTTTTTAAAGTTGTAGATGGACATAATATCTTCATTTATTTTTATGTGGTGCTGAGGATCGAACCCAGTGCCTCATACTTGCAAGGCAGGCGCTCCACCACTGAGCTACAGCCCCACACACTCTTTTCTTTGTGCATAGAGATTCCTACACATTTCTGAGCAACTGATTCTTTTTTTTTTTTTTAAAGAGAGAGTGAGAGGGGAGAGAGAGAGGGGGGGGGAGGGAGAGAGAGAGAGAGAGAGAGAGAGAGAGAGAGAGAGAGAGAGAGAGAGAGAGAGAGAGAGAGAGAGAATTTTAATATTTATTTTTTAGTTTTTGGCGGACACAGCATCTTTTGTTTGTATGTGGTGCTGAGGATCGAACCCAGGCCGCATGCATGCCAGGCGAGCGCGCTACGGATTGAGCCACATCCCTAGCCCCGGAAGTGATTCTTATAAATCACTATCACATTTTCACGTCTCTCCTCTCCACATCCCTAGTCAGCATGCTGTTCCCCCTCCTCCCTCCTGAACTCAACTCCTCTGGCAGCCTCTGGGATGCCTGCTCCCCTCTCAGGGCAACTCCCACCTGCAGATTTCCTTTCCTGATTCCCACTGCTTACTCATCATGACGCCGATCCTGCCAAAGGTCTCTCCCGATTATCTTTACCCCTATCTCTATAGTTTTTTCATTCAGCAATTTCAATCATTTCAAGCAACAATCCCTTGAAAGTATCTAGAGTGACTCTCTCTGGACCACAGTTTGCTAATTCCAATTACATCCTTGATACCTCTACTTAATATCCTGGGCATTGCAAATTGACCTAGTCTTACACTGGACTTCTTGTCTTCACTGTTCTCTTGGCTAAAGCCAGGAGAATAATGACCATGGGTGACAGGTTCCATAGTTTGGGCTTCTTTCCAGAAGTAACATGAAGCCATATAAGATGAGTGAGTTTTCTGAATCTTCATAACATGTTGATTGTTTTACCTTTACAGTAAAACTCCCTTCTATTCAATATGAAGGTTAAAAAGTGACATGTATTTATACATCTGTATGCGGTATATGCTACAACAAAATACCACATACCATCTATCAGTTGGTTTTATCATCTCTATTAGGCTGAAAAATCCGATAAGACCTATCTGATTCACCTTAAAATAAGTTCTGTGCAATATCAACATATAGCTGTGGAACGGAGAAAGGCCACACAATACATCTGCTGTACGAGGCTAAGGGTGCACTCAGTGGCACAGCACTGGTCTACCATGTGTAAGACCCTAGATTTTGTCCCAGAAGGAGAACACATGTTTTTGAAAGGACAAGTCTATCTCGTGGTCAGAAAGATGAAAATTCATCTAGACATGACCTCTTTCAATAGCCACAGGATAAAGTCCACAGCACCTTAGCAAAGAGTAAAGGCTCTTCACAGTTGAATTCCAACAAACTTCCCAGTGAATCGATACAACAGGTGTTAGTCACCTGCTGTCACCTGCCGTGTGACAGGCTTCTCTGGAGGTGTGGAGAAAGGAGCAGTGACCTATACAGCTGGCGACCTGCTCTTACCTTCCCCTGGGGACACTGACCCTACACCTCACCTCCCACTTCCCAGTCATTTAGCTACCCCTCTCCCTTCCTTGTAGAGCCTTCTCTAACCCTGACTCCTGGCTCTAAGCAATCCTCCTGGCCCAGCCTCCCCAGGAGCTGGGATCTCGGGTGTACACTGCCACATTCAGATAAAACTTTTTTCACAAGTAAAAGGAATACACTCTAAAATAGCCGTTAAAATTGAGTAAATACATAAACCAATAGCAGTCACTTGCTCCCACTATCAAGCATTTGGCACTGGAAGTAAGTGGATGTGCTACAACTGTACATCACGGGCGGCAGCACCACAAACACCGGAGTAAGAGGCTGTGCCAAGATGTCATAAAGACAATGGCATCACTAGGTGGCAGAAACTTAACTCCATTAATCGTCTTTCCATACCCTGGTTGCGTAAGTGGTCCATGAGGACTGAAATGTTGTTAGGCAGCATGTGACCACTGTCTTTGAGTTTTACTGACTTCATGATGAGGTTCATGCTGCTGCCTTCCTTACATGTGTTTTAAAAAAAAAAAAAAAAAGTCCTTTCAACGCAAATGTCTTCAATAAAGACACCTGCAGCCATCCCAACCTCTATTTCCAAATCAATGACCAAGCAGGATGAGATAATCCTTCCTCTGGGTTGTCACTTACTCCCTGACCTAGTAAGGACTGCATTTCTAAATGTGACTCATACTTAAATGCCTATCTTTTTGCCAAGTGTGAAGGTGCATGCCTGTAAACCAAGCTACTCAGGAGGCTGAGACAGGAGGATCTAAAATTCAAGGCCAGCCTTAGCAACTCAACAAGAAGCTGTTGTAAAATAATAATAATAATAATAATAGGACTAGGATGTGGCTCAGTGGTAAATCACCCCTGGATTCAATCTCTAGTACCAAGGGGAGGGGGAAATAGGTACCTCAAGGGCAGGACCGTATATCCCTCATCGTTGGCACCTACCATGTGGCTTGGAATAAATAAGTAGATAATTAGAAATCTTTTAAATTGCAACTTACAGAACACCATGCTCCACTGCTTCTTTGGAAAAACTCAGGTTTTGCTCCAAAATCTCTGACATTCTTTTTCTTTTCAGCAGTGTTCTTTTAAATGACAGAAATTATTCTCTGAAGGTTCCATTAGAGTCCTACAAAACATCTAATCATTTGAATATAAATGGTGTGAAGGAGATGAAGATGGATAATAACTGCTCTTCCAAACAGGGCTTAAATATTCATAAAACAGATTATTCTCGTACATTTTATACAGTCTCCAGGAAGCCAACTCCAAAAATATCTTGCAGTGACAGAGTCTCTAGTAGTATTTTAATTCTAGGGTAATGGTTTTAGAATAACATTCTTTTGCATGTATGAATTCTGGCATGCTTCTGTAAAGCTAAGTAGAACCCCTCTTCCAGCAGGTAATTCTTCTGGAGGTCTTGTTGGTTTTGCTTGGGTTTGTTCTTCGGTGCTGAGGATGGAACCCCAAAGCCTCACACACGTCAGAGGCACTCTACCACTGAGCTACACCACAGGTGACTCTTCTGTAAAGATAACCACATGCTTCAGAAACGCATTATGTAGGAGGGGAGGAGTCTCTGCTGCTAAGGCAGAGGATAGCAAGAACATTCAGACTGGGGACAGACTCCCAGGACCCCTTCAGATCCCCCTTTTTCTCTCCACTCCCTCCCCAGACTCTGGCACCTGAGACATCTCCAGCATTCCTTGGACGACACTCAAAAGCCAAAGAAATAATGGAAAGAAAAATAAAATATAAGTTGGAAGACCTTTGTCCTAGTCGCAGGTCGTAAAACCTCAGGAAAGTATGTCCACTCCCTGGACCTCAGTCTGTTTGTTTTTTTGAGCATAGGGTCTCACTGTGTTGCCCAGCCGGCCTCCAACAACCCCACCTCAGACTCCAGAGGAGCTGGAGCTACAGACAAGTGCCACCATGCCTGGCTACAGCTCCACCTTGGCTTCTAATTGTATAAACTAAGGAAAGCTTAGGTTCCCTCCAGTTTAACATGCTATCACTGGCACACCCCAGCAACTTGGGACGGTGAGGCAGGAGGACTGCAAATCCAAAGCCAGCCTCAGCAACTTAACAAGGTTCTCTAAGCAACTTAGTGAGACCCTATCTCATTTTTAAAAAAAAAAAAAGGCTGGGATGTGGCTCAATGATAAAGCACTCTAGGTTCCATTCCTATGGGGGAGATGTTATCACTTTAAACTATCTTTACCTCTGGAGGCAGAGAAGCTAATAACTTCCCTGGAGTGACTGGACCACTTCAAGATGCATGCATGTGGGTCGTTAGGACTTCAACCTGATTCAGTCAAGTGGTCCATCACTAAAGATGGGAACATTTGCATCCCATCTGTAGTTTTAATTATATATGAGAAATATGATCTATTAAATATCGGTGAAGCTCACTTTCCTTTTTTTAGACAAAAATAAATACAAATAAAACCTCTTTGTTGACTTCCCCTAGTGATGGACAGAGGAGCAATCTCTACCTCTAATGCAGGAAGGATGTTGGGTAAAGAGTGATGGATTCAAGACAATAAGCAGGAGCCACCCCTGTCCTTAAAAAGATTACAGTCTGGCCTCGGGCACAGATAGTGTGTTGATGAAGCAATGAGGCATTTAGACAAACCAAGGTTTTCCTTTCAAGGAAAAAAAAAAAGACCATTGTAATCCTCTCCTGCCAGGTCAATTAAGAAAAGGTGAAAACCAAAAGAACATTTTTACCATGGGGCAGACCAGTGCTTCCCACATTGTGCAGGTGCACAGGACTCCCGCAGGAATTCCAAGCATGTATTCTCAGGACTCTGCACTTCCAGAAAGCTCCCAGGTGGTGCCACGGACCACATCTGAGCAGCAGAGAGGGAGAGAATGGAGCCTAGGCAGAAATAAGCTTCCTGAAATGTCTTCTTCCAAGGATCTATAATCTAATATTTTTCTTTTTTCTTTTTTTTTTTTTTTTTTTTTTTTTTTTTTTTTTAAGAGAGAGTGAGAGAGAGGGGGGCACAGAGAGAGAGAGAGAGAGAATTTTAACATTTATTTATTTTTTCTTAATTCTCGGCGGACACAACATCATTGTTGGTATGCGGTGCTGCTGGGGATCGAACCCGGGCCGCACGCATGCTAGGCGAGCGTGCTACCGCTTGAGCCACATCCCCAGCCCCTTCTTTTTTTATTTTTAAATGGGAAAATTCCATGAAGACAGACCCTGGCTCAAAGCCCAGGATCCCAGCCACAAGCCTCTTAAAAATAAGTTTTCAAAATTCCTAGCATTTACTTTTAAATAATAAGATATTTGCCTAAAATTCTAGCTAGAATTCCTGATGCTCGCCAGTCTGATGATTTTTATTTTTATGAACTTCATCCTCCTTTCAGTTTTCACTTCCAGCTCCCCCACCCCACTCCACCCCGTCATTAAACTGTATCACAAATGGTCACATCTCTGATCACCGCTGGCTTGTTCTCCAGGTACACGAAGGAGGACATTTTATTTATTTATTTATTTTGGTCAATTCTTTAAGATTCCTTAAATGGAAGAGCTTTGGAATGAGGAAACTGTTGGGATGTAGGTGTGAGGTATCCCCCAAAAATTCGTGAGACAGTGCAAGAATGTTTAGAGGTGAGGTGCCTGGATTATGAGAGGTGTGACCTCATCAGTACACTAATAACCCACTGATATGAATTAACCTTAGACAGTTGGGGAGTGGCTGGAGGAGGTGGGTCACTGGGGGCGTGCCCTTGGGGTTGACATTTTGTCCCTGGTGAGCAGAGCTCCCTCTGCTTCCTGAGGGCCATGTCCTGAGCTGTTTTTCTCCACCATGCCCTTCCTCACCTCAGCCCCATAGCTATGGAGTCAGCCAGCTGTGAACTGAGACCTCCGAAACTGTGAGCCCCAAATAAACGTTTCCTCTACTAATTGTTCTTGCCAGGTCTTTTGGTCACAGGAGTGAAAAAGCTAACTAAACCAGAAATCAACAAGAAATTCTGGACTTTCTGAAATGTTGTGGTTACTTCATTCAAATCATCACCCTTTACAGAGAACAATTATGAGTTCTCTTTGCAAAGCAAAGGAGCTATTTTAGCTACAAAACTAGAATTCAAACACATAATCCCAACCTCAAATGGTTGCAAAAATCTTTCAGAGATACCCAAGAAATAAACTTGATTTTCCAAGACTGTGTTCTCAGAGTTAAAATAGCTCAAGAAGAAAAGAAAGCATATGCTTTTATTTAGTACTTTTTTCCTTCTTGCTGTAAATTTTACTATCCTATTATTGTCTTATGTTTAAAAATATCTCCATTCTCATTCAATAGCCCTGGAGCAACATGCCTGGCAAATTCACCATTCCCCAAGTGTCTTCCAGTTTCCAAGTCAAACTCACAGCAGACACTACCCACCTAACTTCTCCAAGATAATGAGTGACATACTAGCTGTAATATTTTGCCTCTGCTGAGACAGTGCTAGGACCCAGCACTGCAAGGGACTTTGAGACAGCTTTCTCTAGCCCCTTCGTCTTATGCATGAGGATGCAAAGACCCTGCCAAAAATACACTAGCCAGTAACTTACATTCCAGGGGTGAAGAAAATCACTCCAAGCTACAATGCTGCTCCGAGAGGGAGTCTCCTGGCTTCATCACTTGTACAATTTCTAATGTCTGCAGAAGGCAGAGGCAGCTGATTCCGAGAAATAAAAGCTCCCTATTAATAATTTACCTAAACTACAATGGATGTTTTTTTTAAAAAATTCTAGGTAATATAGAGTGCTCAACTCTTAATATGTTAACTGAAAAAGAAAGGGCATGGGGCTGGGACCGGGGCTCAGTGGCAGAGCACTTGCCTGGCAAGTGTGAGGCTCTGGGTTCGACCCTAGAACCACATAAACACAAATAAAGGCACTTGAGTACATACATCCATACACAACTAAAAAATATATTTTAAAAAAGAAAGGGCAGATACCACACTGCAGTCTCAGGTCAGCTACTCACTATACTGAATTTAATGGTATATTTTTATTTTATATTGGAAACAATTCAAATAGGGATCCCAGATTGAAACTCCACAGGGGCACATTTTAGAGTATTCATGGCAGTGCCCCAGGGGTTAGAAGAAGGTCAATCGCAGGATAGGTTCACAGCACATTTGTTGAACGAATGACTCAAGAGAGAGGGACAAACAAGAAAACTGCAACACACATACTGAGTGCGCAGACATGTACACACATACACACATACACACACACACACACACACACACACACACAGAGAACACCTGGGTGGCTCTGACTGTCACAGGACAGGATGGAAAATGTCAGGAAATAACCCAGAGTGGAGCACTGCAAGGACCTAATGACAAGCCATGTCTCGGAGTTCAACCAAGAGGAAAAGGAAAAACAGGCGAGGAAGATGGGGAAAGCTTATGACGAGAAGCACAGTTACATTCAGGCATTAACAACTGAGCCCTCCATCATCAGAGAGCCGAGAGAAAAAGCCAACTCCTGTGGATTCCTGGCTCCTCATTCACTTGAGCATTTATCAATAAGTGTAAGTAAATGGGAGGTTTGGAGAGAGGGCAACTTGGAATCCCAGTTAACCTCTATCCCATTTTTAAAAACCACATGCATTTTCAAGTTCACTCGAAGTACACCAAGGGTGGAAACAAGTCATCTCGTAGCGAGGTATCAAAAACAACAGGGTTATCGTTTCCTGAGCCACTTGTCACTAATTAGCCACCCAAGTGTGGCCACTGGAACCGTTTTGTGGTGTTAGGGATCAAACCTAGGGCCTCACACATGCCAGGCAAGTGCTCTACAACTGAGCTATACCCCAGGGCCAACAGAGTGGGGTTCTGTGGTTGCTAACACTCAGAACATAATGCTTTCTATAATCCAGTAGTATCACCTTTCTAAAATTCACTCTACCACCAGCCCTAGTACCTAAAGATAATATACCACATAAAAGACCCCGGTGCTACTCATGAACTCCGTGTATATATCACTGATTCTAATTGCCTTCAAAGCAATCATGTGTTATGTTACCATTAATAGCACTGACTTTTTATTTTTTTTTTATTTTTTTTTAAAAGAGAGTGAGAGAGAGGAGAGCGAGAGAGAGAATTTTTTTTAATATTTATTTTTTAGTTATCGGCGGACACAACATCTTTGTTGGTATGTCGTGATGAGGATCGAACCCGGGCCGCACGCATACCAGGGGAGCGCGCTACCGCTTGAGCCACATCCCCAGCCCATAGCACTGACTTTTTAAAAAAGTTTAGAGTTTAAGTTAACAAATTCATTCTTCATCTTCAAATACTGGGTAATATTGCACAGTCTACTTTCCAAAACAGTTTCACAAGGTCATCCCATTTGAACCTCATCTGAAACAGTTACAGCAGAATTTAGTTCCACCAAGAAAGACAGAATACAAAGAGGTTAAATAAACGACACGGTTACTGCCCCCTGAGCAACGACTAAAAGGTGGGTCTCTGAAACACTATACATTCAGTCCAAAATTCCATGGTTTTCTACTTCATAAGCAGCATATAAACTGTTGCAAAATGGTCAGAGTTCAGGAAAGGTATGGAAAGGCAGGAGGTCCAGGACACAATCCAAGGGAAATTCCACTTGTGAAACAAACAACTCAAGGGAAGCCTAAGGGAGACCACACGTGGTTTTTCCAGTTTCTGTGCCCACAAAAGTGGACATGGCAAATGCCCAACCCTCACAGAGCTTATGTTCCAACCAGGGACAGAGACAGGTCGTAAACACATTCATAATATCTGAAAGTCACAAGTGCTATCAAAAGAAAGGAAGGTCACACAATCTTGTAAAAGTACAACTCTAAGAATACACTGACTACTGAAGAATTGCACACTTTAAATGGATGCATTGTGTGATAGGCTGGTTTGATATCTGAATGAAGCCACTTAAAAATACAGAGTTAAAAGAAAAATTCTTTTTTTTTTTTTAATGCAGACTACAGGAATAGCAAACTATTGTGAAATAGGGTAGGCAAGGTATTAAACATCACAATTTTATTCTATTTTAAGCATCAAGTTAAGGCAGCAAGCTGATCACACATTCCCCACTAGGATCCCAGAAAGCCAACAGCTGGACTTTTGAACTTGGTAGTAGAGCGCCTGCCCAGCATGCATGAGGCCCTGGGTTCCATCCCTCGCACAGGGGCAAACTAAACAGTAAGATGACTGAAATGACCTGTGTAGGACTTTACAAAGTACAATCTTAAATAGAGCATCCTGCCTCAATGACATCAAGTGATATGTTCAACCTATTGCTAAGTGGTCAAGTCCAACAAATTTTCCCAACTTTCTTCAAACCATCTTTCCAGTTTTAATCAAAATGCAACGTGCTAGAATAGGTCCTCCCGGCTACAGCTATGATGTGTGCTGTGCTGTACTTACAAGTTCCCTGGGTAATTTGGGTGCTTATCCACATCCATGGGCTCATCCGCCCATGAACCAGCTCATGTATTTGGCTCCGGTACTTTTCTTGGGAGGTAGGCATGTGGAAACCAAACCCATAGTCTCACGGATGCTAACCACAAGCTGTACCACTGAGTTACATCCCCAACTCTGTACAGATAGTTTGTTTTTTTTTTTAAATATATATTGATGGACCTTTATTTTATTCATTTATTTACATGCAGTGCTAAGAACTGAACCCAGTTCCTTACACATGCTGGGCAAGCACTCTACCACTGAGCCACAACCCCAGCCCCGTTTTTTAAAATAAAATGCTTATACAAATGTAAAATCCTGGGGGGGGGGGGGAGCGGAGAAGCACGCAAAGACAACATATAAGTTCCCTGCTCCATAAAAATGTACAAAAGCTCACAATAACAATGTCAGGCCCCACAGGTGGAAACCTAATTTGCCTAACATCTGCATGCTGACTCATGATCACCAAACTTATTTTTAGATTTCTTTCTTTAGAGATTAAGCAATCTACATCATTTGGTTAATAATTTTCAATTAGAGCAAATACACTACATAAACTATACCTACGAGTTAAAAAAATCTTACTCCATAAAGCTAATTGTTAACTAGATTAATGTTAGGTTCACCTCTATGAGATGCTCTAACTTGATTTTGGTTTTTTCATGACATTTTAGTCTCACACAATAATACATGATTTCTTTACATTCAAATATATTTGCCTTTGAGAGAAACCACTTTAATCACACTTTATCCTTTACTTTCACTTTTCCTTAGTTATACCTCCTATCTGACCTTCAAATCCCAGAGAGCACCAAGAATTAATAAGTGGTCAAAAAAAAAAAAAAAACAAACATGGATTTCCATAATCAAAAAATAATTTTAGGGGCTAGGGTTGTAGCTCAGTGGTAGAGCGTTTGCCCTGCATACACGAGGCCCTGGGTTCGATCCTCAGCACCACATAAATAAGTTAAAAATTTAAAAATAATAATAATAATAATAATTTTAAAACATTTATAGGCTATTCATCTGAGTTAATAATTAAAGAAATACAAAAGAGCCCAGCATTGAAATACAATATTTTTATCTACTAGATCACAAATCATTAGAAAAAGAGGCCAATGTCCAATACAGGTGAAATTAATATAAGTATATGTGGCACAATACGTTGATACAAACCTTTTAGGAAGCTTTATTATTATTATTATTACTACTACTACTATTATTATTATTACTACTATTATTTTAGTTATACATGGACACAATATCTTTACTTTGTTTATTTATTTTTATGTGGTGCTGAGGATCAAACCTAATGCCTCACATGTGAGAAGCCAGCTCTCTGCCACTGAGTCCCCGCCTCAGCCCTAGAAAGCTGAATTTTTGAAAAACATTTAAAAAACAATATTCTTTTACCCAGAAGTTTTCTCCCTAGAATAGGAAATAACTAAAGAAAAATGATATAAAATGGCCAATATCTACAAAAAGTTATTTATAAGAAAACCATTTAATAAAGGGTGGAATGAATAATAAGCCAACAGTACCGATGGAATACTACACAGCTATCAGAACGCTGCGGAATAGGTGAAAAAATTTGGTAATTTTATATGAAATCCATTAACTTTTTGAAAATACAGAAAAAAATAAAAATCACAATTCTACCACTGAGACTAAAATTGATACTTTTACTATGCAATACCTATACCTTTTGGGCAGAATTGGTATCATAAATTTTAATGTTAGGTATTAGATTATTTTTAATATTTTATAATCCCACAATAAGCATCGCTGAGCAAATCTGTTTTCTTTCTTGGGATACATTTCCCAAAGTACAACTACTGAATTAATTAATTAAGCACAAATAGTGTTTTCTGGTTTGTGTGTGTGGTTTAGAGACAGGTCTCGCTATGTTGCTCAGATTGGCCTTATACTCCTGGGCTCAAGCGCTCCTCCTGCCTCCCAGGAGCTAGGACTACATGTCTTGTGCCTCACTAAACACTGTATTAATTGGTGAGGATGGGTATTATTTATTAGATTAAAAAAAGAAAAGATGACAAATTCTTTAATGTAGCACACTGTGAACAAAAATTAGGACAAATAGCCAGGCTTAGTGTAATCCCAGCTACTGGGGAGGCTGTGGCAAGAGAATCACAACTTCAAGGCTAACCTGGGCAATTTACCAAGACACTGTATCAAAATTTTCAAATTTTTTAAAAAAGGACTGGGTGCTCAGTGGCAGAGCACTGCCTAGCATACTGGGTCCAATCCCCAGCACCAAAACAAAAACAAAAAAACCCACAAGTAATCATGTTTTAAAATTTCCATTAATGAAATATCAGGTACCATGGTGCACATCAGTAATCCAAGAGACTCAGGAGACTGACACAGGAGGATTGCCACATTCGAGACCTGCCTCAGTAATATAGTGAGACCCCGTGTCAAGATTTAAGAAAATAAAGCGGGGAGCCAGGGAGCTAAGGGTGTAGCCCTATGGTAGAGCTGCTCTGGGTTCACCTCCAGAACTGCTAGAACAAAACAACAAAAAATTTCAATTAAAGTTGTATGCGTATTGTTTCGCAATTTAAATTAATGATCCCTTGGACTAGCTTCAAGAATAAGGAAGCCCTAATTATTGGATTTTAATTCTCAAGATTTGGGATCCCTACTTTGATTCACACCAAATAAAATGCCTCTGACTCACAGCTAAATTCTTAATGTTATGGTATTTTTCACTCCAGAGATACACAGTATTAATTCTGGACTAATTATCTCTTGGCAGGAACACCCTTTGCAGGCATGATATTCTTTTCTTGTTAAACTGGCTTTTAGTAGCTCTGACCCTTCAACCCTGCATCCCAACCCAGTTTGGGGACATAAGACACCCCACTGTAACTCTCCCCTATTGTTAGAAAGTTTTCATAACATTTTTTAAATGGCTTAAGTCTTTTTTTTTTTTTTAAATCACAGCTAGGCCTTTCCCAAGAAAAACATCTCATTTTAAAAATATGGACGCATTGTTATGTACAATAATTGGATATCCCAAAATGCTATCAAAATTATACCTCTTGAGAGAAATAATAATACTCAATTTAAAATTTAAAAAAAATATTTTACTCAAAGCACTACAGAGATATTCTCTGGATGCTCAAAAGGGTGGGGGGAAAATACCCTCATCATCCCTGGTCTTGGCGGGGAATGAGGAAGTCACATGGTTACAATGCAAGGGGAGACAACACATGCATGCCGTCTGAAGCAGGGTCCAGTAGGACACTAAGATTAGTCCCAGAAGGACAGCAGGGAGAATGGTGGGGAAGACCCCTGGTTGTCTCATGGCCACCTTCTGCTCACACACAGCACCCATGCCAAGTGGCCCAGTAACCTTCTACACAGACGGGCATGATGAACTCTAATGAGTGCACCTGGTGTTCTCGGGCAGCAGCGCAGGGGGAAGGATATGCACCTGGATGGCAGACAAGTCTGGTTTCCCATGGTCCCTTCTCTGCCATCAACTTGCAGTCAGAAACAGCCAAGTCGCAAGCCCCACAGGACGGAGGTGATGCTATGCTTCCTTACTTAGCATGACATATTCCTGCACCCCCAACAACACCTGCTGAATGAAGGGATGGGCAGATGGAGTCCCTGAAGCAGGGTCCAGTAGGACACTAAGATGATGCTTGTGCCCCTACTATGTGATAAGTACTAAGTAAATGGCGGCAGCTCTCCCCCACCATCCACCACTTCCCTCTCCTCCCCACAGCTCCATCCCCGCCTCACCCTCTTCTGCTGTGCTGCTCTCCCCCCCTGGGAGGTTGATCATCCCCAAAGTACCAATCATTGTTCTCTGAATAAATTCGAAATTCATGTTTTTTAGAAATGGATGAGAATTAGCTCTTCTAAAATTCTCCTTTTTTCCAGTCAACCAACCAAAATCAAACACCCACTACAAACTCTAAACTGTGCTGGGCACGATGATAAAAATTAGGAATATATGACGGTACACTGAAGAACGCTAGACATGCTTGGAAATAACATAATAACGATGTGAAACAATTAACAAAAAATGATACGCTATGAATCCTATTTATCAAAAGATTACCTAGCCCATGAAGTCCCCAGTTTTCAATTTTGCCAATTTTTCAACAAAATTGACACAGGTGCATTAAAATAGGTAGAAAATCATAATCTAGGGGCTGGGGATGTGGCTCAAGCGGTAGCGAGCTCGCCTAGCATGTGTGCGGCCCGGGTTCAATCCTCAGCACCACATACAAACAAAGATGTTGTGTCCGCCAAAAACTGAAAAATAAATATTAAAATTCTCTCTCATATTCTCTCTCTCTCTCTCTCTCTGTCTCTTAAAAAAAAAAAAAATACAGCCAGGTGCAGTGGCACATACCTGCACTCAAGAGGCTCAGGCAGGATCACTGAACCCAGGAATTCGAGGCCAGCCTGGGCAACACAGCCAGACCCCAGGAGTCAGAGAAAAAAGACAAGAACATAAGGGATTTAGAAAGCATGTCAAAAGTTAATAGGGGAGAAAAAAGCATTTTGATAGGAGTAGAGAAAAATTAGAGGGAATTTATAACTTTCTTCAACTACTCCCAGGTGGAAAGTAAAGAGCCATTCTGAGTAGCAGGGAGTGGTTATGGAAATGCAGGTTTCCCCTCAACAACTGAAGAGTTCTTTCTCCCAGGACGCTTGGACCTCTAACACTGTACTCATCCACGCTCCACTGTTGGGAAGTTTCCGTTCCCTGTGGTCAACTGTGGCTTGAAAATAGTAAGTGGAAATTTTCAGAAACAAATAAGTTTTTAAGTAACTTTTCTTATGGTATATTGTTTTATTAACCTCTTCCTCTACCTAATTTATAGTTATAGATATGTACACACGCAAGGGAGAAAGTTTGGTGTATGCAGGGATTGGAACTCTCTACAGTTTCGGCCATCCCCTGAGGGTCTTGGAACGGAACGCCTGTGGAAAAAGGGAGACTATTGTAACACATCTCCTCCTCTCATGTTCAAGCAGAGGACAGAAGCCAGACATCAGGAATCGTGGTATGGGCATCCCCTCATGAGAGGGAAGACTGACCATGAGGATCACCCGGGTCCTGCCCATCCTGTAATCCTGAATGAGCACCTGTTTACAGAAGTCTTCAAGGGAAAGACCCCACTGCACACAGGGCTCCCCAGAAGGCAAGCTGAGAAAGAGATGAGTGGTGGGGAAGAGGCTCTCAGGATCAGAAGCAGAAGGGGACTCCGGGCTAAGAGGCAGGGGCTCATCCTATCCCACAGAGGACTGCAGAAGAGGCTGACCCCAAAGAGTCAGGTCAAGAGGTCAGGCTGGACCTTTCTACCCTGCCATCCATCAGTCATTGAATGGAGGCTGCACCCAGGACTTGACCTAAGGAGAAGATCAATAACTAGTACTGCCGGCTGACAGAGCCAGCAGCAGAGAGACCTGGACAGTGCGGCACACATCTCATCCCTCACAAAGACTTAGAACTGAGTTTTTGTGTACCAAGTACTGAGTTATCTCAAGGGTCACCTCTTTGGTGACAAGACTGCATTAGGGAAAAAACAGTAATAAAGAAGTTTAATGGGATACCACACGCCCAATGCCAAACCAGCCTCAGTACTTCACAAAATTAAGTTGCAAAATATTCAGCAGCTCAACAGAAAATGTCACAGCACATAAATATCACAAACCAACCCAATAAAAAGGGGGGAAAAACCCACAAAAACCTAATTTCATTCTTATGAATAACCCACTCCAGCCTCCACGGGCCAAGTCTCAGGGGTTGAGAATTCTCAACCAGAACACTATGGTTCTGCAAATCCTGAAGTTTAGCCACAGTCAAGGTCAATCAATAATGATAAAATTAAATGTAAAGCTAAGCTTTTTAAAATAATCCTTCCCTCCCTGCCAAGAGAGGCAAACAATTAACTTACTGGTGGAAAACACACGGGGAAAAAAAAACACAAGCACCCAATCTCAACTGATTATCTTCTTCCTGATAAACATGAACCATGCTATTAAGATCTGCTGGACGTTCACTTCTTTATCAATTTATCTGTGGCTCACATCTATGAAAGGTGAGTATCCAAAAATGAGACTTCATAAATCTCAATTGAAACTCAAGCCTAATACCATGAAAAATAACCAAATTCAGAAAACAAAATACCACATGTTCTCAGAATATGCTTATTGCAAGGACAGTTATCAATTACTCTGCATTTTGATTCCATGCACCTGAGAAATAATCTTCTATCATCACAGCAGATGGATTTTCAACAAATTCTTAAGAATTGACTGAATTTGGTTAAAATGTCGCTGAATGAACATAGCTGGAATGCAAACCTCCCCAAGGCTTTCCTTTTGCTCGGGAAGGTTGCATTTACATTGGGGGGGGGGGGCGCAGATATGGGCCTGGCCTGAATTATCTCAAAGGCCACCTCTTTGGTGTCAAGACAGCATTAGGGGAAAAATAGTAATAATAAAAAAGTTTAAAATATAGATGAAGAAAAGATATTCCACTCACACAGAGGTGAAGATAAAGTAGCTTCCAGTAATTTAACTCCAAGTTTCTTCTGAAAACTGTGACAGAAGAAAAATACTGAGGAAAAGCGGACCTAAATTGACCCAGCAAAGCTAAAAATGTGTAGCCCACCAACATGTAGAGAAGACAAATTTAGATCAATGGAGCAATAAAAATAGGTTCATCTGAGCTACTAAGTTTGTAGATACTGTTATAGCAGCAACTGAAAACTAGTACAATTGCTCATTAAAATCTCTCGATAGATTTGAAACAAATCTTATGCATTGTAATGGTTGCCTGTACGAATCTGGCCATCACTAAGAACTTCTGAATGAACGAAATCTTACAGACACCCTCATTACATGATATTAGAACCAGTATAGATTTTATTTCTTTAGTAAGTTTTTTTTGTTGTTCAACTTCTTATTTTATCCTTCCCTGATCTTCATTTGGCTTCTATAAATATTCCTGTAATATCTATAGCTATGTAAACTTGTCTCTTTTAAATAACTAGCTTTGTCAGAGCAATAAGTATAAAGTTCCCTAATTATGTGCTCAACTAATATTTTCATAGCGTCATATCTGATAAATACACAATTCTATCTTTTTTTAATATATGTTTTTTTAATTTTAGGTGGACACAATATCGAACCCAGTGCCTCACGCATTCCAGGCAAGCCATATCCCCAGCCACCACAATTTTTTTTTTTTTGAGAGAGATGAGAGAGATGAGAGAGATGAGAGAGAGAGAGAGAGAGAGAGAGAGAGAGAGAGAGAGAGAGAGAGAGAGAGAGAGAGAGAGAGAGAGAGAATTTTAATATTTATTTTTTAGTTTTCGGTAGACACAACATCTTTTTGTTTGTACGTGGTGCTGAGGATTGAATCCGGGTCGCACGCATGCCAGGCGAGCGCGCTACAGCTTGAGCCACATCCCCAACCCCTACAATTCTATCTTAATTGCTATAAAATCAGTGTGCGTGTGTGGTTTTTTTGTTTTTGGGGTTTTTTGTTTTGGGTTTGGTTTTTTAAATATTTATTCTTAAGTTTTAGGTGGACACAATATCTTTATTTTACATTCATATGGTGCTGAGGATTGAACCCAGTGCCTCGTGCATGCTAGGCAAGCACTCTACCACTGAGCCACAACCACAGCCCTGTGTGTGTGTGTTTTTAAATCAGTTTTTACTAACAATTTGAACCTTGAGAAAACGATTTGTCACTCTCCCCCACTTTGTGGAAACCTGTAATAAAAAAAGTTTAATTTTTACATGGTCTAAAGCTGTTACTAACTTCTAGGTTTTATCCTATTCAAGACTTTCTGTCAATGGTTTGTTGTTCTACATTTTAAAAATTTAAGAAGAATATAAGTTTTTTAAAAATACATGTATGTTCTTAAATCCATGAAAAGTTATTTTGTTGTACAACGTGAGGTAAACAAACTTTCTTCCAAAAAATTGGCAAAAACATAACATGTAGGAGAAAATATTTGCAAATCATATTAGGTGGCGAAAGTATCCAGATTATATAAAGCGCTCTTACAACTCAACAAGAGAAAGACCTTAAAAAATAGGCAAAAAACTTGAGGGGCTAGGGCTGTGGCTCAGTGGTAGAGCACTTTCCTCCCATGCGTGAGGCTGGGGCCCATGCCCAGAACTCCCCTAACATACACACACAAATGTGAATAGACATTTCTCCAAAGACATACAGATGGCTAATAATTACATGAAAAGATGTTCAATATCACTCATCATTAGGGAAATGCAAATTGAAAATTTAATGAGATATGATTTCATATTTATTAGGATTGGACATAGAAAGAATTCACATGATCATTGTGGATGAATGAAAAGCAAAATGTGGTCTCTCCATGCAATGGAATAATACTCACCCTAAAAAGGAAGGAATTCCGATACAGGCTACATAGATGAACTTTGAGGACATTATGGTAAGTAAAATAAACCAGTCACAAAAAGACAAATACTGTGTTATTTCGTTTATATGATGCACCTTGAGAAAGCAAATCCATAAAAAGAATGAATGAGGGATGCCAGGGCTAGGGAGTTTGGGGGAGGTGAGTTTGCAGTACTGGGGATGGAACCCAGGGCCTCCTTCATATTAGGAATGTACTCTACAATTGAGCTACATCCCCACACTGGAAAGTTACTAGTTAACAGGTAGAATGTCAGCTTTATAAAATGAGCATTGTGGAAATGGGTAGTATGATGGCTGCAAGACTTATGAATATATTCAATACAACTGAAATGTACACTTAAAAATGGTTAAGCCAGGCGCAGTGGCGCTCAACTCTAACTCAGCTACTCAGGAGGATGAGGCAAGAGGATCAAAGTGCAGGGCCAGCTTCAGCAACTTAGTGAGACCTTTTCTCAAAAAATAAAAGGGCAGGGAATGTAGCTCAGTGGTAGAGCATCCCTGGGTTCAATCACCAGTCACCAAAAAAAGAAAAAAAAAAAAACAAGATGATAAGTTCTGCGTGTATTCCACCACAATTAGAAAAAAAAAAAAACACTTCATTCTTTCTTTATGGATTTAAAATTTTGCCTTTATGCTATATTTCATTTTTAGAAGTGTGTGTTCATATTTGTTTCAATTGCTGTATTAGTTTTCCATCATCACAATAACTGAGATAATCAACTTACTTAGGCTCACAGTTTTGGAGGGTCTGATCCAACTGGCCCAGTTGCTGCTGTTGTATTGGGGTTGTTGTTGGGTTTTTTTGTTTTGTTGTTGTTGTTGTTTTGTTTTGCTTTGTTTTATGTTTTGCAGTGCTAAGGATGGAACCCAGGGTCTCATGCATGCTAGGCAAGAGCTCTAGCACTAAGCTACACCCCAGCCCTACCTCTGTTTTAAAAAGTTCACTAGTTAAAACCTCAGGCTCAATGCTACTAGAGTTGTCTTGCTTCCTTATTTCACCATTAAACATTTTCATCGCAGTTTTCTAGCAGATAAACTTTTACCCATTTAAAAGAGTTTCTTTTCGATTTCATGAAATTGAGAGTAGAATGGTAGTTTCTAGAGGTTAGAGAAGGCAAGAAGTGAGGGGAGTTGATTCATGGGT
This sequence comes from Ictidomys tridecemlineatus, assembly GCF_052094955.1. NCBI lineage: Eukaryota > Metazoa > Chordata > Mammalia > Rodentia > Sciuridae > Ictidomys > Ictidomys tridecemlineatus. Next base: position 39,695,630 of record NC_135492.1, on the reverse strand, counting down.
ACCAAATTACAGTAAGACAAGAGCAAGAAATTCTGGATGACAATTAGATTAAAATAATGTACTGCACATTTCAAAAAGCTGGAAAAAGGATTTTGAAAGTTGTCACCATGATGGTAAATGTTTGAGAAGACAGATATGCTCAACCTGATTTAAATATGACACAATGTATGCATGTAAATGGTTCCACACACACATGTATAGTTTATGTTTTTATGTATCAGTTAAAATTATTAAAAGTTCCCAGGGGGGCTGAGGTTGTGGCTCAGTGGTAAAGGCCCTGGGTTTGATCCTCAGCACCACTTAAAAATAATAAAATAAAGGTATTGTGTCCTACTACAATTAAAAAAATAAATTTTAAAAAATTAATATAAGTTCCATTTGAGGGCTGGGGCTGTAGCTCAGCTGCAGAGTGCTTGCCTAAGCTCAACTTAAGTACTTAGGCTCACAGTTTTTCGTTGGGTTTTTGGGTTGTTTTTTTTTTTTTTTACCTAGCGTGAATGAGGCGCTATGTTCTATCCTCAGCACCACATAAAAATACACAAATAAAGGCATTCTGTCCACTTATAACTACAAAAAAAAAATTTTAAAGTTCCATTTGATTTAAATCTATCAGTTTTATCATGAATAGATGCTGAATTTCATACTCTTCAGACTTGTGTCATGAACACTAACTGGATTTTTCTTAGTATAAAATAATATAAATAATTTATTATAGGAGTCAAGATTATTGAACATCCTTACATTCCTGCAATGCAAATTATTTACTTGGGTGTGCATTAATTCTTGTTAACACACTGTTAGGCTGAATTCTTCAATATTTAATTTAGTATTTTCATATCTATTTACAAGCAACATTGATTTATAATATATACATGCTCCTTTCCTTTTCTCGCCCAGTTTTAGTACCATGATGCTATTATCACCTTTAGAAGGAACAAAAAGTGCTTTACAATCTAGACTCATTTTATAATATAGGGAAATATGTTTGACAATTTGGTAAAATCCACCAAGGAAACCATCTATACCTCACATCTCTAGCCAACTTTACAATTTTTATTATGATTATTAAACAATTTGTTTTCTACCTCTTCATGATTCCAACAAACCTGCCTATTTCATCTATATTTTTTAATACTTATTTTTTAGTTGTAGTTGGATACAGTACCTTTATTTATTTATTTTTATGTGGTCCTGAGGATCAAACCCAGAGCCTCACATGTGCTAAGCAAGCGCTCTACCACTAAGCCACAACCCCAGACCTAGATTTTTATTATGTGTGCAATATTTTTATGTTACTGTCATCTATACTCATAATGTCCCTTTTCTCATTTCTAACATTCTATACAATTGCATATTTCTTTTTTTCCCTAATCAAATTCACCAAAAGTTTAATTTGTTGCTCTAATTTTTAAAAAAAAAGTTTTGGGTTCTATTTTCAGGTTTACTGGCTTATTTTCATTTTAGTTTATAAATATAAAAACAGGGATCAACTTCTTCTTTCAGAGAGGATTAGGAGGTTATTGATCAAAGGATGCAAACTTGCAGAAAAATGAAAAAATAAAATTTAAACTAAAAAGAGAAAAGTGGACCTGTAATCCCAGCTACTCAAGAGGCTGAGGCAGAAGGATCACAAGTTCAAGGTCAACCTGGGCAACTTAAGGAAAACCCTGACTCAAAATAAAAAGTAAAAAAAAAACCAGGGGTGTAGCTCAGTAGTCACACACTCCTGGGTTAATCCCCAGTACTGGGGGGGCGGGGGAAGAGAAAAAAAAATTAATTTTGAATTTGTTTTTTCTGTTGCTATTATTGCTGTTCATTTGGCTTATTTATTTCCTATTTTTCTAATAAACATATCATCTCAATACTTCTTTGGCCCCATCTGCTAGAACATCCCTCTGGCAAATGTGCCAGATCCTGTGTGGATCTCCACCTACTCCTTTCCTTGTCCCATGTCATCCCTCATTTGGCTCTACATTCTGTGGAATTCTGTTGCCCATCTTGCAGATTACCGATTTTACCTATAATCACATCCATTTGATTCTCAAAAAGATTTTTTTTCAGTTCAATGTGGACATTTTTAAGGTCCCTGAGAACTTTGCTGTTCTGAATGATCTTCATTCACAGCAGGCTACTTTATTCTGACTACCTCAAATCTCTTTGAAGATACCAACGCATTTTCAGCTTCTCATATATTCTCCAAAGTTTGCTTACTCTGGCCTTTTTCTTTGTTGTTGTTTTTCTCAACTGCCTGGTGATCCTTTGATATGCATTCATACTGTGGAACAAAAACTGGGCCAATCGATGAGGGTAAGGAATGCATGGTTCCTCTCCAGAACTGGGGCTCTCCTAGGGTGCAGAAGGTGTCCAATGATGGACTTTGCTTTAGGACATGAAAGGTGAGCAAAGGGTTGGGGGTGTGTGGCTCAGTGGTAGACCACTTGCCTGGCACATGCAAGACCCTGGATTCCATTCCTGGCACTGAAAACATAAAAGGGAACAAACAAGGAAGCAGGTTGGATTCTTTCTCCCAGTGGTGAAGGACTTTCGAAGATACTGTCTATTAGAGAGCTGACCTTTCCTTGCTCACGTGTCTTTTTCTGAGGGGTGCCCACAGCAATCTGAAGTCATCCTCTGCACCTCTCTCAGGTCCCTAAGGCAACTCCACATACCTTGCCAGACAGGGCCACTGAATTTCTTTAAAGCACAGTTCTCAGTTAGCCAGGGGTCACTGCAATAAATACAAAACTTCACTGTCTTAAATATTACTCTAGGGCTCTTTCCTGTGCATAGCTTTTAGTCACTGTAAGCTCTGCTTTTAATTCCCTTGGCTTCTGCACCTGTGTTTTGAGTTGTTCTCTTTTTTTATTAATTTTGTTTTGTTTTCCTTTTATTGATCTAATCCCATCTGTTTTTAGTCTTCTAGGAATTCTTTATGGTTTAGTTTACTGAAGGTAGGCGCTCCTTCTAATTTTCTAGCACTTTTCAGATTTTTCTTTTGTCTATTTTTTGTTTTGGGTTTTTTTTTCCTTCTTATTTATTTATTGGTGGTGCTTTTATTTATTTGTTTGTTGTTTGTTTGTTTATTGGTGGTGCTGTGGAGACTGAATCCATGGCCTTGTCCATGCTAGGCAAGAACTCTACCAACTCATCTACGTCCCCAGCCCCTATCTTTTGTTCTTTTAAAGGATTTTTGGCAACAGGGAAGCTACATGCGTAGGTTACTACTACGTGTCTCTGAAAATCCAGGTTTGTCCTCTGGAATTATTAAATGAAATATTCTTTTTTATCCAACGTGTTTTTAATCATGGGACCCTAAACCAGCACTCTGCTAGAGAACTGGGAAAAAAAAAAAAAATCATTCTTCTGAGTCCTTAGTTTCTGGTAAACAAAACAAAATTTTACTCTGTCCAGGGTAAAAATAAGTGACTATGTCTAATTAAACAGGGTAAGTTCCAGGAAAGAAGTGACATTTAGGTAATGTTTTTCAAGATGAGAGAAGACACTATGTTTAATGAGAAAGGCAATCAGGGAGGTGCAATGGTAACTTCACCAGATTTCAAATGGGAAGAAGATTTATTCATTTCATTTATAAGGAATCAAGAGTTTGATCTAATAAACAAAAAAAAAGGCAGTCACAATACATCTAAAGCTAGTGAGGATGTAAGGGCTTGATTTTTCAGACTTGATTTGATTTCTCTAGGAGTGGAAACAGGTATTGCTTCAACAAATTTTATCCACTGCAAATGCCAAGTCAAGTATTTCACAAGAGTGTGACATAAATTTGAAGAAAGCAAAGACACGGAGGAAAATCTAAATGAGAAAGGTACACACATATCCAAATTAATTTCCTCATGGAGATAAGGGCAGACCTGGGAATTCAAGGTTCTAATGTCACTGTTCTTCAGCTTGAAAGAGTTGCTACAGTAATTCATGCCACAGTGGGAGAGGGAGAGAGCCTACTGGAGGCTATTAAAAAAAAAAAAAAAAGTGGAGCTGAGGGTGTAGCTCAGCAGAGCACTTACCAAGCATGCTCAAGACCCTAGGTTGATCCCCAGCAATGAAGAAAATTAAAAAATAAAATCCACTGTTAGTTTAGGTTTTACTATTGAAAGTACTGGGGCAGGACCTCCATAGGTTCTTACTGGTCCAATCCTGACTAGAGAATTACTGCTAGACTCTCGTGGAATTTTAAAACTCTAGAAATTTATGCAAAAACTGGAGTTTCCAGTTTGTCTCGAACCACCACAAAAGTTGACAAACCCAGCCCCACATTCCCATAGAAAGAGCAGTCCACTGGAGCAAGGGGTACATTGGCTAATTTTAACAACTGTCTCTCTCTCTCTCTCTCTCCAGAGAAAAAAATATTTTTAAAAGGCTCTGGCCTTTAGTACGTGTCTTGGTGTAAATATTCCCCCCAAAGTCTGATCTTGAGTTCCCAAAAGGATCCCTATATTTCTCACCAGCCTGTTCTATCCCTTCTGTCCCTTTACAAGAACTCCTGGGCTTGGTCCAAGTTGTCTTGGACACACTATCCCAATCAGATCATATCTAAAAATCGTTGTTTGGGTACCACATTGTGAGGGAACACTGATGAGCCAGGGCTGATGGAGAAGCCAGCAATGATGAGCTGAGAAACATATCCAAAAACCAGGGTTGACTGCAGTGGGGCTATTCCAACAAGACCTGGGTAGGGGAGAGAGACTCTCAAGCTGCAGAGAGAAGGGAAGACAGGGAAGGAGGCAAGTACCAAATTGGCTGATGGGGGGGAGGCACTTCCATCCCAGGATTCTTGACTCTCAAATTTCAATTTGAATTGCAAATGGAATTAAAATAGCTCACAACATTTTTATGTATATTAAAGGAAAATGTGGATTTCTGAAAGACTCAGAAATATGTGTCTAAAGAAAATATGATAACTATCCTCCAGTATCTACTGAGCTATTCAACAGAAGAATCTATTTTCAACACCCATTATGCTAATTAACAAGCCATTTTATTTGCCACAGTAGAGATCCATTTCTAACACTTATGTGAATTTGATCCGATTTAAAAAAAAAACTATAAAAACAGCAGAGGCTTGCAACAGCTGTCTCTGGGGAAGCCTTTCTGATGAAATGCTAGATGTCTATCCTGGGATGCAAACTTTTTGGTTATAGCAACTGCCCACACCTAGAGACTGACTTAAGCCAGTAATACTACCTGGCTTTAGGTTCTATGTTTAATGAAGGGTTTTTTGTTTTAGTTTGGTTTGGTTTTAAGGAAAAAAGAGTAGTGGGAGATGGTATTTTTTTTTATGGCATTATGCACAAAAGAGAAGCAACTGAAAGCACAAAATATATTACTGGTGGCTGCAATATTTAGAAAAATCAGTAAATTCACTTCTCTTTTGAAAATGCAGAAGGAGGCTTAGGAGGGCTCAGGGGTAACATGCACAAGGCCCGGGGTCTGATCCCAGGCACCATGTAAAAGATAAAAAGGCTGCAGACACACCAGCAAAGATACTGTGATTTCCTAGCTTGGACCTTTTGCAACTTCTCTCATGTGAACTGTTCTGGTGACCACTGCATGTGACTGCACTTTACCAAGGGGAATGAACACATTCAGGTTTTATTCGTTTTAATTCTAATCTTCAATTAGGCATCCAACTTCTCCAAGCTTCATTTTCTCTGAGATTTCCCACCCAGCCTCCTTGCCAAGACTCTTGCTATAAGAATCAAAGGAAAATGTTTTATAAACTACAAAATGGTATCCAATGGAAATTTGCACATTATAAGTAACAAGAGTGATCACTATAATGACTCATTTTTTTCTAATGTTAAATAAATTAATTTCTTAAAGAAAGAAGAACCTTTCACTCCAGTGGCTTTTTTATGCGTGATAAATGTTTAACACCAGTGACTTGGGAGGCTGAAACAGGAGGATCACAAGTTCAAGGCCAGCCTCAGCAACTTACTGAGGTCCTAAGCAACTGAGACTCCTGTCTCAAATTTAAAAATAAGAAGGGCTAGGGATGTGGCTTAGTGGTTAAGCACCCCTGGATTCAATACCCAATACCTGTAAAAATAAAAAATGTTTGGGCTGGGGTTGTAGCTCAGCAGTAGAGCAGTTGCCTCGCATGTATGAAGCACTGGGTTCGATCCTCAGCACAACATAAAAATAAATAAATAAATAAAGATATTGTGTCCATGTACAACTTAAAAAATATTTTAAAAGAATAAAAAATGTTAATTGAATGCTACTCATACACACTAATGGGGCATGCTTGGAATATGAAAGAGAACAGAACAGGACTCTCATCCTCAATAGGCATAGGATCTAATACAGACTCTCAGGATGTCAGGTACCCAGCAACTGTAGCCATGCTCCTGAGTCCTCCTAGGATGCCTCTGAGGCAGGATTACCTTGCCTCTAAATACTGTGGCTGTGTGGTTTCTCACTACTTAGTGAAGCAGCCCGTACCACCTGAACCAAGTTCCTTTCCTTAACTGAGGGACTTACTGGAAAAGAAAAACGCAACACAGAGTGACATTCTGGGGCAAGGCACTCCAGAGCCATCTGTACCTGTAAGAAGGCAGTTAAACTCGGGGAAGTCGCAAGGATGGTTCCTGAGGATGAGCTCTCGCCAGTCCTGTGGGTCTGGCCTATTTTGGAAATGCTATTTTACCGGCAAGGAACACTCTTCCAAATGAAAATGTCTTTGCTGTCTTATTAGTGGTGGGAATAGACATAGGAGTTTTGTGTATCAGGCTTGTATTTTTCAATCAGTAGTTAAGTCTTCCTTGTACTCTTAACTGTAAAGACAAGTAGCAGATTCAGGGCTCCCGTTTCAGAGCCAGGCTGCTTCAGTTCAAAACTGGGTCTTGCCTCTACCAACTGTGTGTGTCTGGGCAAATTATCTGTACCTGTAAGCCTCAATTTTCTTTATCTATAAAACAAGACTGATTATCATGCCTGGGTTTTGTTTGTTTGTTTGGCTATGATGGGAATGGAACCCAGGGCCTCGCACGTGCTAGGCAAGCACTCTACCGCTGGGCTACAGCCCTGGCCCCGTGGTACCTGCTTACTAGATAGGGTCACTATGAGAATGGAATGAGACAACACAGCAGCCCTTAAACAGCAGTTCACACAGAGGCTCAAGTACCTAGGACCATGAAAAATTTTTACTTGTGCTATTTCAGTGAAAATCTCTTAAAATCTGCTTAAAAGGCATATTCTGAATCATAAGCCTAGAAAACCAACTTGTGCCATATGATTTCAGTGACTATTTTTTTTCTTCTTCTAATTGGAGAAGGACAGAAACAGCCTAATATGAAATTGAGGCATCTGCACTAAGAAAGTCCAATTATGCAACTATGATCTATACAGTGAAATATTTTACAAGAGTATAAAAGATAAAAGTGGTGGGGGGTTGCAACAAAAGACCCAGGGCATCACAGGCGCACATTCAGCCAGGGATGCCTGCTAGCACAACAGAGAGCTGGCTGTGGGAGACTATCAACTGTGGTATCATGGCCAATTTTCATTGGCTATATTTAATTTATAATGATTACACAGCATTATAAATTAAAATTTTTGAGCAACACAACTTGAAAATCCCACACCTGACCTTTTGTGACAGATGGCAATCACAACCTGGACATGCCTAGCACAATGGCACATGCCTGGGCTTGTGGTCCTAGGTACTGGAGAGGCTCACTTGAGCCCAGGAGTTCAAAACCAGCCTGGGCAGTATGGTGAGAACCCATCTCAAAACAACAAAAACACCGGCACACTAAAAATATTAGCATGAAATTACTTCTGCGAACAAAGGGTAGTGAAATAGGTGAATTTCATGTTTCAGCTTGGGTTCCATCCCCAGGATAGCTCATTAGATATATGCAAATATTCCCAAATCTGAAATCCATTTGGTCCAAAGCATTTCAGGTGAAGGATTCTCAACCTGTAAAGCTATAAAAGCACTAGGAGCATGAAGATTACACCCTCTTCTTTGCTCATATAGATTTAAGTAACATCATAATAAAGATAGCCACACTGCGGTTATGTAAGAGAATGTTCTCGTGCTTGGGAAACATATGGTGAAATATTTAGGAATAAAGAGGCAAGATATCTCCCACTTACTCTCACACATTTCAGAAAAATCATATGCATATATATTATAGTACAGTGTGTATATTGTAGAAAGAATAGTATGATAAAGGAAGTTGGGGGCGGGGTAAACTATTGGTGAATCCCAATTTATATATATATATATATATATATATATATATATATATATCCCTAGTCTCTTCTGAGAAGCAACCGCACAGCAACCACGAACCTGTGTGGTAAGCCCCTCTGGAGTTTTAGGACAAGAGGATAAAAATCACCCACAGAGGGGAGGGATCAAATTGGTCTCCAACTATCAGAGTGAAGTCCTTTATGAACACTACAGGGCAGGGGACGCAGCTCTGGGGTCGAGCATTTGCCTGGCATGTGAGAGGTCCCGGGTTCCAGCCCAGCCCCGCATCCCAAGACGACAGAAGAAATGAAAATCCACAGAGGAGCTGGAAGAAAAAGAACCCAAAGGCTTCGCTACACCGCACTGATTTTAGATCTAACCTTTCTGAAGTGCAACGTTACAAAACCAGGAGTCCCTGAAAGAAACAGACCAAAAGAACAGCTGTGTTCTCCTCCTGGGCGCTCCTGATGCATCTGTCCCAGGCCCAAGTTGGGGAGGTGGGGGATTTTCAGCCTGATGCACAACAGGAGCCCATCAGGGCTCTTCCCGTCGCTATCAGCAAACCATTCTGCCCAGAACCAAGACTCCGTGCCTGGATGGGACATCTCTTCCTAGAGCACTGGGAACATGGCATCCTGTCAGTCACCTTCACCCCTCCATTAGCAGCCCTTCCTCTCTGCTCTAAGTCTATACTGTTCCTAGCTTTGAGTCAATGCCCAAGGAAACGGTCACGGCTCCCTCCTGCACCCTGCAGTGTGTTGGGCTGCTGCTGCTGCTGCTCCCGGCCTCCAGGGAGACCCTGACTGAGGAGACCCATCCCCTGCCCTATCTGAACACTCTGCTCTGTTTTCATGGTCAGATCTTCCCAGTATGGAAAAATAGTGCAGCAAGGAGTAAATTTATCTCATGAAAGACAGATAAACGGAGTCATGTTTTTTCAGACTGTAGATCTCAACTCATTAGTGGATCAGAAGATCAATGTCATGATGCAAAAATTACCAATTTGAAGCAGGAAGATCGAAAGTTCGAGGCCAGCCTCAGCAACTCACCAAGATACAAGCTTGAGTTCCTAGGAATTCTTTACCTGGAAGGATGATGGTCACTGATGCATCATCCACTTTCTAGGAATCTCACCAAACAAGAGTTAGAGAGGTTCTGTGCGCACATGCTACATGCAAAACACCCGCAGCTGTCTCACTGTGTCCTCTCAAGCCGTTCTTGTGGCTCCAGCCAGCCTGAGCAGGCTTTTTCTGATCATCTGCATATTCATGAGGCTGGATGAAAAAGCACTAACCCCTCCACTCAAGCCCTCAAGAACAAAGCTGCATTTTCTCACAATGATTTTATCTGTGTGCTGTGTTCAGTGCCTACGAACCCAGCTATTCAGGAGGCTGAGGCAGGAAGATTGCTTGAGCCCAGGAGTTTGAGGTCAGGTTGGGCAACAGAACAAGACCCCCTCACAAGGTAGGGAAAAAAGATTTTGATCTAAGGAAAGAAGTCTGCAGCTACAAGATCTTATCATCCAGAAGATACATGAACTAAATTACCGAAAAATAAAAGTGCTGTGTAAACATCACAAGAAAATAAGGTCTGGTGTTAATGACCGCACTAAGGTATTGTTCTGCATATTGGTATGAAATGCCCTGGTCTCTGTTTTGATCAATTTTTACTATTTAAATAAATAAAGATGGAAAAAGTCAGGGACTTGCTAGCACCAGCATGAAGGATCACTGACAGATTCCTCCTGCACAGGGAATGAGAACAACCTGGAGTTGGATTTTCATTCAGTACCTTCCAGGATGCACGCTGATGAAATCAATGTCTCATGAGCAGTGAGATGATTATTTTAAGTAAATTTATTCCTTCTAGGCCACTCAGATAAGCAACGATTGAGTTACTTCAAAACTACCCTTTCATGATTTACCTTAGCTCTGCAGTGCACTGTTGGGGATTCTTTCTTTTATTCGAAGCTAGTAGACATTTTGAAGCCTTAAGGCCATCGGGTATTAGAGACTCAAGTCATAATGGGTACTGTTCACTTCAAAAGGCTTGAACAATGACATCCTCAAAAATGCCCAAGTTTTTCGTTCTCCAGGAGCCAAAGAAAAGTAAAGAGAATCATTTGGGGTCATTTACATGCACTGAGAAGCTGATCTCAAGGAATAGAACATTTTTGTGTTCGTAATAAGACACCCAAATCAGATTACAGACACAAGGCTCTTTGGAAGTGTTGGGGAGAATGTTAACAGCCCCTAAAGTTTAAGAGCAATTTATAACAAAAGCCAAAATAGAACAAATCTAGGACAGAGAAATCTGAGTCAGGTTCAACTTGTCCAGAGAAGTCAAAGAAATCTACTGGAAGACTCTGAACTTCATGTTCAGATTTAGAAATTATAGAATTGGCACAAGCTTATACTATGGTATATTATTATTGGTTTTTTGAGTTTGTTTGTTTTTTTCCTGGTACCAGGGATTGAACTCGGGGGCACTCAGTCACTGAGCTACATCCTCAGCTCTATTTTATTTATTTATTTATTTACAGACATGGTCTCACTGAGCTGCTAATCACCTCATGGTTGCTGAACTCGCAATCCTCCTGTCTCAGCCTCTGGGATTACAGACATGTGCCACTGTGCCCGGCTATTATTATTGTATTAGAATTCTGAATTTAACAGTGGTATACAGAATTTGACAGTAGGAAATCCCCTTAAAGATGGGGCCCAGGGACAGCAATATGGCTCAGTGGTTGAGCACCTGCTTAGCATCCCCAAGGACCTGGGTTCCATCCTCAGCACAAGAAAAAAAAACAATGTTGCCAACATGTTAAGAATAATAATTACAGATATCACTGAACTTCTTTTCCCTCTTTTTCCAAGTCAAAAATGATCCCGAGGGCTGGGGTCGTGGCTCAGCAGTAGAGCACTCACCTAGCATGTGTGAAGCCCTGGGTTTGATCCTCAGCATCACATAAAAATAAATAAAATAAAGGTATTGTGTCTACCTACAACTAAAAAATATAGATTAAAAAAAATGATCCTGAAGAGCTGAAACCATGGACAGAGGGATTCCAAGAACTTGCCACTCCATTCCTGAACCAAATGAAGTCACCAGAGGTATAGGAAGAAGGTTCCAGAGGAAAGTCAACCCTCTGATTATTCTAGCTTTGCATGTGTATTTATCTGTATTCTGCAAAAACACCACTAGGCTGGATAAAACTCAGTCTTCTCTCCCTTGTCAGTCTTTGTCATTTTCTCTGAAAATGGCTCTCCCACATAGACCGTCTCCTTCTCTATATACTCGAAAGATAAAGCTTATGAATAATATGTTTATAAGCTCCAGGAGTGGAAGGACGGTACCTTCTTCATCTTTATCATCCCTTAAATATATATAAATGTTCAATCATCATTTACAGGCCAGGTGCAGTGGAGCAATGCCTATAATCCCAGCAACTCAGGAGGCTGAGATAAGAGGATGGCAAGTTTGAGGCTAACCTCATCAATTCACTGAGGCCCTCAGTAACTTAGCAAGGTCCCATTTCAAAATAAAAAAACAAAGAGTTGGGAATGTGGTAAAGCTCAGTGGTAAAGGATCTTTGGGATCAATTCCCAGTTAAAAAAAAAAAAAAATCATTCATACGACTGAAACAAAGTGATCCCGAAGCTGAACTTCGAGAGAGAGACTGAAAAGGAAAAGAAAAGGGGAGAGAAGAAAGTTTTTCCTCCCCACACTCAAGGTTTTATACCAACAGCCACCCTGAGGTCGTTATTTCCATCTTTCACTTTTATAAACAGTATCTTGCTTCACAGACCCTAACTACATTTGGACAAAATACTCTCCAAACTTCTAAATTAAGCATGTTGATGTTCAACAAAGTCTGTAAAGAACTATCCAAGTCAGTCACATGTATTGTGACCTCAGAGGCATAAAGAGGGTTTTTTGTTGCCGAGACAGATAATAGCCTTCAGCCACCTCTCCCTAGCTCAGCGTCCTTGGGAATGACACTTACATCCATGGGTTTCAATTTCCTGAGTAAGGGATAATTATACCTCACCAAGAGGCAGTTACAGCCTCCCAACAATCAAAGGCTAACTAGATGTGAATTATATAAGAGGCTAGAAAAAAAATCCTTAATGACTACTTCAGCCAGTTACTACTCCAATGACAATCTTGTGTGAAGAGTGGTAATGGGGAGATGGTGGGGGGAGACACATCAATAATATTAAAAAAAAAATTCCATCAGAGGATCAACAAGGAGTGGGGAGAGAAGCCTAAAAGCTAAGGCTGGTACCGTACACACAACAGCTCATTTGATCTCACAACCCTTTATAAGCATGGATTCTTTTTTCACATTACTACTGAGGAAACTGGGGTGTAGAAAGCAAGTCTAACAGCCAGCAACTGGACAGATCTGACATTTCAAGCACATGTTCTTCACAGCCTGCTAGTCCGTTAACAACCCAACTATAAAGTAGCTCATCTTTGAGACTGTATAATATGTAGCAGTTCAACCTTGAGTTTTTGGGGTTTTGTTCTTAATATTTTAGTGCTTAAGTCTGGAGATGTGGCTTGGGCTCAGTGCAGAGTGCTTGCCCACCATACAAAGGACCTGGGTCCAATCCCCAATATGGCCAAAAAAAAAAGAGGAAGAAGAAGAAGAAAAGTTTCTTGGCTAGACACAGTGGAGCACAGTTATAATACCAGCGGTTTGGGAGGCTGAGGCAGGAGGATGGCAAGTTCAAAGCCAGCTTCAGCAACTAAGTGAGCAACTTAGAAGACTTCTGTCTCTAAATAAATATTAAAAGGCCTAGGGACAAGGCTCAGTGGTTGAGTTCCCTTAGGTTCAATCTTGGTACCAAAAAAAAAAAATAATACTTGACCTGTAGCTCAGTGGTAGAGCACTTGCTTAGCACATGTGAGCCCTGAGTTCTAGTCCCCAGAAGAGAAAAAAAAAAAAAAGTTCTGATACTTGCAAATAAAAATAAGGATGCCAAGCTGGTATACTGAGGAAAACAACCAAAATCAACAGCATATAGGCACAAAGCCACATGGAGAAGCACATCATTTCAATATGACGCAAGAGACAAGAAGCATGGGTAAAAAATACTTGAAATAGATTTTTAAGGAGGAAAAAAGATTTCTGACTTACGTTTTTCATCATCAGCATGGACCAGAGATGCTGCCCTGGACAACACATCCAACGGTGTCTCCATTCCTGGTTGAGCCTAAAAGGAAAATAGAGAGGTGAGGTGGGGGAAAATAAGGAATTTAAACAGAACCCAAAAGACTTTTAGAATTCTAGTAGTTAGCAGGACTGGGAGTGTAGCTCAGAGAATGTACTTAGCATAAATGAGGCCCTGGGTTCCATCCCCATCAACAGAATAGGAAAAAATAAATAAAACTCTAGCAATCAATAAAGAACAGTTCCTCCAGTAAATACAAATCACTGTTCCAAGGATGAAATCCTTTCATCTGAAGAAACACAAAGGTCCGGTTCAGGAACAGAGAAAAGGGTTAAATTCCATGCTATCTACCAAGCTCAAGTTTGCCAACTCCAGGAAGCAGCTCATGTGAGTACTAAAAAGAGAATATTGTGAACATTCATGCCCATGTTATTTGTCTTATAAATGTTTATGCGCATGTGTAACGTGTCTGTACAGACATAACCAACAATAAATAGCTTTCAGAACAAAGGCTGTCTGTGAACACAGCATTACTGCCGGCCTGTGATTTTTGTGGTGGTGGTGATGGTTAGCAGCGGTAGTTGTTGGTTTATTAGTTTCCCAGAAACGACTAAGATTGAACCTTCTTGTTCTCTCACCTCCCTAGCTGAGGGGCTACTGGAGACCCTCTTGGGGCAGTAACCAGGGCGCCTGCATGACCACGCAGGTGTCGCTGCACATCTGCAGCATGTTCCTGAAAAGTGGTGTGAGAATCCCACTGGCTCATTAAATGGACTTAAATCCATTAGGATTTTTATTTTTCCTCATGATGTTGCAGACGGAACCCAGGGCCTTGTGCATGCTAGGCAAGCACTCTACTTCAGAGCTATGTCTCCAGCCCAGGAATGTTTAATTTTCAATGTTACAATTTATAGTACATATTGTACTATCATCAATGCCTATCACTTTATGTAGCACCACGGATTTTATGTTTCTCTGCAGTGCTGTGGGTTGAGCCCAGGCCCTCAGTGGAACCCTTGTCTTGCATGCTAGGCAAGCAATCTACCACTGAGTCACACCCCCCAGCACTACGTTTTTTTAATAAGACTGGATTTTTATAGTTAACTCTGCTTCCTGCTAGGCATGGTGGCACATATCTGTAATCCCAGTGGCTCCAGAAGCTGAGGCAGGAGGATTTCAAGTTCAAAGCCAGCCTCAGCAACTTAGCAAGACCCTGTCTCAAAATAAAACATTAGAATGGCTGGAGATGCTGTTACCTAGAAAGCAAAAACTGCGTAAGATTTCAAGGTGGAAGAAACCCCTAGAAAACTAGATTGCTTTTGCTCAGCTTCCCTTTTCCAGATTATTTAAACACACGGTTATTAAGGAAACATACACATCCTATTAATTCAACAACTGAGGAAAACCCATTCTTAACTGTACCCTTTGAAGACTCGAAGCATTTACTCAGTATTTTCACCATATCCCGACTATCTACTATGTCAGGGCAGGTTACAGCATGTGACAGCCCTGCTTTTCTATATAATCTTCATACTTGAGGCCTTCAAACACCAATCCTTCTTCTTGCCATGTGACCTCATTCAATAAACATAGACTACCTAAAGGAAGGACTAACAAACAAAGCCCAGTTGCCTTCAAAGAAGGTTCCATCTGCAGAGCAGGTATGTATGTAAGAAACCTGATTCACGGCTGTGTTTTTCAAAGCATTTTGTACTGCATGCTTATATTTGGTAAGAATAAAAATGTTTTCCTATGGTAAATTTGGGGAACCCTGCAGCAAATCAAGTTAAACAGCATATTTTCTTGCATGTGCCCTATGCGGGGGACAAAGGCAGTGAAGCTGGTAGCTTTATGTACACAAAATCACTCAGCTTCACTGGCCCTTCTTTGAACCTAAAGTATCTCTTGGGGAACACTTAAGGCAAAATTAGGCTGCGGCAAAATGTGCCAAGGGCCAAAACAGGACTGCAAACAAAGTCCTACAGAAATACAGATGAATTCTGAAAGGCTTTGCAGAAGAAAGGGAACCACGGCTCAGCCTCTGAAGAATGAATACACAAGTACAGGTTGACATTCCCAATCTAAATTCCAAAATGCTCCCAACTGATATTTTTTGAGCACCAACATAATGCCACCTGTGCAAATCTCCACACCTGACAATCATGTGATGGGTCACAGGCAAAATACAGATGCACAAAAAATATTGTACAAAATGATCTTCAGACCATGTGCACATGGCAAAGGACAGCAGGTATTGATGGAATCTGGCCTTGATTTTATAGGTGTGATGGATCCACTGAAATCTCTGAGCAGACAAATAACTTAATGACACAGTCTATGCAAATTGTTCTAGAAGCACTATGCAGAACTGAGCAGAGCCTAAGAAGCTAAAAGCAGATGAATGGATACAAAAAGCAAGCTATAAAAGCCCCAGGCATGCAGAAGGCATGTACTTGACAGGGAGAAGGGATGAAAGAAAACTGCAGAGGAGACATAACTGATGGCTCTTGGCAGGTTTCCCATGGGAGAGGGATGTCAAAGAAGATGGAATGGACCTGTAATCCCAGCAACTCAGGAGGCTGAGGCAGGAGTATCACTAAGTTGCCTGGGCAACTTAGCAAGGCCCTGTCTCAAAATAAAGAGGGCTGGGGGTGTAGCGCTGTGGTAAAGCAACCCTGGATTCAGTCCCTAGTGCCAGGGTGTTGTGGGCGGAGGGGTATTGTGATTCTGAGCAAAGAATTACTGATAAGCAGGCTGGAATGTGGCTCAAGCGGTAGCGCACTCGCCTGGCATGCGTGCGGCCCGGGTTCGATACTCAGCACCACATACAAACAAAGATGTTGTGTCCCCCGAAAAAACTAAAAAATAAATATTAAAATTAAAAAAAAAAAGAATTACTGATAAGCATTCTATTCCATAATATTGAAGTCCACGAATTCGTATGAGGAGCAGGGGGACCAGGGACTGAACTCAGGGACACTCAACCACTAAGCCACATCCCCAACCGTATTTTATATTTTATTTAGAGACAGGGTCTCACTGAGTTGCTTAGCACCTCGCTTTTGTTGAGGCTGGCTTTGAACTCACGATCCTCCTGCCTCAGCCTCCCAAGCCTCTGGGATTACAGGCATGCACCACCACGCCTGGCTCACAATTTCTTAAATAATCCCCCCTCAAGTCAAAGGATAATGCTTTCAAAATTCTAAACCCAAATGGACATATATACTAACATATGCCTTAAATGAGGCAAAATTATGCACAGAAGCAAAATATCCAACCATAAATGCATCAAATGATACAAAGAAGTAGACCTAAAATTCTGGCATAAGAGATCAGATATTTAAGTTTACTCAGATACTCTGAAATCTAAACCCTCAAGCAACTTACATTCAAAGTAGGTAGGTAAGAGATTAGTTATGTAAGGTTCATCCTCAAGATACCTTCCATCTACTTATCTATGAAGCATACCAGTTTTTAATTTTCCAGTTAATTCTGGATTCAGAAAATTGTCTGGGAAAGGTTTTAAAAAAAAAAAAAGGATATGCCAAGCATGGTGGCACACACCTATAATCCCAGAGATTTGGGAGGCTGAGGCAGGAGGACCATAAGTTTGAAGCCAGTCAAGGCCTTGTTTCAAAGTCAAAAAACAAAAAAAAAGTACTAGGGATGTGGCTTAATGATAGAGCACCCTTGGGTTAAGCCCTCAGTACCAATATAAAAAAAAAAAAAATTTTAAGATGTGATGATCTTCTTCATGAAACAAGTCTATGGGACAGAATAATGATAGGCATATTTAAAAAGACAATAATAGGGACAGGGAGTGTGGCTTAGTGATAAAGTACTTGCCTAGCATCAAGACAAGCGTTCAATCCCCAGGACCACTAAAAATAAGACAAAAATAAAATGAAAGAGATAATAAAAGAAAGTATAACTTAAAATTAAAGTGTGTATTTTGTGATAAAGGAGAGATCAATGTTAGCCAAAGTGCTGCCCTTATGAACATCTAGTTTTCATTTGTCTAGGGCTGGGGGGGGGGGTGGAGGAGAAGAGTATGTTCCAAAAAGCCATTTCACAGGTTTCCGTCCCCAGCTTCCCTCCTCCAGAATGATACTGTCTGTCCTCCATGACCTCCCCCTACCTACTTGATTGCTGCTTGTGTATTTCCGGGTTGCGAGGACCCTGTCTTATCCACAGGATAGTCACACAGGGTCAACGGTCCGAGGAAAGGCAGAGATAGGAATGAGCACCTGGGACAGGCAGCCTGAGCCCCGCCTGATTAGAACTGAGCACCTAAGTGAGGAAGCGTGAGAAGCCAAGTCTGGGTGAGTGTGATATAGCGGGTGAACTTGGGCAAGAGCTAGAGGCTGGCCAGGCAGGTGGTACACTTACCCTCAGGTCCTGAGCCCACCCGTGACAGGAAATTAATGCTACTTCTTTGGTTTAGAAGTTCTGCCTAGGAAGGTCTGACCTAAAGGGGTAAAGTGAGGAATTACTAGAGGCTTCTGTAGGGAGCAGGTGTGAGATAAGGGCAGCAGTGGCTGGTCCAATAACACAGGTGGGAGGTAAAGGTCAGGGACCAGGCATTATCTAGCCACAAAAGTACTAAGCAAATAGAGGTGGAAGATAACAGCAATTTTACAAAAAAAGGTCTTCTGAGTTTTACATGATGTACAATATTCACAGCTCAATAAAATATATTGACAATGTGGGCGTGGTGGGGCACTACAGCATTTGATGGAGGGTCACACTACATTGAGAAGCCAATCAGCATTATGGCTATTTATTTAAGAGTGTTATCTCTGGACACCTGTTTGACATTGGGCTTAGCTACTTCCTAACTGTGTGGACTTTGGGAAGTGACTTTACCTCTGTGAGTCCATTTTGTCATGTGAAAATGGGGAAATCCCTACCTGCTCTCTCAGAGTGCTCTAAGAAGTGAGGAGACTTTCTAGGTATTAAAATAACGTTTGTTGAAACAAAAATATACGCCTAGTATGTTAAACAGATTGCAAAGGACGGTAAATGTATTGGGAAAAAAAGGATGAGGCATTGACCACTGCTGCAGATACAGAAGTCTGGAAAGATTTCCCTGAAGAGATGAATGTAGGGGGAGACCCAAAACGATAAGAGGTACTGCTTTAGTCAGCTTTTTCACTGCTGTGACCGAAAGACCTAATAAGAACAACTTTAGGGGAGAAAAAGTTTATTTGAGGGCTCACAGTTTTAGAGGTCACAGTCCACACCCAGCCAGATCCATTCCCTGGGGCTCAAGGTGAGGCAGAATGTGATGGTGAAGAGTGGTGGAAGAAAGCGGCTCACAGGATGACCAGGAAACAGAGAGACAGACTCTACTCACCAGATACAATATATATAACCCGGGCTAGGGCTGGGGCTCAGCGGTAGCACACTTGCCTGGCATGTGTGAGGCAGTGGGTTCAATTCTAAGCTCCGAATATAAATAAATAAATGTCTATCAACAACTAAAAAAAATATTTAAAAAAAATATATATAATCCAAAGGCACACCTACCTGTCTTTGGTTACCACTCAGTTAATCCCCATCAGGGGATTAATCCTCTCACTGTGTTAAGGCACTCAGAACCCAATCATTTCACTTCTGAATGTTCTTGCCTTGTCTCACACATGAGCTTTTGGGGGACATCTAATATCTAAACTATAACAGGTATCAGCCAAGAAGAGAGAAGAAAGGGTGTAAGAAGGGTACAATAATACTGAAGTTTTACTAAAGTGGTGAAAAGCCCTTCAACGGTCTGACTGGTTCAAGCACAGGAGCAACGTGACATGTCTGGTTTATCACATCCTTCATGAATCACAAATTACCCTTGACCTTTTGCAAAGGATTATGCAGTGTCTGCAAGGTAGACCTAAGGATATCCCAATAACATCATTTTCTTTATATGTGTTTTTGGTTTTTTTTTTTTTTTTTGGTAGTTGTAGATGGACAGCATGCCTTTATTTGTTAATTCTCATGTGGTGCTGAGGATCGAACCCAGTGCCTCACACATGCAAGGCAAACACTCTACCACCAAGCTACAACCCCATCAACCCTCTGTGCTGTTGTTTGTTATAATTTAGCGATAACCAAAAATAGGATACCTTGACTTGTGAACACCAAGAATATAATAGTACGAAAGAGGAAACAAACATGATTCTAGAAAAAGACAGGAAATGCCCAGTGGCAGTGCTCCTGTGTTGAAAACCCATTTCTGGGTTCACCTTTATTCACGGTGGTGCTCAAACACGATCATAACTCACCATGAAGACAACATGCACTGTCTACCGTGTGTTCTTAGGCACTGGTCATACATTTTGACTTACCAGCCCACTTTCCTTTCCTAAGACCGTCTGATCCCCCATATAATATGCTCCTCCAAAAGCTTAAGGTTGAGACTTAGGGAAGAAGAGGTAACAATTCCAAAACTACTAAAATTTAGATGTATTCAGCACTAATACTAAGGTCAGCTATAAATTTGCACACCATTACTTTGGTGTTCTATAAAGAACTGTGGCCATTTTGGTCAATGAGGGGATAAGAGTGCCTGTCTTAAACAAAAATTATGGAGTGCATTAGATTATATTTTTTCAAGCAACGGAACAGAATAATGTGATAGAAGTTTTCCACAAAGATTTCTAAGATGGAAGTTACAGCAGTAGGCATGCCTCGGGCCATGGGTCCCCAGTAACAGCGGCCACTTGCTTTGCTAATTCAGCAAGGAGTGTGAGAATATAAAGCAACCTCTCTGGCTAGAGTTGGACACCAGTGGAGGTGGGGACGGGAGGAATTCCATTCAAACTACCAGATGTTCCTGTCCCACTGTCACTTGGCCAAATGTCAGAAACACAATTGGAATCAATCGCTCTTCTGAGTCACCTGATGGTCTCTCCAACTTCCAGAAGCATGCTATTAAACAGCCCTAATTCCTGGTGGCCCTCCTACATCACCAGTCCAGACTCCATTCCCCTCCCCATCAGGACACTCCCTGGACGAACCAACTTGGCCTTGGCTAATACCTTTCAATGGTATAAACCATCATACCATGAAACAGGGTGTATGGCCCTTTTGGCTGACAAGAATTGAGGTCTCCACTAAATAGCTCCTATTTCTATTAAACACTCTGTTTAGATGTTACAGATAAACAAAGGCAAAATCCTTGCCCCTGAGCAACTAACACCAATGTGGACCATACCATGGTGAATTTGGTTGGCCAACAGCCTCAGCAAGAAGGTAACTAAAATGAAAACAAAGACCAAACTATCACCAGATTTTGGTGGTCACAGGCGAGCATGGCTCTTGTAGCTTTAACATCCTCCCATTTCTTCCCCAAAGTGTGTCCAAATGATGTTCCACCAACTTCCTGTGACATTCTTCCTATTCACATGCAACTCTCAAACCATTCCTCTCTGCTCTTCTTGCTAAAAATGTCTCATCTGTGTTATTTCTCTTCTCACACTTTACCATCTGCTAAATAAATATAGCCAGGATGCCACATCAGAAATCCCCTGTGAGCCCCACTATAATACTTTCACCTACTCAATCAACAATTAACCACTGAATGCCTATTTCATTCCAGGTTTTGGGTTGATGTCTGACATTAGCTGTATGGAAACTGAACCTCTCTTGGTCTTAGGTTCCTTAAAGTAAATAATAACAACACTGCCTAACCCTCCTACCATCACAAACCTGTCCTGCAGATTAAATGACATAACTTAAGCTGTGTTATAAATCAAGATAAGACACAGATCTGTCACCCTACCTCTACCAACACCACACACATAACTGTAGCGCATACTTTTTCAAAACACACATAACTGACCTCACTGGATTCTCACAAACTGTGAGTTAGACCAAATGGACAAAGAACACTGTTCTTATTGTGCTCCAGATGAAAAACCAAGGTGCCAAGAACATAAGTGACTTCCTCAAGAAGCTAAGACTAGAATCTAAGCCTCTGACCCACAATACAATGCTATTCTTCCTACACCTTGATTTTTATTTTAAATACATTTTCATTGGTACATAAAACCATAAAAACTGAACAAATCTACAGTGTACCATTTGATGTTCTGATATAAAACTGTGCAATGTTTAATTGAGGGTAAATTTATCTCTCACTTTTTCATTTCTTTATCGTGAAAACATCCAAAATCCTTTCATCTAATTTTTTGAAATATATAGTACATTATTGTTACCTAAGGTCAACCTACTGTGAAAATCAGAACTTCCTGCTCCCAAATAATGGTAACTGAGTACCCACTGGTTAAGATTTCCTTACCCTTCTCTCCCCCACCTTTACTCCCCCCTTTTGTTGGTACCGGGGATTGAACCCAGGGCACTTAAACCACTGAGCCACATTCTCAGTCCTTTTTCGTTTTTTATTTTGAGGCAGGGTCTCACTAAGTTGCTGAGGCTGGCTTAGAACTTGCAATCCTGCTTCAGCTTCCCAAATCGCTGGGATTACAAGTGTGCGCCAATGCATCCAGCTCTACTTTTACTGTTTTTAAGTAAAAATCAGCATGATTAGTTTGAATCATGAATAGTTTTTGGAAACAAGTGCAATTTTTTCAAGTTATCTAAGAAAACCTTCCCTCAGTTACCAAGACTTCCAGACCTGTGCTATTCCCTGTACCTTGAGATGTATATCAAGCAATAATGTAAAGGCTTCTACAGCGGGCACAGGGGAACAAGCTCTTCTCTGGAACATGATAACCCTGCCATATTTTTTTTTCTTTTAATTACAGGCAGGCAGGGGGCCACAGCAATAGTAACCAAAGCAGGAAAGAAAAATAGCTGATGGAGAGATGAGGATGAATGACCACACCACTGGGCCACAAATGTCAGAGCCCTCAGGATCCCTGGGGCTGCAGCAAAGGCAGAATCAAGTCAAAGCCCAAAGAACTCAGGCTCCGAGGACAGGCTCTGTGTAAAGAAGAAGGGTGATGCCTGCTTAGTCGCACTCAAGAAAACCTGTTGTTACGCTCCAACAGGGGATAACAGTTCAAAGCTGCACCTGGGTACTTGGAATTCCACAACTTTAAATCATGTGACACCTTCTAAAGAGAAGCCAGCCCTTATTCACACTACTCTTTGGGCACACCACCAAAGAGAGTGTCCACAGACAGATCTGTGACTGTTTCAGCTTTCCTCATCAGGGCATGTTCTGAGCATGAATAATTGACCCATGTGGCCATAATCTGAAGCACCAGGGACAATGCCCCAAGGACTTACCCAACTTCTGCTTACACCCAACTCCTTATGTCTACACATAACCATTCCCAAAATTCACCAGGCTAAATGTTTAAAATATGAATAATATACCTACGTGTTCTGTTATTTCCAGAGAACTAAAAAAATATATGTGTGTGTATGCTTAAAATCCCTAATCAAGCTTCTTTCGGTGCTTGCCAACCTCCTGCATAAGCCCCCAAACAAGAGCCAAATCTGTTGGCAATGGACCTCACGTTGTCCTAGAAAATGAAAGAAGCTGGTAACTCAGTACAGGTATGTCCCCTCCCCATAAAGCCTCTGCAGATGGACAGGCTAGGGGAACACCAATCTCTGATACTCCAACAGAGGGCCCCTTAGATATCAGGAACAGGTAACCTCAGGCCCCGGGGTGTCAACTTAGCTCTGGCCACTCATCACCTCAACAGAGAGCCAGACCTCAGTGGGCTTGGGCTGAATAAAGGGACACCATTCTAGATGTCAAATGAATGCTTAACTCAATCACTTGAGGTTTTCTGAGGCTATATTGTGGCCCCAGGCTCGTTTTCACCCAGTCCTTGGGCGTCCTCAGCCCTGTGGAAAGGCAGGGATGTGATATTTAGTCATCAATGACGCTAGCAACAGGAGCTGGCAGGCAGTGCCACCATGCAATGACTGAGATCCTCGGTTACTTCCATGCAGTTTGCTACTAATTTGCTACAAGTACACAGACTATGAGAGCTGACCATGTGCCAGGCAAGGGCCATCTATACGGCTTAAAGTTGCAAAACCAAACTTACAGCACATTTCATAACCCTGAAGCAAGGCTGCCTGATGCTGGCATAACTTTTTACTACTGGCTTTAGTTCATCCATCTCCCTGAGGTATCCCTGGAAAATCCCTGAACTGCAGGCCCACAATGACACGGCAATGTCTAATGCTAACAATACAACTTCAAGTCTAGACTTCTGGAGCAGACTACCACTCCCCATCATTGTGGCACATTATTGTCAGCCTAGATTAAAAAGGAACTATGCTTTGCTCTCAATATTTAGGTTACTAGAAATCTACCTTTTCATTTTTAAGACCTCAGTCTTATAGAGTATTGCATATGAAATAAACAATTCTTTGGCATTTGTAGCTTACTCTGGATATGCTCATTCTTACATTTATTCTGCTTAGATACTTTAAATTTCCTATTCACAAGTGCTGAGGGGGCCACATATTCTAAGGGACCTATTATGCTCAAGAATAAGAGTGATAGCTGAATGCAGTGGCTCACACCTGTAATCCCAACCAATCCAGAGGCTGAGGCAGGAGGACCTCAAATTCAAAGTCAGCCTGGGCAATTCAGTGAGGTCCTCAGCAATTTTGCGAGATCCTGTCTCAAAATAAAAATAAAAAACGACTGGAGATGTAACTTGGTGGTAAACTGCCCCCCCCCAGTCAATCCCCAGGACACCCCTCAACAGGAAAAAAAAAAAAGAAAAGAAATCAATTTGCACCATGGTTCAAGTTGGAAAAGCTCCCCTAATACCCCAGGTCTAATCTTCAAATCTCAACTCCCAGCCTATTAAAGCCAGATAAACTATTTTAACTCATGACATGCTATATTAGGTCAACTT
Organism: Ictidomys tridecemlineatus; assembly: GCF_052094955.1. Taxonomy (NCBI): domain Eukaryota; kingdom Metazoa; phylum Chordata; class Mammalia; order Rodentia; family Sciuridae; genus Ictidomys; species Ictidomys tridecemlineatus. The sequence continues at coordinate 39,671,385 of NC_135492.1, read as the reverse complement.
TAACCTATCAACAAAGACAGTTAATTCTCATTATTCACTGTAATTATATTCCATAAAGTCACCATAAGCACTGAATTAGGTTCTTCTGAGTCTCTGCTCAGACTTTTTGTTGTACTGGGGATTGAACCCAGGGATACTCTACTACTGAACTACAGCCCCAGCCCTTTTCTATTTTGTGTAGGGCCCCAACAAACTGCCCAGGCTGGCCTCAAGCTTGTAATCCTCCTGTCTCAAGCCTCCTTGTAACCTCAGGGATTACAGTCTACACCACCATACCGAGTTTATCTCCTTTTTCTTTGTATTTCTGTTCAGAGATTCTTTACTAAATATCTATTGTTGATTCGATAATGCTAAACCCACAGACAACAGCTTTGTAACTATCTAATGCTGAACCCCACAGGAATTTTCTGTCAAGACTATTGAACCCCTCTTGGCTCTAGACGGCACTTCAGCACCACATTTGGAGGCAATTTTTAACAAAATCTCAACCATAAAGCACAAAAATGCCAAAAAATAAGGTGGTGCTAAAGAGTCCCCCAAAGCACACTTGTTTATATGTATGTAATTTGAGAGCTGAAGAAGAAGGCAAAATATTGCTTTTTTCCACCTCAGCTGGGAACACGTGCACTCAAATTTTTTCCTCACCATGTACTTGCTCCCCAATGTCTAACAAACCACTGCAAGTACTGCTTTCGGGGTTTCAAACACATTTTTGCAAGTAGGCAAATTCATAAATATGAATCAGCTGTATCTGATTATCAGGCCTGAGGCAGGAGACACAGAAAGTACATTCTATACTGTATCCCAGATACAATGATTTTTTTTTTTTTCCTGGTTTCAACATCTCCTGTTCTCTTTCCTCTTCTACCTTGGCAGTTTGTACCATCAAGATTTGGCAACTTAGTTCCTAGATTTTTGTTTTGCAGTACTAGGGATCGAACCCAAATCCCTAGCTTCACAAATGCTAGGCAAAGACTGAATTACATTCCCATCCCTATTATATTTTGAGACAGGGTCTTGGCTGAATGGCCCAGGCAGGCCTCAAATTTTTAACTCTCCTGCCTCAGCCTCCTGAATTGCTGGAATTTCAAGCATGCACCACTGTGCCCAACTATTTTTTAATGTGAATGGGTCCTATTGGTAAGAGGCTGATTAGCAATATTTGCTTTAATTTGCTTTACTCTTCTATTAAGCCCACACACCAAGACTTCATTAACTTTAGGATATATCTTAACAAATGTTCCACACACACAATTTCCTCCGCCACCAGTTTCTCATACCTGCAACAGCTTTTCTCACTCAGACATTAAACAGACTGGATGATAATATACTTAGTCATAATTTACTAAGTTTTTTCTATGCTTCACTCAACTTGCAACTGTTCGTATTATACTGTCACATTCAAAGTTGCAAGATGATTTTTATTTATTATTGTTACTACTCTAAATATTAAGTGAATTAAAAGTTGCATAGCAAGGCTATCCAGAAGAGACACACAGAAGAGACACAAAAGTAACATCTTCCTCTGGATCTGTCTAGCCATCACCAGAGGTAGGAGGTAACAACATATAACAATATGCACTCCAATAAGGAGTTAAAAGGAAGTTGACATTACAGAACATTTAAAAGTGAAGATTTTAGCTTCCTAATTACAGCTGCGCAGACTGTTAAAATCTTAAAGTCATAGCTCTACGTCAGTCAAGGGAAGTGGCAATAACTGTGTTTATGAAGTTCTTTCCAATCTTCAAAGGCTTTTATAAATAACCTAACACAAAATACTTTCAAAGCACATTATTCCTTGTAATTCCTGAAACTGTGTGATGTTCTGGAACAGACAGTATCACCCTCTTACAGAGGTAAACCAAATGCAAAGGTTAAGTATGAATAACTTTTTCTGGTCCAAAAACCTTCCTGACATAGCTAGGGGACTTGAACTCAAGTCTCTGGAGTAAGAAGCCAGAGCTGTTTTTACAACAACATTCACAGTTTTTGAATGCAGACCATGGTTATTTATAGCAGAATTGTCTTCTTAATTGTATTGTGTTTTGATCAACAACAACAAAAAAAAAAAATCAGTTTGCAATCCCTTCCAAATGGAAAAGCAAAGGCAGGCTGCCCAGAAGTGTGAAAACACAGTGGCATGGCAGGGGAAATCGGCCTGGGATTAAAATTTTGCCAAAGTGAAACAACAAATTAAAGGGTTTACATCATTTCCATGGGGCGGGGGACTTTTCAGCCAGATGCAAGAGGAACTACACAAGACCAAAAGAAAAAAAAGAAAGAAAGACAAGACCTTAGAAAACTGTCTTGGGTATAAGAAACTTTTGAGGAAAGTATTTTTAAATAAATTCAGAACATGGAGATTTCGAGACAATAAGTAACTTCTCCCATGACCACTCCATGGGGGCTGGGGATGTGGCTCTGTGGTAGTGTTGCCTAGCATGCATGAAGCCTTGGGTTTGATCCCCAAGATCATTTAAAAAAAAAAAAAAAAAAGAAGAAGAAGAAAAAAGAAATCACTCCATTGGGTTCCCACTTAACGCTGCCCCCCCCCCCAAAGAGATCTCTTTCAAACTTCCTACTCTACCCTTCTGGCAGTCATGCCAGACTCCTCCTTAGCTACAGTGGGAAACAATGAGCTTCAAGGCCATGGGCTTTAAAACACTAGGGCAAAGAATCAAAGTTTTGGTACGCAAAACTGACCTTCAAATCTTAACACGCAAACTGTCGTTTATCGTGTTTTGTCTTTGTTCCAAGTGAGTCTCCTTCTTAGTCAAGGTAGCCTTGGGTTTAGGAAAAAGATTCTAAAACCCTACAAAGTGGGTTAGTACCTTTTAAATAGAGGGGCAAGCAGCGCAGATAAAACTGCAAGAGCCGCCTCCACTTCCCCCCACACCCCCGCACCAGGCTGCTGGTTCCTATTAACCACAGAGAAGGAAATACAACTAGCAACATACAGCACCGATGATCAAAGTGAAACCGATTTTTTTAATCATCTAGCTTAAACAGATGACTACATGCCAGTAAAGCGCATAAAGACTAACTTAACAGCCCCAGCAAGTACTGTCATCCTAATCTGAAGCAAGTAAATGTCTCAGTGTGATTAATCAAAGGAGACTACCGAAAACAAAAAAAAGAAAAAGACCTTTGCTTTTCGGCGAGGCCTGCACACAGTGCAGGAACAGTGTGCAGTTTTGTTTGGGGCAAGAGGCGGGAAGTGTAGTAAGAGGAAAGAACCCGGTCCCTGCTACCCATCTTCTGCCCCTTCCCTCAGTCCCGCGCCGCAGCCCTGGCTCGAGGCGGGCCGGGACCAAGCGGATGCAGAGTGCGGGGCCTCAACGTCGGCCCGGTGCCTAGGACTCCCTCCACGAGCTGAATCTCCCGCTCCCGAAGCACAGTGGCTTCCCTTCCCAACGTTAGCCTCGTATGCTGTCCTGTGAGGACAAGCCGCCTCCTCCCCTCAAGGAAGGCATCCCCGTCCCGCTTCAGGTCAACCCACTCCTAAGGTCCCCTGCAGGCCAGCCCTCACCCAGCTCGGGGCCCGCCCGGTTCTTGCTCACTCACCACCGGGCGGCTCCAGGCTCGCCCGCCTCGGGCCGGCCGGGCCCGCAGGGGGCGGCTAGGGACAGAGGCGGGGCCGCCAGGCGCGCGGGGAGCACTCCGGGGGCGCGCGGACGCACAGGCGCGCTCGCGCCCGCGCTCCCGCACCGGCTGTCGTTTAAGCACACGCAGACGCGGGCCGCGCGCGCCGGGCCGGCTCCGCGGCGGACCGGAGCGTGAGGAATCCCTGGAATGAGGCGCCGCCCGCCTTCTCCCGAGTTCCGCTGGGCCGCCCAGGCCACGCCCAGGCCACGCCTCCACCACGAGCAGGTGGGGGCCGAGCCCAGGTGAGCCCGTGGGGAGGCGGGGCCTGGGCCCCGAGCTGCCCGTGAAGCTCGTTCCCCTCCCCCGCACGCCGCGCGCGGAGCGCCAGCTCGCACCTACCCAGCTACTGCAGGCGCGCTCGGGTGGAGAATATTAGCTGGGCCCCTCCGAGTAGGCGCTTGCAAATAAGGGCACGTGGGCACAGCCCACGCAGTGTGCTCCCCGTGGGAACACACACCTTCAGTGCACAAACACAAACGAACATTTGGTGCTCGCCCAGGTTCCTGCTGCTCAGGGCCAGGCACGTTCGCACACGCTCCCCATAGGTTCCTGCACCCCGCGGACACAGCACCGCAGTCCTGTCGTACTCCGTGGCCTCTAGACTTGCTGCCCCTTACCCGCCACTCAGCCCGCCCAGTTGAGCGCAATCGAATCAAATCTGCGGCACCCACGCTGCCTTTCGCTCCGACCCGCTGTCGTTCCCAGCCTCACACTCTGCAACCCAAGGGCGTAGCAACCCTGCAGCGCCTGGATCGGCGTCCACACCCGAGCCACACCGGCGCGCACAGCTGCCTCCCGCCTCCCGAGCTCCACGCTCCACGGGGCGCCACCCTGGGCTACTCTTGGCCTCTGCCCCTCGTTACTCACCCACACCCAAGCCACACGGCCGGGACAGGCAGACGGCTCCACGTACCTGAAGGTACAGGTCGCACTTGCTTTGGAAGTCTGCGCTCAGGTGCCACCTGGAATCAGAAGAGCCGCTGCAGTTCAGGGCGCTCGGACGCGGTGGGTTTCCTCCCATTACAGCATTTTACACTCCGCCACTCCACAGCGCGCACACACCCGGGCGCGCTCACACACACACACACACACACACTCACTCACTCTCAACCCAGGCGCTCAGAGGCGTCTCTCGTCCCCCGCCCCCTCTCCTGGAGAAGGAAGTCCTAGTAAATCAAAACAGTGTGGAAGGGAGGGAGCCGAGTGGCGAAGGAGGGAGGTCGGAGTAGAAAGCGTCCCCTCCGCAGCTCGCACACCAGTGTTTGCTGTGTTTGGCAAACTCCTGGAGTCCACGACCCGGCCTGCTCTGAAATGGGCCCGGGGAGGGGCGGGGAGGAGGAGGTGAACGTTTCTAATTGGCGCAGGTTCTTATTACAGCGGCAGCGTCGACATGTGACCACGAAAAGAAAAGGCCTGTCTTTAATTTTTTCCTGTCATTCTCTGGAGATTTGCTGGGGACGGGGAGGGGAGGGGAGGCCTGACATTCCCCCATTCCAGGCCGCCCTTGCCCCCCATTGTTTTTCTCATACTGCCACAATTAAGAAAACATTTGCTTAACATATTCAGCCGCTAACTTCATAAAATAAATAGTGACTGGACTTCCTCTAATTTGCTTTACGCGGCTTCACGTTGCTAACCTCCCGGGCCGTTCTCAAACCTCCGTGTTTAGGAGGAGCCCTTATCATAAAGGCTTTCCCAGGAGAGGGCTTTGGTGAGAGGGAATGAGAACAATTAAAACAAATACATTAGGGCTGGGAAGAAAAAAAAAATGCTTTGCAGTTTTCAAACTGTTTTCCCATCTGCTACCTCATCTGATGGTGTCAACCCAGAGCACGTTACCTCATTGGATCCCAAAGCTGCTGTGTATGTAGGACAGGTACGAATAGCTCCGTACTCCAGTGAGAGGAGAGGGTTTAACTAAAACAGGTTGCCCTGATCTTGTGGCCCTGGTTAAAGGCATTTTCCTCCAATCCATCCACCTAGCTGATTTGAGCCCTGGAGATGTGACAGCCTAAGTGACATGCACAGCCACCCCTGGATTTCCTGGTTCCTCTCAAAATTCACAAATTGAAGGTGCCCTGGCCTCCCAATATTTTTGCTTAGACTTTCTTTAAGTTCATCAATAGTATCCGAATAGGAAAAGAAATTCTGAGAAAGATCACAAATCGGAGATGTTCATCCTGCCAGATTCAGACAGAGAATAAGGAAAGAATGAGGACTGCTGGGACAGATTCCAGACTGTGGCAAAACAGGGAAAGGGTTCCAGATTCAGACCTGGATTTGAATTCCAACCCACCTGTATTCATTAGGAAACTTTGGGCAAGTTATCAAGCCTCGGTTTTCTCATCTATTAAAACAGATGATAATTCTTCCTTTGAGGAGGTATTGGAGGGGCAAAGGACAAGGGAATAGTTACCTCTCCCCTTTTTTTCTCCTCCAGACTAGTCTTGCTGAGCAATTTATAGACACCCACTTATGCGGGAGGAATAGAGAAACAATCTGCCTAGATATTGCAAATGAATAATGATGACAAAATAATACAACTGCACATTTATAAAAATGGCCCAGGGTTCACAAAGTGTTCCCACATATCATTATCTCATTTGATCTTTATGACAACATTGCCATTTGCTTGCTACTAAATGATTTCCATTCAGGGTCAGTGCGGAGGTCCTAAAGCTGCCTTTGTAATTTCCATCACTGCTTAGAGTGAACCTTACTCTGAAAATAACTCATGGGGACAGAGGAACTTTTCTCATGGACGTGACCAGTCTTCAGCCATTGCACGGATTCATCTCACTCCTTGCCTTACATCAGCAGGAGTGTGACTGAGCTCTGGCAGCATCCAAGCATGGTTGTTTTAGTCAAGTTGTTTTAGTTGTATAAAGTAGCAACATACACATTACCACCAAAAAAAAGTTTGCTATAAAGGTATAGGAGGGGTAGGCACAGTGGCCCAAACCTGCAATCCCACCAACTGAGGCAGGAGGATTGCAAGTTAGCAAGACCCTTCCTCAAAATAAGATTTAAAAATTTTTAAAGGACTAGGGATGTGGCTTGGGTATATATGTATAACAACTATATATATGTATGTATATATGTATAAAAACTATACCTGGGTTCAATTCCTGGTATTGCAAAAAAAAAAAAAATGAGAGAGGGGGGCGGGAGATGGAAGGAAGGGGAAAAGGTTTTAAGGTATAGGAAAACTGGAATTAGAACACAGCACACAGTGTACTTTAGCCTAACAAATGATGCATAGAGATTCTATTTGTAAGATTAAAAATAAAATGAGGGCTGGAGTTGTGGCTCAGTGGTAGAGCACTCACCTAACACATGAGAGGCCCTGGGTTCGATCCTCAGCACCACATAAAAATAAGTAAATAAAGATATTGTGTCCAACTAAAAAATAAATATTTAAAAAATAAAATAAAATGAGCCAGGCACAGTGGTACATACCTGTAATTCCAGAGACTTGGAAGGCTAAGGCAGAAAGATCACCAAGTTCAAGGACAGCCACAGCAACTTAGCAAGACCTGTCTCAAAAAAAAAAAAATATTTAAGAGCTGGGGATGTATCTCAGTGGTAAAGTATCCTTGGGTTAAATCCCCAGTATCAAAAAAAAACATTAAAAAAATAAAATGAAAAATAATTTTAATAGAACATAAATTTGTGAAAAAACTATATATAAGTAGGTATATATGTATAAAAACTATATATATATATATATACGCACATATATAGTATATATATATACACATATATATAGTCAGAAGCTGAACACAGTGACACTCTGTACTCCCAGCTACTGAGGAGACTGAATCAGGAAAATCACTTGAGCAACCCAGCTTCAAATAAATGAATAAATAGATAGATAGATTAAAAAGGTAAATTGTATGTTAAATCTTTCACCACAATTTTTAAAAATGTCTAAGGAACTAAAGAAAAAGATTTGGCAAATCAAAAAGAAAGCAAACACTATTTAAGTAGCTCACTAAATAAATAAAAGTAGGCTGTACATAGACTACTGAAGAGACTGTGTTCCAAACTAAGGCTTTTACAAATGCACCAAAAGTTTATTTTTAAAAAAATCAAAATAATCAAGTAAGTGAGTGCCTGGAGTTAAAGAAGAAATAAGATTGGCCCAGAGTTGGTCATCGTTAAAACCATGTTGTGGATATGAAGAGAAGGATGTGGGGAGGCTAAGGGGAGTGGTTCTACTGTTCTGCTACTCTTACATATGTTTGAAATGTTTCATATTAACCATTTTTAATTTAAGAAAAAAAAAAGGAAAAAGAAACACAGAGGGCCAAAGGATGCTTTGTGGACTGATATTGTGGCTGTCACCCATGGGCTATGAAGGTGTTGATCAGTCTTTCTCTTTTTCTTTGTATCTCCTCCCCCATCCAGCTCTTTCTTTCTGCCAAGGAGATCCCTGATGGCTTTGGCTCCCTGATTGTGGTCCCTACTACTCTTTTTGGTTTCTACCACCGCCTTCCCACAACTACTTCGGTACCTTCATGGTCTTGTAAATGACTTTCAGAACTGACTCCTTTTATACCTACATGGTTCACACTACTCAGAGGGACAATCTGTCTCCTCTCTTTCTACTAATCCAGAATTGGCTGTCATCTGATCTGCCTGGAAGTCATGCATCCCAAAGGCTCGGTGGAGTCAAGCATAGTTCAGAAATGAGAAGCATAGTCCACTGCCAGCTGCAGGAGTGGCATGGCCCCAAGACTGCCACACGTCGAAAGGTTCTCAGGAGTGCAGTTAGCTAAGAATAAGGTGTTTGCCTTTCTACAATCCTTCATCTCTTCCATTAGTGAATGCAATGTGAAGAAGTTTCATTTTCCACACCAAATGGAAAACCAGTGGAAAAATTTGAAATGATCTTATTTCAATGACAGTGTACTGAATAGAAAGTCGTGTAAAATAATATTAACAATAATTCCTAATGTTTAGTGAGCATTTGCTACTTTCCAGTACCATTCTAGGTGCTATTCACAGTATTATCTAATTTAAACCTCAAAATGGTCCAGTAAGTACAGTTGATCCTTCAACAACACAGATTTAAACTGCATGGGTTCATTTATAGGCAGATCTCCCCCCACCCCAAGATTTGTAGCCATTTGGAAAAAAAAAAAAAAACTCTCAGATGAACCACAGAGAAAAAGAAAGGGAGGGAGGGAAGGAGAAGAAAAGGGGGAGGGAGGAAAGGGGAAAACAAGAAAAGGAAAAAGTATGCCATGAATACATAAAATATATGTCTATTTTATCACTTACTACTATAAAATTATACACAAATCTATTTTAGAAAGTTAAAATTTATCAAAACGCACACACACATACACAGGTGGTGCGTGGCACCATTCTGTCAAGAGCAATGTCAACAAACTTATTAAAGATACAGTTATTAAATCATAACTGCATAAAATTAACTATAGCACACACTGTACCACTGTAATAATTTCGTAGCCACCTGCTGTTGCTATTTCAAGAGTCAAAAGTTATACACAGACAATTTTCAACTGGTAGGATGGGGGGGGACGTCCCTAGCCCCTGCATTGTTCAGGGTCAACTGCGGTTTATTTTCCAATAAGTTCTGCCATGTCATACTGCCGGCGGGGGCGGATAAAGGAACCACAGATAGTCACCAATATCAGATGCTCATAGTACATGTACACTTCCATTGTTCTCCTCCATGTCCTAAGAAGTATGATTTTTTTTTCCTACGCACATCCCTTTGCTTACAATGTGGTCATATAAATCTCTCCTGCTCTTCTCTTCCTTCCAACTTGTCCCACAGAAAGCATTAAGGAGTCAAAAGCAGTGGTTTCTGGTGTATATTTGGTCTCTAGGTGACAATGTAGGCCCAGGGAACTCATTTCACACCTCTTGGTCCGACTCTCATCTGAGAGAAGCTTGGACCAGGGCAAGATTAGCAAATTTCAATTTGAACAACAGCTTTGCCTGGGAACCCTCTCTTGAGGTCTATGGGACACAGTTGAGGCTCAGTAGTGTGTCAGGATTGACTGATAATGTCTGCTATGGGCAGCGAAAAGGAACTTGTGAAGCAGATATTTGCCATTTGGGGCCTAGAAGCACTCTAAAAGTCCATTCTAACAATAATCTCTCTTCCTTCCTCTCTCTTTTTCTCTCTCTCCATTTTTAAATTGAACTTTTTATTATTGAATGGTAAGAACTCTTTATATATTCTGGACACAAGTCTGTTATCAGATACAGTCACCCTTCCATTGTTCCCAGGATCTCCCCACCCCACCCCTAGGATACCCAAATCCTCAGATGCTTAAGTCTCTCATGTAAGATGATGTCAAATCTTCATATAACCCATGCACATCCTCCCATCTACTTTAAATCACCTCTACGTTACTTACAATACATAAAGCAATATAAATGCTATGTAGAGTTGTCATACTTATGAAGACACATATTGGTGTGCATATACTATGTATACAACCAGAGATATGAAAAATTGTGCTCTATAAATGTAATAAGAATTGTAATGCATTCTGCTGTCATACATAAATTAAAAAATACATAAAAAAGAGTTGTCATACTATATTGTTTAGGGAACAATGAATAAGAAAAAAACCTATGCTTTTAGCAATTTTGAAATATGTGAATATATTGACCATTATTTCTCTTTTTCAAGGGACTGAAGTAACCAATGGAAAATCTCAAAATTACCTTATATCAATGAAATAGCAATTAATAAAAAGGTCTAAAATTATAATAATATTTAATTAGCACTTAACTATGTTCCAGGTACCACTCTAAGAGCTGAATGACAATAAAGCCTCATGACAGCCTACAAACTAGAGATTGTCTACATCCCCATTATACAAATGGAGAAACTGAAACATGGAGACATTAAATAACTTGTCCAAGATCTTAAAGATAATAAGCACTGAACTAGAGTTCAACTTGGCCGTCTGATTCTGGAGTCCACATTCTTATTCTTGCTCCTCAGCAGTGTCTACAAACTGCAACAGGCACTTCCTAGCATAAATGCTGACTCTCAGGTTCCTATAATACCTACTGACTTAGAATCTGCATTTTGATAAGCTTCCTGACTCATATTCACACTAAACTTTGCGAAGCACTGAGCTACACCAGATAGCCTCCTATCAGGATATCCTCTACAATTTTTGAATGGTTCTCATATGCGTGCACTGTGCTAAACATTACGCCTTTATAATTACATTTGATTTTAAAAACCCTATGAGGAACCACACATGGTGGCACATACCTGTCATGCTATTTAGGAGATGGAGGCAAGAGAATTCCTTGAATCTAGAAGTTCAAGGCCAATCCGGGCAACATGGCAAGATCCCATCTTAAACAACAGCAAAAAAAAATCCTACAAGACCAATGGACTGATCCATGTCCTGGATATGATCATGTCCTATAGTTTTTCAAGATGTTACCACAGGAGAAAAAGGAAACAAGATCTGTCTGTTTTACTTCTTTAAATGATCTCAAAAATTTAAAAAATAATTTTAAAGGATCTTATGATTTAGGTTATATTTTTCCTACTTTTGTTGTAGGAAGACAGAATTTTAAGGCTCTAAGTTAAGCAGCCCAACACAATAAGGTATTGAGGTTCTTCTATGTGCAAGGTGCTGTTTTAGCGCTGGGCATATGGCTGAGAGCAAACATTGCCGTTGCTAAGCTATATTTCTAGTCTGAATGGTCAGAATTCATCCCCAAGGTCTGACTGCTGCTACATCCTCTCCTGCTCAGATTTCATGGATACAGTCAGAGGATTGGAAAGGGGTATATAACAGAACTACCCAAGGTTAAACATTTGCAGAATTTCTAGACAGATGTTTATAAAAGCCTCTACCAGTGCCAGGCACACAGTAAGCACTCAGTAAAAATGAATGCCTTTCCTCGAGTCTAGAAGGAACCTCACCTGCACCATGACCCAATTCTGATTTTATCCTTTACTCAACTGGATGGAGTCCAGGGATGGGGCCATATTGAGTGGTGGTAACCTGAGCCCAGAGCTCCTTTCAAAATTAGCTGAAGAGCTATGCCTGTGGACACTGTTCCCAGGTTTGGAGACATACCATTTTGAGACCTGTCTGGGACAGCTCTTGGCACAGAATAGTTCTGAATGAGCCCCCTTATCAGAACCAGATTTATGACCAGATGACTGCTCAGACCTGAGACTTCTGATGGGTATCTAACACTGATCCAGAGATTGGATTTGTCTTCACATGAGAGACTTTCCTTCAGAAACTAAAAGAACAATTTGGTTTGGCAATATATTCTTGCTGTCTTTGCTAGAGAGAAACTTCACTGGGCCGCCGCAAGAGATAACAAGAGCCATTTTCTCCAGAAAAGAATGTTGCAGATACTGGATTCAAGGCCAGTTCAAGTTTGACCACTGTTGTTAGCTAGCTGCTTCTCAGACAGAATGGTTTCTATTGGGGAACTTACCCAAAATGAGCATGTTTGGTTTGTTTTCCTGAGTATGAAAAGTACAACACTACCACAGAGAGAAACACTTCAAACTAGAATTGCCAGATCTCGCTGCGTTTCAATTTTCTCTTTTACATTCTGTTCTTATAATAAGCACAGTGCTACTTACAGGCTATGAGAATCAAGGAAGGAAGAGAGGGAAGGAGAAAGGAAGAGAGAGGAAGAAAGAGGGGAAGGACAAATTCCTACAATCACAGTTCATAGCCTAATGGGAGATGTAGGGGAGAAGGTAGGGAGAGAGATCATTATCTGGAAAACATAAGTTATATGGGTTAACTTCAGGGGAAAGCACTAGTCTAGTATGTGTGAGGTCCTGGGTTTCACCCCCAGCACTGCAAAAGAGCAACAACAATAATAATAATCTTTTAAAAAAATTTTGTTGTTGTTGTTGTAGTTGAACACAATATCTCCATTTTATTTATCTATCTATATGTGGTGCTAAGGATCGAACCCAGTGCCCTCCGATTTTTCCCTGACTGGTCTCAAATTTCTAGGCTCAAATGATTTTCCTGACTCAGTAGCTGAAACTAAAGGCATGCATCACCATACCTGGTTAATAATAACCTTTAAGGGGATAAGATTGTCACTCAGTGGTAAGAATGCTTTCCTAGTGTGCACAAGGTTCGGGGTTTGACTCCCAGCACTGCAAAAAAACAAAAACAAAAACAAAAAACAAAAAAAAACCCACCTCATTTAAAATAGTGGTAAGATCCTGGTGAACTGGCGCATCACTATAATCCCAGCAGCTCGGGAGGCTGAAGCAGGAAAACTTCGAGTTCAAAACCAGCCCCAGGGGGCTGGGGATGTGGCTCAATTGGTAGCATGCTCACCTAGCATGCGTGAGGCACAGGGTTCGGTTCTCAGCACCACATAAATGTGAAATAAAGATACTGGGTCTACCTAAAAACCAAAGAAATAAATATTAAAAAAAAAAAAACCAGCCCCAGGAATTTAGCAAGACCCTAACCAACTTGTTGAGATCCTGTCTCAAAATAGAATATAAAAAGGGCTGGGGATGTGGCTCCATGTTTTAATGCCCTTGGGTTCAATCCCTGATACCCCCCCCACACACACACACACACAAACCCTCTCTGATCAGATGCAGTGGTATACACTATAATCCCAGTGACTCAGAACACTGAAGCAGGAAAATCACAAATTCAAGGCCAGCCTCAGCAACTTAGCAAGACCCTATCCCAAAAACTAAAAAGGGCTGGGGTGGGGGTGACTCAGTGGTAGAGTACTCATGGGTTTAATTCTTAGTACTACAAAAAAGAAAGGAAAAAATATATCTCTGATGGCCGGTAAAAGCAAGGAGATGTTGCACTTCTACAATCTTTCAGTAGAGAGAGGACAGTGGTTCAAAATGAGAGGAAGATCACTAAAGCGAAGTGGACAGATTAGAGAGTTATTTTGGAGGTAGATGATCTAGTAAGGTATTGCCAGCATCCACAGCAAATGAATTCTAAAATCTTGATGAGTTTTTACATCAAGCCTAATCAAGTGACTCTGGAGGAGACAGTGGCTCTCCTCCAAGCAGTAACTCAGGGATTCAGGGATTCTGCGTCCTGGGACGCTTCCAGCTTCTGGGGCCCCAGAGTCTTCTTTATCCAGCCAGACAAAGAGTGTGAAGAAGACATACGTGCTTCTTAACCACATGGGCCAGGTTGTTGCACACATGCTATTTCTGTTCCATGAGTGAGAACTCGTCCTGTGGCCTCACATGAATAAAGGGGGACTAGGAGATGTGGTTTCTTTGTGGGCAGCTACTGCCTGTCAACAGCTCTGTGCTATGGAAACAGAACACAGATCATTGATGGTCAGCTGGTCAGCTGGGTCAGGGAGCATCATCAGGCTCTCTTGTCGGTTGGATATTGATAATGAAGGAACGTGAGGTGAGGCGCCTAGCATGACCATTTGGCTTTTGGCTTGAGCAAAGGTGGAAAGTAGTCATTAACCAAAATGGAAAGTTGAGAAAGAAGCAGATTTTTTACTGCAGGTAGGGGAAAACTAAGAGTTCCACTTTGCACACACATTGTGTGAGCTGCTCATGACACATCCAAAAGCAGATGTGGGAAAGGCAGTTGGAGACATGAGCCAGGGATCCAGAGGAGTCAAGACTGAAGATTTAAATATTCCATTTTCTCCTCGGCCCAGTGGTTTCCGAACCTGACACTTCCTCCTACAGTGGCCTCCTCATTGCCACCAGCCCTCTGTGACTTTACTACATCAGTATAACTTCACTCTCCTATTATGGATAACATTTGTCATTTATTAAATGATAGTTCTTACTATCATATGAATTCTCTCATTAACACAGTGTTTTTGAGTTTTCGGACTTTTTTTTTTTTTCCTGCAGCACTGGGGACTGAATCCGGGGCCTTGTGCAGGCTGGACAAGCGCTCCACTTCTGAACTACAACCCCATCCTCAACACACAGTTCACTGAATGCCTACTATGTGCTGGGTAGTGATGATGAGCAGAGAAATAGCCAGTCTGTGCCTCCTGCGTATCGCATTCTCGTAGAAGCCTGATAATAAACAAACGGTTAGATAGTGTTTCAAGTGCCCTGGAAAACAGGAGCACAAGATGAATGAGTTAAGTACCAGTGTGGTGGAGGATGGAATTACTAGAAGTAAGGAGACTTTTATAGCAAGGCAACATTTGAGCAGAAACCTTAATGAAACTGAGGGAGCAAATCACATATGTACCATGGGGGGAAGACTGTGCTGTGGCAGGTGATGGCAGAGCGAGTGCAAAGGCCCAGAGGCATGACCCAAAACCAATCAGCAGGCTGGCGCTGCTGGACTAAGATGGGAGTGGGGGAAGAATGGTAGAGATGAGGTCAGAGAGGTGGGGGGAAGGGCAGGTCACATAGCAGAGTGGTTTTTCCACCAACATCTTTGTGTAACTCGAGAAGGAGGGAGAAAAACAAACCTATTTCTCAGTGCAGAAATTATTGCAAAGAAAGCAATGCTCCATCAGGAACTTCCTGTGCAGTTCCCAAAATGAAACACCTTCAAAGTGGAGGATTTGCGACCAAAATAAGAAAGGGGAACCGTTTTGTAATGCGGAGCACAGAATACAGGGTTCTCTCCTGGTGCAGCAGGTTTTCTACACAGTTAATCACAGCCACATGTGGAGCACCGCAGGATGGCATTTTTAGCAAGTGCCATCAAAGACCTGGACAAACGATTCCCATCTCTCATGCTCAGAGCAAAACCGATTAGCCCAGGAGGATAGCAACAAAAACACTGCTCTGAGAAACACTGTTTTCCAAATTTCCTCTCCAAAACCCAAGCCAGAGGCCTTTCATTAGCTTGATTTTTGTAAATAACAGAAAAAAAGTGGGTTTAAATAGAAAGAAGAATTTGGTTTTTTTCAAGGAAGACATAAGTTTAGGTAAAAATATTTTAGGTAATATAAAAATATTTAGGTAATTTATAAAGAACTGAAATGTATTTCTTACAGTTCTAGAGGCTGGGAAGCCGAAGACCAAGGCGCTGACACTGGTGTTAGGTGAGGGTTTCTCTCTGCTTCCAAAATGGCGCCTTGTCTCTCAGGCCTGTTCAATTGCCAGGGTGGTTCCCTCCTGATATACCCACTGTACTGTGGGACATGAAACAAAAACACCTGTGTGGGGTCTGGGCCTTTCCTTCATTGATCACAGTGGGGCCTCAATGGAGCTGCTCCAGTGACCAGCAAACCTGTGGACAGGACTTCATAGTTGCTGTCCATGAGGTTATCTTCTTTAATGCTGACATTTCTGAAATTGGTCCCATTTTCTGGTTTATAGAAGGGTGTGTCCACAGGACAGGGCTGGGTCTTAGTTCCCCAGTATCTAGCCTCCCTTTCTAGCTGGGGATATTCTCCATAAATTGTGTCTACAGAAGCCAAAAGGAGCCAGAAAGTCCTACCCTGGGGCTAAGAGATAGGCTCAGCCAGCCTGGTGTTCTTGCCCAGGGTCTTAACTCTTGAGGGAATGGCCTAAGGCTTGGTGGTTATGACATCGAGTCCTAGAATTGTCACACCGGCAGAGATGGAGACTCAGCGCTGGGAGTCAGGAGTTTATCTATACCAGGGGGCTCTGGGCATAGACTACGCTATCTAACCTCCCAACCACTTGCTGAGTCTGGTTTTCTAGTCTTCTCATCTGTTCTTCAGCTACCCAGTAAGTTCCCAATAAACTCCATTTCCACTTATATTAACCAGATACAGTTTCTGTTGTCTATAACCCAAACCCTGGCTTAATTTTTAAGCAATTTGCAGGCCCCCATTAAAAAACAAAATTTCCCTTGGACTCCAAGAGTTGACTTATATTAGTTTTGTTCACATATGTACATCATAAAACCAACAATAAACTCTTCAGAGGCTTGCAGCTTTAAGCCACTATAAAACACAAACACATTTGCAAGCTAAATACAAGTAACACTACCAAATCTGCACTGTTGAAATGAACATTAACTCAATATGACAGATGATGCTGGTCTGTGAAACTAAATAGCTATTCATTATGTGGATGTGAAACTCACTGACCTGGGCTCCTGTGGCTGTATTTTTTTTTTCTTTTTTATTGCCCTGGGCCACTTGGTAACTGAGCTCTGCACCTCTCCTCTCTGTTTTGTTCATGTACTTCCTGTGTATACTTTGTCTTCAGGGAATTTGCTCTTTGCTGGGTACATCATTCATAAATGAAGACTACCGTGTTCTTCTGTCATTTAGTTGGGACAATTAAAATTGTTTTACTTGATTCCAAGGCCAATGCAAATGCCAGGCCTGAAAAGTTGTCCACATGACCCAATATTTGCTTATATCAATGCTTTAATGATAAATATTAAAAAAATACTAAATTAAAAAAAAATCTCATAGACAGGGGTTGTGGCTCAGTGGTAGAGCACTCGTCTAGCACGTGCAAGGCCCTGGGTCTGATCCTCAGCACCACATAAAAATAAATAAATAAAATAAAGGTATTGTGTCCAACTACTTCTAAAAAAAATAAATAAATGTTTAAAAAAGATCTTATAGGCAACTCAGAAGTTCCAATGACTATATTTGTAAGCTCCACTTTCAGAAATGATGTAGTTAGGTGCATAAGCTTTGGAGTTTAAAGTAAAATCCATGGTTTGGGATCTCAACTCTACCCCTTACTAGTCTTAACAATCTTGAGCCAGTTATTTTCTCTCTGAAAGTTCATTTTCTTACCTGTAAAACGAAAACAGGATTTATCTTTTAGGAAAGTTGTATTAAACAAGGATCTATGTAATTGTTCAATAATTGGTACTAATTATTGTTACTGATGTCCTAGTTGACATTCAGATTGTTTAACACCTCTGTCCAAGTCCATACAGCCAGATGGTCACAGAAATGGAACAGGGACCAAGTTCTCTGAACCCTCTGAACACCGTATGTGATGGTTTGAATTTGTGCCCCAAAAGTTTGTATGCTGAAAACATAATCTCCAAAATCGTATGTTAATGGTATTTGGAGGGAGGCTTTGGGAGGTATTTAGGAGGAGGTGAGGTCCTGAGGATAGGGCCCCCATGATGGTATTAGTGGCTTTATAAGAAGAGGAAAGAACTAGCCCACGTCTTCTGTCTCACCGTGTGATGCCTTTTGTCAGGTTATGATGCAGCAAGAAGACCACATCAGATGCTAGGCAGATGCTGGCACCATCCTCTTGGACTCTGCAGCCTCCAGAACCTCTATTAACCATAAACCTCTCTTCTTTATAGATAACCCAATCTCAGGTATTCAGTTATAACAACAGAAAACAGACAAAGACACCATATGTGCTGAACAGTATAATTTTAGCCTTAAGGGCAGCTGCCTTCCTTGTAAGGCTGTGCTAAAAGGGAGCTGCTATATCTGAGGGATTTAACCTCTGTAGGAAATAACTCCATCCTTAGGTTAATTCCATGGGTGATCCACCGAAAAAACTGATAACTTTAATCCCTTATGTGAATTCTTCTGCTCACCCCCCTGTTACTTATAGCTGTGATTCTCAAATGAGCTCCCCTGAACTGCAGGTTATTTGTTGAAAACATAAATACAAATTCTCCAGCCCCATCCCAGATATACTAAATCAATGGTGGTGCTCCCACCATTGAAATACCATCTGCCCTGAGGTCCTTATCAGGATATGCCCTTGACCTCCAGAACTATGAGCTAAATAAACTTCTTTTGTTTATAAAGTATTCAGCCTTGAGGTGTTTCATTATAGTAACTGAAAATGGACTAATACACTCCTTATGATGAATTGAGATACCCACAATGATCTTGAGGTGGAAGACGTGCTAAAGATGGTGGAGCAAAATGATAGCAGGAGCTTGGGACATTCATAACATCTTGAAGCCACTGTATCAACTCTACACCTTCATCCCTAGACTCTGGATTATATGAGGCTCACATAAATCCCTTTTGTATTAGAGCCATTATTTTTTCCCCCAAGGGATTAACAACGAAGCCTCTCAAAGGTAAGAATGTCTCTTATTCATCACTGAATCTACAGTGCCTGGCACAGAGTCTGATCCATAGCATATGCTTACATTTGTGGAAGAAATAAAATAAAGGATCCTTCCTTATTCTTTCTGCTTCAGGAGGAATCAGAGCGCATATGCTGGGCCTAAAATTGCTTTCCTGGGAAATCTGGAAAATCATGAGAGGCTAAAAAAAAGGATAGATCTTTTTTACACTTTATTTTAAATTTAAATGTCACAGTTGTAAGTTAGGCCAGGATAATATTAACTTAGGGTTGGATTAAAAAATAGAAGCTAAACGAAGACGTGTGTTACACCTGCTGAAAATCCCTCAATAGTTGCTCACAGCTCTTAAAATAAAGTCCCAACCCCCTAGTGTTTTCTGGCTTCCCAATGCTTTTGCTTTTTTTTTTTTTTTCTGTTTTTCTATGGGCATAATTGTAGATTCACAGGTAGTTGTAATAAGTGATATAGAGAGGCCCCATGTATGTTTTCCCCAATGGTAACATCATCTAATACTACAATATCACCACCAGGACATGGAGATTTATGCAATCTACCAGTTGTACTACATTTTCCCAGTTTTAATTGGATGCATTGATGCATACATGTTTATGCTTGCATGGGGGTACAAGTATGTTTATGCTGCTATAACAAAATATTTCAGATTAAATAATTTATAAAGAACAGAAATTTACCTCTTACAGTTACAGAGACTGGGAAATCCAAGAACAAGGTGCTGGCTTGGTGAGAACTGCTCTCTGCTCCCAAGATGGTGCCTTGTTGCTATGTCTTTGGTTGGCAGAAGACCAAGAATATTGAACTTGCTCTCTCAGGCTCATCTATGAAGGGCAGCTAATCCCATTCTTGAGGTTTCTGAATCACCTCCAAAAAGACCTATCTCTTTGTACTATCACCTTGGGGGTTAAGTTCCAATGACAACTCATATTCAGACCAAAGCACTGCACGCGTGTGTGTGTCTAGTGCTATACCTTTTTATCATGTGTGTAGGTCCACGTACCCATCTCTACACTCAGAACATAGAACATTTCCATCAATACAAGGATCCCTTACTTTTCTGTAACCACATTCTCTTCCTTCCCATTGTGACCCTTCTCCCTATCACTATCAGATTGGTATTTATCACTTCTGGTAAATACCCTCTGTTCTCCATTTGTAAAACTTTGCTATCTCAAAATGTTACAGAAATAGAGTCATATGGTATGGGAATAATTTGGGGGAATTGGGTTCCTTCTCCCAGCATAATATCTTGAAGATTTATCCAAGTTATTGTGTATTGTTGTGTATTTGTTCCTTTTATTGCTGAGCAACACATATGGGTGGACCACAGGTGGCTTCACTATTCACCAGTTGATAGACATCTGGAATATTTATAGTTTGGGGCTTTTGCAAACAAAGTTAAACATCTGTGAACAATGAACATTTGTGTACAAATTTTTATGCAAGAACATATCACCAGGGTCTGGAGTTGTAGCTCAGTGGTAGAGCGCTTGCCTAGCATGTGTGAGACACTGGGTTTGATCCTTAGCATACAAAAATAAATAAATAAATAAAATAAAGGCATCACATCCATCTACAACTAAAAAAATTTTTTTTAAAAAGAACATATCAAGCTGGGGTTGTGTCTCAGTGTTAGAGCGCTCATTTAGCACATGCAAGGCCCTGGATTCAATCCTCAGCACCACATAAGAATAAATAAATAAAAGTACTGTATCCAACTACAACTAAAAAATAAATATTAAAAAAAGAAAAAGGATATATCACTTTTAAACCTTTTTTCAGTCAACTTTCCACCTTTCAAAAATACCTGAAATAGGGGGCTGGGGTTGTGGCTTAGTGGCAGAGCACTTGCCTAGCACATGTGAGGCACTGAGCCGGATCCTTAACACCACATAACAAATAAAATGAAGGTGTGCTGACCATCTTCAACTACAAAAAAAAAATGTTTAAAACAATACCCGAGGGGCTGGGGATGTGGCTCAAGCGGTAGCGCGCTCACCTGGCATGCGTGCGGCCCGGGTTTGATCCTCAGCACCACACACAAACAACGATGTTGTGTCTGCAGATAACTAAAAAATAAATAAAATAAATAAATAAATAAAACAATACCTGAAATAACTTATAAAAAGGAAAGATTTATTTTTGCTCATGACTTCAAGGCTTAAGTTCATGCTTGCTAGGTCCTGTTGGTTTGAACTTGTGGCTACATAGTATATCATGGCAGGAGCCCATGGTGGAGGGGGTCTATCACCTCATGCTGGCCAGGAAGTAAAAGAGAGACAGGAAGAGGGCTGGAGTCCAAATATTCTACCTAATGGCAAAACTTCATGACCTAACTTTCTCCCATTAGGCCCCACCTCCTAAAGACTCTACCATCCCCCAGTAGTGCTATAGGGTAGTAACCAAGTTTTCCACACCTGGGCCTCTGGGGGACATTCAAGATCCAAACTATAGCAAACCTCTTCTTAGGGTTGAGGTGCTACCTCTCCAACAGGTCCTGCCTACTAAAGATATAAGCCTGAGAAATTCCCTCTGCCAATCTCCCTTGCCCTTGGCGAGCTTCATCTCTACCAATCAGACACAGCCATGCAAGACTCTGTTCAGAAGCGGGCTATGCCAGGGAGTGCACACTCCAGGGAGTCCACCTGAAGCTGGGTGAAAGCAGAACTCCTAGGGAGCAGCAGCAGTGGTCACCAAAGCTGGTGAGCTTTTGTGTCTTGGCCAGCAGGACAGTGACAATGGAGTCTCTGCTGAGAGTCCTGGGGATGGTTCGGGGGGCTTTGTTTCTGGTTGCAGCCTCCATATTCCATTCTCTGGCCCTCTGGGAGATGTAAACTACCTAATATTCTTTTACAGATTTATTTTCTGGGTGAATAAGCTCAAGAGGATTCTGTTGTTCACAGCTAAAAACCAACCCCCCTCTCTAGGCTCATCTCCAGTCAGTCCTTCTATCAGGGCTCTGGCTACTAAACTGCATTCAGTTCCCAAATACACCTTGCTGGCATCAGGTTCCTCCCTGTTATGACACCTGTCACACTGTGTTATTGTTGCCTCTTTATTCATGTCCCTCATGGAACTGTAAACCTGGTTTCCTCAGCATCTGTCACCCTTCCATTGGCCTTGGTATATATGTTCAATCAAGATTCCAATGAATTATTCACTTATCTATCTTTATCTTTGGTGAGATGAACAAGGCTGTGGCTAGTCCCATCATGGTCACATGACCAACCAGAACAGTTAATTTCTTGGGTTGGAGATATAGCTCATGATAAGAGCACATGCTTAGCCCTGGGTTCAGTTTCCAGCAAAACACACACACACACACACACACACACACACACACACACACACTCATACACGAAAACAAAGTTTCTTCAATTATAAAATGGAATAACACTACTAAGAGAGGCACAGTTTAAAATTTAGCACCATCAATGACGACGACAACAACAATAAGAACTGGATTTAAAAGTGGATAAAGGATTTGAATAGGTATTTCTTCAAAGAAGGTATACAAATGGCCAATAAGCACATCAAGAGAGGTTTGAACATTTTGCCTAGCATATGTAAGGCTCTGGGTTTGATCTCCATCACTGAAACAAACAAACAAAAACAAAGATGCTCAGAATTAAGGGGAATACAAATCTAAATCAAACCTGCAACGATACACCATCCCATATCCTGAGGACGGCTACAATCACCAAAACAGAAAACTACACATGTTGACATGTGGAGAAATTGGAATTTTCATGCTTTGTTGGTAACAATATAAAATGGGGCAGTCACTAGAGAAGACAGTAATGTCAGTTTCTAAAAAAAATTTAAAATAGAATTACATTTCTGAGCACATGACCTGAAAACATTGAGAGGTGAAATTCAAAGAGATATTTGTACATTTATGTTCATAGCAGCATTATTCGTAATTGCCAAAAGGTAGAAACAAAACAGAAGGGGCCATTGACCAATGTAAGTGGATAAATAAAATTGATACACACATAAGACGGGATATTATCCAGCATTCTGACACCTGCTACCACGAGGATGAAACTTGAGGCCATTGTGCTAAGCAAAATAAGCCACAAAAAGATAGATACCATACAATTTCACATGTATGAGGTCCCTAGAGCAAGTCAAATTCAGAGAGACAGAAAGTAAATGGTGGCTGCCATGAGGTGCTGAGAAATGAAGGACAAATTTAGTGTTTACAGGTATTAAATAAAAATGACAGGAGGCCACTGTTTTGGACTAAGCTCATGTGCTAGGTCCCAACAGACCAGACCAAAAATCAACATGGAGTCACTCATGCTAAAACTCGCTGACCCCAAACTAAAACTAAGTGGTGTTTGACCTTCTGAGAAATTAGGAGAGAATGCAATGAGCATGAAGCTTCCTCTGCTTTAATCCTTACCACAAAAAGGAACCCAAAGGCTGGGGTCGTAGCTCAGCAGTAGAGCACTTACCTTGAGTGCATGAGGCACTGGGTTCAATCATCAGCACCACATAAAAATAGATAAATAAGATAAGGATATTGTGTGTATCTACAACTAAAAAATATATATATTAAAAAGAAGTAATGCGAGGCAACCTGGCATTAACAATCATTTGTTTTTCCATTGTTCTCTCTCCTTGTTTCCATCTTCCAAAGAAAGTAACTTTGAAATGACCCAGTCTGATTTTTTTGTTCTGCATTTTAAAAAATTTTTTAATTTTTATTTCTTCAGCCTTTTTGTCTATAAAAACCAATGCTGCTGCTAGTTGAAATACTCATTCTGTTTTACTAAATGGGGTGTTGCCTGATTCTAGGATGATAAGAAAAATCAGGTAAAGGGTATGTGGGTGTAGCTCAGTGATAGAACATGGTGAGGCCCTGGATTTGACCCCGAGCACCAAGAGAAGTGGGCAGCGAGGGAGAAATCTTTACATTTGTTATTATTTGTCTTTGGCAATGAACACACAATTTTAAAATTGCAAGATGAAGAGAGTTCTCTGGATGGATGGTGGTGATGATTCCCAACCAGTGAAGATACTTAATACCACTGAACTAAGCACAGAAAATGGTCAAGGTGGTAAATTTTAAGTATTTTTTTGAGTGGCAAACCACAACGAGTTTCCACTTCAAATTCACTAGAGTGGCTAAAACTAAAAAAGCCTGACAATATCAAGTGTTGGCAAAGATGTGAAGTAACTGGAATTCTGATATACTGATGCTTTGGATAAATTTTCAAAACTTTAAATGTGCACTTTCCCTGTGATTTGGTAATTCTATGGTAAGATATTTACCTGAGAGAAATTAAAGGTTACAAAAATGTCAAGCATCTTTATCTGTGACACTCAAAAGCTGAAAACAGGTCAAATGCTCATCAACAGATAAACAGATTTAAAAAATTGTGGAAGATTCCTACAATGAAATACTACTCACTTTTCTTTTTCCTTCATTTTTATACCCAAGATTTCCTTCATTTTTTATCTTTACAACTGAGCTACACCCAAGTCCTTTTTTTATATACTTTTTTTAGTTGTTGATAGGCCTTTATTTATTTATTTTTATGGGGTGCTGAGAATCGAACCCAGTGCCTCACACATGCCAGGCAAGTGCGCTACCACTGAGCCACAGTCCCAGCCCTGCACCCAGGTCCTTTTTATTTTTTATTTTTGAGACAGGGTTTCACTAAGTGGCTGAGGCTTAGTGAACTTGCCATTCTCCCATCTCAGCCTCCTGAGTAGCTAGTATTATAAGCATGTGTCACCATGGCTGGCATGAATAACACTATTAATTAATAAGAGGAATGAACTACTGACAGACACAACAATGGATGAATCTCAAAAATATCACATGAGGCTGCTGGGTACCGTGGCACACATCTATAATCCTGTGACTCAGGAGGCTGAGGCAGGAGGATCACAAGTTCAAGGCCAGTCCTAGCAATTTAGAAAGGCCCTAAGCAATTTAGTGAGTTCCTGTTTCAAAATAAAATTAAAAAGGGCAGGGGTGCTAGGGATGTAGCTCAGTGGTAAAGCACCCTGGGCTCAAACACCAGTACAAAAAAAAAAGAAAATTATACTGAGAAAACAAACAAAAGGTTACAAAAGACCACATGCAACATGATTTCATCTATACCAAGAAATTCTAGAATAGAGGGGCTGGGGTTGTGGTTCAGTGGTAGCGCACTTACCTGCAATGTGTGAGGCACTGGATTTGATTCTCAGCACCGCATATAAATAAATAAAATAAAGATCTATCAACCACTAAAAAAGTGGTTTTTTTAAAAAAGAAATTCTAGAAAAGAGTAATTTGTCATGATAGAAATTACATCAGTGATGATCTGAGATAGGACTTATGAGGAACTAACAGCAATAAGACATTTAGGGACATTCTGGAAAGGTGAAAATAGTTTATCTTGACCTGTGATCAATAAGTATATTTATTTATCAAAAATCCTTGAACTAAGCTGAGCATGGTGGTGCATACCTGTAATCCCAGCAGCTCAGGAGGCTGAGACAGGAAGATCTCGAGTTCAAATCTAGCCTCAGAAATGGAAAGGCGCTAAGCAACTCAGTAAGACCCTGTCTCTAAACAAAATGCAAAATCCTTGAACTGTACACTTAAAATATATCTACTTTATACTTCAAAATAGTTGAAAAGCAGCTAGTGGGATACCAATGAGAAAAATCTACTCAGTATTTAAATACTACAATCCCACTATTCAGCTTGAAAATAATTAAAATTTTGGGTGCTTTTTCTATGTTTATATGTAGCCATAAACCAGAGAGAAAGAAAAGGAACAGAAACTGATATTTGTGAGAGCCAGAGGGTTCATCTGGATGGAGCGGTGGAGGACATAAGATTTGAACTTATGGTCACCACTCTGTTATGGGAGAACCTGGAGCTGCTGGGGAGTTCTGCTTGCCCCTCTCACTTACATGGTCCATTTAATCCTCAAGTTAGTCGATTTTGTTGTGCTCATGTTTACAGTTGAGCTGAGAGGCTCAGATTTATTAAAATCACTTGTCACATGGCCAGTAAGTGGTAGAACTTGGACTTGAACCTAAATCTGTTTCCAAAGTCTATATTCTTTTGGCTACAGAGCTGGAAAGTGGAATGCTATATTTACAACCCCTGGGTCGTGGCCACCAGAACCTGTCTCTTCTGTTTTCTAATGATTGGAGTCCCTAGAATAGTCCCTGAATTTTGTGCATCTTCAACTTACATGAAAATAAGAGTAGTGAGCAGTCCATTGTTACTGGAATTGGTGAGGACCTACTGGGATTTCCTTCCTGGATTTTTCTTTTCTCTTTCAGCCACATACTTATTTTTATTTACAGTGGTGTTTGTTACAGATTAATTCCATAATATGCAAAGTTAGCATGAATCAAAGCATAAATACCCAAACACAAGGTACAACCCGAAAGAGATGGAGGATGTTCAGATGTGAAAAAAAAAAAATGGAAGGGTCTATTCATGGCCACAGTAGCTTGAGATGTGGTGGATCTGCTCATTCTCATGTAGACTTCCAAAGAAATCAAAAGTCAGCTTTGAGCCGGACACAGTGGCACACGCCTGTCATCCCAGCTGCTGGGGAGGCTGAGACAGGGGGATCGCAAGTTCAAAGCCAGCATCAGCAATGGTGAGGCATTAAGCAATTCAGTGAGACTCTGTTTCTAAATAAAATACAAAATAGGGCTGGGGATGTGGCTCAGTGGTTGAGTGCCCCTGAGTTCAATTCCCGGTACAAAAAAAAAAAAAAAAAAAAAAAAAAGTCCTCTTTGGTTATTAAGACTACCATGGCCACTTGGCTACAAAACATCTCAGTATCCATGTGTACGCATGTGGGCTAAAGACTTCACGGACTGTCTCTTTCTACAAAGCTTGCTCTGTGCTGGGCAGTTGTAAAAGATTCACTTTCTAGAATCAAATCTACTTTAGGGTCAGGGCTAACCATTTAAAATAACTGTCAGGTTGTAATTTTTTACCCCTACTGACTGCTGCTAATAGATCTGTGACTGCTCACTTCATTCTAGTAACTGAATTCTTGTGGCTTGGGTTCACACTTTTGCTCAATAAAATCCGTTTAAGAGTCTGGACCCCAATAAGCTAAATCCCAGTTCACCCTTATCTCACCAGATGCAATTTAGTTATATGTGTTACGATTCTTTCAACCATGTTTGAGGCCATTTTCTGTTACTATAATGAAATACCTGAGAGAAGATACTCTGCAAAGAAAGGATGTTTACTTAGCTCACAGTTTGGGAGGCTGAAACTCCAAACAATGTGGCACAAGCTCAGTTTGGCTCTGGTGAGGACTTTGTGGCAGATGGATCATGGTGGGAGCCCATAAAATAAGGAGTCATCACATCATCACAAGACAGGGAACCAACAGGACAAACCCTCATGAACTCTATTACTCCCTTTTGAGAGAAGTGACCCCAGTGACCAAATTAACCCCCACTAGGCCTTATCTCTTAGAGGTCAAATCATCTCTTAACATGGCCTCACTGGAAACCAAGCCTCCAACAGATGAACTCCTGGGCAGAGGGGACATATCTAAACCATGGTAATCCATAAGAAGAATGTACTGATATATGGAACTGAGGCATTCACAGGGAACTGGATCCAAATGGGGCTTGTTCCTATGGATCCCTCCTCTTACCAAGGCCCCAGTTACCTTTTCCCTCAGTTCTCCCTTCTGTGGGGCCTCATTTACCTGAGAAGGATCGAAACGCACAAAACTGCTCTCTGATTTTTGTGGCAGCAAAATGACTGCCATGAGTCCAGGTTGCAGATTCGTATACCACCACCTCCCGAGGAAGAATCTCTTCCGGGAATTTATAGAAGACATCTGTTGGGGTTTGGATCTGTGGTGGCCCCCCAAAAGTTCAAGAGGTGAGATGGTTGTGTCATGAGGGCTGTAACCTCACCAGTGGATTAATCCATTTGATGGATAAATCATTGGAATGGACCACTGGGTGGTAACTAGGCAGGTGGGGCATGGCTGGAAGTCACCCTTGAGGACTGTATCTGGCCCTGGCACCCCCACTCCACCCCACCCCTTAGCTTCCTGGTTACCCCAAGCTCAGCAGTTTTCCTCGGTCAAGTCCTCTGTCAGGATATTTCTGCCTCGGAGTCAGCTGACCATGAGCTGGATCCTCTGAAACTGTAAGCCAGAATAAATAGTTCCTCCTCCAACTTGCTCTTGTCAGGTATTTGGTCTCAGTGACAAAAAGCTGATAACACAATATTTTTACTTAAGATCCTGAGAATGCATCCTGGACACCTTTGGCTTTGATCTGTTCACAAGTCAAATGCTGTAGGGGGTGAACACATCCCTGGGACGAGTCAGAGCCCGCCCTGGATGGATAAGCCGTATCAAACCTCATGACTGAGAATGGAGTGGAATAAATCCCCCAAACCACATCCGGGGCACTGGGGGTAGGAGACCATGAGGTCGACTCAGGAAGGCACCCCGTGTTATTTCTTCCAGAACAGCATCCCCCAGACTTTAAACTGCCCAGCTGCTATGGCTTCGATACAGTTTGAATATGTCCCCTAGAGGCTCATGTGGCAATGGTAAGAGGTGGGGGGACCTTTCAGCACTGGGCATATAGGAAGTCAAAACATGGGTCCTTCCCTATACTCTGGCTGTCTCCTGCTATGTGATTTCTCCCCTGCCCACTGGTTCCCACCATGATGGGATATAGTGAAAGGAGCCCTTACCAGAGTCAGTGTCATACTCTATGGACTTTCAGCCTCTAAAACCATGAGCAAAATAAACCTCTTTTCTTTATAAGTACTCAGCCTCTGGTGTTTCATTTTAGTAATGGAAAACAGACCAACACTAGCTTCACCCCAAGGTGTTCAAGTGTGTGCTTTGTCAGTCCTTCATTGTTGAAATTCCCTTCTTCCTTTGCCACTGCTGATGCATCTTGAAATTCTCTAATTGTCCTTGACCTTGCCTGTCATCTGAGGATACCAAAGTGGATCATTTTACACTTGCCAATTCTCAGGGGATTCTAATTTGATGGATTTGAGACTGGGGTAGGGTGTAGGCATCTGTAGGCTCACAGAGCTTCATGAGTGACTTGGATGCAGCAGCCCTGAGAGAGAACCACTGCTCTAGGCTTTGGGAGCAGCACCCTTCTCTGGTCCCTTCATTCATTCTGCAGGTGGGTGCCAGACACTCTGGTAGGTGCTGACCATACAGAGATGAACAAGGCAGACAAGGTCATTGTCCCTGTGGGGCTTGTGTTTCAGTGGGGGATGTGGAGAGAGACAAATAAGCAAATATATATTTAAAAGGGTTCAGGCAGTGCTATGAGAGCCAAAGGAAATGCATCAGGATGAAGTGGTAGTCAGGAGGCATAGAGAGCTGCCATAGATAGGGTGGCCAAGAATGGCTGCCCTGGGAGGTGGTGGCCTGGGAGGAGCAGATCTAAATCAGGTGTCTTGGGACTGGAGTTGTGGCTCAGTAGTAGCACATTTTGGGTTCGATTCTCAGCACCGCATATAAGGAAATGAATAAAATAAAGATCCACCAACATCTAAAAAATATTAAATAAAAATAAAACAGGTGTCTTAGTCTGTTTTCTGTTGCTATAACCAAATACTAAACTTTGGTAATTTATAAAGAACAGAAGTTTGTTTAGCTCAGGGTTCCAGCGGCCAGGGTGCAAGAGCATGGTGCTAGCGTCTGGCCAGGGCCTCGTGCTGCATCACAATATGGAGAGGCAGCAAAAGCTAATGGGGTTTCTCTCCCTCATCTTATAAAGCAATTAAGGCTTTCACCTTCATGACCTCTTATAATCCCAATTACCTTCTAAAGGCCTCGCCTCCGGATAACATCGACATATGAGTTGGGGGTTATGTTTTTCACATATGAAATCTGAGGAACAAACATATGCAAGCCATAGCAAAAAGAAAAATATTCTCTGCACCCAAGGAGAGACGAAGGTTATGGATCAGATCTGGAAGGGCAAGGGATGAGATAATATGGGAAGGCCAGAATTTGCTGGGCCTAAGAAGGACTTCAAATTTATGCTCACTGCAATGGAATGCCTCGCGGTCTCCTCATCTTCCTGAATACCTTTTTTTTTTTTTGTGTGTGTGTGTGTGTGTGTGTGAGAGAGAGCTGGTGCTTTTCACATGCCCTATATCTGAGGCTGTCCACCCATCTCTTCTCATTTTACCTGGAGGGATCTTGGTTACTCTCAGTTGGCAACCCAGACTTCTCTCCTGGGCTTTGGACTCAAGTATCAGACATCTGCTAGACCCTCCAGCTGCTATGTCATGAACTCCTCAAACTTGGGCAAAGCTCTCCCACATTGTTGATCTGCTCCACTCCTTACATCTCCAGCTCAGTTGCCAATACTACCTGTCGCCCAGAGAACCACCTGGAGACCAGTGAGTCACTGTGAATTCCTCCTTCTATCCTACCAGCTTCAGCCAATCAATTCTTTCAGTCCTAAGCATTCCTCAAATCTGCCTCTTTTCCTTATTTGTCCTCATGTCTTAATCCATTCTCTGTTGCAAATAACATAATAGTAGAGTTTGGATAAGTTATGAAGAAAAAATGTTTATATGAATCCTGGTTCTGGGCCAAGGTCAAGGGGTCACATCTAACAATGGTTTTCTTGATTGGAGAGTCCCAAGATGATACAGGGCATCACATGGGGAGAGACAAGAGCATGTGTGTATTGTCATGTTCTCTCTGCCTTTAATTGTGTATGTGTGCAGCGCTAGGGACGAAACCCAGGGTCTTGTGCATGCTAAGCACCCACTCAACCCACCCCTGAGCCACATCCCAGCAACTCTTTCCTCTTATTGCCACCAGTATTTCCTCACGGTGGGGGTTAGGGAACTCCCTGATGACTTTATCTAATCCTAAACACTTGCCAAATGCCGAAGTCTGGCTGGGCACAAAATAACCAAGCTGCCACGAGGCACTTGTAGGTTCAAAACAGGAATTCCTTGATTGAACTCCCATGAACACTACCCATGCGGCCCTTCCAGGAAACATCACCAACCGGAAATCCCTCCTCCAGCACGGCACTTCCCCAACCAACGTGAACTCTCCAGGAATCCCCGCAAGAATTCCAAAGTAGTGGGCCAAGGCGGATCCGAAGGGGTCTAATATACAATTGAATGCACATCTTAACATAACCATCATCACCTCAATGGCTCGCTGTTGTCACCTCTCAACCACTCCTTTCTGGCAAAAATGCCATGGCATTCCAACTCGGCTGTGGCTCTCAGCAGCCAAAGGCCCCACCCCCAAACACCAAAGTGGATTAAGTCCCCCCCTTAATACCTTACTACGGTGGAAAAATTTCAATCTAAGTTTTCTGAGGGGACAAATAATGTTCAGACTATACCACCTGCCTCAGTTCATATTCACAGTGACTCTTGGAAGTCAATAGAATTAATCACTCTCCTTTATATTGAATTGAGGGTCTGAGAAGTCACTTTCCCAAAGTCACATAGACTGACGGTCACTAAGAAAACCAAGATGGAAATCTAGGTGACCATATAAACCAGAGGATGGCAGCTCTCCCCCTGGGGAGCTACAGCAGACCCCTGATCATGCTCCCTGCCTGAGTCCCATTTCCTTCAAGTTTGCTCTTCACACTGCCACCAGGGTGAACTTGCTAAGATGCAAGGCTGCCTGGGATGCACCTGAAAAAGTCAGAACTCCTGCTCATGAGGTGGTGGCATCCATTTTCCCCCCTCCCTTCTTCCCCCAGCCACATTTTCCTCAGCCTTAGAAAGACACCTAAGCTGAAATAACAAGAGATGCCTTCAGAATGGGATTCAGGGTACCACAGAGATGAGGTCTGGCATACCCAAAACATGGAAGGAATACAAAGAGGGCCACTATCCAGGTTTTGTAAAAAGTCTGCACCTTATAGATGTCGCTCCCAGTGGCCCAGGACCCTTCATGCTGGATCCTCTCACAAGCAACGCAGACAGGAAGGAGGAAGTTTGGCTGCTGGGGAAGGAATGTGGAAGGGGGCTGCCTGGGGAGAGGTAAAGAAGAGAAGGTCAAGGCAAAAGGCTGAACTGTAAAGGAGGGGGCAGGGGTCCAAGTATGTGCATCAGGAGCTGGGCAAGGAGCGGGCACAAACAGAACCATCTCTGAATACTCCAAGAAGCCTGTATGCCATCAGGCCAGATGTTCAGCTTGCACCAGAAGAATAGACAAGGTCTCGTCATTCCCTTGTGGCCAACGTGTTATTTAATGGCTTACGCTAAGGCTTCCTGGAAATGTTCCTCTCCTGTCACTGTGAGGAGGACATAGAGCTGCAAACGACCCTCCACAATCTGTTCTGTTCACACACACCTCTTCAGACTCACCGTTCCCAGTGCCAATTCTTCTACTCCTACAGGGACTGCCTGCTCCTGGTTCCCCGCCATGCCATGCAATGATTTCACCCCATAAAATCTCTCTCCTCCTTCCTTCCTCCTGGCTATTGTCTTTTAATTCCTATAAATGACATTAGCATGGTCCAGTGTTAATATAAAGGGGAGAAAATGGAAACTTTTCTGGCTCAGATGGCTTAGATAAAGTGCATGGAACATAGTAGTTACTCAATAAATGTTCGCTCCCCTTCTCTGCCCGTGACACTCAATGCTAGACTCCTTGGATAACTGTGTGTTGGATGCTATCAATAGAATCTGATAGCAGGCTCTTTCCCCTCTTCCTTGACCTCCCTTTGTCAGGTAATCAGAGTGTAATTTCTCTTTTATTATGTATTGGAAGTAATGTGTTTTCCATGCTGAGGAGTAGGCGGGAGCTATCAATTTACCAAGCATTCACTCTGCCTGGCCTTCAGTAGGTGTTTTCTAAGTAGTATCTTGGTCAATGCTCATAATGCCTCTTTGAGGTCAGTAGTATTAACTGCTATGCTTCGTAGGAGGAGATCAAGCCTGAGAAGCTAAATAAGTTTCCTGAAATCACACAGCCAGCCACTGATACAGCCAGAACAGAACCCAGTCCTCCAGATTCCAAATCCCATTTTTTTCCTCATGAAAAGTACTATATAATAACCATAGTAATCAAAACAGTGAACACTTAGTGATTACTTATCAGCTAGAAACGTGTAGCTCAGTACATGTATTAATTTAATTAACTCTGACAAACATCAGGTGATGGTGTTACTATCATTATCCCCTTTTATAGACAACTGAGGTATGAAGAGGTGAAGAAGAACTTGACCAGGTCCCTGAGCTGAATCTATATGTACACAGACTGCACACAGACAGTCTTCACTGTATCTCCTTCTGTGAACATAAGGTTGGTGATCCAATGAGAGAGGAAAAATAAAAAGGTTTACGAACAGGGATGTGCTACGGGGAAGTTAGCTGTTAGGTTGAGAGTCAAGTTGGGGGTGGAGGGTGGCGGGACATATGTTCTAAATGGTCTCAGAGTTTGAAAACCAGTGATCAAGGGCATGGTTCTCCTGGAAGCAGGCTAGATCCTGAAGGCCACAAGGAGGGCAAAGGGACTGAGAGACTGAAGTTTGTCACCCATCCCTGGAGAGCCACAGAATCATGAGTCTTACAGAGATGATTAGTAGCCCGAGAGACCACAGACGGCCTCTTCCAACCACCAAACGGAGCTGGCAGAATTGCACCATCCCTCGGGAGTATGTCACCATGATGTCACCTTGTTTATTCCCTGCATGGGAATCGGGCCCCACAGGGGTTTGATGAACCCCTTGGCCCCAGACAGCAAAATGACAATGCTTTGTAACTTATTCTCCCCCCATCAGGAGCTCCTCATCTGAAACTCACTCAGAAGTAAATCACGGGGCTGCTTAATCTTTGCTCTGATTCTGCGATTTAGAAGCAATTCTGTGTCACTTCCCCTCAATCACTAACCATGTCCCTGCTTCAGGGCAGGGTGACAATCACTCATGTAGACAACATGTATGCACCGAGAGTCACTCCTAGCCCTGATCGCAGAGTAGCTGCTCAGGAATAAAGATGATATGGTCCCAGTTATTAGGAACTGATGCTAGCAGGGGAGGGAGACATTTAAAAATTAATTAAAATTATTTAGGGGCTTTTATAAAAGAGAGATGTAGAGAGCTATAAAAAGCAGAACTTAGGGGTCCCAAGTCAATCCTGGGAGGGCAGAGGATGCTTCCCTACAGAAGAGACATCAAAGCTGAGGCCTGGAGGTTAAGGAGGAGTCAAGTAAAAAAAAAGTAAAAAAAAAAAAAAAAAAGGAGGAGTCAAGTAAAAGAAGCAAGAAACAGGCTACAGACAAAGCCCAAGGAATGAGACCGCACCAGGGGCCTGGAGCTTGGAGAGCAAGCAGGAGAGTCCCTAGGCGAGGCTTCAGGGCAGCGCAGTAGGGGCAGCTTCCACAGGGTCCTGGAGCTGAGAGAAGTTCTTACAGGATTCATTTTTTGTTTTGTTTTGTTTTTCTTTTTTCAAGAGCAAAGGAAACATTTAAGGATTTTAGAAGGGAGCGACATGATCATCTCTGTGTGTATGTGCATGTGTGTTTATTTAGGTGCTGGAGATGGGCCCCAGGCCTCATGCGTGCTAAGCACATGCTATGTCACTAGCTACACCTCAGCCCTGTGTATTTTTCTGGTGCTAGGGATGGAACCCAGGCCCTGGCATGTGCTAGGCAAGTGGTCTATCACTGACCTACATCCCCATTGCTCCTGTGTGTGTATAAATTATTTTTGGCACTGGGGATTGAGCTCACGGACACTATACTACTAAGCTATTAAGGATGGCTATGCCTTACCCCCCATTTTTTTTTCACACTTTATCTGTCATTTCATACACTTGGAGCATTGGAAACCCTCCCAGGGTTTACGCATTTGACACTCTCTTTTTACCAAAGTCAAGAGTCAAATAACAGATCTAGTTTTAAGACTTTTACCTGGAACACTAAGGAATACAGCCCCACACATCCCTCCACCCTTAGTCCTTGTACAAAATATGTTCTTAGTCAGTGTTTTTTGAGTATCATAACCTCAGACTCTGTTAGCTTTCCATTACTATGACAAACCCCTGAGATAAACCCCTTATAAAAAGAAAAGGTTTACTTTGGCTCACTGTTTCAGAGGCTTCAGCCCGTGGGCCAATTGGCTCCATTGCTTTTGGACCTGTGGTGAGACAGCACATCATGGTGGGAGCACATGGTGGAAGAACGTGCTCATCTCATGACAGCCAGGAGGAAAAGGAGATTTAGAGAGAGAAGAGGGGCCAAGGGCCCAATCAATATCTCCTTCAAAGACACACCCCCAATAACCTAACTTTCTCCCTCTTGGCCCCACCTTGTAAAGTCTCTCTAGAGACTGGGGGACCAAGCCCTCAACACACCTTCCTCTGGGGGACATTCAAGCTCCAAATGATAGCAGATTCTCATCACTGACTTAAATTTATCATAATCCTCCTTTGTTTCTTTCCCCCTAAATCTCACACAGTGTCCCTCTGTTTTAGTGATGCAAGATAAGTAACTGAGTGCAGTAGCACCT
The DNA here is from genome assembly GCF_052094955.1 of Ictidomys tridecemlineatus. Taxonomy (NCBI): domain Eukaryota; kingdom Metazoa; phylum Chordata; class Mammalia; order Rodentia; family Sciuridae; genus Ictidomys; species Ictidomys tridecemlineatus. Next base: position 39,636,241 of record NC_135492.1, on the reverse strand, counting down.
GTGTGAAATCCCAGCTGCTTGGGAGGTTGGGGCAGGAGGATCACAAGTTTGGGGCCAGCCTGAGCAACTTAGGGAGACCCTGTCTCAAAATAAAATAAAGATGGCTGGGTTGTAGTTCATTGGTAGAACACTTGCCCATCACATGCTAGACCCTGGGTTCAAACCCCTAGCAACCCTGGCACACACATAAAGGCAAGTAAAGTGAACACCTAACTTTCTTACTTTTCCCTCTGTGCATGGCAAACATCACAACAAGTTAGAGAGCTTGCTCTTCTTGCTCCTACCTTTCTGAATGACCCTTCCTCATACCACACTTCAAACTTTTGATTGATAAGTGTTGGGCCCCCTCAGTATAGACATGAATTTCTCCTTGACCATTGGACATCCTAAAGCTCTTGAAAGATGAAACATAGAAAATCAGATAAATTAATTTCCATGTAGTGTTCTCCTTTTAATATCCTGTCATTTTTATTTCCTGCTCTAATTTTGGCTTAAAACTTGAAAAACAAACACATCTAGAAATAATGCAGTTCTGTGATCCTGGGTTATCTACAAACAGCCTCCAAGTGAGAACAATAGCTACAATTTCCTATAATATTTCTTTATATTTGAATAACACTCCATTCATCTTTCTTGATTTCATGTCGAACCAAGGAAGTATTATTATTTATTTATTCTACAGATGAGGAAGCTGAAGCAGATTGCTTAATTAACTTGGCTAATGCCACAGATTGGACAAGGGGCAGAACTTAGTCCCAAAGGGTGATCTTTTTGTTTCTAATCTTTTTATTGTCTAGCAGATCAGTGCTATTTCTACCATCAGGCTGTTTTTATAAAACATTGCTTTTCAAGGCCCAGAAGCAATAAACATAAACTTGGTTGTCATTTTAGTTTCGATATTATGATGTTTGAATAAGAAGGTAGAACATTTGTGGAATCACTAACTTTCATTTACTGTAGGCTTCCTTGTTTTGTTACATTTTATAGGTACAATTGTGTGCACGCTTGAGGACAGGGACTGTTCCACATCCTCACTGCTTAGGAGGATCCAGGTGCTGACAAATTTGTGGAGCTTCCAAATACTTAACCCCCTACTGTCACACAACCAGAAGGCTCAGGTTTACTAGCAGTCAAAGTCCCAATGTCATATCATCTTACTCTTTTCACTAAAGACAACTGGGACTGGGGCTGCAGCTCAGTGGTAGAGTACTTTCCCAGGATGCACAAGGCCCTGGGTTCTAATCCCCTGTACTGCAAAACAACAAAACCAAACAGAATTTCAATAAAGATGATTGGGTAAATGTATGACCAAATTTGAGTTGGGCTTAAGCTTTTTCACATAGAATGCACCTCAAATCACGTTCACTTTTTCTCCCTAAAGTCCAGCATTGAAAACTCAGTGATCCTGAGTGTTAGCAAAGAAAATACAGCCATTGTCAGATCACGATTTGTACAAAGTGCTTCGTGACTCAGTCCACCATCAGCTAACCTCACGCAAAGCTTGGCGGGCCCCACCCCTCCTGTGGTTTTGCTGCACTGTTTTTGTAGCTTTCACTTAAAATAATATTTGCTGGAGCAGCCGATGGAACCAGGCCTTTGTTCTCTTTCCATTGTTCCTCCTGCAGAACTGACAATTCAATGCAAGCCTTGTCCGGCTCTGAGGGCCACTGGGCTCTCAGCTTTTACCACCCCTGCCGTTACCCACAAATATGAACCACGAGCACCCATGCATCTTTAGTATAATGGTCCCCATAATAGCCACTACATATTGGGCCCTTACTATGGAATGTGTACTCTATTGAGACTTTCATATAAATATGTAATTTTAACGGTCAAAACAACTTTATGGAGTTGATATGGCAATTTTCTTTTTATATGTAATGAAATCAAGACTCAAAGTAGTTAAGAAACTTATCCAAAGCCACAGAAGTACAAGAGGTAAAAACAGGATTCAAAACCAGAACACTTACGGTGTTAAATCCTCAGGATAGCCCATGTTAAACCTAAATATGTATTTTACACACTAACACCCACGGAAAGATACAAGTTGAATTGAGTTGCAGCTATTTGATGTAAAGATCATATTTTGTAGATATTTAAACATATGTTAATGATTTTATGGTTTTCTTTTCACCTTTTAGAGTCAATATTTTTGGAAGGACTGGGGGTTGTAGCTCAGTGGTAGAGCACATGCTTAGCATGTATGAGTCCTGGGATCAATGCCTAAGACCAAATAATTAGATATTCTCGGTGTATCCAAAATTTCGGCCAGTTCTTTAAAAATGAAATGTATGAGCTAGGACTATGTTTCTTAACAAATAAAAGATGCCAACAAATAACAACATCATTTAAAGAAAATAAAATAGGTAGGTGTAGCAACAGATGCCCGAAGTCCCAGCTACTCGGGAGGTTGAAACAGGAAGATTATTTATTAGGTCATATGATAACTACGTTGAGCTGTCAAACTGTTTTCTACAGGGTCATCTTTGTGTTACATTTCTACCTGTAATGGACCAGGCCTCGGATTGCTCTGTACCCTTGTCAACACTTGCTGCTGTCTATTTTTCATAGCCATCATGGTGGATAAGAAGGGCTGTTTCAGTCTGGGGTTGTGGCTCAGGGCTAGAGTGCTCTCGCCTTGCACGTGTGAGACCCTGATCCTCAGTACTATATAAAAACAAATAAATAAAATAAAGGGTATTGTGTTCAACTACAACTAATATATATATATATATTTTTTTTTTTCTTTTTTAAAGAAGGGCTGTCTCACTTAGGTTTTGAATTGCATTGTCCTAATGACTAACAATGTTGAACTTTTTAAAATTTGCTTACTGGACATTTTATTTACTTACGTATTTATTTATTGGTACTGGAGATTGAACTCAGGGGCACTCAACCACTGAGCCACATCCCCAGCCCTATTTTGTATTTTATTTAGAGACAGGGTCTCACTGAGTTGCTTAGTGAGACCTCTTTTGCTGAGGCTGGCTTTGAACTCATGGTTTTCCTGTCTCAGCCTCCCAAGACACTGGGATTACAGGCGTGCATTACTGTACCCAGCTTACTGGACATTTTAATATTTTCTTTGGCTGGAGCTAGAATATTCAAAAGTCCTAAATGTACTCAATGGTAAACTGAACGTGACAATGTGTTTCCTGCATTTTGATGTTAGAAAAGAAGAGAAAAACGTGTATTTTATCCACTTGCATACTCATTCAGATATTTTTTTGAGCACCAGTGTTATTCCATCTCTCAGGAGGTACAAAGATAAATAAGAAACCCGACAGCCAATTAAAAAAGGTGGTACAGAAGAGTCTGTTTCTGACTCAGTTAATTATCCAGATGGTTCTTCTCCCTTCCTGGCAGGGGCAGAAAGGCAATGAGGCAAGGACCCAGATCTCGAGCACAGCATGCACAAGGGCATGACCAGTGATGTCAGAGATGAGGGGGAGTAGAAGTAGTGAATGAAGATAGGGACAGAAGGGAATGTGAACCACGTCACAAAGACCCACGCTAAGAAGCATCCACCAATACAGTGAATTTTGAGATTTTTTTTGTAAGCACAGAGTGATGTGATTGGATATGAATCTTAAGGGATCGCTCTGAGACAACCAGGTACATGGATTATGAAGCTCTTACTTACAAAGCCAGGTGAGGTGGATATTTCTAGAGGGCTATAGTTTAATGACTTCTAGATTAGACTTCGGAAAGAACGAAAGCAAGTAGACTTTTGTTCTGACTATGTGGAAATTCTCTTACTGGTGGTGAAAATCAAAATGGCAGAGGAAGCATGGCTTTGAGGCACAGCTTACCATTCAGTCCTTGAACACAGGCTTTGCATTTCCTACTAAGCAAGGCAGAGTCCTGTAGGTATGTCATAGTGTATCACTCATTGGGGTCACTGTAGTGACACAGGAGATATGACAATCCTGCCCAGGGAAGGAGAAGTCTTGAAAACTAAGGAGAAAGTCTTGGAAAAGCACCATTCGGTTTGACATATAGAAATGCTTGATTCCAGATATTTTAAGTAGTCTTTGTTCAGGATACTCATAGAAATGAAGAGGGGTGTATAGTTAGTTGATCCTGGACTCCAGGAGTCTGAAAGTCAGGGGGAGGTGCCCCTCCTGGCCTACCTTGGGCTACACAAACTCTTTCCTCCATGCCTATTCTCATCTTTGCACAATGACTTGCTTCCTCTATGTGTAAACGGCTAATCAGCCCAAGTGGGATAGAGACAGGGAAAAAGGTTTAGAATTATATGAGCACAGCAGCACCCGGAGGTCACTCTGAAGCTGGAAGGTCCCTGCTGCTAATACCTCTTATGTGACCCTGGTCAAACCCCCTTCCCTTCTTGGGGCAAATGAAGGGAACTGGGCTACATCACTGGTTCTGAACTGGGATTTCCCCAAGAAAGTAACGAGGTCGACCTGCAAGTATTTGCAGGCTTTCCAAAAACCATTTGAAAGGCTCTGTGTCTGCTGACAAAAACTGTCAAGTTTCTTTGCTCTTGGCTAGGATTATGTCAACCCAGGTAGTAACACTGGTTAGGGTAGCTGATCAGAAGCTCTGATTGGCTGTTGGTGATGTAATAGGAATTCCAGGAACGTGATTGGCCAGCAGTTTCTCACCAGCGGAGCTACAAACCAGGAAGCCAAGGCAGCATGCTTAAGGTTGTGGAGTCGGGGAGACAACCAACCTACGTCTTTTAAAGCACTGGGTCCACGTTCCAAGATAATGGAAACTATGCACTTTCCTAAGGTGCTCTGGGTTCTTTTGTATTACTTCTGCTTCTCCCCATGTCCCAGGTGTCCCTCTCTCCCCAGGGAGGGCTGGGCTGAGGTTTGCAGACAAGTGCTGACACGTTCCCCCTCCACTCCCAGTCCCCTCCTCTCTGCCCAAACCTGCTCTCTGCAGCCCCGAAGCTGGCAGCCAGCCCTCCGCCCCCAGCTCAGCAGCCTCTGGCAGGTGTGGACCCCAGCCCTTCTCTGCCCTATTGGTCACAATACCAGAATCTGAAGCTGTGGTCTCTGCAGGGACAGGCACCCCCCACACCGACACTTTACGAATTCTCCGAACAGAGGACAGGAATAAAAATAACAAGGAACACAAACCCGTGGGCACAGTTGAGAGAAGAGTGTTTTCTTTAACAAGGAAGAGTCAGAAGGGATTGGGGACTGGCTCACCTGGTGAGTCACCAAACATTCACTCCTTTTGGCTGGCTACCAAAAGAGAATGCAATAGCCTGTGGCCTCCGGGGAGGCATGTGGGGCATTTTAGAGAGGCCCTGGGTTTGCAGAAGAGAACAGCACAGTGTGGGAGGAGAGCCACTGGGAGCTGGAATCATATACCTGGCTTCTACAAACTTGAGGTGTCTGTGACTCCGGGCTCCCCTCTGAAGCTGTGTTACTTGCTCTGTGAAGGCCTTTTCTAGCTGAGTCTGTCCCTCCTAATGGAACACTAGTGTTTAATGAGGCTGATAATATTAACAATACCCACGAAGCCGCCTACCTAAGGCCAGGGGCTGTGCTGCTGGCTTTGCACACGGTAATGTGAATCTCCAGAATCACTCTGCAAAGGAATTATTTCCACCACTTTCCACAAGAAGTAAGCGCTGGGATTTAGTTCCATGGTATAGCACTTGCCCAGCCTGTGCAAGGACCTGGGTTTAATCCTTGGTTGGGGAGGGGGTGGATATTGAAACCTAGGTCTTTTTTACTCCAAAGCCCCTAAAATATGATCTGTTTGGAAAGAAAGGGGAGCCAATGTCTAACACTTTGTCAAATTTAATTTGTTCTCCCAACATTTTTCTTTGACGTCTACTATCAAGTACTGTTAGTACTTGATAGTAGACGTCAAAGAAAAATGTACAAATTAATAGCTAATCCAGCTATTAGCTAGTGAATAGTAATAGAGACACTTGGAAACTTGAGCCCCCGTAGCTGTACTGCTTGTTTTCTCCATGAGCCGGCATGTTTATGGCTGGAATTTTTTGACTTTACAACAGTATGAACCTTTTTTTTTTTTTTTAAGTGGTACTCAGGTGGGTGCTATCACTGAGCTTCATCCCCAGCACCGCTCCCCCTCTCTTCCTTTTGGGCAAAGGCCTTGTTAAATTATTGAGTCTGGCCTTGAATTTGAGCTCCTCTTGCCTCAGCCTCCCAAGTCAAGTCCCTGGGATTACATGTGCGCACCACTAGGCCTTGCTAAGATGCACATTTGATTAAACAGAATGTTTCTAGTTCAGCCTAAATGCTAAATCCATCAATGTGTTCTGAGCTAAATCATGGCTCATATAATGAGAAATGGAAATGTCAGTGCTTCATTATCTCATGCAAAGGAAGCTAAGACTTCCAGGTGTTCTGCCACTTAAAACAGGTTTGAGCACTCTTGTGCTTTGGCTCTATGAATGCACAATTTGTGCAGAGGAAAACTTCCTGGAGAAAACAGCAAGAGAGCTCCCTTACCAGCTAAGAATCTCTGGCCCTAGGAGTCGTTCTGTTCTCTTCCCTGGGAATCAGAGGGTGTTCTGCCCCTTTTTGTGTGCACCAGGAAAGTTCTCCTTCAAACTGAGTTGACAAAGAGAGGCCCTTCACCCTGCCAACAAAAACAGAAATCGAGTGTCAGAGAGGCATTATCTAGAAGGCCAGGAGAGCACAGAATAGGTCAGTTGTGCCAAAAGCAGAAGAGGAAGCACTTTCCATAAAGCAGCCACATGCAGAGGCCCAGGGCTGGAGCCTGCAATATCCTGGACACAAGTCGGCCACAATCCTCTTTCTGTCCCTTTGAGGGTTATCTTTGGCTCCTTTAACAAAACACCATAACTGGGTATCTTTTAAACAACAGAAATGTATTTTGCAAAGTTCTGGGAAGTTCAAGATCAAGGCCTTGGCAGATTTAGAGTCTGGGAGGGGGAGTTTTCTCACACCTGGCTGTCCCCTTGCTACATCGGTACCTGGCAGAAGAGAGAAAGGCTCTCTCTCAGCTTCCAGAGCTGCTGGTGATAAGTTTTAAAAGAAAGTTATGCAGGGTGCAGTGTGCCTGCCTGTAATCCCAGCAGCTTGGGAAGCTGAGGCAAGAATATTTCAAGTTTAAGGCCAGCTTCAGCAACTTATGGAGGCCCCAAGCAACTCAGTGAGACCCTGTCCTAAAATAAAAAAATAAAAAGGGCTGGGAATGTAGCTCAATGGTAAATTGCCCTTGGATAAGTTAATCATAACCAATAACCAATATTAACCAATACCTGGCCCCATTTTCCAAAAAGAAAAAGAAAAGAAAGTCAGCATGCTGGCAGAAGTAATTTTACTTAGATTTGGGTATAGTAAGTATTTCTCCAGCTCCTACAGAGTCTGGTGTCACTATGTATGTTATCTGGTGGGACCCTGAAGGTAACCACTTGAGCAGCATTGTTTACAATAGCCAAGAAGCAGAAACAACCCAAGTGGTGATGGATGAAGGAAAAAAAGTTGTACACTGTGCAGACAGGCAATGGAATATTATTTAGCCAATAAAAAGAAAGCAATCCTGCTATTTGTAACAACATAGATAAAACACTGAAGGACAGGATGCTAAATGGAACAGGTCAAACACAGAAAAACATAGACCATGATCTCATGTGTATGTGAAATGCAAAGAAACTAAAGAGACAGAGAGCAGAGTGGTGATTGCCAGGGACAGGGTGAAATGGGGTTATGAACCAGTTCTTGGGATCTACTGTCCAGTCTGGTGACTATTTACATAGGATTTACATGGTATTAGGTATTCAGGTAAAAAATACTGTATTGTATACCTGATATATGCCAAGAGAGTAGCTCTTGAATATTTTCAATATGCTCATAACTACGTGAGGTGATGAGTATATTAATTAACTAGACTGTGGCATTCATTTCATTACATATATATATGAAGATATAGGGCTGGGGTTGGGGCTCAGAGGTAAAGCGCTTGTCTAGCATGCGAGGGCACTGGGTTCAAATCTCAGCACCACATGAAAATAAAATAAAGATATTGTGTCCACCTATAACTAAAAACTAAATATTAAAAAAGATATATTTAGTAGTAAATATAAATAGTGAGGTGAATTTATTACCATATAAATATAAAAAAATAGAATAATCACATGGTATATCTTAAATGCATATAATTTTATTTGATAAGTATATTTCAATAAAGCCGGAAGAAAAAAGAGCCATTAGAAGTGTCACTTTTTTTTTTTAATTTTTTTTTAGTTGTTGATAGACCTTTATTTATTTTACATGGTGCTGAGAATTGAACCCAGTGCCTCACATATGCCAGGCAAGTGCACTACTGCTGAGCCCCAGCCCCAGCCCAGCTGTCACTTTTTATTTAGAGCTAATGGTGCTCTAAAAAATTGTAAGCCTTTTCAAAAAGGAATTAAGGGGCTAATAAGCGATATCAGGATTAATACTACTACTTTTTTTTTTTTTTTTACAGATAAGAAAACTGAGCGTTAGAATAATGAGGTCCCCAAGGCCATGGAAACTTGAACTTCAGTCTAAAATGTCTAGTGAGGAGATTGCAAATGGAAATATTAACAGCCTACCTGGCAGAGTTATGGTAAGGAAAATGATGCAGCTTATGTAAAGTACCAGGCTGACAGTGGGTACTTATTAATGCTATTCTCTTTCTCTCTTGGGACTTTACGTCCAGAGTTCTTGCTATTGCACCACACCACCTCTTCATGACTGCAATTCATCAAAGACAATGTTATTCATGAACTTCAGCTACCAAGGTCATTTAACTTGAGACTCAAGCCACCCTTGGAAGGTAGGTATTATTATTACCATTGTCTCTTAGGGACAAATGATCTCCCAGGGCCACTCAGCTGACAAGCAATAGGGTTGGGGTTTGAATTCAAGTCTTACTTGAGGCCACAGTTTTCCCATGAACCCACTCAGCAACTTTCTGAATTGATGATTAAACCTCTAACAGCAATAGAATTAAAAGAATATGTATTTCCTTTGGATAAGTTAATCATGTAGAGAGAGATAATTTGGGAACTGGAAAGTGAGAATGCTTTCTTCTCTGTCCTGTGAATAAAAAGGAAGGAGAGGCATTGGAGGAGTAGTTCAGTGGTAAAGAACTTGTTTAGCATCCATTAGAACCTGGGATTGAATCCTAACACACACACACACACACACACCACACACACACACAGTGTGTGTGGTGTGTGTGTGTGTGTGTGTGTGTGTGTGTGAGAGAGAGAGAGAGAGAGAGAGAGAGAGAGAGAGAGAGAGAGAAACAGAAGAATGTGGCTACAATCAATCATATAATCGTTATCTGTAAAATGATTATGGGAGGGGTTTACTGGGCATTGAACCCAGGGACACTTTACCATGGAGCCACATCCCCAGCCCTTTCTTTTCTTTTTTTCCTTCCTTTCTTTCTTTTTTTTTTTTTTAATTTTGAGACAGAATCTTAGCTAAGGTGCTGAAGGTCTGCCAAATTGCCCAGATTGGCATCAGACTTGTAATCCTGCCGCCTCAGCCTCCTGAGTCACTGGGATTATAGGCATGTGCCACTGAGTTGGGCAATAACTGAATATTTTAAGATCTACACACCAATCTGATGTCAACAACCTATTTAGCACATATCGACAGTTCTCCCTCTTCACCTGAAGGTTCCCCATCTGTAGATTCGACCAAGCAGATTGTGACCTGAGTACTTAGACATAAATATCTACATCTATACTGAACTTACACAGACTTTTCCCCTTTTCATTATCCCCCCGAACAATTTAGAATAACAACTATTTACATAGTATTTCCGTGGTAGTAGGTATTCAAGTAATCTAGAGATGATTCAAAGTCTATAGGAAGATGTGTATATAAGGGACTTGAACATCTGTGGATTGTGGGATTGTTGGGGGGTTCTAGAAGTGATCCCTTGCAGATATTGAGTGTATTGAGTGAGGGACTGTATGCATATAGTTGTAGATGGACAGCATGCCTTTACTTTATTTATTTTTTTTTTTTATGCATTGCTGAGGATTGAACCCAGTGCTTCACATGTGCTAGGCAAGCGCTCTACTACTGAGCTATAGCCCAGGCCAGGACTATATTTTTTTAAAGTGTATTTTATATTTGTAAATGAATTAGCATTAAAACAATTCCCATTCCTTTATTGGGAAAAAAGTCATTTTTTCCCTTCAATAAAAATATCTGGAGGGGCTGGGGATGTGGCTCAAGCGATAGCATGCTTGCCTAGCATGTGCAGGGCGCTGGGTTCGATCCTCAGCACCACATAAAAATAAAATAAAGATGTTGTATCCACCGAAAACTAACTAACTAAATAAATAAATATTTTAAAAATTCTCTCTTTCTTTCTCTTTATTTTTTTTTTAAATTTTTTTTTAGTTATCGGCGGACACAACATCGTTGTTTGTATGTGGTGCTGAGGATCGAACCCGGGCCGCACGCACACCAGACGAGCGGGCTACCGCTTGAGCCACATCCCCAGCCCTCTTTCTTTCTCTTTAAAACAAATAATATTTGGAAAACATGTTTGTTGTTTAGTTAAATAAAACCACTGATACTCTACATTTGCTGGCCATGACTGTACTCCTAATAAAATGTTTACCCCCAAACCCTGCCCTGGACTGCTGAGCCGGAATGGGGTCACCTCCCAGAGAATTCACAGTTATTTTCATGTTCTGAAATAGCTCCAACATTTGAAAAATACATAATTTTCAGCATCTGTTCCTCCCAAAAAAGAAATCTTAAAATTATCTTTGAGTTCAGAAAGATACATTATAAGGTTATGTCAAGAATTACAATGTATTACAAAAAAAAATGTAAATCAAATTTGCTATGCTAGGGACCAAATCATGTCTACATAAATATCTGTAAATATTTAAAGATTTATAAATATTTAAATCACAACGTAAATGTATTTTATTCAAAAGTTCAATGGTGCTTACCTATAGGCCCAGCCTTTCTTAAGAGGCTGAGGCAGGAGGATCACCTGAGGGCAAGAGTCTGAGGCTGGTTTGGACAACTTAGAGAGGCCTGTTTCAAACGAACAAAGAAAAACCATATAAGTTGAGTCCAAATCTTTGAATTAAAATTGAGTGGTTTGGGCATATAGCACTTAGCATACATAAGACCTTGAGTTTGATCTCCAGCAAAGAAGAAGAGAAGGAAAAGAAGCCAATGACTTAGATTCAAACCCCATTCATTTGGTTTTAATCAGTTTTGGAAAATATCTATTTTAAGCTGGGCGTGGTGGCGCATGCCTGTAATTCCAATGATTCAGGAGGCTAAGATAGGAGGATCACAAATTCAAGGCTAACCCGGGCAACTTAACGAGATCCTAAGCAACGTAGCAAGATCCTGTCTCAAAATAAAAAATAAAAAGGGCTGAGGATGTGGCCCAGTGGAAAAACACCCTCTAGGTTCAATTCCTGGGACCAAAATAAATATTTATGTATAAAAGAAATAAATCTATATGTATTTATATAAAATTTTATAAATAAATGTTATTTAATAATATTATTTGATAAGTAAATATTATTCAATTTATTTTATAAATGTTATATAAATTTATTTACATAATATTTATATATTTATTTACAAAATAAAAATTTATTTATTTTATTAACACATTTAATTGTATGTATTAGAATTCAGTATGATATTTTCACACATGTACACAGCTGCAATGGATCATATCCATCCACTCTTCTTCCACCTTTGACCCCCAGTTTTTTGCTTTTTTGTGAAGCTGGGGTTTGACTCTAAGGCCTAGGATATGCTAAGCATGCATTTTACCACCAAATGATACTCCCAGCCTCCTTCAATTCTTTTTGTCAAATATTTTAAAAAATATACTATTTATATATTAATAAAAATATACTATTTATGTATTAAAATAATATAGCATTATATTTGAAACTATAATATTTTCAAATATTAAAAATATATAATTGGCCAAGCAACTGTAGTCAGAACCTCAAATCCCATAGTATCAGCCAGGTTATATAAAATAGAGCTTGGAGAGACAAAAGTTATCTCACCTGTGAAAATAAGGACATTAAAAATATACACCTCAGAGTACCATTATGAGGATTAAGTTAGAAAATACCCATGAAAAGGCATGCAAGAAAGTCACTTTCTTTTTGTTGTTCTGGGGCTCAAACCCAGCAGCATTCTACCTCTGATCTATATCCTTAGTCCTTTTTTTAAATATTTATTTTTTAGTTGTATTTGGACACAATACCTTTATTTATTTTTATGTGGTGCTGAGGATCAAACCCAGGGCCTCATGCATGCTAGGCAAGCACTCTACCACTGAGCCACAACCTCAGCCTAGTCCTTTTTAATTTTATTTTGAAACAGGATCTCACTATGTCTCCCAGGCTGGCTTTAAACTTTCGACCCTCCTGCCTCAGCTTCTTTTGTTGCCTTACACAGCCCAGCTAGAAAGACATTTCATAGCTGTTGAACTCTGCAAAGTAGAGGTCATTGTTATTGGATAATCCTCATCAGATTGCTTTCTTTGAATGATATCACTACTTCCAATAAGCCACTCTTCCTCTCACAGACCTTTGACACACCCACAACCTTTCTTCTTTCCCAGCTGTGATGAAGCTGATAAATAAACTAGTATAGCATCCTCCACAAGAGAGAAAGAAGCCAAAGCAGGGGTTTCTTAATTCATCATTTTCCCCAACAAATTGGTGAAAGCTTACTGTGGGCCATGCGTGATTTGCCAGAGGAAATGAATATTAATTCTTACTTGTTATCAAATGAAGCGGAAAAATACCCCTGCTTCCTTCCCACTTCCTTCTGAAGAGGTCCATGGCAGCAGCGGACAGTGGGAACCACACATGTACTTTCAAATCTCCTAGGAGCATATTGAAAGAAAAAAGTAAAAAGGAATAGGTGAGATTTGTATTGAGATTAGTATTACTATACTGTAGTCAATATATCTAAAATATTATCATTCCAATACACAATCAGTATCTTAAAAATTACTAACGAAATATTCCTCATTCCTTTCTTCATACCAAGCGTTCTTAATCTGGTGTGATTTGACACTGAAGGTCACTTCTCAATTTGGACCAGTCACATTTTAAGTACTCCACAGCCACGTGTGTCTAGTGGCCACCATGTTAGTTTATGAAGTCTTTGAGGGCTTTGTAAAAAAAATGTTAACATACAAATATTTAATATTTGATTGCTTCTCCTGCATTAGAGAGCCTCTAAGGTTTTATAGATAAAAAATAAATAAATAAAAGGTAGCCCTTTTGACTTTGGTACCATACAGATTTCCCCTTTGGAAACAGGGCAGACATTCCTCTAGCTGCCAAGACTTATTGACTATTCTGTGGGAATTGGCCACCAGTTGAAAGAAGTCACCTACTCAGAATCAGCCTTTAGATCTGATAACTGGTTCTTGCTGTGATTCAAAAGGCTACAGTCTCACCTCAAGTTGGGACCAAATTCTGAAGGGCCACCTATGTTAGTTTTACGTTACTGTGACATAATACCTGAGGTGTTCCATTTATAACGTGGAAAGTTTTATTTTGGCTCTTAAGTTTTGGAGGTTTCAGTTGCATGATCCTTGGTGCTTTGGGGCCTGTGGCAAAGCAACAAATCATGGTGAAGAGGATGTGGTGGAGCTCCATTGTTTACCAGGAAGTGAAGAAAAAAAAAGTAGGCGAGTCTGGGATCCCAATATTCCTCCAAGGGCACTCCTCCAGTGACCTAACTTCCTTCTATTAGGCCACACTTCCTAAAGGTTTCACCATCTCCCAATGGTGCCACAGGCTGGCAACAAAGCCTTTAACACACAGACCTCTGGGGGTCACTTATCTAAACCATCCCCCCACTTCCAGGTTTTCCCTATGGGATGTAGGATGCACTGAGGCCTCTATTGCAGTGTAGCTATTTCATGGCCCTAGTGTCTCTGCCTGTTGCTACTTCCTTTGCTTTCTTCCAGATGTATTGATTGATTGATTGATTGATTGTACTGGGGATGGAACCCAATAAATAAATAATAAACAAATAAATAAATATTTGTTGCTCTATTACTGAGCCACACCCCCAGCACTTATTTTTAATTTTGAGATGGGGTCTCCCTGAGTTGCCCAGCCTAGCCTCAAACTTGAGATCTTCCTGCCTCAGCCTCCTGAGTCACTGGGATTACAGGTGTGTGCCTCTGCTCCTGGCACTTGCAGGTGTTATTCTTAAGAGCATTGCTCAATAAAACTCCTGCAGGTAGAATGCTTCTCAAGAGTCATTTCCCAGAGAACTCACAAAGACAAGTGCCATGGCACACATCCCTGTGTTACACTATCCTCTAAAGAAGCAGCTGTTACCAACAGACTGAGAATTGTGTTAGTCAGATTTGCACAAAGATGCCCAGATCCCTGGGTCTCTTGCCAAGCAATTGGCTACAGAGCTGTAGCATGGGAGGAAAATATGCAGTCGCTGCAAATTCCTCTTTAAAGTCCCTTCAGTTTTAGAAATCATATTGGCTTCTCCAGTTTCTATAAAAGAATGGGGAAAAATTTGTTCTTTGTTATGCAAATGAGGTAAGATCTGATGTCACTATTGGGTCTGCCATTTGTGTCTTGCTTTGCCACCCAAGGGTGAGGTCTGTACATAGTCAACTCTAAGGTTTCCATAACCTTAGATCTTCAAGGGCAGTGCCAACTCTGGGGCAGCTGAAGACTTCTATCTTCTGTTAGAGGGCTGGAGGCAATGAGCAAAAATATGCAGGTATTTTCTGGAACAGACTCGACAGGAAACAAAGGCAGTTTGATATCCTTTATGCCTGTGTTCCAAAATTTAGCTTTGTTTAGTGATGAGAGGTAGCCCTGGCTTAAAGCCCTAACACAAAACCCTAATATCTAATATAAAAAAAAAAACACTACTCTTTCCTGTTCCCTGTCAACTCCTTACTTTACCAAGATTTATGCCCCTCCTACTTGTTCTGCCTTCATTTATTAAACTCTTACCATTCTTTAGAGACCATATCAAATATCTTTTTCTCCCCGAAAACTTTGTTAAAATTTTGAATGGCCTATACAATCCAACCATTTAAGGTGCACAATTCAGTGGTTTGCAGAATATTCAGAGTTGTGCAACCTTCACAATCAATTTTATAACATTTTCATTAATCCAAAAGAAACCCCCAGTCCCTTAGCTGTAACCCCCAAGCCCCCATTATCAACCTCTTCTAGCTCTAGACAGTCACCAACCTACTTTCTGTCTCTATACACTTGACTTTTCTGGGCGTTTCTTATACATAGGATCATACAATTGGGGTGTTTTGAGTGTGGCTTCTTTCACTTGGCATACTGTTTCCAAGACTGAGCCACGTTGTAACACATATCAGTACCTCATCTTTTATTGTGACTATTCCATCTGTTATGGTTTAGATATGTGATGTCCCCAATAGCCCTTATGTGAGACAATTCTAGAAATGATTAGAGGATGAGGGTTGTAACCAAATCAGTGGATTAATCCACTGATAGCTATGGAGTCAGTTGTCTGTGGACTGAGACCTCTGAAACTATGGACACCAAACAAACGTTTCCTCCACTAAAATTGTTCTGGTCAGGCCTTTTGGTCACAGTGGTGAAGAAGCTGACAAAACACCATTGAACGATACATGTCACATTTTAATTACTTACTCATCAGTTGATGAACATGGGTATGCTTCCACTTTCCAGCTATTATGGCTAATGGTATTGTGGACTTTCATGTATAAGATTTTGTGTGGACATATGTTTTCATTTCTCCTGGGTAGGTACTTGGGAGTGGAATTGCCAGGTCGTACAGATACTGTTCAGTCATGTGAGGAAGTGCCAGAATGTTTTTCATACAGCTGGGCCTCTTTACATTCCCACCAACAGTGTAGGAGCATTCTGATTCCTCCACTTCTTCCCCACACTTGTTAAAACATCCTTTTTACTTTAGCCTTCTCATTGTGGGTCCATTTGCATTTCCTTAATGATTGGTGATACTGAACATCTTTTCACGTATTTTTTTTTGTTTTAATTAGTTACACATAACAGTACACCGATCCTGACAATCATACATTTGAATCAGATGGGATATAATTTCTCATTTTTCTGAGTGTACAGGTTGCAGAATTACATTGGCCACTTACGTATTCTCTGGGGAGAAATGTGTATTCAAATCCTTTGCCCATTTTAAAATGGCAGATTATTATTTTGTTATTGAATTATAATATCTCTTTATTTTATGCATAAGCACCTTACCAGATAAAGGATTTGCAAGTATTTTCTCCCATTTTGGGGGTATCCTTTTCACTTTCTTGATGATAGCTTTGAAACACAAAAGTTTTACATTTTAATGATGTCCAGTTGATCTATTTATTGCTTATGGTTTGGTGTCTGAGAAGACAGTGACTGATCCAAGGTCACAAAGATTTAACCGTACATTTTCTTTTTAGGCTTCTGTAGTTTTAGTGGTCACATTTCAGTCTTTGATCCAATTGAATAATTTTGTACATGGTGAGAGGTAAGAGTCCTTTGTCAAAAATCAATTGACTACATGAAACTTTTATTGACTGGATCTCCCAGCTGCCTCTGACTTTCCCCATCTTGTCTAGACTAGGTTGTACTGTAGTAATGATCGGTTCCAACACCTCAGAGGCTACAGCAACAAATATTTATTTCTCACTCATGCTAAGTGTGCATCATGGGTCAGCTTTGACCCTGCTGCATGTTGCTCCAGGACCTGGCTGATGGGAGAGTCTCTGTCTGGAATGTTGCCAGTCCTGTGGCAGAGGGAAGACGAGACACAGTCAGCTCTAGGCTGGCCCTTACTTTTCTGCTCAGAAGTGACCCATTTTGCTCCCATTCTCAATCCATTAGCTAAAACAAGTCATAAGGTCAAACATGACGTCCATCAGGGAGAGAAATTATTCCTCCCATAAGGAGGGTGATGCTGCAGGGAGGAAAGTAGGTGGTGATTGTTATTATTGTAGTAGGGAACTAGTTCAATAAGAAGGAGGGCTCTAACACTGAGCTACATCTCTAGTCTTTTTTATTTTGAGGCAGGATCTTGTTAAGTTGCTAAGGCTGGCCTCAAACTTGTGATCCTCCTGCCATAGCCTCCCAAGGAGCTGAGATTATAGGTGTGCACCTCCATACCCTGCAGGAAAGTAGCTGACTGGCAACATTCCAGACAGAGACTCTCCTATCAGCCAGGTCCTGAAAGTAGGAGAGGAACAGTAACAGGACTGAACACATCCTCACCATCTGTCCCTATAGGGCCTGATGTTCTGTCTTCCTGGTTAGCCTCTGACCTCCAGTTATTCCTCTGATGCTTTTGGCGCTTTCTTTCATGTTGCTGTCCATCAGTGGTGTCTTTGGTTCTCTTTTCTTGGTACTCTGCAGATGTCCTGGGGGCATCTCATCCATGGTGTCTGTAACCATCATCATCTCTGCTGCAGACCTGAATAGGTAACTACCTGCTAAACATCTTCCACAGACATGCCCAGGCACACCACTGTCCTCATGCCACCTCCAAATCTGCCACTTCTCCTCGATCCCCTGCTTGGCACACAGGCACATGCTGTTCTAGTTTTCTTGGCCAGAGTCTTGGAACCAACTGCTTCCCAGTCTCGACCACCAGGTTGTACTGAGTCTACTTTCTATGCATTCCTGGAATATACCCTCTTCTGGTCCATTCTCAGCACTTCTGCCCTACGCCACAGTCCTGCCCCTTCAAATTCAGTCTCCAAGCTGCAGCCATACTGCTTTTAATAAAATGCAAATCCTGTTTCGTTACTCTCCAGCTCAAAATTCCTCACTAGCTCTCCAATGCTCTGGGGATAAGGAATAACAGACTACCAGTCCAGGATCTTTCCTAATCTGGCCTTGGTCGTTGCTCCAGCCCTGCTCCTGTGCAGCATCTGCCTGGCACTTCATTCTTCTGGAGCTAACTGGGTTCCCTAGACACACTCATCTCTTCTTCATCCAGGGCTTTTGAATAGCCATGTCCCTATGCCTGGACTACCCTTCCTTCTATGGGTAACTCCTTCTTGTTCTTAAAGCAACAGACTGAGCATCACTTTCTCTTTCCCTTCCAACTGGGAGAACACGAAGTGACTAAAAGACAGTCTAGGAAAGCGTGAATAAAGGAGTGAATATATTGAAGGTGCTGAGCACAGTGCCTGACACACTGAACTGGCTCAACCAATGTTTGCCATTATCTTGACGTATCTCCATAGCAGCCAATAATTACACCTATAATTATGCACTTATAAAAAAAGGAATCTACAAGTTATTTTCTTACTTACTCTTCTGCATTGTAAGACCATTAGAGCTGGGATGACTCTCTAGGACTTCAGTTCCTAACATGCAATAATCATTTACTAAATAGTTATTAAATATTTGAGAAAAAAACATTAAATGAGGGAACTTTGTTACTTCTCATTTTGCATTTTGATGCACTGGTAAATTTTGTTCAAACCTTGTAAGCTTACTGAATGTTCCTCTGGGCATATTCCTTTGCTCTCTGACCTAATATCACTTAGCAACATTTTATTCTTGGTACACATTGAATTGAAACCTATTCAATCAAACTCTCCTGAGATCTGCCTTAAGACTTTTCCTGTTTTTCACCTGCCATGTCCTGTGATCTGTTTCTATATAATCCACTGTACCCTGGAATTCTAAGGAAAGACTTTCTTCTGAAGCTCAATTATTAGATTAGCTATACAAGATGGGTGGAGGGCAATGAAACCCAAGTCAGAGGTGGCAGTTATATTTAGGTCAGGTATCGTGTAATTTTTTAAAAATAAGGAGCCCAGAGATTTTGTTCCTCCATATCTAAGGCCTGAGACCCTGTTATAATTCACCCATATGTTGCGTGAGTAGAACACAATGCTGAAGCAAAGAGGGGATTAAGTAGAAAGTAAGAGACTCAGGTTTCAGTCCAGTCTGTCAACAAATAGACGTGACCTTGGAAGTCACAATCTGTGACTGACTTATGGCACCTTGAAAGTGAGGGAGTTTTAATGATTTTTAACTTTCCTATCAATTCTGACATGTAATATACCACCTCTCTCCAGAGCTGCTCATTCTAGGATGGAATTTTCTATGGCCTCACTTGATCTCAGAAGGAAGAGAAGAAAGAGAAAGAAACAAGACCAGGTGTCTCTAGCTCCATGGCCAGTAATGAAGAATAAAGGAGAGATCATCTGGATAAATTTGGAGAGAAACGTCCATATCTTGTAGGCAAGGCCCAAAAGGCATGGTGTGATAGGAAAGTTGAGAGGAGAATTAGGAGTTACATAAAACTGAATTCAAATTCCAGTTATTGGGCTGGGGTGGTGGCTCAGTGGTAGATCGCTTGTCTAGCATGTGTGAGGTACCAAATAAGTATAAATAGAGGTTAAATTCTTTTTTTAAAAAAAACGTATTTCAGTTAACACCTAGCCTTTGTAATCGTGTTTCATTGGTTGGGGGGAAAAATGGGACTGAGCCTTTGTTGTAGGATTAGGGTAAGGATTAAATGAAGCTGTTTATATATCATACCTGCTATGTAAAAGCCTCCCATAAATATTAGACTATTTTCCCTATTTTATACAATCCTTCACTACATTAAAGGTAGGTACAAGGATACTAGCTTATACCTATAAAACTTTACTCACTCTTCACCACAAGTTAGAATTTGGGAGATAGATACTTTTGTGGGTCAGAATAGCTGGCTGTGATTTGGTGGCATGCAGTAACTACATCAATGTGCATCTTCCAAGTCTGGTAAGATTCAGTCCTATGCTTCCTGTAGCTCACAGTGGGTGTTTTGGCAATTAAGGTGATCACCAGCTCTGGAGCACTAGAGGGCAGGGCTCAGTTGGGACATGGGACCTGAAGATTCCCGGGCACCTAGTACCTCAAAGAGTAAGAAGTCATGATTCAGAACTTCAATCCAGGCTCCTGGCTGTGGAGACCCTCAGCAACTCATAGGGAACCATTGGACTTCTTATTTCTAAGAAGTTCTGCTCATGTGACTGAGAATAAAGGAAGCTGAGTGCATGGCTATTTGAATTCTCATTTGGGTTCCAACATCACATTGTGAGCACAGGAAGTGTGGAGCTTGCTTGCATTTATTGCTTTGCTGAGCCACTTTTTCCTCCAATCTCTCAAAGACTGATCATCTTGAAGCTCAACCACCAGCAAGATCAGACCCAATGTCATTGGGCTGATGTGTGGCAGAGCCAACTTGGGATGCAATTATGTAGTTTTGGTTATCAAATCCAAAGCTTTTCCCACCTGGCTGATAGAGGAAAATGTTGTAACTGCAAACCAGGACCCTCAATTCACTTTCTTTTGGGAATCAGATGTTTCATGACACAGTTTTAAGTTCTGAAACTATGTTTTAAGGAATTGTTAAAAATCAGAAAGATACCCTTTTCTTTGATGGACATTGTTTAGCCAACTGATTGTTTTATAAGGCAGAGAGTAAAAGATTTACAATGCCTATTGAATGAGAGTAACACCAATAATAACAGCTGGTTTTTACTAGGCACTGACTGCATGCTCAGCATTTTTTGGGTTTCTTTGTTTTTTGCAGTACTGGAGATCGAATCTCAGGTCTTGCACATGATAGGCAAGTGCTCTACCACTGAACTATACCCCCAGCCCTGCACAGCAGTTAGAAGTACTGAGACTGAATTTAGACTATTCAAAGACACAGATTTGAATCTTGGCTCTACCACTTAGCTACTAGCTGACTTTGGGCAAACTTCTTAACCTCTTTAAGACTCAGTTACTCAGCTGTCAAGTTAGAATAATAGTCCATGCCTTATAAGGTTACTGTGGGGATAAATGAGTTCATATGAGAAATGCTGTAAGAACTAATCAAATTCTCACTATGGTATGGAGCCATGTTCAATGGAAAAAAACAACAAAAGCCTGGAGCAACTCCATAAAGACAGCTCTTTAGTAATGAGGGCTCGGGTCATTCTAAAAGGTAAGGAAATGCCCAACAGAAGTGCAGGCTAAGGACAATAGGAACACAGGATGGGTAATGGAAGAAATATGTTATAATCATCAATAGGATATCATGATCAATGTTAAAATGAGCTATGAATATGTATTTCCTTCCTTGCTTGATAAGGTAGATGTATACACTCTATCCCTCTCTCTCACACAGGCACATATGTATTTTTAACCCTCTTTGTTCACCTATTTTTCTATATAGAGTGTGGGTGGCTAGCCAGTTTCTAGGTTATACAATATCCAGCTGGGATTGTAATTAAAAAGGAGTTACTATTGCAGAGATTGATGAAGTAACTTCAGGGACTTTACTCTTCTCTCTCCTGCCAGAGTGAGAGCCTCTTCTATTGGGTGAAGGTGAGCTGCTTCATGATGGGTGGAAGGGGCTGATTGCTGCAGTTGGGCAGAGGTCTTCGTATGACTGAAGGGCACATGTGGATGCTGTCCCCACAAGAGTGGACCATGTCAGTTATCTGGAGTCTCTGCACTCAACACCTATTTTTCTAATATTCATCTCTGTTCTGCTGGGAGTAGGAGCCTGCAAACCACAGTCCCCAGCTTCTATTCAGTTCTTCCCATTGGAGACAGTGGCAGATCAGGTGGGAGGATGAGAGAAGTTCCCAGGGTCGACTCAACAGCAGCAGCAAGCACTGGTGATTGACAAGTGGCATCTCCAGCAGTGGTGGGGGCACTATGCCAGTTATCTAAGGCTGCCCACAAGCCTCCCCCAAACTCACTGACTTCAAGAATTATTGTTTTCTTAGATTTTGGGGAGTTGATTTGGCTTGGCTAAGTGGTTCCTGCTTGGGATATCTCCAGCTGTTGCAGAAAAGGGGCTGGGGCTGGAGTTGTGGCAAAGCCTTGCTCACTCACTCACTTGGCAGTTGATGTTGGCTGTAGCTGGCTGGCTGAGTGTCCCAGGATTTCTTACAACATGGACACCTTAGAAGCTGTTAAGGGTGTTAAGAGGCATCCCAAGAGCCAGGCTGAAGTTTATTATCTTTTGTTCTCTTTCTTGAGATCTAGCTTCAGAAGAAGGCACATAATATCTTTGTCTACTGTATTCTGTTACAAGCAAGTCACTAAGGCCAGCTCATATTCAAAGAAGGAAAATTAAATTTCACATACTGATGGAAGGAGGGCCAAAGAATTTGAGGATGTATTTTTTTAAACCACCATAGGCAGCAACACAGCATTAGATGTTGGCCTGTAGATTCTAGCACAGGGGTGTAAGCAGCTCCCTGCTCTCTGCACACAGCCCCTCTTCTTCCTTTAGCACCCTCCTTCTCTCTTATTAGCTCCTTCAATATTTTAACAACTATTTCCCTATATTAAATTCCTTCTACTTGATATACTTAGGGTAGTTTCTTTCTTCCTAACAGGACTTTAACTAATGTGGGATTACCTCTAGCTATCCAAATTCACCATTTGAATTGAATGGCTACGATACTTGTAGAAATATTAACTATGTACCAAGAACCACACTAGATAGATTATGAATTATCACACTTAATTCTAACACCAACCCTGACAGAGGGGTGTGAGTATGCCTACATTACAGATGTGGAGACTGAGGCTCTTAAGTTTTAAACAACTTGCCCAAGGACACAGCTGGAGAGGGAACACATTTCTTTCTTGGATCTTCAGTAACAAAAAGCACTACTTCTTGCCAAAGGGCTCCATCTTCCCCACAGGAACGCTCACCTCTCATCCTTATGTACCAGTTGGATAACTCCCAACTTAGAAAGTGTGTACCTTTCAACTGGATCAAGGAAGAGGAATACGAGAATGCATGTAGGGGACAGAGGAACACAAAGACTTGAGTGTTCATTTCTCATGAGAGTTGCAGGGTGTGTGGGAAAAGGCACGGGACAACGCTTGGGAGCTGGGTTCAAGTCCCAGCTACGTCACTCACATGTTATGACCCCAGGCAGTCGCCTTCTCTCCAGATGTCTCAGATTCCACATCTGTAGAATGGATCTGCTATTCTGACACTCTCTACTTTGCAAAGTTATCTACCTTGGGGATATAAAAAGCTGTATCAGACACAGGGGCAAAGGTTTAAGTAAAATAAAGCCCAATTATAGAAGGTATGGATGAGGCTGATAAGATTCTTCCTTTTGGGGAGGGTACCCAGGGTGTTTAACCACTGAGCAACATCCCTCAGCCTTTTTGTATTTTGAGACAGGGTCTTGCTAAGTTGCTCATGGCCTCACTAAATTGTTGAGGTTGGCTTTCAACCTGCGATCCTCCTGCTTTAGCCTCCCAAGCTCCTGGGATTACAGACATGTGCCACTGCACCCAGCAAGGCAGGTAAGATTCTTATTTGTCCTATAGGCAGTGGGAAATCATCTTAGCTTTTTAAGGAAGAAAATAACAAAAACCATGGTACAAAAGATGATGGCAGCAAATGACAAAGAATGAATAAATCTTAGTTCTCAATTCATGAAATATTGTAATGTTATCCCTGTTTCCCAGATGGTGAAACTGTTGAGAGATTAAATAATTCATCCAAAGTCACATGGCTGTGAAGGAAAAAAGAATCTTGAGCTTTGACTGGACAGATCCATGTAATGAGATGGATATGGGCTTGCTTCTTGATGCCCTTCCTCCTCAGTTTCTATTCAGGTGTCCAGTCCTTCTCCACAGTCCCAGAGCCTGTGGGGAAGCGGCCTCTTGGAGAGGGGTAAGGAGCTCAGGCCTGAGCTCGTCAGCATGGTCCATCCTTCTGTCACTTAATTGCTCAGGAATGAATATGTCACTCAATTAGGGCCCATGAACACAAACAGAGGCTTGCTGGGGGCTGCTGGGAAGTTTTCCTTCTTGCTTTTCTAAGATAAGTCCTGAAAAGAATCTTCTGTCTCCTCAAAATGGGACAGGGAAACGACAGCCCTGGAAATGGTTGCCAGCATTCTCACAACTATGAGGGAAGCCAGCTTCAGTAAGACACCAACACTGTGAAGGGCGAACAGCAGAGAGATGGAAAGAGACTGGGGAGAATGAATGAGTCCATCCTGTTAGTCCAGGTAACTGTCATGGGGGTCCTGTTGCCTAAACATGTCTGTAGGCTCTGTAGTGTCTGTCTCAGGCTCCTCATCTGAAAGTCACTCTGTCACACACCGTGGAAAACAAAAAGATAAAAAGCCTAATCCAGAAAAATCCTCACACGATTCTCTTGCTGGCAAAGCCAGAGGAAACAAGAGAGAGACTATGGACAGAAGCAGACAGGCCAAGCTCCGCCTACCCAGCCTGCAATTCTCCTGGGCTGCATGTCCATCTGTGCACACATCACCTGTTGTGTCTCCGATCTCCAATGTCTACAAAATGCAGGACTCATGGTTCTCTTCTTTGGCTGCTCAGCCCTCTTACATATTTGGAGTCCCACCTGGGTAAATATCTGATGAATACATTTCAAAAAAATCAAATAGAAGACAAATAGCAGTCTCTTCAAAATTCACGCAGTGGGTCAAGGTAACAAACACTGTTCTGTTAAAAAGGATCAAACACTTTATTCATCTATACATAACACTTATAAAAAGCAAGCAAAATCAGGATGTTTTCCTCAGCCATCCTTTCCACATTTTGTGCAGTTTTAGTGAACTGTAAATCACTGAATTCTTCAAGCCTGAAAGAGAAAAGAAGAGAGGGTGAGAAAATGGAGGCTGTTGGGGTGGATGTGCAGAGAGGTTCAGGGATGTTCTATGGAAGATTTTTCTAGAAGTGGGGCAGTGATGGGCAGACGGGGATGCTCCGAAGCTCAGGGAGTGAAAGGTTACCAAAGGTTATCGTGACTGGTAAGGGGGAAGTGATTCTGGTCTAGGTATCTATCTGTTGAAACAGTGATATGGATGCCAATAAAACCTGAGTTCTTGGGATAAGTGAAGTTTTGAGTTATGAGTGTGTTGTCAGCCTTTGGATTTGGTAGATCTCTTAAAAAGGAGAAAGGCACAGATAAGAGCCTGTATGCAGCCAGCAGAGTAGTGCATGCCTGTAATCCCAGAACTTGTGAAGCGGAGGCAGGAGCGTCCCAAGTTCAAGGCCAGCCTCAGCAATTTAGTGAAACCCTGTCTCAAAGTAAAAAATAAGGGCTGGGAATGTAGCTCAGTGGTATGGCGTTGGCCTAGGATGAATGATGTCCTAGGTTCAGTTCCTAGCACTGAAAAATAAAAATAAAATAAAAAGGCTCAGTGGTAAAGTGCCCCTGAGTTCAATCCCTAGTTATATATAGGAAAAAAAAAAAAAAAGTCTGTGATTGGGCATCCTTGCCCCTTCCCTCTCTCAGGCTTATATTCCAAGCACCTCAGCTTGCTGCTTTTGTATCCCTGTGTATGCTGCCTACCTGCTGTTCCCACCACTTTCTGCCTAGTAGACTTGATACTTGCTTGAGGATTCCTACTCCAAGAAATGCCAAGATGGTCTCATGCACCTGTGCTTGCTCACCTCCCGAGTGGCACTTACCCCATTGTATAGTGCCTATCAAAGGACTCACCCGTCCCTCTGGCTAGACTGTGAGCTCCTTGAGGATGGGGACCTTGTCCGATAAATTTCTGTATCCCCATTGTATAGTACAACACTCTGAAGCACATAGTAGGTGCTCAATAAATGCTTTTGAAATGTCAGAACAAATGCATCTTATTCAGATAGGTGACCCTCTAGCACCCCTAGATGACCCTCTAGCACCCCTAGCTGACCCTCTAGCACTCCTTGATGACTTAATCATAACTACATGATGAGACAGAAGAGCTGCTCTGGGGGGCGCTCAGGGCAAAGACATAAAATGGGATAAAATAAGTGGGAATGCTATTTGTCTGTCAGATCTGATAGGCTCCTACTCCAGGATGTTACCATGGACTTGACTTCCTTCATGTGGAGAGTGATATCATTCGGGGTGTGTGTGGCCCAAAGAACCCAATAGTCTTTTTCACTTTTAGATGTACACAATGACCGTGCTGTGAGTCTGGAATGCACATCCCCAGCACTGTGCTTGTGAGCATGCTGACAAGGTAACAGGATTCATTCCAGACATGCCTGGTATTGGGGTTTGAGTGATCTCTTTAAAATACCTGGCTCTGCCTCCTGTATACTGCCTAGTCTGCTTAGAATCTGACATGTTTTTGAATTACATCTCCAGCTCTTTAAACAATTAAAAAACCATTTTTTTTCTTTTTTTTTTTTTTTGAGTCAGGGTCTTGCTAAGTTCTTGAGGCTGGCCTCAAACTTGCGATCCTCTAGCTTAGCCTCACAAGTCACTGGGATTACAGGCACATGGTGCTGTACCTGGCTCACTGAGAACCTTTGAAGGAGTTACTGTGGGCAGTGACAGGGAGAAAGCCACAGGTACAGGTAAAATCATTAACAACTCTGGCTCCTGTGGCCTGGCCCATCTACCGGGTGACTACTTGTGAACTGACATAGGCCGACAAGAAGCTCACAGCTCCTTTCTCTGCTTCCACCCTTTTTAATTTTCTCCCTGGAGCAACCATTCTGGTAGACCTCACCCACTTGAGAACAGAGGCCGGTAACTTATTACATAAGGCGCTTTTTAAAATTACAGCCAGAACTAACCAGGAACTGGAGCAGAATGCAAGGAGTTAGCTGCACACTGCGAAGTTCAATGCAGCAACCCCAGGGCGCTGAGTCACGGCTCGAGGCAGATGCACAGACCATGATAATTCCCAGCTCACCTTCAGAAAGCTTAGTCACAGACTCCTTGGAGCTCAAACATTTAAGGTAAATACACAAAGCAGAGGAACGTCACCATGCAGCCATCTTCTGCTACTGGTGGACAGAAACCTCCTCGACTAAACACATTCTCTTCTGGGCTCTGCCAAACAGAGATTCTCAGAAGGACTGTAGCAGGGAAATGGGTTATAAACAGTACTGGAACAGGAGTCCAGAGACCTGGGTTCTAGGCCCGACTGGGCCAAGCTGCATGGCGCGTGACGCTCGCTTGTTGGTCAATTACCTCTTCCGTAAAATGTTAGGGGCTCTAAAAAGGGCCCCGTAGGAAGCTTGGACCTCAGTTAGAACTCTCTGAAACTGCAGGGAAGTGTGCCATGTATGTGTTACATGTGCTTCTATGAGAGGGTTCAGAGTTTTAGACAGACTTGCAAAGGGATCCAACATTTGCAAAGGGTCAAAACCCAGCAGATTAGAAAAAGGGCCCTTTCTGCCTTAAGTTTTCATTTCAACAAAAGTGTTGGACTTAAACTCCCTGTATTTGAAATAGACTGAAATTTCCTAACAAAACACAAAAAAAACTGCTAACCATAAAGAACGAAGTTGATAAACCAGACTAAGCAAAATTAAGAATTTCTTTTCACCAAAAGATATCATTAATAGGGTGAAGTGATAATCCCCAGATTACCTATATAACATATATAGGACATGTAGGCTGTAGCTCGGTGGTACAACAAGTATTTGGCATGTGAGGCCCTGGGTTCAATCTCCAGCACCAGTAAACAAATAAATAAAGGACTTTTATCAAGACTATGTAGAAAATCCAGGAAGAAAAAGGCATACAACTCAATTGAAAAATGGGCCAAAGACTAGACTAGATATTTCTCAAAAGAGAATATCCAAATAAGCATACAAAAAATGCCAAGGGCTGGGGTTATAGCTCAATGGGACAGCACCTGCCTATCTCATGTGCGGCACTGGGTTTGACCTCAGCACCACATAAAAATAAATAAATAAAGGTATTGTGTCCTCCTACAAGTAAAATATATATACATATTAGAAACAAACAATGCTCAACTTCCTTCGTCATCAGAAAAATGTAAATTAAACCCCAAGATGGTACCAATACCTACTTACTGGAAAGAACATACACTATCAAGTTCTAGCCAGCGGGTGCTGCAACAGGAACTCTGCTAGTGGGACTGTAAAGCTGGACAACTATTTGTTATTTATTAACACTGAACCTTCACATGCTCTGAGACCTAGAAATTCTCCTGGAGTATATGCGCATGCTCACTAGAAGATCAGTACAAAAACATGCACAGCTGCACTATCTGGCATAGTCCCAGACTGCAAACCCAAGTGTCCATCAACAGTAGGGTGGATGTACTGGGAAGACTGCAATGGGAATGAATGGACTCCTGCCGCTCCCAACCACGTGGTGCGCCTGA
The DNA here is from genome assembly GCF_052094955.1 of Ictidomys tridecemlineatus. Taxonomy (NCBI): domain Eukaryota; kingdom Metazoa; phylum Chordata; class Mammalia; order Rodentia; family Sciuridae; genus Ictidomys; species Ictidomys tridecemlineatus. The sequence goes on along the minus strand of NC_135492.1, from coordinate 39,608,110 downwards.
TGTTCTGAGGACTAATGAGAAATGAAGATGCAAAAGAGCACATATTCTCATAAAGCTCCAGAATGGGCAAAACAGAACCATGGCATTGAGAGTCAGGCTAGTGCGGAGCCTTGGGAAGCAGCGCCTATGGGGGGAGTGGGAGAGTCTTTGGGCACTCATGCTGCTGTGCACACTGGGCAAGCTGTTGGGGGTGTTGGCATGGATGGCAGGTGGTCTCTGACCTCACAGAGCTTACAATCCACAGGATCCTACTGAGCATGCATTAAGCTTGTTCTTTGTTTCTGCTTTCTTTCTAGAGAAAAGGGTAGTGATTTAGGAATTCTATGACTCCCCAGAACACTTTTAGATGGTCTCTGAGAGAAGAGAGCCTGGTGAGAGAGAAACTTGGCTCTGTCTTCTGCTCCTTGCTCAAAATGGTGCAATATCCCCTTAGAAGCATCCATCCTCTGCAGTGAGATGCTCAGGCTAGTCATTACGATATGGATTAGTGCTGCAGAAGGAAGTTTTGCCTGGGAAGAACACAGAAATTTCCATCAACATAGGGTTCCTGAGGCATCTCTTATGCTGAGGTCCAGCCTACTTCAGTGACCTGCAGCAAAGTTAATGAACATGGAAGGCCTCTGTGTGACCTTAAGTGGAAGGGTCCCTGACAGACAAAATTTCCAGAAAACACTATGAGCCAGAGATATGACTAGGATGACTGGTCTCTATATTCCTATAATTCTATATTTAGATTTTTTAGGGAGCAAATCAGGAAGCCCCGTACACTCTTCCCATTAATTTCCAACCACAGCCAGACATACCTACAAAGAAAATTTCTCCTGAGGCAAAAGTACAACTTTTTCTAAGAACTTTCAGCACGGCATAGTGAGTGGTGTGCACCTATAACCCCAGTGCCTGGGAGTGTGAGGCAGAGGTGTTACAAGTTCCAGGCCAGTCTTGGCAACTTAGCAAGACCCTGTCTCAAAATAAGATCAAAAGGGTGAGGGGTGTAGCTCAGTGGAGAGAATGTCAAGGTTCAACATATAGTACTGAAAAAAAAAAAAAGCATTGCAAGAAAAAATTTTCACGTTTTTGTTTAAATTTGAAGTAAAAAACAATTGGGAGAAACACTTTAGTTTTAAGAAATCAGAGAGGAAATGGTGACATTCTATTGTGTTTCAGGAAAGGGCTGGAGAGGATCAACTGAGGCATTCTAGAATCTCTTCAGGAACAAGACCAAACCTGCCTTGTTAATTCACTTGAATCTTTTGAAGCTGAAGTGGTAAAGAGGTATCTGACCCAGAAGTTAGTCTGACTATCCAAAGCCAGATGGAAAACAAAGCAAGACTTTGAGAATCAGGCTCAGCGCCTCCTCCAGCTCAGAGAGCAGCCTCTACCGTCCAAGCCAGAACCTGAGTTGGGTCTGACCCCTCCTCTCCCTCTCTTCCTATATTTTTTCATCACCAACTTGAGAAGTGACACCATCTGCTGCCACCATGACAGGCAGAGAGGCAGGTATGAGGAGGCCACAGTCTTTTATAGTATTGAGCTGGCTGGCTTCAGCTGCTGACCTGTAACCTTGATGAGAAAGACACTAGTCTACTAACAGCCTGGTCTAGGAGAAGTTGATATTATTTTCTAAACAAGAAACTCCCAGGAAAAAGAGGGGGAAAAAAACAATAGTGCTTAGCTTTGGAAGCATTTCTGTTCTCACACTGGAACATAGGTGTATCCAATGTTCAGGAAATTTTAAAAGAACTATGAGAGAGTGTCAAGCTATATGAGAATACACTACCATGTCCTCTAACAGAATATACTAGATGCACAATCCTCTGAGCTGGTTACAGATACCTGATTTCCATTTCTTTCTAGGAAGAGTGACATTTATATAGCACCCTAGATGCCTTTTTAGGCCTCGGAACTCCCTGTGAGTTGGGTATTGGTATCCCTGTTTCATGGGAGACAGGATCATTAACATACCAAGAGTAAACAATGAAGAAACGAAAAAATAGAACCTCAAACTAACGTCTTCTAACCCCAAGCTTAGCCCCTTTGGTTAGCTGTCTCCCCAGGCTTAGTGGAATTCTAGCTTAGAGGAAATCTTCCTTTCTACCCCTGTAGGGGTAGAGGCTTGCGAGGGAAGGAAGATGGGGACTACCTTAACGTCTTAAGATTTTCACAACCTAGTAAGACAGGCATAATTATTTCTGTGAAATTAGAAATCAGAAAAACTAAGCAAGTGGTTCAAGTCACAGAAGTCAAGATGTGAACGCTAGTCTCCAGGGTTCACAAGTCCCTGTCCCTGGCATTGCACTCAGCACCTCATCACAGCCCATGACTGCCATAAACAGAAACCACAGTACTACGTAGGGAAACCCACAGAATTTGAAGAGGTGCTCGCCATTCTCCAGTTTCTGCAGCCTCAGAGCCAGGTTACATACTCTCTGTTGCTCTACTTCCACGGTGCAATGTGGCATCCTTAGAAGTGAAAGAGAAGCAAATAAGTGCTCAGGGGAAGCAGCGTCCACACCCCCGGGACACCTGGGCTGCAGGCTCTGCAATCCACTGCCCCCTGCTGGCAATGAGAAAGAATAAGCAAAAGAGGCTGGATCAGTCTCATTCCAGGCTGGAGGTATAAGAGATCATGATGATGATGGCACTTTTAAAATCTTTTATTAGAGAAAAAAAATCACGCTTATTGAAAAAAAAAAAAAACCCAGAGCCTGTAATGGTGGCACATGCCTGTAACCTCAGCAACTCAGGAAGCTGAGGCAGGAGGATTTCAAGTATGAGGCTAGCCTCAGCAACTTAGTAAGACCCTGTCTCAAAATAAAAAAATAAAAAGGGCTGGGGATATGGCTCAGTGGGTAAGCATTCCTGGGTTCAATCCCCAGTACCAAACAAATACACCAAGAAACAAAAAACTCCAAACAAAAAACACCACACAGAATAGTATGACAGATCTCCACATTTCCCCACTCGCTATAACAACATATCGGCTCAAGACTAATCTTGTATCATTCACTCCTTATTCACTTCTCTTTATCATGCTTTATTTTGAGGCCAGTGCCAGGCACTGTGATATTTCATCCACAGATATTTTAGTATGTTATCTCTGGAAGAAAATGGTCTTTAAAAACCCCATAACCACATTATTAACACAACTAAAAATGTAACAATAATAATTCTAATATTCCTTATAGAATAGAAAGCCAAGATCAAGAAAACAAATCGTCAAGCCTCGAGAAGGATCATGGCAAGGGAGTGGCGATCATGCGAAGCCTTAATTAACAGCCTGAATCACTCAAGCAAACAAAAGCACCTCACCTGTAGTCTTGCCAGGATAAACCAGCAAGAACATGGATTAAATGATTATCTTACTTTGAATTGCAAAGTTTTGCACCCGCAAGTGGTAGGAAGATCCTTACTTCAAATCTTTCTAGAAGTTCAGGAGGGCGATGCTATGTCCTGAGGCCCAAATGTTGAATGGGCACCCAGGCAGCTGGGCTGGAAGACACTGAAAGACCACACCAATGCCCAGGAGATCACAAATGCAAGGGGCAGGTGCAGGTGGAAAGATCACTCTCTTTCTGGGGCTACTTCAGTCCTATTTGCACCTAAGATTACCAGTTTCTATTAATACATCTGTATTCTCTAGATTTCGAGCTCCTGGAAGGCAGAACAGTGCTGTTTTTGCTTCTATATCCAGAGTAGCTAGCACGTGAGAGATGATCAACATGAAGGAGGAAAGCCAATCGTTCGTTGGGAAGAATGGGGAGAGAAGAGCAAGTTCTCACACAGTGCTTGTGGGACTATGAATCAATATGGTCACTTTGTAGGGAAAACATGGCAATATCTAAGGATATGTTCAAATGTTTAAGGCCATAACACAAGAACAGGATGTAAATAAAAAACAACAACAATAACAATAAAAGGGAACATTCAGAGAGTAAAAAAAGAGCTGGAAGTGAAAAATGTAAGAGAAGGGCTGGGGATGTGGCTCAGTGGTAAGGAGTTTGTCTGGCATGTGGGAGGCCCAGGTTCCATCCCAGCATCACACACACAAACAAGAAGGCAGAACAAAAACTCAACAGAAAGATTGGAAACTAAAGTTGAGAAAATCTCCCCAGAAATTAGCAAAAAAGCAAAGAGGTAACACACAGGAGACAAAAGAAAGAAAACTCTGCTGGGCACAATGATGCACATCTATGACCTCAGCAGCTTGTGAGGCTGAGGCAGGAGAACCACAAATTCCAGGCCAGCCTCAGCAACTTAGCAAGGCCTTGTCTCTAAAAAAAAAGATAAATAAAAAGGGCTGGGGATGTGGCTCAGTGGTAGAGTGCCCCTGGGTTCAATCCCTACGACTGCAAAAAAGAAAATTCAAGTACTAGTCTGGGAGTCCAATACCTGAAGAAAAGGAGTTCTAGAAAGAGAATAAAAACAGATGGGAGGAAATCATAGAAAGAATCAAAGAATTTTTTCTTGTATTCTTATATTCTGAAGTTTCCAAACTGAAAGGACAATGATTACCCAATAAAACAGACAAAAACAGAGTTATATCAAAGCACATCACTGAGAGATTTAAAAGCCTTGGGAAAAAAATGAAGACCTAATGGTCTTCCAGAAAGAACATGCATGCGTCAAGGATTAAGAATCAATGGCTTTGCACTTCAACAGCATCTCGCAGTGAGAACATATGGCAGCAATGATCTCAGAATTCTAAAGACTAGAATTTCTAATTCTAAAGAGAGATGATTTTTAATTGATATCCAACTTAAGTATTAATTGTGTGTGAGGGTAGATAAAGAAATTTTCAGCCATGCATAGCCCCCAACTTTGTATCCTACGCACCCTTTCTCAGGAAATCACTGGATCATGTGCTTCACTTCATCAAAATGGGTACGTACACTAATAAAGCGAAAGACACAGTGACAGTGAATTCCCACAAAAGACAAAAGGACAGGTGGAGACACTCTCCACTGCAGGGGAGGAAAAGATATCATGTGGCTCATAACAATGTTAAATGCCAGCTGGGTGTGGTGGGGCACATCTGTAATCCCCGCTCTCAGGAGGCTGAGGCAGGAGGATCATGAGGTCGAGGTCAGCCTGGGTGACTTAAGGATGCCCTAAGCAACTCAGTGAGACCTTGTCTCAAAGTAAGAAATAAAAAGGGTTGGGGATGTGGTTCAGTGGTAAAGAGCCCCTTGGTATGATCCCTAGTACCCACCCCCATGAAAAAAAAGTTAAATGCTAAATGCTGACTTGGTGAAATTACAAATATTTTAGGATGGAGACAACCAGAGAATAAGCATGGTGAGGGTGGATGCAGGAGTCGAATTCTGATCCCCCATAGTGAGACACCAACAGATTGGACCTGAAGATAAACACTGAAGGAGCAAGAGAAACTCATTATTCTCAGAAATGGTAATAAAACCAAAAATAACTCTAGAGACCTGGAATTATCTCTGAAGTGGGGGAAGAAGGGGCAGGAGTGCAGGGGACTGCTGTTTTACAATGTTCTGTATGTGGAACTGTGATAAATATAAAATCATAAGGAAAGAAGCCCTGCCAGGAAGGAGCTGTCGAAACATTTGACAGCACCTCAACTGGTGTGGCTTTTTTGGGCTACCAGATGATACTGCTCCTGGGCCTGTTTTTATGTTACTAAACATCTCAGTGTGTGACACTCAGAGTTCAGCCTTTCACCAATACTCAGGGAAAGTTAGTCGTATTTTGGTTTTAACCAGGAGCACTAAGGCCACTCAACCCAGCTGGTGTGTGAATTATGGCTTTTCTCTCCTTTCTTTTTCTGTAGGGTGCTGGGGATCAAGTCTGCAGTCTTATGCATGCTAGGCCAGCAGTCGCCCACGGAGCCACAATCCAGTCGCCGCCATATGGATTTCCTAAAGTTCTTACCAGCAGTAAAAATGCCTTTGGTACTCTGTCTTATACTGGAAGGTCTCACGATTGCTGAAAGCCCTGTGAGAAAAAAACAAACAGGACACCAAGAAAACCGAAAACAGATGTTAGTTATCTTAACAGTTTTAAAACCTGAAACTAAATATTCTTTCTAGTTATCCAGTAAAAGCAGCAAATCCAGCTCTTCTGCTGCCACAGAGTGGCAGTGAAAAGGGCATCAGGACTGAGGGTCAGGACCCTGGAGGGGCCAGCTCTGGCACCGCCCAGCTCTGTGAGCTCGGAAAAATGACTGAACTGCTCTGGGCCCAGGCCAGCTCACCTTAAAACAAGAAATAGAGAGCAGGGAACCCTCAAAGGCCATTTTAGGAATTTCAGTCCACATAAGGTTTTTGGTTTTCAATTCCAAAATGTGAAAAGATCAAAATAAAACAAACAAACAAAAAAAACCCCAAGTTTTTTTTTTGTGTGTGTGTGTGTGGTTTTTGTTTTTTTTAAATCTAGGAGAAAAATCTCCATCATGAAAACACATGTATTCAAGTGAGGAGCCACAGTACAAGTCTTCCATCCCTTCAAAGCAGCAGCAGAGGTCAGACTGTTACTAGGACACGTTAAAACAAACAACAACAATGGGCCTCAGAACTTTTCAGCAGGGAACATAAAAATGTGTGCTCTGAAAACCTGGGCAGGTCCTGCTGGAGAGCGAGAAGCCACCCAGGACAGCAGTGTTCAGCACTGTGATTGAGAATTACATCTAGCAGGGAGGCCTGCACCTGGGAGGGGCTCACTAAAAGCTTAATAAATGATAAGAGGAGAAGGCACTCATTTGAGAGACATTCTCAATTTGTAATTATTTCTTTACTGGCTGACCTCGTAAATTACCTTTACCACCTCTGGGGAAGTGGATCTCTGAAGTTTCCGATTTTTTCTGACATTTGGGGAGGCCCTGGGGATGATGCTATGAAATGTGGGCCATGCCAGAAGGAACCTGCTGAACACAGACTGAGACACATCTAGTGGCTGGGGAGAGCTGTGTCCCAGCTGGTGTGATATTATGAAAACATTAAAAATGTCACCAGTCTCCTTCCTTCTTAGACCACCATGGAGAACACAGGCCCATCTTTTAAACAACTTCTAGAAGTTATGCTCTTGGAACGAAAAGCAGTGCGTCTTCTCCCTTTGACAGTGATTTGGGATATAGAAATCTGAAAAAAGGATTTCCACCACCTTATTTCAAGCCAATGAAAATGTAGATTGGGGGCTGGGGATGTGGCTCAAGTGGTAGCACGCTCACCTGGCATGCGTGCGGCCTGGGTTCGATCCTCAGCACCATATACAAACAAAGATGTTGTGTCTACCGAGGACTAAAAAATAAATATTAAAAAGTTCTCTCTCTCTCTCTCCCTCTCTCTGTCTTTAAAAAAAAAAAAAAAAGGAAAAGAAAATGTAGATTGGGAAAAACCCCAAAGTGTTGGAGCTTTTCTTCTTCCCTGAGGCAATCTCTCTCTCAATCTCCTGGGGAAGAAGGAAGAAATAATACCTCTCCACTGCACACAAAGCCTGCTTTAACTGTAGCTAGCACTTCCTCGCCTCAAACACAAACATACCCAGCCGCACCACATCACCGCAGTCAGGATCATGAGCAAGTTGGAGTAAAGTTTCTTCTACATCTCTGTTTCTTCCTGGAGGATCCATAATGTGATTTATTCGTTGCTGTAAGGTTTTGGGCAATGTCATCAGCTGAGTGAATTGTCCTTCTGGGCTTTTATCTATCTGAGGGGGGGAGAAAGAGAGAGATGATGTCTATGGAAGTGCTTTGAATTCTATAAATATTCAGAGACACATGGCTTCTATTTAAAATAACAAAAGCAGGGATCTCATATTATGTGGGGCTCCCATGCATACATATGTAATTAAATGTGTTTTTTTCTTCTGTTAAAAATAAAGTAAAATCAAATCAAATCACACAAACAATAAGCACCCACACCTAACCTAGGCAGCATGTTAGGGAAACTCTCTTCTTTCTTAAACTCAATGTCTTCATGTTTAGAGTACCAAGTTCCTTCAAAAAGGATAATTCTTTTCCTATAATATTCCATTTTGACAAAAGAAAAGAAGAGAAGCCTCTTTTAAGGATGAGTTTCTGACTTCCAGTTAAAATTTCTATTTGTCTCTAGTGGTTACAAAAGGTGGGCTACAGGTAACAAATACCTATAAAACCAGGGCACTTAGATCATCTTCCCATGTTAAATGCAGCCTTGAGTTAACATCACTGGATCACACATTCAGTAATAGAGGGAAACATGTGAATTTGTGCTTCTTGTCCTTACAGCCTTTTACATACTACATTGGACTTCACAAATTGCAGGAATATACTGATGAGGAAGACTAATATTCACTTTTCATCCACTGGCACATAGTAGGTACTCAAAATATATTGGATGAATGAGGGAATGAATCAATATAACTTAGCTGTTGTCACTTGCTAAATAAGACTCAGCAATGTGAGTGGCTCTATTCCTAATGAGTTCTAAAGTACACTGTGAAAGATACATGAATAAAACATACAAAACTCTGCATTAGACTCTTCCTGGAAACCACTGAATCAAAAGGTAGTCACAGGACTGTGACCAGACCAGCTTCACCATTACACTTTACTGTGCTTCATGGAATCACATTTTTAAAAAGTCTACATGTAAACACTGCTTGCCTGTCAAGAGGAGAATCAGCAATGCTGCCGCAAGCAGCACAGCATGTAATTTTATTTAAAAAAAAAAAATATATATATATATATTCACTTGTAGATGGACACAATACCTTTATTTAATATAGTGCTGAGGGATCGAACCCAGTGCCTCACACATGCCAGGCGAGCGCTCTATCACTAAGCCTCAAAATGCAGCCCCCACCACATTATTTTCTAAGTAGGAATTTCTGTTATATTCTTTTAAAAAATGTTTGGGCCTTAACTTATTTAAGAGAATAGTTAAAAAACAAAAAACCTGGACAAATAAATGTATGAAATTTTAGATTCAGGTTTCCTAACTTTGATCAATTTTCTTAATAATTAAAATTCACTCATTCTATTATATTTTTCATTCAACAAACATTTATTTTACTTTTAAAAAATATTTTTTTTAGTTGTAGATGGACACAATATCTTTTATTTATTTTTATGTGATGCTGAGGATTGAACCCATGAGATTTTTTAGCAAATCTGCCCAATCTGGACTTTACACAACTGGTGCCAGCGGCGGTCCTAGAAGGAGACTCCGAGCATGTAAGGCAAGTGCTCTACCACTGAGCTACAACCCTAACCCAACAAATATTTATTAAGTCTACATATATTAAATGCCTGAATTTTCTAGTTGTTTAAAAAAAATATATGCAAAGAAGAAGGAAATACCATTAGTGGCTCCATTAAAGATACACAGGTGTTTTTTACAAAATCTAAATACCTCATATTTATTACTAGGATTGTTCTACATTCATAGGTTCCACCTTTATGTATCATTGGCTATACAGATGACAAAAAAAATGTTCATATTTCTGTAGAATATCCTATAAATGATTTTTATAGATTCTTGTTTTGGAGCCATGTATTGAAATAGGTCAAAAGGATATTATATTTAAGTTATGCTTTGGCAATGAAATATAGATTCTAGGAATTTTAGAAATGCCAAAATGGCTTGAGTAATATGAGGAATTAGAAAATAGTGTTTGCCAATGCTTTCTCTTGAGGAAAAGAATGCACTGGAATTTTTATTTGAAATCGTATTTAAAGAAAAATTACTAGGTGACATGTTCAAGTAAATTAGTAAAATGATTATTTTTATTTTTAGATTCTCATTAAAGTGTGAAAGTGAAAGCAGTTAAATTGTGAAAGTCAAAATACATTTTAAAAGTAGATATAAAAAAGGCTACATATTGTATGATTCCATTTATATGAAGTGTCCATTATATGAAGAGTAGGCCAATCCATAGAGACAGAAAGTAGATTAATGGTTGCCTGGGGGAGATGAAAGCTGGGGATTACTAATGGGTATGGGTTTCTGTACAGAGTGATGGAAATGTCCTAAAATTAGACTGTGGTGATGGCTGCATAACTCTGTGAATATAATAAAGGCCAATGAATTGTGTACAACTATAATCCCAGTGACTCAGGAGGCTAAGGCAGGAAGATCTCAAGTTCTAGGCCATCCTGGACAACTTAGCAAGACCCTGTCTCAGAATAAAAAAATAAAAAAGGGTGGTGGGTATGGCTCAGTGGTACAGTGCCTCTGGATTCAATTTTATGTTACATAAAAAATACATCAATAAAACTCATATTTAAAAAAAAGCAGACAGAGTCCTGTGATGGTAGACACTGTGGCCCACCACCCAGATCTGAGGTGGACCAAGGTACTGGGAAAGTCAGCCAAGTCCCCCTCCCGGAGTCCTTCTTAGAACTGTCTCCAGCCAAAGGGAGTTGCCTGTATCCAATAACTGGACAATGCCAGAGTACAAAGCCTAGCCTCTGGGTCAAGTTGGGACAACTCTGAGGGGCCCTCTGGCTCCCAAGCACCACCGCAGGACCAGAAGCCTTTTTTAGCAAATCTACCCAATCTGGACCTTACACAACTGGTGCCAGGGGTGGTCCTCGCAGGCAGACTCCAAGATGGAATTCTGGAGCTGCTATGGAGCAGAAGACCAAGTGGAAGTCTGTGAAGTTGACACTCTTTCTGTTGGCCAAAAGAGTAAAGAAAAAATAAAACATCACCCTGGGAGAGATGGTAGTGATTAGTACCAGCTGCAGCCCTCTAGGATGTGGTGGCTAATTTTGTGTTTCCTTGGGCTGGGCTGTAGCGTTCAGCTGCTGAGTTCAACACCAGTGTAGATGTTGAGTGGAAGGTATTTTTAAGATGCAAATAACATTTAAATCAGTCAACTTTGAGTAGAGTTGATTACCCTCTGTGATTATGGATAGTCCTCATCCAATCAGTTGAAGAACTTAAGAGAAAAGGCTAAAGTCTCTCTCCCAACCCCAGGAATTCTGCTTCTAGACTCAAGGCTGCAAGGCTGACTCCTCCCTGGGTCTCAAAACTCAAAACTTGCCAGACCTCATCAGGCACGGTAGCATATGCCTATAATTCTGGTGACTTGAGAGGCTGAGGCCAGCCATCAACAATGTCAGGAGACCCTGTCTCAAAATAAAATAACAAGGGCTGGGGATGTAGCTAAGGGGCAGAGCATCCCTGGGTTCAATTCCCAGTAATGAAAAAAAGAAATCACTGGATCCCACAACTCATGAGCCAATCTCTTAAAATCAATCTCTCTCTCTCTCTCTCTCTCTCTCTCTCTCTCTCTCTCTCTCTCTCTCTCTACACACACACACACACACACACACACACACACATTCATTCATTCTCTCTCTCTCTCTCTCTCTCTCTCTCTCTCTCTCTCTCGCTCTCTCTCTCTCTCTCTCTCTGTTGGTTCTGTTTCTCTGGAGAATCCTGACAAACACAAGGATTGATGGACCACCATTATATCCCCATTAAGTGTGGCCCTTATAGGGGCTGGGGATGTGGCTCAAGCGGTAGCGCGATCGCCTAGCATGCATGCGGCCCGGGTTCGATCCTCAGCACCACATACCAACAAAGATGTTGTGTCTGCCGAGAACTAAAAAATAAATATTAAAAATTCTCTCTTTCTCTCTCTCTCTCTCCCTCTCTCCCCTCTCTCACTATCTCTTTAAAAAAAAAAAAAGTGTGGCCCTTATAAAACCAAATAGAGCCTGGTGGGTTTCAGCAGACTCTGTTACAAACTCAAGCAAGTAGGAACCCCAACAACATCTGCTGTGCCAGATGTGGTAAATCTTCTAAAAGTAGATCAATAAAACTATGGGAATGCCTTTGGGATCACAGACATAGTGAATGAGCGCACTTTTCTCCATCTCAATTAGGTCAGAGGATCAGAATCAGCTCTCCCTCATGGGACAGAAAACAGTACACTTTATGGTTTGCCTCACAGCTAGAAATCCCCCCCCTCTGTTATACTTGAAGGAAGCTAGTTTATTTAGACATTCGGTATATCACCATGTTGATCTAGATCACTGACATAACGTGTCACCTGGTGAGCTATAAGGAACAGGTACACCGGAGGCCTTGGCAGATAGATTCATTCCAGAGGATCTGAGATACTGATGAAGATTCCCAGAGCCTACCACCTAGGTGAGATTTTTAGAGGTCAAATAATCTTTTTTTTCTTTTTGGTATTGGGAATTGAACCCAGGGGCACTTAACCCAGAGCCACATCTCCAGCCCTTTTTATATTTTATTTAGAGATAGGGCCTCACTAATTTCCTGAGGCTGGCTTTGAACTCACCATCCTCCTGCCTCAGCTGTGTAAACCACTGGGATTACAGGTATGTGTCACCGTGCCTGGCAGGTCAAGTAGTCTTGATCCCTAAATGCTGGGACATCTTCTCTAGAGAAGAGATTAATTTATGGCATCTCATGTCTCTCACCATTAAGACAGAAGCACAGTGATGTGCTGGGCCTCCTTAGGTTCTAGAGGCAGAACAGAGAACAATGTTCAGACCCAATACCAAGAGAGAGGCGAGGATGACAGCTTTACCTTTCCTGTCCACAGAATCTAGCTAGTCCACTGCATGGGGCTCAGATTCATCAACATGGTGTACTGTGACAGAAATCATGGGGCTCACTTTAGAGAAAAGGAGGAGTGGAGGGACAGCAATGGGCAATGGATCACGGCTCCACTGTACTACCACCTAGTGGAACAATGGTTCTCAAAGGGGGACAATTTTTGCCCCACACAACAAATAATTTTCTGGCTTAAAATTTTAGCAGGTCGCATGAAAAGGTCTATGACAGATACCAAGGAACAGCTAAGGCACCAGCTTGGCAATGATACCCTGTGGGGATGGTGTAGTAGATGTCCTAAATTAATGACCACTGCATCATACCATTCCAATTGACAGAGACATAGGTCTGGGAACCGAGTGACCTGCTTAGCATCACCTCCAATGACCACCTGGGAATTAGTATGTCTCATCTTAAAACTCTAGATCTGTGGATTTAAAGGTCCCAGTTCTTAGAGGAGGATGGCTTCTCCCAAGACACAGCAAATATCTCACTAACTTAAAGTTAGGACTTTGATGGATCACTTTAGAATTCCGTGCTGAAAGTCCAGGAAATGAGGTACTTACATATCAACAGGAATAAATGTCCCTGATCAGTAGGAGGTAGGGTTGCACATACAGATCCCTTAGCATCCCTTGCCAAGATTTTTTTTATATTTATTTTTTAGTTGTAGTTGGACACAATACCTTTTTATTTTATTTATTTATTTATATTTTAAAAAGATATTTCCTTTTTGGGATGGGGTTGTGGCTCAGCAGTAGGGTGCTCGTCTAGCACGTGCAGGGTGCTGGGTTCGATCCTCAGCACCACACAAAAATAAAATAAAGATATAGTGTCCAACTGCAACTAAAACAAATTTTTATTTATTTTATAAATACCTTGGACACAAAACCAACTGAAAACTAGATCATACATCTGCTTCTGCAGATCACAGGGAGTTTGAATAAGCTTAGCTTTGTACTAAAGGAAATTCCAATCCTTTTCTTTTGCTCAGTTTTTAGAAAAGTTGGCATGTAGAAATATAACCCTTCACAGTCCTCTAGATGTCTCTCTGAAGAAATTCTACAGACACTGACATTTGGGGTCCTCTAATAAAATAGCCAAGTACTTGGAACATGATTCTATATGAAGCCCATCAGCTGGTATACCCTATCTGTCACAAGGAACTCTCAGTCTGCATTTTAGTGCCTCACTTTTTAAAAAGAGGCCAGAAAAAGCATCCAGATATTTGAGGAAGACCTCTAATACAATAGATGAGCGAATGAAAGGAACTAAGAAAGACAAATAAAGGGAGCAAGAAAAAAACTTCAAAATTATGACAAAGATCATTAAAGAATTGAGGAAGAGATGATGCATTAATAAAGCAAGAAAAAAGAATCTCAATGGGACCCGAAAATTCAGTAGAAAAGTTAAACAATCAATCTTGAAAGATTCTTCCAGAAAGCTGAACAGAAAAACCTGAGGAAACAGGAAAGAAAGGAAAAAAAAAAATCAAAGCAGGAGTTCTACAAATAACAGGGATTCCCAAAAGAATAAACTAAGAAAGTGGGTATAAGGACATTATTTCAGAAATAATAGATTTCCTAAAACTAAACTTCATAATTTTCCAGATATAAAAGGCCCACCAAGTGCTCAAATAATAAATTTAAAACAGACGTGTACAAAAATAAAGGCAAGTCATCACAAAAGTTAAAAATAGTGGCTGGGTGTGGGGGCACATGCCTATAATCCCAGTGACTTGGGAGGCTGAGGCAGGGGGATCGCAAGCTCCAGGCCAGCCTTAGCAACTATGTGAGGTCCTAAGCAATTTAGCAGGTCCCTGCCTCAAAATAATAAATAGCTCAGTGGTTCAAAGCCCCTGGGTTAAATCCCCAATACCAAAACAAATAAACAACAACAAAAGTCTGCAAAAAGGAAAATATATTAACACTGTCAGAGAGATTAAAAGGGGTCATATACAAAGGATAGGCAATCTGAATACCACCAAATATTTAATGCAATACTGAAAGAAGAAACGGAGCTATGACTTAACCTTCTGAGGGAAAATGATTTCTACCCTAGAATTTGATATCTAGTCTATTACTGATTGAATGATCCATCAGTGAGAGAGATTTATCAGAGGTATCTGATCTCAAACACTTGCCACTCTCACAATCTATGTGAAGAAGGAATTAACAGACATGCTTCACCAGAATTATGAAGGAGGAAGACACAAGATCCAGAAGACAGAATAGCAAAGGACAGACTAACAAGGGAAATTCTCAGGGTGATAACAAAAAGAAGTTAGGTCCCTAATCCTAGAAAACAAGTAGCCTAGGAAGGGACAGAACAAGGGCCTCACGGAAGAATGTCCTCAAGGGGCCGGGGAGAAAACACTCAATGTATTTGATATAAGTAGATGAGTTTTATAGATCTCTGAGAGGTGGAGGATTTTTTTTTTTTTTTTTTCCTGTGGTGGGATTGAACCTAGGGCCTTCCCCATGCTAGGCAAGCACAAGCACTCTACCAAATAAACCAAGCAAGCGGGAGGGGGGAGGCAATTAACTCCAGGAGAAACAAGTTGTACAGGAAAGGGAATTTCATAATACTGTATCTCAGCAATAAAAGAGAAGCTGTCAGAGCCCTGGGGGTGGTGCTCAGTGGTAGGGCACTTGCCTAGAATGTGCAACATTTTGGGTTCCATCCCCAGCATGGGGGGATTGTCATAATGAAGTAAATGCTGAATATTAACTTAATGAATAGTTATAAAATAATTATAATGGAACATGAGGGGGTGAGGTAAGAGGGGAAAAGTAAGAGTGAAACAGGAGAAAAATACGTGTGTGTGTTGATGGAGTAGTGTAAGAGTGAAAAAAAATCCTCGTTCTCACAGTAGGATGGCAAAAATAAAGTATAAAGCTGAAAACAGTCAAGAAAGAAGTCAAATCCTATTATTTAGAAGGGGGTGGTAAATATCACAGGAATCAGCTACAAAGCTGAAGAAGCTGCCTCTGGAGTAGGTAGAGAAAACAGGGAAGGGCAGAGCAGGGAACTGCTATTTTTTGTTACAAACCTCAAGGTACCACTTGGCTTTTAAACCAGGAGCAGATATTTTGATAAAAGTAAAAAATTTAAAAAGCAGAAAACAAAAATACTTTAACTTGAAGCAAGCATGGCAAAATCCGTTAAAATGAGCAATGATTGTTCTGGCATTTCACATTATCTGTTCTTTTCTTGTTTTAAAAAGAATTCCTGCCACACAGTGGTGGATAACTACAATTCAGCAACTCAGAGGGCTGGGGCAGGAGCATCACAAGGTCAATGGTAGCCCAGTACCAAAAATAATAATAATTCCTGTTCCTTAAAGTTGTCTTTTCAGTTCAATTCCCAGTACCTCATGTAGCTGTTGCCTTAGGAGCGATGGAAGTTATTTCCCACCTACGGTTTACCTCCAGTCTGCCTTGCTGGGTTTTATACACCACTTGGGGATTCTCCTGTAGAATGCTGCTGTATAGCTCTCGGAAATGGGCCATGTTGGGCAGTACAATGTTCAACACTTTTGTCTTATCCTCTCCAATCACCATCCGAAAGTCACCTAGTTAAAACAGACAGAAAAATAAACTCCCATTTAGAATCCCCATTTGCATGTAGAACTGTAGCCCTCTCACCCAGACACTTTGCTTCCTTAAAACTGTGAACAACTTATCCAAGGAAGACAGGTACTTATTTAGAGCTTCTCAAATCACAAAGCCCTATAGACTAGTGAAAACATAGTTACCTAAGTACACAAGGTAATCATCAGGGAGAAGCTAGTTTCTTTTTTTTTTTTTCCTAATGCAGAAGATTCTGTACTTATAATCCTTTATCTTAAAAGCAACGCTATGCCTGTGGCCATTCATGGAGACAGGAGCTGTGTATTAGCACTTGAGATTTGTCCTTGTCATTGCTCACTCATTGTAGATCTGTTTGCATGGGGGCTTCTGGGGAGCTTTATGAATGTAATTAACCTTATTGCATTTGATGAGGGCAAGAGCAGTGAGTCTTAAAAATCCCAATAAGAAGAGGTTTATATTTAAGATGAAATTAAAGGCAGATATAATCTGAAAAGTTGCAAGTGGTGAGAAATGAGGGTTATGTTTGCCTGTGACATGAAATGAGCTGAAACATCAATAACAAGCACAAAGAGCAACTTTTGAAACAAAATGCAAAGTGCCTGCCTCTGCTACTTACTGACAATCATCAGTGAGACTCGGAGGAAAACAGAATGTTTGAGTGAATACCCAGTGGGCGAAGTGAATTCAAAAGAGGCTGGTAGGAGTTGGGGTGCAGCTCAGCGGTAGTGTGTGCTTAGCAATTGTGAGGCCCTGAGGTTCAATTCCCAGAACAAAAAAGAGAGAGAGAGAGAGAGAGAGAGAGAGAGAAAGAAAAAAAAAAAGGAAACTGGACTCTCCCAGGTTAAGCACAGTGAGAAAAAATATGGCTGAAACCTTTCTTGGACAGAGAGCTAAGTGCCAGGGAGGTGGCAAGTAAGGGCAGATACCCCAGCTTCTGAGAAGCCCCTGGGACTAGGAGGATGGTATAATTTGTTATCCAAACTAGGTCATTTTAGAGGATGAAGAGAGCACTACAGACAATTACACCAGAACAAGTATTAACTGTCAAACCAGGGCACACTGGTTATCCTTGCCAATTTACTGTCTCTAGATGGGAGAATTCAGAGACCTCTGCCTGCCACATGGATTTTTCTAGAGCCAACTGGTGTCTAATTTAAGGAAAAATAAAAATATTAAGAGGTCTGCCAATGGTCTGAATAGGATTTGTCCCCTCTGAAACTCATGTTGGAGTTTAATGTCTTTGGGGAGGTATTAAAAGGGAAGAAACTTGACTCTGGGGCTTAGAGGTGGGGCCTTTTAGAGATTAATGAGGATTAGATAGGTTGGTCAGGGTGGAGGCCCCGGGACTGAACACCAGCAGCCTCCCAGAAGACAGACATATGTAAGTTTCCAATCACTATGTGATGCCCTGCACCATGTGGGACTCTGCCAGCAGGGTCACCACCAGATGTGGTCTCTTGGCCTTGAACCAGAAGCATGACCTCAAATAAATCTCTCTTCTTTATAATTTATCCAGAGAGGCTGCATTTCAGTAAGAAATAAAATACGCTGGTTTTTTAAGTTTCAAAGGTCCAACTTACACAATAATTTTGTAGAATGCAGCTGGGGATATAGGTTTCAGAAAACCAGAATTCTAAACACCCTGAGGAACTTGACCTTGGCATAGGCATTGACTCTTCAGGTGAAGGTGCAGAAGAGATCCCACCATAACATGCAGCCCACCTTTGGATGAATTTGTTATTTTGTTCCAATTTGACTGATTGATTGATTATAGTGAGGGAGATGAAAAGCAGGGCCTCACTCCTGCTAGGCAAGTGCTGTATACCTGCTGCTACCCTATTTTAAAGGGACAGAGAGTACATAGTTAAAACCAAGGATCACAGCTAATGAGGGTGTTGAGAAACTGGTCCTTTTACATATTGCTGTTGACATCAGAAACTGCCAAAATCCTTGGAGGGCAGTGAATCAAGAAACCCCATGGCTGGTGAGCAAGCCTAGAGAAATAAGAGGTAATGTTTACTAAACATCTGGTACACATCAGGCACTGCTCCCCCAGCTGTTGTGCTGCCCCATTTCACCCATGTAGCTCTCCTCTCCGACAGACCATTCCTTCTCCAGTTAGTAGACAAGGCAACCGCCACAGAGATTAAGTACTTGCCTAAGACTTCCCAGGAAGTATGAACATATCAACAATTGGCTGAGGCTGGGCGCAGGGGCACACACCTGTAGTCCCAGTGGCTTGGGAGGCTGAGGCAGGTGTTCAAAGCCAGCCTCAGCAATCATGAGGTGCTAAGCAACTCAGTGAGACCCTGTCTCTAAATAAAATTCAAAATAGGGCTGGGGATGTGGCTCAGTGGTCAAGTGACCCTGAATTAAATCCCTGGTAGCCCCTCCCCCTGAAAAAAATGGGCTGAGGACATAGCTCAGGGGTAGAGTGCTTGTCTGACATGGGTAAGACCCTGGGTTTGCTCTCCAGCACCACAAGAACAACAGAAACCCTGTTCGTTGAAGTGTTATTTGCACTGGAAGCAAGCCAAATGCACAATAGGGTAAATGGATAAGCTATGATGGTAAATCCATATCCTATCACGGAGCAACAGTGTACCACCATTAAAAATTACAGCCATCATATATAGCAACATGGAAAATGGTCGTATAATAATGTGGGTTGTATATAATGAGGGTTCAGAAGTACAACAAAAAAAAACTGCAAAAAAGAAAAACCATGAAAAACTAGACAAAGGGATCTTATAAAGATGGGGGGTTACAGGGAAGCTCAGTGGCAGGGGGCCTGCCTCGCATGCACAGATGTGGGTCCATCCTCAGCACCATGCACACAAAAGAAGTTATTTTTGCTCTAATAAAATATACACTTATTCTGGGTTCTGGATATATGTTCTGTGCTATCTCTTAGCCTTAGCAAAGCTTCATAAAGTTGAAATGATTCCAGTTTTACAGATGAGGAGATTAAGGTTCAGAGATAAGGTGCCCAAGGTCCAAGTGTCTCTCAGTATCAGAGTAGTTAACATTTTAGGCAACCATTTCCTCTGCCATTTTTCCTCACTTCTATAATGCTGATGTATTACTTCTAACATTTAAAAATAAATTCACAAGACATACAGGTGTGATGACAAATGTGAATGGAGATGTGGCTGGGTTAACTTCCAAATGTGCAAACCCTGATGCTTTTATTGAAAACTCCTATTAATCTTTGAAGGGATGAAATGTCATCAAACTCTAAATTTCACAGGGCTGCCCCTGAAATGAAAGATTACTTTGCACCACCGCTGAGTCCTAAATATCCATGTTAATCCTTCTCTTTCTATACTTTCCACACACACAAAGTTCTTAGAGTTTAGATAGTAGATGGATAAGCTATGATGGTAAATCCATATCCTATCATGGAGGAACAGTGTAACACCATTAAAAATTATAACCATCATATAAAACAACATGTATTCAATTGATTAAAATGTAAAAGCAAATGAATTCAAATCCTCTCCCTAAAGAACAACTGCATGCCATGACTATAGGACCTAGAGAATACCCTGGACTCTGAGAACAAGGACTAGGCTCGTTCAGTTCTGCAACCCTGGCCCCTCCTACACTGCCTGACACAGAGAAGGCACATGGATAAATGTCTGGTGAATTGAATTTCTCCAACTGCCGCACAGCAAAACCCCAAGCCCAGCCACAGGGGATGGTAGGTAAACGGGCTGATTACTTGTTTCTTCAGAACAAAGTGAATAAAATCATGGGCACAGTGTGAACCAGCATCTGATCATAAGAATCAATTTTCTTATCTTTGGAGATCTGTTTGCAACAGATTGAGAAAAACTGACTCTTAGCTTTTATTTTATCTTTATTGCTGGTTTTAACTCTTGAATGTTCTACCCAGAGAACTGCCAGAATAATGCAATAGGGCAAACAAAAGAATAATCTCTCTTTGGATTTGATGCTCAGAGATTTGCAAACCATCTATAGCTCTGTGATCCAGGCATGCAACCAGCAGCCAGGGGCCTAATTATGAACTTGAGGGTGGGAGAGGGGTGCACAGCACCAGAGAAAGATTCTTCCAAGGTTGGCAATGTCCCAGGGTGATTTGAGTCAAGTTATTTAGCTTTTCTGAGCCAATTTCCTTCTCTGTCAAATGGCTTTACAATCCTACTAATTCCACCACCTCACAGTTGCTTTCAGATTTACAGAGCTAATGTATTAGAGAATGTTTTGTTAAGTAGTAAAGCAGATACTGCTGATAGTAAGATTTGTACACAGGATGGGCAAACTGGCACCGTGATGCACACCTGTAATCCCAGTAATTTAGGAGGCTGAGATAGGAGGACTCCAAGTTTGGGGCCAACTTGGGTAACTATGTGAGACACCATCCCCAAATAAAAAACGAAAAGGGCTGGAGATGTAGCTAGCTCAGTGGTAAAGAGCCTCTGGGTCCGGGGTTTAATCCCTGGTACCAAAACCAAAAAAGAAACAAACAGGATAGGCAAAGGATAGAAGAGAGAGGAAGCCCTGCATCTAAGATAAAAATTATTGGTTAACTTTTCCTTTTTAAAAATTAGTCACAATATTGCTGTTATTTCAGTTCACTGAACATCTGGGTGGCTACTAAGCCCCAAGAGCTGTGTTAGACACTGGAGATAACAATGATCTAGGCCCTACCTCAGGCAGCAAATGACACAATTTGTTCAGTGCAGGATTTTATGTGGTAGTTCAAGGACTGTAGCCCAAACTAGATAGTTTCTTTTTGCAGTTCTAAGGACTGAACCCACGGCCTTAAACATGATAGACAAGCATTCTACCATGGAACTAAATCCTCAGCTCTTTTAATTTTTTATTTTGAGGCAGGGTATCATTAAGTTACTGAGAATTTGCGATCGTCCTGCCTCGGCCTGCCTAGTCTATGAGATTACAGGTGTGCACCACTTCGTGCGCCTGGTGTGTCTGTCCTGATACCACAGTTATCTTGTTCTGAAGTGGTGTCTATGTGGCTTTGACAGGCACGTCCCTAATACAAATAACGTTGAGCATCTTTTCATGTGCTTATTGTCTATTTATATATTCTGTTTGACAAAAATGCCTATTCAAATCCTCTCCTGTTTTTAACTTGGGTTATTTTTATTGTAATTGTTAGAATTCTTTATATAGGGGCTGGGGATGAGGCTCAAGCGGTAGCGCGCTTGCCTGGCATGTGCGGGGCTCTAGGTTCGATCCTCAGCACCACATAAAAATAAAGATGTTGTGTCCACTGAAAACTAAAAAAGTAAATATTAAAAAAAAATTCTCTCTTTAAAAAAAAAAAAGAATTCTTTATATATTTTGATAGTAGTTCCTTGTCAAATATGTTTATAAACATTTTTTCCTACTTTGTTAGTTGCTTTCTTATTTTTTTTTCTTTTATTGTTTCTGCTTTTGGTATACATTTTGGTGTATATATATAAGAAATCATCTTTCTAATCTAAAGTCACTCTTTTAAGAGTTTTATCTCTTACATTTAACTCTTCTATCTAAGATTCATTTTGAGTAATTTTGTATGAGTTAGGGATCTAACTTCATTCTTTTGAAATAGGATAAAATAAGTACTTTGTATTTTAAAAAATGACTAAAGAAAGCCACATGCAATGACACATTCCTCTAAACCCAGGTACTTGGGAGCCTGAGGCAGGAGGATGTCAAGTCTGAGTCCAGCCTGGGCAACTTAGTGAGACCCTGGGTCAAAATAAAAAAAGAAAGCAAGGGCTGGGAATATAAACTCAGTGGTAGAACACCTGGTAATTTAATCCCCAGTACTGCTAATAAACCAAAAAATAAAAGAAACGTAAGGTAGTTTTTCTAAGAGCCAGCCTAATGCATTACTCAAAAGGCATTCTCAAAAATATCTCCATAGCTGCAGGAAAGACACTGTACTGCACCAACTCACACACAGAAGAGGATGAGGTAAGAATAAACTGCTGAAGTACTCATATAAATCTGAATCATTTTTCTTTTTTCTACTTTAGAGAGGTATAAAGTGAGACCCTGGGTTCAATCCCCAGCACCAACCTCCCCAAATCCTGGAAACAACAAAGACCAAAATTCCTTTCCTCCCAAAGATAAATTAAACCAACCAATAAATAAAGTGTATAGTGTGTCAGACTGTGGAAAATGCTGTGGAATAAAAAAGGGGGGGGGCAGGGAAAAACAACAGGCAATATTGGGCTGGCAGGGAAGACCTCAGATAAGCCAGGATGGAGGCCTGTGGGAACCCTGGGGGGAGGCGAGCCAGCAGGACCATGAGGAGAACTGTCCCAGCAATGACCGAGCACGGACCCTTCACAGAACAGTGGAGGGTTGGGAGCAAGGGTTCTGGGATCAGACCCTCTGAATTCAAATCACAGCTTGGCACTTACAGGAGCTACAGCACCCTCAAATGTAAAATGGGGGCCATATAGGAATGAGCTTCCCTGTTGGAGGGAATGAATGAGTTGACACGTGTAAAGCACTAAGAGAATCCCGACACAGGAGTCACCAGGGAGTCAGACGTTACTCATGATCTGTGTCCTTTGGAAATGCTACCTTTTCAGAAATAATCAAGTATACACTGGGTCACAGAGGTTCCAGCTGTGGCCTCAATCAAAGGTCAAGTTGGCCAAGGAGACAGCAGGCCTCCCAATCCTGATAGTGGCCTCCTGAATCCTCCAAGTCCCCCCTGCCCCAATGACCAGAGCACCCAGTGGCACTGCTGGCAAAGTTCTGGAAGGTATTACATCACAGAATAAATCTGTTCACTCCAGAGAAAAACATGTCTCCCTACTGGCTTTCACCAGAATCCAGGCATGAGGAAGTTTACTCCTGCTTTAGAGCGCGGGCGCACACACTGATTTTCCTCCCCCAAGAATCGACTGGCAACTCCCTCGCTGCTTTGCTTGTTCCTAGAAGTCAGCTTGCCTGTGTTCAGGCAATCTGGCATGGACAGCAGCCCATTCATTCTCTCCCTGGACAGTGCTAGGAGGTGTTTTTCACTCCTTAAGGACCTTAAATGGACAGATGAACTAGGGCTGTCAAGTTCCCATCCACCTAAATTTTCCAATTTGAACATTTTTTGTCAACATGTAACACGTTTTCTAATTCTGGCTGGGCTGGTGATATAGCAAAGTGGTCAAGTACTTGCCTAGCAAGTATGAGGCCAGGGTTTAATCTCCAGCACCATTCAATCTATCAATCAGTGGGTATGGTACACATACCTGAAATTCTAGCTACTAAGGGAGGCTGAGGCAGGAGGATCATAAGTTCAAGGCCAGCCTCAGCAGTTTAGTGAGACCCTGGTCTCCAAATTAAAAAATAAAAAGAACTGGGGATATAGCTCAGTGGTTAAGTGCCTCTGGATTCAAACCCAAGTACCACAGTAAATAAACAAAACAGTAACAACCATTTTCTGAGCACTATCAATGAGATAAGATGCTGGGGCTTTTATATATATTATCTCACTAAAAACTTCTTTATGAGATACTTATTTCTACCTTATAAATAAGAAAATGGGAGGCTTGGAAAGAGTCAAGCAACTTCAGAAAGCTGGTGGTAGGTCCACCATGTACTAGATGAGGGAGCTCGGTCAGGTAACCTCTCTGAGCATCAGTTTTCTCATCTGTAAAATGGGACAATAACACAGCAACCAAATCAGAAGGCTCTCATGAGGATTATTAAACCTGTTATCATATCCCAAATATGGAGGGTAGCTCCTGGCTTTCTCCAGCCATAGACTTCAGGTCATGGACCCTTCCCCTAGACGTCCCCTCGACTTCTTCACATATGCTGTTTTTTCAGTTCACCGCTGACTCACCGTGCCTGCACATGTTTACCAGTGTGAAGTTCCTTAGAGCAGAAGTTCTATCTTCAGCTCTTTGGGTACGAGTCGCTGACTCATTTGATAAATGTTAAGCCAGGATCGTTACCTAAAATTAGTCATTTTTATAGTTTGTACTTACTTAAGAAAGCTCCAGGTGACTATTTCAAAGTCATTTGGTATTCTTTTCCTGTTTACTGAAGTGCTGACTTCTAAGAATAAGTGAAGGACTAGAAAGCTTTCTCGTCCCTAATTTTGCAGGCCTTCTTCCTCCACCTACTCCTTTCTCACCCATCATTTACAATAATGCTGCCATAAATAGGGGCCCCAGAGCAGTCAAAGTGACCTTTAAGTACTATATAAAATGTATAGGTTATTATTATTCATAGTAATACCGACAGATCTTGACTCTGCCAGTAACTACTAGCAGGAACTTGTCCAATTATCGCAGAGAGGCACTATTTTCTCTATCCCTTCCTCTTCTCTTCTCCTGGAAGGAGAAATGTTGAACTTCACAGGCAAGGGACCCCATATAATCTCTCAACTGGGAAAAGATAGAAAATGTCAAAGCTGTAAATCAAAGAGAGGCTGGGTGGGTACTTTCAATTCTGGAATATTCTGAGGTCCTAGGAGATTTGGATTTAACAAACGGTCAGAATTCTTTCAATTCAAGGATACTAGGTTCTCAGAAGCCTAGGAAAGACAGGAGGAAAATTGGCCTTTTGACACAATGCCTGAAGCAAGTCTCAAAGCTGTGAAAATGACCTATTCACGGGACCTACATCCTTTTCTACCCTTACCAGTCTAGTTCTAGCAAAACTCAGCTACAGATTTATAGCAACTTGAATGACACTTAAGAAAATCAAAGACTGGGGACATTGCTCAGTGGCTGAGCATGTGTTCAGCAAGCATGAGGTTTGGATTCAATTCCCAGGACTAAAAGAGTCAACAGACAGGTAAAAGTAGTTCCATTACTCTCTAGTCAATATTCAGAATTTATTAAAGAGAGCTTCCAGCCAGAATCCTGCACTATGCAGATGTTATTACATGGGAGAAAAAAATAAGAGTGGTAACACTGTGGGCCCCAGAGAGCAGTCTCATCTTCTCTCAAAGTCTACCCATCACAAGAGGCTTCTTCTCTTTTTGAGGTGCTGGGGATTGAGCCAGGGCCTTGTGCATGCAAGACAAGCACTCTACCCACTGAGCTCTATCGCCAGCACCACAAAAGGCTTCTGTGATGCTTTTTTCCACGTGGGAGTTTAGGGAGGGAACAACTCCAAAAATGGACTCTCTTTTCCCACTCACTGCATGCACGTGGACCCATTTATTCTGATAAGTAGTCACGCTATTCTTTGCCTCTTTTTTTTTTTTTTGTCTTTTTGTTTTTTTGTAGATGAACAGCACACCTTTATTTTGTTTGTTTATATGTGGTGCTAAGGAGTGAACCAAGTGCCGCACATGCTAGGCAAGCGCTCTGCCACTGAGCCCCGGCCTCAGGCCTACTCTTTGCCTCTTGATGAAGGGCATGGATGCTGCCAGGTGAAGCTGGAAGCAAAAAAAGGTCAAGGTTACTTCACTTCTGTTCTTTCCAGTGTTGCAAATACAGCTGTGCTGTGCTAGATGCATTTCAAGAAGAAGACAGAAGAATAAGACTCTGAAGGCTCTTACAGCATTAAATTTCCATGAAATATTATCTGTGTTGAGATTTGGAGAATAAATAAGCTGTT
Organism: Ictidomys tridecemlineatus; assembly: GCF_052094955.1. Taxonomy (NCBI): domain Eukaryota; kingdom Metazoa; phylum Chordata; class Mammalia; order Rodentia; family Sciuridae; genus Ictidomys; species Ictidomys tridecemlineatus. The sequence goes on along the minus strand of NC_135492.1, from coordinate 39,582,417 downwards.
TTGAGGACCGAGTTCTCTGACTTACACTTAAGAAACTGGGAAAGACATTACTGATTTAAGACAGTGGTTTTTAAACTTTTTAAGTAGCAGATAATTTTTCTTGTCAATGAAAGAAAAAAAAAATCTTTTTTGTTTAATGGTACTGGGGATGGAACCCAGGGCCTTGTGCAAGGCCTCTGCCACTGAGCTACATCCTCAGTTTGTAACTGAGATCTTACACGGGACCTCACTGTATGAAACAGGCAAATGTGATGCTCCTCTGGCTGCAGCTTGGGTGAGGAACCAGGGGCCCCAACCTCTCAGCTCTCCCCTCACCCTTTATAGGATCTGCTGCCATCTCTGAGGAACACAACTGGCGGAAAGGGAAAGAAGTCAACATTTAGACAAATTAACAAACAAATACATTAAATGAATGGGGAAGAAGGGAAAGCTTTTCCTTCCTGTGGAGGAAAAGGATTTGGAAAATCACTACTTTGGACCAATGCAGTAAAGACTAGTTTGAGCAAAACTCTTCCATGGGCGCTTGATTCAGGAGGGAAAGTTTGGTAAGAAGCAGGAAATTTCTGTGACCTTCAAACAAACAGACTGCATATAAGGGAGGAAACACTGGTTATAAAGAGGCAAATGTTGCTGGTCTATAGACTTCAGAAATGTGAATGTCATGTAAGAAAAGGAAAAGTGAGGTTAGCATGCATGAGGCCTGAGGCTCAGTCCCCACCACCAGACGATACAATAAAAACTAAGAGAGGTACAACTAAATTCAGTATATGATTTTTGACTAGGTCATGTACTTGAGAAAAAACATGTTATAATGGACATTATTGGAATGCCTGATATTTGGAATATGGATTATCAGTTTGATCAAAATTATCATCATCATCATCATCATCATGGGGACTAAACTCAAGGGTGCTTTACCACTAAGCTACATTCCCAGCCCTTTTTATTTTATTTTGAGATAGGGTGCCACTAAATTGCTGAGACTTGCCTAGAACTTGAGATTCTCCTGCCTCAGTCTCTGAAATCACTGGGATTATAGATGTGGGCCACCCTGACCTGCTGCATCAGTATTAAATTTCCTGAATTTGGTAACTGTACTATGGTTATGGTCTAAATTGGACATGATATGTATGACCTCAAACACTTCAGGGAAAAACAACATCAACAACAACAACACAGTACATTTATATACAGAAAGAGCAGTAGAAAGCAGGGTCCCGAGAGGAGCATCAGCATCACCCCAGAACTTTGTTAGAAATATAAGGTCTTAGGCCATTTCCCAAACCTTCTAAATCAGCTGTCTGGGATAAGGTCAATAATCTGTTTTTTAATTAATTTTTTATTTTGGCAGTACTAGGAATTGAATCTAGGGGTGTTTTACCACTGAGCTACACTCCCAACCCTTTTTATTTTTATTTTAAAATAGGGTCTAACTAAGTTGCTGAGGCTAGCCTCAAACTTGCAATCCTCCTGCCCTAGTCTCCCAAATCACTGGAATTAAGGTATGCCCCATCACATTCTTTTTTTTTTTCCAATAATCTTTTTAGTTGTAGATGGACATAATACCTTTATTTTATTTATTCATTTTTACATGGTGCTGAGGATCAAAAGCAGTGCCTCACACATGTTAGGCAAATGCACTACCACTGAGCCACAACTCCAGCCCTCCAGTTGTTTCAAGAAGCCCTCAGAGGCATACTGACTTTGAAAACCACTGGTACAGAGAGAATGAGAAAACATATAGTAAAATGTTAAAATTGGTGGATCAGGAAAATGGGTTTATGGGAATTTTCTGTTATTATTCTCAAAACCTTTCTGTAGATTTGCAATCATTTCAAAATAAAAATAAGCAATAGCAACAACCAAAAATCACCCTTGGATAATATCTAGAGGGGGGCTGGGATTGTGGCTCAGTGGTAGAGCACTCGTCTAGCACATGCGAGGCCCTGGGTTGGATCCTCAGGACCACATAAAAATAAATAAATAAAGGTATTGTGTCCAACTACTTCTAAAAAATAAATATTAAAATAAAATCTGGAGGGTTGTGGAGAGAAGACAGGAGACACTGGATGTAGGGAGGCAAATCAGAAAGCTACTGCAGTAAGTGACACAGGAAGTGATAGAATTTAGAAATAAGACCACTGCAGTCCCAGGGCAGGGTGAGGAGCAAGCTATTTGTATAGCGTTCAAATGACAAATCTCCTTCTTGAAAAAGGTTTGGACACACAGGACACTAACCAGAGTAGGAGAGTCCAGCGATCTCTATGAAGAGGTCTTCCTCAGAAAAGCTTTCGGGGAGCATGAGGAAAGCGGCAGTCACAGCGCTCTTCAGATTTTTATCAAGTGCTGACCTAAGGATGACGTTTTCATTCATTGCGATAATTTTCACCTGGAAAAGGCAAACATTCAGAAGAAAAATTTTAGAAGAGGAGTATTGCTCAAGCCACAGGTTGACACATATAGCTGGAACCATCCCAGATGCCGACCACTGAGGATCTTGGAATATTAGTTTGGTTGACATGAAATGATTACTATTCTAATAAGTAATCCCAGAATCTCCTCTTATGCCAAAATCAGAGAAATCATCCCATAGGAAGGAATCAGAATGCCAAAGAAAACAAAATTAATATTCTTTTTAAATGAGGAAACTCACCACAGGCTTTGATAAAGAATAAACATCCTTTGGGAATATCAATATTTTTATTTTTTCATCTCAGTTTTTAAATTTTCTAGTGAGAGAAGGTATTTTCTTTACTCAGAACTCACCTCTCTTCTTGCCCACAAATAACCTAGGTAGTTCATGCTTTATGATTTTTAGATACACAGATTTGAAACTTGGTGAAGGAAAATGGAAAGAAAATTAGCTACAATTGAAAGATCGTGGGTTTTAAATATAGATCTGGGCTCAAATCCAGGTACTTACAAACTGTGTGAGTTTGGGCAAATGACCTAACTTCTCAGAACTTAAGTCATCATCTATAAAATAAGGATAACAGATTTGTATCAAGGAATTGTCAAAGATTGAAAACAACAATAAATGTAAATGTTTGAGTTCGTGCTTTGCTCAATACAAAGCATTATTCTCCTAAATATATGTCAGAAGCAGTTGACTTTGACTGTCTAAAATCCATGTCAGAAGTAGCTGTCTTTGACTGTCTCCAAATCCATTAAATACATTAGAGCTCCAGTCTGTTCTCAGAGTCTCGGTTTTTAAAAACAGTAAGGTAGGGCTGGGGATGTAGCTCAGTGGTACAGTGCTTGCTTTGCATGTGTAAGGCCCTGGGTTCCATCCCCAATTACTTACACACACACACAGACACATACACACAGACACATACACACACACACACACCACACACACACACAAAATGCACTCTAGTTAAGAGAATATGTTCAAGTCTCAGCTCCATCTCCTCCTAGCTGTGGTGATGGGCATTGCTCCTTATCAATAAAATGGGGTTAACAGACCAAATGAGATACAGTACATTATACATTAGCTGAAGTGAGCTTCCTTTGGTGTGCTTCTTGGTACACAGGCAATGAATTTCTCTAAGCCAGGGGTTTTCATCTTTGCTAGCATTAATATCATGGGAGAGTTTATTAAAACACATAATAATGGGTCCAAACCCCAAAGCTTCTGATTCAGTTGCCCTGCAGGAAGGTTGAAAATGTATATTTCTAACAAGGTCCTAGAAAATGTTGAGGCTGTTTTGGGTTCAGGGACACCTTTCCCCCTGCCTCTTAAAAATTTTTTTTGGTGATTGAACTCTTGGGTGCCTAATCAATAAGCCACCTCCCCAGTCCCTTTTATTTTGAGACAGGATCTCACTAAGTTGCTGATGCTGGCCTCCAACTTGTGATCCTCCTGCCTCAGCCTCCTGAATTACTGGGATCACAGGCATGCACTAAAGTGCCCAGCCAGAGACCAAATTTTGAGAATACTTTTAGCTATTCTGCTTAGAAGGAGAATTACCAAATTGCTCTTCAGAATGGTTATATCAATTTATATTCCCACCATAATCTTTTTAAAACATCTGCTACTGACTCATTTTCTATACAAAGAAAAGAGTCTAGAAGTCCTTAATAAGGACTCATAGATATCTGAAATGTATCAACTGTCTCTAAAGTGTTGTTGATAAATTTTCCTCCTATAATAGAAAACAGGGCATATAAAATTATTTTTTGCCATATAATAATGCATGATAAATTAAGATGGCATACAAAAGGCACACTCTAAGAAACTCCAAAATAAAGTTCTACTGGAAAGAGAATTATGTTATCCTAAGGTATAGTTTTTTGTTGTTTAAAAAAAAAAAAGTGGTAGCACCATAAGACATAACTATAAATCAAGCTTAACAACCTAAATTCTAACTTTTGCCTTGTGTTATCCACCTTTTTTCTAAGGGAATATTTCCAACATCTATACCTCATATATGATAGGTAAGCCACTTGGTTCAATATCACCTCCTCCACCCTTATAATTATGAGAACTTAATAGACCTTAATTAAGCCTTTCGGCTTGGGTGAGTTTAGTATCTTTGCCATCATCTGCAGAGTATAACACCGAGGAACAGCCCAGGAACAAGACTCGCCTAAGGTTGCACAATGAACCAATGGCAAAACCAGGGCCACACCCTTGCACTATGCAAATCAAGTTCTAAATATTTTGAGTTATCATCATGCATTCAGTTAGGGATGTATTCTGCTTGACTTATTTTGACAGAAGTTTAATAAAACAATTTTTTTCAATGTGGAAATTGAACTGGGGGCTATAAATATGCTAGGCAAGTACTCGACCACTGAGTTGCATCTCCAGCTCCTGAAATTTTTAAGATCCTACAACACCTTAGAAGTAAAATTTGTATTCCATATGGAATCAGTGATCTAGGAAGGCAACTTCCTCAACTTACCGGTGGAAAAACTGAGGGCTAGAGAAGTCAAATACCTTTCTCTAAGAAGTGACACAAAGGACCAAGTGAGGTCCAGTCCCCTGTGATACCATTCTGCTTCCACATTCCTACCCTTCAGTCTTCATCCTAATTCACCAGTCCTTATCGATAATTATTCCCTCTCTCTCTCTCTCTCTCTCTCTCTCTCTCTCTCTCTCTCTCTGGCTATTACAGAAACCCAGTGAAATCAGAGGCTATTTTAAGACGCTAAATACTCAAAGAGGCAAACAAAAGAATAAGTTTGGAAGATTTTCTCCTAGTTAACAGAATAACCAATTGTTCTCCAAGAAATCTGTTCTACTTAGGTTGTAAGAAAGCAGTCCAGTACTTAAGGTGAAGAGAGTGCAAATAAAAGCATCCTTACTCAAAGGGAAAACGTGAATTCTGAAGGCTCTGCTACTGTGCTGATCTGGTTCTTCAACGAAAGGTGAACTAGGAACTTGTCTCGGCAGCACTGTAATTTGTTGTTCAGAGTGAAAAGCCAGTGAACGCTTGGGGCACTGCCAGAGAGGCCTGGGAAAAGAAGAAAGTCCTCAGAGTTGTGAATAGCTGTTTGTACCTTACTGGGAATGCCCCACCTGAACTGCATAGATAACATTAGCTCTACTGCCAGGGTGCAGATCTTGACTGCAGAGAGGAAGGGACAAAGCTCGGAGGGACTTTAAAAGGAGAGATTTGTGAGTACCTTTCAAGACAGAGAAAAAAAGAAAGCCACCCTCCATCTCTATAACAGTCACTGGGAAAGACTACTTGAATTGTGAAGAGTGAATTTTCAGTTACAAAGAAGGCAACCCTACCTAGTGCTGAACTACTCAACCGTTGGCCAGAACTTTTTGATTCCAAATGGTCAGGAGGGGTGACTCTTCTAAATAGTCACTGCCTGAAAATGAAGAAGGGCGGAACACAAGAATGGGATCAAACCTTATCTATCTACTGGACTGGGGGATCTTCAAGGACAAATAATGTGGGGGTCTTTTTTTTTTTTTTTTTTTTGGCATGCACAAAGAAGAACCTTAGTTGTCTTTTGAATAACTAAATGAATGGCTCAATCTTTGCATTTCAAAGGCTAGAAAACCAAAGGCTGGTTCACAGCAGGGAAGAGCCAAAACTAGTAAACCAGGTTTTCCAATTCCCAGTTCAGGGATCTTTAATACCAGGGGGATTTTTCCCATTTGAAATACATAAATAAATACAACTCTAATATGGTGATAGTTACAGGACTGTAAATATACTAAAAACCATTGAACTTTACACTTTAAATGGTTGAATTATGGTATTTTAGTATACCTTAATAAAGCTATTACAAAAAACCAATGCTGCATTACTGGCTGGGGTGTAGCTCAGTGGTAGACACCTTGGCTAGCATGCCTGAGGCCCTGGGTTCCATCTCTAGAGCCCTGAAAGATAAAGAAACTTCAAACAAAATTATCTCTACAAGGCTAGGGTCGTGGCTCAGTGGTAGAGCACTTGCCTAGCACATGCAGGACACTGGGTTCTATCCTCAGCACCATATAAAAATGAATAAATAAAATAAAGGTATAAAAAAATGTTAGGGCTGTTGTTGTGGCTCAGGGGTAGAGTGCTCACTTAGCACGTGCAAGGCCCTGAGTTTGATCCTCAGCACCACATAAAAATAAATGAATAAAATAAAGGAATTGTGTCCAACTAAAAACTGGAAACTAGATATTTTTTTAAAAAATTTTAAATGTTACAAAATCATCTATACATGAAAAACAAGTGAAATACAAAAATCCCAAATTATGTCAAAGTAATTAGGGAACTGATTTTAACTTGCTTTAGTGTTTTTGTTTTTTTTTTAACTTACAAAAGATTGTTCACATGTTCTATTAAGTAATTTAAATTCCATGGTTCTTCACTTAAAAAATATTTGCAGGGCTTGGGATGTAGTACAGTGGTGACTTGCTCAGCCACACACACACACACACACACACACACACACACACACACACACACACACACACACACACACACACACCAAATGACTAAATGACTCAGAAACGTAAGTCTGTACTAGAAATCAAAACATGGTATCTCCTCAATTATAAGGTAAGTTGCTAGTAAAGTATAACAGAAATTTAATTTTAAATTCAATTTTTCCCAGAAATGTCCATCTTTTTAATTCCTGTATATTCCTTTTAAAGATTTAACTTGCAAGTAATTGAGGAATTCTATTTCAATTTGCAAAGTGCAAGACAATTTTGGAGTTTTAGACAATATAACAATGTAACTGCTTTTAAAACATAAAAACAAAGAATTCGTACTCTTTCTCATAATTCTTAAAATAACCACCCATTTTTCTTGTTGAAAATGCTACTATCCTTTCAACAGATTTGCTCAAGTTTGATTAATACTTGCTGCCACCTAGAGGGAAAAATGATTGCTGAAAGACTTACCACAGAGAAGTCCGCTTAACTGTGATTTCCACAGGAGTGGAAAAAACTGGGGGCAGGAGCAGGAGGGAGTCACTTCACCTGTTTATCATTTTCACTTTTTAAAAAGATAAGTCTTTTTTTTTTTTTTTTGGTACTAGTGATAAAATCCAGGGGTGCTCTACCACTGAGATACACCTCCAGCCCTTTTTATTTTTTCTTTTGAGACAGGGTCTTACTAAATTGCTGAGGCTGGCCTCAAACTTGTGATCCTCCTGCCTCAGCCTCCCAGGTCCCTGGGATTCAGGTGTGAGCTACCATGGCAAGCTTTTATTTTATTCTCTAAATTAGGCAAGAAATGCACAGTTTTGTTTAAGGTAAATGTAGCTGCTACTCCTTGTCTTGGACTGCTTTTATTTTACAAGAACAGATGACATTTAGATAAATTCTGAGATCAGGCCATAGGGTGTATAACTCAGCAGATCACATACTTAGCATGTGCAAGGCCCTGGGTTCGATCCCCAGAACAAAATCAAAACAACAAAACAAAACAAAAAGATAATTTCCAGTACTTACATTCTTAGATTTCAGGGCATCTCAGGTTTCTAACACCATTTTTTTTTTTAATTTAAAAAATTCCAGGCATAAAGTATAGTACAGAGAATAATGCAATATTTTTATATTTGATCTTATTTGATCTCAACATAACTGAGATAGCCAGGGATGAAGAGAAGGGAAATATCATTTTTCTGAATGGTTCTGAAGTATCAGGAATTTCAGAACCCTTGTCCACAGATGAAAATATCCCAAGGTGTGAGGGACTCTATCGGTGGCACAGGGTCACAAGATTAGTAAGGATCACAACTGAGATCCTAACCTTAGCTCTCTCAGACTCTAACTAAAATGTCCATGTTCTTCCCAACATTAATACTCTGTTTCCAATTTTCAACACTTTTGGGGCGTTGGCAGGGTAAGTACTATTATCCCTATTTTACACATGAATTGACTGACATTCAGAAAGATAAAACCAGGTGCCTGAGTTTGTATAAACTCCTAATAAGCAGTAGGAATTAATATGACCAAACACTTCTAATTCCACATTCATTTATCTTCCTATCAATAACATTTTTTAATATTTATTTATTTTTTAGTTATTGGCGGACACAACATCTTTCTTTGTATGTGGTGCTGGAGGATCGAACCCGGGCCGCATGCATGCCAGGTGAGCGTGCTATTGCTTGAGCCACATCCCCAGCCCCTATCAATAACATTTTTAAAATTATAAAACCCTTAGAAATAAAATGAATATTTATATATTTTCAATTGCATTTATTTGCTTAATTATGAGCTTTACCTGTTATCCAGTCTAAGAATGAGAAATTCATCTATAGATATTTGAAATTATTTCAGTAAGCTTATTGTTTCTGGATGTTTAAAAAATGTATGTATGGGCTGGGGGTGTGGCTCAGTGGTAGAGCACCTGCCTAGCATGTGTGAGGCCTTGGGTTCCATTTCCAGCACCACACACACAAAACAAAACAAAACAAAACAAAACAAAAAGCACCTGGCAAATTCTTTTGTTTGTCAGACACAGAAATTTTTTCTTTTTCTATTTGGGGCTATTTATGGATTATAGAGATTTGGTAAAGTATACTCCAAAAGGAAATTACAACCTTTCCTTTCTCCCTACTTAATCATCCCTGAAAAATTTTAAAATTTATGGTGAATATTCTTATTTTACGGTAATATAGTTATTTCCTTAGGTTTAATAAGAATCTGTTTCTTGGGCTGGGGCTGCAGCTCAGTGGCAGAGCACTTGCCTAGCATGTGTAAGGCACTGGGTTTGATCCTCAGCACCACATAAAAATTTTAAAAAGGTAAAAAAAAAAAAAAAAAAAGAGTAAAATAAAGGCATTCTGTCCATCTACAACTAAAAAAAAAAAATTTTTTTTTTAAAGAATCTGTTTTTCTTGGGTGGGGAAATATAGCTCAATGGTAGGGCACTTGCCTAGTATGTGCAAGACCCTAGGCTTGATCCTCAGCACTGCCAAATAATAATAATAATAACCATAATTATAAAATGATTTTACTGAAGGAAAATTTATAAGTGTACATATTTGAAAGATTTGGCTTGATAAATTTTTACACATGTGTATACATGTATAATATGCTCAAGTATTTCTGCATATTTTAATGAATTATACAATTTTTTCTGTTTTTTATTGGTGCATATTATTTATATAGAAGGGTGGGGGTTTCATTGTGGTATATACATATATAAATAAAGTGTAATTTGGTCAGTTTCACTTCCTAGCATCCCCCAATTCCCCTCCGCTTCTCTACTTCCTCTACCTTAGTGGTTGGTCTCCCTTCTATTTTCACTGAATTCTTTTTTCCTCCCAGTTTCATCCCTCCATCTTTCAGATATGAAAGAAAACATATCTCTAGTTTTCACATATGATACTGTGAGTCTGACTTATTTCACTCAAAATTATGATCTCTGGTTCCATCCAATTTCCTGCAAATGACAGAATTTGTTCTTTGTTGGGAAGAGTTTTATTCTTTCTGAATAAAATTCCATTTACACTACTAAATTTTAAGCCCAGGTTCAAAGCAAGAGCATCTTGACAGCCCATATACACAAATAAAGAAATTTTTCTGACACAGACCAAATGAACTATGACAGTAGAAATCTCTTATTTTTCCCCATAGCTCACTATAAAAGGAGGTAGGGGTTGCTGTTATGGGAGATACCTGAGAACAACCCATCTGCTATTTTTGGAGCCTAAGACCCTGTACATATTTGAAAGTGTACATATTTGAAAATTTTCCTTGGGAGGTGTATGAGATTGACAACTGTGACTAGTTAGCACAGTTCTTTCTTTTGCTGTACTGGGGATTGAACCCAGGGGCACTTTAACACTGAGCTACATCCCCAGCCCTTTTTATTTTTTATTTTGAGATTGGTTCTTGCTAAGGTGCTGCAGCTGGTCTTAAACTTGTGATCCTCCTGCCTCAACCTCCTGAGTTACTGGAATTCTAGATGTATGCCATTGCATCTGGCTCAAGTAGTTCTTAAAAAAGAAGCTTTCTCAGAAAATAGGCCATACTTTTGAAAAAAAGAAAAAAGATGATAGTTGCAAACACTTGTTAAAAGTTCAAGTTCCTTCCCACTTCTTTGTCCCTGTTCCTTTCTATCAAAGCCATGGAGAAGCCAAAACCCCACAGTCTCTTTCAGGAGCATCCCCAATGAGGTAAGAATATAGTGACAGGACATCACCACTGGCCTCAGGAGGATAAAACAGGGTCCAGAATACCATTCTCCCCTGGAATGACGGCCTGACTCATTCATTCACTCAACAGTTACTGACTGCTTTCTGTGTGACAGACATTGTCCTGTCTTTTTCGAGGAGACAACAGTGGACACGTAGTGCCCTGAGCTTCTAGAAGAGAAGATGAGGATGTACATAGTACAGACAGAGGTGCCACTAAGGCACTGGACACCTTCTCTGCCAACTCCCCAAATGGACTGACCCTGTACCTGAGGGGGACAATCTGTCTTTTACTCCCAGCATCTGACACCAAATGTGTGGGGCTTTTTCTGTCACACCAACCAATTCTCCAACTTTTTGGACACCAGTTGTGTGTCCTACAATAGAATTTAATTTTGGTATTATCTATCTCGAGCTATATAGAGAATCCTTAAGTTAGGGGCTCAATTCCACACAACTAAGTAGCTGTAAATTTCCACAATCCCTTCCTCTGGGTTGATAATTTGTTAGAAGGGCTCACAGAACTCAGGAAGGCTTACTTACTATTACCAGCTTATTCTAAAGTATCCAACTCAGGATCAGCTAAATAGAGTGATGCAGGGGTTGGGGTTGTAGCTCAGTGGTAAAATACTTAACATGTGCAAGACCCTAGGTTTGATACCAAGCATATGAAGGAGGAGAAGGAGGAAGAGGAGGAGGAGGAGGGAGGAGAGATGAGGAAGGAATAAGTAGGGGGAAGGAGTATGAAGAAGAAAAGGAGGAGGGGGAAGAAGAAGAAGAGGAGGAGAAGGAAGGAAGGAGGAGAAGGAGAAGAAAGAGGAAGAGGAGGAGGAATAGTAGTAGTAAGAGGAGGAGGACAAGGTATCGTTGGGTGGGACTGGGAACTGAGCTCTGCGCCCACTCTAAAGACCCCATCCTCCCAGCACCTCAATGTGTTTGTTCATCAACATGGAAACTCTCAGAACTCTGTTACTGAGGGTTTTATGGGGGTCCCACTACCTAGGCATGATTGATTAATTCACTGCCATTGAGAGTAACTCAATCTCCAGCCACTCACCCCTTCCAGAGGTGGGTGGAAAATGGGAGGTAGGGATGAAAGTTCCAGCCCATTAAGCACATTGGTGGTTTCTCTGGTAACCAGCCCCTATCCTGAAGCTATCTAGGGCCCATCAAGGGTCACCTGGGAAGGCTGGGGATGGGGCTTAGTGGTTTAGTGCTTACCTAGCATGCACATGCATGAGGCCCTGGGTTCAAGCCAGAAGGAAAAGAAAAAAAAAAAAAAAAGAGTCCCCTCATTAGATGAACTCAGGTATGGTTGAAAGGGACTTGTTATTCCTAACACTTAGGAATTCTAAGGCTTTTAGGAGCTCTGTGCCACAAGCCAAAGACAAAAACCAACCATATATTTCTTATTATGTCACAATATCACAACGTAATATCTGGACATTGGTAATGAATTATAAAGGTAATTCATTAAAGGTAGAAAGAGGAGGAATCTAATAGGCATTTCCATTTCCTAGAGTTCCATCTCATTGCAATCACAAGGATTAAAAGTCAAGTTAGGTTCAGAGACACCCTAATTATGGCAGCCTAAAAAAACACACACTCACCGGTTTTTGGAGGCGTCCAGCAATGTATAAGTTATTCCAGTTGAGGAGATCTTCAATTAGAATACTGGTGCTAATAACCCCATATTTGATAAGCTGAAAAAGGAAAGAAATGGGTGAAAAAAAAAAGCCAAATATCAGGTTGTTTCTTATGCAAGTACAAAACATAAGGAAACACATCAAATTCTGGACCAGAGTAGGACCTTGATTTCCAAAGTCACTCAAAATGCCTTCCATGGAAATACCCACATCTCCACCAAAACTCTTTGAGAGGTTTAATGTCTAAAACAGATTTGGAACTCAGATATGGTTCAAGATACAGTTCAAAGTACAGGAGGTGAGGTGATCACAAACTTAGGTCCATGTGATGTTAAAGGCAGAATGACTCTTAGACACCATTCTGCAAAAAAACCAAAACAAATAAAAAAAAAAAAAACTAGTCCTTTCCAAATGTTTGAGAAATATTGTTTTAGTTCATGTTCTCCATCTGAGAAATAAAAAGCTGAGGCCCAGAAAGAATAAATTAAATACTCCAAATGGCAACAGTACTAACAGAGTTAAAACTAGGCCTAGAGCCAGGCATAGTATGCACCTATAGACCCAGATATTTGAGAGGCTGAGGCAGGAGGATGGCTTGAGCCTGTAGTATGGGACCAGCCCAAACAATTCCGAGAGACCCTGTCACTTTCCAAAACAAAACAAGGCTGGGAATATACTCAGCAGTGCTTAACTAGCATGTATGTGGCCCTAGGTTTCATCTCTAGTACCACAAAAACAAACAAATAAACAAACTAGATCCTAGAATTTTAGTTCCCAATGTTCTTTTCATTGCAAAGTAACAGAAAGTTTCTTTAATTAAAAGTTTTAACTGATATCCTTTACATAGTCAATTCCTCTATTGCTGTTGACTTCGAAAGGCTTATAGTTACAAAGCAACATCCCCAAATAAAACCTCTTTATCAGTGCTAAACACATTGAATTATGGTCAAGTCAATTTCCATAATAATTTGTATAAACCCTGAATGTAGATTTCCCAGGTTACAAAGTCCTATTTGTGTTAACAAATACCTTCAGATCCACTTTACTCAACTTTGGTATCCAAATAGCCTTCTCAGGCTGCACATATGTAAAAAGTATCTAAAGAATTTCAATTAAAATGTACAGTCCCCTTGGTATACAATTTTGCCTAAACCTTTAGTTACTGGAGCATGTAATACTGTTTGAAAGTTACTAATTAGAGATAGGCTCAGCATAACATTAATTATGGATAAAGAACACAGTTATGTGTTTTGCATGAATAAGTGGAAGTGGCAGGTTGGGCTTTTCCCTCCACTAGGCCACAGGACTGCAGAAACCATTCTTGCTACAGGCAAGTAATAGCTGGGGGGTAGGAGGGGGGACAGTAGAAACAGCACAAGCCTAGAAATCAAGGAGCCTGTCACTAACTAGGGGCCTGACCTTAGAGAAGGTGTTCTTTCTAAACCTTCATTTCCTCATCTGCAAAATGCAGGTGCAACTAGGTGTAGTGGTGCATAGCTGGAACCTCAGCTACTCAGAGGCTCAGGCAGGAGGATTATAAGGATGAGGCCAGTTTGAGCAACTCAGCAAGAAGCTGTTTCAAAATATAATTTAAAAAGGGGTGAGGAAGTTGCTCAGTGGTAGAGTGCCCCTGGGTTCATACCTTAGTACCATATAAAAGGAAAAAAAAAAAAATGCAAGGGAAGCAGGATAGGACCTCAACCAGAAAAGCAAATAGACGGCCTTAAGGATTTACAGACATCACCAGTCAATCACAGCACTCATTCCTCAGCCAAGTTCAGATCCTTCTCAAGTCAGTATTCCAGTCTCCTGCCCTTTAACGCATGCTCCTTTGAGCAGTTACATGAGCATTACCAGACAGCTTGTAAAATATGCAGCATCTCAGGTTCCATACCAGACTACTCAATCAGAATCTGTACTTTAAAAGATCCCCACATTATTCATATGCCTATAAGTATGCTCCAAAAATCAGCAGGAGTGTCAATCTAGCAAGTGAAGCCCATACCTCATTCTTAACCCAACTAATCTCCAGGAGGCAACTGAGTTAGATCCCCACTGGTCTTCACATTTTGGGGATCCACTTAGCTCTTGACAGTCCTCTTAAGATACTGGCATGCTTCATCTGGTTTGCTTTTCATCTCGTTTGCTTTTTTTTTTGGTAGTGCTAGTACTATAGATCAAACTCAGGAACTCATACATGCTAGGCAAGCACTCTACCACTAAGCTACAACCCAAACCTCTGGGCTGTTTCTCGTCTAAAAGATAGGCAAGAGTCTCTGATGTCAGACAATCCCTCTTTGGGGACCTTTGCTCTCTAACACCCCACTCTTGAATCCCACTCACGTGTTAACACCAAGAGGTTCCTGTCTATTACTTTGCCTCACAGACTACCAGCCTCCCTTAATGCCCGCTTCACTTCCAATTTCTTCCTGGGGGTGTCTGTTCCTCCTTCTAGATAAGACTGATCTCCACCCTGATCTTGAATAGGGCTGCCTATTCCTCACACTGACCAAACCAGGGTTCTCAAAGTATGGTTCCTAGACCTTTGGTTTCAGTGTCATTTGGAAGCTTGTTAGAAAAGCAAATTCTCCAGCTCCAACTAGACCTACTGAATCAGAAACTCTGGGGGTGGATCCCTGCAATCTGTGTGTACAACAGATTAAAACTTGGGAACCACTTGGCAAAAAAAAAACAAAAAAAACAAGTAACATTCAATCACCTTCTCACACTGCAATCACAATGAAGGGGAGTTGAGGACTCCAGTGCCTGCTCTGTCCCTGGGTTCAGAACATCCAGCAGGAGTGTGACCCTTTCCCACCTGCACAAACACATATTTCACTGGTGCTCTTTTAACAAAGGTTAATAATTAGCCAAGTTAAGACAAAGGCCCAACGAATGTCACTTACCCTACCATCACACATAATCAATGGATTGTAGTAAACTCCAGCGCCATAGTTATCCTGGACAGATGTGATCATCTTGGGCCCTAAAACTTTTAGAAATGAGTAGTGGCTCCAATTCTTTTTCAGGTTTTCTGAATGCCATGCAATAGGATCATCTACTGTGAACACAAAATCCAGCATTGCATTCTGTAAAGAAAAGAGAATGAGTTCATTAATTCCTGGAAAAGTGGCTAGATAGAGTGGAACCCTCCCAAATATTGTGCTATTATGATTAGCAGAAGATCTAGGGTCTCCAATCTCTGAAAGCAATGTGAGCTTTGTTTTAATACAAATACTAATTTAATGTGTACTATGTCAGCACTTTATATATAATACATATACAGCAACTTACTTTATCTTCACAATAATTCTACAAAGTAGGTATGCAATTATTCCAATTTTATAGGAAAGGAAACCAATGTCCAGGATAAGCACTGTGCCTTGGTACACAAGGCTAATTAGCCACAGACCTAAGTAGCATGGTAATAAATTCTGTGTGCTGAATAATTGTGCTCATTACCTTTCACCTAACTGCAGTTAAATGTGTTCCACTTTTCTTCCAGATCAAAGATCACTTGGACAAACTCTACTAAGTAGTATGTAAAAGGAAATAAGTCATTCACAACTACTAATAAAGTACCTATGAGTTCTGATGGGTCCTAGGGTAGAAGAGCTCAGTCTACTGGAGGGAGTATACAACTTGACTTGATAGAGGAATGCACAATGTACTAATATCACTTAAGAGTGGAGGCAGATCCCCAATGGCTTAGGAGGCTGAGGCAGGAGGATTGCAGGTTCAAAGCCAGTTTCAGGAACTTAATGAGGTTATAAGCAACCTACTGAGACCCTGTCTCAAGATAAAAAATAAAAAGGGCTGAGGATGTGGCTTGATGGTTAAGTATCCTTCGGTTCAATCCATGGTACAAAAAAAAAAAAAAAAAAAAGATCCAAGAGAACAAGAAGTAGGAATGCTTCTAGGGAACTTAAGTAGGAGTCTTGAAGAAGGCATTCAAGGGAAACAGGGCTGGTAAAAGTACTTGGGGAAGCATGAGGAAGGCACAGAGCCATGTACAGGAAACTACTTCTATGGGTAGGAGACAATCAGGCATGTTCTGGACCTGCAGTTTGGTGCTACTGGAACAAAACATACTTATGTTGTGGGAGATAGGACCAGAGAGGCTGTTTGCCATGCTAGAAAACTTTCCTGCAGAAGAACTAACTTGAGAGTGGAGATAAAGGATGAGGGAAATCTGATAGGTAACCACTAAAAAATTCCAGGGGAGAAACAAAAAGGTTTGAGGCGAGGCACTTGGGGTAGAGACTAGTTTGGAGGAGATTTAGTATTAGAATATACAAGGTTTGTTAACTTGAATGTAGGGGATGAGAGTGAGAGTAAGGAAAGAATCTTTTTTTTTTTTTTTGAGGGAAATCCAATTCTACTCAAAGGAAAACCTTCACTGAAAAATGATGAAGAGTCTACAGGAGACTAAAGGATGCTCTGGGTTTCCCTCACTGTGATCCACAAACCACTGGTGATACTTAAGATGTGAGGAAGACATGGGTAAACATTCTTAAATATCTATAATTATGTAAATGTATATTAGAAAAGTAATTAGATCATACTATAATTTCTCACACAACTTCATATGCTGCCAATTTAAAGAACAATATTGTAACAGCATAGATAGGAAATCCAGGCTGTAGACAGCCTCACCAGGAAGTGAATAGGCAAACTTTAACCAAAAGGCAAATTACAGCCAAGTATCTAAGTCCCTATTGCAATTTTCACACTGAATTCTGTAAATCACAATGAAAATTATATTGCTGTTGTGCTCAGCCAACTCTGAAGAGTAACAATGTTTAATCCCCACTAGACACTTGTTAAATATGCTGAGCATGAAGTGCATACACCGGCTAGCCACTAACTGTTGTCCTTAGTTACCTTCACGGTACCTGCCCTGGCCCTACAGACAATTCATCAATTTCCTTGAAATCAGAGGATTATTTTGTATTCTCTCCCACAGCAGCAGATAGGAGCTCAAACTTGGCTGCGCATGAGAATCAAGCGACGTTTTTCAAATTCCTGAAGCCCAGCCCCATTCTAGACGAGTTAAATCAGGAATCTCAGGTAGAACCCAGCAATTCTTTTTTTTTTTTTTTAAGCTCCCTAGAAAATTCCAACGTAGTATCCAGGTTGAAAACTGAATTCGAATTTAGCAACTGTTTTTCTTTCTTTCACCGTGCCTAGGCAACAGTTTTTCCCTTCACCTAACTGCAGCTCCCAAGTGGATTCCTAAATTATCCTTCAAAACTCAGCTCACGTTCTCGTTATACTAAGAACACTTCTGAACGATTTGCATCCTCCTAATTGACGCCTGGAGTGCGCAGCAGGCCACCCTAGGGGTCCGAAGGGAGAACAAGCAGAATCCTGGCAATGGGGTGGACCGCGGGGAAGCCACATGGGGAAGGTCCGGTCTCTGGGGCCGGGCTCACCTTCTGGTCTGAATTGGGACCCGCCTGGCGGTACACCCCGGAGCCATAGGCGAAAGCCAGGCTCAGCTCCTCGGGGAAGTGAGACAGGATCTTGCGGAAGGCCACCCCCGAGCTGTGCAGCGCCTGCAGCGCCATGGGTCAGAGGCTGAGAGGAAAACCGAGGACCCTTGGCGGAGCAGGGCGAAGGAACACAGTAGCAGGGACAAGTGGTTAAGGGTGAGGAAATGGAAGTGGGGACACCCGCTCAAACGTATGACGACTGAGTGGAGAGGTGGGACTTCAAACACTCGCACGCAGTTGGAGCGGTCGGTCTGTCAGAACCGAAGGTGAGAGGAGCACCGTGCGAGGCTCAGGTGGGCGGCGGTCTCGCAGGCGCAGCTTCCTCTCCCGGCCCCGCCCCTCACGCACACGCGCTTCAAAGGCGCAAGAGACGGCGCACGCCGGTGTGTGAGGACGCGGGAGCTCTGCAGAGTCCCCTGGTGGTCGGAGGAGCGCTCTGCAGGCCTGGCTTGAGGCTGCAACTTTAAGCGGGTCTGGGGGATGGGTGGGAGGTGCAGGTCCATGTCAGCTTACCTAAACTGCTCTTGTGTCTAAGGAATCTTCTGTAACTCTCTCCTCAAAGCCACAGTTTTAAGAAATGACTATAAAATCGTGTGTGTTGAAGGTTTTTTTCCTAATGAAGCAAAGCCTCACATATAGAATTAACTATTCTAAAGTACACAGTTCAGTGCTATTTGTTCTTTAACAATGTTGTGCAACCATCATTTCTTTATGATTTTAAATTGAAGGATTTTTTTGGGGGGAGGTGGGCATTAGGGATTGAACCCAGGGGCATTTTGTCACTGAGTTACATCCCCAGTTCTTTTAAATTTTTTAAAAAATATTTATTTATTTATTTATTTATTTTTGAGACAGGGTCTCACTAGGTTGCTAAATTCCTTGAATTTGTAATCCTTATATCCAAGCCTCTTGAGTAGCTGGGATTACAAGCCTGTGCCACCGCGCCCAGCTTGAAAGAGATTTTGAAGGTTTAAAACACAAGTAAATTTTAAAATACGCCAAATTCCACCATCTGGAGATTAAAAGCTGTTAATATTTGGCTATGATTTCTTCCTAATAAAGCCCTTTTCAAATCCAATGATGGATACAAAAGTGCTCCACAAATAGAAAAAGACTGCACACATGTCCTCTGATATTTGAGTTTAATTTTAAGGGCAGAGAAGACTCTCTGCCCCTTTGCCTTGGGGATTGGTCTCACATCAGGCGAGATGTGGTTTCTGGATCAAACAGAACCTGAGGATAGAAAAGATCTTAGAGGTCTCTTCTTCATTTACAACCACAGACATTTGCTCAAGATCACCTGGAGTTTCAGGATGCAGCTTGATACCCAGGACAGACACTTTATAGCTACTCATTCTGCTCCTATATATTCTGCATCTCAACAATGGGTCAAGCATGGTGGTGCACACCTGTAGACCCAGCTACTTAGAGGGCTGAAGCAGGAGGATTGATTGAGCCCAGAGATTTTGAGGCCAGCCTGGGCAATAAGGACCCCATTTCAAAAAGAGGAAAGAAGGAAAAAAGAAAGTTGTAATATCTAACATTTAGGTAACGTGGGTATATTTTCACATGAATTTCTCATTTATCCCCCCTCTAGTCCCTGTGGAAGGAGGTAATTGCTTCTATTTAACATATAATGTTAAAGCTACATGCCATGTCACATCATTCTGTAGCAAAAGCAGAGCTAAAACTCAGGTCTGGCTCCACCTAGTGGTTCTTTTCACAATTCTCTCTCCTTTCCTTCAGGGGTTTTGAATACCAACCTGTTGGAGTGAGCCGGTAGCTTAGATTGGTGTAGGCAGAAAAGAGGCCGAGAAACCAGTAACCAAAACTGTTACCCTAAGGCCACCATGAATGAAATGGTGACTCCTGGGTGGTAGAAGCAGAGAAAAGTGAGATAATTCAATAGGAAAAATTAATTGTGGTTAAGTGCTGAGAAATTTGAGGTGAATAGATCAGAGTTATAGCCATGCAGGGACTAGAGGTGTATGGAGGAGATACAAGGACATCAGAATATAATGTGTAGTCATGAACCTGGGCACCCAGCCTTCTAGTAATGTCCTTCCAAAAAGGGAACATTAATCAGTTCTGGGTGTGCAGGGGAGAGACCACAGGAAGAAGCGCTGTTGCCAGGTCTTGAAGGATGGGTAGCAGTTTATCACACAGAAAACAGGAGAGGTTCCACAAAGAAAGGCACGGTGGCTCATGCTTGTCATCCCAGCCGTGTGGGAGGCTGAAGCAGGAGGATCGCAAGTTTGAGGTCAACCTGGCCAATTTAGTGAGGTTCTGCCTCAAGATAAAATATGAAAAGGGCTGGGTTATGTAACTCAGTGGAAGTTCAATTCCCGAGACCACCAAAAAAAAAAAAAAGAAAAAAAAATCGATTGTGACATGGCTTCTCAGCTTCAGCGGGACAGCTAACCTACTGGTCCTTGCTGAAAAGGAGCCACGGAGCAGTGGAGTGGCCTCATGAATGGCAAGTGC
The DNA here is from genome assembly GCF_052094955.1 of Ictidomys tridecemlineatus. Lineage (NCBI taxonomy): Eukaryota > Metazoa > Chordata > Mammalia > Rodentia > Sciuridae > Ictidomys > Ictidomys tridecemlineatus. The sequence continues at coordinate 39,562,181 of NC_135492.1, read as the reverse complement.
CAAGCCGGCCTGCTGCCACATGGAGCCCAAAGCACAGGCAGGACAAAGCCACCGACCTGCCCTTCTCTGCCACCAGGTCTGGGCACAGTATGGATACAGAAGCCTGTTTCACACAGTGCTGCAGTCCCATCCCAAGACCTCAGCCTCCTGCTTCCTGAGGTGCCACCAGAAAATGAAAGTGGGACAGGCTTGGGACTCAAGAACTGACCAATAGTATTAGCATATCTCCAAGCCCTAATTAGCATAAGTTTGGACCAATAGCGGTGAACCGATTGGTTTATAAACTCCTAGACCAAACCCCTCCGTTTTGGAAGACTTGCTATAGAGTTCTCCTATTTGGGGTTTAGTAAGGTGTCTGTCTCTGGGTTTTAACAAATTCTGATATTACACTTATTCACCCTCAGTTAGAAGTGCCACAGTTCTTGGCTTCAGAGGTCTGCATCTCATGCAATCTGTATCTGTCACTGGAAACACAAAAACTGCCTGCTAGTAGGAGCAGGGACAGCAGGGAGTTGAGCTTTTCCTGGAAACTCTGGTTTTAACTGGCTTAATGATAGGCTCTGGGGTGGGGTGTGTGGCCTGCTTAGCATGTGTGGGGCCCTCCATTCAATCCCCAGCACCCAAAGTAACAAATAATAGGCATCACTAAAAACTTACTGTGCCTAAGCACTCTCTATCCTCTACCCCCCTTTTTTTCCCCATTCCTAAGACTCTGAGGCAAGTTCTGTAAGATGATCATCATTTTTTACCTCTGGAAATCAAGACCCTGAAGGGAAGAGCAGATTATCCAGTCAGAGGGAGCTGAATGAGAAATCTGGGGTTGAACCCAGGACTGCCTTATCCATGTCCAAGTCTTTCCCACTGGGTTTAAATCCCTTCTGAAATGCTCGTGGTGCAAGAGAAGAAAATGGATATATTTCAGAAGCAGGAGCAGTGGCCAAAGGCACAGCCTAGAGATGATAATAAGGGAGGCAGAAGGGAGACGTGGTGCATTTCATTCTCTCTGTGCAAACACAGAGATTTTGGTTGGTTCCTACTAGATATCACCCTAGCCCCAGATTGCCACACTCACAGTGGGATTGCACTGAACCCCTTCATTGGAACAATGAATTAACCACAGGACCAGGCGTTTCTTTTTTAATCTTCTTTCTTTCCTTGAGAAAACAGTTCAACTCTTTCCTGTGTGCAGAAGTGAATCCATACTCAAAAAAGAGTAAACATTATAAAATGCATGTATTATTCCCTCAGAGGTAGGCACCAGTGATGTTTGTTACATCAGTGGGTTGATGCCCACGGTCCCGTGGAGCCCACCATACAGCTGCGGTGGGTCAGAGGTGCAGGGAACTGGCACTGACACCAGCCAGAGTTCACTGGAGCCCCTACAGCCCTAATCTACAACCCCAACCTACTGCTTCCTGCCAGGAGGAAATGAAAGTGGGGTAGACTTGAACTAAAACTAAGACTCAATCATTGACCAATAGCATTAGTACATTTCTGCCTCATTAGCATAAGATTGGGCCAATAGTAGTGAACCAAGTGCTATATGGATCCCTAGACCAGGATCCTCCGTTCTGTGCAGGTCCTCTGGTCTCTGCCGAGAAGCTATACCAGAGATGCAGGGCAGCAGTCCTAGAGGATTGAAGCCCCAGGCTGTGTGGAGCCCTCCACAGTGTCTGGGGTGTAGCTAATTTGTACTGAAGCAAGCCAAAATGTCCTGATCTGTTACCCTATAGCAGCCTGGTCTGCTCACTGGGGATACCTGCCGTAGAAGTGTATTCCTTCTAGTGCCTTCTTCACCTACAATCTCAATTTCTTGCTTCCTACCATGAGAAATTGAAAGTGGGGTAGATTGGAATGAAAGTTGAGACTCAAGAATTGACCGTTAGTGCTACCACATTCCTGTCTCTATCTGGCGTAAGTTTGGACCAGTCATGGTGAACCAAGTGGCATACGAACCCCTAGACCAGAATATGTGCTGTAGAGTCATCTCCTTCGCTGCCACTGTAAGGTGTTCGTTCCTGGTTTGGGGGCAAAACCTACTGTGATGTTTACTCATCCTGAGGAAGAACTGTGAAATTCCCAGGCTGCAGACATCAGCATGTCATGCAGATGTTATTGGTCAGCAGAAGCAGAAAACCTTCTGCCTTACTTATTAGCGGAAGCAGGGAATCAGCTTTACCTCAAAGCTCTGGTTTTAATAGGACTAATAATAATGGCCCGGGTGTGTGGCTTAGTGATAGGGCACGTACTTAGTGTGGGTGTGTGTGTGTGTGGGGGGCCTGTATTCAATCCCCAGCACCCAAAGTAACAAATAATAGGCATCATTAAAAACTTACTGTGCCTAAGCACTGTCTATACTTTAACACCCCCCCCTTTTTCCCATTCCAAAGACTCTGAGGCAAGTTCCCTAAGAATGAGCATCCTTTTTTACCGCTGGAAATCAAGACCCCGAAGGGAAGAGCAGATTATGCAGTCAGAGGGAGCAGAATGAGAAATCTGGGGTTGAACCCAGGACTGCCTTATCCACGTCCAAGTCTTTCCCACTCGGTTTAAATCCCTTCTGAAATGCTCGTGGTGCAAGAGAAGAAAATAAACATATTTCAGAAGCAGGAGCAGTGGCCCAAGGCACAGCCTAGAGATTAATAAGGGAGGCAGAAGGGAGACGTGGTGCATTTCATTCTCTCTGTGCAAGCACAGAGATTTTGGTTGGTTCCTACTAGATATCACTCTTGCCCAGATGGTTACACACACAGTGGGATTGCACTGAACCCCTTCATGAGAACACTGCATTAACCACAGGACCAGGCATTTCTTTTTTAAGTCTTCCTTCTTCCCTTGAGAAAATAGTTCAGCTCTTTCCTGTTTGCAGAAGTGAATCCATGCTCATGAAAATGTAAACTTTACAAAATGTGTGCATTATCCCTCAGAGGTAGGCACTAATCATGTTTGGTATGTATTTTTTTTTCAGATATTTTTATATGAATATATTAACATTAAAAAGATGTTTAAATGGAATCATGATAAGATACTGTTGTAGGGACAAACGAGGCAAGGCACCAAAGATAGCAGGAAACAGTTCAGAGGGCGCAGCTTTTGGTGTAATCAATTCCCTGAACCCCGAGTTCAGGTAGTTTCAGAGTTTTATACACAGCATATAAGGGGAGCGGTTCAGAAGTTCATAGTCTGCAGAAGTTTACATAAAAGCAACTTTTTCTCTCACTGTTCTGGGCAGGTTAACCCTTCAAGGACAACACCTGAGAAGGGGAGAGCTTCTTGTCCCCTCTCTTTCCTCCCCCTGCCAGCTGTTACCATGGAGCCCAGTTGGTAATTTATCTTAAAAATGTAGACATCTCTGTGAAGCCCAGCTCAAGGCCAGAAGCTTAGTTTGCACATTTCTACAAACTATTATACTGGATATGTTTGTGCAAAACTAGTAAGGGGGTAGTCCAGCACCTGGAGTGCTGGAATCTTCCAGGCCAGTGGCCAAGTAAAACAGGGTGATACGAAAATAGGAAGCTAATCTACATTGAACTCTTTTGCAGAGACTCTTTTGCTGACAGTCCTAAAATCAGCCATGGTGAAGATTTCTGGAGAGGCCCAGTTAAGACTTTTCTGTGCAGAAAGGGGGTGCCACTTCAATACTATTGACAGGTCTCCCTGACTGCCAGGCTTGGATGGCGGGTCTACTGGTCTCTGCTGAGAAGTGGTCCTGGAACCCAAAAGGGAAGGAACGTGGGGTAATGGCACCAGTGGGTTGAAGCCCAGGGCCTTGTGGAGCCTGCCATACTGGTGCAGCGAGCCAAGGCACACTGACCGGTCACCCTGCAGAATCCCAGCCTGCCCATGGGAGATGCCTGCTGCTGCAGAAGCGCTCTCCTCCCTCCTGCCACAAGAAAATGAAAGTTGGAACTCAAGAACTGACCAACAGTGTTAGTACATCTCCAAGCCCCAATTAGCATAAGTTTGGACCAATAGCAGTGAATCAAAGGGTTTATAAAACCCTAGACCAGCACACCAGGTGTTATGTAGACAGTGTGTTGGTGTCTGTTCAAAGGTTGTAAATGTAGGGTTGGAGCAGTGGAATAGTGGCCTGGGGCTGGGTGGGTCCTGCCATAGAGGTGCCCTGGATCTAAGGTGCTGCAAACCAGCCCTGATGGCAAGCCAAGGCATGCTGACCTGTCATCCTGCAGCAGTTACAGAGGTGTGTTCCTCGCCTGCAACTTCAATCTCTAGCTTCTTGCCACAAAGAAATTAAAGTAGGGCAGATTTGAAAGTTGGGACTCAAGAATTGACCAATAGGGGCTGGGGTTGTGGCTCAGTGGTAGAGCGCTTGTCTTGCATGTGGGAGGCGCTGGGTTCGATCCTCAGCACCACACAAAAATAAATAAAATAAAGGTATTGTGTCCAACTACAACAAATAAAGAAAGAATAGACCAATAGCATTAGCACATTTCCAAGCCCTAATTAGCATAACTTTGAACCAATAGCAGTGAACCAGCATATTCAGGAAGAGAAAACCTGCTGTTAGGTCCTGGTTTGGGTGTAAGGGTTCTATACCTGTTGGGTTCAGTGTTACATACTTATAATTCTAATGACTTAGGAGGCTGAAGCAGGAGGATTGTGAGTTCAAAGTCAGTTTTGACAATTTAACAAGGCCCTAAGTAACTTACTGAGACCCTGTGTCAAAACAAAATTCATAAAGGGATGGAGACTTGGTTCACAGGATAAATGTTGCTGGGTTTAATCACTAGTTAAAAAAAAAAAAGAAAAGAAAAACTGTCCCTGTTCTTCATTAACTCCTACCATTACCCTCCCTCGGTCCTGGTATGTGGAGTACATGGTTTGAATTCACCCAGGAAGAAAGAAAAAAAGAAATTGACAGTGAGCTGCTGGGGTCTGCTATCACACAGCATGGCCCACCATTAAGATCTGCAGTGCTTCTCGGCTGCAGAGGCCTGTAGCTTGTGCAGACCCCACCTGTCAGCAGAAGCATTGAATCCAGCTTCATCTCAAAACTCTGCTTTCACTATTTTGAAAAATTTTCCCACTCAATACAATATCTCCGGGGCATTTCTCTGGGTCAGTCATGTAGACCTATCTCACTCCATTTGTTAGCAGGAAGCCATTCTAAAATATGCATATTGTTTAAATGTTTTCGTGTTGATGGATATAGATTATTTCTAGTTCTCCTCCTTCTGATGGGGCTAAGGATTGAACCAAGAGCTCCATGCATGCTAGACAAAGTGCTCTACCGTTGAGTCCTATTTCTGATTTTTGCACATGCAAACAACGCTACAATGAACACCTGTTTATATGTTCTTATTTGTTCTTGTGTAAATATTACCATAAGATAGATCCCTAGAGATGGAATTGGTGAGTCAAAGTATCAGCATGTTGCTAAACTCCCCTCCAAAACAGTATCAATTCACAAACCCACCAATAGGGTTCATTTCAGCCTTTGATATAAAAGATTCTGCAATTTTTCTCCCTTATCGGCTTTCACACCTAATTATCAGTCATTTTCACAAACACATCCCCTTCTGACAATGCTAAAAACACCAGCTGGAAAGTTCCATCCCATTTCTGTGTGCATTTTTTTTTTTTTTTTTTGCTTTTGCCCAGAAACAGGCAGAAGCGATGTAGCAGAGAACCCATTTGTATTCTTCAACAGAAATCTCCCTGCTCCTTACAGTTCATCCGCTCTCTTTTAAATTACCGTGGCTTGCTAAGTTAGAAGCTATTAAAAAGCCCTAGTGTTCTATATAATCACTTTAGGGTTCTGTTGGAAAGCTCAAGCCAATGAAATAAAAATGTTAGAGAGCTATTGCACAAGATAAATGCCACTTGATTTGAGTGATTGCTGGGCTTCATTCTTCTGATTTATCTAACAGTTGTCTGTATTCTTTAACAATGACCTTGACAGGCTGCGTTTCAACTAGAAGGTTCACCTCATCTAAAATGTTTTTTTTTTTAAAAGAAGCACTGTAAAATGTATTTTTTTTGTGTGTGTGTGTGTGTGTGTGCGCCTTGGTTTTTCTTCTAATCAGTGTTTTAAAGGAACAACAGCAAAAAAAATGGAAGAAAAAATCCTGGATCTGTAATTCTTACAATTGAAGCCCTTGTTCACTGTATCTGCTGTTGGAGAAGGGGAGGTGTTTTGATAACTATCTTGTCAGAAGAGTCACCTCTGTCACATTTGTCCATTGTAGATGATTGACATGCACAGTGAGGCCAGATTGAGAGCATCTTACTCCATCTTTAGTGTTGGATGAGGGGCTCTGAGGTATCACCTGGATTTGAATCCAAACCCCAGTACTTAATAGCTATATAACCTTGAACAAGACAATCTCTGTGCCTTCTTTTCCTCATCCTCCTTACCTGCCATTTGTAAAGTGGAGACAGTTACATATACCTGGCTCATGGCACTGAGTAAACAAAATAGTGTCTGAAAAGTACACAGAATGGCAGCTGACAGAGATTAAGCTGCCAATAAATGCTTTTTATCTTATTCTCCCTGCCCCACCATGTTGGTGGCATGACTCCCCAGGTGCCCAAACTATCAGAAACAGCAAAGAAACAGGTGAAGTGGCACCATCATCTTCCTCTGAGTCTTGTGAAATCAAGAAATGAAATCCACAGGCGTGGACTCCCTTTTGCCTAGAGAGGACCAAACCTTTCTCCCATTGTTAAAACTCTTTTAAGATTCAGTTATTTTTCCCATTGCTGAGTCTTAATACTGGACATGGGTCTTCTATGCTTAGACAAAGAAGAAACTCTGTTGTTTTTCCTGTAATGTTTGGTTGGTTTATTTCATAGACTAAAATGATCAAAACTTCAGAGGGAAAGAGCAAATAGAAAGTTTGCCTCTATGGGTTCGAATCCTGGCTTAGTCAAGTTATTAGCTGTTATGACTTTGGACAAGCGACTCTGTGCCTCAGTTTCCATATGTATCAAGGGGGACAATTAAATATGTACTGCCCAGAGTTGCCATGACAACTAAAGTGGTTAACGTACATAAAGTACTTGGAATAATAATGACATGCAGTGGGTACTATGAATGAGTTGGCTAATATTGATATTATTACTCTGTGCTTCCAATTATCATTATTTTCCCATGTTCTGGGATTGATATCCTGATATTCAAGCAAGGTAGCAGCTGCCTACTTCATCTTGAAAAATTGGCCCTGAATTTTGAAATTAAATTGGCAAAAAAAAAAAAAAAACCCAGTGACAGGAGAAAGAATTAATCACCATATGCCAAGCCTCTCTAACCACCTCAGTCTGCAGTGTGTCCCAAATTTGTAGCATATCCAAAAGTGGGTTTCATTGAACTATTATTTGAAAAAAAAAATTCCATAGTTAACCGAGTTTGGCAAATTCTGGATTAAATAGAAACAAATGATTTCTTTGCTCTGGGATTTCTCCGAGCAGTAATATGTCAATATGTGAACCTTCTTAAGAAAAAATAAAACATGTAGCATTTTCCAATTTCCCGGAGTAGATTTCTCTCTTAACTTGCTCCCTTATCCCCTTCTCTCTTAACATGTTCTGGGACTGATACACTGTGGCATCAATTTGGGAAATGTTGGTGCCAGTCACTCTCTTGTCACAGAATTGTCTCCATGTCCCCAAATAATCAAGGCTAATTTCCACACATTTCTTTTGCCTGAAGGCACCAGGACATCCCAAAGTCCAGGAAAGAAACTGTGCAGCTTCCTGATGCACGAATTACTGTTGTCAAAGGACAAGAGCACAACAGTTTATTTTAAAGGTCTTAATTGGTTTTATTTATTTTTTTATTTTTATTGAAGAGCCAGACAACACTTTGTCCCATAAAATAGTGCTCCAATGAGTCTAACATGCTGGAGCTGGATTTCTCTTAGAGATCATATATATATTTTGTTAGATTAAACCTAGATTTTTTTCTTTTAATATTTATTTTTTAGTTGTAGTGGAACACAATACCTCTATTTCACTTATTTATTTTTATGTGGTGCTGAGGATCGAACCCGGGTCCTGCCCGTGCTAGGCGAGTGCTCTACCCCTGAGACACAATCCCAGCCCTGGTATTGGTTTTCAATTTTCATTTTCCAGTTATTCACTGCTAGTATGTAAAAATTTTTGATTTTTTTTTTTTTTTTTTTTTTTTAGTTTGAGGTCATATGCTATAACTTGCTAGTTTTACTTCCTTTTATTTCCTGGAATTTGTGCAAATTCATCGCAAGGTTTTCTAGAACTATGGCATTTGTGAATGGGACAATCTTCAGTGTCTATGACTTGTATTTCTTTGCTTGCCTCATTTCAGATTGAACCCAGGGCCTCAAGCATGCTAGGCAGGTGCTCTACCACTGAGCTGGATCTCAACCCTTTGGAGACAGGGCCTGGCCTCAAACTTGGGATAGTTTTGCTTCACTGAGATTACAGGAACTCACCCCCATGACTTTTAACTTTAGATTTCCTGCTTTCAGACCCAGATTGAAACATCAGTTTTTCCTTGAGTCCTGAGCTTTCTGACTGCAGGTCTTGGGAATTGTCGGTGCCCAAGAGAGCATTAAAAAAAAATGCACCTGTCACATTAAAACCAGGAGTTTTGAGAGGAAACTCAATTCACTCCTTCTACTAGCAGGTGGGATGTGTCTACACAAGCCTCTAAATAAAAACTACTACAGATTTCAATGGACTGCTGTGTTCTCGAGTGTTAAGCAGATCGCAGCATAACTTCTCCTTCCGCCTTTCTTATTTATAAACCAAGATAAACAAGCATGTAGAGGAGCATCTAGAGATAAGCAGAAACGAAACAGAACTCTTATAACACAACATAGAACCCAAGGACAAATTTTCTCCAACTGGCTTTCCTCTTGAGGCTTATATAGCAGTTGTTATTGGTCCAAACTTATGCTAATGAGGATTTGAAAAAAGAACCAATGCTATTGGTCCAATTACTGCACTAATTCTATTGGTCAACAACCTTTCCCGTTTTTTTTTTTTTGTTTTTTTTTTTTCCCCCCAGTGGTAGGTCAGGAAGGGGAGGTTGAGATTGTCAATTGGGTTGCTGGGCTGCATGGAGCAGGCTTCTGTAGCAGGCACCCATGCTGTGCCCAAGAGTGGCTGCCTGAGGGTGACAGGTTGGCGATGCCTTGGCCCAAATTACCTCAGGACCTCCATGCCTACATGGGGTGGGGGGGGGGGTGTCCACTTGGCTGCAGGCTATTTGTGGTCTGTACTCCAACTCACTCCGACTGTCACATGGAAGAATTTGCCCAAAGAAAAGCAGTTAAAACATCTGCCTAGTACCTCAGAGGGGATCTGAGCTTATCTACTTAGGATGGTTTGCAGGCTGGGGATGGGGGATGTAGCTCAGTTGGTAAGGTGCTTGCCTTGCATGCACAAGGCCCTGGGTTTGATTCCCAGCAAAAAAAAAAAAAAAAAAAAAAAAAGTTGTCCGCTTTTGTGCGTTTTTGATGTTATTGTGTTATTGTTGTTGTGCTAGGAGTGGCTTATCCTGTAACTGGCGGGAGTCATTAACCATGCCTATATATTTGTGGTAAATGGTCAATACCCAGTTTTACCTAAGATACAAGACATAAAAGCAGTATTTATGAGGTCTACAGAGAGGATTTTTCTGTCTGCATTACTATAAGTCAAAGTCATACGACTTTGCGTACACTTTTCTAAGTGGTCAGGCAAATGTTTTTTGAGTAACAGAACCTTGAGGTTCACATTTCAAGAAGGTTTGTTTTAACACTTTCACAAGCAAAACTGGCTTGGAGATGAAATTCAATCCGCTGCCTGTGCTGGGAGGTAGGCTATGCATAAGTTACAGACCTCCACAGAGAAGAATAACAGCTCCAAATTGCAAATAACATCTTCTAGTGTTGCAGGGAAGTAAAACAGCTTACTGCCAATCTTTCATTATGGGTCTTAGCCCAAGAACCCAAACAAACGCCATAAACTAGGACAAGCATAAGCAGCCAATTTCTTGAAAACATAAACAAGAATACACAAAAAGAAAAAAAAAGGAAACAACACAACTTGCGGAGCTAACTGTGTGGCACTGGGTGGTTTATATAGAACTTGAGTCACTGCTATTGGTCCAAACTTATGCTAATTAGGGTTTGAAAAAAGAACCAATGCCATTGCTCCAAAGTGATGCTAATTAGAGTTTGGAAAAAGTACTAGCCCTATTGGTCCACTCTTAAGCCCATTCATGTTTGCCTTAATTCCATTCTCCAGAAGCAGGAATCAGTAGGTTCACTGCGCATGCTCAGTAGGGTGCACGGGTTGACTGACAGCTTCCACGCCCCCCCTCACCTCAGCACTGCCCCCTAGTGGGCTGTGCTTGTCAGCCACGCTCCAACCAACTCGCCTGCAGGCATTTCGCTGCTCATCGCTCCGCTATCCCTTCTTGGCAGGGACAAGGGGGCTCCAATATTATCTGGTTCACTTTCTGGGTCTTTCAGTCTTTGGGGGATATAGTCTCTTTCCTTCCTTACCAGGCACAGCATGTCACCTACATTTAGGCAGAGTGGCTAGCCCATCATAGCTACCCTGTAGAGTCCTTCTAGTGGGGACAAACCCTAAGGGGAGGGAGGTGCACGTTATGTTATTGGGGAGAAGACTCTGCATTGTTTTCAAACAAGGAGAGGAGTTCATTCTTAAGGTGGGCCGGGCTGCTTATGCAGGCTCAGAGCGTCTACATCTGGATCAGATGTTCCCAATTTGTGTCAAGTCCAGTTTTTCTTCACAGTCAGGGCTGGCCCCTGGCATACAGATCTGCCTTGATTGAGCACTGGATCTTGGCCACTCTGACCATAAAGGACCTGGAGCTTGCTAGTCCTGGGCTCCCTGCCTTCTCGCTGCGGGGGGGGGGGGGGGGGGGAGGATAAGAACCTCTTTGGACACTCTCAGGGGGTCCCTTTGGCTTTCACATGTGGCTTTCAATTGCTTATTGATTCAGAGGCTTTTCCTGATCTCTCTCTAAGGCATTAACCGTGATATTCAATAATCATCTGTAGGGGTGAAATTGTGGTTCCCAAAAGATATGGCTATCCCAACTTCAGAGTGTGATCATAACCAGAAATAGGGTCTTTGCAGATGTAATCAAGGGTCTTGAGATGAGATCTATGCGAGATTTAGAATATGCCCTACATCCAGTTACGGATGCCCTTACAAGAGAAGGGGATTGGGATTTGAGACTCAGAGACACAGAAGGAAGAAAACCACATGAAGATGAAGGCAGAGATTGGACTTTGAAGACCCAGACATTACAGCAGCAGAGGAGACACAGAACAGATTCTCTCTCCCTCACGGTCTCCACCAGAAACACAACCAGATGTCATCTTGATTTTGGACTTCCAGCCTCCAAAACACATTTTTTTTTTCTTTTCTTTAAAACGGCCAAGTTTCTGGCCCATTGTTATGGTAGCGCTAGGAAAGTAATCCTCCATTCAATCCCACTGTCTCTATAGCAACCAGTTGCCCACACTTCTCAAAATGCCTCCCTTTCACCAATATATATGCCAGCCCAGCTCACCACAGCTGAACCTGTTAACAACTGAGCCCTGAGGCCCTGGGCCAGAGCTGTCAGTGCTCCATCTACAATTAGTGAAGCATCTTCGCTGGTGATTGATCTCGTTCCAAACCCTCATCTGTTGCCTGTTTCCTCAGAAACCTGATGCTGTCACAGGTTGTGTTCTCTGGGAGCAGTCACTGAGATGCAGTTTGGCAATGCAAGAGACTGATCAGAGATCAGTCGCTGGGAGAGGGGGTGGGAAGAAGCTGGATTGGGCAGAAGGAGAAGCCCAACACAAGAAAGCCTTGGCCAGCCCCATACGACTGACACAGCAGTGGTCTTAAATGGGCTGTCCCTGAAGGACACGCTGCAGGAGCTGACCGTGGGGACAAGTCCTTTCTTGAAAGGGCATCTGGGCAGTTCATCTCCGTGCTCACTAAATCATCATGAAGGTGAATGGGAGCACCCCATCCCTCACTCAACCCATGAGGAAACAGGCTGAAGAGGTTGTGCGCTATTGGTATCTAGCAGAATCAAAACACGAATCTTTGAGGAAGAAAGAAACTAATATTGAGAGTGACTGAGTGCCAGGCACTTTAGGAAATTTCCTATGTATGTTTTCACTGGATCCTCAAAAAAAAAAAAAAAAAACCCTGAAATGCATGCACATTCATTTCTCTCTCTCTCTCTCTCTCTCTCTCTCTCTCTCTCTCTCTCTCTCTCTCTCTCTCTCGTGTGTGTGTGTGTGTGTGTGTGTGTGTGTGTGTGTTGCTGGAGATTGAACCCAGGACCTTGCACATGCTAGAAAAGAATTCTAGCCCTCAGCTGTACCCCCAGTCCCTCTGTAATTTTACAAAGAAAGAAAGGAGAACTCATCAGAGGCAAATATTTTGCCCAGTGTCAAGAGTTAGTGGTACATCCCCACCTTTTTTGTGTGTGTGTGTGCTAGGGATTCAGCCCAGGGCCTGGTCTAGGCAAGTGCTCTACCGCTGAGCTAATCCCCAACTCTAATAGCTGGGAAATGGATGCTGGGGATTAAATCCAGGGGGTCTTTACCACTAAATTGCTAAGGATGAACTTGAGATCCTCCTTCCTCAGCCTCCTGAGTCACTGGGATGACAGGTGTGCGCCATGATTGATGCCCCATGGGATCCCATAATCTCTGTAAAAGCCAGGAAGAGGATACAGCCTTTCATGTACATGTTGTCAATAATGCAGAGAGCAGAGTACCATAAATTAGTGAGAGCTCAATTACGATCTAATGAAAGACAGAGTGTGTCTCTAGTCTTTATTTAGAACAACATTACAGCAGGCAAAATCTGAAACAGAGCTATTATCTGGTATCTGTGCAGGAAGCCACTTGTTAGAAGGTTTGATTCCTTTTGGGGTGACACTGAATGGGATAAATGATAGGTCACAACATTCAACAGAAAAACAAACCTGGTTTATTGGGAAAAACTAGAAAAGGAGTCTTTAAAATATACAGACAGCTTGCTGTAAGAAAATTCTGGTGTTGGAGTCAGAAAGCCTCAGGTTATCAAAATCATATATTTTTTTTTCTGATTGCAAAAGTGACATGTTTTCTATTAAAAAAAACACTGAACAGAAAACAGAATAAAATTACAATCATTTTGAATCCTACCACCCAGAGATAATCCTTGCTAACATTTTGATGTTGAGACTTCTGGTCTCTTTCTTGTAAATAAATAGTTGTTGATTTGTCTAATGTGTTTATATAAAATATATATGCATTTATATATAATTATATGCTTTATGCGTATGTGTGTGTGTATGTGTGTGTGTGTACGCACTGGGAATGAAACCCAGGGCCTCACACACACTAGGCAAGTGCTGTACCACTAAGCTACAGCTCTCAGCCCACTATATGGAATTTTATTTTTCCAATATGGGTAAATCTGTACCATAACCATAATGTACAGGTAGCCTTTTAAAAAATGATTTTTTCTTTTTTGATTAAAAAACAATACATGCTCATGGAGCAATGTGGAAAATGTAGAAAAGCAGAAAAAATAATATCAGCTCAATGCACCTTTCCATAATATTGATTGTTTCATAACATAATTTTTTTGGGGGGGGAGGGGTATTAGGGATTGAACACAGGGGCACTTAGCCATTGAACTGCATCCCCAGCCCTTTTTAGTTTTTATTTTGAGACAGCCTTGCTCAGTTGCTGAGGCTGGCCTTGAACTTGGTGATCCTCCTGTCTCAGCCTCCTAAACTGCTGGGATTACAGGCATACGCCACCACGCCTGGCTTATAACCTAATTTTAAAAATGTTAGTGCTAAAGCAGAGCCTTGAATCTAAGTTATGAGATTCCAACTTTCTTTTGGCGGTCCTAAGGGTCAAACCCAGGGCCTTGTGCATGTTAAGGCAAGAGCTCTAACACCGAACCACATCCCCAGTGCCCAAACTCCTGAATTTGACTTCACCCTTTCTTGTGTGATGACAGGCAGATTCCTAATCCTCTCCAAGCCTCAATTTCCTCCCATGGAACCATGGAAATGATGGTAGTACTTTGACCTCTACTGGAAAAACTGCTGGATTTAGTGCATGATACATAGTAAGCAGTTTCAAATACATCCACCAATGAAATATGTCATTAGTCATTGTCAAAATGAGAAAATATATTAAAAATAATAACTGCTTTTCTTTCCTTAGTATATTCAGTTCCTCTTTGGCCCTTTCCCAGTGCATCTTAGGTCACCAGTAATTCATCAGCTAAGCAATAATTTTCAAACTGTGTCTTGTGTCAGAATCTCCTGGAGTGTTGGTTAAAATGGATTCATGGGCTGGCGCTGTAGCACTACTGGGGATGGAATCCAGGGGCACTTTTATAGCTAAGCTATGCCCCCACTCCTTTTTTAAAAAATTTGACACAGGGGCTGGGGTTGTGGCTCAAGCGGTAGCGCGCTCGCCTGGCATGCGTGCGGCCCGAGTTCGATCCTCAGCACCACATACCAACAAAGATGTTGTGTCCGCCCAGAACTAAAAAATAAATATTAAAAATTCTCTCTCTCTCTCTCCCTCCTCTCTCACTCTCTCTTTAAAAAAAAAAAAAAAAAAAAAAAAAAAAAAAAAAAAAAAAAAAAAAAAAAAAAATTTGACACAGGATCTTGCTGCTGCAGTCTGGCTGGGCACAATTCATGAGCCACTTATCAAGCAGGAACGAACTTTATTTTTAGAACACACGCTGTACCACACCAGCTCTTCAGGAATTCCCTCAGAGCCCAACTGCCACTACTGGCTTCCACCAGCCTCTCAACCCCCACTCCTCCTGCTCTTGAGGCCGATTGGCTGGGTCATGTGGGCAGAGCCAAAAGAGACCCCCAATGAGCAGCTCCGTGGTCTGAAAGGGTGGGGAAACAGCCCAATGAGCATGACTGCAGAGGAGCCAATCAGCTGGCAGCTGGAAGTTTGCTGGGGCCATGGTGAGCCAATCAGCTGGAAGTTTGCTGGGGCCACTGTGAGCCAATCAGCTGGAAGTTTGCTGGGGCCATGGTGAGCCAATCAGCTGGAAGTTTGCTCGGGCCCCTTGGGCTGTGGCTCTCAACATCTTGCTAATTTCCAAGGTTGACCTTGAATTTGGGATCCTCCTGCCTCAGCCTCTAGAGTTTCTGGGATTATAGATGTGCATCATTGTGTCTGGGTTAAACAAGAAACTTAAAATATGGAAGTTTGGCCAAAGTTTAACAAAGCAGATGCTTAAAAAAGAAAGTAACCTGGTCCTTTTTTTAAAAAAAAAAAATCCCTAAGTGATCAGGATAAGATGGATGGCTAAATAGATGGATGGATGAGTGGATGGGTAGATGGGTGGGTGGATGGATGGACGGAGAGCAAGGATCAAGTTCTGTATCCATCCATCTGTTCATCTACCCATTCATCCGTCATTTATCCATCCATATATTCAAAACATACATTCTAAAATTTAAGGAATATTTTCTGTTTTACAAGAATGAACAAGTCATATAGCTCTTGCTCTTCAAGGTGGTCACAGCTAGGGCTCACATAGACGGTGGTGTAGGGTGTACACTGCACAACTCTAGGGTCCACTCTATGGCATTGTCTCTTGTGAGGGGAGCAATAGATAACCTGTGCATCAATGCTACAGCTGAGAGAGGGAGACAATTAAACAGACAACGAGGTACCGTATTTAAGTTAAGAAGAAAGAGAGGGCTGGGGATGTGGCTCAAGTGGTAGCGCGCTCGCCTGGCATGCGTGCGGCCCGGGTTCGAACCTCAGCACCACATACAAACAAAGATGTTGTGTCCGCCAAAAAATAAATATTAAAAGATTCTCTCTCTCTCTCTCTCTCTCTCTCTCTCTCTCTCTCTCTCTCTCTCTCTCTCTCTCGTCTTACTCTTAAAAAAAAAAAAAGAGACATCCTGTCTCAAAATTAAAAAAAAAAAAAAAGAAGAAAGAGAGACTGTGGGAGCAGAGAGGAGGGATATTTAATGAAGTCATTGGACATGAAAATGGATGAGGCTTCCTGAGAAAGTGATATCTAAGCTGAGCTCTGTGGATAAGTTAGCCAGGTGAGGGTGTGGGTAAAAAAAGTTCTAAGCAGAGGAATCAGCCTTTAAAAGCCCTGGAGGTACCAAGCATGGTGGCACCTGTCTGTAATCCCAGAGAAGTGGGAGGCGGAGACAGGAGGCTTGGCTTGCAAATTTGAGGCCAGCCTCTGGCAACTTAGCGAGGTCCTGTCTCAAAATAAAATGTGGCTCAGTGGTAATGTGCCTCTGGGTTCAATCCCCAGTACCTCAACCAAACACACTGGAGAGGAGAGAAAGCTGAGTGTATCCAGGGATCTGTGAACAGTTTATGTGGTTGGAATGAGGAGGAAGAAGCAAGCAAAGATTAATCCCAGAAATGTCTTGAGAGGTCACATCATAAAAGATCTGCAGGCTAAGAAGCTTATACTTCATCCTGAGGCCAAGGAGGACCAATCAAAGAGACTTCAAAGGCAGGATGGGACAGGGCTGGAGCAGCTTTGTAGAAATCTCTCCGGCTATTGTGCAGAGATGATAGTTTGCAAGGGCACCAGATGGAAAGCAGGAGGTTAGCTAAGAGGCAAAGGCGGTGTATTCCAGGTGACAAGATGAGAGTGGCCCAGAGTAATTGGTGGTAATGGGTTTGGGAAGAAGGAGTTGGAGATGAAAGATATTAGGGGGTGGAACTGCCAAGCGTTGGTGATTGGTCCACCACCACTTTAAGGGGCAGGCTCAGATCGAGGACCGGAGGCCAAGAAAGAGATGATAACACAGCCTTCCTCTTCCTGTGGCCTCCGTGGTCACCAAGTTAGGCCTTGGCCGAAGTGGAACAGGGTCACAATGACCTATGAGCTCTTAAAATATTCCTCTCTACACTTGCAGCTGTTGGCACAAAGCCTAGAAAATAAAAGAACCCATTAGATGTTGGTTGGGAGAATAAAAGAAAAAGATTAAATGAATAAATTTAAGAGTGTGATGATAAAGCACCAAGGATTTTGAAAGCAATCTATCCGTGTTTATAGAATCCATCTCCAAACATCTTGTTCCCTACAAAGCAGTCGCCGGAGTGACTATTAATCTCCATGCAGGAAAAGGCTTTTAATATACAGTCAAGGACAGATTCCATATAGAAAAAGACCTAAAGACCCAACCACATGAAAGTAAAAAAAAAAAATGTGACTTAAAAAAATCATTAAAGGAGCCTGGGGATGTGGCTCAAGCGGTATCGCGCTCGCCTGGCATGCGTGCGGCCCGGGTTCGATCCTCAGCACCACATACAAACAAAGATGTTGTGTCCGCCTAGAACTAAAAAATAAATATTAAAAAAATTCTCTCTCTCTCTCCTCTCTCACTCTCTCTTTAAAAAAAATCATTAAAGATAGAAAAGCAAAAGACAAACTAAGGAAAGCAGTGGATATGACAAGGGACTGGGAATATAACTCAGTGGTAGAGAGCTTGCCTAGCGAAGCCTATGACAAGGGGTTAGTTTCTTTCATAAGTAAGCAATCTTTAAACCCCAAACCCACCAATTAAAAAGATGACTACTTCAACATGAAAATAAAGCATAAGTCTTGAACTGGCAATACATACAAGAACAAATACACACACACACACACACAAAAAAAACCAGCATATAAAAAAAGTTCTGAGCTGGCATAGTGGTGCACACCTGTAACCCTAGTGGCTCAGGAGGCTGAGGCAGGAGGATCAGGAGTTCAAAGCCAGCCTCAGCACAAGTGAGGTGTTAAGCAACTCAGTGAGACCCTGACTCTAAATAAAATATAAAACAGAGCTGGGGATGTGGTTCAGTGGTCAAGTGCCCCTGATTTCAATCCCTGCTACCCCCCAAAAACAAAACAAAAAAGTTCTGAGACAGGCGAGATGGTGAACACATGTAATTCCAGTGAACCAGGAGGCCAAGGCAGGAGGATCACAAGTTCAAGGCCAGCCTCAGCAAACTAGCAAGGCCCTCAGCAACTTAGTGAGAACCTGTCTCAAAGTAAAAAATAAAAAAAGGGCTGGGGATGTAGCTCAGTTATAAGATATGCCTGTATTCCTGGTTTCAATCCCTAGGACAACAAACCAACAAAAAAGTTCTGGTTTAATAATCAAAATATTCATCTTAAAACAAGGTAGCATTTTTTTTTTCGTTTTCAAACTTGGTAGTGAATTCTGAAAGTTTTAAAAATATATATACTCATTGGCCTGGAAATTCTGTTTCTAGCAGTTTGTATTAAGGAAATAAAGCCAGGGATTGCAAGAAGCATATGCATACAAAATATTCATTGCAGCGTAATAGTAGCAAAATTGGAAACAACAAAAGCTATAACGCAAGATGAGAAGGAATTGATGGTTTTGTTTTTGATCTTTTTTATTTTCTATTTTCTACAATAAAGATAAAAAGCCTCTGTTCAGAAAAACAAAACAAAAGCTGATATTTTTGGTAAAGGGAAAAAATTAAGTACAAATATTCTTTGGGAGGGCAGTCACTGATTAAAACCTTCCAGGACCCTCTTTTTAGTGGTCATAAGAGCTAGTGTCTGAGGCGCATAGGAAATTGGTCTCATTATCTGTATCATTGCTTCATTTTATATAATACAGCCGATATTCAGGTCTGTTGCCCACGTTATTCATCTGCCACTATTTCAAAGAGACTTCAGGGTCTTGAGAAAAATCATTCTTTTTTCAAAGAATAAAAATCTCCCCCTTCACTGAAGAAATGCAAAGGAATGTGGTTTGGATTTTAGGTATACATCTCTTTGCTTATCACGGTTCTCAGCATATGGAGCTCAATAAATAGTAGCAGTTGTTATTCTCATTTTCTTATTTTGTTTTATTTATTTCTGCAGTTGTCTGGGAGGCCAGATTGTTGAGGCCAGATGGGTGGATTCTCCAGCCAATGCTTCTGATAAAACATTAACTCCTTCCATCACTTATTCGGGGTGGACATTATCTACCCTCCCACCTTAAAATGTCAACATTCTGGGAGTCTGAGAGGCAAAGGAACGCTTTGGGTGAAATGTCTTGGCAACGCCCACGAACTGTGGGTGTGGACACATTGTGACTTCTCGATGCACATCAATTTTATGATTTTTAAGGTAAAAGATTGGAGTTGGGGGCTGAGCCCCTGTCTGCCCTCCAGTGCCACCTAGGGGTGGGGCAGGGAAGTGCTGCCTCTTCTGCCATTTGGAGAAGATTGTGCATTGCGTAATATCACCTGTAGGGGGAGCTTGAGCCCGATTTTCCCATTCCAAGGCTGGGTCTGCATGGAGATGAGAAGATTGTGAATGGCTGGGCCAGGGCTGGTGGTGTGGTTCAGTGGTAAGCATGCTTGCTTAGCATACTTGAGGCCCTGGGTTCAATTCCCATCACCAAGAAAGAAAGAAAAAAAAAAAACGAATAATAAACCAGCCTTGGAACACAGCAGACCCCTGTTGCTATCTAAGCTCTATCACTAATATTTGCATGAACTTTTTTTTTTTTTTTGGCATTGAGGATGGAACCCACGGGGGCTTAACCACTAAGCCACATCCCCAGCCCTTTTTACTTTAAGACATAGTCTCTCTAAAGTGCTGAGTCTGGCTTTGAACTTGAAACCCTCCTGCTTCAGCCTCCTGAGCCACTGGGGTTACAGGTGTGCACCACCACGCCCGGCTGTCTGCATGATCCTGAGCAGTTCTTTTCTCTGAGCTTCATCCCTCTGATAAAATGGGGCGCTCAGAATGGCTATTTCATAGGAATGTTGTATGATAAATTGAGATCACAAAAATTAATCATCTAAAATAAAGCCTGGTATATTGCAGGTGTTCCCCAGATGGTACCTCCAACTAAAAGACTCAAGGCACATGGTTGGGCCATATGCTAGGAGAGTATAAAGAGATTTTAAAAATAGATGGGTGTGGCGGTACATGCCTGTAATCCCAGTTACTGGGGAGGCTAAGGCAGGAGGATTGCAAGTTCAAAGCCAACTTCAGCAACTTAACGAGGCCCTGAGCAACTTAGCAAAACTCTGTCCCAAAATAAAAAATAAAAATCCAAATAAAATAAAAAGGGCTGGGGATGTACCTCAGTGGTTAAATGCCCCAGGATTCAATCCCTGGTACAAAGAGAAAGATAGAAAAAGATAAAAAAGAGAAGTGGGTGAGGGAAAACTCTCTCAGCCTACTCTTTTCTCCAAACTTGAGGATTATGTTTCTCTCTCTTCAGTGCTGGATCTGCCCTCCAGTGCCACCTAGTGGTGGGGAAGGGAAGTGCACAGACAGGCCACTTGGAAGGTGGATCCTGGTTGGATAGAGTGGAAGAGAGAAATGGAAAAAGATGCTCAGGACATTGGTTCTGTGTTGTCGGATGAGCCAGGATCACAGTGTGTGGCTGAACAAAAGGAATGAGGGATGGGATCCGAAGTGGCTTTCCTTTTGCACACCCAGTCTGAGTAGATGCATATGCTGAGAAGGAATCTGGGGCATTAAGTGCATTGAAGAAGGAGCATTGTTATAAATTGACGATGCCAGCTTTGGTTGTAGGACGGGGGACTGGTGGCACACAGACCACAGGTGTGCCCTCTACAGCCTGGCAAAATGCTGTTCAGTCACAGTCTGTCAGTGCTGGCCTGTGAAACTTTTGAAACTGGTCTCCAACAAGGTAAGAACTGAAATTCCACGTGTTTACAAGTATTTTCAGCGATTGGACAAAGTGATGATAAGATGGGACATGAGAAATGATAAGTCCCCAGGGACCTACTTCCTCTACCTAGGTCCCACCTCCCAGAAGCCAATTCACCTACCAATGGATTAATCCACTAACTGGATTAATCCACTGATGAGGTCAGAGCCCTCATGATTCAGTCATTGTGTAAAAGCCCCATCTCTGAACCTTACTGCGTTAGGCACCATGCTTTCAACAAACAGGTGAGTTTTGGGGGCACAATTCCAAACCATTCCATAATACCAAACCACAATACCTCCCAGATGTTGGCTGTTTTGGGGGAAAGTGAGGCAGCTCAATAAATAAGGCTTAAGTTCACCAAAAGGTTCCGAGGTGGAATTGTTGGAATGGGTATGTAGACTCCCTTGGAGGTTATGAGAAGAGGACACTCATACTGGGGTTTGTTTTTAACCCCCTTGAGATGTGCCACTGCAACACAGGTGGCCCATGTGGTGGGCCCCCTCTGTCCCAAATCTGGATTCTTAGAGGTAAGGGTACTTGTCCTTCCTCTGTTCAATTCAGCTGTAGACTTGAGCCATTTGATTTCTATAGCACGCTGAACATGACAATTCCCAGTGAATTATTTATATTGAAGTCATAAAATACGAAGCCATGATAAGGAAACGCAGAGGAAAACTAAAAGCTTAGCAGAAAATTGTAATCGTGTAGGCAGGCAATCCACAGAAAGGATGGGTGGGTGGATGACAGCCCTGCCCCTCACCTGGGAGCTCTTTCAGCTCCACCAGAAGCAAGAACATCTTCCGTGCAGCTGAGAATTTGCACGGCTGGTTCCAGAAACTGCATTCTCAGGCAGAATATTTTGGGATCAGCAATGGCAGAGGCCACATGTTTTGATGGTCCAGAGCCTGGGTTGGAGTCAGATGTAGCTGACTTTGAATCCTGGATCCCAGGGTGGGGGTGTAGCTCAGTGGTAGAGCATTTGCCTAGCATGCAGGAGACCCTGGGTTTTTGCAAATCGTGATGATGATGATCATCATCCAGGATCCACAGTTTATGAGCTATGCCATCTTAGGCAAGTTGTCTTACCTTTCTGGCTCATATAGTTTCCTCATCTTTGATAATGGGGGAAGGTATTGGTTCTGGGGATTTAACCCAGGGTGCTTTACCGCTGAGTTATATTTCCAGTCCTTTTTTTATTTTTTATTTTGAGACAGGGCCTCACTAAGTTGCTCAGGGCCTTCCTTGCGAAATTGCTGAGTTGGCCTTGAACTCATGATCCTCCTGCTCCAGCCTCCCAAGTTGCTGGGATTACACGTGTGCACCACCATGCCTAGTTTAATGAGATAATATTAAGACTTCTTCAGGATCTAAAGCGATGAATACTGAGGAACAAATACTGCAGGCTCGCTAGGGCGTTTTCTTAGCACATTTAACTAGGTTGACATGACAGACCATCTGTTCTAATTGTTTTATGTTTTTGGGTGTGGAAACTGAAGCCCAGGGAAGGGAGCAAAATTGCCTAAGATTAATTATTTAGCTAGTGTCAGCAGTGGGTCCAGACCCCAGTTTTCTTGATTTGCCAGCCAACTTAAAAAACAAAACATTCAACATCAATTTGTCATTCAAGTTGAAAAGCTCTCCAAAGCCAAAATGATTTCCGAGGTTTTAGCTTATTTACATGTGCATGGGGATGCAGATCAGCTTCCCAGCTTATCAGAACATTAGTACCTTATGGATACCAAATCATCCAGAGGAAAGTTGGTACCCCAGGGTATTAGATAGCTTTCTGTTACTGTGACAAAATACCTGAGGGAATCAACTTAACAAGGGGAAAGGTTTGTTTTGTCTCATAGTTTCAGTCCAAAGCTGTTTGGCCCTGTTACATAGTTGCATGGTAGAGGTGGCTTGTTAACCTCATGGCAGCTGTGAAGTAAAATAGAGATAGGTAGGACTAGGGTCTCAATATCATCTTTGAGGACATGCTCCCAAAGACCTATGTTCCTGCCACGAGGAGGTTCCATCTCCTAAAGGTTCCACACCTTCCCAGTAGCACCGCAGATTGGGTAAGAAGTCTTTAACATGTAAGGGACAGTCAAAGACCCAACTGTAACACCCAGCATGGCCAAAATGACTCAGGAATCAACAGGGGTTTTCCAATGGTAGAACATGTGCCTAGTATGCTTGAGGCTCTAGGTTCCATCTACAACAATGCAAAAGAAAAGAGAGAGAGAGAGAGAGAGAGAGAGAGAGAGAGAGAGAGAGAGAGATCCAAAGCAAGAAATGATAAGAGACATAGTTATTGGAAAAGAAGTATCATTTACATCATCCTTTGTAAATACTATAATTGTGTATGCAAAAAAATCTGAAAGATTGTATACAAACACTATTAAACTAATAAATTAATTTAGCAAGATCACTGGATAGGAGGTCAGTATTTAAAAGTCATTTTAGCTAGGCAAGGTGGTACGTGCCCGTCATCCCAGCTAGTCAGGAGGCTGAGACAGGAGGATTGTAAATTCGAGGTCAGCCTCAGCAATTTAGCAAGACCCTTTTCTAAAATGAAAAACTTTCTTTAAAAATGGGGGGCTGGGGTGTAGCTGGGTTCATTCCCAAGTACCTCAAAAAAGCCAAAGAAACTAAGGCTTAGAGCCAGGGATGGTAATGTACACCTGTAATCCCAGCAGCCCAGGAGGTTGAGGCACGAGAATCACAAGTTCAAAACCAGCCTCAGCAACTTACCGAGGCCCTCAGCAACTTAGCAAGAACTTGTCTCAAAATAAAAAATTAAAATAGATGAGGATATAGCTCAGTGGTTAACAGTACCCATTGGCTCAATGGCTGGTACTCAAAAATAAAATTTTAAAAATAATAATAAATAAAGAGCTGGGGATGTAGCTGAATGATAATGCACTCCTGAGTTCAATCTCTAGTACCAATAAAATAAAACAAATAATGAAAAGAAAGAACGGAAGGAAGGAAGGATGGACGGACAGGCTGGGGATGTAGGTCTGTGGTACAGCACTTGCCTAGCACGTGCAAGGCCATGGGTTCAATCTTCAGCACTGAAGGAGAGAGAGAGAGAGAGAGAGAGAGAGAGAGAGAGAGAGAGAGAGAGAGAGAGAGAGAGGGAGAGAGAGAAGAGGCTCTGGAACCAGACTGCTTCTGTTCAAATCCTCCTGAGTTGGTCTCTTATTGTCCACGACCTTGGACAAGGTACAATACCTGTACCTCGGTTTCTTCATATGTGCACTAGGGAAGAAAACCGTACTTCACAGAATTGGTTGCAAGGAGCAAATGAGTTAATACAAGTTAAAACTGTGCCTGGCAAATAGTATTCTACCAAGGTTGCCCATTAATATTTCTGTTATGTGATCAATCCGTGGCCCAACCCTGGTAAGAAACAAAGGTTATATCTCATAGCGACGGCAAAAACCTGGTAGAGATATCTAGGTTTGTACACAAAATGATCTATAAAAGAAGAAACCAAGATAGTCTTATAAAGAATTGACTTTTTTTTTTTTAAATTTTAGTGCTGGGGATCAAACCTAGGGTCTTACATATGTTAGGAAAGTGCTCCACCACTGAGCTACACCCCCAGCCCCAAGGATTTCCTTATCTGCTTGCTAGCTAAATAGTTTCCAGATCAAAATGGACACAAGCCAACCAATGAACTTGAAATTCACCACACGAGTCCCGTTTTTCACCAGCTTGTTAGCCAGCTCTGAACTCGAGGGAAGACGTTTCCTCATTACCTTGCAAAGTTGTAAAATAAGGAAACTTGAATTTCTTTGCTCACTAGATTGTTTAGCTAGCTAAAAGCCAGAAATAGAAGTTTGATCCTAGGTTCTTTGCCCCGTCCCAGCCAAGACATTCCTAGGTGGATTCCTAAAGTTCAGACTGGAGATTCAGGATGGTTCTAAGCCTTGCTAGCTCATCATCTGGAAAGATCTCTCTTTCATTCCTCTCATGACTATTTCCTTTTAAGCCTTGCCTCTAATTATGGAAAGAGACCTTTTGTCGTGCTCTGAAAGGGCTTTGGGGATTCAGAGATCAGACAGGGGAGGTAGACAGTGCTGGATCCTGGGAGTCACCTTGTGTAAGACACAGAACCCTGGTATGCCCTGGGGTGAAGGGATAAAAATAAGAGCTAATAACAATACTGCTCTTTAGAACAGAAATGTGCCAGCTGGTTCAAAATGTCACCAGGCCCTCCTTTTTTTTTTTTTTTTTTTGATAGGAAATAAAATGGCCAGGCTTGTTGTAGTTTCTGCATGAATCCTTCAGAACAGAGGGTTTGTCCCTGCAGATCCCTGGGGCAAATTAAAACAGCACAAAGCTCTGATGGAAAAACCATACACAAGAGGTTCAGAACAACCTCTCTTTCAGGTGCTGTCCCCTCCCTTCAAAGCAGGGTATGTTCATGGCTGTGGAACAGGCAACTTGGGGAGATGAATGTGGGTAACCCAGGACTCGCTGGTCTCTGTTTCTCCTGGGGGCTCAGCAGGGAAGAAAGATTTTTTTTTTTTAACACTCCACAGTTAAGAGGAAGAATATTCCTTTGTTTAGAGGCCAAGTGAGCAGTGATAGAGGAGGCCCAGCGACACAGGGAAAAGTAAAATACAATGTGGTCAAAACTAAGGTTGAGTTCAGAATCCCCCGCTGTGCCACTGACCCTTGGAGTGGCCTTGGACTTCTCTTATGAACTTGAATCCCCTTGCCTGTTGAGAGAGGTCCAGAGTACCTGCTTCATACAGGACATAATGCACGGAAAGGTCAGAAGCATACTCTGGCCCTGAGTAAGCCATCCATAAACACATAAATGCTAGTTCTTTAGGAAGGATTGTGGAAAATAATATTCCTAAAAGACACCCACCCCGGGGAAAATCGGTGACAGTGTGGCTTGGGAGGAGGAAGGGGAAATCAGCCAAATGTTAAACCTCTCCCAGTACATCCTTTCCCAGTTACAGTGGACCCTGGGAAAAAGCAAACCTTCATCGCTTCCTGGGTTCATCCCCAACATCTCCACCAAAAGCAAACATTCACCCCTTCCCAAACCCATTGGGCCCTGGATTTTCACCCTTTCCCATTGCAGATGAGTCCTGGCAGGAGAAAAGCAAATAGTAAAGCTCTAGATAACAATGGATCCCAGAGGAAGGAAAGAAGACAGGCAGTGAACACCGAGCTGTGAGCTTTTCCCAGTGACAAGGAGTTTCAAACTTTTTACCATTGCCTTCCTGAATTAAAATTCTAACCTGCACATCTAGATCCCCGACTGTCTGAACAGCACGTCTGGAGTCTCCAATGATCAATTGACCCTCATTGTAAACTATAAAACTCATAGACTCGGGGCTGGGGATGTGGCTCAAGCGGTAGCGCGCTCGCCTGGCATGTGTGCGGCCCAGGTTCGATCCTCAGCACCACATACCAACAAAGGTGTTGTGTCCGCCGAGAATTAAAGAATAAATATTAAAAAAAAAAAGACTCATAGACTCCTCCTGTAACCTGGGGGGCCATTTCCATCGCCAGAAAATGAGCCCTCCCCATACCTGATTGATTGACTTTGCTGCAGAATTAAGGAAACCTTAGGGGTTTCAACTGGCCCTCATGCCCGCTAGGCACATGCTCCACCACACTCCCAGCCCTGATAGCTTTTATTTTTATTATTTGTGTCATGTGGTGCCTCTCATGATTTCTGAAAATTACAGCCAGGCCTCTTTGCCGTGTAACTGGAATCTTCCAAATGAGTTTTGTGGTTGGGATGTCTGTCTGCCTCCGGAGGTCTGGTGTTCTTGTTAATCAGGCCACAGACCTGCTTCCCTTGGAGACATCTCCCTGGGATAATTGGTAAGAAATTGAGTTAGGGGCTGCTACAGTTTTCTCAAGGTTGTCCAATTGTGCGTCTCTGATTTCGGGGATCGGGACAGCCTGTCTTTTGTCTCCATGCTTTAAAAGGCTTGGAGCGTGGGTGTGAGGTGAGCACAGGTCTCAGCGGCTGCTCATACCATTTGGAGAGATGCCAGCGGGCGAGGGAAGTGGCCCAACCCACGCTTGTCTACTTTTCTCTGCCCACAGCTGGGAGTAAGAGCAGAAGTCAGTCTGCTGCACGACACTCTGCTTGTGCAGGTGGCCTGTCCCCACCGTGTGCTTGCAAATTCTAGCTTCTGACCCCAGCCTTAGGTTCTCTGGGGCACTGATAGCTGGGATCTCCCCCAACTCCCCGCCCATAATGACCCTATTTGCAGAGTCTCTTTTTCGTCTGTTAGTAACGATCATATTTCTAAGAATAATAAATGGTGACCATTTTCTGAACTCTTTCACATGATGCTTGGCGATGGTTCCATATAGGCCTAGGTTCATGTTATGGCTTGGATCTAGAATGTCCCCCCCACAAGCTCATGTGTTGAAAACATGGTCCCCAATGCACCAAGGTTCAGAGACGGGGCTTTTAGGCGATGATTGTTCATGAGAGTTCTACCTTCATCAGCGGATTCATCCATTGTATATGTTAATCCATTGATAGCCGAATCGACTACTGGGAAGTGGGACCTTGTAGTAGGTCACTGGAGGCATGTCCTGCAAGGGTTCGGCTTTTCCCTGGTCCCCTCCTCTCTTTCCTTCTCTTCTCTGGGTTGCCATGAGCTAAGCAGCTTTCTTCCTCCACGCCCTTCTGCCATGATGTTCTGCGTCACCTCAGGCCCAGGGCAATGGAGTCGGCCACCATGAACAAAATCCTCTGAAAAGGACAAGGCTCCCGGGCCACCAAGCCCAGCAGCAGAGAATTGCAGCGCGGAGTGTCTGGTGGGTCGGAGGCTGGCGGCCAGCAGGGCTAGAGTGGTGTGGAGCCCCCCCCCCAAGGTAGCCAAGGCCACCCTGTCACCCTTCCGCGGCCAGCCCTGGCCACAGGATGGCACCCACTGCCCGCAGCGCTGCAGCCCTAAGCAGACCTCAACCTCCCGCTTACCTGACCTGCAAGGAGAAACTGGAAGCGGAGCCAACCTGCAAGAAACCCGGGGCTCAAGAATTGACCAATAGCCAAACCCGGGGCTCAAGAATTGACCAATAGCGTCAGTAGTTTCTGCCCTAATTAGCATACGTTTGGACCAATAGCAGTGAGCCAAGGGCTATATAAACCCCCTGGACCCTCACACTGGGCGTAGAGCTCCAGTTAGGGTCGGCTGTTGCACAGCTGTGGTTTATGATAAAACTGCTGCTATACTCACCCTGGTCTGCAGATTTTTTTTTTTAATATTTATTTTTTAGGTGTAGATGGACACAACACAATACCTTTTATTTTTATATGGTGTTTAGGATCGAACCCAGGAGACGGGCTCCGGGATCTCTTAGGGATATTAAAATCCAGATGTTCTGATCCCTAGTGTCTGTGCAGAATGGAGGCACATCCTCCTAAAGACTTTAAATCATCTCTAGATGACTTACAATACTCAGTACAATGGAAATGCCATATAAATAGTAGTTATACTGTATTGCTGAGGAACAACGACAAGAAAAAAGCCAGTATATGTTCAGTATAGACACATTGTTTTCTATCCACTGGTGGTTGATGTGCAGATGCAGAACTTGTGGGTTGTGGAGGGTTGACTGTAAAATAGACCCAAATGGAGAGTTTTTTTTTTTTTTTTTTTTTTTAAAGCCCAGTGCCCAGCCCCCATGCCCTACCATTTACACGGGAATCTCTTGGGGAAGCATCATGACATTGGCTTGTGTGGCTCTCTGAGGACAGGGAGCTCACTCTCCAGGCTGGCTCCTTGCGGTTCAGTGTGGACCTCAGACTTCAGACACTGACATCACCTGGGAGCTTGTTGGAGATCCTAGTCCTCAGGGTAAGGGTGTAGCTCAGTGATAGAGCGCTTGCCTAGCATGTGCAAGGCCCTGGGTTCCATCCCCAGCACCCTGATTAATGATGCTAATAATAATAACAAAATTTTTAAAAAATGGAAATTCTGGTCCTCCAGGCCCATCTCTTACCTACTGAATCATAGTCCCCAGGAGATTCTTCCACATCTTCACATGCTTGGGAGAAGCACCTCCTTATCAGTGAGGTGGGAAAGTATAACGTCCACATTTTACCTGCTCATAAGACAAGCTCACACTAACCTGCTCATCGTAAGGGTCTCGTGGAATGTCTGATGAAATTAGGGATTCATTAGAGGACACAGAGACTAATCCACAAAGTTACAACTATCTTATATTTGATAAAGGGGCTAAAAGCATGCAATGGAGGAAGGATAGCATCTTCAACAAATGGTGTTGGGAAAACTGGAAATCCATATGCAAAAAATTGAAACTGAATCCCTTCCTCTCGCCATGCACAAAAGTTAACTCTAAATGGATCAAGGAGCTTGATATCAAATCAGAGACTCTGCGTCTGATAGAAGAAAAAGTTGGCTCCGATCTACATATTGTGGGGTCGGGCTCCAAATTCCTTAATAGGACACCCATAGCACAAGAGTTAATAACAAGAATCAACAGATGGGACTTACTTAAACTAAAAAGTTTTTTCTCAGCAAGAGAAACAATAAGAGAGGTAAATAGGGAGCCTACATCCTGGGAACAAATTTTTACTCCTCACACTTCAGATAGAGCCCTAATATCCAGAGTATACAAAGAACTCAAAAAATTAGACAATAAGATAACAAATAACCCAATCAACAAATGGGCCAAGGATCTGAACAGACACTTCTCAGAGGAGGACATACAATCAATCAACAAGTACATGAAAAAATGCTCACCATCTCTAATAGTCAGAGAAATGCAAATCAAAACCACCCTAAGATACCTTCTCACTCCAGTAAGATTGGCAGCCATCATGAAGTCAAACAATAACAAGTGCTGGCGAGGATGTGGAGAAAAGGGTACTCTTATACATTGCTGGTGGGACTGCAAATTGGTGCGGCCAATTTGAAAAGCAGTTTGGAGATTCCTGGGAAAGCTGGGAATGGAACCACCATTTGACCCTGCTATTGCCCTTCTCGGACTATTCCCTGAAGACCTTAAAAGAGCATGCTACAGGGATGCTGCCATATCGATGTTCATAGCAGCACAATTCACAATAGCTAGACTGTGGAACCAACCCAGATGCCCTTCAATAGATGAATGGATAAAAAAAATGTGGCATCTATACACAATGGAGTACTATGCAGCAATAAAAAATGACAAAATCATAGAATTTGCAGGGAAATGGATGGCACTAGAGCAGATTATGCTTAGTGAAGCTAGTCAATCCCTAAAAAACAAATACCAAATGTCTTCTTTGATATAATGAGAGCAACTATGAACAGAGCAAGGAGGAAGAACAGGAAGAAAAGACTAACATTTAACAGAGTCATGAGATGGGAGGGAAAGGGAGAGAAAAGGGAAATTGCATGGAAATGAATTGCTATACAAAATTACATATAAGAGGTTGTGAGGGGAATGGGAAAATAAACAAGGAGAGTAAAAAAAAAAAAAAAAAGAAATTAGGGATTCATTAGGACTCACCCTAGTCCCATCAAACCAGAATATCCAGGGTGAAGGTTTGGGAAGGTGTGTTTGTATTTCCAATCAGATGCGTTTGAGAAACAAACGTGTTATAAAGCTTAAAGGATTATTATCAGAGTTAAACGAGGACATAGAGCTCTTGTTTGGGTTATTAAAAAATATATAAATTGGGCTGGGGATGTGGCTCAAGCGGTAGCGCGCTCGCCTGGCATGCGTGTGGCCCGGGTTCGATCCTCAGCACCACATACCAACAAAGATGTTGTGTCTGCCGAAAACTAAAAAATAAATATTAAAAAAATTCTCTTTCTAAAAAAAATTGAAATAAAATATATAAATTTATATAAATATATAGACAGTTTACCATGGTGTGAAATGATGCTTAGCTGCTTTGTGTACACTCTGACTGAACGAGACAAATATTCTCTCCATTTTCCAGAGAAAGAAATTGAATTTCAGAGAAGGAAAGAGATGTGCTCTGGGTCACATGGCTGGGATGTGACGGAGCCAGACTGACCCTAGAGCTTGTGTCTTTCCCACTCCTGACTACCACACAAGTTGAGTTCATGCTTTTTTTTTTTCTCTCCAGAAGAATTTCACCTTTAAGTCAGCTGTGAAAATTCCAGATTCATCTGCCAATTCACCCACCCACTCAGTTTATTCACCAAAGTGTCTTACTGAGCATTCGCCATTGACCAGACACAATGCTGGGAGATACAGAAGCAAGCAAGACAGACCCAGCTTGCCCCGGAGGGTGGTACAACACCTGTCATCTCAGTGGCTTAGAAAATTCAAAGCCAGCCTGGGCAACTTAGCGAGACCCTATCTCAAAAAAGAAAAACTCACCATCTCAACATCATGTATATCCACAGCCTAATATATATATATAAATATTAGTGTATATATATATCGCCACAAGACACTAATTAAAGTATGTAAATAGTGGAAAGATTAGTAGAGGAAAGAGAACCGGGGGAGGGAGGAGGGGAAGTAGTGGAGATTGAATTAGAGCAAATTAATTTCATGCTTTTATAATTATGTCAAAATAAATCTTAATGTTATGTATAACTAAAAAGAACCAATATAAAATGACAAGCCCAATTCACTGGTGCTTACGGTTCAATGAGGAAGATTCAAAGAATACACAAGTACCCCACCTATGTATGCAGAGGAAAAACCGCCCATCTACCCTCGCATCCATCCATCCATCCATCCACCCACCCATCCATCCATCCATCCATCCATCATCCATCTATCCAACCACCCCTCCCTCCATCCATCCATCCACCCACCCATCCATCCATCCATCCATCCATCATCCATCTATCCATCATCCATCTATCCAACCACCCCTCCACCATCCATCCACCCACCCACCCATCCATTCATCATCCATCTCTCCTCCCACCTGTTTCTGGGGAGCGGGGAGCTATTCTATGCATTATTCAATGCTGAGATCCAATGTTACTTCTTCTATCACTCACCAGGCACAATGAGCTGATCCTTGATCTATGTTCCCATCCTGCCTTATTTATATTTTATGATAGCCAAGGCTGACTATAGACATTTTGTCTAATGTCTATTGGGTAGTATTTTATCTAAAGTAAACTAGGTTGTGCTGCAGTAGTAAACCCTGACATCTTAGTGTTGAACACAGCGAAGATTTATGCCATTTCGAAAACAAATAGTAGGTAAAATTTATATATCATAAAGTTCACCAATTTTTTAGTTGTAGTTGGACACAATACCTTTATTTTATTTATTTTTATGTGGTGCTGAGGATTGAACCTAGGGTCTCGCATGTGCTGGGCAAGTGTTCTACTGCTGAGCCACAAGTCCAGCCCTAAAATTCACCAACTTAAATCATACAGTTTAACGGATTTTAATGAATTCAGTTATGCAACCATTACCACTATCTAATGTTAGAACATTTTTTTATCACCCACAATAGAAACCCTGTACCCATTAATAGTTACTTCATCTTATCTCTCTCAACACAGCTCCCAGCAACTGGTAATGTACTTCCTGTCTCTGTCTTTGTCTTTTCTGGGCATTTCATGTAAATGGAACCAATACCATGAGGCCATTTGTGTCTGGTTTTCAAGGTTTATCCAGTTTGTAGCATGGATCAATAGCTCTTCCCTTTTGATTGCTGCATAATATTCCATTGCATGGATATACCACATTTAATTTATCCATCTTTCAGCTGATGGACATTTGGGTTGTTTTCCTTTTGCACTATTAGTAAAAAGTTATTCTCTGAGTGGCAAAAGTCCATGGGAACCCAGATCCAACATTCCATGCAGCCTTCCTTATCCCATTATGACATGACACTCAGGGACCCACGCTGCTTCAATTTTGTAGCTACATCTCAGCACAAGATTTCCACATTCACTATGATGGGGAACAGAGGAAACTCCCACCTGCTCTTGGATGCTGAGGCTTGGAAATCAAATGTCTCACCTCTACTCACAGCCTGCTGGCCAGCATGGGTCCCATGGCCCTGCACACTTGCAAGAGAGCTGAGCTGGGTAGTGTGGTTTCTTTCCACGTGATCAGAAAGAGGAAAAGAGGAACCAGATATGGGTGAGCGCAGGGAATTATCCTAGGCAGACTAATGATTTGGCAGCCTTTTAAGTCATCATTCTTCAAATATTTGTTAAAAGGGTATTTGGAGGGAGACTGAATGTTGTTGGGTGTTAAGAATGAAAACAAATAAGACTCTTGGCGGTATTTGGTCTCTCTGTTGTCCAAGCAAAAGAGCTCTGGATTCAAACGAACGTCTCCATTCAGCAAAACAAAAGGCCTGCAGCTAATCTGAACCTTCCTATCTAAAAGATGAGCTAAGGACCCACAGATCTTGAACAGAGCTTCCTGGGTGTCTTACCATCTACCCAAGTGGCTTCTCGAAGATCTCTTCCCAGCTATTGACAGCGTACTCCTCGGCAGGAACACTAAGGATGGTGGTGTAGAAAGACCTCAATTCCTAGCTAGTATCTATTGTCCTATTCTTCTGTCTTAAGATGGGACAGTAACAGGAGCCAGTTGCTTCCCCAGTAAACAGTCTTCTTTTTTTTTATGAATAACAGAATTTTAGTTAGTAATAAGAAAGGGCACACACGAAAAACTATTTCTCAGTCTCCTGTAAAGATACGAGTGACCAAATGGCAATGCTTGATTGGGGCTTCCAGGAAAGCTCTTTTTAGGGCTTTGATTGTGCAGTCACTCTTCATAATCATGGCCTTTCCTAATACTTGGAATGTGAATGCAATGGCTGGAAGTGCAGCGTCAGTCTTGTCAACAGGAGGCAACTTTGAGGATGGGTGCCATGAAATGAGAAAGACTATTTGAGGGTGGAGCTACCAGACCTGCTCTCAACTACCTACTTCCAGAAGATAAAGATTGGCAAGAAGGGACAAGGCCTATATCCCAGGAACCTACAGGAGGGATAAGGTTGTGAAGGGAAAGGAAAGCAAATGGGAAGGTAGTTAGAGATGGAAGCAGGTGAGTGGTTAGAAGTGCAGATACAGAATCAGCTCCAAGTTCCAATCTTGCATGACTCGGTGCCTTGGGCACAAAGTAAGTGTTCAATATAATAATAGTGTTCATAGCACATGTTTGATGTGTCATTCATCGTTTGAAATGCTTTATGCAGTTTAATTTATAGAATCATCCCAATCCTATAAGATATAAGATATTTATTATCCCCATTTTCTAAATGAACAAATGATGAGACACAGGCTTTTGGTAACCTGACCACAGTCACAGCTAATAAATGCCAAGAATCATGATCCCAATCATCTGTGCTCAAAACCTCCCTGTTTGCACTATGATGTATAATCTTGCCACAAGCCCAAAAGCAACAGGGCCAATAGGCCATGAACTATAAGATAAAACCTTTCCTCTTTATAAACTGATCATCTCGGGTTATTACTGTCACAGTAACGGAAAACTGACCAACATACTTGGCAAACCAGTTGAGTTCTCAAAGTCTGCTCATAAATCTGCTTGCTTTAAGTTTAGAGGGGGACCGTACAAGGGACTGCTCTGTGAACAGAGAGGAGAGCTGTGCCCTCCTGCTCTGGCTGAGGGCTTGTCTGAGTTTGCAAACAATAGTGCAGGCTATACACTGAAATTCTATAAGTTACTGAGCTTCTGTTTGATGCCAATAATTATTGTCATTGTGATTAGTTGAGCGAATACTAAGTGTTGAATACCATGTTTTTTTTTTTTTAAAAAAAACTTTCCCTCTTTCTGTTTTGTCAATTGCACAGTGATTCCTAGGAGATAAATAATAACCTTTTTATTGACTGGAATGATTTGAGGCCCAGACTGGATGCAACTTGCTGAAGGCATCGTGGGTAGTAAGTAGCAGAATCAGGAAACAGACTCCAGGGGAGCCATAGGCAAAGCTGGAGCTCTTTCCAGTGAGTGACATTTTGCTGGGGGTGGCAAGATGGACAGGCCAGGCAGAACAGATGGGAGGGGCATAGAGAGGCAGGGACAGTCAGTGTAGGCCTAATGTCTCACAGCTGCTTGACACATGGAAATTAGGCCTTTTGTGCTATACTTGATTACCCTTTATTAGTCTATCAATCAACCCAACTGAAGTTTCATTTAGAAGTCTCCAGGCATACGTCTTTTTATTCTTGGTACTTGGGATTGAACCCCAGGGGCACTTCACCACCAAGTGACATCCACAGTCCTTTTGATTTTTAATTTCTTTTTTTTTTTTTTAATTTTGAGACCAGAGAGTTTTACTGAGTTGCTGAGGGTTTTGCTTAAATTGCTGACTCTGGCCTTGAACTTGTGATTCTCTGGCCTCAACCTCTGGAGCTGCTGAGATTATAGGTGTGCGCTATGGTACCCGGAAAACCTTCTGACATTGAACAGCAAGTTGGTGTATTAAAAGAATGGAAGAATTGGGAGCCCAGCTACCTGTATACTTTGTTTAACACTGTCAATAATTTATCCTTGGAAAAGTCATTTGATTTTTGAGTCTTATCTCTCTCTCTCTCTCTCTCTCTCTCTTTTTTTTTTTTTTTTGGTACCAGGGATTGATCTCAGGGGTGCTTAACTACTGAGCCACATCCCCAGTCCTTTTTATTTTTTATTTAGAGACAGGGTCTCACTGAGTTGCTTAGGGCCTCACTAAGTTGCTGACATTGGCTTTGAATTCAAGATCCTCCTGCCTCAGCCTCCCAAACCACACCACCCTGCCTGGCCCTACCTTTGTTTAAAATATAAGAGTAAAATTATATAGGGCCGAGGGTTGGGTGGTTCAAATGAGACATTGCATTTAGTTTCTAAGTTTTGTGTAATTGTATTTAATTAAACATAGCACTTATGGGCACAACACTGGACAACACTGGGAAAATTAGAAGCTACTGAGAAACAAGAATTTTTTTCTAAAAAGTAAATCTTCTTAGTGTTAGGTAGGCACCAGTAGCCAGCTAACCCCATGCCTACCTGCCCTCTGATTTTCCCAGCCTCCTTTGCAGCTGGAGTGGCCATGTGACCCAGTTCTAGCCAATGAGATGAAAATGTTAAGACTTTTGCTTTTCCAGCTCAGATAAACAGATGGGGTTCGTGCCTTCCTCTCTCCCTTGAATGTGGGAGGTGCAACCGTCTTCAGACCACAGAGACAGGCCAAGGGGACTGCTGTAGATGCTGGCCTTGACCGTGCCCTGCTTCTAAGTGGATACCAACAACCAAGTCAGCAGCCGCCTACCTCCAGACATCTTATTTTATGAGGAAAAGAAACTCTTGTTATTTTAAGCGGCTGCTGGTTGGGTTCTCTGTAACTTCCACTGTAGCTATTACATTAATACATTCTCATCATCCAGCTATCATGGCTGCCAACACCTCTGCGTGGATCTTCTCAGGTCTTTTCTAATGCACCCCAAGCATTCAAATATTTTGAATTATTAAGAGGCTTCTTGCTTCTAACACTTGTTATCTCGTATCTCGTGTTTTAAAGTCCTCATTCAGGCCTTTTGCAGGTATTACCTACTAAGGATGAGAAATATTCTACACAAACAGAAAAAACACATTCTTAGCCACTTCTAAGGGGATTGGGAAATTTACAGCAGGGACAAAATTTGGAATGTACTTTTTAATTCACAAGGTTGGAGCTAGATTTTTCAATAGATTGACTTTTGCGCATAAAAGAGCAAACCCAGAAGCTTCAGAGCACACGGCGTTTGTAAGAGAAACCTCAGAGTAAAGAAGAGATAGAAATCAAATCCTCCAGATTTCAGGATGACACAAACGATACAATAAAAGGGCTGAGGCTGGGGCTCAGTGGTAGAGCGCTTGCCTGGCACATGTGAGGCACTGGGTTCGATCCTCAGCACATCACATAAAAATAAATAAATAAACAAACAAATACATAAATAAAGGCATTGTGTCCATCTACAACTAACAAAAATATTTTAAAAAGAGAGTGATATGTCTGAAAAGAAGAGAGAGAATTAGAGGGATGAGAAGGGAGGTGACATACTGTTTAGGTTCTGAGAAGGGACTCAGAGCTCTGTCCCACACCTGGCACTGGGAATGGACGCTCTGAACCCTCAGTAGATGTAGCAAGAATACAAAACCAGCAGGCCCTGGGGCCTCTTCTCTCTTGTGTAAGTACATTTAAGTCACTCCAGGTCAAACCGGGAATCTTCAGGGACAAGTAACCCTTGCTTGGGTGAAGCTGAGGGCACCCTTTCAGTTGAGGGAAAGCATCTGAGAATTTCCCATGAACTTTTGCGACCCGGGCTCAATGGGCTGAAATTACAAGAAAGTTAACCTGGACCACAGGGACACCTCAACTGGTAGCCAGGGCAGGACTATGGCTTTAGCAGAGGTGGTCAGACTGTGACCACGGCAACCAGGGAAGATGAATTGCAGAGGCCCGGGAAGAGCTGAGGGGGAGTGGGGGACCAGGTGTCCCTCTGGATTCCCGGATGGCCCAGACATCTACCCAAGGACTCCAACCACCCCTAGAGAGCAGGGAAGGAGCAGGGAATGGGAGACTCTTGAACCGATCACTTTATATCAGGAAGTGTCTGAGTTACTTTGAATGGTAAGATTATGTTTTCTCATCAGGAATGAAACATATGAGACTGACATAAGTTCACTTTGAAGAAATAAAGTTTCATTTTATTTTGGAATGCTGGGGGTTGCAGCCAGGAGCCATCACAACAAAAAGTAAGTGCTCGATCACTGAGTCATAGTACCCCCAGCCCCTTAAAAGTTGTTGTTTGTTTGTTTGTTTTGGTACCAGGGATTGAACCCAGGGGCACTTGACCACTGAGCCCCATCCTCAGCCTTTTTTGTATTTTATTTAGAGGCAGGGTCTCACTGAGTGGCTTAGCGCCTCACTTTTGCTGAGGCTGGCTTTGAACTCATGATCCTCTTGCCTCAGCCTCCCAAACTGCTGGGATTACAGGCTTGTGCAGCCACCAAGCCTGGTTGGCAAGTTTTTAATAAAACTATTTTTTGGATACCCAATTATGTATTCTGCAAATTTTCCCTCATTACCATGTATGCCTGCATTTACAACATACGTGCAATTTTTCTTGCATGCAAGAATATTATACACACAGTTTTGCAAATTTATATTCCCCCCAAATATTCTGGGCAGCTTTTGACACCCGTAAATTTTCATTTATAATGACTTTTAAACATTTTTTTTGAAAATTTTGAAAATCTGATATGAATTATATGCCCAGAAAAACACACATATATATTCATACTAACATGTCTATATATAATTTTAAGGATATTATTTAAGAATACAAGGTTGGGCTGGGTTTGTGGCTCAGTGGTACAGTGCCCGCCTTGCACATGTGCGGCACTTGGTTCGATCCTCAGCACCTCATAAAAATAAATAAATAAAATAAAGGTATTTAAAAAAAAAAGAACACAAGGCTAAAAATTCCTGGAATATAATAACAGTTTTCAATAACTGAAGAGTATGTAATATATCGCCACCAGACAATTTATTTCATTAACCTCCTCTTGAACTTAAACTGCTAAGATAGAATCCTAGAACTTGAATTGTTAGTAACACGAGAAGTGTTTCTACTGCAATTAATATATGACAGTGCTTTGTTTTGTCACTAACAATAGAATCAGGAAGAAGCCTAGGACAGACTTAATAATAACATCAAATACCCATACTCTGGCTGTCTTTCTGATCTGCTCTACTTAGCTTTTTGTCTTGTCGAATCATGGTTACAAAATGGCTTCTGCAGCACCAGCTATCACATCCATCCTTGTTTTAGACAGGATAAAGAAGGGATAGAGGGTAGCTTTTATCAGCAAAGTAGAACTTTTAGTTAAATCTCAATAGCCGGAACTAGATCACATGTCTGTAGGTATCAAAAGGTACTGCGAGAGTAAATAATCAGTTTTTTTTCCCAGGCTACTTTAGAAGTCTAGGGAGATGAGTTTTGGTGGTGGGCTTTAGGTTAATCGCCCCCTGCACAGGGCCCAAATTTCCAGGCACTTTTGAGGAGTTGATCTGTGGAAGCAAAATACTTGAAAGGGCTTTATTAACCCCCAAAAAATTATGTGCAAATTGTGAGGTATATAATTTATTAGAAGCAATGCTGTGTTTTCTCAGCAGATTGAATGTGTAGTATTATTGCTAA
Source organism: Ictidomys tridecemlineatus (assembly GCF_052094955.1). Classification (NCBI taxonomy): domain Eukaryota; kingdom Metazoa; phylum Chordata; class Mammalia; order Rodentia; family Sciuridae; genus Ictidomys; species Ictidomys tridecemlineatus. The sequence goes on along the minus strand of NC_135492.1, from coordinate 39,523,355 downwards.
TCCCTGGGTGACCACTTTGCTAATTGGCCACCTCTGCTCCGAAAGATATTGTTAAAATGCTCTTTTTTATAGAAACAGCTTTCCCGTACCCGGTGACCAAATTGCTTGTTTAGACCCCGTTTTGATATTCCAATCACCTCCCACAGGGTGTCAGGAAAACAACATGAGCACAGGGTCCAAAGACCTGAGATTATTTCTTAGCTCTGCCTCAGACCATAGACCGTACATCTCTAGGCTTTGGATTCCTGACCTGGAAGGAGATGGGTAAGAAATTTCTACTTCTCCACACTGCTGGAGGCACGAGATGAGATTAGGGTCAAAAAAGTGCTCTGAAGAGGGTGGGGTGTAGCGGCACATCCCTGTCATCCCAACGACTGGAGAGGCTGAGGCAGGAGGATCACAAGTTTGAGGCTAGCCTCAGCAATTTAGTGAGGCCCTAAGCAAATTAGTGAGACCCTGTCTCAAAAAATAAAATAGGCTGGGGATGTGGCTCAGTGGGAAAGCACTCCTAGGTTTAATCCCAGGGGTGGGGGAAGTGGTCTTAAGAGGAATATGGTGGTGGTTGTTATTATTGCTCAGCAGTTACTCTTGCTAACCATTTGGGAACCCGTTGAATCAATGTCAGGGCCTGTGATTTACTAGTGAACCAATTCTCCTAGAGGGCAAATTGCCTCGATTGGTAGATGTGGCAATATGCATGGTACAAATATTCTAATCATGGCTGATTTCAACCTACCAACAACCAACCAAAAAATTTCCAAATATTTAACAAATCATTTTGTCAGCTGATACAGGTGAGCTCCAGTTCATTACTGGCCCAGATCACAGAATCAACCACTTTCCAGTGGAAGTGTCCTGGATGCATCAGAATCAACATCTGGATACTCCTGATAGGAAGAATCTTCAGTCAATCTCATTTTGTTTCCTTCCCATCTCCAATACCAATTTACACGCGCGCGCACACACACACACACACACACACACAATTAAGAAAGGCGTAAGTACACTCTAAAGGGCCATATATGTGCAAGTTATTTGATGCATGAATTGATACTTACTAGTGAAATAGTTCCAGGTCTACATAGACAGGATTGGACTTACAAATAAATATTATAGAGAACTTGTCCTGTATGGGCTATTCATTTGACTATAAGTGACATAAAACCCAATTCAAACAAATGTAAGATATAAGGAATGGTTATTGGCTCACATAACCACGATGTTCAGGGCCAGTCTGACTTCATGCATGGCTGTATCCAGGTGCTCACACAATAGAAACAGGAATTCAGACTGACGTTTTTCTCACAGTAGTAAAAGGGCCACTAGCAGTTCCGGTTTAGTAGCCCTGGTGGAAAAAAAAAACAAAAATGTTGCTTTCCTTCAGAGCAATTCCCAAATTCCTGACAGTAAAACTCCAAGAAATTGTTCTGATTGGACAAGCTGGGGTGACATGCTCATCTCTGAGCCAATCACAGTAAACCAGAGAACATAGTACTTACCGTGGCTGGGTGTGGACCCTGGGCTGATTCCTGGAGAAGGAGATGCTGTCCACCCATTTAAAGCACATGGAGAGAAAAAAAAAATGGATTGAGAATGGCTTGAGTTGGTTTCCCCAAAAGGAAAGTTGGATTCTTTTCCCAGGGGGAAAAAAAAATCCAAAGGGAATGCAATGATTAATTTTAGGTGCCAACTTGACTGGGATAAGGGATGCCCAGATTGCTAATGAAATATTAAGTCTGGGAACATCTATGAAGGTGTAAATGAAAAATATTAGTATTTGAGTCAGTAGACTGAATAAAGAGGATGCACCCTTACCAGTGTGGGTTGGATCATCTAATTTATTGGGGCCTGCACAGAACCAAAAACGTAGAGGGGAAGACAGTGGGAATGATCTTGTGTGCTCGTTCTCTCTCTCTTTCTCTGCCTGAGCTGAGATGTACATTTTCTCCTGCCCTTGGACATCAGTGCATCTCAGGCTTTCAGATCAGAACTTATATCACTGGACTACCATCAGTACCTCCTGCCTCAGCCTCCATACCTTCATACCTGGGCTGAATGATGTCTTTTTTGTTGTTGTTGCTGTTGTCCATCTTGGGATTCCTTGGCCTGCATGAGCACAGCATCCAAGTTCTGAAATAAATTTCTTCATGTATATTGATTTGGTTCTGTGTCTCTGGAGAAGCCTAATGAAGGATCCCTGCTTGACAGATCTAACAGCAGATGCCCACTACAAATCTAATATGCTTGTCATTGCGCCAGGCAAATCTGAGTGTCAGGAGAGACAGGAGTTTCATATATAGCTCAAACATCCCTTGGCGTCATCAGCTTGTGGCTCCTGAGGGGGTTGTATTACATTAATTCTCATATTTTATTCATTCAAAAAAAAAAAAAAACCTGCTTTTAAAGGTGGCCCCTCTGGTATTTCTGAAAGTTCCTTCGAATTATATCCTTATGGCCTTCCAAATCAGCCTGGGCTGCTGCTTCCAGGAAAACTAGTCAGCCAGACCCTGTTCTTTATTGCTATCCTCTGGTCCATAAAGATGAGAATTCTGTAGGCCCTGTTTTCTGGAGCCCAGCATTTAGTTAGGAGGCAACATGAGTGATAAACATTAGGTTCTGTGACTAGAGATAATGAAAATGTATCTCAAACACAGCACACATCTGTCATCCCAGCAACTTGGGAGGCTGAGGCAGGAGGATCACAAGTTTGAGGCCAGCCTCAGCAATCTAGCAAGGCTGTGAGCAACTGAGCGAGACCCTGTCTCAAAATAAAAATATAGGGCTGGGGTTGCGGCTCAGCAGTAAAGCACTTGTCTAGCACATGGGAAGCCCTGGGTTTGATCCTCAGCGCCACATAAAAATAAATAAATAAAATAAAGATATTGGGTCCAACTAGAGTAATTAAAACTATCCCAAAGTGTTTTAAAAAAATAAAATAAATAAAAATATAGGGGCTGGGGTGTAGCTCAGTGGTGGAGCACTTGCCTAGCATGTGTGAGGCACTGGCTTCGATCCTCAATACCACATAAATAAATAAAATAAAGGCATGCTGTCCATCTACAACTATGTAAAAAAAATTTAAAGATAAAATTAAAAAAATATAAAAAGGGCTAGGGATGTGGCTCAGTCGTAAAAAGCGCCCCTGGGTTCAATCCCCAGTAACCAAGAAGAAAAAAAAAAAAAGAAGAAAATTGAACAGACATACATAGATTATCATGTGAAGATACAGAATTCTCAGAAGGAACCAACCTTGCCTATACCTTGATCTTGAACTTCAAGGGTCTAGAATTGTGAGAAAATAAATTCCTGTTGTCTAAGCCATGCCATCTATGGGTATTTTGTTATGTGAACCCAGTCAGGCAGGGAGTCTTGGAGGAAGAATGTCTTTTGTTGATTTTTTAAACAACTGAGTAGGTAGTACACACACTCAAAAAGGCATAAGGTTTTCCTCCTCTGCCCAACCTCCACCCAGTTTCCCTCCCAGGAGACAAATGGCTACTGGGGTCTCCTGTTTCCTTCTAGAGCTCCCTCCACGAACAAACACAAATGTATGTTTGCATTGTTTTATTTCTCACCCTGCTGCACACGGCTCTGCACCTTGCTTTTGCATTTAATAAAACACCCTGAAGATCCCGCATGCATGACTTCCACAAAGCATGTTTGGAAAGTCAGAGAGAAACCCTGGTGAATCACCAATGCGATTGGAAAAAAGAAAAAAAGAAGAAAAAAAAAAAAAGCGATGCTTTGAAACCACACGGCCACCCTGTCAGATATTTTAAGCCTTTGCATTCAGAGGAGCTGGGAGGAGAGACCTCAGGAGGTGAGAGAGGCAGAGGCAGAGGAGCCTCTGGGTCTTCACTCCCCCTGCATGCCCTGTTCTGCCCTTCTCTCCCCATCGCACAAACTAGGTCAGCCTGAGAGATGCTGCCTGCAGCAAGCAGGAGGGAGATGGTCCATGCTGCGTGGGAGGGCACGATTCTGGGCCCATATTGGGATGCCATCTGTAATTGTAGACTCTCGGAGCTGCGAGATCTTAAAGATCATCTTGTCTAATTCCCTCATTTTGCAGATGGTGAAGCTGAGCCCAGAGGAAGGAGTGGGGGGGAAGGAACTTTCTGAAGATCTCGTGTAGCTAGGTGGGGACAGAGCAGGGTCTACAGCCGGGGTGTAGAGGTGCTGGGGGAGTCCTAACTCTTGGCATTCGATTTTCATGTTGTCACCATGCACCTGTTGGTTCCTAAGCCTGTGTCTAGATGTCCAGATTTTATTTTGCCTTCTTTGATATGCCCTGGGTATGTCCCCTTTGCATCTACAAACAAGAGGAATGGACCCTGGGTTTCAACCATGTTGGTTTTGCTTATTAGCTTATTATCTACCCCTCTTGGGTTTTGCTAGGCAGTTGGGTTGCCAAGGGCTACCATTCACAGTCCAGTCCATAATGTAGACTCTATGCCAGCTGTAACCCCTGGGGTTGTACCCCTATCCAGCGAGGTACTGGTTGTGAAAAATTAAATGAGATCATGCTTGTCAATCCATTAAAATACCAATAACTCCTTCAATGTCGGCCATCATTACGATCATTTTTATTATTATTGTCCATTCTCTTAAGGAGCAGCTAGGAATAGGAAAGCTGAGTAGAAAAGCCATCTTTGCAGAAATTTCATTTCTATAATTAAAGGTAACAAGCATTCAGTACCGAAAACCTGGAAAACACAGAGAAACAAACAAAATAGCAAAAAAATACTCCCACCAACCAGAAATATCTTCTTTTGACATATGGTATATGTTTTTCCGGATTTTTTTTTTCTTTTGGTACCTGTCTGCCTTTTTCACTTACTAATATATTTGGGAATGCTTTTCCATGTCAATCATTTTCACCTCCAATATTGGTCTTAAGGGGAGGAGACTCCAGCATAGTAACTGAGAGAGCATGCCTTATTATTTTTATTATTATTATTATTTTGGTATCAGGGTGCTCAACCACTGAGCAACATCCCTAGCCCTTTTTTATTTTTTATTTTTTATTATTTTGAGACAGGGTCTTACTAAGTTGCTTAGGGCCTTGCTAAGTTGCTGAGGCTGGCTTTGAACTTGTGATCCTCCTGCCTCAGCCTCCAGAGCTGCTGGGATTACAGGCATGCAGCTCTGCTAGGTACCAGCTGTGTGACCTTGGACCAGATAATTAACCCTTCTCTGCCCTAGTTTTGTCATCTGTAAAATGGGGCCAGTAATAACATTTGCCTCGTAGAAGCACTGTGAGGATTAAATGAGTTAACGTGTAAATTTCCCAGAGAAGTATTTGGTACAGAGTGTTTGGTATTTTATTGTCATTTGGCCAGCCTGTTTGGGGGAGGTCTACAGTACTTTCATTTGCTATACTGGTTCCTATGGTTGGCTCTTTAGGAAGATCCTAGTTTCTCCTTGTCCTAAATAATGTGGCCCCAAATCTTCTCAGCCATGCACCCTGGGCACATTCATGGTAATTTTATTAAATTCCTAAAAAATTGAATTGCTGGGTTATAAATATTTGTACCAAATAATCCAAAGTGTGAGTTGATTTACCTTCTGGAAGAATCTGAAAGGACAGGAGAGCAACACAAGAATTGGGGTCCTAGAAGCAGAACAGGGAACTGTAGGAACAGAGTTCAGGACCAGGAACATGGTTCAGTTGTCAGGTGGTCCACCTAGTTCCATGAAGCTGTTACCCGGGCCCCTGCCCTTGGCAGCCTAATATCATACTTCCAAATGTCTGTCACTTGACTAGAGCACTCTCATGTTCTTTTCCAAATCCAAGAACCGTCTACACCATAATATATTTAATATTTTGAAACAGATTTGCTTTTAAAAAAAAACCATAAACACAATTTACAGCTTTAAAAGAACATTTTTTAAATCGCTATATTAAATGGAAAACCAGAATCATCTACCATAAAAGGAGAGGAACTGTGAAAATAACGATAACAAAAGCAAAAATGTGATTAAATGGTAGCTAGACACTTGCCTGGGAAGTCTCTGAGCTCCAGGCCTCAGGCTTTTCATTATTAAAGAGGGAGATTTGCAGATCAGCAATAGTGAGAGAAGTGTTAAAGGCTTAGGAGCAACAATTTGACACTTTGTCCTTGGTATAAGAAGAAGGATTGAAAGGTGTGGTGGTACATGCCTGTAATAGCAGCTGCTAGGGAGGTTGAGGCAGGAGGATCACAGTTGGAGGCCAGCCTCAGCAACTTAGTGAGATCCTTGGCAATTTAAGAAGACAAGGAGATTATTTTTAACTGAATTCAGTTGTTTAGAGCCTCGCTGAGTTGCTGAGGCTGACTCTGAACTTTTGATCCTCGTGCCTCAGCCTCCCAAGTCGCTGGGATGACAGGTACTCAGCTTCCTAAGACTTTAAACCATATCTTTGTGTGTGTGGGGGGGGGGGGGATAAAAGAATGGTAGCAAGTAGGAGTGATTCACACTAGACTGTAATGACTACCCAACCTCATAGTGTCCCTATCTGGGTCCACCTTTACCTAGACAGGCCGCCCTCTAGTACAACCAAAGAATTCACGTCTGTTTTAGTCATCTCTGGCTGTATATGAAATCAGCCAAAAATGGGGTCTTGAAACCAATGCTCATTTATTATCTCTCAGTTTCTGAAAGTCCAACTCACCCAGGGCAGAGTGGAGAAGTCCTGATTCTTCTTCTCTTGCCGTCTTCAGTTGCAGGATTTGAAGTCTAGGGGCGGAATCACCAGAAGCCTCACTTACTCATGTGGTGAGGCTGGCCACAACTAGCAGGTTGCAGTCCCTTATGGCCTGAGCTTTCTCTTCGCAAGGTGACTGGGTTCCTAGGGCAAGCATCCCTCTAGAGATCCAGGCAGAACTCATTATTGCCTTTATGACCTGGTCTGAGAGTTCATGCAATGTCACTTCTGCTTCATCTCATGCATTGAAGCAGAGCCAGTTTTGAGAGAAGGTAGTACAGACCCCACCTCTCAGTGGAGAGGTGTAGATATTCCATTATAAGAAAAACATGTCGGGGCTGGGATTGCAGCTGAGTGGCAGAGCGCTTGCCTAGCATGTGTGAGGTACTGGGTTCAATTCTCAGCACCACATATAAATGAAATAAATGTCCATAGACAACTAAAAAAAAAAAAACACGAAGAAGAGCATGTGAGATGGAGATATAGCCGCAAAGACACCTTCAGCATACATACTCTAGTTTAATTGTCTTATGGTGGGATTTCATGCAGAAGTCATGAACAGATTTTAGGGTAGTGGAGGGTCCTCTGGATGTGACTCTGGTCAGATCTCCTTTCTCCAATGTCACTTTGCTCCGGCTGTCTGCATTCATAATTCTGCTTCTCTCTGCATTTATACTGCAGTGCATTTGTGATCCATTTTTCTCAGAGGGCTCAGACAATTCTCACTACTGACAGGCAGGGGCATGATCCTGCCTGCCAAGAGGACCTGACACTGATAATAAACAGAAATAAGAAGTGCTGATGTGATTCTCTACCATCAGATGGAGCGCAGCCAGCCATGACTAGAAAGTTTCCTGCTTTGAATTTGGCCTTCCTGAGCCCGAGAGGGAACCTGAAGATTGAAGGTGGTTTTGGCTTTGGGTAAGGAACTGTGTGTGTTGTGGGGTGGGAAGATGTCAAGATCTGTCCAGCCAAAGGGTGATAGTTCTCGAATGTCTATATGGGGTCTTGATGAGCAGCAATTTGATCGAAAGAAAGGATTGGAAGTTCCATTTGCAAAAACACTCCACACAGGTTTGAGAAAGTGCTCGGTGTCTCTTTCAAAGGTCTGGGAGTGGGGGATGTTGGAGTTTGGACTTGTCCAGAAAAAGACCCCGAGATAAAGATCTAAGAGTGGAAAAGTGATCAAGCAAGGGAAGGCAAGAAAGTAAGGGCACACAATGAAGCCAGCTGCCACCGTGGGTGAATGAAACATATCCCTCTGGGGGAAATGACAGAATCCAGGGTAAAACTCTTGCCTTAGAATTATCCCACCCAAGAGTGGCCATCAATATCAATGCTGCTCCCACAGAGCTGGGTTAATCCAGCCTACTGTTCTGAGTGCTGTAGGCTTCCATGATTTTGGTGAAACCTTAGACAAAGAGATGAGCTACAGGCAGTGTGGAGATAGCTGGTACACAAATCCAAGTGGTAAGACACAGGACAGGGCACTGATAATGTATACCACAGGGAATAATTGTGTTTATTCAGTTGAAGGTCCATCTTCATCTATTTTACTAAAATGTGACCAGGACTAAAGAGGTTCCCTTAGTTTTAAAACTAGGAAGATCTCAGACCCAGCCAGCTTATTTATAGTCACTTCCCTTAGGGGCAGAGCAACAGAAGGAACCAAAGCCCATCTGTCACCTAGCTGGGGGTGTATCTCACTTTGTACAACTTAGTATGCTTGAGGCCCTGGGTTCAACCCCCAGAACGAGAGAAAAACAAAAGTATAGTCTGAAGAAGAGGAAAGCAGTGGCCACAAAAAGGATTTAGAGATAATAAAAATGTTCTGGACTTAAGTGGTAATGGTTGCACATCACATCATTTTGTGAATATGCTACAAGTCACCAAATTGCATACTTGAGGAGGACGAATTTTATGGTTTGTAAATTATATCCCATTTAAAAAATGACTCCCAGCCAGGCATGGTGGTGAATTCTAAGTACTCGGGAGGCTAAGACAGGAGGATGTCAAGTTTAAGGCTAGTCTAGGCAACTAAGTGAGACCCTGTCTCAAAAGAAAATTTTTTTAAAAAAAATTGGGGGTGGTGGTGCGGGGGGCATAGCTCAGTGGCAGAGCACCTGCCTAGCTTGTGTAAGGTCCTATCCTAAGCACTAAAATTATATATATATATATATATATATATATATATAAGATACATAAGGACAGACATATAGACCAATGGAATAGCATTGAGAACCTAAAATAAAACCAACTCTTTATTTTTATGGTCAATTTTTTTTGATACCTGCTATTAATTTTACAATGCACTGGATAATCCAGGATGATTTTATTCTAAGATCCTTGACTTAATTACTTGCATAGACCTCTTTTTTAAATGCAATTATCCTTCCCAGCAGTTTCTGGGAATTAGGACGGCGGGGTGGGGGGGGGAGGGAGTCACCAATCTATCTACTATGCCCCTGTTTTATAGATGAGGAAACTTGGTAACTCGATAAAGCAATACACCTAGTCATAACAGAAAAGTGATGTGAAATTAGGCATCATGGTTCCAAATTCCATGCTCTTAACCTACCAAGAAATGAAGGGACAAGCCCAGATAACGATTTCTACAATGGCATGGTGAAGGATAAATGGGAGCAGAAGAGACGGTTGGCACCTAGACCAATCAGGAGGCTGTTATAAGGATATTGGAAAGGCAGGGTACAATGGCAAAATGAATGTATGGAGAAAAGGGCAAGAAATCCTATATCTTGTCCCTGTCATTGTTTCCTTCCCAGCTTTCCATTGGTTAGACCAGATGGCCCACTTGGGCTTCAGATCACAAACTTGCTTCTTTAGGGGGCTGGGTGAGGCCTCTCCTGCTCATCAGGATGCATATGCATCTCTGTCCCTGGAGATGAAGTTGTGAAATCTCTTACCTCCTTCTTCCCTCTCACTGTGCATTTAAGTAAACTGGAGAAGATGAACCTCCAAAAGGTGGTCCGAACTGGGGTATGGTCTTAGTTAGCTTCAGATGCCCTAAACTCACCATAACTGAGTGGCTTAAACAACAAAGATTTATTGCTCACAGTTCTAATTGCTGGAAATCCGAGATCTATAGGGAGCAAGCCGGAGATCCAGGAGAACTAATGATATAGTTCTAGCCTGAACTGAAAGACCTGAAAATCAGGAAAGTCATTGGTGCAAGTTCCAGTCCAAGTTCAAAGGTGGGAGGCCAATGTTCCAGCTTGGAGACACTTCAGACAGAGAGAGAAAAAAAATTTCTTTCTTACTCAAATTTTTATTCTTTTCAGACCTTAACAGATTGGATGGACCCACCTACATGGGGAAAAGCAATCTTCTTTACTCAGTTCAAATGCTACTCTCATCCAGAAATGCCCTTATAGATCCCAAAAGTCATTAAATATCTGGGCCCTCTGACATATAAAATTAACCATCACAAGTCGAAATCTGTGTTCGCTGGATTAGGTTGCCCTAAAAATTGGGTGACTTAAACAATTGAAATTCAATAAAACTTAATTGCGATCACAGTTAAAGACTGTTCTATTCTTATCTCTTCCACCCACAATGGCCAGCATCATAGAAGCCACGCTGAATACAGCTGAGCCTCAGGGTAGAAAGAGTTTGGGCTCTTGAGCCACTACTTAAATCAAGAATAGACCTGTGATTGGGGCTGGGGATGTGGCTCAAGCGGTAGCGCGCCTGTCTGGCATGCATGCGGCCTGGGTTCAATACAAACAAAGAAGTTGTGTCTGCCGAAAACTAAGAAATAAAATATTAAAATTCTCTCTCTCTCTCTCTCTCTCTCTCTCATTCTCTCTTTTAAAAAAAAACATAAAAAAAAAAGAATACACCTGTGGATAGGGGCTGGGGTTGAGAGGCCCTGGGTTTGATCCTTAGCACCACATAAATATAAATAAATAAAATATTGTGTTCAACTACAACTAAAAAGTAAATATAAAAAAAGAATAAACATGGTGGAAAAAATGTACACAAGAAATAATCTCTTGTATTAAACTGCTGAGACTTGAGAGTTGATGTGTTTTGGCAGATCCTGCTACCTTCACTAATACAAATATAAAGAAGGGCTTTGGAAGTCAGGTTAAGGAGTTTTGATGGGATTTTCAACAGTTGAACAGTGCGGGATGCTAAACTAGGAAAGAGGTTGACCAAACTGCACCCCCCCAAAACAATGAAAACCCAAATCAACAGCCACAATTCCTCCGACTATTATTACTAATACCAGAAACACAAATGGGCACTCCAAGGACTGTTGAAGGTTCCGATCAGAGAAGTGATCCTTTCATATGACAGTATGAAATAGTGTCAGTTGGCAAAATATAGGTTGGACTGGAAGAAGGCTAGGCGGGAAACATGGAAATATGTGAGGAGACATTCAAAATGTATCCATGGAAGAGCTACATGGGTATCATCCAGGAGCTTGGTAGATATTACAGAATCTGGTGCAGCACATTTCAAACTTTAAGGGACATCGGAGTCACCCAGGGATCTTGTTAAAAATGCAATTTCTGATTCAGTAGGTCTGAGGAGGGCCTGCGATTTTGCAGTCCTAACAAGTTCTCAGTTGGTGCCAAGGCTGCTGGTCCATGGATATCTAGGTCAGACAGGAGAAGGACTTGACCTAGGTTATAATGGTCGTGGAATGGAGATTCCAGAGCTATTAAGGAGGTGCAGTTGACAAGATTAGCTGAATGCTGTCATGTGTGGAGAAATCAAGGATGTCTTCCTCATGTCTGGTTTGGTAACTAGTTGCACAGTTTGGTGGATTTTCTTTTCCTTTTTCTGACCTATATTTTATAATGCACCTATTTATGCATTAAAGGAAGAAAATATGAAAGAAATCAATGGCATTGTAGGAGTTTAAGTAAGTAAAGGAATATTTTAAACTCTGACAAAGATTTTAACTTTTTAATTTTTTTTTTAGTTATAGATGGGCACAATGACTTTATTTATTTTTATATGGTGCTGAGGATCAAACCCAGTGCCTCACCCATGCTAAACACGTGCCCTACCACTGAGCCACAACCCCAGTCCCACATTTTAACTTTTGAAAAAAACATTTAGTTTTTAGTTGTAGGTGGACACAATACCTTTATTTTATTTGTATGTGGTGCTGAGGATCGAACCCAGGACCTCACACATGCTAGGCAAGTGTGCTTCTTCTGAACCACAACCCCAGCTCCACATTTTAACTTTTGATGAACAAAATATTCAATTTTTATATAATTTCTTGTGTACATTCTATGCTGAACAGTAAGGAGGACTGAAACTGTCACCAACTATTAAGCTGATAGGATCCAACTTTATTTCCAAGAAGACTTAATAAAATGTGATATTTTTGTTATCCTCTTGTTAATTGGAGAACTAATTGTTTTATAATATTGACCAGGTGCAACATACTCATTTCTCTTTAAAAATTCTTTCCAGGGACCTGATTATGAAAACATAAGGAGAATAATTTGCTTCTTTCAATACCAAATTAATTTCAGTGACTCCTAAAGGCAGGGGTGAAAAGTTAGAATATTAAAGCTCCATTTGTTTAAGAAAGAAATCATTTTCTTTGTTCTCAACAGACTTTCTTATTGTTTTGGACATAAAGGTCTTTCCGAAATTGGTTAGAGAAACTGGTAAAACTAATGGAATGTTCATCCTCAAGTTTTAAAAAAATTTTTATATTTTGGTACTGGGGATTGAACCCAGTGGCACTTCCCCACTGAGCAACGTCCCCAGCCCTTTTAATTTATTTAGAAAATTTTGAGATAGGATCTTGCTGAATTGCTTATGGACTTCCTAAATTGCTGAGGCTGGCCTCATACTTGCAATCCTCCTGCCTCAGTTCCGGAGTTCCTAGGATTACAGGTGTGCATCACTATGCTCAGCCCAATTTTTTTTTAAATAGTCACCTTACAGGTGACAGCCTGCTGCTTGGGAAAGAGCAGGTCACTCTGTAACAGGAGGCAATGAAAATAACTACTCATGGAACCCTGTCATGTACCAGTAACTTGTTGAATTTCTCATAATCCTCTGAGGTAGGTACTTTTAAAAAAATATTTATTTTTTTTAGTTGTAGTTGGACACAATACCTTTATTTTATTTATTTTTTATGTGGTGCTGAGGATCGAACCCAGGGCCTTGCACATGCTAGGTGAGTGCTCTACCACTGAGCCACAACCCCATCCCGAGGTAGGTACTTTAAATTCCCATCATACAGATGGGAAAGCTAGAGCTTAGTGAGGTTCAGGGACTTACCAAGTCTCCCCAGTAACAGCGACAGAGACAGCATCCCAGCCACGACCCTTACAGAGCTACCTTCTGAAATATCACAATGTTAAGCTGGGGGTTATGAGATGTACCTCCAGTGTCTGCATATGAGGAAAACAAAGTTCAGAAGATTCCCGGTCCAGTGTGGTTTCTGATGTGGCTCACGGCCTCTTATTGAAACTGGCCAAACCTATAAAATTTGGCGACAGTGATCTGATTCCTAATGCATATGGTTGTTGGTTGGGATGACTTTGGGGGCCTTGGGAAGACTCTGCTTTTCCTGTTTCCCTCTTTGATGGCCTCTGAAGCTCTACCGTTAAATATCAATTCCTCTGGCTTAGGCCATTCTTATCTCCTTGTTAAATGCCGTTGCCTGAGAATTCTGATATGGATATGTGCATCTGTCCCTGCGAGTAGATCTTCCTTGAAGTCAAGGAACAAGGAGAGAGGATAAGAGTAGACTGAGATGAGTCTTGGGGCGGGAGGAAGAGGAGAAAGGAAAGATATTTAAAAATGGGGGATCTGAGGGCCTGAATCATAATCAGCTCTTTCAACATTTTGCTGGAGAAGTGACTTAGACTAAAGGCGGACTTTTTAGGGTCAATGATCCATTTTTGTTGTTGTTGTTTCAGTGCTGGGGATGGCACCTGTGGCCTCATGCATGCTAGGCAAGCTCTCTACCAGTGAGCTAAAAACCTTTGTTTTGAATAAAGAAAAAGAGAATATTAAGCAGACCTAATTGCCCACCTTAAGATCATCTACAGGTAGAATACAGATTTGGAGCATAACTACAAACAACTTGAAGAGTTAGCTCTGAGTCTCTCTCAGGTCCCTGCTCTGCGACCTTGAATAAGGTCACCCCATCCCCAACCCACGAAGGGCCAGACTGAGAATTGACTTAGCTGATGGGCAGATGAGTTTTTTCAAACACTGAATCTCTCGTCACGTTGAATCCTCCCAGAGCTCACCTGTGCCGGACATGCTTCAAACAAGGTTGACATTAAAAGTCTTTTCAGACTCCCAGTGGCTTCGCTGCTTCCTCTCCCTCTCCAGTTAGTCTGAGGAGCCTCTGTGGTCCTTCCTCGTCCTCTTGTTCTGCCAAGGGAGGTCTGGGCCAGGCTCTTTCTCCTAAACAGTCCTTTCTTACCTCTGGATGAAACAGAAGGAGAAAGAAACAGTTTACATAATGGTGCAATCTCACTGATGCCTCAAACTCATTTTTTTTTTCTCCAATTACCACATTTTCTGACAGCTAGTTTAGAATTTGTTACCATTTTTTTTTCCCCAGCTAGAGAGCTTTTAGATAGAGATCCAAGTTTATCAGAGCATAACTTTAAGGAACATAGTTAAGGGCTGGGTGTGTAACTCCGTGGTAGGGTCTTGCCTAGCATGTGGGAGGCTTGGGTTCCATCCCCAACATAGGAAAAGAAAAGGAAAAAAAAAAAAACACATTTTAAACAGAACTTCAGTTTGGAGAAAAATGGGTGCATCTTCACCCCTGATACAGACTGGGAAGGTGGTAATGGCTTCCCTCTGGTTAAACTAGTAAGGGATGCATACATTTGGAAATTTCCTCCAATGAATCTTCCAGGGGGAAACCCTTCCCAAAGCAGTTTACTATAGACTGTGGCTCAGCTTGGGAACAGCAACAGGTCTCTCGACAGAGCTGATCAGAGAGAAAAATCTGAGAAACTGGCAGAGCCCTGAGCACTAACAAGTGTTTAACACCACCCCTCCAACCTCAGAGATAGCTAGCCCCTGGTTTTTACGTGTCTATAGATGAAAAAGAAAAATAAAATGATTAAAAGAAGAATAAAAAGAAAGCGATTAATATAAGACAGAGAAAAGCATTCTTCTGATGTGAGAACCAGAAATAGTTAGAATGCTTGATTTGCTACTAAGTAGCTAAATGACCTTGAAAATGATCCTATACTTCTTTGAGCTTCAAATTCTCATGCTTTGGGTGGGATTGTACACAGGGGGATGGGACAAGAGGATCCCATGGAAGGATTGATCACAGGGCCCAGTATAGGACAAATCCTTAAGTGTTGGGTGTGAGAGTCGCATTTATGATCATGTCCTGGCTTCTCCCCCAACTCCCGTCTCTTCCTTGATGGATTTGGTCCCTTCCATCCAACGCTGTCATGTCATTCAGGTCATCTCAGCCAACTTCTGAGTCTCTATCCCAGAGAGGTGGACAAAAGGGGTAAGGGACGCTTGGGGGTATCAGATTGATCTTAAAGAAGTGAATCCTCTTTAGCAGGGGAGGTGATATCATGCTCTGATGCTCTTGCCTCTGGCCATAACTGAACCTGGATTTGAATCCCACCTCTGTTTTAGCATTCTTGTTTGACTTTGGTGAGGCCTCCCCATGTCCTGAGCATCAGTATTTTTCAGTTGTTAAAAAAAAAAAAAAAAAGGGATTAGGGCTGGTGCTGTGGCTCAGCGGTAGAGCACTCACCTGGCATGTGTGAGGTGCTGGGTTCAATCCTCAGCACCACATAAAAAATAAAATAAAATAAAAGTATTATGTTCACCTACAATTAAAAAAAAAGAAAAAAATATATGTATGTATGTATTGTAGTAGTATGTATTTCATAAATTGTTGAAAGAGGAAATCAGATAATGGCCATGAACTTTTCAGGATAGAGCCAGGCATACATCAGGTGCCTAATTAATGTTTGCTCCTGTGGATATTATTTATTCTTATTTTATACTTTAAGGTTTAATTACTTTACTGTCATTTATCACCATCTGGTTCCAATTTGTTTAGCCTTATCTCATGAGTTCATTATAATTATACATAATTGTGGGGTTCCTTTTGATATACTTATAAATTCATAGAACATAATTGGCTCCACTTCGATCCCCAGCACTCTCCACTTACCCCCTGCCTCCCCTAATCCCCTTATCTGTGCTATTGTCTTCCTTCTATTAATTTTTTTCAGTTGGTGCATCAGAGTTATACATAAAAGTGGAATTAACGGGCATATTCATACATGCGCATGATATAGTTTGTTCAGTTTCCTCCTGTAATTCCTCCCCATTCCCATCCCCCTTCTTCTACCTAAATTCCCTTCCTCTTCTCCATTGTTCATCCTCCTTTTAATGAGATCCTCCTTTAAAAAAAAAAACCACTTATTTCAGGGCTGGGGTTGTGGCTCAGTGGTAGAGCACTTGCCTAGCTTGTGTGAGGCACTGGGCTCGATTCTTAGCACCATATATCAATCAATCAATCAATCATCAATCAATAAAGGTTCATCAACAACTAATAACATAATTTCTTATTCTTTGTGGATCAGTAAAATTCTCTTTTGTATTTAGACCACATTTTCTCCATCCAATTGTCTATTGAGAGACACCTAGCTGGTTTTTGTCCACTTCCAGGCTTTTGCTACTTTTAATACTACACCCCCAACACAACACAAAATGCACTAAGTACTCACTAAGCTCTAAGCCCTTTGCTAAGTAATGAGTGTTCACTAAAGAATAAGACTCAGTTCATAAGACATAGAAGCTGATGGTCTAGTTCAATCCAATTTGTTGTTTCTCAAACTTCTTTATATTTTTATGTCATCACATCTTTGTAGATGCTTCTATTTTTTTTTTTTTAGCAAGATATTTTTATTCTTCTTTTTTGAGGCATAGTCTAACTTATTCTTTGTAGTCCCTCTGGGAAAGACTTCTCCATTTCCTCCTCCTTCTCTTCCTCCTCTGTTCTTCTTCACTGGGGATTGAACCCCGGGGCACTTAACCACTGAGTCACATTCCCAGCCCTTTTTTGTATATCATTTTATTTTAAAAATATTTTATTAGTTATTAATGGCCCTTTATTTATTTATTTGTTTACATGCAGTGCTGAGAATTGAACCCAGTGTCTCATACATGAGAGGCAAGCGCTCTATCACTGAGCTACAACCCCAGCCCCTGTGTTTTATTTTGAGACAGGGTCTCAGTGAATTGCTTAGGGCCTCACACTAAGTTGCTGAGGTTGGCTTGGAACTTGCGATCCTCCTGCCTCAGCCTCCTGAGCTTCTGGCATTACAGGTAAGCATCACCACATGCAGTTTGTGAGAGACTTCTTGATCCTTGAGGGCAGAATTAAATGTTCCTCCTCTTTGATTCCCTAGCACCGTGTATGCAGTTCTATAACAGCATTTAACCTATTGGAGTTTTCTATGTCTGATTTGCTACTAGACTGGGAGCTCACTGAGGGTGGAAATCTTTCTCCTTTATTCAGTAAGTATTTATTGATTCTTTGGTTCTAGGAATAACTACATATACTGGAGGTATGAGAGATGCAACCTGTGGTTCCTACTCTTAAAGACTTCCTGGTTATTAAGCAACCATTTATTCATCAAATTCAGTTCAAACTGTCAACTGTTATGAGGAACCCAGCACCAGTTCTCATTTGTCTGAGTAATTCCACTACCTAGACTTACCCTGAATTCCCTGACCAAATATGCTTCCCCCAGCAGCTGATCACAAGGCCGAAATGTCACCATTCACGTTTGTTGCCTTTAGGTCTGTATTAATCAGGAGTCTGACAGAAACTCAATTCAAACCAGAGCAAGCAAAATGAGGAGACTGTTGGCTCAGCAAGGAAAATGTGAACAGTTGAATTCTGTGGAAGGCAGGGAACTCTAGATTTTAGGAAGAAATGTCATCAAGCGCTTAGTGCCAGGATTCTCTTTCTGTCTTGTCACTATAGTGATGTCGTACTTATAGCAGGCTACATTTCTGTCTGTAGGGTGGCTTGGAAGCTGTCCAGTTGCACCACTCAGATTTCCTTAGAGTGGCTGAGAGAACGTGCCTATGAAAAATGCAGCCAGAGAATTCCACCGAGTCCCCAGCTGCTGAAGTTCATTGCCTAGGTTAGCTTGAAGACTCCATTTCTGGTGTGCTGCTTCTAGCTTGTGACAAGTTTGTCAAAGACACTAAGGCAGGCCCAGCCCTGGAAGACCCAGCATCCCCGGATGACTGATTTTGGCTTGAAGACTTGCCAACAGCCTTGTCCAACCTCATTGGCTCCACATGGGAGCCTAGGATCCTGCCTTCTCGTTCTCTGTCAACTGGGATTCCACTTGCTCTGCCGTCTGATGGTTCTACCATTTTCTTTTTCCTTGGCTTCCTTCCTGGTTTTCTCTCACTGGTGATTCACCTAATAAGACCTTTGCACATTTAATCCTGTCTTAGTGACTGCTTCCGGAGAACTAGATTACCCTTGAGGGACCTGGCTGGAGGGAGCAAGGTGGACCAGAAGACATGGTTCCACTCCTGTGGATCCAAACTAGTGCTTGGCTGAGGCCATGCTTCATACAAACTGTTTCCAGCTAACAGAGCGGGGGGGTCTACTGCTAGCCCAATCTGCAAATAGGCAGCTTCGACTTGGTGATTCCTCATGGATCTGGCTGCAAGGTATCCTGCAATTGGAAGGCTCTCCCTGCCCTACTCGGGCTCCCTCCCCTTTATCCTTCCCCTGTACTCCCCTGAGAAGTCTCTTCCATGTCTAATCCCACCTTGGTATCTGTTCTTCAAAAGACCTGAACTGACAGGTACTACAAACAGCTGTAGATGTATCTTAGTTTTTACATTAGCTCCTACTGCCACAAAAATAATTATCATTCCTTTTTTTCCCCCCTAGGGGGGTGAAAAAAACAAACCAATAAAAACAGAAATCATAAAAAAAAAATCTCTCCCAGGACAAGACTAATTGAATTGGTTGGGTTGGATGAACCAACTAACTGTAATCAAGAGAATGAGTCATGTTAGGGCATGGCAGCCTGTAATTGAAAATTAGATATTAAATATTTCCAAATAGCCAGAAGAAGGTACACTCTCAGCCCCAAGAGAGGTTTTTGAATGTTCTCATAACCAAAAAAAAAAAAAAAAAACACCGAAATGTTTCAGGTGGTGGATATGCTAACTGCCTTGACCAATAGCCAACATGTATTGAAACATCAAATACCTCCCCATAAAAATATGTCATTAAAAAGTGTCAAAAATTATTCAGGAGCTGGGTGCAGTGGCAGATCTCAGCAATGGTGAAGCACTAAGAAGCTCAGTGAGACCCTGTCTCTAAATAAAATACAAAATAGGGCTGGGGATGGGGCTCGGTGGTCGAGTGCCCCTGAGTTCAATCTCCAGTAACCCGCCCTCAAAAAAAATTATTCAGGAGTCTTGAGGTACAAGTGCCAGGAGGGAAGAAAAAAATATAAAAATACAGAAGGGGCTTCTCAGGAAGATGGTGGAGGCTCAGGTCCTGATGTTAAATGGCTGGGGTCAACTCCTGGGCCACATAGGGGTGACTATCACTGTTAAATAGATACTTCTGGGCCACAAAGTGGCGATCATGTTCTGCAAGGATCATTTCTGAGCATTTCTACAGAAACAAGTAAAAGTACCTGGCCTTGCTCCGTAAGGAGATGAACACCAACCCATCCCAAGGCCCCTACCACTTCTGGGTCCCCACCCACATCATTTGGAAGACCGTGCAAGACATCCTACCCCATAACACCAAATAAGGCCAGAGTGGCCTGGGACCACCTCAGGGTAGCTGATGAAATCCTGCCACTCTGTGACAAAAGACAGAAGGTGGTTCTCGTTGTCCTCAAGGTCACATGCCTGACATCTACAAGAAAATTGGCCCACCTGGAGCCCCTTGCTCATCAAGAGGTTAGCTAGGAGTGGCAGACAGGGACAACCTCGCACTAATAGAACAGGGAAGAGGGCCAAGATCAGTTACCAGAAGTAAAAACAGCTCATGGGGTTATGGAAACAGGCTGTAGACAATGTGGAAAAAGAAACCAATAAATACAGAGAGGTCGATTCCTGGTCTGAGCCCAAATAAAGGTGGTTTATTGTGAGTATTTAAAGATAAAATATAATAAAAACCATGATCACATTGTCCAGAAGGGGCCAGAGGTAGGGATCAAAGACAGGGAATAGATCAGGGAGACCTGGGTCACAGGACTGATCCCAGGTCAGTTAGGGTCAGATAGTAGTGCAGATGGACCTAAGGACGGCTCAGGGTTTCAGCTACCATTTATAGTTTGCTTTTAAGGTCTGGCAGGAATGCGACGAGTTGGTGGGACAGCCTGGTCGACAGGTCTAGGGCTGGATCAGCCGTGGCACGGTATAAAATGCACACGCTGAACTCTTAATGCAAACCACATCGAGCCACAATTATAGATTAGTATATTTAGAACCTTAACGGAATTTTCCAGAAGTCAGGGCCGGAGAGCTCTGTGCAAGTCAATAAAAATCTGTTAATTCTTGGGTATGGGACGCTTTGGGAAATAAAAAAGAATAACTGCAAAAGAGGATTTGAGGTATTTATTCCTTCGGCATCTTCTGAGATAAAAGAGGTGTTTTGGGACTGCCAGACAGGATGTGCAGATAAAATTTACAGTCAAGCTGGGTAAGTCAGAGTCTAGGACATACAAGCTGCCTTTTGTGTCCTTACTATATGCCAGGTATTGTGTTAGGCACTTCTTGTTCATCTTTTCTTTTTAGTGGGTACTGGGGATTGAACCTAAGGGTGCTTTAGCACTGAACTACATCGTGAGTTCTTTTTTAAAAATTTTTATTTTGAGACAGAGTGTTGCTAAGTTCCTGGAGGCGGCGGGGGGGGGGGCGGCGGTTCTCAATAAGTTGCTGAGGCTGTCCTTAAACTTGCGATCCTCCTGCCTCAGCCTCCCAAGTCGCTGGGAATACAGGAGTGCATCACCATGCTTGGTCATTACAATGATTATTCCCATTTCACAGATGAGGACACTGAGGGTCACAGAAGTCAACTGTCACAGCCACACAGGACAAAATGAATCTGGAACTTGAACACCTAAGACTGTGAGACTGATCACACCACTTATATACCCCCAGTCTGCTTTTAACTCTTTAAGTCTCTCTATTACCAACTTTTATTCCATGTTTTTCCACATATGCCATGGATGCCCACAGTTGTCCCTTTAGCTAGGATCCTGGGCTTTATGGATTATTATTAAAATCATCTTTATTTGTTTTGAAACTAGGTAGCACAGGCACAAGGCACAAAATTTAGTTACAAAACGGTGTGTAGGCATCTCTCTTGGTTATCCAGTGTAATAGTCTGTTTTCTCTTGCTATGAATAAAATACCTGAGGTTGGGTATTTATAAAGAGAAGAGGTGTATTTAGCTCATGGTTTTAGAGGCTGAAAGCCCTACTTGTTCACCAGGAGACCATCTCCTGGTGGATGTATCATAATGGCGGGATTATGGGTGGAAAATATCACATGGTGAGACAGGAAGTCAAAGGGATGCCCGGGACAAGTTTGCTGTTTTTATAATAAGTCATTATCTTGGAAACTAATTGGGGTCCTTTGAGAATTACATTAATCCCTCCCAAGGGTGGTTCCCCCAATGACCTCACCTCTTAACAGTTCCCACCAACCCAACGACTCCACCATGGAGACCAAGTTTCCAGCACATGAATCTTTAGGAGATGAACCATATCCAAATCATAGCATCTAGTTCTTTTCTTTTTCTTTTTTCTTTTTTTTTTTTTTGTGAGGGGGGGGGGAGAGAGAGAGAGAGAGAGAGAGAGAGAGAGAGAGAGAGAGAGAGAGAGAAGACAGAATTTTTAATATTTATTTTTTTAGTTCTCGGCGGACACAACATCTTTGTTTGTATGTGGTGCTGAGGATGGAACCTGGGCCACACGCATGCCAGACAAGCGCGCTACCGCTTGAGCCACATCCCCAGCCCCTAGTTCTTTTCTTATGTTGAGGTATAGAAGCCATTTGTATTTCCTTCCTTTCATACTCATTACTATCATCTACACACACACACACACACACACACACACACGTGTATTTGTTGGTTTTGCTTCTTATTGATATGTACAAGCTTTTAAAATATATTAAGGAAATCTGTGCTCTGCCTGTGGTGTGGATTGCAAGTATTTTCCTCAGTAGGTCTTTTGCCTTAGGAATTTATGAAAGCGTTTTCCGTGGAGGAACATCATGGTAGTCAAATTTATCAATTTTAAAATTTATGACTTCTGCGATACATCACTCTTAGACAGCTTTTCCTTAGGTTATAAAATAAAATTTCCTACATTTTCTCCTGCTACTACTATTTTGGTTTCAATCCATCTGGAAATTTTTTGACGTAATGTGTGAACTACGGACCTTAAAACTTAGTTTCTTTTTTTTCCCGAGGTAACAATCCAATTATTCCAATAATGTTGATTGAATAATCTTGTTCTCCACTGGCTTGAAATGCCATGTTTATTCTACACTAGATGTATAGATACATTTAGGTTTATTTCTGAGTTTTCTCTTTATTGATCTGTCTCTCCATACACAAGAACCACACTGCTTAAATTACTGCAGCTTTATGACATTCTAATAATGGTAGAGCCAGTTCTTCTCTTTTTCATGTCCCTTGTCAAAATTCTTCTTGTGATTCCAGCTTATTTATTCCATGTGGATTTCATAGTCAATTTGTCTAATTACCCCCCAAAATTTATTGGCATTTTTTTTCCTATTTGAACTGCATTCCATTTCCCAATTAGTCTAGGGAAAAATGAGGGGATGTGGGGAGAGGAAATATAGTAGAATGAAACAGACATTATTACTCTACGTATATATGTGACTACAGGACCAATGTGATTCTGCAACACTTAAATTAGAAAAATGAGAAATTTTATCCCATCTATGTATGATATATCAAAGTGCATAAATGCATTCTACTGTCATGTATAACTAATTTAAACAAATTTAAAAAAATTTTTTAAATGACATTTTTTAACGATGTTGCATCTGAGGACATGATCTACCTTTTCTGTTGTCGCTCAAGTGCTCTTTGTTGTTCCTGAGTCATACCAATTTTTGTTCAAAAGAATCTGTACACATCTCGTTAAGTTTTATGATAGGTAATCCATCTCTTTCGTTGCTATAATAATTTTTTCTTTCCCTCATATTTCCTAAGTGGATGTTGTTTTGGCAACAAGGTAAAAGCTCCAATTCTGGCTGTGTTGTCTCAGGCTACTTTGGAAAACGTCACACTGGATTTGACTTTGAGTTCCAATCCTTTCTCTCACCTTGTAGGCAAGGTCCAGACCCCTGAGACAGAAGTCATTTAAAGGTTCTGGCTAAAGGATGGCCCAATCCCTATGCTGAAGCATCTCTAGGATGGTACCATGGATATTAAAACAGATTGATGATGTGATGCATATTATAAACAGCTACAAATATGTATAAATCATGCATAAGAAATCCCCTCTAACTCTTCTTCAGCTAGTATTAGGATTCATCAATGTTAGTTAGCATTCTCAACTATCACTGATATTTAATCAGTACTAGGATCAAAGCACCTGTTATCCATGTGTCTCTTTGTGCTGGAAGTCAGGACACTAAAGGAGCCCACAGTCTAGTGGAGAAGATACACAGAAAGTTCCATAGGACAAGTATTCGATAGAGTTGTGTTCAACCTACTCTGGCAATGCAGAGAGAGAGGTTGTGAAATTTATTTAGGATTAAAGGTACTGGCTTTTGAGTTGAGCCTTGGAAAAGGTGGAGTAGTTAGCTAGATTGGCAAGGGTAGCAGATGGTGCCAGTGCTCCCCGTAACTTTCTAGTTGAGCACTTGCTCTGGTGCAAGGATGTGCCTGGGTCTTGCACAGGGCAGCTGCTGGGGGAGTGAATGGCATCAGGATCACTACTTAACCAGCTTGAATGGGATTTGGTGGCTAAATGCTCTAGATTTCTCACCCCTCAAGGGAAACATCTCCAAAATGTGGTCTACAGCAAGTATCAGGGTTCCTCAGTGGGACTGGACCCCAGTTGCCCATAATGGCCACCTGTTCACTAATGCCCCTTTTCCTGGCTCCCTTACCTTTTTTGTCTCACTCCACCCCACCCCCATACTTCCTAGGATGGCCTATTAAGCAAACTGTCTGCATTCAGATGCTAGTCTGAGGATTCTAGTCTTCATCTAGTACAAGGACCCCAACTCAGCAAAGCATACTCAAGAGTGCACTCCAGGAAGAAGGAACAGCATTCCAGGAAGAGGTACAGAGGTATGACAGACACAGACGACTTTATTTAGGGAAAAGGAAGAATCTAGGCATGCTGGCACAGACCTGTAATACCAGCATCTCAGAAGGCTGATGCAGGAGGGTTGCAAGTTCAAGGACAGCTTCAGCAATGTAGCCAGGCCCTAAGCTACTTAGCGAGACCTTGTCTCTAAATAAAATATAAAAAGGGCTGGGGATGTGGCTCAGTGGTTAAGCACCCCTGGGTTCAATCCCCAGTGAGGAGGAGGAGGAGGAGGAGGAGGAGGAGGAGGAGGAGAAAGGCAGGTAGAAAAACTAGAAGGGTAGTACCAAGATGCATGAATTGCTTGTTAAACAGTGGCTCTCCCCTCTATGGTGGGATTGGAATGGGACTTTCAAAAGTCCCTCTGGACCTCTGGTGGTGGGCAGGAAAGCTGTCTGGGGAGGCAGGAGAAAGCAGACCTGCTCCTCTTCATCCCTGACTCTTTTGCCCAAGGCTCTAAATTCCAGCTCTGTGAGCACTAGGGGCAGAGGCTCCCACCTCAGCCAGCCACCTGCTTCCCTGCTGAAAATCTGGCTGCCCTCCTCACCTGCCAAGCCTGCTGTTGCTGGGGCTGCAGCCGCAGTTGCTGGAGGTGGGCGGAGCTTGGTCCCCGACTGACAGCTCCACACACTGTTTGTTACCAGGCCTGGGGCTGCAGTCTATCCCCATCGGCTGTTCAACTGGAATTTTCCTTTCTGCAGACTTGCCTGTCTGCACGCTGGGTGCTGGGTGCGGGGCTCATCTGAGATTTCCTATTCAGGGGGTCATTGATATTCCTCTCTTGTCAGCTCCTGTCAATGGGGGAATTGGGAGAAACATTTGCAGGGGAGGCTGCCCAAGGATCAGGTGCCTTTCCAGCCTCCCTGGATACAGGGATGAGTTACCTTTTTTCTTTTCAAAAAAAAAATTTTTTTTTTGAGCAAGTCTTTACAAGCAGTCCTGTGTCTCGTTTCTTTTTCTTTCTGTTTTGACTTTTGTTTATTTATTTATTGTTGCTTTCTCACTTCCTCCCTCCTGCCAGGCCCCAGAGTAGGCATTCAAGATTCAGAGATGACTCAGACAAAAATCTCTGCCCTCAGAAAGATCCTCGTCTAATGGGGGAAATAGAACATGACCCAGTAATTATAACACCATGTGCTGAGTACTATGATTGAGTTATTTATGTATTTTTAAAAATATTGGTTCAATGAATTAAGAAAAAAAAATAAATGAATATATGTCAGGGCTTGGAGGAGAGAGGCACAATCAGGCAGGGCTTCCTAGAGGCGGTGGTGCCTGAGCTGTATTTGGAAGGGCGTAATCATGAGCACCTGCTAACTGTCAGACACCATGCTAGGCCCTTCAAGCTCATATATTGTCATGACAACACTGTGAGGCAGATGGCCCTGTTTTACAGTGGAAGAAAACCTCAGAGGGACTAGAGAAGTTGCCTGAAATCACAAACTTGCAAATGGTACAGTCAGGATTCCAGAGCAGCTCAATCAACCATGAAACCTGTGGTTTCTTTTTTGGAACATGCACTGCGCTGCTAGGTACAGGGAAGGGCATCCCAAGCTGAGGAAAGAGCTGGAGCAGATGTTTGGAGGCACACTTGAAGAGAGCACAGGGGATATTTTCTGGAACCTGGGTTGGCATGCTCTCTAATCCCCAGCACCTTCCAAGCATTTGGCTATGATCTATAGGAAAAGCAAGCGGCCTTTAGGAACTGTTTAACTCTTCTTTCTAAAGTTGAGAATCTCAGTTCTTCTGTGCCAGGCTGTGTGACCTTGGGGAAGCCTCTTCCCTTCTCTGAGTCTCTGTTTCCCCATTTAAAAAAAAAAAAAAAAAACAAGAGTGAGATTCCTACCTAGTAGAAGCGATGCAAGAATTGAAGATGAGATCTGTAGCCATCATTACTATTGATCTGTTCAAGGTGACTTTAGGCTACCTGGGTCTGGCTCCTGATGGAGGGGTTGGCTGCATCATGAAGCAAGGAGACTTCAAGATAATTGGATGGGGGAATGCCATCTATCTGCCAAGAAACGAGGGTGCTGGCAGTCAGCCTACTTCTAGCCTGCTTCGAATGGACCAGATGCTATTTTGGAGATGAGAAAAGACGTTCTCTTGACACTAGGGAGAAGATAAAAACCAGGAGATAGAAATACTGACTCACTCCTGATCAGGAATGGGCGGCAGGCAAGCCAGTCAGGTATCTTTAGCTCTTCATCATGCATGCATGGCAGATTCTGCAAATATGCAGGGTGGAGGGGAAAGGATGGAGGGAGCATGCTGATGTGCTTTCAGACAGAATCACACTCCTAGAGTCAAGTGTGAGACCTTGGACTGCAACTCTTTTCTCAGATCCCTGGAGCTGGCTCTTTATAAGAGTAGAAATGGGGCCATCTGCTCTGAGCTGGCCCTGGAACTAAGGAACCTCTCCCTGGGGGTAGCCATGCAGGAACTCATATGATGTGGTGTTGTGGGTTGGCAGGGGAGGAAAATTTTTTCTCAATGTGCAGATATAGTAAAGGCAAAGTTAGGATTTGTTTATTTATTTATTTTTTGCAACTGTTAGAAGAGCTCGCCGCCCATTTTCCTCTACCGCAAATTTGCCAAAACGATTCCTACCTCATGATGGCTACTGCCAGGGGTAAATGAGAGAGTGGACCAGCATCTGTCACAGTGCTTAGCACATACAGTGCTCATTAAAGGTGGCAGTAATGATGACGTGCTATTTCACTGCTATAGAAGGTGCCTTTTTCTTTTCCTTTTTAGTCAGAATCCCCAAATTCCAACCAGATATGATAACTATATCAAAATAAAATCTTCTGCATAGAATCTCATAGGTTATCCGAACCTCTTCATTTTGCACATGAAGGAGACTCAAAAAAATTGACTTCAGAATACTCAGTAGATATCAGACTATGAAGATCGAACCAGGGATTAAAACATATATCTGGGCCAGGCACTGTGGTGCATGCCTGAAATCCCATCCACTTGGGAGCCTGAGGCAGGAGGATCACAAGTTCAAAGCCAGCCTCAAGAACTTAGCGAAGCCCTAAGCAACTTGGTTAAATCCTGTCTCGAAACAAAAAATTAAGTCCAGGGATATGGCTCCGTGGTTAAGTACCCCTGGGTTCAATTCTCAGTTCTAAAACAAAACAAAACTAAACAACAAAACATATATCTGCCTATCTTTAAATAAGAACATGTTTCACTAAGCTATTTTTTAAAAAATAATTGCTATCATAAAAGCATTCCCAGCCGGGCTCCATGGTGCACACCTATAATCCCAGCAGCTTGGGAGACTGAGGCAGGAGGATCCTGAATTCAAAGACAGCCTCAGCAAAAACGAGGCCCAAAGCAACTCAGTGAGACCCTGTTTCTAAATAAAATACAAAACAGGGCTGGGGATTTGGCTCAGTGGTTGAGTGCCCCTGAGTTCAATCCCCTGAAAAAAAAAAGGGTTCCTATCACGAGGTGCCCTTGGTATTAGGACCTATTTATACAATCTCATTTAATTTTCTTCAATGACTTTGCAAAGAATTATTAAACCCATTTTTGCACATAAATAAGCTAAGTCTTATTAGAGAAATGGCGTGATACTGCCTTGTTCATAAGTGGCTGAAGCAGGGTATAAAGCTACATGAGTTTGGCTCTAACTATCTAGCTGGTTCACAATCCGGGAGTGGCCCAGGAGGACTGAAGAGCCAGGGGCTACCTGTTGGCTCTTTGTAAACACAGCAGTTCACTCACTTGCACCCTGTCAGTCCCACATCCCACCACCGGGAAGGCATCTCCATCGAACAAGGACTGTACCAGAAGTAGAGGGAGGGGGTTGCTTTCTGCACAGAAGTGGTCCAGAACGCTCAGCCCTGCCTCTGGCGTGGGTCGAACGCTAAGTGGAGGGGATGCTCCCTTGCTCCTGGCTGAAGCAGTGCGAGGAGGCTGCTGGAAAACAACTGATAAATCCTCCGAGTTTCCCAGGCGGGGGAAACCCACTCTCTGTTGCTCATGTGTGCATGACAGAGATGCTCCTCCGTCGCCATAGCAACAGCCAACACATCAGCATCCTGCAAAAGGCCAGAGCTGCTTGGTGAAGAGCTGGGGTCCTGGCTGGGTGAAAACAGGGCTGGGGTACACTGGGGTGGAAAGAAGGGTGTCTCATTCGCTAGATTCTTCTGGCTTGAAGCTGACTTGTTCCTTGGGCAGGATCAATTTATTCTGGGTCCTGTTATGCTAATTCTCTGTGCCTGCAAGACTTTGGGTAATAGGAGATGGTAGGGGAGCTTATGAGAAGAGTCCAGGAGGGCATGGTATTTCTCCGAAGGCTTTTGATAAGTGTGTTTTTTGATAAGTGTGTTTATTAATGGATTCATCTCTCTTAGGGGCTTGTCCGAATATCCTAATGGGGAATCTCACAGGTTTTGCATTCGGTCAGTCCGGCTTTCTAGCTCTGCAACATTTTAGTCCCGAGATCTTCTCATAGCTGGTATAACCTCACGGAGTATAAATTACTTCACTGGCTAGAAAAAAAAAAAAAGCAGGGGAGCGTTGATACTTAATATATGAAGATAACATATGGGCAGTTTCTGGTATGTAGTTTAATTGTAGTTATTATTGATTCCCCAACACCATCAGAGAAATGGAGACTTGGTAAGGGGACCATCTCTGATTCTCTTAAAATCAGGCAAAACCTGGACTTAGAATTCACATCTCCTATGCATCTTTCTCGAACCATCTGCTAGTATTTAGTGTTTGCTCTGCAGATCTGGCCCCTGCTTGTACTCCCTCTCCGCCTAGAGAATGTCACAGCACCAGACCTTGGGGATCACCTCGCTCAGCTCCCTCTCCTTCATTTTCCAGGCCAGGAAATGGAACCCTTGAGAGAAGAATGAAGTGTCCCCATTCAAGGTCACCCGGGGAAGGTAGAAGCATGACTTGAAGCGGTTGTTACATTAGCAGGTATGACTAAGCCTGAGAGCCACCGCAAGAGGGTTGGCCTCACACCTGCCTGGATTCCCCTGGGTATTTAACGTTGGGATAAGTATGGGTGGGGAGCCTCCTTTTTCTGAATTTCAGTTGCAGTGTTGGTGAGCTCTGTGGTTCCACAGGCATCAGAAATATAAATAGCTAACATCTGCACAGTCCTTTACAATAAAATACACTCTGAGTGTATTTTATAATGCTGTCTTATTGAGTCTTCCCGATAGTCCTTCAGTGTAGTCCTGATAGTTATTACTGTTCTCTGACAGGTAAGGAAACTGAGGCAGGAATTGACTTGCTCAAAAGATATATAACTAATAGAAGACAGATTTAGAAATTGACTTACATATGTGTGGTTCCTAACTGTAGCCAACTGGCCCAGCTCATGATGGGGGCCTGGCTATTCTCTGCTGGCCCTGTACAGATGTTTAAGAGAAAGGCATCTGGAGCGTTAGCATGAGCACCATCAAAACAGGCCCACCTCCATGGAGATGATGAACACTTGTCATGGACCGTCCAAAACAGCAGGTAAGGAGATGGTGTGGCAGGCAACGATGGATGTCTCTTCTGGTAAATCTTTGGCACTTCCAAAGGGCTTTTCAAATCAGGCAGACACTCCCACCCTTCCTATGAGCACAGGAGGCCCGAGGAACTCACTGAAAATTGCAAAACCATTTGGTGACGGAGCAGGACTAGAACGAACAATTTCTGGAACCCAAACTCTTTTGACTTCTTTTGAGAGCAGATGAATGGGAATGGGATCCCTCACCCTGGGATGTGACTAGGAGCCAAGGAAGGCAGGTTTTTTTTAGGCGACTTCCTTTTTTTGAGAGGAAACCTTGCATTTTTGGCAAGGAGCTCCGTGTAGCACATTTTCCTTTGAGTTTTTTTGAGTTCCAATCATGTAAATTGGTTCTTGATTTGAGCAGGGGTTCTTTCACCTGCAGTTTCTGGACATTTATCTGTGTTTACAATCCAGGGGGACGATCACAACGACACAAGGTACACAAGGGACGCCGTCAGAGCGTCTTGGGCTTCCCCAACTGGGAGAGACCTTTCCGAATCTAACACGTGGCTTTATAGGTCTCAGAGGATTGCTGATGGATCTGGGAAAAATGCCTTCTACCTGAGGAAGAGGAAAGTCTTACTGGGTTTTAGAGGAAGAGAGGAAGAAAAGACCCTAAATTTTTTATATTTTTTTACATTTTTATATTTTGTAGAATTTCCTAAATCCAAATCCAGTTCTCTCTTCAATTCCAGGTAAAAGACTAATAGTGCCATATTGTACCTGGATCTGGGATTGAGACCCGCAGGTGCAGATGAGGGGAAGATTTCCACTACAGTTCATTAAAACCCAGGACCGTGTTTAATAAAGTACAGGAGGCAAAGACACTTCTTGGCAAGGATCCAGTGGAATGTGGAGGATTTCCATTGAAGTAGACTGGTTGACAGTTGTACCCACTGATGAAGAACTTCTGATCGTACACAACTGACCAATGATCTCCTATGCCCAATGAGAAAATAGTCTGTTCTTCCACAAGAAAATTCTTATTAAAACCTATCAGAAAATAATGTAATTAATAGAATTTTTTGATATATATGTTGTGTGTGTACGTATATATTTATTTATTTAATATTTTAAGACTGAGGACTGAGCCCATGTGCACTTTAACACTGAGATACATTCCCAGCCTTAAAAAAAAAAAACATTTATTTTTTTAGAAGTAGTTAGACACAATACCTTTATTTTATTTATTTATTTTTATGTGGTGCTGAGGATCGAACCCAGGGCCTTGCATGTGCTACATGAGTGCTCTATCACTGAGCCACAATCCCAGCCCTCCCAGCCCTTTTAAATTTTTTTTTATTATTATTTTGAGCCAGAGTCTCGCTATTGCTTAGGGCCTCGCCAAGTTGCAGAGGCTGGCCTCAAACTTTGGATCCTCCTGCATTAGCCTCCTCAGCTGTTGGGATCATAGGCATGTGGCTTGATGAATCTTTTGTTGATCTTGTGAGTCTGTCTCTATTGCTTTAATGAAGGAATCTTAAGTAAAGCAGTCCTCTGGGAACATTCCGATCTAGATCCCATGATTGGGAGACTAATCTGTGTTAGATGCTTTATCTGGCGTTATAGATCATTCTGAGAAACGGAACACAGAAACCCACACCTTGAGAGGCTCAAGAAAAGACAAGCTGGATGAACACTAATGACATTAACATACAAAGTAGTCCTCCATTCCCTTCAGGGAATATACTCCAAGACTCCAATTGATGCCTAAAAGCACAAAAATCTCTCTATATTTTTTCCTAAACATATATATGAATGACAAGGTCTAATTTATAAATTAGGCACAGAAAGAGGTTAATAGTAATAGCTAATAATAAAATTGAACAATTATAACAATATGCTACAATAAAAGTGGTACAAATCTGGTCTCTCAAAACATCTGACTGTCCGTAGATCTTAGCAATTTTGGCATATATTTTTTTCTTATTAAATTGAGAATGGTCATCTTTTCACTTAAAGAAAGCACTTTACAGCTCCTCATTGGCATATTCTTTTTTGGCCAGAATCATTATTTTTGTGCTTTGGGGGGTCATGAAGTAAAACAAGGGTCACTTGAACCTAAGCACCCTGGTACCACGACCGTTGATGGGATAATGGAGACAGCCACTGAGTGACTAATGGGTGGCCAGTACATCCACACTGGATTAAGGGATGATTCACATCCCCCGTGACAAAACAGGACAGTGGGAAATTTCATCACATTACTCGGAATGATGCATAACTCAAAACTTATGAATTGTTCCTGGAATTTTCCACTTAGTGTTGCAGTTGACCACAGGTAACTGGCACCATGCACACCACTGCAAAACTGTGGATCAGAGGGAACATCAGTACACAACCAGAGTCTCTCTGAGTCTCCCCTACAAATGCTGGAGGGCATACTACATGCCAGGTGCCTAGCAAAAGTTCAAGGAATAAAGCCACAACAAGGAAAAGGATTTTGGTTTCCAGGAGTAGATCATACAATCTTATTTCTTGTGAGTACAGCTTCAGATTTTGCTCATTCTTTCTTTCTTTATTTTTTTTATTTTTTGCAGTACTGAGGATTTTAACCTAGGAGTGTTCTACTATTGAGCTCCATCCCCAGCCCTTTTTTATTTCGATTCAGGGTTTCACTAAGTTGCAGAGGCTGGCCTCAAACTTGCAATCCTCCTGCCTCAGCCTCCTGAGTGGCTAGGATGATAGATGTGCACCACTGCACCAGGCCTGAACTGTCTTCTTAAGGCAAGAACTTGAGTTTGATTCATCTTTTAATCTCTTTTATACTCCAGTCCCTAGCATAATGTTCATGTGAATTAGGCACTCAAAACATATTTGTTAATTGGTTCATTTAAAAAAATTACACATACACTACAAGCTTACTGGGAGAATTAATAAAATCTGTCTTCTATCTATCATCTATCAATCAAGTTTTATATATAGTTATATAAAAAGGATGTCTCCAGTCATATAAAAAGTAGAAGTGACACAGTGCCTGACATCCCACCAGTAGAGATACATATCTTTGGAAAAGATTCCTTTGATTCCCTCAAAATACTTCCAGGAAGGACATTGCATTAAATTAGCCTTATTTAATTATTAGTGACATCAGTATTTCTTCAATAGATAAGAACTGGGGTGGATAAGAATACAGTTCACCTTTCAAACGACCTGTGTCAGGTATGGTGCCTGATGCTGGGGTCACAGATGGTTAAGACCCAACCTATTCTTGAAAAGCTTACATTCTAGTCACCACAATATTTTATTATACGTTCTTCAGGAGTTCTAACAAAGACAATACATGGTGCTCCTAGAGGATTGAGGGAATATTCCTAGAGAAGTCATCAGCTACAATAGCTCCTTACCATATCCACTTGAGCACTTCCTCCACTTCTCTACTGGTAAACTCTTACAGATGCCTCAAGACCCAGCTCAGTATTACCTTTCCCAAGCCTCACAGACAGAACAAATTCTTCCCTCCTTGGTGTACTTAGAGTACCTTACCCAAGGCATCTCTTCCATCTTACTGTGGTGAATCATTCCTGTGTTCCCCTCGATTCCCCATAGATTGCAAACTTCTCATACTCAGGGGCCACTTCCTAATTGCTCCCATCCCTGAGCCTGGGACCTGGTAGCAGGAAAGCCCGCTGCATCATTACAATTGACTGCACACCCCTCTGATACACTGACTCCCAGTTGGATTACACATCTCCAAGCCCCAAGCTGTGCCAGCTGGGATGTAGGAAGCAAGAATGGCCTGCCAATATCAGTGACAAGCCACTTACGGATTCTATCCAGCCCAGTTAATGCGAACTGAGAGCCAATTTAAATAATAATAATTTAGGCACCACTTCTGTAATATCCACGCTATACCAGATGTTTTTCACACATGCTCTCATTTACTCGAACATCCTCACAAAGTGTTATTTCTGCTCTTTTTTTTTTTTTTTTATCATCTGGAGAAAAGTGGTTCAGAGGGGTAATTTGTCCAAGGTCATTTATCACTCTAGGTGGTCTACTCACAAAGCACATCTGCTCGGTTGTGCTCCAATACAACGGACATGTATATCCCATGAGATATACACCATGAGAGGTGAAAGTAAAAGCCCCAGGGTCCCACAAGATTGAGAGTCCAGGCACACAGAAGGTGACAATCAGAAATGTCCTCGTGGATGGTAAGGCAGATGTGAACCATGAATGGACTGGGAAAAACCAAACATCGTTCAACAGCATTGAATGCACCCATGCAGGTCAAGGAAGTAGAAGGAGGGGGGCTTAGACATCCCCTTCGTGGGGTCCTGCAGAGAGGGTTTCCAAACTTCCCATGGCTTCCTCTCTCTGATCAGTGAGGAGGTGGAGAGAAGTTCGAGCTATTAGGTGGGCCACTGAAAATGCACCCCATGGCTCCTTCTCAGACATCAGATAGGATCCCTTTCTCTCAAAGTAGAGGAGGTAGCCCTCCCTGTGGTCTTGACCTCCTCTTGGGGTGGGGAGACACATTCTCTCAGCCTTGAGGAAGAAGGAGTCGTTCCTTTTTTTTTTTTTTTTAATCTCACCATACACGGGTCCTTGTTAGCGGGGGCGAATTATTCCTTTCTCCCTCACCTGAGGATTGGGGACATGGCTCATTTCTCCCTGGCTTTGGGAAAGGAGGTGGTTCTTTTCTTTCTCATTACGGGATGCACCCGTGTGTGTGTGTGTGTGTGTGTGTGTGTACACGCGCGAGGGGGATGGCTCCTTTTTCCTCACCTCTCTTCCTTCCAAAAGGAGTGGGGGTGGTGTCCTGCGCCTCCATCTCGGCTGGGACACGATTCTTTTCTCTCCAACCAAAAAAAGGTGGTGGGGAGACTCTCAGCTCTCTCTTCCCTTCCTTAGGGGGAGAAGGACTAGCTCTCACGCCCTCTCCACACAGTCACGCTCAGGTGACGGGGGGCCTGGCTCTCCCTATCCCCCAAGTCCCCTCAGAGCTGATAGAAGGCGGCCAGGAGCCCTCAGCGCGGGCTCCAAGGCGGGGGCGGGGCCGACTCTGCGGCGCGGGGCGGGGTCAATCGTAGCCCCGCCCCACGCCCCGCCTCCCGCCTCCCGCCCAGCCTCGCGCTGCCGGGCTCGCCCGCCCAGTGCGCCGCGGCTGTCTGCTGGGCTCGCGCGCCGCCGACCGAGCCTCAGCCGCCTCAGCCGCCGCCTCAGCTTCGCCCTCCGCCCCTCGCCTCCCTCCGCGCCTCCCGGTCCCGCCGCCCCGCGCGCCCCCAGCCCCTCAAACCAGATGATGAACTTCCTGAGGCGCCGGCTGTCGGACAGCAGCTTCATCGCCAACCTGCCCAATGGCTACATGACCGACCTGCAGCGGCCCGAGCCCCAGCAGCCCCCGCCGCCACCCTCGGGGGCGGCTTCGGCCTCGTCGGCGACCCCGGCCGCCTCGCCGGGCCCCGAGCGGAGGCCGCAGCCCGCCCCAGCGCCCGCGCCGCAGCCCGCGCCGCAGCCCGCGGCGGCGCCGTCGGTGGGCAGCAGCTTCTTCAGCTCGCTGTCCCAAGCCGTGAAGCAGACGGCCGCCTCGGCGGGCCTGGTGGACGCGCCCGCGCCCGCGCCCGCCGCCGCCAGGAAGGCCAAGGTGCTGCTGGTCGTCGACGAGCCGCACACCGACTGGTAGGTGACCCGCGCCTCCCGGAGTGGCGTGGGGGGGGGGAGCGGGGCAGGCCGGGGAGAGGATGGTCCCGGGTGGTCCCCAAGGACACAGCTCAGACCCGTGCAAAGTGGGGTCCGCGTGGTCCTGCAGCAGGGAGATGGGGACGAGCGTGCGCGCGTGCGTGCGTTTGGGGGGCGAGGGAGGGCGCTGATCAGCCCGGACAGGTGACTCCAGAGTTAAAAGACTTCCTCAGATGCTCCAGATCCCCTCCACCCCACCGCCCCGAGACCGAGAAAAGGAGCTACTTTTTGCAACGGGAAAGACTCTAAAGAAATAGTTCTTTTGGGGGGAAGGGAGAAGGAAGGGGCAGACTGGACAGCTTAGACCCATTCAAACCCTAAATGAAAATGGACCCAGAGGGCCCTTTTTGAAAGACCGATTTATAAAAAAGGTTCTACTTCGTGAGACATGCAATGAATTGGGAATGAAAAAATAGGCACGGGGTGGGGTGGTGGTGATTGATTTTTTTTTTAAACCTGGACCCTTGAAGACTGATATCAAATATGCACATCAAGGTGGATCAAATCACAGATGTAGTAGCCCAGGTATCTGTCCATCGGCTGGTTTCCTCTGAGTGTGGCTGAAGTCTTAATAAAGTCTGTTTAATAAGATTAAAATTCTTGTAATTTGTGCAGCAGGGAAGGGATGTATGGGTTTTTGGTTTGTTTTTGTTTTTAATAATGTGGTTGTGGGGGTGGAAGCGATTGGTGGCTTTTTCCAGCGGAGAGATGAAGACCTAAATAATATATTCTGGATTTTTACAGGTGCACAATAAAAGGATCTGCCTTAATGCAGTAGATGGGAAACTTCAAGATGTTTTTCTTTTCCTTTCTTTTTTTTTTTTTTAAGGGATATATGATATTTTTCCAACTTAGAATGGTGAAGGCTGGGAAAACTGTTATCTCTAGTTGGGAAAAGCATGAATGAACGTTTAAGACTAGGAGTGGATCTGTTTTGATGCAGCAGAAGGTTGACCTGTGGGATGGTGGGATGGTGAAATTGACTGGTAAAGGGCTTGAAGAAAAGAGGGCCAGAAATCTGGGATGATTTTTCCTTACCAATGTGAGGAAAGGTTTTTTTTTGTTTGTTTTATTTTTTCTCAAAGGGATTGAGGTGACCTGAGTGTTCCTCCCAAGAGGGAGGCACAGAGGGACCACAGAGCTGTTTATCTCCATTTCCTCTTGGCTGCTTCATTGCTTTTTTCCCTCAATCTCTCATTGAAAGGCCTTGGGGAGAGGGGGAGTGTGTGAGCAGGGAGAAGTGAGATGTAGATGTGGAGATGCTTTCCTGCTAGCTGCTGATGTGGCCATTCTAGAGTCCTCTGGGTGACTTTCATGATTGGCTTCTCCTCAACAGTGGAGTAGAAAGACCCTTGCCAGGAAATGACAGAGGTCATGCAAGGGGGTAATGGGAAAGGTATAAGAGAATATTCCAGTGCCATTGACAACCCCCATATGAGAATTGCTCTCAGTTTAAATCAACAAGTGCTTATTAAGGAAGAAGGGAAGGTAACTAAGCTCTATTGAGCATCTATTATACACCGAACCCTAGGAGTATAGTCAATAATGATATCCCTTTGGATTCTTACCTGTAAAACTGAGCCTTAGAAAAGGTAAGTGAAATGTTCATAGTCAAATAGCCAGCAAATGGTAGAACCAGGATTTGAATTTAGGCCTGCTCCATTGTTGCCACTCCATTATGTGATATTGCCTCATATTATTATATTATTATCAGCAATATTAATAATAAATTTCCTTTAGGGGGATAAGCAATGTGGGGACCTTTTGGAGAACTCATTCTCAAATTTTGGAGACCAATGGATTTATGAAACAGTTAACAAAAAGGGATCAAGAGACTAGTGTTTCAATAATTAATGAGAGTTGGTATAATTGGAGAAAGCTTCACAAAAGATGAGTCCAGGGATAGGTATATAGCTTATTTGGTAGGGTGTTTGCCTCGCATGTTCAAGGCCCTGGTTTGATCCTCAGCAACACACACACACACACACACACACACACACACACACACACACACGATGAGTCCTGAGGAAAGGCCAGGAAAAAGGGGAGAAAAAAGAATGACATTGGTGTTTCATTTTTCTGTGTAAGAATCTGACCCTTATTCATTTTTTTCCTGATCTCTCATCCTGTTGAGGCTATTTGTTTAAGTCTAAGTGCTAGTTAGGTACACAGAGGTAGATAGAAAATTATTTTGTATTTGTACTATAAAGCTGCTGCATATCTGTGTTTTAGTTAGAAATGCTTCAGTAGATTGAGATCTGCAACTCTCATTGTATAGTATTATTTTCTAGGAAGAGTACCTGGCATAAACCAGAGAATTGGCCTTGCCCTGGAGACTAGACTTCTGATGGAAGTAATAGAAGCCACTTTCCTGTGGGCTGACTCCCAACTGCTTTCTGATTTTCTCTGAAGTAATAACATTGATTTATTAAAACTCATAAGCCCAGTTTGAGTCTAGTGCTTGACGGCACTTCTGTGCTTCTGTGTTTTTGTGCTTAATAGCAATTCCCAGAATTGCAGACTTTTTCGTCTTCTAACTTAGGTCTTAATTTGTTAAAAACAACTCAGTTAAATATTGATGAATGATTTTATTGAAAGATTCCTATGAATTAGGGAGCAGGTGCCTGCTTATGACAAGCACAGTACCTTACAAAGGTGGTTTTGGCTCAAAACAGATTTTGATAAATCTGTCTCACAGTTTAAGCTACTTAGATAGCATTCAGTAAGCAGGTATCATATATACCCGCTTCAATTTCCTGGTGTTTAAATAGGAAATCAGAGAGTAATCTCCCAGTAGAATTTAAGAATATTGGTCCCATTGGAATTATAGAATGCTAAAATAAAGAGTGTTTTTAACAAGCATTTAAATAATTGGAGATTTTAAAAGAAAAGCTTAAAATAGGCACCCTCTCAGAACATCCTTTATACGTAGCAGATGTCTTTGAATTTCTATTAGTGTAATTGTGGGCAATGTAATTTGGAGACCTTACTACTGACTAGGTTGATGGGAAAATTGGAGGGTGTTTCTCTCTCTCTCTTTTGCTTGAAATATTTTCATGTTGCCTGAGTTATTTAGATTAATTGCACACAAAAAGATCATTGAAAAATGTGAATGTTCCACTAAAAAATGAAGTCAAGTTCATTATATAAGTTATTCATTATTAGTAGTATTTTTATATCATCAGAAAATGTATGACTTCAGGTTCATTTCTAAATTTGAAGTGCAATTAGGATTGCACTTTAATGTTCTTTATACTTAAACAAGGAACTGGTACCAATTTGTGTATGTCATCTTTTTTTTTTTTTTTCCTGTATTATCTTCTCACTGGTGAAGAGGTAAGTTTTCATTCAGATTCTCCTCAGCCTCCATTTCATTGGTTCTGATCCCAGTGGCCAAGTTAGCTTTTCATTCTGGCACATTTCACTGTTTTATTTGAAAATCAGCATAACGAGGCACTCTTAATTTCCTAGATACAGCAGATGTGATAATTCAACAGATGTTCATTGAGCACCTTCTCTTTATAAGGTTCATTGGCTAAGAAAAATGGGAAATAGTATCTGCTTTCTAAGAGCTTACCCTCCAGGTGGGTAGATAAGAAAAGTAAAAAAAAATTAAAAAGTTTACTAGAAATTATCCCTGTGTTCAAAGTGTGGTCCTTGCCAGTGGTATTAGCATCAACTAGGAGCTTTTTGAGCTACACCCTTTCAGGTTCTACCTTACATCTTCTGAATTGGAATTTATACTTATTCAAGTATCTCCAGGTGATTCATCATCACACTAATTTGAGATGCATCAAACAGAAGGATATGTGATTAGTGCTAAAGGCATGGGTACAACATGAACTACTGTCATTTATTGAGCAGTTTCTATATGCCAGATGTTAGTAGAAACACTTTATAAATCTCTTTAACTCTTAACAATAGTAGTATAATTCTGTAGAAGTTTAAAAGAGAGAGATAGATGTGGGCTAGAGTAGGCTTCATGGCAGAAGTGAGATTTGAACTGAACCTTGAAGAAATTTGAGGAAATAGATATATACTACCTGTCTTCTACTTTCCTTACTTTTATTTTTTTCCATCCCTGACTCTCAAGTACTGATGGAAACTTTTGCTTATATATAGCATTTAAACTTGAAGGAACTTGAATGATCATCTAACCCAGAGAATGGAATGATTTGCCCAAGGTCAAATAAGAAGTTAGCAAGAGAACAGGAACTATTTGGGGTAAAAATGGGAGTTCATAACTCACTTGAAACTATTGTTCGAAGTATGATATGTCAAGAGCTTTGTAATGTTGTGAACAACCAATAAAAAAAAAAAAAAAAAAAAAAAAGAGAACAGGAACTAGATTTACATCTTCTGACTCCAATTCAAGTTTCTTAAGTTACTCTGAGAAGATTCTCAATTTAGTCCCAGTTCTACTCTAAAAAATACTGTTTGCATCTGCTTCTTTTAAAGGCTCATTGTGGAGTTATTAGAAAGTGCTTAAAAAAGAATGACTTAAGAATATCACACTGTAGCCACATCAGCAATTATACTGTTTCTTATTTGGGCTATTATTGTTTCAAAATGGTTGAAAAAAACTCTTAGAAAACCAGTTATCAGGGGCTGGGGATATGGCTCAAGTAGTAGTGCGCTCACCTGGCATGTGTGAGACACTGGGTTCGATCTTCAGCACCACATAAAAATAAAATAAAGATATTGTGTCTACCTAAAGCTAAAAAAATAAATATTAAAAAAAGAAAGAAAACCAGTCATCAAAATCCAACAATCCAACAATCTACTGGTGATGTGGCACACACCTATAATCCCAGAGACTGAGGCAGCAGGATTGCTTTAGCTAGGCCCTAATCAACTTAGTGAGACCCTGTCTCAAAACAGAAAAAAATAAAAAGGGCGGAAGATATGACTCAGTGGTTAAGCATCCCTGGGTTCAACCCCTGGTACAAAAATAAAAAATAAATAAATAAATCCAGCAATCTAATTGGACCTGTGCTATAATGATAATATTCCTTTCAGGAACCCATCTCTATATCAACATTAGCATTTTTAATATGTTGCTTGGTTAAAAGGAATGAAAAGTCAAAATAGGAAATGCATGTGTTTCCCTCACATTTACCAAACAATTTTAACCGGGTTATGGTTCAGTGCAGTTGAGCATCTAAATACAAGCCAAGTGCTAGGGATGTAAGTATAAATTGAGCAGCAGCTTAGTATATTGGAATCTTTTAGTCCATGAGAAGAGGATAGTTTTTTGTTTGTTTTGTTTTTAATATTGGGGATTGAACCAGAGGAACTTTGCCACTGAGCCAGCCCTTTTTTGTTTTTTATTTTGAGACTGGGTCTCAATAAATTGCTTAGGGCCTTTCTAATTTGCTGAGACTGGCCTTGAACTTGTGATTCTCCTACTTCAGCCTCTTGAGTTGCTGGGATTACTGGCATGCACCACCATGCCAGGAGATAAGAGGATAGTTTTAAACAGGGTTTTAATATAACATGATAATAAGTTGTATAAGGTGTTATGGGAACATAGAGATAGGTTATTCTGGGGAATAAAGATGTTGAAGTTTGAAATCTTCCATAAGAATGTGTCACTGTGTATTCTTAGGTAAACCACTTTGCATCTTTGGACTTTGATTCTCTAAAATTGGTCAAATGAGAGGATTGAAACAGACTCTCTAAGATCCTTTCTAGTACTGCAATATTTCTATGGAACAGTTTTGTGTCATATTCTTTCAAAAAACTTTAGCTCTGTCATTATTCCTGTACATGTCAATATATGATTAAACATTTCCTTGAAAGAAAAGCTCACCTTGGATTAATTTCCATTTATACCACCTTCTTTCAATGTTGCTACCATGTATTGACTTGGAAATAAAGACTTAATCCTGTAAAGTGTGCTGTGTGTTTTCTTATTAAGGATGAGAATTGGGGATTTTTATTTAGTTCTTCTCTTCCTGATAGACCTAAGACCTTTTGTATACATATGTTGAATGGTGTTTACTTCTCGATTGCTGCTTTACAGTCTCATTTTATCTTCACAATGATCCTGAGTAGTAGGTTGAATATCTATTTCATAGATTACAGACTCAGAAAAGTAGTCACTTGTGTAAGATTAGGTAACTATTAAGCTGAAGTGTCTGGATCTGAACGTAGATTATTTGGAAAAGAAAAAAAATAAAGCCAAATTCTACAGGAGAAAAATTTAGTGACAGTTTTTTTTTTCTTTTAAATTTATTTTGAGACAGGGCCTCACTGAGTTGCCCAGGCTGGCCTTGAATTTATGATCCTCCTGCCTCCAAAATAGCTAGGATTAGGTGACAGTTTTTCTTATAAAAAGATTATTTTTCTTGCAAATATAGTTACCATGGGATTCATTTAAATAGTATGTCCCCCCTACTTTTGAAATTCCTGAGTTTACAAAAAGTTGATATACACAGATTTTTCAAGATGATATCTACCATCTATCCTGGGGGAAGGGTTAAATGCAGTGCCCTCAGGATGGAGGATTGCATCATGGATTTGTGTGTGTATGTGTGTGTGTGTGTGCGCGCGCAC
The DNA here is from genome assembly GCF_052094955.1 of Ictidomys tridecemlineatus. Classification (NCBI taxonomy): domain Eukaryota; kingdom Metazoa; phylum Chordata; class Mammalia; order Rodentia; family Sciuridae; genus Ictidomys; species Ictidomys tridecemlineatus. Next base: position 39,481,531 of record NC_135492.1, on the reverse strand, counting down.
ACTCCCACTATGTGGACAACTCTAAATCTTGTGAGTGAGACCCTCTGCAGGTTCACTGGGTGGCATTGTCATCTAACATAGGTGCAACTGGTTACCATAAGGCTATAATATCCCTTCAGAGAGAGGAGATATAGAATAAGGCCAGTGACCTATGGAGCGAATAAAGTGAGCAGATACTACAGTTTCTGAACTCTAGGGATGCCCATGCAGCATGACTTTGAGGAAGGGAATGTATACAGGCTCTGGTGTTTATATTTTGACAGCAGGCATTTCTGAAGTGTTAACCGTTCACTGAAAGGTGTAAAGTAGGTTTTAAGATTATGTTCAGTCACCCTATTTTCTCTTCTTCAGCAACATGAAACAATGTGGCAGTACAGGATTGAGGACCTAGGATGGAGATCTGGTCCATTGTTAGCCATAGGACTTTATTACATTTATATAATGTCTTTCTCCCATTTGACAGATTTTCACTGGGGGCCTATTATGAACCAGACACTGTTTTAGGTTTTGAAATAAAACAAAAATTGGGCTGGATAGTGATAGAGTGCTTGCCTAGCATGTGTGAGGCACTGGGTTCAATCCTCAGCATTACACAAAAATAAGTAAAGTTATTATGTCCATCTATAAGTGAAAATACTTTTTAAAAATTAGTTATGTTATCTGTAAAATGCTGATAACAATATGTATGTTTCAAAAAATGTTACGAGAATTCAAAAAAATAAGGTCCTGGAAAAGCACTTCATATGAGCTAAAGAGCCACAGTTTCTGATGCATCCTTCCCTGTTTCCAATTGCAGATACCCACCTTATTTTGATCCCATTTTTTTGAGTGCTCCAAATTTTGTTGTGCAGGTAATTGTTTAATTTTGCACACTTCAAAGAGAATCTTTTTTTTTTCCTTAAATTGAGAGTCACTGGCTCAAAGACAATGTCATTAGAAGTTTTTTTTTTTTGTATTTTATAAAAAGACAATCTAATTTAGTTAGTTTTTTTCTTTTTCTTTCTTTCTCTTTTTTTTTTTCAGAAAGAAACAGTACCATTTAACTCAGCTATATTTAACAGGGGCAGAGCTACACGAATCTTTATTTAATAATTACCTAAATTCTAAAATAGCTCGAGTTCAGTTCTACTTGTGACTAATAAAGAATGGCTACAAAGGAAGTGAAGGAAGAGAGAAATATACAGAATACCTTCAGAAGGTGACGTCTGTGTTTTCTCTATCCAGTCCATCTTTCACATTGCTTTCAGAATATATATAAACAAAACAAAATAAAAGCAACCACAGGTCTTTTGAAGTTAATTTCCTTCTTAACATTTTTCTCTAACAAACACACACTGTTCATTACATTTATTTACAACTGGCTCCAGTCTATTTTCTATTTTTATTTTTGACATTTTGCAACAGGGGCTTGCAAAGTTGCCCAGGCTGGCTTCTGACTTGTGCCCCTCCTGCCTCAGCCTTCTGAATTGCTGGGATTACAGGTGTGCACCTCTGCACCTGGCTGCTTCTCTCTCTCATCCTCATTCTACTTTTCCTTATTGCATTTTCAATGGATGGGAGTAATGCTTGTTTAAAAAGACCCACCCTCCTACCTTTTCCATTTCTTTTTTTTTTTTTAGAGAGAGAGAGAGAGAGAGAGATTTTAATATTTATTTTTCAGTTTTCGGCGGACACAACATCTTGGTTTGTATGTGGTGCTGAGGATTGAACCCAGGCCGCATGCATGCCAAACGAGCACGCTCCTGCTTGAGCCACATCCCCAGCCCCCTGCCTTTTCCATTTCTTGCTGCAAATTTCATTCCTTTTTCCTTCTGTTCATGCTCTCATTTTCTACTGATTGCTTCTTCCATTGATTGCTCCATCTGTGTACATAAATTAGTGAAAAACTGCTCCTAACAACAACCTCCTCCTCTTCCTCCTCCCTTCTTTATTTTTTTGATTATCAGATATTGAACCCAGGGGCACTCTACACTGAGCCACATCCTCAGCCCTTTTTATTTTTATTTTTTGCTTTGAAACAGCCTAGCTAACTTGCTTAGGGTCTTGCTAAGTTGCTGAGGCTGCCCTTGAACTTGCAATCCTCCTGCCTTAGTCTCCTGAGCTACTAGGCTGATAGGCGTGATCCATCATGCCCTGCTCTCCTTACCTTCTTAATCACCTCCAAATGTGAAAAAGAATTGTCACTGTTTTTTTCTACTTCCTTATTTTATATTTGCCCTTCTCCTCTGACCTTGGGTTTTGCTCTCTCTGTAATACTGAAATTGTTCTTCTTGGGAACCTAATTGCTAAATCCAGAGGAAGATGCCAGTCTAGACCTTCATTGATGGGTTTGACAGTTGTTTATCTTCCCTTTGGAAGTCCCTTGACTACTCAACACTGTCCTCTTTAAGTTTCTTTACCTGCCTCATTAAATGTCGATGTTCCTCAGGGGACCATTTTCTGCTCATTTTCTTTTTCCTTCCACTTACTATCATTGGTCCATCTATTCTCAAGATGTCAGTTACCTCCTAAATGTAATCTGTTCCTATCTCTTTACTTTTAAGCTCAGAATTTTATTTGTCTTGATTTTCAGATATATGTTCAGTTGCCAACTGGACATTTCCATCTGGTTGGTTAAAGGTAACTCATGCTCATTTGATCTAACATCCAATTCCTTATTTTCCTCCCTATTTCAGCTCTTCTCATATTCATTCTCAATTGGGGACACCAGTGGGTGCCTGTTTCAAGGTCTCGTTACATTTCACCCAGCACTTCTGCAAGCTTCTTCATGACTTCCACCTAATAACCTAAATGAAATATTTAAAATGCAAATTTGACATTTTTATCTCTTTGCTTAAAGCTGTTAAGTAGCTTCCCATGTCCTGTAGGTAAACTTCATGCTCCTCTAGTGATTTGACCCCTGCTTTCTTCCCCAGTCACCTTCTAATCATATCCATCCCTAGACTTCTTTTTCTAGTAATCCTGAACTGTTTGCAGTTCCATATACAAAATGGGATTCTCCTTGTCTTTGCTTAAGCTATCTACTACTGCTGTGACTGTCTTGGTTTTCTTTTCCTTCCTTTTCTTGACTAAACTCATATCTGTTTTGAAATTGAGATGGATATTTACTTTTACAGAAATCCTTCTACAAGTCCTAGATTTTATTGGGAATCTATGCCCCCTTCATAGCCCTTTTCCATCTTGTGAGTGTCTTTATCACTAGACCAGCACAGGAATTCATTTATTTGTATGCCTCTGATGCAAGACAGTGAGTTTGAGGAAAGGATTCGTGTTTTATTCACATTCGCATTCTTAGCACCAAGTAGAAGACCTGACACATAGTTTGAGGTCAACAAGTCTTTGCTTTCTTGAGTTGAGCAGAGATTCAGAGAATGAGAAAGGAAACAATGGAGCTTTAAGAAGTATCCTAGGATTTGAGGTATATGTTATATTAAAAGTTATCCTTATTCTCTTCAAATAGAAGCATTAAAACATTCACTTTTATCTTCTATGACTGTTGAATTAGGGACTAATTTTCAAACACTCTAAATCACAAATCTTTAGAGATTTATCTCTGAATGAGAGAAAGCCATGGCAGCCAATAATACTGGAACTTATTATCTGGTTCACAGCAGCTCTGAGCACAGCAAGGGCAAAAGGAATAAAACCAACGACTGAGTTTCCCTTATCTATCCTCTACTGAACCTTGACTCTTATGGAGCCATTTTTTTTTTAAGTTAACCCTGCCTTCTCACCATATCCCCAGTGAGAGAGATTTCCCCTCATTGTGAAGGTCTAATCGTGGGCCACCAGAGCTGCTTATTTCATAAGAGAAGAAATCCTTATGGATTATTGCTTTGCCTGTGTGCTCATCAAAGTTTTGTGTGCCTTCTTCCACACAGTTTTTTCCTGTTCTTGCAAGTACAATGTGGGAATTGTTTAATTTGCTAATCAATATGGGCTCTTCAGAACTATCACAAATAATATATTTGTTTTCTTGGAAATAAAACTTTAATTATTGTTAACAATATAATGGTAGAGTTTGGGAGAACCAAAACAGCATTGTGATTGACAGATGTTGAAAGAAAGTACAAGCCTTCATGATCTGACTCTGCTTACCTCCTTAGTCTTATCTTTCTTTGACTACCCTTCATTTTGATATAGCCTTGACAGACTACTTAAGAGACTACAGACTACTGTAGCTACTACTGCTACCTGAAAGGATCTTATTCTCCTGTGTCTTTGCCTGGATAATTCTGCATAATCTTCAAGACTCAGTTCAATTGTTGGTTTTCTATCCTTTGACCCAAATCTCCCTATTTCCTGTGCCTCTCTCCATCCTGATAACCGCTGTTTTACTTTCTATCTATATATTGACTTTATAAAAAAAATGGTACAGAGTAGCAAAGATGTAGAATAAGCCAGTCAAGAAATATAATGTACAACAGGACCACCATAGTTAATAGTGTATTGTATTCAGGATTTTTGCTAAATGAGTAGAAGATAATTGCTCTTGCCACAGTGAGGGAGAATGGGTCACTCTGTGAGATGATGAATATGTTAGTTCAATCCTTCACTATCAAAATCATTTTACTATATATGCATCCCAGAGTGTGTTGTTGTATACTTTAAATATTCACAATAAAAATTATTTTTAAAGTACACATATATTATTTTTAATTGCAGTTTTTGACTCATTTAGAGGCAGGGCTAGAGATTATCCTTTTAAAATTCTTTCAGTATATTAAAAATCATGATATGCTTGGTGCCTCTCTTAGCAGTTAACTCTGTAATTATGATGAGGTTTTATTTGTCTGTCTTCCCCACCTTTGACAATGCTGAAATTCCCTTGAAGGCAATGACTTTAACTTTATTTCAGCATTCCCAGCATTTGGTAGAAAAAAGAAATTTTCCAGAAATTACTTTTAAACCAGTAAGTGAGTGATTCATGAAAGTATCAATGATGAGCAAAAGAAACTCTTTAGTTCTTTAGAAATACAAATAATAGCTACATTAACTAAAGTGACTAGTCAACAACAGGTGGTGTATATAAAATCTTTTTATAAAATGTAAAGCAGTATAAAAGCATTAATTATTGCTACTAGATTATAATTTCCTACATCCTCCCTTACATGATGCTGATGAGGTCTCTGTTCTTCCTGTCGCTGGTGCACCCTTCTCTGGGGTGCACAAACACCTCGTGTTTGCTTGCTCCTTCTGGAGAACAGCTACTTTCTGCTTTTTCTCTCTCAGTTTAAACACTAAGATGTCATTGTTTAATTGAACCTTTCTCAACCTTTAGGTCTGTTCTTTTCTTCTTCCTGCTAGGACCATTCTTTCATTCCAGTCTGCTCAAGCACAGCCGTAATCCTTTTCCAGGATTTATACCTCTTACCTGTTTTTCTGTACAAGGGGCCTAACAACTTTACCCAATAACACCAGCCCGATTTAATCTACATATAGAGGCTTGGACTTTGTGGGAGGAAATTTGAGGTTACGTTTATCTACTGTGGACTTGAATCCTTGGAGGGCCCCAATATTGATAATAATGATAACACAGATCTAGTGATGTAGAGTGATTCCTTTCTTTTTTGGATCTTTTATGCAAACTTTAAGGAGTTATACAAGTATTTTGCCCTTTTTGGTCCCTATCTTCTTTTGATAAATATCTTTAAGTTTTACAAGAGTCCTGTGTCCACTAATATTTTAACTGCCGGATAAAAAAGCACCAATGAAAGATTAATGAGCTAAACAATCTGCCAACAACTAGTAACTGCACTGTGTTAGCTGCTGGGAGGGCTGTGAAACCAGTGAAATACTTGGAACCAGATAATTATAGAATGTATGCTTTCAATTTGGAGAATGCATTCAGAATCTCAAAGAGACAAATTAGTATAATATAATGGAAAGAGCATTGCAAATACTTAAAACATCTGGGTTGAAATCCGTACTGTGCCAACTAACATTTGGTATCACAATATGCAATTGAACTTTTGAAGCCTCAATTTCTCTTTCAAAAGTTAGGGATATGAGCCAAGTTTTCTATCTTTAGAGCTTTAGAGGTTCTTATAAATTAAATGGTCTCTACAAATTGAATGACATGTGAAAGTTGGATTGTTTGACAGTGTAGGATGGTTCAGAGACGGAAGAAGACACTGGATTGGAGAAGTCAGGATAGGGCTTACAGAAGGGCAAGATGTGAACTGGGCTTTGCAGGATAAGTGTGATTTAGATTAATGAGGAAGGAGAAGGGACTTTCAGTTAAGAGGAAGAGAAAGCAAAAGCATAATAACAGTAATGAATAAGAGGTATACAGAACAGATTTCATGTAGATAAAAGAGGGAAAGAAATTTGGGGCTGGGGTTGTAGCTCAGTGGTAGAATGCTTGCCTTGCATGCGTGGGGGTTTGACCCTCAGCACCACATAAAAATAAATAAATAAAATAAAGATGTTGTGTCTATCTACAACTGAAAACAAAATTAAAAAAAGAAATTTGGACAAGTGGGAAGGGAACAATGATGATAATATGTAATGTTTTAGAGGCAGGCACTGGTTTAAGTGGATGTATTAACTCATGTAAGAGGTTATGAAGTAGATTACTGTTAACCTAATTTTACAAATGAGGACTCTAAAGCTTACAGGATATGAACTGGAGGAGTCCATCATCCATACTCTTAAATGTCATGCTCTGTAATCTCTGTTCTAGACTTTTCCTTGCCTAAACACCTTGGTGTTTCTTCTCCTCAGTGACATAGGAACATGTTTGTCCTTAGGCTACTTCTTATTCTCTGTGAGCTTCTGATTCTTCATCTATAAAAGCAGATAAAATACATCTCAGAAAGTTCTTACAAGAATCAATTGAAATAGATGTTGAAAATGTCCAACATCATGATTGGCATGTGAGAGGTGTTCAATAAATATTCCACCATGTCAAGCAGATTTTTGTAGCAGCTTTAAGACAACAACTTACCACATGAGTATATATTTATAGGAGGCTTCAAGTCAAGTAATATCATTTGTAGACAGGTTTGTAGACAGGTTTCATGACAGTTAAAAAAATAAAGAAAAAGAAAAATAGAACAAACCTGGATGAATATTCCTTCATTTTTGTTTTGTAGCTTGTTGTACATAGTTTTGAAAACACTGATTACCTGTGTTTTGAAACAGTCTCCAAGGAAGATGTTCTTCAGCTGATTTATTTGTGGAAACTTTATACTTTGAGTACTGTCACATCCATGCTTCACTTAATTCTCTAGGCAGTAGTATCTAAGATGCAGTCATTAATATTACTCTCATTTTAATTAAGGAATTAAGATTAGAGGAGGAAGAGGATTACCCACACTCTAAGACCCAGGAAGTGATGGAGTCAGTACCAGGACCCAGGTTTTGGCTTTGACAATGTGTGTATTTCTGTGTGCTTCCTGGATTGAGTCTCACCCAGGTTTTGGCTTTGACAATGTGTGTATTTCTGTGTGCTTCCTGGATTGAGTCTCAGGTGCTAAATAGTGAGCTAATCTGGTTGGAAACTTGCTTTAAGTATCAATATCAATTCAGACCATTTTCCAGATTTATTTGTTTTCCAAAGGCATGTAACTTAATTATTTAGCTTTGGTGCTCCCAGGGAATCTCTTACAGAAACTGCCAGATTCTGACACAAAAAGATGGTAGATGGTGCCATGGATGGAAGTGGTGGAAAGATTGAGACTGGTTTAAAATTTGGGCCGTGACAAGTTGCTATTGCTCTTCTCTGAACCTTAAGTTCCTCATCCTTAAAACCAGAGAAATAGTACCTGTCCTTCTTTCTTCTCAAGATACTCTTTGGAAGGAATTTGCATACTTTAACATATACAATGGGTTCCAGTAGAGGGTATGGGCTAACCATAGCAACTGGGGGGCAGGGGATCCAGAGTAGATATGAGGAAGAAATCTCCATTTATTTTCCTCTTAAATATGACCATGGGCAGTTTTCTAGTTATACTTTGGGGAGAAAATCAGTTTTCTCCAAAATTAGGACTGCTGGTTCTGGTCAGAACTATAGAGGCAGTGAGTATTGTTTACTGTGCCTTCTCTTCCCACTGGTGCCTCTTATTTTCTGTCCGTGGACATGTGTCTTATGACTGGGGACCCATTCCAGAGGTGGACATATTTTCTGAAACAAAATTGTGACATGAAGTCTCATATTCCAGTATAAGAAATAGTCTGGAAGATGTTTAGATGCAAAAATTTTGGGGAAATTTTGGTGATTGGAGATGATGAGACGAAAATTTGAAATCGGCAGGTTCTTGGAAGATGTAGGCCAAATTGCTATCGGCAGCCCTATTTTCTTGCCCTTAGTTTTCAGTAGATTGAATTAATCTTAGCTCAGCTATGAGTTGTTAATGACCTTTGGCAATCCTTTTCAGATTTTTAGACAGTACTGGAAAGTACAAAAATTTCCCTACCTACCTGAAAATTCTACTCTTTGAAAGAATAAACTATTAATTGACATGGCAAAGTGGAATGAGACTGATTTTCCTGTATCCTCCAGATGACTTATACAGTCAGTTTTAGTTGGAAAAAAAAATGCACTCAAATGTGACGTTGGGAGGAAATTGTAGCATTTTTGATTCTGCAATAAGTTCATATGTTTAAGTAAAACTTAACTTGTTATGTATATTGACTTTGTATATCATCTCATTTAATGTCACCTTAATCTTGTGATCAATTGGTATAATTTCCTATTTAGATTAAGAAACCAAGGTGCAGAGAATTGTGATTTGCATAAAGTTATAACACTGAAGTAGGCAGAGCTCCATCTCAAATCTGGACTCTATGCCTTTTCTCCTTGCTTAATGCCTCTTTCTCTGTGCAGCCAAACTCCTTTCTGAACTCTGCATTAATCTATTGATGATGCTTTTGCATAAAATCACCAAGGATGGATAAAAATTACTTAACCTGGGAAGAGCCTGTATGGTTTGTGACAGGTGTTGCGTAGGTTGGTTGAAAAATAACTTAAAAAATTGTCTCCTTTTCTTGGTGTGTTTTTGTTAATGCTTATAATACTTTAATGACTTAGGAGTCCTTCTGCTGCCTCTGGTATATCTCAGACTGATTTTAAGATGTCAGGAAAGGGGATTTACTCTCCAGAACTCAATTCCTTTCAAGCTTCTTATTTTTCTTTGTATCTCAAAATTTATTTCTTAGCCAGAACTCAGGGTGGCATCAGACTTAAATTTTTACTAAAACGACTGTTCTTTGCTGATCTATTTTTTCTTTCTCTCTCTCTTTTAATGTGTTCCCTTTTCTACATCCTTTTCTTCCCCCATTAATTCCAGCTGTAGTTATATGGAAAGTTTGGGTCAAAAGTGAATTTCTGGCCAGGGAAAGGATTGCTGAAGCTCCTGCTCCTTTAACCACTGGTGTCACCTGGAGGTCTCAGGAGCTCCCTGCTGCCTTGGCCACTCCAGATGCTGTGTTCTTCTCCAGACTCTTTAGGACCAAAGATCTTGGCAGTAGCTTTAAAGGAAGAAAGACTCCTCAGAGATTCTTCTGTGGGCTGATTTGGGTTTCCCATAGTTAAATCCTAGAAGTAGACACACAGAGATGACCCTTTGTTTGTTTTAATGATCCACCTCCTCTCCCCTTGAGGCGGTGTTTATTTTGGGGTTTCCCATGATTTCATTCATTCTTTCCTGACTCTCCAAAAGGAACTGGTGCTATAATGCTGCTGAGCACAGGAGACATTGTCTTGTCTTCACGAAGCTTATAGTTCAGTGGGAAGACAGGGAATTAAATAAGCAATGTGATAAAGTGTGATTTATTGCTATATCAATGTGGTTAAAGGAAGTTTTAAATAGAAAACATTTCTCATAATTTCACTATAGTGGGGCAGCTGTTTTCACAATTTTCCATATTCTCTTCCAATATTTGTCCAAATACAAACATATTTTACATGATTATGATTATAGTGTAGCTATTATTTCACTTTTCTTATAAATAACTATCTTCTTAGTAATTTTGTGGAATAATATATAGACTATTAATAACTGTATTTACATAGTATTACTAGTGGCATTTTTTCATGACTGAATGTACCATGATTTCTTCAATTATCTTTCTCTTAGAGAACTGTGTTGACTTCTAGTTTTCACCATTATTTCATAGCATTCTTGATTTTCGGAGAGAAACTATTTGGTGAAAGATTATTATGAGATGTAGTTTTGGTCGGTATTGTTATATTGTAATATCTATAAAAGTTTCCCTGTAAGTTTTTTTTCCAATTTGTAATCCATCAAACATTTTTACCTCACTTTCCAGAACATGATATTATCCTTTTAAGTGTTAGCATGATAGACATAAAGTAGCATTTGACTATTTTAACATGTATTTCTCTGAGTACTGGTACAGGCTAAATGCTTTCCCTAATGTTTGTTTAAAAACACATGAAACATCTGTTCTTACCTTTTGGCAACTTACCTGGTGGTTTGATTTTGCATGGGACATTCATGATCAATGAAGAGGAGCGCATGGCAGTGTCCAGATGCCTTTTGGGGTTCTTGTTCCAACTGGGCAAAAAACCCATCTGGGATTATAAACTCATGAAAATGGTTCTTTAAGCCAAAGTCAGTGGCGGTGCGGAGGACTGACACTTAGAGCATAGGTTGAGTGTTTCCTTGGGGCAAAGGCCATGTTTTATTCAGCAGCTTGACTGATAATAGGCCTCAAAAAATTGTTGCAGGAATATGAAATTCTTTTTTTTAATTTTTTATTTTTTATATTGGTTGTTCACAACATTACAAAGCTCTTGACATATCATATTTCATACATTAGATTGAAGTGGGTTATGAACTCCCAATTTTACCCCAAATGCAGATTGCAGAATCATGTCGGTTATACATCCACAATTTTACATAATGCCCAATTAGTAATTGTTGTATTCTGCTACCTTTCCTATCCCCTACTATCCCCCCTCCCCGGAATATGAAATTCTTGAGGCACTGAATAGTCTTCTCCAGTGCTACTCCTACCTCATCTGCATTGCCTAAATTTTCCCATGTAAGTTGAATTCTTTGAGTTTTCAAAGACTTCCTAATCTTGGAGCCTCTAAGATGTGATCACCATAGGAGGGTAAGTATGGTGTCTCTCACTCAGTGTGATGGAGATGGTGACCACGATACCCAGAGGGCTGGAATACATGTCTAATGGTGGATATCAGGAGAGATGCTCTGAAGAGTGGTAGACAGCTGTCAGAAATAAACCTCATCTATTGCAGAGTCCTAGGAACATAAGAACTGGGAAATAGCCTTATCATTCACCTGAGTCCTGGTGTCCTTATATTAAATGTGCATGCAAATGCCTCTTTTTTAGGGCAATATTGAGATTTAATTGAAATAAAGCAAGTTAGGAAAGTGCTCTGTAAACTCTCAAGTGCTAGATAAATAAAAAACCTTTGTCACCATCACTATCATGTAGGAGACCCATCAAATAGAGTGGTGAAATTACTTTTATTATTTGCCAGGAGCTAAATCTATTCTTTGTATTTTGCAGTCCTTATCATTTGAGGAAGAAATTGAAGTTTCTAAAATATTATCCCCCAGCCACAAGAAAATGAGGAAGGATGGAGGATAGAGAGGTAGCTTTGGGGAGTATATAGACTTTGTTAGCTTTTCATCACATTCGCAAACAAATAGCAGCTTTCTGCCCAAGTCCATTTCCTATCGGTCAGTGGAAAGAGAAAAGCAAAGCATGGGCCATGTCTTATTTGGTTTGTTATATTTGATTAAGGCAGCAAGTCAAGATAAGGAGGGATCATGAATTGATCCTGAAATCTGTTAAGGAGAAGCTTGAATGCAAAGATCAGAGGTTTCTACTTTATCCTGTGGTCAGTGGAAAGATGTTTTTGTTCAGGGGTCTGACTTGACCAGTGTCATGCTTAGGAAAATTTAGGCAGAGACAGTTTAGAAAATATGGATGAGAAAGAACTTGTGCAGCTATACAGACCATTTAGGAGCAGGTTTTGGTTGTCCATTTACAAAGTACCAGAAGCTTGAAATAGAACCTCAACAGTGGAGAAGGAATGGATGTGTTGGTGTCAGAGAGTATAGTCCTAGGCTACAGGAGCTCTGGGACCTAATGACTCTCATTCTGTTCTCTCTCTCAGAGGTTTGTTTTCTCTGTAAATGTTTAAAAAACTGAAGTATAAAGTTGACATCCATAAAAGTACACAAGTAATAATTGTATAGCCTGATCAGTTTTCACAAAGTATGAAGTATGACTCAAGTCAAGATATATAACAATATCAGCATCTGCTAAACTTCCATGATACCTCTTTCAATCATTACTTCTCCTTCAACAGGTAACAATTATTTTGACTTTCCTTGGCATATATTTTGTCTGTTTTTGAATTTAGTATAAATGGAATCATAAAATATAACATCTTTTGTGTCTGTTTCTTTAGTTTGACATGGTCATGAGATTCATCTGGTTTCTTTTATGTAGATTAGTTTATTCTTTTTCATTGTTGACATGTATTTCATTGTATGCCTATACCACAATTTCTCCATTCTGTAATTTATTTATTCTGCTGTTGATAGATACTTAAATTGTTTCCAATTTTCTTTCTTTTTTTGTGTGTGGTATTGGGGAATGAACGCAGTCTCATGCATACTAGACAAGTGTTCTACCACTCAGCTACATCCCCAGCCTGCTACATACAATTTTTGTGCATGTGTTTTGGTGAGTATAATCTCTTATTTCTGTTGGAATAGAATTTCCTGGGTTTTAGGTTTTATCCTTTAGTAGGTAGTACCAGTTACAGAGTTTCCATTCCCAGCAGTGTATGAAAGTTCCTCACCAATGCAGTATCTCATTCAGCTCATGCAGCTGTAACAAAGACTGTGAACTGGGTGGGTCAAACAATAGAAATTTATTTCTCAAAATTCTGGAAGCTAGAAGCCTGAGTTCAGGTGCCATTGTGATCTGGTTCTAGTGAGTCTGCTTCTTGGCTTGTAGACAGCACCTTCTTGCTGTGTCCTCACATGGGGGAGCAAGAAAGCTTGGGTCTCTTCGTCTTCCTACTAGGACAGCAAACCCATCTTGGTGGTTCTAGTCTCATAATCTTATCTAAACTAATGACTCTCCAAAGGCCCCACCACCAAGTATCACATTTGGACGTTGGGGTTTTGGCATATGGATCTGAGAGTAGACAAATATTGAGTCATTAGCAACTTTATATTGTCAATGTTTTCAATTTCAAAGGCTTTTATGTTATAAGAAACTTGAGCAGAGTGGGTTATAGTTCACATAAAGGAAGAAAGGGACTGCTGGTTATTGGATGCTTGCTGTATCCTAGGTACTGCCAAGTACACACTGTCTCATTTAATCAAGATAACACTTAGGTAAACTGTGAGATCAATGTTATTGTGTTGATTTTACAGGCCAGAAAATTGAGACTACAGGTTAGTCAGGCAGCTCATATTTGCCCTCCAGAATCCAACCTATGTCTGCTTGAGCCCAGACTAAACACACCACATAGAAACTGCCGTTGCCAATGAGGCGTGTATTTGCTTTTTTATTTTTTATTGGTGAGTAGAGGAGACTCTTCCAGATGACCCCGAAAGCCCATCATGTAAGTTGTCCCTTTCAGAGACATGGTACTTGGCTGGCCCTGCAAATAGCAGCCTCCCAACCAGGCACCTCGCCCAACCTTCTGCCCACTCTGCTTCTCTACCCAAGACTCTTAGCAGCCAGTCATTAAGACTGTCCTAGGGTAGATATTTTCCTGGCACATCCTCCACCTCAGTTGGCAAGCTGATGGAAGAAGCTCCCATTGAATATTTAAATCTAGCCAAACCTCTTATTTCTTTTACCAATTTTCTTCACATGGCTTTATTTCCCACAAGACAAGGAAAGCAGGAATAACATGATGGAGAGAGCTAGAAGGCAGGAGACTTTGGTCATAGCCCTACTATTAAATTGTTGTATGACCTTGAATACCACATTTCCTTTCTCTCCACCCAGCTTTTCTAATTTATAAAAAGAGGGTACTAAGGGCTGGGGTTGTGGCTCAATGGTAGAGCGCTCACTAGCACACGTGAGGCACTGGATTTGATCCTCAGCACCATATAAAATCAAATAAAGATGTGTGTGTCCATCTATAATTAAAAAATAAATATTTTAAAAAGAAGGTACTGAATTGGGGTCTGTGGTTCCATGAGACCTCCTAGGGTATACAGTGGCAGGACCCAAGTAGGAAATACTTTGGATCCTCTGTAATCGCAACCAGAGTAGCTCTGGTTTTATTTGTTATATATGTGTTGAGCTTATTCCTGCAGTTTTAAAGCAAAAGATTATGTGACAAATAATATGCTTGAAATCCATATGTGACCTCTGTTAAGGGTCCTGTGGACTCTTGTAAATTGTGAATGGAAAAACTGAAATGAGCAAAATTTTCACCTGTAAAATTTTCTTTATATATAAACAAGGCCTTCATGCTGTCCTTCTGACCACTGCAAGAAGGTGGAGAGGGATGTAATTATTTTGCCTAGAATAGGAGGTTAGGGAAGTAAAAGGCATCAGAGCTAGACTTAAAGGAAGAGTAGGAGTTCCCTAAGTGGACTGAGGGATTGAAGGAGTAAGACATTTCAGGGAGAGGAACTAGGCAGGGGGGCAGAAGCACATCGCTTCTGTAGGATTGTCTTCTTGGTGTGGATGTGTGTGATGAAAAGAAGAGTGAGGAATGCTGGGAGATGAGGTTGGGAGGTCTGTGGGCCACTCTGTAAAGGGACTAGGAGAGTATAGTGGTGAGAATAAACAAGAAAAACAATCTGTGAGGTGAATAGAGAGCCTATATCTTGGGAGCAAATCTTTACCCCTCACACATCAGATAGAGCACTAATCTCTAGAATATATAAAGAACTCAAAAAGCTAAGCACCAAAAAAAATAAATAACCCAATCAGTAAATGGACCAAGGACCTGAGCAGACACTTCTCAGAAGAGGATATACAGTCAATCAACAAATATTTGAAAAAATGTTCATCATCACTAGCAATTAGAGAAATGCAAATCAAAACCACTCTAAGATTTCATCTCACTCCAGTCAGAATGTCATCTGTTATGCATACCAAACAACTATAAGTGTTGGCAAAGATGTGGGGGAAAAGGTACACTCATACACTGCTGGTGGAGCTGTAAATTGGTGCAACCAATTTGGAAAGCAGTATGGAGATTTCTTGGAAAATTGGGAATGGAACTACCATTTGACCCACCTATCCCTCTCCTCGGTCTATACACAAAGGACTTAAAAACACATACTATAGGGACACAGACACATGAATGTTTATAGCAGCACAATTCACAATAGCTAAACTGTGGACCAAACCTAGATGCCCTTCAATGGATGAATGGATAAAAAAAATGTGGCATATACATACCACGGAATATTACTCAGCAATAAAAGAGAATAAAATCATGGCATTTGCAGGTAAATGGATGGAGTTAGAGAAGATAATGCTATTTGAAGTTAGCCAACCCCCCAAAAACCAAATGGCAAATGTTTTCTTTGATATGAGGAGGCTGATTTGTAGTGGGATAGGGAGCAGGAGCATGGGAGGAATAGACAAACTCTAGATAGGGCAGAGGGGTGGGAGGGGAAGGGAGGGGGCATGGGGTTAGAAATGATAGTAGAATGTGAGGATCATTATTATCCAAAGTATACATGTATGAAGACACAAATTGGTGTGAATATACTTTGTACACATTAGAGATATAAAACATTGTGCTGTATATGTGTAATAAGAATTGTAATGCATTCTGCTGTCATATTAAAGAAAAAAGAATAGTGAGTGTCTCTAGGATTATTGCTGCCTAATGAATTTGAGCTCCTCTCGACTCAAAGCCCTTATGTACAGCAGTATTTGGATGTTAAGGCAGGCAGTGGCGGCACTCATGAACTCAGAAGTGATTCTGGTTAGAGAGCTTGGTGATCTGGGACCTATACTAATTTCTTCTAAATTGGCTCAAGGGTATTGGATGTATGCGTGTATAAGACAAAGGGGAAGGAGAGTGGGAGAGATTGTGCTGATGGGCAGCAAGTCTCACACTGTAATAAACTCTGCGGTGTCCTTGCCATTTAAACTCATCATCAAAAGTGAAAGTGGCAAGATTGTAATTTTACCTCCTGTGTGAAAAATTAGAGTAGGCCTTCCGGGCTCAGCTGTTCCAGCTCTTCCCATAAAGGATCTCCTCATTCTGTCCCCAGAAACGTGTGTTTATTCGTAATATATTCCATTTGTGGTAATTGGAGTGGTGTGCCTTTACATTCTCCTGTCAAGCACCCGTCTCCTTGCCTAGAGAGCTTCAGAGTCAGATATAATGAGCCTATGAATTACATTAGGTAGGGAATCAGATTTCCAAATAAACACATATAAAATATGTTTCACCCCTTAGCCTCCTTTTTATCATTTGTAGTCTCTAAATCCTGTGAAATTCCTATCTTGTTTAAGGAAATGTTTAGATTGGGGCCCAGAACTGGTCAGTTGGGGCCAAATGTCATCTTTATCCCTTTTACAAAACAGAAGGAGTGAACTGGCATTTATTGAAATGTAACTGCTAACAGACACTTTCGGTGTTATCTTATAATAACATGTAATCTACATGAATCCTTGCACCTTCAGAGAGGTATTAGCTCCATTTTACATATGAGCCATGGATTAAGTAACTTTACCCCATAGAGCTGGAAAGTGGTGAGGATTTGAATTTATGTCTGAATTCAAAAACCTATGTTTACTTCATGACTCCAAGAGCAGAATAATTGTACTATCAAATACAAATTTCATAGCTCAGTAGAAAAAAGTTTAGAGGGAGGATGTTAGGCATTAATATCAGAAGAGGGGCTTTGGGGAATCAACAATCAGAAGAGTAACATTCCTGGAGTGTATAAAGAGTTGTAAGCAATTCTAGTACTGCACTTTGGGAATGAAACAGATTATGCTGTGAGTAGGGTAAGTTTAATAATTTCCAGGTGTGAGACACCATGTAGGACACAAGAGAATGAAATGATGTGTAGCTGGGAATTTTTTAAAAATGTTATATTATTTGCATATTATAGCATTCATCATTTTAAAATATACAATTCATTGATTTTAGCCAAGGCTTGCCTCAGACTTGCAATACTCTTGCCTCAGCCTCCTGAGTAGCAGGAATTTCAAGAATTCTGCATCACTGTGCCCAGCTTTGGCCAACCTTTTTTTTTTTTTTTTTTTTTAGATCAGATAGGATCAGGCCTTAATCTCTAAATCAGACCCTCTCTCAGACATATTTCCTGCCTTTATGCAGTTGATGGTCCAGTGTGAATGACATGTAACCTGTTTAGTGAGGTTCCAGACCTGTAGCAATAGCCCACATTGGCCAAGTAGACTAATGGTTTTGGGGAGCCTGGATTACTCATTATGCACCTAATAAGAATAAAGTGTAGAGTAATTAGGTGAAAGTATGCTGGTTTGAATTAGCTGGGCTTAGTGGCTTGCACGTGTAGTCCCAACCACTGAGAAGATTTAAGCAGAAGGATTGAGCATAGGAGTTCAAGGCCAGTTTGGGTAACATAGCAAGATTCCATCACTTGAAAGAGAGAGAGGAGAAGAAAAGAAGAAGGGAGGAAGGGTAGGTAGGAAGAAGGGAATGCAGATTTGAGACACAAGTTGGTGATTTGGGAGACGTGGTGTCCATGTTTGAGAAGAGAGTTCATGAGTGTTCACCACTTGGATTATTATGAACAAGGATTTGGTTACGATTCAGCTTCTCAAAGATGATTAGAATTTGATGAGAGATGGGCTGACATAGTTGCAAACAGAAATGGAAGTGAAAGTGAATTTTGAAGTAGAAAAATAGGAAGCAGGCAGTCTTTGAATTAGTGAGTTAATTTAGTTCTGATGAATAGGAGAAAAGAATGGCAACTCCAAAAAGCTGCTGGTGATCCCTTCTGATGGTGGCTAGGGTGGAGCAGGAGGGTATGATAGAAAGCTTCAATGGTATTAGCAAGTTCCATTTCTTAAAGCGAGCGGTAGGTCTTTTTATTACCAGGCTTAATTACTTCCATATACCACACATTAAAAAATAGACCCAGTATTTCAGAAAAAGGGGGAGGGGATAAAAGAAAGAATGATAGAGGGATAAAGAAAGAGGACCAAGTCCCAGCAAGGAACTGATGTGTTAGTGATGGAAAACCCAGGCATCCTTGGCCCATTGTAGGTTGTACTGAGTTAGCGTGCCATTTGAAGTTATTAGGGGAGTATATGCTTCCCTCATCTCATCTCTTCTATAACCTGTAACTGAGAGGTAATTTCTTAGGACTGGAGCCTGGAAAGAGGAAAAAAGATGAAGCATTGAGACAGATTTTGTTTCTGCTGCTCAGAGAAGAAAGGGATGGATGTGGGGGTGGGAAGCTCATGTGTCCAGGCACCAAAACTTGGCAGAGAACTCAGAACAGATGGAGTGAGAATTTCATTACCTGACAGACTGACTCAGACTTGCCTCCCTGCAGCCAGCCACCACTGGGTATGGCTTGCATCTCTGTCAAAAGCTGCAGGATCCTGGTGTCCCTCCTTTACTCTAGCCTTAGAGAACACTCACCTTCCTAGACAAGAGCACCCAGCACTCAGGCAGACATGTGTCCCTGTGAGGAGCTGATGTGTTTGACCTCAGTTGTTTTCAGGATGGGGACTTTGGTGGAATGGGCATTTCTTAGGCTAAAGTGGTTTCCCAGAAGCTCCATGGCTCCCCCAGATCCAGTGCTTTAGAGAGGACTTTGTCATCTGATTGAAGCTTGCCTAGGTGTCTTCCAAGCTGCTTTTCTGTCCTAGGATTATGAGAAATATGAAATGCAAGCTTCTATACAATCTAGTGATTGGTTTAGTGGAGTCAGCACTGGAAAAAACCTGAGAAAGGCTTAGTATTATTGTCTAAGAAGTAAGCAGCTTTCCAGAAATCACAGAGCTTGCTGCCAGTCACGATTTTAGCAACTGGTGAAGATGAGCATGTTTTGGATTAGTGTGTCCTTGCCTTTAGCCTCTTCCTTGCCAATCTAGGCTATAAATGCTGCCAGGCTTTCCCCCCCCCCTTAAATCCCTGCTTTTATCCTATAGTCGCCATTCAGGCACCTGTACTGACTGCAGCTCTGCATCAGGTCGAGGCAGACTATCTTCTCTTTTCCCCCAGCATTCACTATCTGCTCCAGGCAGGCTGGTCTCCACACCCTACCCCAAGATGTAGTATTTATTTTCGCCTGTACCCCTTGCTCAAAACATTCCTTTTTTCTTTTGCTAAATTCTGCCTGTCCTATAACACTTAGCCTAGTTTCTTCCTCCTTCAAGCTACTATCAATCAGTCTTCACTGTTCTATCAGGCATATATAATACTTTCCAAATAACTTAAATGGTTTTATATACTTATATTTGAATATTAGTGTTGGATGAGCACCGTTTGAGGTCACAGAAGTTTTTAAGATGGTGCCTGACACCTTCAGTACATTTTGTTAAGCAATTAAACATTGGAAGTTTTGTAACTAGTAAGTAGTTTGTAAATCATTTTAGAGTTCACAGATCTATTATCTTTCTTAATTCTCCCCCAAGTAGTGTGATGTACCCACTTAGACATCAAGAGATTGAATCTTAAGAGTTGAAATTATCCATCCAAGGCCTCACAGCTGGTAAGTGGTCTAGGCAGAACTGGAACTTTGGGTCTATTGGAAATGCTGACTTGCTTTGGGATTTCTTAAAATCCTGGTTTTCCTTAAGGGATTTCCAGATATGGTTGTTGAATGCCATGGAAGCATCCTGGGTCTTCAATGGAAAGATAATGGTTTTTTTTTTTTTTTGTGAACTAGACAGTAATGAGAGCTGCAGGTGTTCAAATGCAATGGATCTGAAAAGGAATGTGTAGCTGGCTAAATAATATTTCCTCCCCAAGTTCATGTTTATCTAGGACTCCAGAAAGTGATATTATTTGGAAATGTGTTTTCACAGATAAAACTATATAAGAATCTTGAGACAGCACCATCCTAGATTTAAGGTGGTCCCTAATAAGTCCAGTGACTTACCTCACATAGGACACATTTATGTTAGAGAGGACATAGAGAGAAGACCCTGTGAAGATGGAGGCAACAATTGCAACTACAAGCCAGGGGACAGCCAGGATTGCTGATAGCCCAATAACTGGAAGAAAAAGGAACAGATAGTTCCCTAAAACTTGGCAGGAAAATAGCCCTGCCAACACCTTGACTTCAGATTTATAGCCTCCAAAGCTGTGAGAGAATAAATTTCACTTATTTTCAACTGCTAAGTTTGTGATAATTTATTAGGACAGACCTAGGAAACTAGAAAGGAAGAAAAATTGACATTTACTCAAAATTCTCCTATTTACCGGGCATGTTCTAAGTTCTTTAATGTTATTTTATCTCCCAGTAACCTTACATGCTGTGTTGGTTAGAAAAGTAAGACATAGAAAGATAAAATAGAAAGCTCATGTTTCAGATCATCCTTTCATTCTGTTCTCGGCTGTTTTGTTTTCTTCTTCTGTTGACTGCCCGAGGAATTTATGATGGTGGCCTCCAGAGTACTGGCCACTGAATTGTCATGGTTCACCCATGCTGAATCGGTGACAGCTGTGAAAGGTGGATAACTCAGTGCAAGACCAGGGGTCTCTGTAACCATCTTTTTTTCTTGAGGTTCTTTTTTTCTTTTAATGGAAGACTATACACACACACACACACACATATGTGTGCATGTATATATGTGTGTGTGTGTGTGTGTATATATTTAGTTGTAGATGGACAAAATTCCTTTATTTTATTTATTTATTTTTGTGTGGTGCTGAGGATCAAACCCAGGGCCTCACATGTGCTGCTAGGCAAGTGCTCTACCACTGAACCACAACCTCAGTTCTTTCCTGAGCTGCTCTCAGCATCTGTCTTTCCCATGTCACCACTTACTCCTCACCTCCCACATAGTCACACTTCTTTCCTGGATTCCTCTTTACCTACTATTCTCCTTGTCTTTTGTCACTGTTCTCTGTTGTCTGAAATTCCACGTCCATTTTTCTGTTTCAGTTTTATTGCACCCAGTTGCAGTCTTTCATAATGTGATTTGCCTTATATATTATATAATAGGTCTCTTGAGGTTGGAGGTCTCGTCTTATTCATTTTTATATTTCCATATATTACTCACCAGGAATCCTTGCTCCATAACATCTGTTAATTAATTGTTGAATTTATATTTTCCTCTTCCGCCTTCCCCACTTTTCAGGTGCCCTTGCTAACCTTTAGAAGACAGAAGTTCATCTTTGGTTTCTTCCTAGCTTCCTCCTGGTTGCATCATTATCCTTCATGGTGTGCCCTGTACCCTCTCTGGGCCTTGTCCTCTGTCAGATAATTCCATTCTGAAGTGAATGCTGTAGTTTATTCCATATCACTTCATAAGAGATCTATCATAACTCTTTCACAGTGCATTATAATCATGTTACACGTCTGCCTCCCCAAACTGCAGACTCCCCAAAGAGGAGTTCTTGATCATTTTATTCCCCAAATGCCTACCTTTTTGCTTCACATTCATTAAATGTTGACTAACTAAATTAAATTTATTTTCTTCCTAGGATGTCTGGTTTTCTAGCAACACCAGTAGCCCAGTAGGCCTTCCAAATCCAATTGAACTTTATTAAAAAATATTGATTAGTAGAGGGGCTGGGATTGTGGCTCAGCGGTAGAGCGCTCCCCTAGCACGGGCAGGACCTGGGTTCGATCCTTAGTACCACATAAAAATAAAAGGCATTGTGTTGTGTCCATCTACACCTAAAAAAAAAAAAAGATATTTTAAAAATATATTGATTAGTAGAGAGGTTGAGGTCCAGATTGGAAGCATTTTGATTCCCTTAATATTCAACCTGAGGTTTATCTTCTGTTTTGTATGACTAGTCTTAGGTGTAGATGAAAGGTGGATCACGATAACAAGATCATCTTGAACAGTGATACTAAAGTTTCCTTATGGAGCAGGATTTTCTCCCAGAGAGTTTTCTGAAGTTGTCTTTTCATGAAAACCTCTTTTTAAGAAGGAAAACAAATATTTTAAGCTTATGTAATTCAAAGATGAGAGCTGTTTGAGGTCTCTAGGATAGTCTGTTTCTCCAGGGAAGTAGCAGAGCGTAATAGGGAAAACCCTCAAATGGGAGTCACAGTACAAGTTCTGGTCCAAGATCTGACTCTACTTAGCTGTATTATTAGAGTAGACTTTTGTTGTTTTTGTCTCCTAGTGACCATTTCCTCTTTTTTTTTTAATTTTAATTTTATTAGTTCTAATCAGTTATACATGACAGCAGAAAGCTCTTGGATTCATTGTACACAAATGGAGCACACTGGTTGTATATGAAGTAGAGTGACACCATTCGTGCAATCATACATCTTTTAGTCCCCAAGTCCAGATTTTCCTCTGGAGAGTCACCTCTTCCCCAGAACTCAAACTTTGTGCTTTAGACAGAGCCTATTTTACCCCTGGCTACAGGGAGGTGATATCATCTCTTTCTAGTTAGAGTATTACATTTTCTGATCATAGAGATTGATTTAGGAGTGGACTCCAAATATTTGGTTGGACCTGTGATTCTGACTTCTGATCAAAATTTTTTGATCAAAGAAAAGAGATGTATTCTTTTTGCGCTGGATGTGAATCTAAGAGGCTGCAAGGCTAAGGTCCTCAGGAAAAGTTCTGCCTGGGAGAGAGGCCCAAATAGACACGAAGAAGTTAATAAAGGTGCATAAGTTCATGTATCTAAGAACTAAAAATCAGGCCCTTTTAACTCCTAACAGCTATTGAACTCAAAACCTAGACTTTTCAAATATGTGCATTATAAATTATCTTTTTGGCCTAGTTTATACTTGCATGTATAATAGTTCTAACTGAACAAGCAACTTAGACAAGTTTAATGAGACTCTGTTTTCTCATCTTTAAAATGAGTACACCAGGTTCATTAAGTGGTAGATTTATTTACGTCTTAATATCTGTTTTAAATAGACTGGATATTTTTTCATCAGAAGCATCCAGATTGGTGGTTTAGATGTTCTTGGTACGACTAATTGTCATTGCATTTCCTTTACAGTTAACTCTGACGACTGTGACTGTTGATGTTTCAATGGATTTATAAAATTACAGAGCTGTCCCTTATCAGCTTTGTAAATTTGGCTAAATCTTTTAGTGTCTGAGTCCAGGTTTCCTCTTTTACGATGCTGATGCTGTATGGCTGTCCTGCTCAACTAACAAATGGTGAAGTGAAATCAAAAGTGCCAGCAAAAAAATATAATGGGAACTTAATGGATACGTAGGATTCACATGAGGAGAGGAGAAAAAAGGTATGAACCCGAACAGCATGAGCAAGGCAAAACTAAGTGAAAATTCTTCTCTAGAGAACAGTGAAGCTCGTTCAGAGTACAGGTAGAATATCATATTTCTCTTGTCTTTCCCATTTCATGAGTAAGCAGGATATTGAAAGATCTGAAATAAGATCCTAGTGGAAAAGTAAAGGGTTCCAAAAATATGACTGAGAACTTAGTAACCATCTAAACTTATTTTGCTCTTTGGTCGAAGTAATTCTGAGTAACTATTTTCTATTCTTTCAGAGGAAAGAACTAGACTAATGAGTAGGAGATATGTGGAATCTGAGGAAGCTATTTGATTAAACATTAGAACCCCTCAAAATAAGGGGAGTCCTTTAATCTTGGGTGATGGTGATTTGTTTTATTGAAGTATGTGGAAGCAATGAGATTTCTAGATGAGCAGTGGGCATTCCTTTGAAGTCTTCATGGTAGTCGTTCTTCTTATGAACTACAGCACATTCCTACTGGTGGGGTATAAGAACAATATCTATAGTACAGATTTTCTATATTTTATGTGTTTTATAGAAATGTGTTTATAGAATTCTTAGGACTTCAGAGTTGAGAGAAATAGTAAGAATAATATAGAAAATATTTATTGAGTACTAATTGTATACCACGCACTGTATTAATCTTTTTTAAATATGTACTTTGATTATCTTAACATATGTACTTTGATATCACAATTACCCTATGAGATGAGTGCAATTATTTTTATTTTATGAAAGTGGAAATTGAAGACTAGAGAAGTTAATAAATGTGCATAAGTTCATGTATCTAAGAAGTTACAGAGGTAGGATCATTAAAAATCTAATTGCATGCCTTCAAGATTGTGTGGTCCAGAGGTTCCTAACAATACAGGACTCTTCAGGTAATGTGGAGTCATTGTCTGAACTTTCAACTCAGTGTCATTCCACTCTGCCACCACCAGAGGGCTGTGGCTGTGCTTATGGAGTATCAGGAAAATGAGGTTTCTGACATTTAGTATATTTTAATGTTTTTCTTTAACCTCAGTGACTGCTTAAAGACTGAGATATGACTCTAATAAATGAGAACTGATGTACTTTCAGAGTTGTTCTGATGTAATAAAAAGGAGTGGATAAAAGCAAAATATACAAATTAATTTCTTCTTGACTGCAAGTAGGAATTTTGTTTGTAAAATGAGTAAAAATCCGATGCTAAGAACGAATGAGTAGAAATGGATTTCAGTTTTTATGGATTAAATGAATACATGGATCTCAATTTCAATTTGAATAGGTGCTTTTGTTTTTGTCCTTGGGGAATCAACTGCCTGGAGACTGCTACCACTATTGCCATCACTAATAACAGTCATTTGAATAGTGCTTTACATTTTACAGAGAGCTTTCATCCAAGTTATACCCCCAGGCAGAATTAGTCTTCCCATCTTTTGTGTTTGCACAGTCCTCTGCACATGTCTGCACTCTCCTGGATCCCCAAGCCCACAGAATCCCAGAACACTGTTGACAGTGAGCTGATTTGTGGGCCCTGTGGAGTGGAGCGCCACCATGTTGGATAGTGGGGCACTCAGGAACACCTCCCAGAAGCACAGCAGAATTCTGTACAGAATTTGATTCTGGTGGAGTTAAGAAGAAAAAAAGATAAAATCATTTATTCTTAGAAACAAAAATAAAGCTTGACTTTACAGCCCACTGTACTAAGGAGAAAGCATGGGATTTGGAGTCAGCAGAACAAAACTATATTTGAATTACCTCCTTCATTTATCAGACGTCACTCATTCTCCAAGCACCCTATGCTTCTATTTTATAATATCTATTAAAACTAAATAATTATTTGTTTAATGATTATACTTTCTACTAGGATATGTTTTATCAGTTAAAAATATTGTCAGAATTGTTCACAGTTATAGTCTTTCTATCTATCCAAAGAACTGGTGCAGTTTAGATACTCAATAAATATTTGTTGAATGAATAAATGAATGAATGTGTGGTAATTAGATGAGGGAATTAAAATCAGCTCTGCTGAATCTAAGGGGTTGGAAGAAGTTTCACAGAAGATATTATGTTTAAATTGAGACCTGAAGGGTGACTAGGAGTTGGATAGGCAAGTAAGGAGGAAAACATTCTAGAAGAAAAATATGAAGTTCCCCACAAGGAAAGAGCAGAATTAGTTTGAATAAGTACATTCCATTTGACTGGAATGTAGCTAGGGGGTGAGTGATGTGAAATGAATCCAGAGAAAATAAAGCTTAGATCATGCAGATGCTTTGCCTAGGACTTTGCACTCTTTTCTAATAGAAACAATGTAAGAATTTTGATAGAGGAGAGCCACAGTTAGAAGTTCCTTTGGAAATGACTTCCCTGGCTGCAATCTAGTGGAGACTGGATTGGAGAAGGGGAAAAGTGCTTGCTGGGAAATGATGAAGAGGCTATTGCAAAAGCTCCTATGAGATGACATTGTCTTGGACAAAGATCCTGAAAGTGGAGAGAGATGAAATAATACAGAAAAATTTAATAGCTAAGCTGGGCATCGTGGTACATGCCTGTAACCCCAACTACTCAGGAGACTAGGTAGGAGGATTGCAAGTTCAAGTCCATCCTCAGCAATTTAGCCCTAAACAACTTTGTGAGACCCTGTCTCAAAATAAACTAAAAAGAGCTGGGGATGTGGCTCAGTTGTAAAGCACCCCATGTTCAATCACTAGTGCCAAAAAAATGATGATAATAATAATAATAATAGCTAAAACTGCCAGGATTCATTGATTGATTAGATTGGAAGTGAAAAAGAGGAGCAGATCAAAGAATGTATGTTAACTGGGTCTTTGCCCTTTACTGAGATGAGGAACACTGAAGAGAGATTTTGAGGGGAGATGAGGAGCATTTTTTTAAGATATGTTGTGTTTGAAGTACCTGTTGGATATTCAAGTCCAGGATGACTATCAGCAGTTTAGTATAAGAACTTGAACTTCAGGTGAGCATATTTTACTCCTTGATTGTTACATGTCAGGACAAGAAAGAACTACCTTAATATTTTCTTCATGACTGAATAGTGATTCATTATATGTACTAAACTCCCAGTTATGTGCCATAATAAACTTATAAGAAAGAGAACAATAATTGGTGATGAGTTTTCTTTAAGAGAAGGAGGAGATGAATGAGGTCCATCTCATAGGTGGTTTTGGTCTTACATAAAGAGGGCACCTGATGTGTTATTTTACCAGAAGGGATGGAGGAGACTAGGGGTGAAGATACAGAAAGCTGTGTAGATTCTATGGTGGGAAGTTGAGGATTCATCCATCTGGTGCTTCTATTTTCTCTGTTAAGTAGGAGGCTAGGTCAACCACTGATGATGAATTCATGTTGTTTTGCAGTCTTATTATGTTTTATGCTATGATATTCTTCTCTTTTGTTCATTCATTCATGTGTCCACCAGGCATGCTTATGGTTGTGTCACATCTCTGCCTAGGTGATGGATAGATTTGGAAACATCCTTGCATCCAAGTGGAAGGTCAGAAACCAGCTGGAGATGAAATCAGTACCCTGGAGAGCTCCAAGCAGGCTCTAGCATCATTCTCAGCAGTTCTCTGGCTATCAATATAATTTTCCACAAGAATTTTAGACTTACAGTTCAGATAATGAAAATAAAAAGCAATATTTTTGGCAAAAATATTTTAGCACCATATTTCTAGCAAAAAAATTTTAACTTTCCAGATGAGCAGAATTTCTAAGATGAACCTCTAAGACTATGACAAGGGGACAGTGTCACTTTCTTGAGGTTCTCTCAGCTTCCAGTGGAAAATATTCTTATTTGTTCAAACACTGCAAAGGGTATTGTGCTAGAGATGAGTTCTACATTGCTCTCCATCTGTTCAGAGGCATAGGGACTGAAACCTTCTCCTCTAGAGCGTCTACTCTTCTTCTACTCTTCAAATTGCTATTGTCTCTATAAGTTCTTCTTTTTTCTTTTTTTTTTTTAAGTAAAGATGAATCCCCAAATGTTAGAACTGAAAGTTCTGAGAGATCCTGTGGCCTGCCCCATTATTTTTATGGAGTACTTTTAGTTGTGAGCTACTCTCCAACCATTAAGTAGATCTCAAGTTTCCAAAACTGAACACTTGGCCTTGTTCCCACATCAGCCTACTTGGAACGGGCTTACCAAGGATCTTCTCTGGACCAGAGGGAATATTCCTTAAGTAGGTCTCTTACAAAGAATGTCCTTTGGAGCACACTCTGTAATGGCATCTGCTGAAAGCCTGTGTGTGTCAGATGTGCTGGGATCTCACCTCTTCTGGCAGTTTTCTTAGGTGTCCATTCAGCTTCTCTAAGAAGGAAGCTTTTCAGAGGCCAGAAATCTTGTTAAAGCCAGGATATATTTTGGATGTGGCTACCACTTCTAAGTTAGCTCCCTGCTGTTTTCTTTTTTCATTTTTTTTTGTTTTGTACTTTGAAATGATAATTGTGCACCTGTCAAATGTTTCAGTTGCTAATATGTTGACACATCTTTATTTAATCTTTTCAGTCATATGGGATGAATATCTGCATTTCACTATTAAGACTCAGCAAACATTTAATGTTAGCTTCATGCTAAGTAGTGTACTATACTCTCACACATACACATAATTTTTTAGTCTCAGAGTTTCTCTGTATTATCCACATTTTTGAGAAGAAAAACTAGAAGTTTAAAGAGGTTAAGTAAGTAAATTCTCTTCCTTCCTTCCTTCCTTCCTTCCCCTCCCCCCTCTTTCTTTCTTTCTTTCTTTCTTTCTTTCTTTCTTTCTTTCTTTCTTTCTTCCTTCCTTCCTTCCTTCCTTCCCCTCCCCCCTCTTTCTTTCTTTCTTTCTTTCTTTCTTTCTTTCTTTTCTTTCTTTTCTTTCTTTCTTTCTTTCTCCTATTACCTGATTACAGTTGTGCTTAGCAGTTAGGAGAAGGACAGATATATTTGTTCTTCTCTACAATTCATACAATGCCTGAAGGAATCTAGGTATGTAAAGATAGCATAGAATTTTATCAAGTGGTAGAACTTAATTGTTGCTTATATTTCCAGGGTGGGAGGACTTAAGTTGATTGTTAAAAGAAAGCAAGAAGAAATAAATTTCACTGGACCAGAAAAATCAATACAAATTTATGGAGAGAGGATAGAACCTAAGTTTAGGGATCTGGAGCCATTATTGATAGATCTCTAATCTGTGGATTGCATAGGTTAGGAATATTAGGCAAGCTAGATAGTTCTGTGGGAAAAGAGACTAGAGGCAGAACAATAAGTTGGGAGGTTGTTATAATTAAGATTATCCACAGGAGTCGGGGATGGTCATGTCTTTCTCCTTTGGGAAAAGGAAAAAAAATTTTTTAATTCCAAAGGCTCATAACATTCTTAAAATTCTTAGCATTGCCCCATAGTTTATCTTTCAAAGAAGGGATAAGTTAGGTGATTTGCCTGCACATCCTTCTTACCTTTCTTTGATCCCTAGATGCTGCTGTGAACTTTCTACTGGCTTCCACTCCTCTTCTGAACCGATGACTTTTCACTTTTCAATGTGCTTCGACACATTATTTCGAAATAAAAAGTTGTGATACAAAAAACATGATAGGTATCATTTCAACCCGATAAATGAAGACACTGAGACAAAGGTAAATTAAACATCTTGTCCAAGGTCATACATTGAACTACTTTAAAACTGGGACCAGGATTCTGATTGAAACAACTTTCTTTTTTTTTTTTTTTTTAACATTTATTTTTTAGTTCTTGGCGGACACAACATCTTTGTTGGTATGTGGTGCTGAGGATCGAACCCGGGCCGCACGCATGCCAGGCGAGCGCGCTACCGCTTGAGCCACATCCCCAGCCCACAACTTTCTTTCTCATTACCTGGCAGATATAACTGTAGCTCTCACACTCTTCCTCTAGGCAGAGCAAGATGCTTTACACTCTGGCCACTGTTTCATAAGTCTTGAAGAGATTATAGCTGGTCACTTAGCAAGTACACCTACCTACCTACTCAGGACATTTCCATCCAGCTGTACTGTAGATAGTCAGAATAGCTCATCAGAAGAAGGGAGACAGACTTTATCTGTTGATTGCTTTCTATATTCTGTCTCCCACTGGTTAAAATTTACCATGAAGAGACCTTCCCTCACCTTGCCCACTTCCTGGTTGCATCAGCAAATGTATCTTCAGTGAAAGGGGAAGAAGGATCCTGTGGTTCTGCAGTGTGGCACTTCATTTGAACCTGGAAGTTGTGGTCTGGCCTGAGGAGATGGACCCACAGGAGCCCACACAGAATCACAACAGTGGCATGTGAAGCAGAGTGAGTAAATCTACAAGAACCTGAGGAGGAGCAAATGATGTGTCTAACACACAATTACCAGCAATATCTGAATAATCTTCCAGTTCCATCTTCTCCTGTCCTCTGCCCAGAGGTTTCCCTCCCAGAGACCTATTTTGTTTCAGTCTGGACAATTTGCTAGCAAGGTCTCTTGCACTCTAGGGCTGCCCCAGCACTTTTTACTACCCTCCTGGGAAATAGCTACTGTTTTATGGATGCCACTTTTTCTTTTCCTCCTTCCCTTCCTCCCTCCCTGCTTCCTTCCTTCCTTTATTGTGGTGCTGGGAATCAGACCAGGGCCTTTCATGTGCTAGGCACACACTCTACCATGAGCTACACCCCCAGCCTCCGACTTTTTCTATTTTGCTTTACTGTATTACCTCATTTGACAGGAGCATATCTTTCAAGAGTTTTTTGTTTGTTAGTTTTTTGTTTTTTGCCTTTTAAAGAAAAGATGCCTAAGAGATGAATCTTTTGAGAAATTACATGTTCAAAAGAACCATTATTCATCCATACATTCAGTTGAAAATTTTAGTGGAAAATGGAATTTTAGGTTGAAAAGAATTTTTCTTCAAAATTTAGAAAATTATTCCTTTTTTCTTTTAGCATTCTGTGAGAAATTTAATATTGATAGGTCAGGGCTCGGGTTGGGGCTCAGTGGTAGAGCATTGCCTAGCATGCGTGAGGCACTGGTTTGATCCTCAGCACCACATAAAAATAAATAAAAAATAATGATAAAATAAAGATATTATGCCTACCTATAACTAAAAAATAAATATTAAAATAAAATAAAGGTATCATGTCCATCTACAGCTAAAAAAATTAAAAAAAATATTGATAAGAAGGCTGAAAATCAGCAACATGAATATAAACACCAAAATTAAAAAGCTTGATGCTTGACATTTTGCATATATAGATTTTTATATTTAACAATTTAAGAATATACATTTTCTCACATATACATGGAATATCTGTAAAATATGAAAAAATCAGGACAGGAGAAGATAGAACTGGAAGGTTATTCAGTTATTGCTGGTAATTGTGTGTTAGACACATCAATAAGTTTCAAAAATAAAGAATGATCTTTCTCTGTAACAGTGAAATTATACATTAATATAAAAAGATAATTTTTTAAAATTCCCCATGTATTTTGAAAATTTAAAAACACACTGTTAATACAAATTTAGGATACCTAGAACTGAATAATAATGAAAACCCTACAGAGCAATGTTTTGGGGATGCAGCAAAGGTGATATTTTGAATAAAAAATATACTGTACACATACACACTCCCAGAAAGTTTTAAATTGGATAAGCTAAGTCCCATTTTATGAAGTTATAAAATGAAGAAAATAAAAGAAAAATTAAGTATGTAGAAAAAAATGGATTTCCATGTACATAGGAAAGACCTGGTGGGATTTGGTGATTTAAACTCCATCAATTTTGTTAGCAAGGATATCTTTATAATTAAGAATCTTCTAGTTCATGACCATGGTGTAGCTCACCTTTTATGTGATGCTTCTTTAACCTCTCTCAATTACATTTTATGGTTTTTCAGTGTGGAAGTCTTCCACAAATTTCGTTGCTTTTATCTCTGAGAGTTTAATGGTTCTCTTGATGCCATTATAAATAGTATACTCTTTTAATTTCATTTTCTTTTTATTGGTTACCAGCCTATAAAAATAAAATAAATTTTTGTAAAAAAATGATAAAATTTAGAGTATTACCAATTTTTAATTCCTAATGAATTGACACATCTGGACACTGGACATCAACAGCTGTTAATATCACAAAAGCAGAAACAAAATGATATGCAGACATTATGAGCTTCTGATAAAAGACCATAAAGTGATCTAACATGAATCATCAAGCCTCTGGGTCCAGCTGCCAATTTTTAGAAAACACATAGAACTGAGAAGGATGTTGATTTTCCTGGTGAGAAAGCAATCAGCAAACTTGGATTGTGCCTGATGCTCTATGTGGATCCACATATGGGTTCCTCAGCACGGCAACTCCAAGGAAAAGAAGTGGGTGAAGGGCAAACCTGTGGATTAAGCGAGGTTTAGGAGACACAAGTTTTGTTTTTAATAGGCTGAGACATCCAAAAATCTACCCTGGATTCAGACTTTAAGAAGTGATTGCTGTAAAAATCAAGAGAGTTGTTCCTATTTGGGAAATGGAGGAGGTTAAGGCTGGGACAAGACTCTGAAGGAGCTGCTTTAGTGGTGGGCAGAGTTGTAAACCAGGTGGCAGATACATGGCTGTTTACCTTATAACAGCTGATTAAATTCTGAGCAATACATCTTTTGGGGTGGCTTTTCTGTATCTTAATTTTCTTTTATAGCCTAGAGTTTTAAGAGGTGTCTGTGATCTGAACTCATGAGCAAGAGAATTAGTGGACAGAGAGGAGAAAAGAAAGAAGCATATATATTTTTTAAACATTTGATTACTGTAGAATAGGCTCTGTAATAGGGCATTTCATTGATGTTATCTTGAATACTAATTATCCTGGTTTTATAAAGTCTAATTATTAGAGGTTCAATAACTTGTGCATGGTAAGGAGCAGCAGGGCAGGAATTTAAGCCCAAATCTTTTTTGGTTTCAAAGTGGATTTTCTATGTCCTTCACTGGTATTGGCAAGAAGAAGTGTGGCTGCTACATTAGTTTCTCCTTAAACCCAGTGTCTGTAGTAGGCATTCTACAGTTAGTTTCCTTCTAAAAAGTTGTATACTCAATGTGTATCAAATTCTATGGAAACATTAAAGTTGACCTCATATTCACAGGAACCTATCCGCATTTGGTTCATTCTGTGGATGCAGAATCTACAGATAGAGGGCTGACTTAAGAAACTTGAATGTCTGAGGATTTGGGTATCTGCAAGAGTCCTGAAACCATGCTGATACTGAGGGTTGACTTGTATATTAAAATTTTACCCCCAACTGATCTCTGTAAAGGACTGATCATGTTCTTTATTCTAACAGAAAAAAGTAATAGTTCTAAGAAGACAACATCAGATATTAAAATATAGTGATACCTGTAAATCTTACGTTTTTTTAAAAATTGTTCTTCTACTGAAATATGAACAAAGGTATTTTACATGAGTTTCAAATAGAGTCCAGTAGCTGAGAAATACCAGAACAATCTCAAAGATACAGACATATATGCTACAGGAAGGGATTGTATTTTCTCTCCTCTAATATGGTATTGACTTTATCCCTGAACGCTAAGTTGACTTAAGATTCAAAGTGTTTTTTCTTGGATTGTAGCTTGATTTTGGAAAGTTAACTTTCTACTTAATAGTTCGGTATTGATAAGCTTTTGTCATATTTATTTTTTAGTTTTTGGTGGACACAACATCTTTCTTTTTATTTTTATGTAGTGCTGAGGATCGAACCCAGAGCCCTGCGCATGCCAGGCGAGCGCGCTACCACTTGAGCCACATCCCCAGCCCAAATCCTTATCCTTTTAAAATATTTCTACTTATTTCTTTTTTGTGTGTGAATTTATCATCTATAATGTGTTTAAGGACTGATCTATATAATAACCTTTAACGATATTGTAGATATCAGTAGGCCATTTGGAGGTTGATTTAGTAGACTATTTGCATATTTTTAAAGTAATAGATTTCTGATGTAATTTGAAGATCCTGACAGTTCAGCATAAATACATTTTCTTTCCCACAAATTAATGATCTCTTTAATGATAGTAGATGACTTCTGATGATTCCCAGCCGCATTGTAAAAGACATTACATTCAAATGTGCTGTTATACTGTTCATATATATAAGACTAAAAAAGGACTCAGAATTCAGGTGTTTTTTCCCAAGTGAGTGTCAGTTATTCCAGTCATTAACTTTTCTATGTTTGCATGGTGTGAGATAACAGTAATTTACTTCTTTTCCTGACAAGTGATTGTTCCATTGCTGAAGCAGACTGTTCCTTTCAGAGCTGGACAGTTTGCCTCAATTATTTCCATTTACTTTGAAATCAGCCCTCCTGATAACAATAAGCACTAGCATGTCAAAATGGCTCTGAATAAGATAAAAGCACCGGAGAAGGGAACTATGAAGGTGCTGGAGGGGAAAAAGGAGGGGGAATAAGCACAGAAAAACCCAGAAAGGAGCAGGGTGCTAGAGTTGTATTTGAAATTTTGCTTTTCCTGACCCACTTGCAGGATTCTGCTGGAGCATCACTGCAGTGCTGAGAATGGCTTGAAAGGAGAACCCACCTGTCTGTACCACCACTCCTGGGGCCCTGAGAGTCCCTGCTCATTCCAGTCTAGGCAGGTCTCAGCTGCTTCTCATATTACAAAACCAACTAGTGATGCATTTGAGCTCCACATTTCCACCAAATTAGAAGAGCTGTTAACTGATTTTTATTCCAAAGGCTGGGTTCTTTATTCCTCTTGGAATTGTGGAACCAATAAGAAAACTGATCATCTGTTGAACAGTGAAGGAAATGTTTATTTTTGGGGAAGTGAAACTCAACAATTAACTTTCTGCATCTTGGATACAGAGTGAAGGAAATGAGGGGAGGAGGCTAATAAAGAGAAGGAATGTTTCTGTCTTTTATGATGATGAGTTAGAGTTTTCTGGTGTCACTCTGGCAGTCATCAGTCAGTTTCAGTGACACTCCTTGAAGAGGGACTCCTGGACTTCAGACATCCTGTCCTCAAAGATAAGCAAAATTAGGGTAGAAATTCAGCTAAGTCATCTAGGCAGATTACAGCAGAGTAACAGAGAGATCCTTATTTTTTTGCCCCAAGACTGGATCCCGCCACTGAGATGTCTCTAAATCTACCTCTGATTATATACATCCCAAGGAATATCTTGCCAGATTGATTCCTCAAGAGAAACTGAAGGATGACAATGCAAGCAGCAAGTATCAATCAGCTCCAGGGTGTAAAGAGCTTGGAAGGCATTGTTCTAGCTAACGCAAGGAAAGCTGAACAAAATGAAAATCATTTTGTTGATTGGCTGGAGGCTGGGTGTGGACTGGCTTGAGAGTAAGAAACTCCTGGCCTTACTTTTCAGAGCAGCTTCACACTTGCAGGGGTTTTACTCCCAGGGTCTCCACCAAGTTCTCATTGTGAAGAGACAACAAAGATCCCATATTGATTTTGGTAGGAAAAGAGAAACAACTACCATTATGACATAGGCCCAGAATTTTCTCTATGACAAACTGACTCTCCAGGGGATGAGACCTCACCAGAACCTTTTCCCACGTAGGGAAGAACATTTCTCTGATTTCCAGAGCCCTGTAGTCTATCTCATCTAAAGTGGGGAAGGAGATGAAACAGAAATACTTGTGAAGGTCACAGACCAGCAACAGCAATACCACCCTCCAAAATCTGAGATTTACTTTTAAGTGTATAAAATGCTTCCTTTCCCTTCATCTCATCACCACAGCAATAACACTCCAGAATAATTGTTGGGTTACAGCCAAAATTATAACACACAGGTTCTATCTAAGGGGGAGGTTCAGGAGATCTCAGGGGAGACATAAACAGGGACACTAGAGGAATCTACAAGCTTTAGCACTTACTGCTATAGCACACAACACAACCGGACAATATAAAACTGTACATTTCAGGCCTATTTACTCTAGTTCCTGTTCCCAGTGTGTCACATTTGGGTTAAATAAACAAACAAAATTATAAGTCATGCTAAAAGGAATAAAAAGTAGTCTGAAGTGTCTCCAAAACAAGCATCAGAACCAGACTTAGAGATGACACAGATTTTTGGAATTATTAGGCAGGAAATTTAAATTAACCTACTCATGGTAAAGGTCCTAGTAGAAAAAGTAACTAACATGAGAGAATGGATGGATAATGTATGTGGAGGGATGGAAGTTGTAGGAAAAAAACAGAAAGGAAATGCTAGAATTAAAAAAAAAAAAAACACTGTATTAGAGCTGGGGTTATAGCTCCGTGGTAAAGCACTTGCTTAGCATATCTGAGGCACTGGGTTCAATCCTCAGCACCACATAAAAATAAATAAATAAGTAAATAAATAAATCAATATATTGTGTCCATCTACGACTCAAAAAATATTTTTAAAACACTGTACTAAATGGTGAGTATCTTGAATATGCTATTAGTTGGATGGACACAGCTGAGGAAAGAGTAGGCTTCAAGATGTATCGGTAGTGACTTCTCAGACAGAAATACAAAAGAGAAAAGAGTTTCATACAACAACGGCATATCCAAGAATTGTGAGGGATTTTTAGCAGGGATAATGTGTAGTTAGAATATCAGAAAATGAAGAAAAAGAGAACAGAAAAAATCTTTGCAGATGTTTGAAGACCAGGAATGGACAAAATGCAACATCCATTCATGATAAACACTCAGAGACTAGAAATAGATGTGAATTTTCTCAGCTTGTTAAAGAACATCTTAGGGAGAAAAAACCCACAGCAAACATTGTACATCATGGTGAAAACCCACATTTTGCTCCTAAGATTGGAAATAAGTCAAAGATATTTTTCTCACTGCTTTTGTTCAACATTGTATTCAGTAACTCAGGTAGTGCAGTTAGATAAGAAAAAGAAAGAACAGGTATTGTAAAGGATGAAATAAAACTGTCCACAGATGACATGATTATCTATGAAGAAAATCACTAAGAAAAGACAGAAAAAATAAAAACCTAGACCTAATAAGTAGAGCAAGGTTACACAGTGCAGAGCTAACATATAAAAGTCAGTTGTTTTCCTGTGTACCAGCAATGAACAATTGGATCTTGAAATTAAAAAAAAAAAAAAAACCCACCATTTACAAGCAGGGAAGGTATGAATCTAACAAAAACATGTACAGGATCATTAAGCAGAAAACTACAAAACTCTGAAGAACAAAGTAAAAATATAAATAAATAAGAGAAAGATTCTTTATTCCTGTATCAGAAGACTCACTATTATTAAGATATCACTTCTTCCCAGCTTGCTCTATACATGGAATCCCAATCAAAATCCCAGCAGGCTATTTCTGGAGAGACCAGCAAACTCATTCTACAGTTTATGTGGAAAGTCACAGCCCTTCAACACAATATTGAAGAACAAGGGGAGGATTCACACAACCTTACTTCAAGGCTTATTGTAAAGTAATAGTAATCAAGGGAGTGGTACTGGTGAAGGTGTAGACAAATAGATCAATGGAACAGAATAGAAAGCCCAGAAATAGACCCATACAAATATAGTAAATTGATCTTTGACAAAAGGCCAAAGACAATTAAATGGAGAAAGGCGGTCTTTTCAACAAATATATTTCCACCTACAAAATGGTGAACCTAGACACAGACTTTATACCTAGACAAAAATGAACTCAAAATGGGCCATAAACTGAAACTACATCAGGAAGTTCAGGAGCTCTGTTTCAGAATCTCAAATACAAACTGATAAACCTATAAGAAAACACAGGAGGAAATATAGGTGACCTAGGGTTTGTCAGTAAATTTTTAGATAAAACTTCAATAGTATAAACCATGAAAGAAAAAAAAAGATAAATTGAGCTTCGTTAAATTTTTCTGCTCCATGAAAGGCACTATTGGGAGAATCCAGGGTTGGGGCTGTAGCTCAGTGGCAGATCATTTCACACCCAGTGTGAAGCACTGGGTTTGATCCTCAGCACCACATATAAATAAATAAATAAAAATAAAGATCCATTGACAACTGAAAAAATTAAAAAAAAAAAAGAGAATCTAACCATAAGACACAGACTGGGAGAAAATATTTGCAAGACACGTGTATCTGATAAAGGGACTGTATCCAAATAAACAAAGAACTCGTAAGATTCAATAAAATGTGTAGACTTTGGAAGACAGTTTGGCAGTTTCAGACAAAGCTAAACATAATCTTACCATATGATTCAGCGTTCATACTCTTAAGTATTTACCCAAATGATTCAAAAACATATGCCTAGAGGAAAACCTGTATGCAAATGTTTATAGTAACTTTATTCACAATGGACAAAAACTGGAAGCAACCAAGATGTCCCTCAGTAGGTGAATGGATAAACAAACTGTGGAAATACAATGGAATGTTATTCAGTAATTAAAATAAGCTATTGAGCCACATAAAGATACAGATGAATCTTAAATGTATATTGCCAAGTTTAAGAAGCCAATCTGAAAAAGCTGCAAGCTATCCTAATTATGTGATAATTTTGAAAAAGGCAAAAGTATAGTGACTTAAAAAGATCAGTGGTTGAAAAGAGGATGGGGGAGGGGAACAAGAAATGAAAACAAAGTCCGTGCATATATGAGTTTGTCAAAATGAACCCAGCTACTGTGCATAACTATAATACTCTAAAGCAAAAAAAAAATCAGTGGTTGCTGGGAGGGGAGGTCTTGAATAAGGTGAGTGAAGCACAGGGAATTCTGGGGATAGTGAAACTGTATGATACTAAAACTATGACACTATGCATTTGTCAAAATCTACAGAATTCAACAGCACAAACCATTATGTTTGAAAATTTCAAAAGACTCACTTAGGAGGGCAGGTGATTCCAGGACAGAATTCAGGATGTGACACAGTTCCAAATGTATGAAACATACTCTCTAACATCAGGGGGAAAGGTGCTGACTTCATTGACCATGGAAATGAGAAGATTCTGTAAGACTAAAGACAAAAGAAACTATAAAAGTGCACTTTCTCCTGATGGATAATTTGTATCCCATGGGGATATGGATTAAAATTTCTGATACTTCTGCACATAAATACTGAAGCTGAACAGTCAAGTAAATGGCTGGCAAATAGTGGGAGCCAGGTTTCTCACTGCTGGAGTTAGAATTTACAGATAAGCCTGGGAAGGAAGCTAGAATAACCCACTTAGTAATGGATTAGAACATCCATAAGAACTCATGCTCACCTTATGTATAGATAGTTACATACAGAAATCTATTACGTTGATTGGGGTGTGTCAAAGGAGTGTAGAAGTCAATTTAAAGGGTTCATAGTGGCCAAAGCTGGAATAATTTGAGCAAGAAAATAAAGTAGTGTTGGGTTATAATTAAAAAATATTTGATAACTGTCCATGGGTCAATACTGATATAAATAAATGATTAAAAAATTAAATAGGAATATGGAAAATTGTGCTCTATTTATGTAATAAGAATTGAATACATTCTGCTGTTGTACATAAATAAAAAATAAAAAAGAATTAAATAGGAGAGAAAAAACTCCCATGTAATATAATTACCAATAATTTATGTAGATGCTCTGCACCAAGGAAATGGAACACTGTACTCCGTAAGTATCAGCTGTGCTTAGTGACTCCTTCCAAAGATTACAGCATGGAAAGAGGGAAGAAAGAGTCACTTGATAGTGGAAAAACACAAACAGTGCTTCACTCAGGTTATTGAGGTCATCATCCACAGTGAGAAGTCATGTTGGTAGAACATACCTTTGACATTATGTGCCTAAAATAACATTTTTCTTCTGTTGTCTTCCTTCCCCCAAACATATCTCAAGTCTAAAGAAAAATATGGCACAAAGCCCAATTGAAGGGCATGGGCATTCTATAAAATGCCTGGTCAGTACTTATTAAATAATAACTAAGGTTATCAAAAACAGGGAAAAATCTGAGAAACTGTCAAGAGGAGTGGACATGAGGATTCAATGTAGGGTGTTGTCATATAGGAACCTGGAACAGAAAAGGGCCATTAGGTGAAAACTAATGAAATCTAAAACATATATATATAGACACACACACAATTTCATCAATATTAAAAACTTCCACTTAAATTACACATCAGTAAAATTTAAAGATTTCATAGGGTGGGGAACAAAAAAAGTAAGTCACATAGCTTAGAAGGTTGTAGTTTCCAAAATATATTAAGAGCACTTACAACCCAACACTAAGAAGACAAGCCAGTTTTTAAAAAGGCAAAGGATTTGAGTAGACATTTTTTCAAAGAATATGTACAGATGGTCAATAGTACATAAAAGATGCTCAAAATCAGTAGTCATAAGGGAGAAAATATAAACCAAAGCCATAATGAGATATAACTCCACACCCACAAGGACAACTATAACAAAAAGACAATAACAGGTGTTGGTGAGAGAGTGGAGAAATTGGAATATTTATAAACCCTGGTGGGAAGGTAAAAATGGTTTGATTGGGAATTTAGTTTGCAGTTACTCAAAAACGATAAATGTGGAGTTTCCATATGAGCCATAATTCCACTCCTAGTTAGATCCAAGAGAATTAAAAACATGATGACTTATATACAGATGTTGACAGTGGCATTATCCATATACCCCCAAAGTAGAAAAAACCTAAATGCCCATCAACCATTGAACGGATAAATAAACTGTGATATACCCATACAATGTAGTGTCATTTGGCAATAAAACAGAATGAAGTACTGATTTACACTGCAACATGGATGAACCTTAAAAACATGATTCTAAGTGAAAGAAGCCAGTAACTAGACACCGCATATTATATAATTCCATTTATATGAAGTGTCCATAAGGCACCTCTGTAGAGATAAAGCAGATCAGAGGTTTCCCAGAACTGGGGTGTGAATAGGGTTTTTTTTTTTTTTTTTTTTTTGAGGGTAACTGTTAATGAGTACATGGTTTCTGCTTTGGGTAATATAAATGTTCTAGAATTAGAAAGTGATAAATATACTAAACCCACTGAATTACACACTTTTAAAAGAGTGACTCATATGAATTATATATCAGTAAAAGGGGAAAAAGTAAGGATCTCTGAATAAAGTATGCACTTCAGTTAATAATGAATCAAGATTGGTTCATTAATTATAATAAATGCACTGTACTAATATAAGATGCCAATAGGGGAAGCTGAGTTTGGGGATTGTGGAAACTCTCTGCTCTCTTTGCAGTTTTTCTGTAAATCTAAAACTGCACTTTAAAAAAAAAAAACCCTACATTTTAGTTTTAAAAAAATGAAAGCAGCTGTTTCAACATAAGAAGTAAAAATAAACAAAACCTCTCTTAGGAAAACAGGGTTAATTGGAGCCATGTTTTAGAAAAAAGATTCAGGGGTGGGGGAATCTAATCAAGCTGTATGGCATGAATTATATTCACCAAAACTCTTGGCAGCATTGGAAGAAAATCTGGATGAATTTTATTGGGCTTCATATCTGCCTAGCTACTGAGTTTTCCAATCCAAATAATTCCCCTTCTCTACACTAACCACTTGTATAGATTTATAACCACATTTGTATAGATATATCAGAATATTTGTAGCATGTAGAATATGAAAATAGACATGCTGAAGTCCCATCTCCCATCATCACAGAGGGCGGCACGGTAGATACATTCAAAATGCAGAGCAGATCTGTTCAAGAACCTCTTCATGAGCTTTGTTAAATTGGGTTTCACATTTCCCCAGGAGAGGTACACAGATTTTAGTAAGGTAAAAGAAACACAATGAGTGGTGTCCATGTTTTATTTAACCCAAGTCATTCAGTGATAGAAAGGGATTTTTGATTTTATTGTTTCAACTCTTTCTGGCAGGTAGGTAGACATTCCTTGTGAAATTCCTTCCATCCTCAAAGGCCAAGTCTCCTATGGAACCTCTGTTTCTCTCTAGTCTGTATTATTTATATCTCTTTGTTGAACTACTGTAATAAATACACTTGACATCACTATAAGAATACTTCAAATAAGCGTCTGTTAGATTGTTATTTTGTTTTAAAGAGAGAGTGAGAGAGAAAGAGAGAGGGAGAGAGAGAGAGAGAGAATTTTTTTAATATTTATTTTTTAGTTTTTGGTGGACACAACATCTTTGTATGTGGTGCTGAGGATCAAACCCGGGCCGCACGCATGCCAGGCGAGCGCGCTACCGCTTGAGCCACATCCCCAGCCCAGATTGTTATTTTTGTAAAATTATTTGGGATATCCACATATCATGTGTATGTTCCTTTTTTATAAGAAAAGGAGAAATATCTGGGAGAAATTCTTATGAGGAACAGAGAGGCTTCTCCCAACTAACTTGCCTGTTTCTGTTTAATGATGAGACAAGTCTGATTAGTTTCCCTCCCTTGCTTTGCTGTACAGAAGTCGAGTGCCAAATTTATTGTCCATCTTTAGCAACTGTACACAGGACCTTAAGGCTTACATCTGTACTGCTCTTCTGGCTTCATTTTCTGCTGCTTCTGCTGTTTTCCTTGCCTTAACACCATCAATAATTTACTTTTTATTTTTTTTCCTGTTGTATGTGCTGGAAAGTGCTCTCAAATTCTTTGCAGAGGATTGAAACATTAAAATTACTCATGGGTGGGTGGATGCAGCGGGTGCAGTAAGAGCAGTCATTAGGAAGTCTGCCGACTTGTGTTCTAACATGAGCTGGGTCACCATCTTGCCACTTGATTTTCCTGTCTTCAGCCTTGCCATTTGCAAAATGGAACAATCGTATAACTTCTAGAGCCTTTTCCTGTATAAAGAAAGCAGATATGTCACTCTAATTCGATGAAGTATTAAAAGTCCCCTGATGGCAGACATCATCCCTAACCTTGTATCCTGCAGAGCATCTTACAAAGGGCAGAATACCTGTGAAGAGCTGAATACCTTAATAATTTTTATAACTGAACATTTTGTTTCTGTGGGGGGGTCATTATTATTAAGATTTTCAAGTTGAGATCAGAATGCCATTTTTACTAAACAGTAGGAAGGTACATTTATTTCACATAATAATGAAGAATGCAGGTTTTTCTGTGCTGCCTGCTGGTGCTATGAGCTACTTTCACATATCCTCAGGCTTTCTGTCAGGCCTTAGCAAAAATGACTCGCTTTTGCCAAAATCATTGGTGCTTTATTTGACCCACTGATCAACTGACTCACCATAGCCTCTATCATATACACCAGCATAATAATATATCAGGAATGTGTCCAAGAAGTAGCAAGTATAAAAATGTGTTGTAATTGATGAAAGGCAAGGCAGAGACA
Source organism: Ictidomys tridecemlineatus (assembly GCF_052094955.1). Taxonomy (NCBI): domain Eukaryota; kingdom Metazoa; phylum Chordata; class Mammalia; order Rodentia; family Sciuridae; genus Ictidomys; species Ictidomys tridecemlineatus. Next base: position 39,438,954 of record NC_135492.1, on the reverse strand, counting down.
ATGTAATAGAATTGAACTTGGAGTTCTGAGTTCTAGTTCTGATGCCTTTTTGTTTGCATTTTACTTTGTGTGTGTGTGTGTGTGTGTGTGTGTGTGTGTGTGTGTGTGTGTGTTTTACTGGGAATCCAACCCAGAGCCTCACACTTATTAGGCAAGAACTCCACTGAGCTACATCAGTGGACCCTATTTTTTTCCTAATAAAAGGAATTATGATTTAAAAAATCTGATTCCAACATTATTGATTTCAAACCATTTAAAAGAATTTTTAATCTTCATTAAACTTAGAAAAATCACTGTTCCTTTCAGGCCCTTAGATTCTTCAGCTTCACCCTGAGAATATTGGACAAGATGATATCTGCAGTCCTTTCCACAGCTAACATTTGAGAGCTTGGATGGCTTATGTATTAGGTTGAAGATGATAAACTTTGCTTAGAGCTTCTGATACACAATAAAAATATCAAGAATCACAGCCACAATCATAGCTTGAGCCGAGAGCACTGAGAGAATTGATGTATTTTCTAAGACAATACTTGTACATTGATTGCTTCCTCTCAGCCCTTCAAGCACTATCAGTACTAACATCCTAGATAGATCACTTCACGGTCTTTGCAGATTTAGAAGAGCAAAGTTTGTATGACAACACACAGATCCAGTTCACGGCTCTGATTGCAGTTGGTACTGATGGTGTCCAGAAAATTGTCAAAAATTTGGTATTTATTTGGCTCTTTAGGAAGCTTTTATACTGCTGTAAAGGAAGGCTTATAAAACTCATGGAGTGGGTATACCAAATAGTATCAGTTTCTTCTTTTCTACTCAATAACCATTTTCATTTGCATATCATAAACTCCAAGATCCTTTATCTTAAACAGTAACCCAGAAGGAGAAGGAGAAGAAGGAAAATGAAGAAGGAAAATCTTCTTGACTCCCCTGCTTCTCTGTAGGTATCATCCAATTTCCTTGTTCTTTTCCTGCAAAAGCTCTCAGACTCCTCCCTGTGTGTCATATAAGCATTTCTCAAGCATTCTTTACCTTTTTCAAATTAAAATTTGGACTTAGATGTAGTAAGTGTGTTTCATGTGCACTTTCCACTTAATATCTTACAGGAACATTTAAAGTTCTGCCTTTAACATCTGGACATTTTTATACCACCCTAGAACTTAACTGATGGTTTTCTGGCTCTAGAATTTTAGGTTGAAAGTCATTTTTTCTTAGAATGTTGAGGACATTGCTCAATTTTGGCTTGCAGTATTGCTCCTTCGAAGCCACTTTGATACCTGATCTTAATGTGATCTGTTCCCTCTCCTTTCCCTGACAGTGTTTAGAATTTTCTTGTTGGCTTGCTCTTCTGAAACTTAAATTGATGAATCTTGATGAGACTCTATTTTTAGCTATTTTGCTTGCTTTCTGGGACACTTTTCAATCTAGAAAACAGTTCCTCCAATTCTGGGACATTTTCTTGAATTCTTTTATTGTTGATTCTCAGTCCATAGTCCTCTGTTCTCTCTATCCATAACTATTATTTGGAAGTTGAACTTTCTGAACTGATCTGCTAATTTTCTCATTTATTTTTTATTTCTACCTTCCATCTCTGAATTTTTCTGCCATTTTTTCTTATTCAAAGAAGCTTCATTTTTAAAATTTAGCTTTCCGATTCTGTGCTTGTGCCATCAACACTTTCACAACAATTTTCTGCTTCTCAATGAGGAACACATGCTTGATCCTGTCATGGACACATTTAGCATACATGGAAACACCATAGGTCCTTTTGACATATTTTTTACATTTTACAAAATCTCACAAAAACTTTAGGTCTCACAGCACAAACCCCTTGTAGTCTATTAGGGCACGGGTCATGTGCAAATTTTGGCCAGTTTCCCAACCTTCTTGATCTACATGTACATAATTCTGTTACCAGGAGTTCTGGACAGCCTCATTTTTGTTAAAGGCTGTAGTGGAGGAAAGCCTAAGATGGTGTGTCAAATGCTAACCCATTCTGAATGCCTCTAGACACTATCCTTGGAAGAATAAAAAGAAAATCAATTTTTTTTGTCTTCTTAGAAAGGGTTTCTCAATAACATTTCTTCCAATCTTCCAGTTGAATTTCCTTCCTGTGATATAATTTTTTTGCCTGTGAGATTTCTTTCACATTTAAAGTGCACTAGTGTACTGTTTTTTAGTATATCCACAGAGTTGTGAAACACCACCACAACTGGATTTTGAAATACTTTCTTCACACCAACATAAGCCATTAGCAATCTCACCTCCTTTTTCCCTGACCTTCGAAGCCCTGGGCAACCACTAATGTGCCTCCTCTCCACAGAGTTGCCTTCTGGACACTTCATGTAAATGGGGTTTTGCAGTATGTGGTCTCCTGTGATTGGCTTCTTTCCCTTAGCATGTTTTCAACATTTTATAGCCATATCAGTACTGGGTTGCACTTTGTTTCTTAATGACATTCCATCCTAGGAATATATCACATTCTGTTTATCCATTGATCAGCTGATGGACATTTGGCTTTCTACTTTTGGATTTTATAAATAAGGCTGCTGGAAACATTTGTGCATAAGTGGTTGTATTAACATGTGCTTTAAATTTTCTTGAGTGGAATGGGATGTTGACTAATATGGGAACTCTGTGTTTAACTCTTTAAGAGACTGCCAAACTTTCTCCACTTGCATCATTTTACATTTCCTCTAGCAATCTTTGAGGGTTTTCCACCCCTACTTCTCCACATCTTTACCAATACTTATTTTTTTTTTGTTATAATCATCCTGCTGGGCATGAATTGGTACCTCAATTTTGATTTTTTCCCAGATGGTTTTTAATGAAGTTGAATCTTTTCAAGTGACATTAGTTATATGTATACGTTCTTGGAAGAAATATCTGCACAAATCTTTTGACCATTTTAATTGGATTATCTATGAAATATTAAGTTATAAGAGTTCTTCATCTTTTTTGACACCAAACCTTTATTAAATACATAATTTGCAGGTATTTTTGCCATTGTATGAGTTAAATTTTTACTTTATTGGTATTATCTTGAATCACAAAAGTTTTTAATTTTGATGAAGTCCTAGTTATTTTTTTTCTTTGTTGATTGTGTTTTTGAGGTCAGATCAGTTGTCCAATCCCAAGCCAGAAGGGTTTAGGCTATTTTCTTTTAAGAATTTTATAGATTTACCTTTTACAAATATAAGGCCTTTGGTCCACTTTGAGTCAGTTTCTGTACACAATATGAGGTTGTGGTCTAAAGTGATTCTTTTGCATATGGCTGTACAGCCATCTCAGCATCATTTGTTGGAAATTCTCTTTTTTTCTCTATTGACTTTTGACACCCTTGTTTAAAAAAAAATTCAGTTGACCGTAAATGCTAAAGTTTCATCCTGAGCTTCTCTTCTTAATTTCTTTTTTAGAGGTGTGTGTGCGTGAGAGAGAGAGAGAGAGAATTTTTAATATTTATTTTTTAGTTTTCGATGGACACAACATCTTTGTTGGTATGTGGTGCTGAGGATCGAACCCCGGCCGCACGCATGCCAGGCGAGCTCGCTACCACTTGAGCCACATCCCCAGGCCCCTTTATTTTTCTTACACTATTCTCTTATCCTGTTTTCTATAAATAGCTCCATTATCTTTCTGAGGATATTAACAATAATCTTTAAAATTTTAATTTCTCTACTTAGTCTCCATTTTTCCAGGTTGCTTCTTTTCCTATTTATGGGTTTAATCTTTGTGTTTGGTTGAGTAGTATCTATTAAAAGGTATGTTATTCTCAACTCTCTGTTCAAGGGTAAAGACAGGGCACCAAAGGGTAATTGAAAGCTGTGTGTTTTTAGATAGTTTGTCTATTCTGGGCTTCATTCTCAGGAGATCCTGAAGACCTTATCAATATGTTAGTGTCTTAATTTTTTTTCTTAAACAGCTTAGTAGACACTCCAACTGCTCATCTTGAGAGGGTAGAGTCATGACTCTTAGTATTCTGGAATTTCATTATGGCATGGGCTAGGGTTTCTCAACAGACAGAAAGTAAACTTTTCCTGTATCCAACAAGTTTTCAGTTCAGTATCCCTATCTTCAAATGTGCTTAGTAGTCTCTGGGCCCAAAATCCCTCTTTTTAACCTCTTCAGAGATTCAACTTCTTGCATGTGTGAAGGGCCCAGGGGAATGGTGCCCAGCCAGCTATAGTGGTGGAGAGGACAGTGAGGCCTACGTGCTTTCTAATACTTGACCTGTCTGCTCACCTGTACATGTCACATCACTGCTGGAGACTCTCGCAGAAAGCAAAAACTACTCTGCTTTCCCTGCTCCTAACTTAGTATTCAGCTTTCCCAAATCCTCTGTTAAATCACTACTCCTTCCATTTCCAGCACCCAACATTTGGGGATGTCATTTTTTTTCCTATTTTTTATTTGTACTTGTAGAATTATGCCTTTAAAAAAGCAACAAAGCAACATTTTTCACATATTATTGTTGGATTTCCAGAGGTAACTGATTTAAGTATTTGTGTCATCCTGTCATCTTTAACCAAAGGACAGAATATTGAACAACTTTTCTTACTGATTTCTAATTTAGTGTCAAAGATTGAATCTTTGAAATTTGTCGAGGCTTGCTTGATAGCCTTGGATTGATTGATTTTTAAAAATGCTCCCTCTGTGTTTAAGATGAACATGTTCTTTAATTGTTGGTATCTTAGTCATTTGTTGAATTAAGTTTGCAAATTATATATAAATTTTCACATACTTACTCATTTCCTTCTTCTCAATCTACTAATTATCTAGAGAGGTTCATTAAAACCCACCATCTCAATTGTAGAGGTGTCAGTTTTTCCTTGCAAGTCTGTCAACTTCGCTTCATGTATTTTGAAACCATGAATTAGGGCCATAGATGTTTCCAAGTAGTTTTATTTTCTTGGTAGATGGCTCCCACTAACTACATCGAATGACTCTCTTTATTCCTCCATCAATTCTATTTGCCTTTAATTCTGTTTTATCTATTTTATAATCTTGTCTGATACTTCTTTTCCATTCCTTCAGCCTTCCTATGTTAATGTGTTTTAAATGTATCTCTTATAAACAGCATTTAAATAAAGTAAAAATTGATCTGACAATATTTGTCCTAATTGAAATTTTACATTTATTATAGTTAATGCCTTGTTGATTAATTTCTGCCATTCATATAAAACTCACTAGTGTGCTTTTACTATTCATCATTTCTTTTCTTTCCTGCCTTCTACCAACTTGCAGATCCCCATTTTTCCTGTCCATTAATTTGAAAGTTATACATTCTGTTTTTATTTTTATATTGAAACCTTTAAAATTTGAAAATTACAAATGGCATAAAGTCCAACTTCCACCAATTTCTTTATCTTTTCATAGTCTTATTTTCATCATCTCTTCCATCTCAGGTGTTATTGTTTGTTCAGTTTTTATATTCAAATTAGTCATTAGTTCCAGAATTTTTGTTTTGTGACCCGATTTTAGTTCCTTGTGTAGGCTTAAGATATCATTTCTGCCTCTTGGTTGAGTATCAGCAACAAAGTCCATATTATTTATAATATTAGAAAAACCCCAGAGAAACATTAGTGTTATACATTCATTTATATTTTAAAAAAGAAACACTGGAAGAATACATAAAAAATAACAGAATGATCAATTGTGAGAGAGGTAGTTGGTGGAGAACAGGCTGGATGGGCGGGCTATGACTGGGCTATCTGTCTGAATGTACTTTCTTAATCAAGGCTGTCCTGCGAGGAACACTGGTATTTAGTGCTGGATACAGGAAAGGGAGGAGCAGAAGTGACTCAGAAGGAAGACCTGGGAGTTTGTCAGATATCTAAGTGCTAGAGTTCCTGCTCAGGAACAGAGGGGCCCTGCCTTTCCCATCCTGTGTACCCTCTCTGGGTCATCTCACACCATCTATATCTGGTAAAGCCTTTTTCCTGCATAATACTTGTGAGTGTTGATAATCATTTCTTTGTATACTTGTTTATTCTTTTTCCACTAGAACATAAAAATCTTACTAATTTTAAACTAATTATGTTATTGCACATCTGTTTAATACTTCACAGCTTACTAAATATGAACCATCAGTTACTCCAGTCTCCTCCCAACAGGTCACCACTGGATGCTTTTTCAGTTGATAAATGAAAAAAACTGAGACCTAGACTGAAATGGCTTTTCGAGTTCTGGCAAGATATGGTTTATGAGCTTGGCTGAAAATCCAGGTCTTATTTTTAGTCCAGTGTCTTTCTGTGCTTCATTCCATATCAAAATTAGCTGATGGGAACACAACCACATACCCCAGAGCTTCCTGTATTCCAAAGAAGTAGATCTGATATCACAGGAAAACAGTTACATTAAATACTTAGGTAACATGATGAGAAATCTCTTATTCTATTTGAAGGAAATTACTTCGGGCATAATTAATGATATCAATTATGATGTGATATGTAATTTTTAATACCTAGCACAGGTGGAGGCATATAATGAGAAGATGCCCTGCTATTGTAGTAGAATAATGAAATAACCTGCAGTCCACATTTATCTGTGGATGCTGTGACTTTGTTTTCATTTTAGCCTTGCAGTATTCTTAAAATGAAAAAATTAAATCTTCCAGGCCATATTTGAAAAGAAATGCCATTTTTTCTGTTTTCCCTAATAAAAAATTCCTTATGTAATATGAATTATCAGCAATGTTTTCTTCTGTGTTTGGCAAGTAGAGAGAGGCTTTCCATTTCTTTAAAATCTCATTAGGAATACATAAATCCTTTTAAAATTTTTTTCCTCCAAAGCACATATAATGCCTATTTGTAACATTAAGCCACATTGTTTTCTGTTTGTTGGTTTGTTTTTTGGGGTATCAGGGATTGAACTCAGGGGTACTCTGCCACTGAGCCACATCCCCAGCCCTATTTTATATTTTATTTAGAGACAGGGTCTCAGTGAGTTGCTTAATGCCTCACTTTTGCTAAGGCTGGCTTTGAACTGAAGATCCTCCTGCCTCAGCCTCCCTCCCAAGCTGGTGGGATTATAGGCATACGCTACCACACCCAGCTAAGCCACATTGTTTTTAAAACAGTGAATGAGTTAGTGCCTTAAAAGAGCATGTCACTGGTAATATGAATATCCAACATTCCCTGAGTATTTAGTATTGCTAGACTCTATTGTAGATACATGCTTTCATATATTTTACCTTCACAATAATCCTATGAGGTAGATATGATTATTATCACCATTATGGATGAGGGTAACCCTGTCCCAGTGTATGAGAACCATTCCCAAGATGAGGAAAGACGCAGATGGATTTAGATTTTTCACAGAGTGCAACTTACTAGGCATTACTGACAGAAGCATGGTCCTAGCTGTCAGCAAAACCAGTAGAGCCTCATAATTTGAGCTAGAAGAAGGGGCATTTATATAGTCAGGACAAGTGAATTCATCCAAGTTGGAGTGAACCTGGCTCATCTCACCCTAACATCAATGACTTCAGGCATATTTCTGGCATAAACTGCACTAGGGTCCATTTGTAATGCTTCACATATCACTCTAATGGTTTTGTTTATTTATAACATGCCAGGAAAACTGCAGGGAAAACCCATCAGAGCATTCAGGAGTACTCATGGCAGTTATGGCTTTAGATGGCTTTAGTCATGTCAAACTGAAATCCTACACACACCCAAGTCACTTAGTCTGAATTTAACATAAAAACAAAATTTGAATGCTGATAGTTTGGTGGTGGCGGGGGAGAGAATCTCATTAAGTAGTGTGAAGAAAGCAAATAGCATCATCTATTAATGTATTTTCACTGATGAAAGAATTTCACCACATCTGGAGTTGAGAATTTAGAGCTTTTTTTAGACAGTGGACAACAACATTTAGTCAAAGGTTAATCTGCACTGTTAGCCTGGTGCTTTCCATATAAATTCTTGAAAAATGCTAGTTGAATAATAAGTGAAATGTGCCTTTTATTTATATCCACAATTGTCTTATCTAAAACAATGCTACAAGTATGCCTATAATATCTGATCACATAGCTGCTTGAAAGGAAAATGGAATAAGTAATTTCCTTCTGTTGGTTTCTGAAGGAACGAGCTATTGTTCCACATATTTTACATTTCTACAATAAAAAGGTAACTGAAAGGATATGCTTTTTTGGTATTCCTAATTTTAGTGCACATTATTAAGTTGTTCATTTTAGGTATTTGAGCTTTTGGCTTCCTTTAATTTATTTTTATTTCTTTTATTACTTTTATTTCTTCTGACAAATTGCAAAAATCCTGAAAGAGTGCTTGAGAAGGCAATCCTGTCCTTTGTTACAGACTCAAAGAATGTGTTCTCTACATTTCTGGGGTGAGGAAGGTTTTATAATTGAATTGATGATTTCTAACTGTGTTTGAAAAGTAGAGTCAAGATCCCTGGAAACATTTTTCCCAGGAGCTACCTAATTTACCCTCATTCTATCACTATGTCTTCCCCGCACCCCAATCTTTGACCTTCTTCTATATTCAAACTTTATACTTGAATATCAAAATAAATTGATTTGTAATCTATGTTCCCACTCGTCTGTGAGTCATTCATTCTTTCCAAGGCCCAACTCAAGTATTATTTCCTCTATGGAGCTTTTCTATATCACTTTTCTTCATGAGCTTATTGGTTTGTCATTAAATGTAATATTTGTTCTAAGGTATGAAACTGAAGGACCACTGGGCAGAAACTGAGGAAGACAGAATTTGGCTCACTATGGAACCCTCAAGGCAGCCCCTGGATTGATGGCTCGATAGAAGGATACCCAGGACCTAGCATATCATCATGCTCGTACTGATGTTTATTCAGTGAGTGGATACAAACAAAATCAACAAGGGGCAAAGGTGCATGGGGCAAAGTTTAGAGAAAACCACGGGTAGGCTTCCAAGAGTCCTGCTCTGGTGACATCACACAGGAACAAGTTGTGACAAGTTTAAATGTTGTCTATCAGGGAAGCTCAGTAGAGACTCCGTGCCCCAAATTTTTGCTGTAGACCTATCATGTAGGCAACGCCTGCCTAGTACATACCGAAATTTCAGATTCCCAGAAGGAAAGCATGAGTTCTGCATAAACCATTGTTTATAAAAAGTGCAGGCACAGGGAGCCACTCCTTTGAATTCTGAGAATGGTGTTAACCTTCCAGAAATCCAGGTTCCCAGATACCAGCCGAGGCCAATCTTGCAAACAAGTCTTTTTGAGGATAGCAGTCTCAGGCCTGCTATGGTAACTCTTTTTTTTGCCAAGTATGGTGTAAGGAAGGACTTTCTGAAGTGCTGACGTAGAAGTAGAAACTATCTTGTTACGAAAGATATTTATAAATGAATTGGATAGAGACCTGTATGAGAAGTTGTAGAGCCCTCCCGCCCTGGCAGCTTTGAAAAGCCATCTTTGCATTGTTTCTGAGTCCAGTGCCTTTTCCACTGCTACCACCTCCGTGGTACCTCTCAGCCACATCCCCAGCCCCTGTAATCTCAGAAGAAGAAAGAAAAAACTTAAAAAAAAATCAAAAACAACAACAATGACAACAAAGTCTTATTCCAAGCATTCTAGTAACATTTTTGTGTATGTCTTATCAAGTAGTCGGGTTGGTATGTCCTATAAGTAGTTGGTTAAAAAGGCCAAATAGAAAAATTTTTTTTAAAATTTTATCTTTAAAGTTGCTGTTTATTTACTTTTTTTTGGCCTCTTTGATGTATATATGAAACAATATTGTTGAACAATAAACCAGAATTTTATTTTGCCAAGTTGTTCTAACCAAAAGGAGAAGGAGAAGAAAGGAAGAAGTTTTAGAGAAGATATATCCTTTGCCACTCTCCAGCCTTGAGACTTTTATAATCCTGTGATATAGCTATTATTTTATAGTTTCCTTTTTTCATGCACTTGTCCTTTATTATACAGGAAGGTACTAGGTTAGAAGTCAGGATACCTAAGTTTTGACTTGGAAATGTCACTCTTCATGTCTTTTCTTAATTTCTCTTGTGTGTTTATAAAGGCTTTGAACATGTGTATCTCAGAGTTTTTTCCTCTGTCTTTCTCTCTTTTCATTTTCATTTCATTTCTGCCCCTTGGGGAAGTCTGTTGGATTACTTTGATGGTTAAAAAGTTCTCGACACAGTGCTACTAAGTCAGGGGGGTTTAAATTAATTCTGTGGGTTAGAACACTAGAGTTTTACTGTCTGTTTTCATCTAAGATCTTTATTCTCTAATGTTCTTGGTCCTAATGAAACATTTCTGTATACAAAAATGCCACAGTGTTAATTCCCTAGAAAAAAGCCATTATTGTTTACATAGTGGTCATCATGATCAGCATAGGGTAATTTTTAAAAAATAAACTATTCCCTTCAAACAAAAAGTTCTTAGTGATAGATGAGAAAACTATTTTCCTATAGTATACAACAATTCTTATTGTTCTTAATCAGAAATTCTTAGAATTGGAAGGGACCTCAGTTGTCACTTAGTCTATAGTTATCAGTTACCAGACAGAGACATGGACCTGTGTCTAGGAACCACTGCCTATACCAAACCTCTTTTCATCCACCTCCTACCAGTGAAAATTTTGCTTTCAGCTGTCCTGTTTGTTCAGGACTTAACTAACTTCATTATCATTTCTCCAACATTTTCTTGACCTAGGACTTTCCTTCACACATTTAATTTCAAACATAAAATTAACAAGAACAGCAAAAATGCCCAGCCATTTCTTGTCCACTTACTATATCACTGGTCTCTTTTAGGTACTTACCCGTGTTTACTTTAGCATTCTTACAATAGTGTGAAGGGTATTATTCTTGTTTCTATAGAAATTAAATAACTTACTCGAAGCCATACAACTAGTAGGTGGCAGAATTGAATAATAAAACAGATTAATGATGTGCATTTTTCAGTATTCGATGTTGCTTCCAATCTCATCTTTTATTGTGCCTTCTCTGATTAGATCTCCTCTTCATCAATGAGGAGATGTATAAATGTAGGTTTTCTGCTCTGGTCAAGTCTGAAGGGACTTTTCCATCTTCTTTCCTAGCCAAATGACTATCCTGTCCAAGTTCTAGTTTCCTCCATGATGTCTTCTCACTCTACTCCTTGTTCTTGGATCTTTCTAAGCTCTTCTGATTTCAGAACAATTACAAGCTGTACCACTTGCTTGCCATTTCTTGACCGTTCATAGTAACTTTATTTGCATAGAAATTCATTATTTATTAAGTCCTTAGCTGCATTGTAGACGTCTTGGGGTCGGTGGCTATGTTTTATGTCATTGCATTCTGCACCCTGCAATGTTGCAAAATGCATAGTTGGTACACAATAAGTACTTATTGAATGACCATCTGGAGCATTTGAGAAATGGGACTGTCGAGTCACAGTTTGAGATGACTTTGGATAATATTTTAGGTTTCTTGATTAGTACCCAAAACCATTACAGGTGCTATTAGAGTAGCTCTAACAGTATTTCTTTTTCCTCATTTTCATGACACTCAGAGACTCCTAAGGTCTGCTAGCTATCCTAACGATCTTTCCTCTTGTGTAGGGTCCCTTTGATCTTGAAATTTTTCCTTTCTTTGGGCTTCTATGCTCTCATTAGTAAAGTAACATCAAATTATCTCCAGGTTTCCTGATAGCTCTAATATTCTATGATACTATTATCCAGAATCTCTGCTGAACGATGAGGCAAACTTTGTATCACATTTCTTTCACATAAAGTCAAATTGGTTTTCATTGAACAAGTTCTGGAGAATAAAACTTTTATCTAAGCCCTAGACTTAGTGGGCATATTAGTACTGGTGGGCATATTAGTACTGGTGTTCTCTGTGGGTTTTTAATCAAAGAAAACTTTGGACTCAGGAATGGTGATGTTCGTCAGTACCAGCAGCTACAGCTGAGAATGTGAGCTAGGAAAATGTGATTGATGTCATTAGACCCATTTGGACAAAAGTGATATTCTCAAAGCACACCCCAGCATCTGTTATTTTTGTCTCATGTGGGTCAAAGTCTGGGGCTTAGTCTCCTCCCCTGTAAAGGTAGATAGACAGTTTAATGATGGCTCTGCCATCATTAAAGGGCATTTGGTCTTAATAATGGGCTCAAGATTTTCCTTTATCCATTGGAAACTTTAACAAGGAAACTATGGTAGTAAGAACAGTTTGATGTGGGAAATAATAAGCACCTCTTAAAATCAGGGTTGCCTTCATTATTGACTCTGAGCATGTAATTTTCCTTTCCATATTAGAGTCTTCTTTTCTGAGTTTTGTGTTGCTCTTTTCTGATATTCTAACTATGAATTGGTATTTTTCAAAATCCCTCTCCCATGCCCATCCCTTGAATGACGTTTCTCCTTTCTCAAAAATTCTAAGAAGCATCTGTCATGAAATATTTTAAAAATATTCTTTTTAATTGTAGATGGAAATGATACCTTTATTTTATTTATTTATTTCTATGTGGTGCTGAGGATTGAACCCAGTGCCTCACATGTGCAAGGCAAGCACTCTGCCACTGAGCCACAACCCCAACCCTCTGACATGAAATTTAATGTTTAGTTCTCTGTCTTACATTATCTCATTATTTTTTGCATGTTTTTTTTTGTCTCCTTAAATAGATTATTTACTTCTTGAGTGCAAGGAACAGTCTTTGTTCATTCATATAATCCTGATATCACTTGACTGATTCCAGAAACAATATGGAGGAAGATGTGAGAGAATGTAAAGGACTTAGCACCTCTTGCATTTATTCCCTTTACGAGGCATTGGAATATGTACCTTACAGTTTAATCCTAATTTTTATGACTGTCTGAAGTTAAGAAATATTAGGTTCATTTTATTCCTGAGGAGACTCGTCTCAGAAAGGGAAAGTAGGGGGTAAAAAGGCTGCGGGGAGGCAGGTATATTTGTATTAAACCACCTCCCTCTATGCCATTTGCTTTCCATGTTACCAACATAAGTTAGTTCACCCCTTTGAGCCTCAGTTTCAAGATGGGAATAATACCTACCCTATTGGGAACTTCTGAATCTTAGTGAGAAAGGTTATGTCTATAAGGGACCTTTGAGTGCCTAGCACATAGTCTATAAAGTCAATAAGTAAGACATATTTGGATGTAAAATGGACAGGAATATCTATTAGTTTGGTTGTGGTGTATGATGGGAGAAAAACATGAAGTATGACTCCCAGATGACTATCTTGAACAATTGGGAAAACAAGGAAGAATTTATGGAGAATCTAGAGCACTGGAAGAAGCAGATGTGGGAGAGGAATATTGAATTTGATTTTGAGATATTGAATAAGAAATCGAATAAGCAAATTTGGAGAGATTTGAGACAAAGGTCCAGTGTACAGTCTGGGAGTTGTTGGCCTAACTGTGCTAACTAATGTCCTTAGGCAAAAGAGAGGAAGGGCCAAGTAGGATGGCCTGAGTTATAAAGAACCTCAACACCGATGAAGGTGACCAAGAATGGGCAGCTAGACCGGCTGGAGACCCAGGGAAGTACAGTGTGTCTCTAAAGCCAAGGGGAGAAAATGTTCTAAGAAAGAGTCATTGATATGCAGTGTCTCTTAGTTCTCACCTCTGTTTACTCTCCAACTCACCACAGTTTGGCTTCTGTACCATCCCCCTCAACTGCACTGAGATACCACTTGCCAAATGACTGTCACCTAAATTAGGTGGGCATGTCGCTGTTATTGAACTTGTTCTCTGAGGAGTGTTCATCACAGCCAGCCATTCCATCTGTCTTTCTCCTGCCTCAGTGGCTGTTAAAGAGCCCTTTCCTTGTTAATTCCTCTCTCCCTGGTCTCTAAATCTTGGGATTCCTCAAGGGTCAGAAGGGAACCCTTATCTCTTCTCTCTTTAAAGTATTTTTTTTGGGTGATCTCAGCCACTGCCATAGATTTGATATCATCTTGACTTCTAAATCTTTATCTCCACCATCTTGAGTTTCAATTATCTACATGGCAGCTCTGCTTACGTGTCTTATGTATCTGTCTAAAGTAGAGCTTGCCTGCTGTGGTGGCACACGCCTGTAATCCCAGGGGCTGAGGAGACTGAGTCAGGAGGACTGCAGTTCAAGGCCAGACTCAACAACTTAGCGAGTCTCTGTCTCAAAAAAATAAAAAATAAAAAGGGCTGGGGATGTAGCTCAGGGTTAAACACCCCTGGGTTAAGTCCTTAGTACCAAAAATCAATCAGTCAATCAATAAATAAAGTAGACTACTTGAGTTTTTTTCTCCTTTAAACCTCTCTGTTCCCCAACATTTTTTTCCATCTTAATAAATAGTACCACTAACCAACCAATCAAACTAGAGTTTTGAGGTCATTTTGCTCCCTTCCCCCTTTTGTGGCATCTAACACTAAATCACATCTTTTATATCCCCTGTATTTTATCTCAAGCCATCCTGTTTCCCTCTAGACCACGTCATTGCCATCAGCTTTCACTTAAACTCTTAAAATAACTTCCCATTTACTCTCCCTACTTTCAGTTTTGCTATCCTACAAATCTTTCTGCATAATTCAGGAAAGAATATTTCCTAAAAACGTAAATTTGATAGGGCATGTATGAGTTAAAGATGAAATTAAGCATTTTCATTGAAAGACAGATTCTTGTTGGCTTTTTCAGAATCCTACAGAAGGTCAGGGGGTGGCTTGGAAGACAACCCAGGTGTCCTGAGAGCCAGTCCAGAGCTCCAGAAGGATATTCTCACTCATTTGATTCCAAGTGACATTTTCTTAAAGTTGAAAAGAAAGCATATGACTTTTCTGTTATTCTCTTAAGACTTCTGCTACTAGATTGTATCACAAAGTTCATTTGTGCTCATCAGCTTTTCCTTATGTTTTGGACTTTAATCATCTATTTTAAAGATGTTCAAATAACTGAAAGAAACTGTGTCTAAATAAGTAAAGGAAATATGAGAATGCTGTCTCCTCAAATGAAAAATATCAATAAAAAGATAGAATATGTGTTTATGTGTATGCATACAGACCTATATAGTTATAAATACTTATATTGAAGCAGGCCAGAGACCCCCACCCAGAATACCCATGCCATAACTAAGCCTCTCCAGAGACCCTCACCATAATTGTTCTTAGACTAGCAGTAAGAATTTCTACAACAGAGTTTTCAGGTGGAGGGTGTGTTGGCAGAAACAGTGTACTAAGGCCTCCAGCCTGGGTCTGGAGCTTCAGAGAGGTGTTTGCATCTCAAAGGACTTTAGTCAGGTCTTGTGGAGCCAGGAAGAAAGGAGAGGGGGACTTTCCCTTTCCCAGACACTGATTCTCACAGTGTCCTTGGCCTGAATTGGGTGCCCAGAATAGTGAAAAAGCCGCTTTTGTGTGAACTTCTTCAGATTGTGAGCCTCTGAGCCCCTCCCCTTACACTCTAGGTATAAAAGTCTAAAACTTTCTGAACTCGGGGTTCAGAAGGATAATTTTTTTTAAAGAGAGAGAGAGAGAGAGATTTTTTAAAAAATATTTATTCTTTAGTTTTCGGCGGACACAACATCTTTGTTTGTATGTGGTGCTGAGGATGGAACCCAGGCCGCACGCATGCCAGGTGAGCGCGCTACCGCTTGAGCCACATCCCCAGCCCCAGAAGGATAATTTGATGAAGGTGAAAAGTCCCTCTTTTGAACCTGGCTATAGCAAATAAACTTGCTTCCTGCTATTTCTTGGTGTCCAGCCTTGTCTGTGCTACTTATATATATATATATATATATATATATATATATATATTGTGTGTGTGTACATTTATGTGCACATGTATATGTAATTGAAATTCTGTAGTTTTAAAATACAATAACTGAAATGAGAAATTCACAAGAGAGGTTCAATACAGATTTAAGCAAGAAAAAAAAGAGTGAATGAATTAATACACTTGAAGACAGAAGACAATTAAGATTATATGGTTTGGGGACCAGAAATGAAAATGAAGAAAATGAACAGAGATTTGGGGGTCTGTAGAGCACTGTCAGTGTATTATTTGCAAAACGCACTGAGAGTTCCAGAAAGAGGGAGAAAAGGGAACAGAAAAACAGAAATGACAGAAAACTTCTCAAATTTGATGAAATTAATGAATTTACATATCCAAGAAGATTAACAAACTTGAAGGAGGATAAACCTAAAAGAATTTAGACACAGCATGATCAAACTGTCAAAAGCAAACCCAAAGACAGTCTGGAAAGTGAAAAAGAAAAGTGACTCATATATAAGGGTTCCTCAAAAAGATGAACATCTTCCTTCTGATTAGAAACCAGAGGCAGTAGGATGATGTGTTCAAGATACTGGAAATTTTTAAAAAGGATCTCAGCCAAGAATTTCTCTAACATTTTCCTTCAGAAATAAAGGAAAAGATAGATCATATAATATGCCATAAAACCAATCTCCATATCTTTTTCTGACTACAATATAGCAAAACTGGAAATCAGTGCCAAAAATATTTAGAAATATACCAATTCATGAAAATTAAATAGATTTCTCTTGAAAAGCAAATGGATCAAGGAAGAAGTCAAGAAGGAAATTGAAAGATTTCTTCAAACAAATGAAATGGAAATACAACATACTAAAACACATAGGATATAGCTCAAGCAGAGTGAGGAAGAAAGGTTATAGCCGTCATCAGGAAATATATCTCAAACTTATCCTTGCATCTCAAGAAGCTAGAGAAACAAGAACAAGTGAAAACAAAAAAAAATCAATAAAAGAATAAAGATCAAAGCAGAAATAAATTAAATTTAGACTAAAATAATATGAGAGATAATGAAATGAAGACCTGGCTTTTCAAAATGTAAACAGAATTACCACTTTTATCTAGACTGGGAAAATAAAAGGGAAAGAGAGAAGACTCAGATAATAAAAATCAGGAATGAAAAGGGAAAATTTACAACTGACACTATAGAAATACAAGGGATATTAAAGATTATCACAAAAAACTTTACACCAAAAATTTGATAATCTAGAAGAAATGTACACATACACTCTTTCAAAATTGAGTCATGAGCTAATAGAAAATCTGAACAATAAGTGACAACATATAATCAATAATAAAGAGTCTCCCATCAAGGTAAGTCTAAGAAGATCAGATGGCTTCACTGCTGAGTTCTACCAAATACTTAAGGAAGTAATACTAATTCTTCTTAAAGTATTCCAAAGAATTGAAGAGAAGGGAATTCTTCCAAACTCACTCTATAAGGCCAGAACAAGGGCACAAATGATAACAAAACCAAATAAGGACATAAGAAAGAAAGCTATAGACCAATATCCTTGATGAACACAGATGCAGAAATTCTCAACAAAATATTAGCAAACCAAACACAATAGCACATTAAAAAGATTATTTATCTTAAGGAAAATTCATCCTGGGGATGCAAAGATGGTTCATCATACACAAATCAACAAATGTAATCTAGCTTATCAACAGAAGGAAAGACATAAACTATGTAATAGTCTCAATTGATGTATAAAAGGCATTTGATATAATTCCACATGCCTTCATGATAAAAAATATAAACAAATTAGGTATGGAAGGAATATATTTTAACATAATAAGGGGCATATATAATAAGCCAGCAGCTAAAATAATACTATGATGTTATGAATGGAGAACAGCTGAAAGCTTTCTCTCTAACATCTGGAACAGGACAACGTTGCTCACTTTCACCACTTTTATTCTGAAAATCTTTGCCAGAGCAAGATAACAGAAAGAAATAAAGGGAATCCAAATTAAAAAAAAGGAAGTTACATTGTCAATTTCCAGATGTTATGATCTTGTATCAAAGTAATGAATGGAACTGGAGATCATTACGTTAGATGAAATAAGCCAGGCATAGAAAGACAAATGCCACATAGTCTCACTCACATATGGAATGTAAAAAGTTGGTCTCATAGAAGTTGAAAGTAGAGTGGTGGGGAGAGCACGAGGAAGAGAGGGACAAAGAGAAGTTGTTCAGTGGGTATTAAGCTACAGTTAGCTAGGAGTAAAGGTTCTGGTGTGCTGTTGTACACTAGAGTGACTAGTATGTACCATATATTTCAAAAAATAGAAGGATTCTGAATGTTACCAACATAAAAAAAAATAGATAACTCTTAAGGAGATAAATTTAACCTGATTTAACACTATACAATTTATGCATGTAGAGGAAAATAACATAATACCTACAAATATATACAGTTTTTATGTATGTTTAAAAATTAATTTCTTTTTTGGTACTGGGGATTGAACTCAAGGGCACTCAACCACTGAGCCATATTCCCAGCCCTTTTTTTGTATTTTATTTAGAGACAGGTGGCTTAGTGCCTCCCTGTTGCTGAGGCTGGCTTTGAACTTTCGATCCTTCTGCCTCAGCCTCCCAAGGCTCTGCGCCTGGCTCAAAAATCAATTTAAATTAAAAAAATGTTCATTAAGAAAAATGGACAAATCAAAATATTTCTAGATAGACCACCTCCACCACCACCAACAACAAAAAACACAACAGACTTTGTTGCTATAAACCTGTGTTGGTGAGCAAAAAATGTAATAACATGAAATAAAATATAATTTGTATGATAGTAGCACAAAGGATGTGGGACAGGGAGGAATAGAACTATATGGGAACAAAGTTTCTGTCTACTATTATAATTAGCTTGGTATTAATCCAAACAAGATTGTTATAAAGTAAGATGTTAATTGTTATCCCCTGGACCACCAGTAAGAAAATAACTTTTAGAAATGTAAAATAAATGGTAAAAGCATTAAAATGGTATAGTAGAAAATACCTATTTAGTGGGGCTGGGGATGTGGGTCAAGCAGTAGCATGGTCGCCTGGCATGCGCAGGGCGCTGGGTTTGATCCTCAGCACCACATACAAATAAAATAAAAGATGTTGTGGAAAAAAAAAAGAAAATAACTATTTAGCATAAGAGAAAAAACATAATGGAGGACTAGAGGAACAGCAACAATAACAAAAAAAAATACCTAAGATCTAGAAAAGACAAAATGGTAAATGTAAATTCTATGTTAACAATAATTGCATTAAATGCAAACATATTCATCACTCCAATTAAAAAACAGAATGGCAGAATAGATTTTAAAAGGAATATGATCCAACTGTGTGCTGTCTACAAAATGTTTAAAGTTGCAAATAGGTTAAAAGCAGAAGCATGGAAAATATAAGCAATGTAAATGTTAAAACAGGGTTGGAGTAGCTATACTAACATTAAACAAAATGGACTTTTGACCAAAATCATTGCTACAGGCAACATTGTATATGGATAGAAAATCAATCCTTCAAAAGATATAACAGTTATAAACATATATGAATACATGAAGTAAAAAGTGTCAAATTCAAAGAAAAATTTGAAAAGTCAACAATAATAGTCTAAGAACGAAGATCAGCTGGGTATGGTGATGCATACCTGTAATCACATTGACTTCGGAGGCGAAGTCAGGAGGATCTCGGGTTCAAAGCCAGCCTTGGCAACTTGGTGAGACTCTATATAAAAAGGGGTAGGGATGTGGTTCAGTGGTTAAGTGCCCCTTAGTTCAATCCCTGATACAAAAAAAAAAAAATTAAAAAAAATCATCTAGACAAAAGGTCAACAAGGAACAGAGGAGTCTAACAACACCAGAAACCAACCTAACCTAACAGTAGAACATGCATTCTTCTCAAATGTGTGTGGAACATTCTTCAAGACAGTCCATAAAGCAAGTCTCAATAAAACTGGAAAGACGAAAAATCATACAAAGTATGTTTTCCAAGTGCAATGAAATGCAGTTAGAAATAATGATAGAGGAAAATTTGAGAATTTCACAAATAGGTGGAGATTAATACTTTCTTAATATAATCAATGGGCAAGGCAGAAATCACAAGGGATATTAGAAAATACTTTGAGATTAGAGGAAAGGAAAGCACAGCATACCACAGTTTATGGGATGTGGTAAAAGCAGTGTTTAGAGGAGATTTTGTAGTTGAACGTGCCTAAATTGAAAATGAAGGAAGATTTCTAAAAATCAGTAACTTGCTGTGGAAATTGCTCAGATGGTAGAGTGCTTGCCTAGCATGCACAAAGCTCTAGGTTCAATCCCCAGCACCACCAAAAAAAAAAAAAAATCAATAACCTGATCTTTTACCTTGAAAAACAAGGCTGGGTTACAACTCAGTAATAGAATACATGCTTGGCACACAGGAGGTCCTGCCCTGGATTCAATCCCCAGGATCAAAAGAATAAATAAATAAGAGAAATCTAAATCCAAAGCAATTAAAAGAAAGAAAATAAGAACTAGAATGGAAAGAAATGAGAGAATAGAAAAACAATAGAGAAAAATCAACAAATAAAAGTTTGTTCTTTGAAAAGATCAACAAAATCTGACACATCTTTAGTTATACTGGCCAAGAAGAAATAGAGATACTGAAGAGATCCATAAAATTAGGGATTTAATTAGTAATTTAAATTTTAAAGACCCATAAAGAAAAGTTCAGGACCAAAGTCTTCACTGGCTGTTTTCCATTAGATAGTCAAGAAGATTTAATACCAATTCTTCACAAACTCTTCTACAGACTAGAAGAGGAAACATTTAGTGATTCATCTTTGAGGGCATTGATTCCCTGATATCAAAAACAGAAAACACAGTGGAAAAAAACTACAGATGAATATTCTTTATGAACATGGTCACAAAAATTCTCAAAAAACAATGGCAAGTTTAATTCAGTGCTATATGAAAGAAGTTGTAAGTCCTGTGCCTAGTGAGACTTATCCCAGGAATTTACAGTTGATTCAACAAACATCACTTAACATAATAATAATCTTATTAATAAAGGGAAACCATATGATCATCTTAATAGTCATTGAAAAGCATTTGAAAAAAATCTAACACCCTTTCATGGGAAAAAAAAATTCATAATGAACAGCAGATTTAGAATCTCAAGGAATTCAGACATTAGGAATTTCAGGAACTATTTAAAGAATTACAATTTTAAGTTACCACAAATATTTGAAAAAGAATCAAATGGAACTTTTAGAAATAAAAATTAGTATTGAAAAGGAAACTCAGTAGATTGTATTGAACAGTGGCTTAGACACTCTTGAAAATTAATAAATTAGGTTATTGATATAAAGAAATAACCCAGAACTGCTTACTACGATATACACCTGTGATCCCAATGAATTAGGAAGCTGAGACAGGAGGATCACAAGATCAAGGTCAGCCTCGGCAACTTACTGAGATCCTGTGTCAAAATAAAAGTAGGCTTGGGATGGAGCTCAGTGGTAGAGCACCATTCAATTCCTAGTGTGCCACCAAAAACAAACAAAAGTTCTCATTCCCTTTTTCCCATCTGAGCTATTACGAAGCATATGTCAAGACTGACCCTTTGAAAGCATGGGTCCCTGGGTGGCTTTTGAGGGAAAGAACCCTTCTGACTTGTAGAAAATGTAAATTGAGCAAGAAATAAACTGATACATTAAACCACAGAGATTTCATGAATTGTTTATTTGTGAAGCATAACCTAGCTATTCTGACTAATACTGACAAAGAGTAGACTTCCTAATAGCAATAATAGGACCTAGAAAAATTGAAATGATATTTCCAAAGTGACGAGAGAAAATAACTGATAACCTAGAATTCTCTAATGGTAATAATTAACACTTGCTTAGAATTATACCGGGCCAGACAGTTCTATGAGTATATTAGTTACTAAATCCTCATAAAAGTCCTTTAAGCTAGGTATTATTATTATCCTCATTTTACACATTAGAAAACAAAGAACTAAGAAAGTTAATGTGAATTTTCTAAGGTCCACAATCCCTGGCATATTGGGGATTTAAACTCAGACAACCTGCCCCACACTATTAAATGTAATATTGTCTTATATGAATGAGGATGAAATAAAATTCACCATTTAGCAGAGCTTTGTTTAAGGAACTTGAAGAATAAGGAAAATAATCCCAGAAGGAATTTCTGAGATTCGAGAAAGAAAGTCGAGCAAAGAAATTAGTAAACATATCTGAAGCTCTAAATGAACACTGTCCTTATAAAATAATAATATGTAATTATAGAACTTGGAGACAAAATCCCGGGTTTTGCATCATGTCCACCTAAAGAGGTATAATTGAAGTAAAAGGCCTTGCTATTCAGTGGCATTGTATCACTCAAGAGCTTTGAAATATAGAATGTCAGTATCATCTACTTGCTGAATTGGAATCTACATTTTAAAAGTCCCTGGGTGATTCCTATGTGGATAAAGATGGAGAAGCATCTATATCTCTGTCCTTGAGTTGTTTAGAATGGGAAGTATGATATCAGTTAACTTCCAGCTTGCTCAGCCAGCAATAAAATTTCAAGAATAACTACTGTAAGAAAGGAAATAGCATATATACAACTTCCAGATAAGCACAGGGAAAAACTGAACTTAGAAAATTAACGAATAAAAAATAAGTTTGGGGGAGTTGGGGCTATAGCTCAGTGGCAGAGTGCTTGTCTAGCATGTGTGAGGCTCTGGGTTTGATCCTTAGCACCACATAAAAATAAAGATCTGCTGTCCATCTACAACCACACACAAAAATTTTTTTTTAAATAGTGGAAAAGAGAATAATGAGGGCTGGGGTTGTGACTCAGCAGTAGAGCGCTCGCCTTGCAGGTACGAGACCCTGGGTTCGATCCTCAGCACCACATAAAAATAAATAAGTGAAATAAAGGTATTATGTCCAACTACAACTAAAAAATAAATATTTCTTTAAGAAAGAGAGAAAAATGAAAAGCCCTGTCAAGTTCAAACATAGCCAGTAATCCTGATAAATGTAAGTGACAGTCAAAAGAAAGGGGTTGCTCTGGGTGCCATGGCATGCACCCTGTAATCCCAGTAGCTTGGGAGGCTGAGACAGGAGGATCAATAGTTAAAAGCCCACCTCAGCAAGTTATCGAGGCACTAAGTAACTCAGTGAGACCCTGTCTATAAATAAAATACAAAATAGGGCTGGGGATGTGTCTCAGTGGTTGAGTGCCCCTGAGTTCAATTCCCAATACCAAAAAAAGGAGGGGGTGTCAAAAATAATTTTAAAATATAACTTTATGATTTTTTATAAGAAACATACCTAAACTATGAGAACATGAAAATATTTAAACAAGATGTTCCAGGTAAACAGTAAACATGGGAATTTTAGAATAGTAAAAAAACCTCGATAAAGCGAGACAAAATCTTTTTTAAAAGAAGCTAAGGTAGCCAGGTTAATAACAGACAAAATATATGTTAAGGGAAAAAGATTAACTCAGAAGATTTATTAATTCTAAGCCTCAAAATACATAAAGCAAAACTCAGGACTCTAGGGAGAAACTTACAAATGTAATATATTTGCTAGGGGATTTTAGTTCATCTTTTGAAGTTATTTGATGTTGAAGCATCACAAAATTTGTAAAAGATGTCGACAGTTTGAACAGCACAGTTAATATGCATGAAGCAATGTGCATATATATACAGGTCCCATACCTGAAAAATTGGAGAACATACATACTTTTAAAGTACTTGTAAAATGTTTTCCAGAACAAAATAATAAAATTTAAAAACAAATAAGAAGGAAAACATGGTGACGATATAGATGAACATTAACTTGATTCTCCTTTAAGTCCTTTGTTGATTGAGCATTGCTAGCACTCAGCACAATACTTGTAATCACTGTTTCTGAAGCCTTGATCATCCCTTTGAGACACATCCATTTTTTTTCCATTTGCAGACCCTGTCATGAATTGAGAGGGAACTGCTTGTGTCTTTGATAGCATAATTGAATTGTATGAGCAATCTGATTTCAGCTGTTCATCAAGTTTAAATTAGGAGAATGCCAACGCATGCAGCGGTTGCGGTGTTAGACAAGGACACCACATTCATTCACTTGAGTAAGAGGAATAGGAATTCAGAGCAAAGTCCTTCCTTCATTATTATTGAGCCTAAACTTAAACCTCTTTGCGTATCCAAAAGCCTGGTGAAAGAATTTTTGACCTTTCAAAGAATACCTCACCCCAACCTTGCTAGGAGTAGCCTCCACCTCCTCTGAGACACTGCAGTCTCTTATCATGGTATGTTTGGCATATGTTGAGCATCTCACAAGTGTTTGAATGATGGAAAATAAGAACAATAGGGAAAAAGAGAAGATCCATGCCTTCCAGGGGTGTTTATCCCTGGAAACCTTAGGAAAGCAAAGGCAAGAAAATTGACATCAGAAGATCAGAAGATAGCCTTGCTCTAGAGCAACTCCAGTGCTTTGTAGCAGGGTGCAGTGGTGCCTTCCAATCTCAGCTACTTGGGAGACTGAGGCAGGAGGATTGTAAGTTCCAGGCTAGCCTCAGCAACTTAGCAAGCCCCTAAGCAGCTCAGTGAGACCCTACCTCAAAATAAGAAATAAAAAAGAGCTGGGGATGTGGCTCAGTGGTAAAGGGCCTCTAGATTCATTCCCCAGTACCAAAACAAATAAGCAAAACATTACAGACTTGGAGGGGAAAATTCCATAATGTTCTCAAAGTCCTCTAGCTGCAGAATTCACATAGCTTCATTTGAAATTTTCTCTTAAGATTTCAGGAGAACATGTGGATTCTCTTATACCACAAGGGGAAATGTTTTCTAGCCTGGCTTAAAGGGAGGCCATATGTTATCCTAAAAAATATGCCTCTTAGTAAATACTGGTGTCTACATTTTCAGAAACTAAATATTAATGTGTTAGTAGTTATCCATGAAGGTTGCAATATTACCCATATTTATATCCCTACTATCTGGAATAGTATATAATTTATATTCTAGTTTTAGTAAATATTTAGTAAGTAAATAAAAGAATGAGTAATTATGTAATTCAGAGCCACGGCTGCTATTTTGATTATTATGTAACATGATACATTTTTCAAAAGTAAAGTATAATTCTATTTGCAGTTTCTTTGTAGTTTTAATAAAATGGTAGAGAAAAGATAGGATCTACTGGTGTTTTTTTTCTTTAATAGCTGCTTTATAAGCAAAAGCTTGCAAATTGTATATTTACATAAATGTCATACTTAAAAAAGTATTTTTAAATGCTTTTATTTAACTTGATTATTTTTATTTTTTTAATGTGGTGCTGAGGATCAAAGCCATTGCCTCATGCATGGTAGGCAAGTGCTTTGCCACTGAGCTACAGCCCCAGCCCTAAATGTCATACTTTTTAAATTTTTAAAAATTTTTTTCTAATTAGTTGTACATGATAGCAGAATGCATTTCGATTCATTGTACACAAATGGAGCACAATTTTTTTTCTGGAATAAAAGTTGCAAATTGGATTATATTTTGGCCCTGCCACTACCCAGCAGTGTGGTGTGTGTGTGTGTGTGTGTGTGTGTGTGTGTGTATTTTAGAGGAGAGAACAAATTGGATTATATAATCTTTTTCATTCTAATACCCCGTGGTATTATTTCATGTTCTATTCAACTGTTTAGACATATGATATTATATAATCATATGCCATAAGCATTTTGATTTGATTAAGCATTTTTATTTCATTGAAGTATTTAAACCAAAGGAAAAAGTACTTGAAAATAGGAATCAGAGAGATGAAATGTTTCCTCCTAGCATCCAGATAGATATCAATGGTAGCTTCAAAGACAAATTTTGTCTTTGAAATTGAAATTCTGTTACCCTGGGACTATCTAATGCTAACATTTTCCTTCCTGCCTGTGTAGCTTATTAACCTATAATTTTGAGTGATGGCTGTTATTGTTGCAGTATGACAGAGCTTGTGCTGGCCAGCTACTTAAAAGAGAGGAAGAAAGGGATAGAAAGTTTGGGGAACAGGGATTTGTAGAAAACTCAAATTTCTATTCTAAATGTCCAATTTAAAAAAGAAAATTGTGTTCATAAAGACTTGAGACTTGCAGGTTGCCCCTTGCTAACAGCCTGTACTTCCATCCCTAAATAACTGTTTCTTTATATGTTGAAGATTTTTTTCGTTCTTGCTTTCCCTTCCTAGAATAATATTATCAGAAATCATTTTAAGGGAGTATTTTACAGGAAACTGAAATAGGCTGGATCCAGGAAAGGAACATGAAGGGAGTGTGGGGACACAGAAAGGTGCAGATGACACAGGCAGTGTTGGGAAAAGTCTGCATTTTGCAGTCACCAGACCTCTTGGTTTCAGGCTACGTCATCTTGAACAAGGTATTTAATCTCTCTAAGCCTGGTATCTGATCTCTTAAATGAAGATAATACCACCCGCCTTCAGGATTATGATGATTACATGAATCAAAGTATGGATGTTTATTATATCATTATGTTACATTATCTTCATAAGACCAATTACAGCTTGCCTTTGGGACATGAGACTGAGAAAATTTTTTAACTTTCTCTCTCTCTTTTTTAATGTTCATGCTAATTATGTAGGATTAGAAAACCAATGAATGCATTTTTGTTATAATATAAAAAGGAGCTATGTGAAGTGCCTGACATTTATTAAGTGCTCAGTACAATGTTAGCTTTCTTTCATCTTTCCTTCCTTCCCCAACAGAGCCCCCACCTCCAAAGTTCTCTGGTTTCTTTTCCCCTCATATCTGTAAGGAAGAGAATAAGACTCATCTATTCAGAGAACTCTCCTGGGGCTAGGGTAGATGTACAGGATAAGAGGAGGGGACTCTGCCTATCTAGACTCTGAGAGGCCATGAAATTCATGCTTGGAAAAAATTCAGATGTAAATTAGTACCCTGGATCGTGCCATTTAGTGGCTGAGTTACCTAAGGTAAGTTTTTTGATGAAACTTCTGTTTGTTTGTTTGTTTCCTTTTTAATATAGAGGTAATTATAATACTTACCCAGTGGGGCTGTGTTCTGAACAGACTTAGTATCTGGAGCATTGTGACACTTGATAAATGATAGTTGTGATCCTCCTCCTTTTTTTTTTTTTTTAGAATTTTTTTTTTGAGAGACAGAGAGAATTTTTAATATTTATTTTTTAGTTTTCGGCGGACACATCTTTATTTGTATGTGGTGCTGAGGATCGAACCCGGGCCACATGCATGCCAGGCAAGCGCACTACTGCTTGAGCCACATCCCCAGCCCGTGATTCTCCTCCTCTTCATTTTGCTCCTTCTCCTCTTCTCATCCTATGCAGATCCCATTCAGGTCCTTAAGCAAACCTGAATGAATTTTTTAAAATTTTTTATTCTATTTATTCTAATTTGTTATATATGACAGCAGAATGCAATTCAGCTCATAGTACACAGAGCACAGTTTTTCATGTCTCTAGTTGTACACAAAGTATTTTCACACCATTCGTGTCTTCATACATATACTCAGGATAATAACATCTAAATGAACTTTCAAAGAACTGGCAATTCCTCAGCAGTCCTATCATAGGGCTTTGAGGAAATAGTCTTCATCATTTAGCAAGTCTCCTATTTTAGATCTTTCTCTTTCTTCTTTATCTCACGTAGGACTTCTGTTCAAAAGCTTTGAATTTGCTTTTGGAGTCAATATGTTAGCCACTTTATCAGACTACCAAATAGTTCTGGTGAGTGGGTTATTTTTTAAGGAAAGCTGGAACTCTTAGCCACCTGAACACTGCTTTGAGCCATTCACCTCTGAGGATGTTGCCTACTGTTCCATGTTGAAGACTCAGGATCTGTGGCCGTGTAATATGATGTGTAATTTTAGGATCCCCATGTACTAAGTGGCTGGGAGAAGGGATCAGGGTCTGGGTCATGGCATCATTCTGTCAGGCAGGCTTCTGGGGAAGAAAACTTTGAGAACAGTGATTTAGGATATTGGTTAAAAAAAAAAAAAAAAAAAAAAACCTGGATAAGACCCGTGGGTGACATAGTCTCTGTAGAATCCCTGCCAAGAACAATGTTTAATGCTAAAACAAACAAACCATGAGGGTGGTGTGGCGCAAGGAGGGTCTTGTCAGAGGTGTTTTGACTGCTTCTACTTGGGGTCTAAGAGTATGCAAGAGAAATACTGTGTTGCAGATTGACTATCTCCATCCCCCAGTTTTGTACTTGTTGAAACAACTCTTGTTTCTTTTGTGGACATTCCTGGTGACTTTACAGTCAGATTCAGTTAATTGATGCTATTCCTTTATTCCACATCGTCCAACTCCCTCCATCATCTGAGTTATGACATGGGTTGTTACATTCACTATTTGAGGGTGACTCTCTTTGTAGCTATGGAGGACACAGATATATGGGCTGTGCTTTCAAAAATTTTATAGTGAAATTACAAAGGCTGTGAACTCCCGAAAACATAGGTACAAATCTCTCACATTTGTGTGGTATTTAGCACTTTGGAAAATATTGCACATAATTCTCTTGTGATTAATATAGAGACTCCTGTAGTCCTTGTTAATTACTATGTATTTTGTAGATGATGGCTCTAAAGCCTGAGTAAGACAAAGTGTCTAGCCAGGGCTTCATCACACTTCTAGTGAATGGTAGACAAAAGCATGAACCTATTTCTTCTGCATCTTACCGAAAGCTCATTACACTACACCTCAGCTTGATGGATATCTGACAGTGCACTTCTTTAAAAGGTAAATTCTTTAAGAGTTAATTCAGGTTAGGTTAGTATATGGTATATACTTGTGGCACAAATAGTAAGTTCTATGGTAGTTCAAAGAGGAATGGCCGTCATAGGCTTCAATGACCAGGGAAGGCTTTGTAGAGTAGGTTTGAGTTGGGCTTTAAATGAATGGAGAAATCGCCACAGCGGTATTTGGTGCCTATTCTTCTGAGTGACAGGGTTTTCTTGCGAAAAGGGTTTGGTGCAAGTTTTAAGCTGAGTGGTGGTGATCTTAATATATGCCTGTTACCCTAAAGATGATCCTCATCTCTGTTCCACTCTCCAGGAATTATTGTGGCCCAGATCAGCATCCTAGTTCTGTGCATTGATATCTTTATACAATACTTCCCCACCAAGAGTATCCCTAAGGAGGAGAGAGTACATTTGTAACCCAATAGCTGCTGGCCATAATTTTAAATATTTAAAGCTTTATGTTTTGATTTTTAAATAGACATAAAACTTGAATTCCACTCTACAATATTTGTCAATGTTAAATGTAAAAATCTTTTACAAAAGAAGAGAAAGTATCTTTGAGTAAAAATTATACTTCAGGGAGACAGGCCATATTTAACCCTCCCCATTTTTTAAAATCGGGGTACAATTCACATAATACAGAATCCCTGTAGGAATTTTAACTGTTTAGAAGTGAGCAGTTGAGTGGCATTGAGTACATTCACAGAGTTGTGCAACCATTACCACTATCTAATTCCAAACATTTTATCCACCCAAAAGGACACCCTGTGCCCATTAATTAAGCATTCACTCTCTGTTTCTTCCTCCCCTGCCCTGAAAGCTTCTAATCTGCTTTCTGTTTCAGTTGATTTGCTTGTTTTGAATTTTTCACATAAATGATATAACATGGTTGACTCTTTTGTGCCTTATCTCTTCCACTGGGCTCATTTATGTTATAGTGTGTAATAGTATTTATGACTGAATACTATTCTATTATTATAAATATGCCACATTTTGTTTGTCCATTCATCAGTTAATGGACAATTGGGCTATTTCCCCTTTTGTCCATTGGAAATAATGCAGCTCTGAACACTTATGTACAAATATTTTTATTTCAGCTCCTGTTTTGAATTCTCTAAGGTCCAAAAATTGCCATACTGTTTTCCACAGTGTGGCACCATTTGACATTCCCACCATTAATGCATCAGAGTTTTCATTCCCCACAAACTCCCGTCCCTTGCTATTGCTCATCTTCTTATCATTATCATTATTACAGACTTCCTAGTGGGTATCAAGTAATGTCTCTTTGTGGTTTTGATTTGCATTCCCCCAGTGGCTCGTGATGTTGAGCATCTTTTCAAGTGTTTTGGGCCATTTCAGGAAATGTCTACTTAAGTCCTTTGCCTGTTTTTAAATCAAGTTGTCTTTTTGTTATTGAATCATAAAGGTTCTTTATATTCGGGAGACTAAACTCTTGGTTACTGTGCATTTGATTTAATTGCCTACTCCAAGATCATAAAGATTTATTCCCATGTTTTCTTCTAAAAGTTTAATAGTTTTACCCTTTGGTCTTTGTTCCACTTTGAGCTAATTTTTGTATCATGTTATAATACTAATGGGGGAACCTAGATGGCAGGTTCTCTGTAAAATAATTTCATTTAATATTCTTACTGAGTGTTTGGAAACTTCCATAATAAAATGTTGAAGGGGAAAGGAAACCAAATTTAGAAACCTAATAGGTCCCGTTTGCGCACCCTCTCCTATCCACCTTCTCACAGCCTCTCAAGGTGGGCATAAAATGATGTAAAAGCAAATGCCAGCAAGATGAATGTGACACGAGGTCACTCACCAGCCTCCAAGCCAGCGTGACAATTTTGTGCTCACTCCGGCTCCTCCCTTAGCCTGCGACTCTATGTCGTAACCCAGGATCTTTCTTCTGCAATATGCCCCCAAGAAACTTGCCTCTCAGTTCCTGGTTCTATCCTTAATTACTGTTTCTGTTGGAGAAACAGCTTAATACCCTGAAATGATTCCCATTTTTTGTTCCAAAGAATGATCTAATTTTTATCGGAACAAGGCATTTTTACAGAAAGCAAATGGGTTTGGGCCACAGGAGACCCATATTCTAGAGTAGTTTCCGTCAGGTAAGTGAATTGTGAAGGGCCAAAAGATTGATGAATCGTGGAGTCAGAATTTGCATCTGGGCACCTTCTCCCAAATTATCCTACTGTTGCTCTTTTCAGAACCTGAAGGAATGTGTGGTGGGGTTTCAGAAAGGATGTGTTTCATCTCTCCGGCCCTGCTGCATGGACAGCTAGCCGCCTGAAGTAAAGCCTACTTTTGGAGAAAGCAAGGCCACAGCTTGTTCTCCGTGGCTGCATAAGGACATTTCAACTCTTATATTTGTACATTGTTTTTCTACTTTCCTATAAAAAGCACCAAGAAAATTGGTTGTGAATAACTTGATTTGTTTGGTCAAATATGGCAGTTGACACCTTACAGGGTTCAGGAGTTCCTTTTAACCCATTATTCATTCTGTATGTTTAGTAACCTACTCTGATGCCCTTAAACAACCAGTTCCTGGGGGAACGTATGTAAAGGGCAGAGTGTTCCAATTTACATAGGAACTTAAGTCCCAATGGGTTCTGGGTGAAGGTCTTTGATTTTTATCTTCCTGATTTTACAGTGGGTTGAAAGATTATGTTTGGGGAGTTTTCTCTTATTTCCCAGAATATAACTTTTCCTCTAGCACTCAACATGTAAGTGGTACATAGTGGGTATTCTGTCAGCTCTTGAGGAATTGGGTCTGGAATCCTGGCTTCCACAGGGCAGGGTCTGGGCTTGCCTGTCTCCCAGTGTGGCATTTCCTAGCATATAATAAGTGTTCAGTAATTTGGGGGGGGTACCAGGGTTGAACGCAGGGGCACCCAACCACTGAGCCACATCCCCAGCCCTATTTTGTATTTTATTTAGAGACAGGGTCACACTGAGTTGCCGAGGCTGGCTTTCAACTTGCGATCCTCCCATCTCAGCCTCCCGAGCCACTGGAATCACAGGTTTGTGCCACCACCCAATAATTTTTTTTAAAGAATCAACTGAATTATGATCATTACTTCACTTTTAGATGAGTGGCTTTTCTTTTACCAAAGGCATTTCTCATCCAAGAGAGTCAGAGCCCTGAGTGAGTCATTGAGTCAGGATCAGAGGGTTAATCATAGCCCAGAAAAGGTGCCCTGAGCCTGTTAGTTGATTCATGGGCCATATATCAGCTCTAGGGGGGAAATGGCCCAGATAAATCAAAGCCTGGCAATAATGAGAGTATAATCCCCAGAGAGCAAAAACTGTGGATCTTGCTGAACTCCTGGGAAAAGGAAATGAAAAACTTTCCTTAATCAGATTTCTGGACTTGAAAATAGGGATTTTTGCAAGGATGGTGTAAACTCTGAATCAAGGACACCTCCCCACCCCCAGTACTGGGAATTGAACCCAGAAGCACTTCACCACTGAGCTACATGCTCAACCCTTTTTATCTAGAGACAGGTTCTCTCTTAGGTTGCCCAGACTGGCCTTGAACTTGAGATCCTCCTGTCTCAGCCTCCCAAGAGACTTGTACTACTATGCCTGCTTCAAGGGCATTTTTGATTGGAGTTTAATCTCAGGATGAATTACAGGGCATTGCAATGCCCATGTTACCCAAGAATTTCCTACAGATATATTGGGTGGAAGTTAACTAAAATCGGAGCAGTTAGCTGCAACTCCGTGCCCCTTTCCCCATCTTTATAGACATGTAAAAAGACCTACTTAGTATATGCTGTCATTGCAGTTTCCTCTTAATTCATAAAATCTTAAATATAAGATACTGAATCCAGTTTTTTTTTTTCCTAGAGAAAACTACAAGGCAATTTCTTCTAGAAATGACAAGTCGTTTAGCATTCATTCATCAAGTGACAGCTTTGCTAGGTGCTTGGATTCAGTGTTGAGATAGATTAGTCCCTAATTGTACCTTACTAAGGTACAATTCTTAGGAAAAGAAATATCCTATCTTGTTTAAATCTGGCCTCAAAATCTTCAAATAAACTCTGGAAGTTGCTTGTTTTACTGTTCTGGATTGTTTTCACTCAGTGCTTTGCCCATGTAAGATTTCATCCTTCGCTGTTTGGAAAGGCCCCATGAGGCAGAGAACTGGCTCAGTCCCAGCCTAATAACAGAAGGAGCTAGAATGAACAGCAGTCTGGTGGTGAAAGTGGAAACACCAGAATCTATTATATAACCTGCTAAAAGTTCTGCCTTGAGTTCTCAAGTAGTAATATCCTCTCACTTGTGTCTATGTTTTCTGCCTTTTGATCTTCCTGCCTCGAAGTTAGTGACACCTTTCCCAGAGACAGGAAGCGCCTACCCAGAGCGAGCTGGGAAGTGGGGATTCCCATATCCTCTGACCTTGACTCTCTCCAACACTCTGCCTTGTCTTAATTCTGAGTTCCTGCTTCACAAAGAGTGTTAGATGATATGTGATTATAGCAACGAATATGATACACATAGTGCACTCAAAGAACTTAGTCTGGTTAGGGAGATGGATTAGGCACAACTGAAGCTAAATAAAAAGCAAGCACAGGAAGTCTCAGATGAGATGCTTGTTCAGGGAGAGGTAGGATGGATAATGGGAAGGGCAGCAAACTTACAGTTAGAAGACTCAGGTTCATAAGTTGTATGTCCATGAGCAAATGAACTTCTTTTGCCTTAGTTTTAGTCATCTCAAAAAACACACAAGCAAACAAAAAGGAATAATCTTGACCCTACTTAACTCTCAAGGTCAAAGGAGATATTATATGAAAACTTTGGAAAATACAAATTAAAATACAAACATAGGTAGTGAGTGGTCTTGTCCCATTTTATAGATGAGGACACAGGGAGGAGAGAGATGAAGAAGCTTGCTGAAAGTCCCCATGCTGGTGATCAAAGCATAGGGACAAAATAGCATGACTTCAAAAGTTTAGTTTCAAAATAGTGTGACTTTCTTTTGTTTTCTCCCTTTTTCATAGACCTCGAATGCTGTAAGACTGTTAAGTCCCCAATGTGCTGTTAGTTCCACATGAATGACTTATGGTAGAATGTGGGGAACTTTATGGGTCCACACATATTTCATTCTAAGGATATTGGTTATCGGAATATACTATCTCTTTATTTTCTGGAGATGACAAAGGTTTAACACAGCACCGTCTAATAAGAATATAATATACATCGCAAAATGTAAAATTCAGATCTTCTAGTAGCCACAATTAAAAAAAAGAAACAAGTGAAAGTAATGATATATTTTATTTAACACATTATATTCAAAATATTATCATTTTAACATTATGATCAATATAAAAATTGACACATTTTAAATTCTTTTCTCATATTATATTAAATCTTCAAAATTGGGCGTGCATTTCCTCTCATACCACTTCCCTTTTGCACCAGCCACACTTGGGGTGCTAAGGAGCCAGCATGGCTGAGGCTACTGTAATGAAAGGTGCAGCCTTGTAATCTCCATTTCCCTTCCCTTCCAGTTCTGGCTTTCTTACCTGTCCGCCTGTGTTCGAATTTCCCTTCATGGATCTGACTGTTTTCCTTTCTTTAGTCTCTAAAAAAGCTGTCTTCTTTTCTGCCTCAGTGTAAGGTATCCTTCTTTGGTTAGCTTTAAAAAAATAATAACAAATAAAAAATAAAAAGTCTGTCTATCTATCTCTTTCCTATCTAGCTACTATTTGAAGTCAGCTGGCATCCTCTGAACTATCCCTTTCTCTTTTTTTGTGACCATTCAACCATTTTGAACTAAGCCCCTATCTCTATTTATTTGTCTCTTCTACCAAATTTTGTGCTCCTGAAGGACAAGGATAATGTTCTACTCATTTCTGCAATCCCAGCAACAGTTTCTGGCCTCCAGCAGAAATTTGATAAATTTTTAATTATTGTACCAAGAAAAAAAAAAAAACTCTTCTTGGATCCCTTACCAGCTTTTTATTTATTTTTTGTCCCTTCAATAGTGATTTTTTTTTCTTTTTGTCTTCAACAATAGTTTTTGCGATAGCACTGTGCTTTTGTTATTTGTGGTTTTAATTATTTGCAGGAGAACATACAGCCAGAGTTTTAAACCTATCCCATAGTTATTTCTTCAGCTCCTTCAGGTTGTCAGATTTATTTACCTATGCCAGGAAAGCCTTTGGGCTCTTCTTGGAGGCTTGGCTACTTTACTGCTTATTTGTGATTTCTGATGTTTTTTTCCAGGTACTTTCCCTCTCTTCCCTTTGTACCTGCCTTTGCTCTCTCCATCTGGACCTTCGCTGAAGTTCCTAATGCAGTCAGCCTGATTGTCTTCAAGGTGGGGTCTCCCTGGGAGCAGCTAACCACAAACCCATAAAAAGTATCCTGGAGAGTTAAGTCCAGGATAATCTTTAAAATTAAAAGAATTTTTTTTAAACAAAGCTTTAGATAGAACGATGTGTATATATAACAGGTAAAAATGGAGCTTCTTTCATTGAAATGGGTTTGGGGCTGCCCAGGGATACTCTGGGGCTCCCCCAGAACATGCCTGGGAATCATCAGTCTGATCCAACCCTTCCCAGTGCACACGGGGAGACAGAGACCTGGAGCAGTAAAACAATGGCAAGCTAGACCCAGGACCTGGACTGGAACCCAGGTTTCCTTTCCAGGTCAGTGCACCTTGAACCACAACTTCATGTTTGGAGCTTCATTTCCCAAGGGGAGGAAACAGTAACAATGAGTCTTTTATTGTGCTCCCCTTGATGAAATCTGACAGGGTCCACCTCTCTTACCCCTGCTAGAGATTCAGGTTGGCCCCTCTTGTTATTGTTTTTCTCCAGGACCCAGGCTGGGGCTTGCCTTAGCCTTTGTTCTGTTCCCAGTTTCTGTGGTGCCAAGAAGGATAGGGAGAAAGCGGATTCAGGCAGGTCACAGTGGCACAGATGTTTCCTGTCCCTTGGCCAGTCTGGCTGTGTGTTTCACAGCAACCGAATGCCATGGCCAGGTGTGTTTTTCAGGGCCTTCCAAGCCCTTGGAGGTGTTAGGTGTTTATAACCGCAGTTTCCTCATTAGCTTCTGTTTTCCACAGGCCTCTAGCTACTACCTAAGGGAACACAGCTCCACCTGCCCTCTGGGAGGCATCATCACCCAGAGCTCCCTGTGGTCTGGCCATAACCTACCCCTGTACTCTTCTTTCCCACGTCACATTCACATGTCCTCTGTTTTCTCCCTGGGTGCTGTGTTCTCTTCCCCCTTGCTCTTCATCTTTACCTGGTAAAATCTTACTCTTCTTTCCAGAACATGCTTACATGCCACATTCCTTAAGAACTCTTTCATAGCTTCCACGCTGATGCAGTCAGTCTCCTGCTGTAAGATCCTCATGGTGTAGCCTCATGTGCCGTCGCTCCCTGCCTTGGATTCTGTGTGCAGCAGCTTTGTGCATTACCACGTCATTCCTCACTCCTGTGCCTTTGCCTATGCTGTCCATTTGTGCAGAATTTTTTGCTCTGACCCCTTACTTTACTTTTTTCTGGCTAACTCCCACCTAAATTTAGGACGGGCTCAGATATCTTCCAGGATATCTTCCCTCAAGTCTCTGTGCTGAATTAGGTTCCTCTTAGGATAGAGTGTACCTGTCACCTTTGACTTCCACAGCATGTTTACTGTTTGCATCTGAGTCTCACACTATGTAGTTTCCCTAGAGAGATGATCGGTGCCTTGTCTTTCTAGTTCTAACATCCAGCAGCATCTCCCTTATAGTAGATGTTTAATAAATATTTGTGCAATGGATAAATAAGTAACTTTTGAACCAGTGTTTTGAACTATATTTTATATTTTTGACAATTGTTCGTCTAATACTAAATTATAAGCTCTGTGACAACAGAGGAAAGGATGGCATCTTACTCATCTTTTTGCCCCCCATAGGACCTGTATATCAGTCAGTATTCTCCAGAGAAACTGAAACAATAGGAAAGATAGAGATATTTTAAGAAATTGGATTTTAAGGAATTGATTGTGGGGGCTGGCAAGCTCAAAACCTGTAGCAAAGACAGCAGACTGGGAACGTGGGCAAGAGGTGATACCACAGATGTAAGTCTGAAATTTTTAGGGTAAGCCAACAGGCTGGAAACTGAGGCACTGAGTTTCTCGGTTCAAGTCTTGAGTTAGAATTTCTTCTTCTCTGGAATATTTAAGATTTGTTGAGAAGGAATTCAACTAGTTAGTTGAGCCTAAAACACATTTTTTTCAGGGTAACTTTCTTTACTTAAAGTCAACCAACTATAGATGTTAATCACATCTAGAAAATACCTTCCTAACAACATCTAGACTAGTGTTTGACCAAACAACTGGGCAACATAGCCCTGCCAAATTGACATATAAAATTTAATCATTATGGTAAGTAACCAATAAATGCTTGCTGAATTGAATTGAAGTATGCTTTTGAACTTCTTATCTGCAGCTTAGAAAAAGAGAACAATCTTCCTTCTGTTGCCAGCAATAACTTGAACTCAGAAACCTGAAAATCTTCCACCACTAAACTCCTAACAACCCTGAATAAAAAATAGTGTCCTTTGAAATACATAACTGAGCTTGCAGGAAAGTGAGGGAGTGTTCAGAGGCTGAAACTGAAGACAGACAAGTAATAAGCCTATAAGAGGACTTTTTTAATCAGGACCCCTGGGATATCTGTCATTATAACCACAGAGCTTGGATTTTAATACCCATCATCGGATGCAGGAAATGATGACTTGAGTCCTTTGCAAGACAGGTGTTAAAACTGAGACCCATAAATGAGGGTTGGGCCTTCATAAAACAGTAAATAGAAAAATATATTCTCATTTATACATGCACACAAGAAAGATGCCTATCTCAGCTTGTGCTCCAGCTAGAAAAATAAAAGAAATTCTCCCTTTGAGAATTCATAATCACAAATCTGCCTTCACTTGGGTTTGGAGTTTGGATTTATACTTCCTGAGAGAGTCAAAGTCCCAGAACTTAAAATGTGTGCCCAGCCAGTGATACCTTGGGGTTCCTAGCAGAAGAAAACACAAATCTTCTTAAGATGGTAAGAGATCTAGGCTGCTGATGTAGCTCGGTGGTAGAGCTAATGCTCAGCATTCACGAGACCCTGGCTTCAATTTCCAGTGTGCATGCACACAAACACACTCACAGATGGTAAAGGCTTTAAAGCTATAAGATGATAAAAAGATCTGTGCCATAAAATTAATATATTTTAAGTTGTTAGGGACAAGAAAGAATAAAAAATATGAGAAAGAATAAGATACCATGAACAAAATAAGGCTAATATGACAAATAGACTTCTAGAAATAAAAATAATATTCGTTGAAATTTAAAGTGTAATGGTGGAGCTGGGTTTGTGGCTTAGTGGTACAGCACTTGTCTAGCACATGTGAGGCACTGAGTTCAATCCTTAGCACCGCATTAAAAAAATAATAAAAAAAGGCATTATGTTCATCTACAACTAAAAATACTTTTTAAAAAGTGTAATGGCTATTTAAACAGGAAATTAGACACTGATAAAGAGAAAATTGGTGAATAAGAATGTAAAACTAAGCCAGGTATGGTGGTGCATAGCAGTAATGCGAGCTATTCAGTAGACTAAGCCAGAAGGTCACAATTTGGGGACCAGCCTCAGTAACTCAGTGATACTCTGCCTCAAAATAGGAAATAAAAAGGACTGGGAATGTAGCTCAGAGGTAAAGCATCCCTGGGTTTAATCTCTAGTACAGGGGAAAAATACCCAAGAACATAAAGTTAAAATTACCCACGATGCCTCTCAAAGAAACAAACAGAAGAATTTGAAAGTAAGGTTAAGAGACAGAGTCTAGAATTAGAAGATTCAATATATGTCCAGTGATAGTTCTAGAAGGAAGGACTAGAGACAATGGAAAAGAACCAATATTCAGAAGTTATGAAGTTTTTCCCAATGGAATGAAAGATATTAGGAAGTTCCCAGGATACATTAAAGCCATGATTAGATATATCAGAATGAAATTGCAGAACATCAAAGAAAAGAGGTAGGTCTTAAGAGCATCCAAAGACAAAAGAAATATCCTACAAGGAATCACAATTAGATGAGATGCTAGGCCAAAATACACAAAGCAATGAGATGCCCTCAAAAGCTGAGAGGAAAATAATAGTCTAGAACTTTCCAGTTAGTTAAACCTTCATTCAAGAGTGAAGATAAAATGCAGACAGTTTAAGACAGATAACAACGTCAACTTTACATTTCACTGATCATTTCTGAAAGGATCTCACAAAAGTTAACGTCCTCCAGGAAGTAGGAAGTAAATCCAAAAGGAAGTAATGACGTGAAAAAGCAATAGCAGAGAAGTTGGTAAACAAGATACTAAGAGTAAAATAAGGCAGATATGACAAATAGTTTCTAGAAATGGAAAGTATAGTCATAGCAATTAAAAGTGTAAAGGTTGTTCATACAATAAAACATAACAAAAACAAAAATCTTGACTATGCAAAGTAGGAAAAAATACTTTGAATGCAAGTCAAAAATATAACATCGAGTAAGAAAAGGGAAATATAGAATAGTGCCACTTATATACAACCCCAAAATAGGGGCTGGGGTTGTGGCTCAGTGGTAGAGCCCTTGCCTAGCACATGTGAGGCACTGGGTTCGATCCTCAGCACCACATAAAAAATAAACCAATAAAATAAAGGTATTGTGTCCACTTATAACTAAGATTTTTTTAAATCCCAAAATAAACAAAACAGTACTATATATAGTTGATGGCTACATACACATACGGGAAAATATATAAATAAAAGAAATTGCAAATATTAATTCAGAATAGTTATCCCTGAGGAAAGAGAAGAATGGGGTCGCAATGGAGTATGCAAGACATTTCAACAATGGATATTAATGGTATTTCTTTTATAAAATCTTGAAAAGAATATGTGGAAAACTATTGTGGTTTGACAAAGCCAGGTGGTGAATACACAAGTATTTGTGACATCATTCTTTAAATATTTCTTCATGCTTGAGATGTTTCTTCATTGAGAGAAGTTAATGAAGATTGAAGAAATATGTATCACTGAGGATTCTAACTAGTTAATTTTTGTTTTGCCACAATGAGGCATGATTTAAAGTGGTGGTATAAATTTAAAGAGATTCTTCTGAGTCTCATTAAAAGACATACATTTACAGAAATAAACAGATTTGTATTTCTCCAAGGTCATGCTCTCCTAAGTGATAGTTTGTCCCACCCCCACCCCCCAAAAAAGCTGCACTGCATAAAATCTCAGCTTCTTTCTTTAATTACTTTTATTTTTGTGGAACTGGGAATTGAATCCAGGTGTGCTTTACCATTGAGCTACATCCCAGCCCTTAATTTTTTTCCTTTTTTTTTTTTTTTTTTTTTTGAGATAGCCCAGGCTCGCCTCTAACTTATATTTCTCCTGCCTCAGCCTTCTGAGTAGCTGTGAGTTCAGGGGTGCACCACAGTACCCAGGTAATAATCCACTGTATTTCTTTTAACACCAAATCATTTTTATTCTACTTCATGTTAAAGCTAGGTGAGGTCTTGCCTTCTCCTGCCTCCTGCCTGGTGCCTGGCACATAGTTGGGCAAATAATAGGTGCCTAATCTAATTAATCTCTGTTGAATGACTAAATGAGTGAGAATTACAATCCTTTTAAAGGTTTATCAAATATATTTCATTATAACAGCACTGAATAATAGACATTTTTGCAAAGAAGTCTTTCAAACATAAAGACAAAATGAACTAGTTTTTCAGGCTGATAAGTTTGGGTTGGTTTTTTAAAAGAATTATTTAGGGCTTCTTGAATGTGAGAAGTATTTTAGTGGATCATTTAGAAGTAGCTAAAAGGATGACAGATTCACAAAGAGCTAGCACTTCACCATCTATCTTTCAGTTTTGTTACTAAGGCATAAGTTGTGAGCTGAACTTGGTATAGAGAAATGACCATGGAATTGAAAAGGTGTCTGCATTCCTGCAGGGCTCCCACTGCATGATTCAGAGCCACAATTTCTCCTTAAACTCCAGTTTCTATACCTATGGAAACAAGAGGATGGGATCAAAGGTCCATGTCTTCATTGAGAACTGGGGTGGTTCCACAGTGCTCAACCTGGGCACATCTGGGAATCTGTGGCATGATTTTTCCAGGACAGTGCCAGTTTTCTTCTCAGCCTGCCAAACTTCAGTCTTGAATGCCTATTCTGGTGAATGATATCTCCCCCTGAGTTGGTGCCAGTTGGAAAATTGTAGAATGGAATGTGCCACCTGGGTTTGGATTTGGAAATCTGAAATGTTATGGCCTTGAGATATAACACCTCTGAGCCACAGTGGTGAGTGGGCTGATACCAGGCATGGCACTTTGGACTTGGACCAGGAGAAGAGGACCCAGTTGCCTTTGCTAGTGAGAACAGAATGTGGGGAGAGCTCCTCTGTCACCTTCTAGCAGTTTACTCTATGAGCTGTGCACTGGTGATACAGTATCACAGACAGAATGAACTCATCAGTGAAGTAAAAAGGAAATTCAGAATTGGATCTTCTTCTGTAATGCCCAACTGTTTATATTCCTTTGCATACTTGATTTCACAAGCACTCCTTTTTTTTTTTCTTTTTCTTTTTAGTTCCAGGGATTGACCTCAAGGGCACTCGAAAACTGAGCTTATCCCCAGCCCTATTTCATATTTTATTTAGAGACAGGGTCTCACTGAGTTGCTTAGCATCTCCTTTTGCTGAGGCTGGCTTTGAATTCGTGATCCTCCTGCCTCAGCCTCCTGAGCCACTGGGATTTTAGGCATGCACCACCAAGGCTGGCTCACAAGCACTCTTAATGGAAACCAGGTCCTCTACATCCTGTGGTATCATTTAAGGATTTCTGTCTGTTGAATTCCAATCTCTGATTTTAGAGAAAGTTGCCTTTGTTGCTCTAAAGCTGCACCATAGTGGGATGGAAAGAGAACAAGGCCTGCCTTAACCATTCGGTAGATCTCTAACTAATCAAATCTTTCCTCTCTCGGTGTCTGTTTCTTCAAAACTAAAATAAGAAAAAGGCTTCTAAGCAAAATTTTCTTTCTCTGAAGGATGAGAGAATTTTGTGTTCTCATTAAATTTTTTATATTATCATGAGAATGAAATATATAAGCACTTCAATAACTGGTATGTTGACTTGTACCTAGAATAGTATATTAAGAGCTGGGGTACAGCTAAGTGGCAGAGAGCTTGCCTTTGCATGAACTAGGCCCTAGATTTGATTCCCAGCACAGCAAAACATCAACAACAACAAAGTACATTAAGATGGAGGTGGTTTTCCAACACACATTGGAATAAATGATCATATCTTCATCTGTATTTATAAATGAATTTATTTTGTTCACTAAATTCAATAAATTCATTTTGTTCAAGCTGGGCATAGGATAAATACAGAGGCTACCACAACAGCAAGGTCCTGCTGTAGCAGTACTTTGTGTGTTGATTGCAGGGAGATGGGATGGAGAAATAGAGACAGAATCACAAAAAAGCCAGAATTGGCTCACACGGTTTGGAGACTGAGAAGTCCCAAGATATGCATTTGTCAAACTGGAGACCCAGGTAAATCAATGGTACAAGCTTTAGTCTGAGTCTAAAGCCAAGAGACGACCAATGTCCCATCTTGATGACATCAGGCAGATAAAGCAAATTCTCCCTTAGTCCACATTTTTGTCCTGTTTATGCCTTGAATGCAATTGAATGAAGCCACCCACATTGGGGAGGACAATCTCCTTTTCTACTGATTCAAATGTTAGTCTTACCCAGAAGCATCTTCACAAATACCAAATACCTGGGTATCCCGGGACCTACTCAGGCTGTCCCAGAAATTAACCATCATAGTTGCACTTCACATAAGGTCATAGTGGTTGTGA
This sequence comes from Ictidomys tridecemlineatus, assembly GCF_052094955.1. Taxonomy (NCBI): domain Eukaryota; kingdom Metazoa; phylum Chordata; class Mammalia; order Rodentia; family Sciuridae; genus Ictidomys; species Ictidomys tridecemlineatus. The sequence goes on along the minus strand of NC_135492.1, from coordinate 39,396,552 downwards.
TGTTGAGGTGCTGGGAGCAGGGCAAGCATAACACACGCAGGCATCCTCGGGAGGCCTCTGAGACAGTAGGGAGGAAGAGATTCACATAAGGGGAATATTAGCTGATGAGACTAGACTGTGTCTATTTAAAATGACAAGTCAGTGGTTTTCAGACGGGGCTTTCAAAAGAGAGCAACTAAGGCAGGAAGGGAGGACAGGGGAGATTTCATGAGGGAGAACTTTGAGAAATGTTAGTGGGGTGACTTACAGTGGACCAAGGTATAGCTGAATGGTAGATGAAGTAGGACAGGGTCCCAGCATGTGGCTTGTGCAGGTCATTCATTGCACAAGGACAGCCTCTTGTTCCGATCACCAAGCCAAGTGCCCCCATGCAGGAGAGTGTCCTGTGCAGGAAGAGCTACCTTTTTCTAATTCAGCAGACTTGCAGGAGAGAAGAAGTGGGAGATACGTTTTAAATAGAAGGATGGAGCCAGGTCATGGAGAACATTGCCTTGAATCTAAACCGTTACATAAGGAAGGATATGTGCAGTTTGGGTGGTGATCAAGGGTTGTCGGTATGATTCACTACCGTGGAGGTAAACCTGGAACTTTCTCAGTGCTACGAGCCTGCCTGTCTTGCATAAAATACATCCATATCCTTTGATAATTATATTTGCCTGATCTTTTTCCAATGCAAACTTTATAACTGATCTACTTTGCTCCAATATCAAATCAGCCTGACTTAATTTTATAAGCCAGTCATGGAAAGAGAATCTGTCCCATGACTCCAAAGCATTCTGTTCTGTAGCTGCTCTATAATTATAGACAAATGCATCTAATCTTCCCATCATGTGTTCTCCTGAGTTAGAAAATTCTTTTTTCCCCCATGTATTTGATAATCTTGTTATCCTGTGATACGGCATCATTTAATTATTCCCCAAAATAGATGTCTTCAGAAAATCTGCTCAGAAAGTGATTTGCTGCTCCCAAATGAAGTCACAGCTGGAATGTTTACTCAGAAATTAGTTTTTTTCAGAGCTTTGAGATTGCTGTTTTACTGAAGGGGTCTCATCCGCCATTGAAGGCTGTTGAAGCCCTCCTGTAGATCACTGAAGGGAATTGCATCAACTCCACAAAAGGACTCAGTGGGTGTCCTTAGTGGTCTTCAAGCCCAGGATTCTGTGGCAGATTAAGCCTGGTTGCCCTCTCTGACATTAACCTCCAAACGTCTAGTTGTATTCAGGTCAACAATCCTGCAAACACATCCTGAGCACCCACCTTATGCCAAATAGTGGAACAAGCATAAGGAATACAAAAATGAGTAGAGCACACTTTCATCTAAAGAAGTATCCAAGCTCTAAACTCTATCATCAGGAGAGCTATAATTTGATTTCAGTAGCTCCACCACCCACTACCTTCAAGCAAATCAGTTAATTCATCTAAGCCTCACTTTTCTATAAAGTCAGTAACACTGAGGGAACATTCCTATAAGAGACATGAAATATTGTGAGGATGAATTTAGGTTTTCTGAGATGAGTGACACTGTATATAGAGTTCTCTTTCTCTCCTCCTTCATACCTGAGTGTCTCCTTTGGGGTTTTTTTCAGACTCATTATTTTAGCCTTCCTAAAATCAGAGGCATTTCATTGAATTCTGTTTTCTCAGGGCCACTTCTACCTTCTTCATGTCATTTCTGTTTAGATGAGTGGACATGCTGTACGTGATTTCTTATTTCTTATAAAATAAAAAAAATGCTACAGCTTATAGAAGATGAGGTCAGAGAGTGAGGAACCCTTTATATTGGGTTTCTAGTAAATCTGCTGATGCTAACTAACTTTTTTTGTTTCCTGTATTTTTCACTTTTAGGTTTTGCCTCTGGTATCTCACAGGAACTATCGTCATGATACAATATTCTGTCATTCCAGGTTCCTTTACCAGGTTACAGTTGAGCACTCTGGTTCATAATACTTTGATAAAATTATTTCCCCTGGACGTGTTTTCTTACACTGAGTCACATTAAAACTCCTCTGCCACTTTTCTGCCCACGTCCACATCTTCCTCCAGTTTATCCCTAATCAACTTGGCATTTTAATCCCTGGAAGAGCTGAATGCCATCTGCAAACTTGGCAATTCCCCGTGCACTGTCTTCCAGATCATTTGTATGAATGTTGACTAAGATACCATGCAGCCTGCTCTCCATCTCAGCGGTGCCTTTGCTGCACAATATTTGACTTAACAACTTAATCACTGAATTAATGATACCGAGGACTGGCTACAGAGCATTGCATTTATCCAGACTTGTGCTGGTGTCTTCCTATTTGTTTCTTATTCCAAACCCAGTTATCCATAAATGAAATACCTCTGGGTATTAGAAGAAAGTTTGAAGGTCCATGAATTAGATAATGAGTCCAAATTTGAGTGGAGAACTCACTTTCTGCTGTTAAGGCCTTACCTGTTCTTTTGTCTCATTTATGTCTCCATTCTAAAACATCTACAGAGAAAGTCCTATACCCCTATCATTTCATTAAATCCTTTTTTTTTAATGTCACTATAGTGGCCCATCTAGTTTCTAAGTTCCTAGGGCCAATTATTTGAGTGATTAATTGAATTGTCGTGTGAGTACTATACAATAACTATTGGTTTGCTAGGTACCAGTAAAATAGCAAATCCTGAAGTCTGGTTACTATACTACTTCTTAAATGACTCTGATTGAGCTTAAAATCTTTTGAGAGTATCTTTGGAGATAATTGGGAAAAGTTGAATATAGACTCAGTAAAGGTGTGAATAAAAACAATTAGCCAGATGCACTGACACATGCCTGTGATCCCAGCAACTCTGGAGGCCGAGGCAGGAGAATTTCAAGTTAGAGGCCAGCCTCAGCAATTTAGTGAGACTGTCCCAAAATAAAAAATAAAATGGGCTAGAGATATAGCTCAGTTTTAAAGAATGCCTGAGTTCAATCCTCAATACCAAAAAAGAAAAGAAAAAGAACTATTGTTAATTTTGTTTATCGAAATAATAAAATGGTGCTTATATTTAAAAAGGCTTTGCCCTGCACCAGGCAAGTTGGTGGAGACAGGTAGTAGACTAGAGGTTACTTGGACCTGGGGGAAGAGAGAAGGGTTTCTACTTGGAATGATGAAAAAGTTTTGAAAATAGCTTGGGGTGATGGTTGTGATTGTCCTTAATGTCACTGAATTGTATGTTTACAAGAGTTAAAGTGGCAATTTTTTATGTATGTTTTGCCACAATATGAAAATAAAAAATAAGAAGTCATTACCAGTTAACAATAATACTTAAAAATGGAGAGGACAATGACATTTGGGATTTGCTTTAAAATACTCAAACCACAGTCCCAACAATGAAACGAGAGGGTGACAGCTTAGCAAAGTGTTCACGATTATTGAGGGGAAAATATTTTCATAATAAAAAGTAAAAAGTTTTGGAGACTGACCATTAAGCCCCAAACACCCAGCCTGGCTTCTGAGAGCCTCCACTTGTCCTGCTGTCCTGCTGAGCCCTGTGGAACTAGACCCCTGCCGTGCCCTGACCTCACACTCAAGCCCCTGGACCTTTGCCCTCACCTTTCAGTTCTGTCTCCTTTTTCTTAGGTGGCAAATTCCTACCCTTCCTGCCCTGTCTTTTGTTTCCCGTGGTGCCCTATTCCTACGTCATCAGGTGACAGCCTGTACTACACTCTAACACACAAGGTCAAGAGACTTACTTTCCAGCTATATCTTTCTAAGCCATATGAAGCTTTGGTTGCTGCTGTCATTTTGTGTGTGCTTTATTATTTTTTTTTAATAAGGAAGAGATTGAAAAGCAGAAATGCGAATAATAATTATAAATGTTAAGACTTAAGGAAGCCATAACATTTACCCATGTCGACACTGGTCTTTTCTAGATTGTTTTCTCTACTTGGCAGCTGTTAATACATTTTTATATTTCTAGCCTTTCCTGCTGGGTGCTGTATACATTTTTACTGAGTTTACAGACAAACCACAGCCTTTCTTTCTTCAGGTTGCAAAATACTGGCAATCCAGCTTGGGGTGCCTGTGTAAAACACATGTTTTGGAAGAGGGCAAAAAATTTTCTTCGTTTAGTTTCTGTGGTGCTAGGGATCAAACCCAGGACCTTGTGTACTTGCCAAGCATTCTACCCCTGCGCTGCGCCCTGGTCTCCCAGCATGGTTTTTCAGAGCAGGAAACAAGCACTTGGAGGTTTATCCCTGAGCCGGTGGAGGGGCCCTTAGTGCCTGGTGAGCCTCTGCGGTGGAGCGTTTGTCTCCATCTTGCCAGTGGGTGGCAGCAGGTGCTCACAAACTCCCCCAGACAGACAGGCTTGGATTCACCCTCCTGGTGTAGGGTGGGAAAGAGGAATCCCCTGCTATTTCTAGTTTATTTTCTAACTTCGTGAAGCCTTCAGATGCTTGGTCGAAAGAGCAAGGCCTGAGTTACAGCCAGTAAGAGCCAAAAATTAAGCACGTTGTTAGAGGCAGATGTTGGGACTAGCGCTAGGAATGCACCAGGTGCTGACTACCACCGAGGCTCCTGACTCCCAACTGCCTTTCCCATCAGTGCCGCCATCCTCTCACCTGAGGTTTGATCTTTGCACATCTTAGTCACCTAGGAAGGATTTGTACTCTAGCCTGTTCGAGATCCTTTAGCGCCAGTGTAGTTGGAGGTTGAGAATAAATTTTCTTATGGAGAAGGATAGGAAAGAAGGGACATGAGTGATAGTCTGGGACTGCCACCTGCGAGGAGAGACAAGTCAGTGGGACGTGCAGAAGCATTCCATCCACTCAGTCCCAAGGATGGCCTCTTTCAGTTTCCATACTAGGAGTCCTGTCCAAACCGCTCCCCTCCTAACGGCTCCAGTCAATAAGCAAATCCTGCTTGTGACTCTCCTAAGTGCACTGCTCTGAGAAGAATCTGGAAATATATAGATACAGTTATTATATTTGTATAGGCTCAGAGCATATAATCAGACTACTACCAGTCTCAGGTGTGAGATTTCAGAAACTTCTGTGCTGATACCATCTCAAAACTTGGCCCAACCCAGGCAAGCTGAGCTCAGGACATAATTAATATCTAAAATTTTGTGTCCCAAATATTCTGGAAAATCCAAGACTGACTCATGGGATGGTCTGAGGGTGGCACTGGGGAGCAAGTCAGATTATTAGATAGCTGACTTTAGAAGGTGGTGGCAGGTGATGATGCTGTGAGCCCAACACGAGCAGACAACAGACTATGAAAGTTCAGAAAGAGGAAGAGGCCATGTTGGCTGAGGTAATAGTGAAGCAGCATAAATGTCTGCTGCCTTCTGCTAACGGGACTTCATATTTCTATACTACTTCAGGGTTTCCCAAACACTTCCATGTCATCTGATTTCATTCTCAGCAACCCACAGGCCAGATATGACTAAATGGGATAAAATTAATAAAATATTAATAATAGTGTTTAGTGCATGGGTGTGTGCTCACTATTATTTTTAAAGTGAAATACCCACCCCCGCTTCTGAGATGAGATCTTTCACTGTGCTGCCCAGGCTGACCTCAAAATCCTGGGCTCAAATGATGCTACTGTCTCAGCCTCCTGATTTGCAGGGGCCACAGGATGTGCCACTGTGCCCAGCTTTAACCCTATTTTACGCATGAGGAAAATAAGACTCAGAGAAGCAGTTATTTGTGCAAAGTCACACAACTGAGACTGGTAGTAGTATGCTTGAATTTAGTTCCCTGGCTACTGGTTCTAGAACTTATTCTACATTGTCCCACGCATAAGCTCAGCTTGCCTGGGTTGGGCCAAGTTTTGAGATGGTATCTGCACAGAAGTTTCTGAAATCATGCTCCTCAGCGTCACAAGCCCTAGTTGGGAACTGCATAGGAAATGACGAAGGCATTCTCATCCTTGAGTAACAACAATTAAATCTAGAAGCCTCTACTCATTTTAGCAATAAGGGGAGAGATGGTACATTACATGGTCCATCAAGGAAGCTACAAGCCATTAAACTTGCATAGGTCCTCAGCTGTTAGGCTTGTTAAGAAAATGTCACAATAGGGGGAAATTAACAACACAGGCAACACAGATATTTTTAGTCAGTGTTTCAAGGATGTCCATCTTGGGTTCTGTTTAGGATTGAGTACACTGAGATGAATTTTAGATTTATTTTACAAGACTGTCAATCCGAAAGTCAATATTGAGCAGCTACTCTCTTCTCATCTTATACAAGGGACTGTGCGGGAAAACTAAGGGAGGTGAAGTGCATTTCCCAAACTTTCAAACACTGATGAGAGTGGTATCATCTTTTTCTTAGGGGGGAGAGCAGTTTGATAATGCATAAAACTATAATTATGTCTATTCCTTGTACCAGCAATTCCTCAGTAAATTATTTATCCTATGGATGTATTTTAAAACATAAACCAGGCCCTGGGGATATAGCTCAGTGGTAGTTTGCTTCCTATCATGCACACGGCCATGGGATCAATCCCCAGTACCACAAAAGTAAACAAACAAATCATTGTAGCACTATTTTTAATGGCAAAACCAAGAATCTATGGACCTAATGTTTACCAATAAATATTGGCTAAATTACTAATTGCCCTTTAAATGGAATTTCATGCAACTATTACAAAGAAGGAGGTCCATTGGTATGTGCTGAAAGCATATCACTAAGATACATGTTTAATTTCCAATAATGAACATAAGAACTCTTTTGGCATGATGCCATATGTGCATATTTGAAGCATATATGCTTGCACATATATCCACACTCCCACCCCGACCCATGCACCAGAGAGCTATGCCTATAACTAATATTGGGGAGTATGTGTGATACAAGAGTAATGGGAAAAGAGAACATTTAAAATTTTACCCTATTATATAATTTTTGAAGATAGGTAGGTAAGTAAATATAGATTGGTTGATTTAACCATATGACACACCATTTTTTAACAATGTTAGCCTTTTGCCTAGGACAGGAAAGGGCACTGCCAAGAGTCATTCACACCCTAGACTGACTCCAGAGCCTATCCTCTGGATCCCAGCACACTGTCTCCTACTAGTAGTCTTTTAGTAATAGGAAAGACTTCTGTCATTTGCTAGCAAGTTCTAGAATTTTTCATGAAAATGCCTGGCATCAAAATATCCAAGGGCCAGAAGCTATAAAATCGTGCTCGTTCTCCAGAAGAGGGCTCTGTGCCCCTCTGCCCGCCATCTTGGCTCTTTTGCTCTAAGATTTTGGCTCAGCCAACAGGGGTCAGTGACCCTGGGCCAGGAAACACAAACTAAGATTTCCAACAGGACAAATTACCTTAAGGAAAAGGCATTAGGATAGCTGGGAGTGGGGGTGGAAGGGAGGCATGAAAACAGTTTTACTAGCCAACTTGGTCAATAGGCAGGTGCAGGAAGTGGCAGATAAAGCCAGCCAGGATCTATAAATATACTTCAATATCAGTGTTCAAACCCACAAAATAAATGCGTGAATTAGAAAACTTGGCAACATGTGAGCATCTAGCTGTAAGCCCTTAGTTCTAGGCTCAACTCCTGAGAACTTTTCTGTGACTTGGGCATACTATTTAACTGTTCTGGGTTTCAGTCTCCCCAGCAATCAAGTGGACAGTACTCTCTCTCCTGGCTTCTTCGAAGAGTTGTGTCAGTAAGTCAAGAAATGGGCTTTGAAAAATGCAAGTCTTTATACAGAATGAGAAGTATTGTAAATGTCTCTGAGACTTATCTCACAGGAGAGCTATTTTGAGACAGGAAGATAGGAAGCATCAGAAAAGCATTCTGATAGCACCATAAACAGACCTCAACCCATGAAAGAAAGTGACCTTGTGGGTCATTTGCTTGGTTTCTTTTTCTAGTCTTCTTAGACCTACAGAGTCTAAGATCTAATCTGTGATTATGCCGCGCATAGACGGAGTAGTAACCAAAGGAATGATGTGCTCCCAACCCCCTGTGCGAGGGGCTTGCTGGGCTGTGAATGTGGATCACAGTCCTGGAAGCAAGCTGATGTGAAGCTAAGTAAGGAATTGGGGCAGAGGTGGGAGGGACGGACCTCAGTGATCCAGCTCAAGGATGGCTGAGTGCCTCAGAGGAGCAATTTCAGAGTGGCCAGGGACTTGGATAGGACAAATGACAACTTCCTAGAACAGGCTGTTCCAGAATCCATAGAGAAAAGGAAATAGCCTGGCCTCGTCCTGGGTAGGTTGACAGGAACCAGGCTAGGAAGTATTTGTAGTGGGATGACTAGTGTTCACAACATCATTAAGTCCATTTTGAATGGGAGGAGGGAAATGGAAAAAAAAAATTCAGGGCAGCACACATGGCAAGTCAGTTTTCATACTGTGGGAGAAAAGATGGAGAGAAGAAATCAGCAGAGGGAGGGAGCGCTGTGCCATGTGACGGGCCCTGGGCTCCGAGTCCCATGGGCTCGGGTAAAATACCAGCTCCGTCACTGACTTGCTAAATAACTTTCACTGTGCCTTTTCCTCCTCCCAATCTTGGTTTTCTTGATTTTAAAATGAAGACCTCTCTCCCATTTCATTACTTGTTATGAGAATTAAGTGAAATGTTCTTGAAAATAACGAGCATGTAATTTCTAGAACACAATGCCCCATAAATTCCTTTATTATGGAAAGAAATTCCCAGAAAATTTCTAATGAAACATGTCAGTTGGAAATTGTAAATACTGACAAAGCAAGCCTGACCTACCTAATGGATACCGTGTGAAAAGGCCCTTTGTACAGTGGAGAACCAGCCTAAATGGGCAAAGAAGATTTTATGGGGAGGGTGGGTTAGAGGCAAGATAAAACTGGATATAAATGGAGGAATCAATGAAGTCTACTTATGAGGGACCATTATGCCATTAATGTGTTAATTTGTGGTTCCCCTAGGACCATGACAATCTGGGAAGATACTGTGGGCTGCATAACTCAGCTTGACTCCTTTTTTTTTTTCTTGACTACTCGGAAATACAGCATAAGTTTCATGTTCATTCATGGTAGCTTTCCTCAGTCACCTCCTCTCCTTGTATAAGTGTGAAGAGATGAAGGGTTAATACCAATTTCTTCAAAAACTCTAAGTCCACAGCTAGAAAATCAGAGTGAAACAAAGGATCAGAAGACAAAGAAACCACAGAATAGACTAGGTCTAACATTGACCTAGTCTTACCAAGAATAACATTGAGCCAATTTTTATTTCTAGATTCTTATAGCCAAATACCAGGGATATTATCACAAAATCTTGAAAGCTGAGAGTCCGAGTGCTTTGGGTCATTTTACAGGTGGGTAATTTGAGGCCAACTGAGGGTGGTTTGCTTGAGAGCTTATGACGACCCAAGTAGCAGGGACAGTCTCATTCTGCGGTCCAGTCTGTTGTAATCGTCTTCTTTGTGAGATTAAACGTCTGACTCCAGACACTTGCACAAAACTAATTTGTGTTTTTTTGTTTTCCTTTCTCCAGGGCCAAGTGCTTTCGGGGCAAAAAAGTCCTTGGGGATTATGATATCAAGGTGGAACAGGTAACAAGCCCAAAGTCCCAGATTGCATCTGTGACATCACCATTCCCTTGGGCATCCTGGAGTGACCCCTCTAGTTCTGCCAAGTGGAGTACAGTGTCTGCCATTGGGTTCTGGGCTCTCCACAGTCCTGAAGGCTGCTCCTTTTTATATCTTTGACTTATTTTTACGATTCCGATATCAGGAAGGAGACAAGAAGTGTGGCTCTTAGAGCCACGTGCAGGCTGAGGAAGACCTTGAAGGAATGTCTTCCTAGGGCGTTGGCCATACCTCCATGTCCTTGGTGGCAGCATCTTCCAGGGTAGGCACATGTGGGTCGTTGAGGTGTGCTGCCTCCAGTAATACTGACCCTGGGCCTACGGCCAACTTCAGAGGGATCTTAGAAAAGAGCACACCTTTGTTTTAATACAGGGAAATCCAAAAAAAGTACATTTTCACCTTCTAACCCTTGCTTCATGATAAGTAGATGACCAAATCCATTTGGGAAGAGGGGGATGTCCAGTTTAAACAATATATTTTCTAGGTAATGATAGAATTTACTCCTCATTCATTGCACGGTGTGTTGTGGCTGCCAGAGAACTTTCTGTTATTGCATTCGGTTCTTAAAACACCTTGTCAGACAGGCCAGGTTGATAAAAATTATTTCCATTTTGTAGATGGAGGAAACTGAACCCCAGGCAAGACAAGTAACTCGCTTAACATGTTGTGCTGCTAGTTGGGGGAAGAGTAGAACTAAATTCCAGTTACCTAAACTAACATCTAGGGCTTTTATGTTGAAACTGGAGAAAAAGGGGACATTTGTCCTGTTCATTCCTTCATTGTTAAGAGGCAGCACAAGGGTGCCAGGATGGGGGGTCACAAGACCCCAGTTTTGTTCCTGTTTTTTTCCAATGAGAAGTTTTGTTTGTCCATTTCCTCTTTTGGTAATGATTTATGTCCCACCTGCCTCATAGAGTCACTATGAGAATTGGATGAAGTTGGTATGTGAAAACACTTTGAAAACTATAAGTCAGTGTTTGGTGGCGTGGTGGTGGTGGCTGCTGCTATATGGGAGACTTGGCGGTCAGGACCGTGAACTTACTGACCTACTGTTATTTTCCAGGCGGAATTTTCAGAGCTCAACTTGGTGGCTCATGCAGATGGGACCTACGCTGTGGATATGCAGGTGCTGAGGAATGGCACGAAGGTTGTTCGGTAAAAGCCTTTTTGTCCTCCAGGTCACCGTCACTGTCTCCATTATAACTTGAAGAGGTGGTTTCAAAGTCCAGTGTTAGCATGAGACAGCCGTGCTGTGTGCGGTGCAGAGAAGTAAAGGATGTGTGTGGCATGGAAGGGGGGACAGAGAGGGCAGTCCTCCTGCTTTTCAGAGTTCCCAGTCCCCTGGTAGACAAAACACCCTGAAGCGTCAAGGACTCAGAGCTCACTTAGAGGTAACTGGCTTCCTACTAGTCTCCTGCCCCGCCCGCAGTCAGTACATGCTGTACTCCCGCCATAATTCCCCCTGGAAAACGAGGTCCCATAGCTTTTTTTAAAAGTTTGAAAACATCTAGTTCAACTTTCCATTTTATGTTGATTTGCTTTGTTTCACCCAGTTGGTGGCAAGCTCTGTGTTCTTTATGAGTTCTTTTGACTCTCAGTTCTGTGTTCTTTATATTTCTCATTCCTGGGAACTTGTGTCTCATAGAAAAACCTAAGATTGGAACAGACATTGTGGGTGGAAAAAAAATTAGCAATTTTTGAACACTTCCATGGCAGGTGATATGCTGGGTGCCTTAAAGATGGGAGATTTTCTTACACTTAATAGTTCTTTGACAGAGACAATGAGAATTCCAGATGGTGGGGAATGGTTTTTACAGTGTCGTTCCAGGAGTTCACTGTGGTTTCAGGTTTTCAGAAATCAGTCTTGTTCTAGGAAGAGTCTGTAGCTCACCTTCTTTCCACCTCAGTCTGCTCAGACCCAATAGCACCTGGGTCAGTGACAGGAGAGGCCAGACTGGGGGTAGACGGGACCTAACCACAGTGAGTGCACTCATTCTGGAGACTAAAGAGAAGACAGAAATGTCCACCCAGGTGAGAAGTGAGTTCAGTTTGATCCTACAACAGAGGATGGATGGGATCCTCCAAGTGCAAGTAGTATGTGTCATGGAGATACACACACAAGCAGGTAATGACAAAAAGGTCCAGGAGCAGGACAGCAGGAGGGAACTGGCAAGAATTAGGTGGGGCCCTTCTAAGTGCCAGTGTAGGAATTCAGGGACTGGCTGTACATCTAGCGCTCCATTCCTGTAACTGCAATATAGGGTTGGAGATTGATCTCAGGCGTATAAGGCTTCCAGTATCAGGATCTAGGTCAGTGACAGAAAGGCCTTGTAACAACAGGTCCCAGAACTGAGGACAAGGTCACAGCAGCCCAAGCAGATGTCACGCTGACTTGATGCTAAGTCCCTGAGAGACTGAGAACTCCTTCAACCCCCACTCCTAAGCCCTGATCTCTGAGTTTGGGTGGGGCTAAGTCTGTAGGTGGCGGTTGGATGAGTGCCTGGCAGAGAACCAGGTAGGTCATGCACACGGTGTGAAACTGCTGAGCCTTGGAGCCGTGGAGGTGGGTGCTGCCACACACCTTCTCTCTGAGAAGACTTGTGAGGTGAGGGCATGAAGACAGGAGCCTTGTCCTGTGGAGAGCAGTGTCCAGGCACTTTGCTGGCTGGAGGTGAAATGGGAGCTTTCCCGTGCATCAGAACATTCCGTATTCTCAGTGCTTCCTGCAGCCGTTGCTCAACCTCAGTTCTGCAAAAAATATTTGTACCCCTTCCCAGCATCCGCTTTGGAAGAAGAATACCACTGGGAAGTTTGGCATCTGTTCTCAGCCAGCCTGGCCCCTTGCTCTCCTGGGGACCTGATGAGGGCATTGCCTATTTTAAGGAGCAGATTTAAGGACTCTGAACAGGACACTGAGGTCAGACCTCATGGCAGTGTGCTTTAGGCAGCCTTTTGTGTTATCTTCAGAGTCTTCCAGGACCCTCCTTGAGCACCAACTTTGGAAACACAAGGAGCTTCACTTAAGTTGTGAAGGTTTAAAAGTGTTTATTCCCTCCTGAAGCTATTTATGCTTTGTCCAAAGGAGTAAGAGAATTTCAGAAGTCCATTCCTCAAATCCCCTTTGAAAAGTACCATAACATTTCATTTCCCAGCCCAGGAAGGAATAATAATAATAAAATGAGGGTGACAGACTAGGTGGCCCCTAATACATCTTCTCTGACTTGGGCTTTGGAAATGGGAGACAAGATGATGTGTAACGTGAGGAGCTGAGTAATGGAAAAACTGCCTCTGCGTTCTTACCAGGTCCTTCCGGCCAGACTTTGTGCTCATCCGGCAGCATGCGTTTGGCATGGCAGAGAACGAGGACTTCCGCCACTTGATCATTGGCATGCAGTATGCAGGCCTCCCCAGCATCAATTCTCTGGAATCCATTTACAACTTCTGTGACAAGCCATGGGTGGTGAGTGAGGCTTCCCTTCCTCTCAAGTAAAAGGGTGGGCCCAGTCTCCCAGTCTCCCAGGAGGGACCTTGGTACTCCACTGGTAGACATCAGCTGAGAAAATATGAGACAAGCCCTAACTGGACCATGGGGCAGGACAGGTCCTCACAACAATATGTAACCACCTGTCACAGTTTGGGCACCTTTGCTGCAGAGTAAAACTTTGGCTTTTCAAACAAGTAGTACAGATATTCTTTTTTTTTTTTTTTTTAAAGAGAGAGTGAGAGAGGAGAGAGAGAGAGAGAGAGAGAATTTTTTAATATTTATTTTTTAGTTGGCGAACACAACATCTTTGTTGGTATGTGGTGCTGAGGATCGAACCCGGGCCGCACGCATGCCAGGCGAGCGCGCTACCACTTGAGCCACATCCCCAGCCCTTTTTTTTTTTTTTTAAGAGAGAGTGAGAGAGAGAGTGAATTTTTTAATATTTATTTTTTTAGTTTTTCAGCGGACACAACATCTTTGTTTGTATGTGGTGCTGGGGATCAAACCCAGGCCATAAGCATGCCAGGCAAGTGCACTACTTCTTGAGCCACATCCTCAGCCCCTAGTACAGATATTCTGTGAAAGAGTCCTTACAGGTCTGTAGGCTCTGCCCCTGACAGTGGTGGCAATGATAAAAATGCCTGTTTCTCGCCATTTAGAATGGCTAGACTAACTACTAGAGAGGCCTGAGCCCAGTGAGACCAAGGAAATGGTCCAGCTGAGAGAGGTATGAGTGACATAGTCCTATCAAGTGTCTCAACAACATTAGAGTGAGATTTATCCAGATACACATGGACCAGTCACATACATAAACTGTAAGGTATCCTTTGAGATCATCAGATCTGACCCCTTTACAGGAGGGATATGAAAATTGAAGAAGGTAAAGAATGTAATACCACTTACCATAAGGTGCCAACCTCTGAGATTTTCCTGTGTTAATCTAATTTAATCCAGGCTGGGGTCGTGGCTCTGTGGTAGTGCGCTTGCCTGGCATGTGTGAGGCACTGGGTTTGATTCTCAGCACAACATATAAATAAATGAATAAAATAAAGGTCCATCAACATCTAAAAAATTTTTTAAAATATCATTTAATCCTCATGGTAACCTTACAAAAAATCATCATCACCATTATTAATTTTTTGTTTTACAGAAAAGCAAGACTCAGAAAGGATTAAGTAACTCGCCAAAGTTATAGAGCCAGAATTTCTCTAGATCACACTGCCCCTCATGTAGATTGGGCTACTCTGAGGAAAAGATGGTCTGGTTTTCTCTTCCTTAGTCAGTCTATAGATCTGGGAGAGAATTTGACACTTGTAAGCAGAAAAAGGAACGTGTGAGCTTGACAGGGAGAGTGACCTGTGATTGCTCCTGGGGCACTCTGGCCTCCACTCTGACACTGAGGGGACCCAGCTCCTCTGCTGTAGCTCTGCTACACCCGGCTGGCCATCTCTGAAAGAAATGCCTGTTCCCATCACATCTTCTTCACGTTTTGCAAAAATGAGATTTCAGCCATCACACACATGACCGCCAAGAGCTAGAGTCTAGGGAGGGTGGTTGACCAAACAGAATCGTCTCCTTGCTCTGGATTTCTTTCCACACCTGAACTGACAGCTTTCCTGTGGCCCTGGATGCCATCCTGGGCCTCACAATGTAAGAGGAAGAGCAGTGAGCAGGAGTGAGGAGGCCTAGGAGCCACTGTGGTGAAGGAGCGGGTTGGGTTCCTGAGTCCACTTTCCCTGTGAGTGGCCTGAGGCATCTGCAACCCTAGAATTCTGCAGAAACAGGCTAAAGGGGTTTGATCTGAGTGTGTCATCGATCCCAGAAGAGCACGAAGGAGGCCTTCACCGCGTGTCACCTGGCCTTCCTCCTATACTTTTATGCCCTAACCCACCCGCCACTGGCACCCCCAGGACTCTACCATTGTGGTTCACTCCACCATTGAACCACATCCTTAGCAGAAGTTGGCTGCCTTGTAGCCACACAGGCTGATGCCACTATTATCAGCTTTTTCTGAATAATTTTACTACTTATCAGCCCTCTGACTAAACCTGTGTCCTGGTTTCTTTGTCTACAAACTGGGATTAATATTATTACCTGCTTCTTCTTTGCTAGCCTGGTTGTTACAGTCCCCCAGTGTCTGAAACCTCATAAAGAAACTAGTTCCCTATTTTTTTTTAACCTAAACTGTGGCAGAGGCCAGAGATGGAACAGGGAGAGCCTATGCCTAGGGCTTTGCCCCCGTGGGAGCTGGGATCTGGTGAGGGGTCACACTCTCACCCATTCACAATCCCAGCACATTGCCTTTGGCATTGCATGAGAACAACAGGGCTCCCTGGCCACACACCAAATTTTCCCTTCAGTTTGACTAAGCAGCTTACACAAATGACATTTTACATATTGTTCTCTGCCTGTTAATGGAAGTGGACAAATTTGGTGACTAAGGGGAGGGTCCCTTTGAGATGATGACTTTGGCTCATGTTTCTAAATTTCTTAACTGTGGCTGCTCTGGATGTCAGGAAACCTCCAGTGAGTTGCAAAGGGTACTGCCTTGCACATCTGAACACATCTGTTGTCTCTGAAATTGGTCAAGGCAGGCCACTGGATTTTCAGAAGCAAAAATGAGGCTTTCAATGAAAGCATTCCAGAGAAAGTAAGAATGCCACCACCCCTTATTGCTCTAAATTTATCGGAATTCCTGTCAATCTTTCTGGTTTGTTTCTCTTCTCTTCTCTCCAGTGCTATTGATAGAACCCAGGGCCTCACACATGCCAGGGAAGCACTCTACCATTGAACCACATCCTTAGCCCACTTTCTGAGTTCTTTAGTGACAGATGAAGCAAGGTCAAGTTAAAGCATTTAAGTTCCAGGAGAGATAGGGATAACATATTATTTACACGGATCTTGAAATCTCATTTCTTCCATGAATTCTTTCTTGCTTCATTGAGTAATTGGTTATAAGGAGAATTTCTTCCTATTCATTGCCAATCGCACCCCAGCTCCCAAATTCACTCTTTTATTGTGCTTAGAGGAAATAGCCCTTATCAGATATTATATTTGTTTAGTTGGTAACCATGTACCTGTGACTTTCTCTAAGTCTCCAGGGAGGCAGAGGTTAGATGCCAAGCCTAGTAGCTTGAGCAGACAGGGACTGCTGGAAATCAGGTGAGGAGGGTGGAGTGAGCTCCCTGGGACCCAGCTAAAGCCTGGGAACTGGCTGTCATTTTGGTCTTGGCTGTCCTAGGGCCCTGAGAGTCTGCCGCAGGCCTTCCTGGCATCCGTGCGGTGTCTGTGTAACTCCCCCACATGCAGGGCAGATAGGGCCCCACATGCCTTAGTACCTTGCCAGAGCGTGGGCTGCAGCAGGACAGAGGTTGTTAGGCAGAGCTGGCATCAGCTCTCTGGTGGCCCTGGATGCCATCCTGGGCCTCACAATGTAAGAGGAAGAGCAGTGAGCAGGAGTGAGGAGGCCTAGGAGCCATTGTGGTGAAGGGGCGGGTTGGGTTCCTGAGTCCACAAGAGTCCAGGCAGAACAGGAGACTAGCTGGGCCCATGTGGGCAGGCAGATGAGATTGTGGGGAGAATCAAAGAAGATAGGGAGATAGGTCTGAGGAGACAGTCTTGACATTCAGTGCAAACTGAAGAATAAAGAGGAGAGCAGCAGGGTACAATGGAGGGTGCACTGGGCACAGGGAAGAGTCCTGAGCCCTCCCCCAGGGAAGCCCCCATTCCAGCCTCCACCCTCCCCTGCTTCGCTAGCCTGTCACTTCATTTTTGAAGCAGGAGATCTGGTCTGGAGATTGCTGTCTTTTTCAGCAATAAAATCTTTGTTTAATGAGAGTCCTAGAGACCTTAGAGCTCCGGAGTCACCAATTATGTGTCACCAGAGGGTGTGGCCCAGGAATTCCAATATTTTCTACCATTTCAAAAGTAATATCTTTGCCCTTAAAATCATCTGCCACAACAGATGATTACTTAAACTGCAGTTATTTAGTGGAGTGTGGGAGGAAATCTAATAAAGGGATATTCTGTGTGGTACAGAATTTGAGGAACTGATCAAATTTAACCCTCTCATTTTATATGTGAAGAAAATGAGAAGTAATCTCTTGTCTAGAGATATCTAGCAAGTTAAGAGGAAGAACAAGAACTAGAAGACTCCAATTTTCTAATAACCTGGCTGAGCTCTTGCTACTCTAACCCCTTTTCCTCTGCCTGGCTTGTGGGCCAGCATCCCTTCCTTATCGAGAGTATCACCTGAGCTTTTAAAAATTGTCCTGGCTTTTCTTTTTGATAAGTGGAAGCTAAGTTTGATCAGACAACTTTTCATTCTAGCTCTTCTAGATACTGGTGGCTTGGAGTATGAACTAATCCCATAGTGCTAGAGAGAAACTTTGCCCTGTTGTTCATACATGGGGGTCTTGGCTGGACAGGAAAGTCCTGGGTCTCCTGTGGGGAGAGCATGGTCTCTGCAGAGCCTCATAGGCAATTACTTGAAGGAACTGGGAGAGTTAGAGGTTGGGAATTAAGGGCCCTGGCTGTAACTCTGCTCAACAACTATACAACTGGGCAAGTGACTTGTTGCATCTGAGTTTCTTCATTTATAAACGGGAGAGGGGTGCTGGCTGGGTGCCAAAAGCCCTTTAACCCTGACACTATATACATATATATATATATATATATATATTCCCTCTGCTCCTTGAAGCTATCCCATTTCTCAAAGGGGAAAGGTCCAACAAGTTGAGTCCTTGGATAAGTCAGTCCCAGAAAGACTAGGCCGATCTACCGTACACATCATAACCATCTAAATCTTTCTAAAGAATAGCTTTATTCTTGACATTCTCTGCTAATTTCTGGGGACTCCAGACAGCTCCATGAAAAAACTTCCATTCTTTTGACTGACACTTGAACTTCCAAGAATTGGCCCTATAACCTCTCTAGCTTTTTCCTGGTCTATTGGTCAGATAAGCAGGTATTTTCAGTTAAGAGACCCAAGATTCAGTCCTAGAATCACTTCTCTTTTCAGTCCTGGGATTTTAGTTCAGTTTCTTACCCACTCTGTGTTGTGTACATAAAATAAAGATAAGACACCTACTTCATCAGTTTGATATTAAATGAAATATCATTAAAACTGAATAAGTGCTCAATTAAAGTGCTTGCCTTCTCTCTCTCTCTCTCTCTCTCTCTCTCTCTCTCTCTCTCTCTCTCTCTCTCTCTCTCTCTCTTCCCTTCCCCAACTAAAGCGTATGTTCCTTGAGAACAGAAATTAGATATTCACTTATGTCTTGAGTGCTTAGTACAAAGCCTTCAGTAGAGAAAGTGCTCAGTATTTGTTTCATGGATTGATGCTTTGTCCCCCTGTTCCAGAAGTTGTCCTAAGTAAGCTGAAATGTTTTCTTCTCTTTTGCAGTTTGCCCAGATGGTGGCCATCTACAAGACACTTGGAGGAGACAAGTTCCCACTCATTGAGCAAACATACTACCCCAACCACAAAGAGATGGTAGGTGCTAAGTAGGGACTGAGTCTCTGCTGTTTGCCCTCTGAGCTTAATTAACCACATAGATCTCACCATCTCAACCCCAAAGATTCCACTGGAATGGAACTATCAAGTCACTTTGTGGATCTATAGTAACTGGATTTTGGCCAACAACCTCTTGTTTTTAAATTCTGGAGACAGAATAGACAGCAACAAGGGCAGTTTAATAAATCTAAGGGAGTAACGAACCTGTAGACCAACAATCAGAAGATCTCACTACTTAGAGTTGTATCTCTGGCTCTGCCAGGTATCTCTGCAAGTTACATTTCCTCACTCTTGTGTCAGTTTTCCAACCACCCAGGTGGGCAAAACTATCCCTGACCAGGATGTCTAACACGATAGGTACAAAACTTAGAGTCTCTTAATAATAGCTTTCTGATACGTGAAGCTCTCCTTAGATATAAGCTGTTGCTCTTGTATTATTCACCAGACTTCCATTCCCTTGGCTTCCTCCAATTGGGATAAGGCTGGGCTAACCCTGTGCTTTTTCTGAGTCCAACCTAGGAGGTCAGAAAAATCAGCGAGATGGGATGTTTTGTCCATAGAAGGCTGTGACTAAGGATTTTCCTCCAGCAGAGCCTGGAGCTCAAGCTCCTAACTTCCTTACTGTCCACACCCTCTGCCCAAGGCTGGTGTGATCAGATGTGATCCTGCTTAACCCACCAGTGGAAACTAGCTGCCAAAGCCTTGCAAGTATTGTGCTCTGGGACGAAGACCATGTTGTTCACCTTCCTATTCCTTTCCCCAAAAGGGATCTCCATTTGCAGCATTTCTGTGAATCCTGAGCCTTCTTCTAGCACATTGTACATAACCCTGCTTACCCATCAGACCACACATATGGGAGATTTGGGGCTGGAGGGAGAGGAGTTGGACCTTGAAAAGAACTATGTCCAACATCATCTTCACCAGAACTTCCTCAGGGAGAGGCTCTGGAATTTTAAACCCTTGCCCTAAATAAATCCTAGAGGTTAATATGAGGATTTTCCCATGTAAGGCAAGCCAGGAAGGTTTGCAGAAGGCCTGAGGAACCCTGAGGGGCCAAGGCTGGAAATCTCAGGTAGTCTAGGACACAAAGAGGAGGCAGGCAATGAAAGAAGTCTCTGAGGATCAAAGCAATTTTTTCCTGCTATAACATCTAGCAGGGCTGACCAATGGGGAAGAAAATTACATTAAGTGCAGGATGTATTCCTCCTCTTTCCCCCCAGGGTCCTTGTGATATTTCTCTCCTATCCTCTTATCCTGAAATATGCACCCAGGAGGTCATCTCTCAGGATGTCAAAAGCTGATGAAGGGGTAATTTCCACTCTGCAAGAGAAAGGCCTTTTGGCTTAAAAAAAGAAAAAAGGCTCAATCCTTAGTACCACATAAAGATAAATGAATAAAATAAAGTTCCATCTACAACTAAGAAAAAGAAAAGTTAAAAAAAAAAAAGAGTCATGAAGTAGGAATGAAAACATTAGTAACCTTAAAGAGGCAGAAGGGACAGCCTCTGGACATCAGCTGAGGGAACCAGGAATAGTTAACCTGGAGGGAAAGTATTCATTCCTAGACAGCAAGTCTGCTCCTATCCAGAGGTGTGCTAGAATCTTCTGCCAGGAATGGTGTCAAGGGGATTGCCGTACAGAGAGGAAGGTGAGGCTGTTTAGCTCTCACACAGAGTGATTCTGGGTCCCCTAAGTAGATGAGAGTACATGAGAGGATTAGGATGAATGGAGTTAGTAGGAGTAGAGGACACATAGCCATAGTGTTGTTCATTTCATTATCACTGTGGTCAACCCATCTTCTGTTACTCTACATCACAGGGCTGCACCATTTCATAGGTATAACATTCACCGTTTCTCCCCTATCAGATCATTTAAGGTAAACAACACTTATTTTCCTGGGGAGAAAAGGAATTAGTCTTTGGTCTTGGAAAACAAACTAAACCAGATCAAAACTTTCAATAATAGATTAAACTATTGCGGGCAGAGGTTGGGAGGAAGGAGAGAAGGAATGAGGTCAGGACAAAAAAGTCATGCTACCTTCCCAGGTTATGGACTAGGCTCTTAGACACAAGAGTAATGTTCCCCATCCCTGCCATGATGTTGGTAAGGCCTTCCACTTGGCACTTCCCATTGGCTGGCAGCAACAGGGTAGATGGTAACAGAGTTCCACAGTGAAGGATTGGTCTTCAGGTCTCTCGAAAGGCTGTGGTGGTCACTGGTCTTTACTAAGGCTCGATGACGTCAACAAACTCCTCCCTATTGGGGTGGTGTTGTACCAGCTGCCATTTGCAGCTGCCATCCTCATTCTTCTTGCAGAAAAAATGGTGGGCCTGGTTCCCATAGAGCTTCCGTTCCAACAGCCAGTCTGTCCAGAGACACTGATTGCGCATCGATTTGTTACAGGTCGGTGAGTAGCAGATGGTAACCTAGAGTCATAGCCACAAAATCAGAGTGAGGAAGAGGCCCTTCCTCTTCTATTGCTACTGTCAGACCCCAACATATCCTCCCAGCCCTTTTCGACTGCCCCCCATGTCTTATGAAGACTTTCCTTGTCCCTACTCTTCCCCTGAATTCTCTTGCCCCATGCTCCTTGTGTTAGAATTACCTTTCTAATATTTCTGGAATCTACTACTGACCTTGAGCAAGTACTTCACTTCCCAGAGCTTTGATTTCTTTACCTTAAAATGGAAGTCTTTTTTCTTTACAAATGTGTTATGGAGACCAAATTAAATATTTAAAATAAATTGACTACTACAGGGTCCAGCAACAAGTAGGCTCTCTCTAAATAGTGGCTGTGATAAAGTCATCTCCTTCTGCTTTATATGATGACCACTCAACCAGCCAAAATGTTAAGTTTTTTGAGGTCAGGGACTATGGACTCTTTCTTGCTTTTTCACCCCCAACTTCATGCAGTGTCTGATCCATATTTCAAGTAGAATATGATTGATAAATAAATACATGAAGGAAAGAATCATGAAGGGTGAGTCTACAAGGCTTAAGACCCTCACCCACCCCAGATCGTCTTAGAAATGGACCCCCCTCACTTCGCAGTCACAGTTGAAAAGATAGTGGTGATTCAGACTCTCTCTCTGCGCCATGGACACGTTTTCCCAAGGCTGGATATAGTTACACATATTGATGAAGATTTTTCCACCATCGAGAACATTACCTTCATGGGGAGATAGAAGAGAATATAACATCAGAACTTTGCTCCTAGAGTCCTGGGTCCTTCAAGAACCCAGAATTATAGCCAATGACGAGCCAAAGCTCCAGTGGTTGGTTGGTTTATTTGTTTGCTTATTTTTAAAATATTTTTTTTTTTAGTTCTACACGATACCTTTATTTTGTTTATTTATTTTTATGTGGCGCTAAGGATCGAACCCAGGTCTTGCACATGCTAAGCAAGCACTCTACTGCTGGGCCACAACCCCAGCCCCTATTAATTTATTTATCTATTTATTATTGGCAATTAAACCCAGGCCTTGCATATGCTTTGCCACTGAGCTACACCACAATCTCCAATGGCTTTTTTTTTTCCCAATGAAAAAAATCAGAATTTTATTTTAAGGCATATTCATTTGAAAGAATGAAGGAAACACAATTTCTAGCTACAAATAGCAATGTTTTAAATTTAGATATAGAGATTTGTAAACAATAAAATGTATTTTTAATTTTCAGTGTTTAACTGTGAATTACCAAAATTAGACCAAAGGTTGATACGGATCTTTGTTTTAATTAAGAAACCTGATGTAAATTTTATCTGTTAACCTCTACTTCTTGAGCTTCTGCATCTTATTGAATCTTCCAACAAAATAACTCAGGGGCCTCTGTGCTGGTTAAAAATATGCCTCAGTGGGCAAGGTCCAGTGGCTTTTTGATAGGAGTAGTGATATGGGGCTCAATGAAGGAACTAGAAAAAAAAACTATACTTTTTATAGCAGGAGATTAACATATTATGCTTGTGCAAGGTAGAATTGTGGGGTCTGGTGAAGACATTTTTCTTTAGTAGGTACAGAGAGAAGGTGGGCTTTAAAATCAGACTTCAGGAGCTCTGGGGGGTGTAGCTGAAATAGGTGCTTTCCTAGCATGTGTAATGTCTTGGATTTAATCCCTAAAAAAATAAAAGTGAGACTCTATGTGGGATCCTCTTCTTTTCAATTACTTGCTGTATAACCTTAAAGAAAATCACAAAATCTTTCAACTGGAAGATAATAATAAAAAAGTTTGGTCAATATTAAATGAGAAATGTCTGTAGAATTCCCCATACAGTTGAAGACTCACAGAAAATGTTCAATAAATAATAGGATCCCTTCCCCTTTCCAGTCTTTCCCAATATCTACCTAGGCCAGTCTTCTGTCCCCTGGTGAGTCTTTGCACATTAGAAAGTTCCCCTTCTTCCCTACCAAGCTCCTTCCCATCTTTCAAAGATCCTTTTTAATAATACCTTGTCCTTGTTGTGACCATGCAGGCCTTCACATCTCCTAGAACTTCCATTGCTCAGTCATTTGCTCACAAATCACAGCAGCTAGAACCCAGTACCAGGAATACAGAAATAAATAGGACAGGACTCTGCCTCCAAGAAACTTCAAATGTGACTGATAAGTAGGCAAAAATGACTCTATGGTATGATTATATAGAAGATGTAGTGTAAGAGCAAAGGAGGTCCAGTTATCACCAGGTAAGGAACAGGCAGAGTGGAAAAAAAGTGTCTCCGAGGAGGGAAGGTTGTGCTGTGCTTAAAAGGATGGGGAGGACTTTGTCTGTCAAATAAGTGGAGGTCTTCTGAACGTTGGGACTGTCCTACACAAAGGCAGAATGACATCCCATTGGCACACCTTCTGCAGCTCCAAATAGTTTATTTCAGCTCTGGGAGAAGAAGGATCAAGGAACTATTTTGACAGATAGCAGAAGACCAAGCTAGAAAGGTCAGCAGCGTTCTGGTCTCAAAGGGCTTTCATAATCTGGTGAAAAAGAGTTTCTGACTTTCTCAGAAGGGTACCAGTGACACTGATGACTTTTCCTTGGACTTATGTTTTGTTGTTTATCCCAACCCTCAATTATACTTGACCTTGAGGGCAGAGAGCTTGTACCTAAGAGTCTAACAAATGGCTAGACACAGAGGATAGGCATCGGTCTGCTGGGAACCGGAGGGCTCAGCAGCATGCCATGTCTCCCATCCAGGAGCTCCCTGCTCAGCATAATTCCACATCCTTAGAGCTAACCTCTCAGTGTGGCCTCCAATGCCTGCCACTCCTCAAGAGCCATGTCCGAACTCTTTGACGTCTATGACTTGTTTTTTGAATTTCCATTCTCCTGTCCAAGGCCTGGCAGTGTGTTGTAGGTGGTCTTTTGTTGTTCAAAGGATAAATGGAAGGTAGAATTCTGCCTGTTCTCTCCACCTGCTATGCTCTTCATTTTCCTTGCTTTCTTCCTAGATAGTTTTTTTTTTCCTTCCTTATTTATTTATTTTGTTGGTGAGGGGAAGTAATGGGGACTGAATCCAGAAACACTTTACCATTAAGCTACAACCCCAGCTTGCCCCCCGCCACCGCCTTTTTTAAATTTTTGAGACAGAATCTCAGTTACTAAAGCTGGCCTTGAACTTGCAGTCCTCCTGCCTCAGCCTCCAAAGTCACTGGGACCAGCCATTTTTCATCTTTTGAAAGAGGCCAATTTAGATCTCACTTATACCGCAAAGCTTCCTTGATAGTTCCCAGTCACACAAATACCTCCTTTCCTTAAACTCCAAAATAATTTAGTGTTGTTATTTATTAGTTTATGAAGTCATATTCTTATACAGTTCTTTAACTGTTCCATCCAAACCATTGCAGAATGGAGGCTTGCCTGTGCCCAACTTCATGGAACAGAACTGTGTTAAACCCAAGGCTCTTATTAGGGTCCATGCAAAAGGCAGGGATAACCCATAAGGAGCAGTTTTAGGGGACAGATTTTGATCAAAATGCCAAAAATCTTATGCTAATTAAAACTGTTTCAAAATGGAGCTTCCTGCCCGAGCCTGGGAGAGCATCCTTTCCTTAAAACTGGGAAGCAGTGGCCAAGATCATTCTAAGGAAAACTCTTGCCTTAATGAGAGGTCACCAAGACTCCCCCCAACTAACAGGCTGTCACTATCACAACTGTTTTTATGTGTAATAAAATGCCACCTGGCTGGCCTGCTGCCCCAGGAAGGCCCTGGCTCCTGCCTCAGGACCTCCTTGGGACAAACTCCATCCCCACCAGTCGCTAGTCTTTGACTTACCAGTTATAAAGTACTGCCTCTTACTGTTGACTGCTATTCTAGTGCCACAGAGAGAAGTGTTCACAGAGGTGTAGACATAGCGAACCTCCTTGACTTTCTCAACCCCTTTAATCATCTGAAAGACAATTGCAAAAAAAAAAAACTCGAAAACAAACCCCAAAACACAGTATTTGGTCAGTGAGTATAATTTGTATATTAACAGGCAAAAACTTCTCTTTTCTCAGTCTCAATAATAAAGTGAAAGTTTAATTTCAGAATTGGTGCACTCAGAGTCCACAGACTCCTACTGGGTTGTCTTTGTCTTAAAAAAATTTTTTTTTAAATCTAAATTTATTCCAGTGGAAGGAAAGGTACCTCAATGGCAGCTATGGGACCCACTGAGGCCCCCACACTGCACTGCCCTTGGGTTTTGTGGTCCCCCCCAACATCCCAACCAGTTCCACTCCACCATGTCTACAAAAAGTTCACTGAACCAGATTGTCTGAAACCTACCCTCCCAAAACACAGACCCCATTTCCCTCTACCTGCCTAGTGAGGGTAAACGCCCTGACTTGACCCCATGTACCTTCATCCGTTTGAGTTCATACCGGAGCAATTTGTTAGGGTTAGAAGGGTCTTCGTTAGCAGTCACTATCTTCTCACTGGTGACTTTGGCCCGAATCACTGCACAGGGAGAAGAAAGAGGGAAGAAAGCATTAGCACTTGGAGCAGTCTATTTGGGATCTGGAGAATTTCAGGTGTTGGGAGTGGTGTGATAGAGTTCTGCAGTGACTGCAAGTTCAAACTCTTTGGGATTCTTAGGTCCTCAGCCTCTGTGCTTTTTGGGCCATGTTTAACCTGTTACTTTGGAGAGCTCTAGTTCCTGGAACTCTGGGAACCGTGGGCAAAGGGGAGGAGTCAGAGTGGTGGAGCTGGAAGGAGCCCCTTGAAGGATTCCTGTGAGGCTCATCTGTTGAAATAGCTCAGAGCCTCAAAGCTCTCCCAGAGTTGATATTAGTAAATGTTTATTGAATCCATAAATATTCTGGCCCTGTTGAGAAAACCCATCTCTTGCCATTTGGGCATTAATCAAAAAAACTGCTTATGAAAGTCTTCCTCTTGGTCTTGTACTGGGCACAAGTCCCACAGATGTGATTGCAACAGGGTCCCTATCCTGCAGAACTTTTGGTCTATCAGAGGATGTGCCTATAAAAACCAATAACACTGAATAGTAGAAGCACAAACTTGGTAGAGACACAGTGGTAGCCAGGGAGCAAGGAAGCCTCCAAAGAGTGGTCCTGAGTTAGCCCTTGGAGGATGAATTGGAGTTGGCCAGGAATGCGAGGGTATGGGGAAAGGGCATCCAGATAGAGAGGAGAGAAAGGGCAAAAGATCAGAATTGGGATGGGGACCCGGTGGCAACCTCAATTATGGGCTTGGACAGAGACAGGCCCCACCCCCAACCCAGCTGGATCACTCTGGTGACACTCCAGTTAATGATACTCCCAGGTTGCGGTATGGTCAGGATGAGGGGCGTCGCTATAGAGGTGGGGACAATCTATTTTCTTACAAATCAGACTCTGTGCTTGCAAGGTTGCTCTGGCGCCAGCCCTTTCAACCCATCAGCCTCAGCAGGAGGCAACGGTGAAGGGGGGGAGGGGGTTGAGCTCCTCCCCTTTCCTCAGACTCCTGGTCTACCGCTCAGCCCAGAGCCAGTCCCCACCGCCACCGCCCCTGCTGTGGACCGCCTGGGCCGGACTCACCAACCGCCGAGCGGCAGAAATGCTGCTGCGGGTGCGTTGGGAGGCAGCTGCACGCCTCGCCCCGCCCCGGGGGCCACAGCAAAGCCAGCAGTCCCAGCACCAGCGCCCTGCTCGTCGCGACCGAGGGGCTCCAGAGCACGACACCGCAGAGCCCCATTGGAGCCTGTGGGGTCTGTCGGACCAAAACAGTCGTCCAAGGCGCCTTAGAACGCCCGGCCCTCCACCCCCCACCCTCCTCGGCTCTGTGAGATGACCATAGAACCAATCCCGCCCTAAGGGGCTCTGCCTGCCTTTGGCTTGAGGCCACCCGTGGCGGCGGGACCCGAGACCCTCCAACTGACCGTCTCAGTGAGAGTTAGTGGGGGTCCTGAGGAGCTAAGCCTCTGGAAGTAGAGGGCAGACACTGGGAGAGGGATGCTGTCAGGGGCAAAAAGGGAAGAGAAACCAAGACCAACGCCCCAGGGCAGAAAGACCAGGGGCTGTGATTCAGGCCGAAGGGACAGTGAGGAGAGGCTCAGAGAGGAGGAGACAGGCAGAGGCCAAGAGAGGCAGACGGAAATACAACAGGCAAGACACAGTGATGGAGAAGGACGGACCCTTGCTGAGCGGCATACTGGGAATGAGACAAGCTACTCGGGGCTCCTTTCAGCTGCAGGAAGTGTTTTCAATGCCCTATTTATGAGGCTCCAAAGCAACAGCAAACAGTAAGGGAAGGGACAGAGAAAGTTGGGGTGTGTGTGTGTGTGTGTGTGTGTGTGTGTGTGTGTGTTGGCTCTGTCAGCTGGGGGGTGGGGAGAGATGTCAGAGACAGCAGCCTGTGCTTAGAAACCCTTTCTCCAAGCAAGAGCCTTAGACTCTGCAGATAGCAAGGGACTGTTCCCTCAGGTGTCCCATCACTTAGGACACACTTTGGACCTCAAAGCCCTGTTTCCAATTCCTGGGCGATTCTGATTGTTATTGCACATTATAGCCGCCGGAGACTACGTGGGGAGGCTTGGAGGCCAAAGAAGTAAGGGGCTCGGGCTTGTTGTGACCCCAGCCTTGTCCACTGTCCAAGGCTCACCACAGAAGGAGACCCATTGAATTATAGTTGTACTAGAAAGTAGAAGGTCAGGTTCTGATCCTGTCATTAGGTAGCTTTGTCACCTTTACTTTGCAGAACCTCAGTTTTTTCTCTAGACTTGAACTACATGATCTTCTTCTCCTTCTCCTCCTTCTTCTCCTGCTTCTCCTTCTCCTTCAGTGCTGGGGATCAAGGAGCCTTGCACAAGCTAGGCAAGCACTGTCCCACTGGGCTACACCCCCAGCCCTGAAGTACATGTTTTCTGAAGCCCTTTGAAGCCCTTTCCCCCAGCCTCTCCTGGCTTCAGCCAGGAATGCTGAAATCCTCAGGTCACATTCTCCCAGTATCTCCTCACACCAAGATTCCGTGGGAATCTGACTTTTTCATCAGGGTTGCCATTATCTTCTTCAGAGGACATCTTTTCACTTGGATGGTATTGGTGACATTTGAAAGGAGAGAGACTGAAAGGATAGGTCCAAGCTGGTGTCCAGGTTGGTTCTTCATCCCATGTCTAGACCAAGATAAGAGCTGAATGTATTATTTGGAGGGATCTCAGAAGCATCCAGCCCAATCATTCATTTGACAGGTGTGAAGGCGGAGGCTCAGTGATATAAAGTGACTTATAGAAAGTTAGTGACAGAAAGCACTAGAAAACAAGTATCCTTATGTTTATTCTAGTGCTCTGTATACTCTACCACATTATTTCTTTTCATTTGACTTTTTTTTTTAACAGCTCAAAATTCTCTCTTTGGAGGGTAATTCTTTCTTTTGAGTTCTTATTGCTCCTCTGTAAAAATAAGGCTACTTCAAGAATGCATTCATTTTCATAAGGATCCCTTTCCAAGGGTAAACATATTGAATTCTTACATGAGCTCTCTTCCAAACTTAAAGCTGGGCAGAAATAGGCCTTAGCATAATAAGCCATGTTTGGGGTTTAGTTTGTGGTGTTGGTGAGCAGCAAAGACTCTGAATGAAGAAGAGTACATTTGGGTCAGTATTTTTGAAGGGGTAGGTACTAAGAGATACACGATGATAATAAATATGCATTCAAAAAAAGCTTCGGGTTAATTAAGACACAATTTACATACATCTTTAGCTGAGATCCAGTCCCGCCCAGTGTTTGTCAAACGGAGAAGGTTGAAGCAGTGAGATACAGAGAGTAAAAACAAGGTTCAGAACAGCTCTTCCTCTAACATGCTGTGCGATTTTGGGAAAGTCACTGTCATTCTATGAGTCCAGTTTCTTAATTTGTAAAGCAAATAGGTTGGTCTGGTTCTTTAAGGATCCTCCAAAGGGTGTTCCTAAGAAAAATATGCGTAGGATTCCACAGAGAGAGAGGCACACCTGACCAGTTTGTTCCTTTCTTCTCTGCCTTCAGCTGACGCTGCCCACATTCCCCGTGGTGGTGAAGATTGGCCATGCTCACTCCGGTATGGGCAAGGTAAGGCAGAGGGGGCTGTAGTGGTGTGGAGTTGGGCTCAGAAGGGTGTTTTTGCTGGAGAGGTAGCTCAGTAGAGCTCTTGCCTAGCATGCATGAGGCCCTAGCTTCTATCCCCCATTCTTGCAGGGGGGCGGGGGGTAAAGAAGGGCACTTTTCAGATGGGTTTGAAGGCTTCAGGGCCTTTTGACTAAGGTCTTGCCTAATTCCAACATTAGGTCAAAGTGGAAAACCACTACGACTTCCAGGACATTGCTAGTGTGGTGGCCCTCACTCAGACCTACGCCACAGCAGAACCCTTCATTGACGCCAAGTATGACATCCGAGTCCAGAAGATTGGCGGCAATTACAAGGCTTACATGTAAGTGGGGAGGTGTAGCGTCCCAGCAGATGCTCTCTGTTCATCTCAGCCTCCAGCTCTCAGTCCAACCTCACCAGACCCATAAGGCAGCTTACAGAGAGAGCATGCCACTTGCGTCTAGAACTCCTAACCTGGGAACTTTTGAAGTCAAGGGAGGGGGTCTGTAAACTAAGATGAAAAATAAAATTAGTATTAATTTCACTAGCTCACTTCAGTTATAAACAAAGACGACAGACGATAGTAGTAGCAGTACATAAGACTTTATCACCAAAGGTAATCATGATACTCGTGTATCACACTACAGTTGTGACAGACCTCAGTACCAGTTACGTCATCCCTGTGTAAAACTCATGATAGTTATTAGACCTGCCTCTGAATCACATTATTTAAAGAAACACATCTTTGATTAATCAAAATGTGTTTTCATTTTTATTTATTTATTTATTTTTATTATTAGTTGTTCAAAACATTAAAAAGCTCTTGACATATCATATTTCATACATTTGATTCAAGCAGATTATGAACTCCCATTTTTACCCCATATACATATTGTAGATTCACATCAGTTACACATCCACTTTTTTACATACTGCCAAACTAGTGTCTGTTGTATTCTGCTGCCCTTCCTATCCTCTACTATCCCCCCCCCAAAATGTGTTTTTAGAATATTTTTGATAACTCTAATTGGGTATCTTTGTGACCTTATATACTTTATGCACTTGCACGTTTTATACGTTTTAAACATTGAAAGGAATCCTGTGCTTCAACAGACTACCAAAGAATGGGTAAAGTTAAACTCCAAATGCAGATATCCAGCCCTAAGTCTAGTAGTTTTAAGAGTAGATGACTTCCCCATGAAACTGTATCCACACAGCAGAATGAAAAGTTAAAAATCTCCCTCATTAGAATTAAAAGAAAATCTCCAAAATTGATGGAGGATGGAAAGCCAGAGAAACTTTAGATGGCATTTCCTTTTGTTTGTTTGTTTTTGCAAAACAAAAAACATCCATGTATAGTGAAAAGAAGGTGCTGGTTCGGCCTCCAATCTCAGTAGGCCATAACAGAGGTCACATGACCTGCAAGTCCACAGGCAGATGAGCTGTCACTGAGTGGTCTCTCAGTGTCATATCTGCTCCCATACTTTAGGGGCCCCTTATGGATCTATGCCACATGTCCCATTGTTAACTGAGATGTAAAGTCTTACAGAACTTTGCAAACTTTAAAATATAATAAAAATATAAGGGATATATTATTATTTACTCAGAGTTTCTGAGAACTTGTTATGTGTCATGGCTCTATGCTGGGAACTTGAAAGTGAGTGTCTCTCTGTCCCTGTCTTGAGGAGGTTGCTTACAGGGACACCTTAGTAAACCATAAGCTTAGGAAGACAGTTACATGTATTGTGATTTTCTTGTTTCTGAGTATCTACTCAGGTTTTGCCAGCTACTCAGCTATTTATTTATTTGCTTTTTTCTAAACTTGGTAGTGGTTGCAGGGAAAAGCACATCACAGAGGGAATCAAGTTTCCTGGATTTTTATCTCCCATATGCTGTGACTGAATATGCAATCTTGGACAAGTCATCCAGCCTTTCTGAGTCTGAATCTCCTTGTCTATAAAGCAGAGCAAGAACTCCAGCCTGCTCAGAACAGGGAGTTCAAAGTGAGACTATTATGAGGGGTTTGGAGAAGAGGCACCATAGAAAGCAGCCAGTACTGTCCAAGTAGATAGTTGTTGTTGCCCCCTCCATATAAATATTTCTCAGTGCTTGAAGTCAGATCTGTGGGGAGGACATTTATGGGAACTGGCACAACTACTCTCCAAACAGTTCTGCATGGTGAGAATAGCACATGGAGGGCTCTGTCCATGGTGTAAGAGGACTTTTATGTCCCCTAAGCCATTCCCTTTCCCATTAACTATATCTGGGTGAAAACTTATGATTTAAAAGATCTATTTTTGGTATTTTACAATTTACTTAACCCTGTACCAATCGGTCCTTCTGGCAACCCTGTGTTAACAGATAGAGTCTCAGAGACTAACTCTCCCATGGTCACCTAGCCAGCCAAGAGCAAATCCAGAACCAGAAACCTGGTCTTCTACCTCCTATGTTGTCCAAGACTAGCTGATTCTTAACCCATGCTCATAGAAGGCAGGTACAATGGACATAGCAGAGGTTGATGACTGATGCCATCATTTCCATTGAATAGATGTGTGAAGCCCAAAGAGGTTAATTGACTGACCCAGAGCCACATGACTAATATTGTAGTGAACCTCAGAAATTAACTGTTGAACGAGTGAATGAGAGTGCTAATGAAGAAGACATTGGAAGATATTCACCAGAACCCTGCAAGAGCTCCCAGGAAAAGTGGGATTCAGCTTGTATGCCCAGACACTGTGAGTAGGCAGGAGGACAGGCCACAGTACATACCCCAGGTGTTTTATATAGTTATGGACAAGTCTTAGCTTAAGCCTCAGCTCAAGTAACTAAATTAAAAAGTACATGTTCGATTGTTAAGTGAGATATAGGCAAAATTCTAATGGGATCAAGAATCCATCCATTTGAAAGATCAGGTCAGAGAAGGCTTCATGGAGCCAGGCCTTCTGAGGTGGACCATTGTGGAGAGCCGAGGGCCTCACAGGTGGGAATTTGGCTGGGGCCGTGGGGCTGTAAACTCCACAGACAGACTTCAGGCTCTTTGTGGGGAAAGTGGTTAGGGAACTGTGAGCTTCAGTTCTGGAAATTTTCATGCCCTCCCATTGCTGGTATGGCTCATGGCCTGTCCTACCCTGGCGGGACCTTGTTGCAGGAGGACATCAATTTCGGGGAACTGGAAGACGAACACTGGCTCTGCAATGCTGGAGCAGATCGCCATGTCAGACAGGTGAGTGAGCCAAGGGGTCCAGACCCCCGTGAGAGGGAGGCTACCATAGATGAAGAGGTGTAAGAAAGCAGGAGGGGAGCCTCTGGGCAGACAGGACTGATAAAACACAAAAGGCCCAAGCAGCCAGTCGACAAGATCAGGCAAGACTGGGTCTTGTGCTAAATTATAGAGATAAAGGCTTTGCATATCACAGAATCTTCAAGAAAGGAGTAGTAGTTAATATGGGCTGGAATAGCCAAGGAAGGCCTCCTAGAAGAGTGTAATCTGCCCTGGGCTTGAAAAGTTGGGTAGGATCAGGAGAGCAGAAAGGGAAAGTTCTGTAAATAAGGGACCACCTTTGATGGTTGTGGGATAGAAAAAGCGGGTGGTGGAGATGGGAGAGATAGAGGCTGTAAGAAGAGCCCAACCAGCAAGCAGGCTTGGGGTGAGCTAATGCTCCATCCTCAGGACACCTTCCTGCCCCCTCCAGGTACAAACTATGGGTGGACACCTGCTCTGAGATGTTTGGTGGCCTAGACATCTGTGCTGTCAAAGCTGTACATGGCAAAGATGGGAAAGACTACATTTTTGAGGTAAGTCTGTCCCAATCGTATCTGAGAAACAACACGCAAGGCTGCAGGCCAAACTCTTGGCTCAAAAACTATGTGGACAGCCCAGACTGCATTTATAGTGTAGAATCTTCTGAGTTGTTGGAAGGCCCTAGACAGCACATCTGCATAGCAGGATACCCCCACCGGTGGGGAGCTATTACTTCTAACCTGCTAAGCCTATGCACACCAGGGGTGATAACTGGTACATATGGGTTCCTGGGGTCCTAGTGCAATCATTCCTCTGGGAAGACTATAGTGACTTTAGTATTCTTAGTCTGAGAAAGCTTCCTTCTTTTGCAGTCATTTTACAGGCAGGAAAACAGGCCTAAGTGCTGCAAGCCTGTGCCTAAGGCCACAGGGTGAATCGGTATCTCCACCTGGGCACCTGGGGACAGGAGATTTTTCTGAGCATCCCTCTGGGCCCTGGAGACACTTTGCTTATCCTGATCCTCTAACACAACTTTTCTGACTCTCTTTTACCATATTCAAAGAAAAGCCCATGACAGTATGAATTCTTCACATACATTGTCGCCCAGTCTTCCTGGGAGCAGGAAAGGCTCCTGGCCAGGAGTGATTCCAGAGAACTAGTGTCAGGAGCCTAGCTAGAGTGGGCTTCAGATTCAGAATCCACCCCATGGCCTGCTCAAACTCTGGGATGGCTACACCTCCCCTTCTAGAGTGGGAGCAATAAATGAGACAGTTGAACTATGGAATCTGTGATCCCACTAAGGCAGACATTTCCAAAAAGAAGGACTCATTTCTTTGGACCCTGAGATTCAGGCAGAATCAGGATCAGTGGCAGGTAGGGAAGGCATCCTAAGTCAGAAGCACAGGGAGGAATCTGATCATTTAATGAAAAGAGCCTATTTGGAGATAGATTGTACAGGTGAAAATTCCCAGGGATGAAAACTACCCATTCTTCACCAGAGATTTATGGGAACGTCTTTCGTGTCTTCCTGTTCCTCTGTCTGCAAACTTCGAGCCCTGGGCCCTTCAAGCCGTCTCCTTTCTCTCTCCCTCTTCCAGTTACCTTCAGCTAGCAATCTCCCTCTCCCCCATCCTGGCCTGGGTGAAGGTAAAGGGAAGTGGCTTGAGGCAAAGGTTTGCAGGAGGAGGGGACAAAGGTCCTATTTTCTGCCAAGGACCATGCTTCCAACTGAAGACAAGAACACCTGCTTCATCACCAGCCCGGGAAGACCAGGCCAGGCCTTGAAATTTCCAGACCCTTTCCTCACCCAGGCCACATCTTCCACCAGGTCATGGACTGCAGCATGCCGCTGATTGGCGAACACCAGGTGGAGGACAGACAGCTCATCACTGAACTAGTCATCAGCAAGATGAACCAGCTGCTGTCGAGGACTCCTGTCCTGTCTCCTCAGAGGCCCTTAACCACCCAGCAGCCACAGGTAAGCAGCTGTGCAGAGACACAGGACAGCCAAGAGCCACTGTTCTGGACATTGGTGGTTCTAGAATGGAGCAGAGGTCAGATACCCACAGGCCTGGATAGGATCTAAGCAGTCTTCTCCCTCCTCCTTGTCTTCCTCTGGAGACCCGCTTATCTCCCACCATCCCTTATAGGGGCCTTCTCGTGAGCAGTGTGCAGTATCAGCTGTAGGACTGACAGGCATGGAGTACTAGATCTCTTCCCTCTGAACTTGAAGTCTCCAGGGAACCAGAGCTTGCTTTCTCTGGGACTCAGAATGCTCCCTTTTTCAAAATGGGAGGTCTCTGAGGAGGAGCTGAATCATATTGCTCACTAGCTGTTCACTGCTAAATTGGGTTTTTAAAAGAAAGTGGGGGTCTTTCTGAGAAATCTGGTGCAGAAAAAGAGAAGAGTCAGTTTCTTCCTTCTGGGAGAGCAACAAGGTGAAACTCAAAATTAAAGATCTCCTTTCCCTAAGGGAGAGGAGGTGGTGGCCTTGAGTTAATAGTGCCTAACTCAGGTCCAGTCACATCATGGTGACAGTATCCTAGCTGCAGGTCTATAGGAAATCTACAGTGAAGTTTTTTGTGGAACATTAGGCTCTAGCATGTGCCAAGGAAAACAAGATCCCTAAACCTGGAGCTCTTTGGTTCCACAAAGAAGGTATCTTACATTTCAAAAATATTCACAGTCTTCTCTCCACTGAACTTTTGTATAATGAAGTGGGGGAAATTCATTGCGCTTGGGGCAATGAATCAAATAATTGAACCTGATCTAGCTTTTTCCCTAAAGGACTGCTAATAATTATGCGTAATTATTAGCTTCGGAGTGCTTTATGGATTTTATAAATTAGAATTTATAAATTAGAATTCTCTCAAAAATCTTTAAAATCCAACATCAAATGGTTAGGGAGGTAGAATATAATAGTGATTCAAAATATGGGCTTTGAAATGAGAATGAAACCCAGTTTGAATTCTGAATCCAGTATTTATTGGTGTTGTGACCTTGGACAAGGTCTTTATCTTTGGCTCAGGAATGATAATCACAGAACCAGTCTCATAGGGTTGTTAGGAGAATTAAATGATGTAAGGAACCTAAAACATGGCAAAGTAAAGTACCTGGTGAAGATCAGCTGTTGTCCTAGTAGACTCTGGCCTTGGATCCCTGCAGCCTTAGGCCTGGAGATCATGGCCTCCGCTTCTGAAGATGGGGGCCTCACCAGATTAGGCTTCACTCAGAAGCAAATAGCTGGAATCTAGAAATCCTTCAGTAAGAAAGAAGGAAAGGGCTGGCACCCTTGCACTGGAAGAGGGAAGGAAAAAAACAAAACTGCACAGCAGTGTGGGTTATTTAGGGTAGAGGATATTACCCCCGACATTTGAATATCACAGAACCATAGCCTGCAAGTGTTGTTGATACTCATAATAATGAACCTGAGTCATTGGGAAGGGGAATGCTGACATTTTAGGGTTTCATATTCTGTTTAAGAAAACTAGAAACAAAATTTAGGAAATATTTCCAGAAAAGAATTGACTAAAATAAAACAGTGTGACAATTGGTAAGTCAGTTCCCTCTCTGAATCTGTTTTCCCACCTGTCATATGGGAAAAACATAAGAACTATCTTTTCTGCTCTAAAAATGTCTTTAGGGGCTGGGCATGCAGAAGACTTATCTATCATGCAACAAGACTCTGGGTTCCATTCCCAGCACACCACCAACAACAAAACAATAAAAATACTTCTATCCTTATGGATTCTGGATAGATGGAAACTCTGGGCTAACAGATAGCAACTCTCGAGTAGCCATGTTGAGAGTAATCTTGTACAGTGGGCTCCTACCACTCTTTACATACGATGAGGGATTTACACCTTCTTTAGCTGATGCTCACTGGATTGGACCTCTGACCAGATGGGAGAATCTGTTCCCGGGGCTGAGGCTATAACTCAGTGATACAGTGTGGCTTCACATCATGCACAAGGCCCTGAGTTTGATCCCCAACATCACTAAATATAGATAGGTCGGTGGGTAGTAGGTAGGTAGGTAGGGGAGTGGGTAGTTAGATATTGAAAAATATTTTCATGATTTAAAAAATATCAGGCCTGTAACTAGATTTTGTAACTCTGTAAATGTGATGAAATAAAGATACTTGGGTACTAGTCTTGTCTTTTAGTCCACAGTAGGCCTTAGTCAATAGTTGAAATATCCTGTTAATCAGATTATTGCTTGTTCCTGCCCTAGAGAAAAAGTGACACATACAGTTGGCCTTCCCTATCTGTACATTCCATATCTGCAAATTCAGCCAATTGCCTATCAGAAATGCAGTTAGGTCTATGGTGGTTGCCTCAAAAAGCATAAAAGTTCAGTGGCAAAGAGACAATTCATGAAAAAAAAAGTTTTACCTCACAGAAAGCATTAGTTCTTCTTTGGTATAAGCCCCTTAAATTAGTCCATTTTGTGTTACTAAAATGAAATACCTGAAGCAGGCTAATTTATAAAGAAGAAAGGTTTATTTTAACTCACAGTTCTGGAGGCTCAAGGACAAGGGGCTGCATCTGATGGTAGCCTTGTTGCTAGCAGAGTCTTGAGACAACATTAAGCATCACATAGCAAGAAATAGGGAGCACATGTATTTCTGTGTCTCTTATTTTTCTTTTTTCGTAGTCACTGGGATTCAGTTCTGTGGGCTCCACTCTGATGACCTTGTCTAATCCTAGTAATAATAATAATAATAATAATAAAACCACCTTTAAACACCAGTCAGATTGTTTCTACCCTCTTAATATTTCTCAATGGGGATTAAATTTTAGCATATGAACCCTGAAGGAATATTCAAAGTACCTATCCACATTTTAGAATCCCTTATTTTATAAAGTTTAAATATTGCAACTTAAACATTTCTGAAGAGAAATATATCTCAAAGCACAAGCAGAAAAATAAAAAGAATAAGCTTCCTTAAATATATGGGCTCCTGCAAAAATCCCTAGTAGGGAAGTCAATCTGACTCAAGGATAAGCTTTTCTCTGTTTATTCTCCTATCACTGCTGGGTACTGTAGAAAGCTCCCTGTGCTGGGAATCAGGAGACTCCCAGGCTATTCCCTGTGTCCCTGGACAAGTTACTTTCCATTTCTGGACATTTCTTTACTCGCCTATGAAATGGAATTGAGTTAGATGATTTCTAGATCTCTTTCAATTCTAAAGTCATGTAATAGCTGGAGCTAGACAAACACACTGTAGACTGTGAAGGCAGAGTTCCCCAGGAGATTGCTCTCACTTCTAACATCAGCCGAAATTCAGAAGTTCCTCAAACTTCGACAGGTTCGACAGCTCCCTGGAAGAACTCACAGAGCTCACTGAACCCTGTTGTACTCACAGTCCCGGTGGATTGTGGGGAAAGGACACAAGTCAACACTAAGTCAAAGGAAGATGCCCAGGGCAGAATCTGGGAAAGTTAAAAACTCAAAGCTTCCACTATCCTTAGGATGTGTTACCCTCACAGCGTCAGCGTGTGACCATACCCATGACGTATTGCCAACCAGGGATGCTCACCTGCACTTCAGAGTTCAGAGTTATTATGGGGCTTCATTACTTCAGTATGATCAACTGACTGGTCATCCGGTTGAACTCAGTCTCCAGCTCCCTGTTCCCTGGAGATCAGGCTAATGCCATGTGGCTTAGGGAACTAACCATGAATAACAAAGACACTCCTGCCACTCAGGAAATTCCAGGAGTTTAGAGGTCACTTCCTGAGAGCCTGGCATAAAGGCTAAGACCTCTTTAAGGGCAAGGCCACACTATCAGGTTAATATCACGGATGTCTCAGATACTTGCAGCCCCTTGTGGGCAGAAACCTTGCCTATTCCTCTGTTTCCACTGACCAACACAGGCCTGGCCCAGAGTGTGTGCAGAAGTTAGCTCATAGCCTCAGGACTCCAGTGAAGAAGGAGATATCGTTCCCATCCAAAAGTTGTTTAGATTCTAAGTTGAAATCATGACTGAATTTACGGGCCATCAAATGGTGTCTTCTTGAATCTTCTTTTAGCTTCCTCCTAAGCTTGTGCCCTGACCCCAGGCTGCCCAGAACACATAAAGCACCCAACATTTGGCAAAATGCTGCAACTTGGGCTTGAAGGCATGACTGTCCTGATCACAATTCCACTCCCTGTCTCTCCTGGATGATGGCACATTGTTTACGGTTGAAGAGACATTTCAGTCACCCTGGGTGCAGGCCCTTGGGTGTCTCAGACTAGATGGCCTTGTTCCTGCAGTCACTTCCCACTTTCCTGAATCTTTACCTATGGGAATCTGCTTCACGGCCCTGCCTTCCACCTGTCCTCTAGTCCATTTTGTGTTACTAAAATGAAATACCTGAGACAGGCTACTTTATAAAGAAGAAAGGTTTATTTTAACTTACAGTTCTGGAGGTTCAAGGACAAGAGTCTGCGTCTGATAGTGGCCTTGTTGCTAGCAGAGTCTTGAGGCAACATTAAGCATCACATAGCAAGAGATGGGGAACACATGTATTTCTGTGTCTCTTATTTTTCTTTTTTCATAGTCACTGGAATTCAGTTCACCCACTTTGCTTTCAACGGTACCCTCTCTTCCCCATCATCAAATGATCATCACATCCACATCCAAACAGCTTCCACTTAAAATCAAAAACATCCCCCAACTCCATATTCCCTTCCAGCTACTGCCCCACTTCTCTGTTCCCAACCCAATCTTGAGTTGTTTTAGCCACCATCTCTCCTCCTCCATCAATCCAATCCAGTCGACATTCTTTCCCCACCATCCCACTGCAACTGCCATGGGCAAAGTCATCTCCATGTTCCCTCCACATGTAGTGGTCACTTCTGTTCCTGCCCTGCAGACTCTGCAGCAGCATTTGACGTAGTTGGCTACTTCCTTGAAATGCGTCCTTTGCTAGGCCTCTGGGACCTAGCAAAGTTCACTCTTTGAACTCCAGATTCACATGTCTAACTCCTTTGACACCTTTATTTGAATTCCTAGAAGGCATCCTAAATATAACATGCCCAGAGCAGGATTCTTGTTTATTTTCCCCCCTCCTTAACCGTGTCCTTGCCCCTTGCTTAATTTTCTAGAAGTAATTCGTGCAGGCCGTTGCCTAGCTCTTTGCCCTTGTACTACCCTGCCTCTTGCTCATGATGCCTTAGCCACAGTGTAAGGGCCTTTGTGTTGGTTGTGTCCTCTCTCAGACATGCTCTCCTCTACCCTCCTTTTTTAATCTTTGTATGTTTTGCATGGCTGGTTCTTCTACAGCAGTGTAACTAGTATTTCCTCAACCATCAGACCCAAAGTTGCCACCTACTCTCTGACTCGCTGGGTACCACCTCTCCCTTCTATAATACTTAGCATAGCACTTTCTATCCGCTAAGCTTACTAAGGCTGTGACATCTCCAGGCATTATAATCTCAGGGGCCCACCATCATATACATGGTCAATCATTGACCCAGATACTGTTACGCAGCATATGACTGTTATCAAAACTGTTTGTTTTTAATTCATTTTAGTTGTTGATAGACATTTATTTCATTTATTTATATGTGGTGCTGAGAATCGAACCCAGTGCCTCACACATGCCAGGCAAGTGTGCTACCACTGAACCACGACCCCAGCCCTCAAAACTGTTTTAAGAAGGATGATTGAGAGTGGTTTGCCCAAGTTCAGTCAGTTTCCTGTAGAAAATTTAAACAATAATAACAAAATGAAGTCTGTCTGTCTTTTATTATTTTTGTTGCTGTTACCATGTGATATCAATTCTACACAAATGACAAAGATAAAATGCTCCTCCTGTCCAGCAAACCACTCCCACCACCTCTCTGCCCTGCTAGGCCATTGCAAGGCATACTTGTTGAATGAGTTCCCACTGGGAATGAAAATCACGATAGGGATATCAGCATATTGGAGTTGACATCAGGCTCCTGTGGAGACCTTAGACTATGCAGTAGGAAGATCTAACACTGTCTGGGTCCCAGCCTGGCCGCTGCGTGGCCAGCTGAGCCCCTGATGTTGTTACTGACTTGTGGGTCACTCTTAAGAGCCCGGCCCCTCTTGCTAGTCTATTTTCTGTGGCTCTAGAAGATCAGGCTGAAAGAGATTCTGGCCCAAGTCTTTCACAGTCCTAGGATCTGCCTCTTGCTCCGAATTCTAGGCCAAAACCAGAACAGACCAGTGACCAGCTGCTTGCGAAGCTTCCTCTCTTGATCTTTCCCCATCCTTGCCTCCAGCTCTCCCAGGAGAGAGAGATTTCATTTCTTTGATTACAGAAGATACCTCCAGCAAGCTGGCAGACAGGGAGGGCGGCGGTGGCAAGTACAGGGCCCACCTACCTTGGTCCCAGCCCGCTCCCTAGCCTGGGGTGGATTAATTATGGAAAATAGGAGCTAGCTTAGGCTGTGCACGGTTCTGAGGACTAAGGGCAGGGATGTAAGGAGCCTTGGCCATGTCATCAAAAGCAGGAGATGAATGCCAAGGCCTAATGGAACTGGCTGCAGCTCGGCCTCAGCCTGTCTGGACTGCGGCCTTGGGGCTTGGGGCAGCTGGGGCCTCTGACCCTCTGTACTTGGCCTCTTTTGAGTGCTTTAAGGACACTGTTATCAGTGTGGCAGTGACACCTGGTGGCCAGTAGAGGCCAAAGCCCTCAGGCTGTGTAGGTGTAGACCTTCCTCCCAGGACCCAGAAGTCTCCCATCCTCCCAACACATTCATGGACCATTGGGGTCCATCATTCAGGACCTGGGTTGAGCCTTGCATCCTGGGGCTCTGGAGAGGTCTGAGTTGCTCCACAGACTCCCCAGAAGAAAGGGAGAGAACTTTGGGTAGAGAGAGCTTTCAGGCCCTGCCAGGAGAGATGGCAGTATCTGGTCCTCTCCTGAGCGTAACTAATCTTGTCTCATCTCATTACACTGTCCCCGTTCTTTTTCTTTTCCTGCAAAATCTTCTGGAGTTGAAGACTGAATTGCTAATGCAGGAATTTCAGCCACTAATGGGCGAGGTGGGGACTGGTCTCTCTTCAGTGTCCCTCAGCTGTACCACAGAGCCAGCTGCCTTTCTGTTCAGCTTGTGGGTTAGACCCATGGCGGTGATTCCATGCATGGCCTTTGGATGCATTTGTGCCCATCTGGTGCCAGGTGAATATGAGCCGCCTCATCCTCCCTGAGCAAGCAGGCCACACCTGGGGGGTTGTTTCTGGTCTGAGGGTCACAATAAAACAAGGACAAACTCTAACTTTAACTGGAATAGAGAAAGATAGGCAGTGGAGGGATGTGGCAGATTTGTTCTGTGGGTAAGAGTTAAAGGAATTGCAATCGAATAACAGTTGTTTCTAGGAGCCCATGATTCAGTGTCTTCAGCTCTCAATGCCATTGTGGATTAGAAATGGTTCAAAGGCAAATCTGCTGGAAGACACATTCTGACTCAGCATAGAGAATATACTCACTGACACTGAGAGAGGAAATGGCTGCCCTGGGCAGTGGCATGTGGCTCACGGGGCAGCTGACGTTCAGGCAGAGGCAGAATGAGCTGCTTCTCAGGGGCATGGTGGAAGGGTGGGCTGGGGCTGGAGGTATTGGTGACTTAAAACCTCCTTCCAATCTCAGTTGCCGTGGTCCGGATGGTGTGCAGTCACTGGACATGGGAAAGGCATCATAAGAGTTCAGAGTTGAAGGAGTGGGGCCGGATCACCTCTGACCTCTGGTGGGACATTCTGCCAGTCCTTGTTTATTGGCTCTCTGGTCTGAAGAGAGACTCAAAACATTTCTAGCCAGGTCTTTGCAGCCCCCGCGGCTCCAAAAGCCATGCTCTCCTGAGTGCGAGGAGATCAGGACTGGGGAGGGATCTCTCATCCTGAGAAGTACAGCCTGGAGGCTGTGCACATAGGGGACACAACTGTCCCTCAGATCCCAAACATGGGCTTCAGCTTCTCTTGAGCTTGGAAGAGGTAAATTTAGGACAAACGAAAGGCCTTCCTGCTTCCCACAGCAGGGCTGACTTTAGAGAATTCGTTCCCCAGTGAGGATAAGCTGAGAATGTGAGGAGACTTGGGGCAGGTTCAGATAAAGCCACTAGTGACCAGATCCCTTAACAGACATTAAGAGAAACTGACTATTTTGGGACTGGCTTAACTTTCAGGGACATCTTTAATCACTTGAAGCTGACATTCTGACCTCGGGTGACCTGACCCTCAGTGCCCCTGTAGAACTCATGGACTGCCCCCTCTGGGACATTTCTGGTGTCCTTAGGTTATGGGAGGGGCCAGTCCAGGAGGCGAGCTGTGCCCTGCGGTCAGCAATTCCCCTCAGGAAGCGAGGTAGGAGCAGCTCATCCCTGGTTACCTTTCTGACTTTTAGAGGAAGGAAGGTGGGCGCTGGTAACTTCCAGGGAGAGTCCGGAAAGGTCCCAAGGTGCTGAAAACGTGCTCTCCCCTTTGCTCTGACTAAAACCTCGAGCCTCCTGACCACATTCCTTCCTGCTGCTTCATTCTCCCTGGGGTCCTAGACCGGGGGAGCGGGGCCTGGGGGAGCTGATCAGAATAGTTCTGTGGCGTGTCCAGCAAGGAGCTTGGCCTGGCCCTTTTCCTGGGGCCAGACCCTGGGACCCTTTCCCAATTTCCTGTCTCAGATATGCTGACCAAGCACAGGCCTTCCTCCTTGATGGGGGCAGCTGGTCCCAAGCCAACAGCTCTCAAGGGTTGAGTCACTCCACGTCTTTCCTTCCTCAGCTCTTCATCCTGCTGGGACTCAGAAGGAGCTCCCCTCTTCCAGCTGCTGAAAGCCACGGGATGGCAAATTCAAGGTGCCTTTGACAAAACCCCACAAACTCTCATCCATGGGCTTGGTTTTCCTCCCGGACCCGTGATTTCCTTTACAGTCACCTCAAGAGCTAATATTTGCTCTTTCTGAACTGACTTTTCTGTATCTGCAGGGACCTTGCCCAGCCCAGAAACTCTCTCGCACACGAAACTGCTGCGCCCCAGCTGACAGGAAGCTGCGCAACAATACCTTCTCCACTGGTGCATGCGATTCTAACATTACGGCGTCGTTCCTTCGGGATGAAATCTGTTACTATTTAAATGATACTCATGATGCTTGCTCACTTTCATTCTTTGCCTAGCACTCGTTTACAAAGCATATTCATTATTTTAGGCTTCCCAACCCTTATGTGAGATGGATGGAGCTAGTAACTCTATCTGTGTTTATATATCAGCAAAGAGAATGCAAATGACTTGCCCAAAGTCACATGCCTGCTAAGGAGGAGAGCTGGATCTTCTGGTCCCCAGTTCAGGGGGTTCTGCACATTACCATGCACCATGCTCTTGTGGTGCTGTCCCTGGAACAGGGTAAGGTAAGAATGGGCACTGCGGCCCTGTGTGAAGCAAACTCTTGCTTTCCTCCTGACCAACCTGGGGAGTCTCTGAGCTTCCCCAGCTCTGTTCTGCCCCTGGCTTCTCTGATCACTAAAAGCCCCATGGATTCTACACAGCAGGATACGGGCCTCCACGGAGGGGAGCAGCCAGATCTCCTTGCCAATCCCTCACAGCCTGCCTGCGCCCGCGGGATCTCTCTGCTAAGGCCTAATAGCCCTGGGGTCTTGCTGGGCTCCAGACTGTGCAGCTAAGAAGGGCTTATCTCCTATCTCAGACATCTGAAGAACTGAAAAATGCATGAAAGAATTAATGGGAGCCTAGAGCCAGAAGAGCCTGTCGAAGTCATCTGCCTGTGACTGCTTCAGCCCTTCACAGTGTCTCTGACCAGAGTTTGTCCAGGTCCCGCTCAAACACTCCTCATCCCAGAAAGCTCACTACTCCCCAGGCAGCCCGTGACTCCATTCAGATTTGTACTAGACTTAACTTGAGTCTTCTGCTGGAAGCCCTAGGTGCTGCCATGGGTCCCTCATTTAATCCCTACCATCTGCCATTCAGGAAACAGATTCAGAGATTATGTCATTTGCCCAAAGTCAAATGAAGAAAGATGTCATTTCCAGACTTCTCACCCTCTTATCTGTTCCACAGATCCATTTTATTCTGCCAGCATGCCCCTTAAAAGAGGTGCCCAGAAGCGGTGGCAGAACTTTCTTATGATGACTGATCAGTCAACCCAGTGACAGACCTGTTACTCCCCCTTCGGGAGACACTGATCCACCTCCACCCATATCAGATCTTTGACAGCAGCATCTCAGACTCACACCCTCTGAGCTCCCAGTCATTCTAGAAGCCCAGGGTTGTTTGGGGTTTTTTCTTATGTGACTATAAGGCCATTTCCCCAGTTCCTTT
The DNA here is from genome assembly GCF_052094955.1 of Ictidomys tridecemlineatus. Taxonomy (NCBI): domain Eukaryota; kingdom Metazoa; phylum Chordata; class Mammalia; order Rodentia; family Sciuridae; genus Ictidomys; species Ictidomys tridecemlineatus. Next base: position 39,351,973 of record NC_135492.1, on the reverse strand, counting down.
CTGTGTTTAGCTGGTCACAAGCACTGGACTTCACATTGTTACCTGTTTGAGTCAACCAGCTTCCTGAGAGAAACTCTGCTGCTCAGTATGACCACGGGTTCCTGCTGTGGGCTGGCTACAAGCCAGACTTTGGCAGTGACGCCAGAGTGGCCAGACTTCTGTGGAATTTGGCATCCCAGGAGGCTCTTGGTGACTGGAGACAGATCCCATGGTAGCCAAACCCCACAGGGAATAGGCCCTCAGCCCCTAGCCGACAGTAGGCTTGTGGGCGGAGCCAGAGTGTCTCAGCCTGGCAAGTGACAGTCCTTAGGGACTCTCCTCTCAGTCTCCCATAGCCCCTGAAAAGTCTTCAGTCCACAACCTTGTTGGAGCCGGGAACAGGAGAGGCTCCCTAGGCGCCATCTCGGGTGGCCAAGGCACATTCCCAGGCTCCAGCCCAAAGGACTGCCTTGGGAGTTCTTCCCCAAAGCTTTGGGAAGGACACTTTTGGGCTCAGTTGATCCTTGAGAGTCTCACATGTGTATTTCTGTGGTTGAGGAGAGCTGGGGCCAGCCTTCGTGGTGTAACCCCCTCTGTGAGCTCATCCTGTGAGTGGCTGGAGTTCTCCCAGTAAAAGTCATCTATGGAATTTTAGAAGTTTCTTTCTGGACCCATAGTTTCTCAGGGTTAGAAGGACCCTTCATGTTTATTAGACTAAATAAATAAATTTCATATTAAATAGATGTATCTTCTTTTCTACAATATCTTTGTCAGGTCATTCTCCAGCTGTGCATGAACACATCTACCTCCTAAGATAGCCTGTTCCGTTTTTTACAATAGTGAAAGTCTGCCTCTCTGGAGCTGTGGTTCATTGGCCCTGGTTCTACTTTTCTGCTGTGTGGTTTTCTGTAACCCTCTCTGAAATTTTCTAGGAGGGTAATGGTATAAACTCATCTTAACCAGAGTCTGGGGCGATTCATTGGTAGCCATCAGTAATACCTGAAAAGATGCCCTGGGGGAGGAGGCTGGCGAGAACTTGTCTAGCTGGTGGAGACAAGCTGTATGACTTTTGCTATTCAATAATTGAGTGTCCATCTCAGGCAGGCAGAAGCTGTCACATGGATGGCATGGCAAGGTCAGGACTAGGAGGAGCAGGCCCATTTAGGACATAAACAAGAGTAAAGTCTAGCTGGGTGCAGTGGCACACGCCTGTAATCACAGTGGCTCGGGAGGCTGAGGCAGGAGGATTACAAGTTCAAAGCCAGCCTCAGCAACTTAGCAAGGCCCTAAGCAACTCAGCAAGATCCTGTCTCTAAACAAAATATTAAAAAGGGCTGGGGATGTGACTCAGTGCTTAAGTGCCCCTGGGCTCAATCCCCAGTACCAAAAGAAGAAGAAGAAGCAGAGAGAAGTTTCGAAAGTCTGATTCCAACCATGCCGAAGCAATTAGGGATGCTGATAAAAGAGTTATCTACCTCATGGAACCATTGCAAGGTATACGGGAGATAGTGCATAAAAATAGCCCCATGTTCCCAGGCATGCAGTAAGCACCCAGGAAGTGTGAGCTCTAAGTCACTTAGAGAAGCTAAGTAGCACAGCTAGGGAAGCGGTTCAGGAGGATGAGAGGTAGCCATGGAGATGCAGGACTGGAGAGAGAAGAGTTAGAAGAATTAAGAGACTTTCTCGTCTCAGAAAGAACTGAAACAGGCCTGACCATCTTGGTAAACAAAAGATGGTGAATCTTAGATGCCAGGAGGGGATAACTGCGGAGCCTTGATGGCTGGCTGGACAGAGTCATCTCCACGTGGCAAGCAGGATGCGGGTATTTCAGGATCAGGGCTCAGGCACAGTCTCACAGACCCCACGAGACTGCTTGGAAGAAAGGAAAAGCCATGCAGTGTTCTTGCTGTGACTTTCGAGTAGCTGGGGGTTACAGGGAGGATGGGCACTCTCTGCTGTCATGACCAAGGACATTTGAGATGTCTCTGCCTATTATGATCCCAAATCCTCTTGTTAGAACAGTTAGAGATAATGCTGTTGTCAACAAAGCTGTGACACTGGGAAGGGTAACACTACTTCTCCTTGGTCATAAGTCTGAAAACAGGCCCTAATAAGCGGGAGGTGAGATAGATGGCCAGAATCAAAGCCCAGGGGAAAGAGGGAACATGGAGAAATGGCGTTAATGTGGGAGTAGAGCTGGGGGCCTGTCACAAGGGGAGAGGAGCACTGAAAAGAGGAAGTGGGAGAATGGCGAAGATATACTTAGCTCGCTCCACAGCCCTGCCTCGGAAGCCCCCTGTTTGACGTCACTGTCAGCCCACTTGGCAGGCCTTAGGCTTTGAGAGTGCTTCCCCTGTACTCAAGTCAAGCTCCACGTGCTCACTGTCCTTCATCCAGATGTTAGTCTTTGATCCTGTCAGGGCATAATCAGAATCACAGCTGGAAAGAGAGGAAGCATGGGAGCAGAGCCATGTTGTTGGGCAAAGTGTCCTTTCTCCTGTGTGACAGGGGGAAGACAGCTTGGCCTTGAGCACTTTACGAGCATTAATGTCTTATCGCTTCCTTTTAGGGAAGGAGGGTTCTGGGAAAAAAATGCTGCCTCCTCCTCTCTGTGGTCCATCCCTGCCCAAAGAGTAGATAGGACCCTGATTCGGCCCCAGAACTGATCCCACCCCAGAGTCCACTCCAGCAGTGAGCCACGGCTGAGTTAGTCACCTGGCCCAGCCACCACTCCCCCTGCCCCTGGAGCCACCAACCCTGTGTCTGGAGCTGGGTGCTGAAACTCCCTGCATCTGGACACCAGGCAGGTGCCAGAGAAGAACACAGGTGATCGTGCAAGACCCAAAGCTTCTAGAAAGGAGCAAGCCTAAAGAAAAGCAAAGGAAAAAGAGGTCGAGGAGCCTCGGGCTCGGGTGTCAAGGTGGTCCCACGCACAAGGCCCAGAGGCTCGGGGTCCCTCCCAGGTGTTCCTGGAACAGCACAAACTCATGACCCATCCCACCGGGTGCTGTTGCAGCCTTGCCAAGGAGCCACAGGGGTTTCTCTTTGGAATTTTGCTTGGAGTGTTTTGTTTTTATCTCTTTTGCATTTTTGTCTTCCAGAGTGGAACCCTTAAGGATCCGGATTCGAGCAAGACCCCACCTCAGCGGCCACCCCCGCAAGGTTGTTTACAGTATATTCTCGACTGTAATGGCATTGCAGTAGGGCCAAAACAAGTCCAAGCCTCTTAAAGTGATCGGTAGTTTAATTTTTCAAAAGCAGAAAATCTTAAGCCAAAAAAACAAATAAAACAAAACATTAAAAAAAAAGAAAAAGAAAGAAAGGAAAGTGAGGGAGGGGAGAACAGCCCTCCCCGCTTGGTCGGTGCCTGTTGCTGCGTTCTGTTCTCAGTGCTGACTGGACTGTGTTTTTCCTATGCAGTGTCAGCTCCTCTGTCTGGTTCTTGACCTGTTCCTGTTCGTGCTTGTGATGCTCACTTAACGTTTCTCTGTATAACTTTGTGATTCCAGGGCTGTTTGTCAACAGTGTACAAAAGAATCGTGCCTCTCCCAAGTTCAGTGGGACTCTACCTTACGGGCGGGTTTGCTAGTGTTTTTTAAAGTATTAGATGATGCCGGGTGAGCTAGGAGCATGGAGGATGGACAGGGGAGAAACAGGCCACAGGAATAAAACCCAGCTCCCCCCGTCTCCTCCCACAGGCTCAGACTAACACCCCTCCCACTGACCTCCATGAGTGTGCTTGGGATCCTCAGTGAACTGTGCTTTCGCTTCCTTTCTGCATGTCTAGGGTAAATAGAACTTTTAAGAGATTTTCAAGATCTGATTTCCATAGCTTCATCCGTTGAATTTGAAGGCATCCACCTTTTTCCTCCATTTGCTAAAATTTGGTGCCGTTTTTGAGTTTATATGAATAGGCTGGCTTGTGCCTGTGGAGCTCTTGTGTTTTTAGTGATGAAATACAAAGAACAAGCTACTTCCAGGAATGTGTTCTGTATTTTACATCCCAGTGTACCCTTCGTTTTGATGATGAACTCATGAGAGTAAACAAAAACAAAACAAAAAAAATGGGGCCGCCGATGTGCAATATCCAAGTGAACTCGTGTTTTCCGTGTGTTGATCTCAGACCCCAAAGTCGTTCCTTCCTTGTTGCTGTTTCTGAACCAGCCATACGTGCATTTTTTCTGGTGCCAGGGCTGTTTTGTGTTCCCCAAAGCTTGACCTACGTTCAGAGATGATTCTTCAGCAATGTTGGAGAGAGAATGCAGGGAGCTACTAAAATTCTGGGAAGGGTTTGCCCATTCCTGAGGCGTGGTGATGTGACACCAAACGTAGACACCCTGCGTCACCCCAGTGGGTAGGTTACACTGCCCATGGAACTCGGAGGTTGATGCCAGCTTTAGTTCTCAGCTGCTGCTATAGCCCGCCACGGGCCTGGGAATGCAGAGCTTTCTGGAAGGAGCTGTCTCCCATGTAGCTTGTGTGTGTGTTGGACAGAGGCTTCGCAGCTGGAAGAGCCCTCCCAGTTGGTCCCCTTGCCCGCAGCAGGAAGCATCTGGGCAGATGATGCGGCAGTTCATTAAACCAGGACTCAGAATCAGTGCCTCGTCTTGCCATCTCCGGGCAGGGCTGGGAATGGGTACCAAGTGGCCTTCTCTAGCACCGTGGCCCTGGGGAGTTCGTGCCAGCAGTTTGCCTTTTACAAGAAATGCTTCTGGCTCTACTTTGACATTCCTTCACACCTCTGTACCGACCTGGCCCCATTCTAGACCACCAGGTCTGAGGAGTCAGCAGGGTTGGCAGCATAGATCCTGAGGGACATGTCAAGGGGCACATGCCCTGGTTCTCCTTTGGCAAAATCTGAGGCCATAGAGAAATGCACAGAGTGTGAATGTTCTTGCCTGTGATCCCTCCCTTGGATGATGGTGGTAGTCAGTCTGTTGTAAATATATACATACACGCACATGTGCACTCGCAGGTGGGTTGCTTAAGAATCAGGTCCTTAAATACCTCCCAATCTGATGAAATGGTAGACAGTAACATTTCCCAGAATGGAGGAACGCATTTATTTCTGTTTTTCGAATATTTTTGTCCAAGCAGTGAGCTGATGGTGGTGTTGCTTCTCTGCATGTTATCAGTGTGTACATCCAGGTGCTTTTCATGTGACATTCAGTGAGCCACAAATACAAAGTTGCCATTTGAATTCAGTCAGGCTACAAAGGTGGGGTCAGCCACGGCCTCTGAGGCAGGGAGAAACCGATCAGGACTCCCACTGCCAAATGCAAGCAGAGTGTATCACCTGACTGTCATGTGCCCTCAGGCAGCATGCTAAGGGACAACTCTGTGGCCTGAGGGACATCTGTGTCACAGTGTAGGATTGCCGTTCAGGTGTTTTGTACACATTTCTGATGTTGTCCCCCACTCCCCCCTTTTTTTTGTACTGATCCAGCTGGGAGACCCTCAGCCAATGCTGGAGTGTGATTGAAGTACCTCTCTCTTTTGTGACTCTCTTGTACAGCTTAATGTGCAATAAAGGAAAAGTTATATCTGTCTTCAGTGTTAAGTTGTAAAGTTTCTGGCTATTCACCTCTCTGTACAGTGGGAAAGCACGCAGGGTTCTGGAACAAGAGGCTGAGCTCTCAACCTGAATGACTTTACAAGAAAATCCTAATACAGATGATGTGAAGCTTGGGGAAACACAAGAGCTGATTGACGTGGAATAATCTTCTAATCTGTCATCCTCCATAGTTACTTGACTTGAACTGTGAACTTCTTAAACATGCAGAATTTCATGTATTTATGTATGTACCTATTTATGTGTAACTAACCCTGATATTCATTGGTTAAGATGATAAAGGGGAACCTGTGGCCTGTCCTAGGAGAGCCAACTTACAGTCATGAGGGCACAGTGGCATAGACAAACGGTCCTGCCTCCCCAGAACCCGAGGTTCCGGTGTTTCTAGAAAACGAAGTACGAATACAACTCTCAGCTCCTGTTGAGTTTCTGTAAGCTCACTGTTTCCAGCCAGCCCATGGGATTGAGGCCAAAAGCTGGATCTTCCAGGCCAGTCGAGCATCATTTCCACTAGTGTCCATGTGCTTGTGGGGTCATCTTTTGACTTCTGAGTGTAGGGACCCTTCCCACTCTTCAGCCAAATCTGGGCAAACTGGTTCTACCCTTATCTCCCATCAACCCCCAGAGGAAGAAGGGCTTTTTTCCTTTCAAGGCTACTGGATGGTTGTGTGTTTCATGCTGGGAGAAAGGTATACTGGTTCTTTAAAGAGGGGCTTCTTGCAAGATGGTGCCTACAAGAATCCTCAGGGGACAATGGGGTTCAACTTTCTTCATACACTTGAAAGCCCCCGAGGATGACAATGAGAGGCAAGAGTGTCTGAGAAGAAAGGACTGATCCTAGTCGTGGGAGTTAGGGGTACAGTTTTGAAGCCCAAGTGTGGCAGTCAGACCCACACAGGCTTGGAGCTGGACCAAGGGCAGCCCAGTGATGTCAGATGCCAGTCTGTGATGACCAGTGATGACCCTAAAGCCCAATTGTTTTTGAAGAAATTTCTCATCCATTATCTTCAAAACACTATCGTCTGCTGGGCGCAGTGGTGCACGCCCATAATCCCAGTGGCACGGGAGGCTGAGACAGGAGGATCGCAAATTCAAAGCCAGCCTCGGCCTCAGAGAGGCTCTAAGTAACTCAGTGAGACCTTGTCTCTAAATAAAATATATAAAAGGGCTGGGGATGTTTTTCAGTGGTTGAGTGGCCCTGAGGTCAATCCCTGGTACCCCCCATCCCTCCCCCCCCAAAAAAAAAACAACACTATCATCTTAAAAGATTCAGGACTTATTGTTTAATGGTTTCAAGGTTGGGAAAACCAAGACCCAGAGAAGCTTGGCGATTTGCTCAGGGAGTCGCTGATAACTGTTTCTTGGGTTTTCTGAATTCCTGTCTGGTGCTCCTCCCCTCGGCCCTCTCCTGCATCTGACGTAGAGACTTTGGGAGTTCTGAGGAGTGGGATGGGGTCTGTCTGGCATGGGACCTTCTGTAAGAGAGCTTACCTCTGTCTGGGGCCCGGTCACCCCGGCTTTCTTCCCTGTCCTCCTGATTTCTGCCGTGACTCAGTTGCCATGTCTCTGAGGAGGAGCATGCAGTGATGACATACAAGGGCAGGGACTCCCTTTGGAGCCCTCGAGAGCCTGGGGTGGCATCTCAGAGTAGAACTTATATCCCTTTGGTACGTAACCACACCCTTTGAGACATCCTTTGAAATGGTTAAATTATGAAGTTTTTCTTGTACTGAACCTAGGGGGCCCTGGGCAACCCCAAGGAACGCAGCCCCCAGGCAGAGTGCTGCCACCACGCCGGCTCCCCCCTGGATCATCACTGCCACCTTCCTCTTCCTCCTCCTCTTCCTCCTCCTCGGCTCCTCAGCGGCCGGGCGGCCCCACCGCCACCCACGGAGATGCACCCTCCAGCAGCAACTCCCTGGCAGAGGCCCAGCCACCCCCGGCCACTCCTCCGCAGAAGCCCCAGCCTCACCCACAGCTCAAGTAAGAGACCAGCAGCAGCTCCTCCCTCCCCTTCTTCCTGCCCCTCCTCCTGGGCTCCAGAGCTGCTAGAAAGTTCCTTCAAGCAGGGCTCCTCCTACACATATTTTATCTTATTTATTTTATTTTATTTTTTTGCTGGTGTTTGTGTGTGTATTCTAGTGTTGGGGTTTTTTGTTGTTGTTGTTGTTTAGGGTAAGGGGAATGTTTGGGGTTGACTAGGGAGGGGTAGGAAGTGGGATATGACAGTCTAAGGTCTAGCTAGAAGCTCACAGCCACCCCGCTTTCTTGCTGGGGAGTGGCACTGCTCCTGCACAATTATGAAGTTTTTCTTGTACTGAACCTAGGGGGGCCCTGTGCAACCCCAAGGAACACAGCCACCAGGCAGAGTGTTGCCTAGGGTTTGGGTTATCTTTTTTTTTTTTTTAAACCCATCTCTCACTCTCTTTTCTATTCCTTTTCTCTGTGTGCATCTCTCACCTTCTAAAAATATACATATCTTTTTTCTTTTTGGTTTTACACTCTTTCCTGCCTCTGACTCACAGTCCGGGGTGTACAATCAGCAGGGCAGTCCAGAAGGAAGAGGAGAGAGTAGTTAACCCCAGTCCACTTGACCTTCAAGTCTGTCCAAAGGAGATGTGGGCAGCGGAGGAGTTCCCAGATAGAGGTCCCCAGGAGGCCCTCTTGAGTTCCCTTATTCCCAGCTCTCAACCTGGAAGACCCCTCCACAGTGTACGGTGACACAAGAAAGCACTGGGGACCCCTTGGAAATCGCCCTAAGAGGATAGGAGGGACCCACCCAGGCTTCTCAGATGCAATAAATCTATCTTTAGGGAGGGAGAAAAGGAGGCTTCAGATTTTCAGGGTTCTAGCGAGCCACTTGGAAATCACCTGGTCATCCCACAGATGAGAAAACCTTGCTTAGGGAGAGATTCAATGGATTTTCTTTTTTTCACATTTATTTTGTTCATTTGTTTTTACGTGGTGCTGAGGACCGAACCCAGGACCTCACCCATGCTAGACGAGCGCTCTACCGCTGAGCCACAATCCCAGCCCTGGGTTTACTTTTTCAAAGCCACTCCTCTAGTTAGTGCAGAGCCAGCGTTGGGGCTCCAGGGTCCAGTTGCTCAGTTTCTCTGGGCCTTCCCATCCCAGGTTGAGGGGAAGGGCACTACCGGCTCCTCTCCCCAGCACCAGCCGGCGGCACCTCCCACATTTTGCCTGCCTCTGTACCTTCTTGCGGGTGTTGAGTTTCCAATCTCTCCCGCCTTTCCAAGAGCCAGCCCTGCCCCCGCCTGAGGGCAGATCTTTAGGCCATCACCGCCTCTGGGCTGAAGCTGTCAAATAGAGCCAGTGACTGATGACAAGCTGGAGGCCTGTACCTGGTGCCCTCTACCTGTTGGGCCTACAGGAATTCCCTCCCTTGCAGGGGCCAGCGTGCTGGGGCTTGTCCCCAGCCCTAATGAAAGGCAGGCCATCTGTTCACAGCAGGAGGAGAGCCTACAGAAGCAGTTTTCCTGCATTTAGGAGAGGACACAGGAGGAGAGTTCTGGAGCTGGAAATCATCAGGAAAGGGATTTGGTGCAAGTCAAGGAGGAGACGAGCCAGGACCCTAGAAAAGCCAGAACTGCTGTCCCCTTCAAGACTGTGGGCTTGACCTGCTCGTGGTGGCCTCCTATCTTCACGGTTATTTTCCTTTGGATCACTCACTGGTCTCCAAAGGGAAAAACAGGTCCCTAAAATGTGGTGGTTCTGTTTTTTTCATTAGCAGACTGCCTAGTAATCATGTCCTGATACATATCTCTTGCTCCTCCATGCCCTGAGCCCTACAGACCTCATATCTGGGCTGAGAGACTTGCAGGGGTGACCACGCCCACTTTAAGAACAGGAAAATGGAGCCATTAGAGGTTTTGGCCAAAACAAAAGGTTCCTTTAGAGTCTGACAATAGAGAGGAAAGAACCAAGAGGGCCTAAGTATCATTGGACCAGACATGTTCATGTCACAAGTGAAAACCCAAGTGTCACATGATTTGCCCAAGGTCAGGCACGAGTGAGTGACAGAACCAAGACTTGGAACCAGAATCTTCCGATGCCAAATCCACCACTTGGCAGCTGCTGGAAAGGCAAAGGCGAGAGCCCACAGGCCCCTGCTCTCTTGTCTTTTAGCAGAGGAGCGGGGTGTGATGTTCCTGGATTAGCGCTTTCCAAGTTGGGGGCCTCTGAAATTTATCCCTGAGTCCGTTTAGCATGCAACAGGGCTAGGGACACAGAGGACAGCGCCTGTCCAGCCTGCAGGAGGCCTGCGCTGCAAGAAAGGAAAATTTTTAAAAAATAAAAGCTTTTGAGTCACCCCATCTTCTTCCTCCCCGTCTCTCTTTCCCCCCTTGTCTCTCGTTCTCCTGCTGCCCCGTCCTTTCCTATCTCAGCAGCACCTAAGGTGAGGAGGTAGCATGAGCGGGAGCACATGCCACCAGTGGCCCTGGTAGCACAGCCCTGATAGCCCTGATAGCATGCCCTGGTAGCACAGCCACCCGTGGCCCTGGTAGCACAGCCCTGATAGCCCTGATAGCATGTCCTGGTAGCACAGCCACCCGTGGCCTCCCTGGGGTGGGAGTGGGGGCTCCGGTTGTGTGTCCTTCCCTGCCTCGCTGGAACCCCACCCTCTCACCTTCTCTCTGGTTTTTATCTTCAAGCAAGTCGCAGTCCCTGACAAATGCCTTCAGCTTCTCTGAGTCCTCCTTCTTCCGGTCTTCAACCAGTGAGGATGCCCAAGCGGAGACCATCCGGAGCTTGAGGAAGTCCTTTGCCGGCCTCTTTTCAGATTAGCTCTGCAGACACATGGGGGCACCCGACCCAGCCAGGAAAGGCACCCAGACATTCACCAACAACGGTCAGCCACGCTTGGTGGCCGTGTCCCCTGACTTTGACGTGTGTGGCCCCCTTCCTCTGCTCCGTCGTGCTCAGTGATGTTGTGCAGCCCAGAAAGGACCATGTGACAGACTCAGGGCAGGTGCCTACCCAGAGAGGAAAGAGCTGCTCCCCTGTAGTCGTGAGAGCTTCCTTCTGTAGTCGTCACTGTGCGTTTAGTGGCCTTATTGTGACAGCGCCATTGTGTCTTCTTTCCGTGAAGCCAGATTCACTCTAACTGAGGACTCCTGACAGCTTCCCCAGCTCCTAGGCAGTTCGAAGCATGTCCCCTCGTAGCCCGTGCCACCTGTGTGGGAAGTGTGAGCTTACCTAGATGTCCCATTGGCTCTGTGTTTTAAGAACCTTCCCGATCCCTTGTCACACCTGTTCAAAGCACACTCTCCCAACCCGCCCCACGATCCTTAAGCTGCTGTGGTGGCAAAGCACCTTAAGTCTGTGACATTCCAGAAAACTAGATCTGCAGTATCCTCTCTGGAGACTGTTTCTTTCGTATGAGTGCAGTGACCTTGAACTCCTAAGCTACACCGTAGAGGAGAATGCATGCCACTATTAACAGCAGTCTGCCCAGTTTTGTGTTCCTCCCCTAATAAATGTCAGACCTTTGGTGTAATAAAAGCAGCAACGTTCACCAGCATTTGATTCAGCCATGAGGTCTCCCCTGGGCCGCCCTTCAAGCTGAGAGAGCATATGAGAGGCACGCGCATGTGTGTGTGTGAGTGTAGGCAATGAAAGCCCAGGAGGGTGAGGCTGCTTGTGAGTGTGTGTGGGCGTGACTGTAGGTACACACGAGTGGCTGCAAGGATGTGTCCATCCTTAACACGCCACTTAACACTGGGCCTCCAACACACCCCGGCAAATCAGCCTCCTCCAAGACATGAGGCCTTCCTAGGGCAACTCAGCCTTTCATTTCCATAAGCATAGCACCCCTGCTCCTGTATGAGGCAGGTGAGACTCACTTTTCTGGTCTACTGAGCTCCTCAGCTAATGCCCATGTGGTGGTGCCAACATCAATGGACCGAGCTGCTCTGATGGACAGGGTCCCACACAGGCATCCTGGAGAGGCCCGAAGTGGAGGTGGGTTCCAAGGGATTGTGCTGCGGCTTCTTCCTCACTCCTTGATGCTCAAGTGTGTTCCCAAAGGCCACAGATGCTCTGAAGATCAATGCACATTGGCACTGATAAAAACAAATCTATTCACATCATATCTAACTTCCTGCACACGATAACCATCCAAGTCAACAAGATAACACTCCTCCAAATGCCACCATCACGCCAACCTTCCTCCCAAGCTGTAGATACTAACCAGTCAGAGGTGAATTTCCTTTCTAAGTCACATACCATGTTTTCCAGGATTAAGGATTGAGATGTGCAAAACAGGAAGTGGAGGCCCCCTTGAGTGGCACCTGAGCCGAGGTAGCCCTCACACCCGTAACTAGCGCACAAACCAATCAAAAGGTGGGGGCATGGTGAGGCTCAAGGTAATTGATCTGCAGGGTTCCTTCTAGTTCCAGCGACAACAGGGGCAGGAACGTGTCCTTTTGCCCTCTTCTGTGGCTGGGCCTGAGAATGAGTTGAACACAGGATGAGACAAAAACAAATGCTTTTTTTTTTTTTTTTGAGCGCTGGGGATGGAACCCAGGGCCCCACTCATGCTAAGCCCGCACTCTATCTACCTCTGAGTTACATCCCTACCCCGGCATATGCATTTTATTTAACATTCTTACACACACACAGGAGCCTTCTTAAGAAAAGTGAAGGCCCGAACAAGCTGTTAGGCCCCAAACATAGGCCAGATTAAACAAAGAATGATAAATTATGATGAGATAAGACAAAGGAGTCTGAGCAAATGCCAATAAATTGTGAGAACGTCACTAGAAAATTAACGGAAGAGAAGTTACAGATCTCAGGAAGGTTTTGTTTGTAGAGATCCATCCCTGCGTCAATCTCCTGTCTCTGGTGCTAGGAATGTTCTCTTCCATCTTGTATTGGTTGAGGGTGAGACACCTTCCATGTGAGAAGTTTTAGATTATGCTTCAGGCACAAAGAGGGTCAGAGAATCCTCCCTATCTCTGTCATTGCTTCCCTGTTGAGTTCAAAATGAACAGTATGTTCCCAACGTGGCATATTTTGAGGTGGCCTGCAGTGAACCCCTTTGCAGCCAAGAATCCTGCGCTTATCATTGCTTCTGTCCCCCGATTGCAAATATTTTCAACAGAATGCATTCATTTACTCAGAAGCATTTATTGAACACTGACTATGAGCATAAAGATTGTGATGGATTTGAAGAAATCTCTAGTAACACTTCCACGGAACCAGTTAACTTCCAGGTACTATTCTAACATATAACAACTTAATTATTTCTTATGACCAGGCTCTAGGATAAGTACTATTATTTTATACATGAGGGAATGAAGGTCCATCAAAGTTCAATGACATGCTTGAGGTCACCCGGCTGGTCAGGTGATAAAGCTGGACTTTAAACCCAAGCAATATAGAAGCAAAACTCACGGCCTTCATAACTACACCATACTATTTGTTTAATCTAGCAGAGGCCATAAAATGTAATTTTATTAAATTTTGTATTATATGATCACAAAATGAGACGCATTCACCAAAGATCTTCACACCCACACCTGTTCCGCCCCCTTCTTTCACCTCCCCTCTGTCCACGGGTCCAGGGAAAGGAGGTGGGGGAGAAGATTAAAGAACTTGTTACCAACGTTGACCCCTTGTCCTCCAACCATGAGTAACATACATTATATATCTTCTTCGGATCAAATATAATTCTGGTTCTTGAAAAATTACTCATTCTTCCACATGTGATGTCAGACCAAAAAAAAAAAAAAAAAACCACAAGTAGCTTATTTAGAAAATGAGTCATCCTGGAGGAACAGCTGGGGGGACAAAAAGAGCAGACATTTACCATAGGTCATGCAGCAACCCTAGTCCAAAGGACACATGGATTGTACCCAACCCTTAGTATTGGGCGGGGACCATGGGTGGGGGAGTTCCATTCAGACACGGGCCTCTTGGTACTTAATAAAAATGGCCCCAGAGATGGAGAAATGGGTTCCTCACAACAGTCACTAAATGCTTGATGAATACTAGGATAGAAGTAAGGATAGAAGTAAAGAACCGAAAAAGCTGGTCACAGTTCTGTAGATGTTTTAAGATTTTGGCCTTATAGATAGTTGTGCTGACCATGCAAATCACCTCTGCAGTTTTGCGGTATATTCTACCTCCATCTTCACCCCAGATTAATAAATGTAGAAAGCCTCATCTATATCCTCATGGGACTCCGTCATCTCCTTGGATCAATATAAATTAATTCTGTCCATTATGTATTTACTCACAACTGTTTTTATAAACTTTTGGGGTTTTTTGGGAGGGGGTACTGGGGATTGAACCCAGGGTTGTTTTACCACTGAGGTGCATTCCCAAGCCCCATTCCCCCTTTTTTTGAGTAAGGGTCTCACTGTGTTGCTGAAGGTCTCACTAAGTTGCTGAGGCTGGCCTTGAATTTGTAATCCTCCTGCCTCAGCCTCCCGAGTTGCTGGGATTAGAGGCATGCACCGCTCACCTGACTCTTCACAACTCCTCATTGTGTACTTCCTAAACTCTTTAAGTTTCAGGGGAGGAATATAAAAAAAAATGAGTTAAACAAAGCTTACAAAGTTTATCACCCAGCAAAGGAGATAGATAGAAGAAGAAAATGTAATCACCATAAGACAAATGCAATCAAAATATTAGCTTGGAAAAAAGTGAAACCTGACAGTTAATGGTGAGGATATGAGAAACGGAACTTACACATGGCCGGGGGAGCACGTGTTGGTACCACCACGTCAGGGAACAATTTGGCAACATCTCATGCACAAACCCGGTGACTGAGCAATTCTATCTCTGGACAGTTACACTGAAGACTCTCTTCTCATATACAGGAGGAGGCAAGTCAAAGAATATTGATCAAAACACTGAAAAAAAATGGAAGCAACCAACCATCTCAATTGGACATCACTTTCCTATGTTCGGATATGAACATATACCAGTGAAACTCCATATCATGTACAACCTCAAGAATGGGATCCTAATTAGAATGAGTTATAATCCATATATGTATAATATGTCAAAACACACTGTACTGTCATGTATATCTAAAAAGAAGAAATAATTTTTTTAAAAAAAACAACTATCTATAGGGAATTAAAATGTATATGGTAGTTCACTCATAAATAGGAATACTCTTAGTCCCAGCTACTTGGGAGGCTGAGGCAGGAGGGTTGCTTAAGCCCAGGAGTTCAAGACCGGCCTAGGCAACGTACCAACACCCCATCTTAAAAAAGAAAAATAAATAAATAAATAAATAGGAATATTATATAGGTGTTAAAAATATGTGAGGAATTCAGATGAGCTCAGGAAAGATGTGGAAGGAGAATAAGACGGCTAAGCAAGTGTAAAATGGACACTAAGCAGCACATGTCACCATGGAGCATGCTTCTAGCTTAGGGGAAAAGGTGAGCATGCCCAGCTCACAGAATGGGAAGGCACAGCAGCTGAGGGGAGTGGGGCAAAGAATATGGTTACTGAACTTTGTGGCTGGAAATAGCATCTAATTCTGTCCCCTTATTTTACAGATGAGAAAAACGGAGGAGTTTGCCAAGGTCACAAAGGGGGTTAGTACTAGAAGCAAATGTGTCTTCATCCTGGATATCTGAGGGGTCATTCTGGACATGATCCCTCCTAAGAGTAAAGAAATGGGTTTCATTTCCGGGGCCCTCCAGGGAGGGAGAGGTTATGGGAACGTCTCACTGAAGCCAACAGGAAATGGGGAGAGACAGTGCCCCACAGTGGAAAGAACCTGGGTTTGGGAATCCAATCTGCATTTAAATCTTGGCTGTGCTAATTACGAGCTCCTTGGCCCTGCCCAATAAGTTACTTAGCTTTTCTGCAGGCCAATTTGCTCATCTATAAAATGATAAGTCTACTACTTTACAGAGCAGTTTAAGAATTAAATGAGCTATTTGGGTGTGGTGGCTCCCACCTGGAATCTCAGCGATTGGGAGGCTGAGGCAGGAGGATCACAAGTTCAAGGCCAGCCTGTGCAATTTAGCAACACCCTGTCTCAAAAAAAAAAAAAAAAAAAAAAAACTTAAAAGGGGTGGCAGGAAGCTGAGGATGTAGCTCAGTGCTAGAGCACCCCTAGATTCAGCTCCCCAGCACCATAAACTTTTCTAAAAATGTTGTAAATAATTAAATGAGCTAACAACATGCTAACAGTGGTTGGCAGGTTGGCACATGAGACAATCACAAGAATTCCTCTCTGTCTCAGAAAACACACAGGCTCCCCTTCCTCGGGACTCTTCCCAGAGCAGCCAAACAAATGCCAATCATGCCTTTCTCCAGTTCCACAACCAGGTGGGCCTCCAGGGCAATTTCAGCACATCTGGTCCTTTCCCTGGGGCCTTGGCCTTTAAGTTGAATTGGTTAAATTGAGTTGAGGGTAGACACCTGGAGAGGCAGATGCTGCTGCCAGGCATATCCCACTAGCAACCCACCCCCCCAAAAAAAAAACCCATGACAGCTATAGAAATGACAACACAGACCCCATGTGTCTACCATGGACTCGCTGTTAAACACTCACACCATATCACACTCATGCAGTGGGGTGGCTTCCTTCAAAGCAATTCCTCTTGAGAGGCTAAACATTTATTCCAATAGGTTGCTGCTTATAGACATGAAATGATTGCCCTGAGATCTATGGTACATTTGTTGGATTTCTGTAACTCAGAAAAATTAGGTTTTTTTTAACCCGAGAAGCCAAAGATGGCTGCACAAACCATTTTGTGTTTTCTGCATATTGTGTGCTTCAGCCGGGTCTCAACACACAGACACACACACACACACACACACACACAGATTAAGAATCATTTCTTTAGGGGGTGAATCTTGATTTAAAAACACTTCAAAGCCTTTGGGCCTCGGATCTCATGATTAAACTGGATACCATGTAAGATCCAAAAACGAAACGACCCCCAGTTAATGAGATAATGTCACACGGCTTGTCAACTGGTTCTGAAGCAAACGAGTTCCAGAAAAGGCGTCTCAGATGTGTTTTGAGTAGTTTCCCTTTGAAATAAACGTCTAGTCCCATTTAGGTTATTGATTTCAAAAGAGAAAAAAAAATGCATTCCAAATCTTGTTTAGAAATAAACAGTCAGCATTCCTTCTAATTGACAGATTACTGATTACATGCAGAAGAATATTTTCCCCCTGAAAAAAAATCATCATCTACATCCCTTACATTTGTCAATATTTAGCTGTTTACCCAGCACCCTTCAGTCAAGAGGTAGTTGTTTCTCACAATAACCCCATGAGGCTGTCCCTCATTATAGTTGACTTCTATATGTGAGCGTCGGGCTCACACTTGACAAGTCTCCTTGGATTTGAAATCCATCACTGGTAAACATATGGAAAAGTAATGCAACTAGTCGATCCCTCTGGTTTACCCTCCACCCTATCCGTTCAAGAAGTTGCTTTCTATCTCACTTAGATATTGATATAGTTACACACAGGCACACTCACACGATTGTCCACCAATGTGTATTTTCAGGACTGTTTTCTTCTATGATTTCACGGAACCTATTCCCCAGCCTGCCACCTTTATCAAGCAGATAACCTAAGGGAGAGGGGTGGAGAGTACACCAGAGACCTGTTCCAGAAGCCTCACCCCACGTGTAAATGAATGCTTCCCCCGGAACCCCGCCTCTCTGGTCATTTTCGGCCACTGCATATCCACATACATCTCTTCTGATAAGAATTCCCACCAATCAGCTAACTCCTCCAGGCGGTTCACAGCAGAAAGCTACAGCTACCCCCTCCTGGAGATCAGGTTAAGTTCCATAAGCACCTGACAAACCCTAGTTTTTCCAGATCTAGTTCCTAGGGGAGGGAGATTGAATGATTGATGTGGACATTGGATGACAAGTTGGGACTTCTGGGATCCTTGGTAAGATATATTGCAAGGCAAGGTCCAGAGAGGATCAGCAAATCCTGATCTACAAATACTCTGAAGACCTCAACCCAGCACCTAGACCTGGGTGGCGTGGGGGAGTGGCCCAGAATAAATGTGGGTAGCTGGTTTTGACCCATGATACGCTTGATATCTCAAGACGATTTGGGTTTGAACAGTGAACACTGCAGCAGTGAATTATTCAATATGTTTCAATGTTCTTAAGAACTATTCCTTTGTTCTGTCCCCATAACTGTTATTCCGGAGCTGGAGCCTCTATCCTCACCTCCATTATTCATGACAGCCCCATAAGTGGGCTTCCATTTCTTGCCCATTTCTACCAAGTGCACTTCCTTTTAAAATCTCTAATCATATTTTTCTCCTGGTCAGAATCTTTTAGTGGATCCCCAGGCTTAGAGAATAGAGCTCCAAGTCCTAAACTTCATATTTAAGGTCCAGTAGAATCTAGCCTCCATTTGCCAGAGAGGCAGGATGCTTAGTTTTTAAATGTACAGGATTTGGGCTGGTTTCAATACCGGTTCTACCACTTGTTAGTTGTGCAACCTCAGCAAATGTCTAAATTCTAAATCTCTGCTTCCCTTATGAGTAACAAGCATAATAGTAATAATTCTTCACCTGGTTGCTGTAAGGATTAAATGAGATAATCTAAGGCAAATATCACATGCCAGTCCCTCACACATTAAATAAGAATATAATACATTTTATATCCATCATCATTGCTTTTCAGCTCTCTCTTCCCAATTCAGTTGCAGCTAAACGGATATAAATTTAATCTTTTGTCTTCTTGATTCACACTTATGCTCACTCTATGATTTTTAGCTGTCCTTAGCCCCTTAAAAATTATTTTTCTTTGCTGGGTGTCGTGGCGCACACCTATAATCCCAGTGACACAGGAGGCTGAGGCAGGATGATAGACATTTTGAGGCCAGCCTCAGCAACTTAGGGAGGCCCTAAGCCACTTAGCAAGACCCTATCTCAAAATTTAAAAAATTAGGGGATCGGGTTGTGGCTCAGTGGTAGATGCTTGCCTAGCATATGTGAGGCACTTGGTTCAATCCTGAGCATCGCATAAAAGTAAATTAAAAAGTCTCAAAAATTTTTAAAAGGCTGGGTAATGTGGCTCAGTGGTTAAGCATCCCGGGGTTCAAATTCCTGGTACAAAAAAAAAAAAAAAACACAAAAAACACAGAAATTACTTTTCTTAGCCTTGTGACCCCTCCAAATTACACATATCCCTCAAGGCCCCGCGGCCATATCACCTATTTCACAAGGCTGTGTTCTCTTTCCTTTAAACTTTTAAAACATACTTATTGCCTCTATTATTTACAAATCTTAGATTTATTTGCAAGTTTATATAATTTTATTAAAAATACATGTGTCTGTTTTAGCTCTTTATTCTAGTCATAAATTATAACTCTTTTTTTTAATATTTAGTTTTTACTTATAGGTGGACACAATGTCTTTATTTTACTTTTATGTGGTGCTGAGGATGGAACCCAGTGCCTCAAGCATGCTAGGCGAGTGCTCTACCTTCTGAGCCACAACCCCAGCCCGTAAATTACAACTCTTGTTATTGATTTTTATACAGTTTCTTCAGTTTCTTTTTTCTACCAAGGACCATGTGCTGGGCTTTTCTGAACCCCACATTTTTTTTCCCCCGAAATTTTATTGTGGAAAAATCTAAAACACACAGGAAATTGAACTCACTGGACAGGGAACCTTCTTCTACCCACCACCTAGATTCTACAATTAATATTTTACCATCCTTCTTTTATGTCATATCTATACAGCATCTCACTTAATTCTCCCATGCTTCTCTCATGCATCCAACAATCCAGCTCATTTTTATTCATGCATTTTGTCACGAGTTTCAGACATCAATACACTCCACCAGTCTTTCCCACACATCAGTTTTATCTAGTAAGAACTTTGAAGATGATCTAGGTCATCCCTGATTATGTAGAGTTTAAAAAACTAATGGCCCGTGATATTAAACCATGAGCCTAATGGTAAATCAATGACTGTACTGATCAACTATTATGTGCCTTGTGTTCTTCTAGGTCCTAGGACTGTAGTGATAAACAAAACGGATAAAGGTTTTTGCTATCATGGAATTGATGACTTACATGAAGAAGATAGTTATTGAACAGATCATTATAAAGAGTTAAATAATAAAGGGCATGGGGACCCCGACTAAGTCTGGCTGATTAGAAAAGGAATTCTGAGAGGGGGTCATTCAAAAATAGAAGAGCATTCCCCAAAACATAAACACGGAGCCTTACTGGTGTAGACCTCCAAATGATTTCGTGCGTAACAATTTTCTGCATGGGTGACTGGAGTATGGAATTATTATTTATACTCATAAAAGATGCATCACAAGCTCCTGCAGAAGATACAGATGCTCAGAGGTACAATTGAACACTTATGTGGAAGAACATGTCGTGACAGGCTGAGCCCAGTAGTTAAAACTGAACTTGAAATGTGGGCCCCTGGATAGTTGAGCAGAGGAGGTACCTGAGGTTAGACTACAGGAAGAACAGGAGCTCAGGTAAAAGAGACCCTAGACTCACAGGAAGTGTGGCTTAGGGTGGAAGCAAAGAACTCTCCACATGAAGATTTCGTAAAGAGCCGGCTCCTGAGCTGGATTTTGCAATTTCTTAACAGGGTGAGTACAAATGAATGAAATGTGGCTTTGACTTAGGAGATTTCTACCAAGTTCTCCTGCTGAATGATTCAATAATTTCACAGTTTTTCTTCCAAGTTGGTTCTACGGGAATCTGTCTTACCCTTCCAAAGTAATGTGTCCATAGCTGGTCTCAAGTTGGGGAAGCCAAGTCAAGAGATTGACTGAATCTCTAGTCAGCCTTTAGGTCTGAGCTTCACACCCCCGAAGCCACATTTTGGCCACTAAACTAAATCAATCCATCAGCTAGACAGGTTCCAACAGGATCCTTATTACTAAGACTGCCATTCCAAAGGCATCGTTCTATTTAAAGAGACTAGCTTTCTCATTTCTTTTCTTTTATTCATTTTGCATTTGGTAAATAAACCATTTGGAGAAAAAAAAAACCTCAAAACTTGCTGAATGAATGGATGTCGTTAGCAGTGAATAATATGACTGCTCACAATAATTCACTGTCTTTTCTTATAAATAGTTGATACATCACCACCCACTGCCAAGAAATTTGCTTTCCTGTCCCCCCAGCATGGGGCTTGATTAGGGGATCTTCAACCCAAAGCATGAAAATGGACAGAATTATTCCATAAGCGCCTAAGTACCATCTCATTTAATTCTCCCACTATAACAAAAATGGCCAAAATAGGGCCTCACAGTAGAACGAGAGAGATATAACAGAACCACTTCGAGTTTGCAGCTGCCAACATTTAACCTAAGTGGCAAATGGCTTATGTGGTAAGCCATTGGTATTTGAGAGTTGTTTATTACCATACCACAGCTCACTGATAAATATCAACAAAAATATATTAAAGACAGAGCTTCCTGGAGTTTTGCCTCAAGAGCATGAGATTCCTCAAAAAGCTAGTTTGGGGACTGGGTTATTGCAACACTGCAAGCAGATGGCTTTGGAAATTAAAGGAGAGTAATTCACGTGAACGAGGAGAGTATTTTTTAAAAAAGGCATGAAATCAGCATGGGAAGTGGTGATGGTGTTTCTTTTTCTTTGGCTTTCCAAAATCATTGTATTCTTTTATTAACTCTTCTTGGATTGTCAAGATGATCTTTGTTAAACTTTAGCGTTTGGCTTCTCCCAGAAAAAGCCATGACCTTTTGAAATAACACAGAGTATTACTGAAAGATAACATGACTTTTATTTCCACCCCCCAGTAATGAGAATTGAAACCAGAGACAACTCTTCCACTGAGCTCCATCCCTAGCCCTTTCTATTTTTCTTTTTGAGTAGTAGTACTGAGAATAGATTTCAGGGCCCCCTGTAGGCTAAGCACATGCTCTACCACTGAGCTATTCCAGCCCAGGCTCTCTTGATTTTTATCTGAAAATATGGCTATACAGATTTATCATACAATAAAACTGGATCAGCAACAACCGTAGGAAGAACCCAACCTGTGAAGTCGAAGGATAACCCAGGAATGAATGGCTTGTACCACATCGACTGAACTTTGAGGGGGCCAACCACAAATGTACCCAGCATGGAAAGAGATCCATTCTAGCACAAGCAAATCAACCTGGATTTCCAACTTCTTATTAATTGGGCCACCCGATTGGTCTCTTTGATGTTGCTCTTTTCAAAAGCAAAGATGGCCTTTGTTCCAAACGGGGAATTATATTCTTGCAACGTTCTTGCTTCTCCCAGATCTTCTTCCCCCATCCTTTCTAAAAAGTTAGGCCAGATAAAGCCTAAAGCATCGCTTTCATCATAACCCATACCTGACTCACATACCCAGAATAGTTCCCTGCCGCCCAGAGCACAAAAGGCAATCCGGAGCTTGTCTTCAAGGCCTTCTGCAAACAAAACCCAAGGCACAGTTTGAGCTTCCTCCTACATAAATGTACCCCAGACTGATGGTCTACTCAATGCTCCCCAAATATAACTTGTCTTTTGTCTTTTCCTATTGATTCAGCTCTGTTCATGAGGTCAGAGATGTGCTCTCTCTTCTCCTTGTCCACCCTTCAAGACTCTCCATGTTTCACCAGGAAATTCTCTCTCTCTCTCTCTCTCTCTCTCTCTCTCTCTCTCTCTCTCTCACATCCCTGTCATTTTGCCTACAGAGTGTCTCCGTTTAAGTGGTACTAACACACAAAAATGAGAAGATGCTTTTAACATTAAATCAAATTTCTCTGTATTTATAGAGGAAAAAAAAAAGACCAATTGATGTCAAAGGGAAATGTTTATGTTTATAAAAATCCTATCTAATATTGAAAACTAGAAAATTTATTTAGTAATCAACATACAGGACATACTAATAATCGTATGAGCTATTCTGAATATTCATGAGCTCTTTCTGACTATACATTGGCAAAGGGTCCTGGTCCTGCTATCACAGAGCTGGCACAGGCTTTTTGGAACCCTTTATTACCTAACTTAAAGAAGCCAAAGAAACATAATTTATGATTATAACTAGCATGAGCAGAAGGTAAAAAGGTAATCTTTACAATCTAGCCCATTCCATAAGGCCAGATTTTAAACCAAGGTGCGAACTAAGTTGGCTTTCTTTTAATTATAATTTAGGGACTAAAGCAAACACCAAAATCACCTCTCTAAAGTAATGGCTACTGCCCAAGCAATCCTTTTGACACCTGGAATTTCATTCAAAGTCAGTTCTCAGCACATACAGTAAAACTTCAAAGCTGGGGAAATTCACATTCTATGGGAAATCCATAAATCATAAATGGTACTTTTAGTACAGTGGTCTTCAAACTTTACCTTTAGATAAGGCAACAGTTTTTAAATTTTGGAACATAAATGTGAAATACAAGATGTAGTAAATTTATTCTGATTAATCAGGGCTTTGAGTCAGGCACATTACGGAGCTGGTCTCTCTATTGTCCCTTTACCCCAGAGTGGTCCTGTGTCCCTTCCATGGAAAACTGAGTCTCTAACAAACAGTTTATTACGGGTTTCATCCAAACATGCGATATGGCCAACATCTCTGATAACTTCACCCAACCTGTCTTTAAATAGAAGATTCTAGGCTTCCTGCTTAGTTAAATCTGAGCTAAGCCTGGCACAGCAGCGCACTCCTCTCATCCCAGTAGCTAGGGAGGCTGAGGCAGGAGGATGGCAAGCTCAAGGCCAGCCTCAGCAACTTAACAAGGACCTAAGCAACTTAGCAAGGACCCTGTCTCAAAATAAAAAAATAAAAAGGACTAGGGATGTAGCTCAGTAATAAAGAGCCTCTGGGTTCAATCCCTGGTACCAAAAAAAAAAAAAAAAAAATCTGAGCAAGCTGCTTAGATTGAAGTCCACCTGGGATGCACAGAGCAGGAAGCTTCAACAGATAGTAGCGTGCATCATGCCTGCCAGAGTGCTCCATCTGTAATGAGGGGACAGGCTCCGTGTCAGCCTCTGGACCGGTGCCCACTGCCTCCAGCCCAGCGAAGACAGGGTGGGAGGGGTTCCTCAGAGAGCACCTTGGAAAATGGGATTGGGCACCCAGGCAGCATCTTTATCCTCCCAATTGCTCCAAGCCTCGGGGCTGCGGGCGCTGCTTGAACTACCCTTTTAATTAAAAGAGTTACCCAAAGTGATAGGATCAATCTAATTAAAAATTACAAAGTCTAAGGATAGAGAATCTTAAAACGCGTTTTTCATACATTGCCATTTTATCACCAACGCCCCTCCCAGCTCTCTCCTCTCTTCTCTGAGGAAGTCTAAAGACTTCAATAGGTTAGATTGTTCTGGAACAGGGCAAGAGGGAGCTTGGAGGGAAGAAGCGTTTGAGGGCCATTGTGGGAAGAGAGATTTCCTCAAGCCAAGTTCCACATGCACTAAGACAAGGGGACAAGAACTGGTGGGAAAATCCAGCTTCTTCCTAGTGGTTTTCTCCAGAGCCTGTTGGATACCCCAGGCCAGGGTAAGTCGGCCTGACTCAGGTGCTGTTGCCCCAGGGCTGTGTGACAGATGGTATAAGAAGACAAAACTTTGTTTGAAAGGAAGGGTTTCATTTAAAAATACAGTTGGCCTTCCTTATTCATGGCTTCCACATCAACTGTCACAGGAAAGCCAGGAGCTGAAACTCCAAACTTCAATTCTTGCTCCAAGGAAAGAGAAAAAAAAATTTTTTTTTTTTTTTTGTACCAGAGATTGAACCCAGGAGCACTCAACCACTGAGCCCCATCCCCAGCCGTATTTTGTATTTTATTTAGAGACAGGGTCTCACTGAGTTGCTTAGGGCCTCACTGTTGCTGAGGCTGGCTTTGAACGGGAGATCCTCCTGCCTCAGCCTCACGTGCCAGTGGGATAACAGGCATGTGTCACCACGCCCAGCCCCAATGAAAGAAAATTTAAAGTCAGACACCACAAGTTATGCAAGAGAATTTTATTATAGGAGAAAGCAAAATAAAAGCAAAGTGGGGTGTAAGCAGAGAGCACTCTCAAGAGACAGAGAGTGGGTTGTCTCCAAGATTGACAAAGGAGATGATGCTGTCTCCATTTTTATTACTGTTTTATGGTGGACTTGAAAACCGGGGTCCTCCTTCAGCAACCAATCAGTTCAACTCCTCCTGTTGGGTGGTGCAGTTTTCGCCCTTGGTTGGTCCTCTCCAGAACTGTCATGGTGGCCATCCTATTGAGGGGGACATCATCTACAATCCCATGTTAATGTGGGCATTGGGATCAATGGCCAGTCAGAGGTTACCTTTGTGTGCCTGCACCACTAAAGGAATCTTCCTTCCCAGACACATGGAGACACCTATACCCATAATTCCTAGCTTCACACCAACCTCAGTGGACCCTGTCAAGAATTAGTTCCATTAATCCTTTCCTCTTGACGTGTCTTCCAATTAGGTCCCTTGCTTTGGTTTATTTTCTACAGATTAACTGCCACCATTTGATGTCTCGTCCACTCCGAGGGTAGTTTAAAGATGACCCTAAAGCAATTTAAAGAACCCTTTGTGACCTTACCATGCATCGCTCATTGCTTGCTACCACCTAACGTGACAACTACGCATTGTTGCGGACATAGGCCTAGAACAGTTACGTCTGTACTGAATGTGTTCAGACCTCCTTGCTTGTCATGATTCCCTAAATGATTCAGTAAAACCAACCCTCTGGAGGAAAAATAGGAATTAAAAAGAAATTCAACACTGGACTTTTTGTAGACATGTCCCAGCCCATGGGTAAAATATTCTAAGGTGCCATTTACATGGTATTAGGTATTATAAGTCATGTAGAAATGAATCCAAGTATACAGGAGGGTATATATATATATATATATATATATATATATATAGGTTACATGCAATATATATATATATATATATAGGTTACATGCAAATACTGCACCATTTTATATAGGGGACTTGAGTATTTATGATGCTGGCATACATAGGGGTCCCAGAACCTATCTCCCTTGGGTACTGTATAGTATATACTGTATTTAAATATAATAGAAGCTGGGGGTTGTAGTGCATGCCTATAATCCCAGCAGCTCCGGAGGCTGAGGCAGGAGGATTGCAAGTCCAAGGCCAGCCTCAGTAACTTTAGCAAGGCCCTGAGCAACTCAGCAAGACCCTGACTCTAAATAAAATATGAAAAAGGACTGAGGATGTGGCTCTGTGGTTATGCGCCCCTTGGGTTCAATCCCCAGTATTCAAGATAGATAGCTGGATAAATAAATAAATAATAAAGCAAGCAAGGATCAGGTGGTGACACTGTGACTGTGAATAAGGGTGTCGCTGCCAGAGCCCAAACTGAATAACCAACTTTGGGGCAGTCATGTAGCAGCCTACCTGTAAAATGCCACAAAGTGCCACATGTGTGCCATACGTCAGAAAGCACAGGAAGAGCACAGCGCTCCTGAGAACGCTCACAATCCCTCAGAACATGGAACTCGTGCAACACAGAATTGAACCAGGAAACGAATCCATCAACACCAAGCCGCCACTTTGCTTCTGAATTCTGCTGCTAGTGGTAGCGCTCTTCCAACGAGGGATGGCTTGTGACTTAAGATGCCGCAATAAGGTGCTGGCCTAGGGGATTTCAACTTACCAGCGTCTGAGCAGGAGTGAGTTTGGCCTCCTTGTGAGAAAGCTTGTAAGAGCCCTTCTGAAACTGAGGTGCTCACAGCTTGCGTTCATTGCAAATGATGGGTCTTCAAGTACCACTTCTCAGATCATGTTGCCAGTCCCCTGCAAACAGTGGTCATAGCATAACTCCCTTCACTGGACCAAAACAGCGAGTGACCTTTTTTTTTTTAATTTTGCTTTTAAGTTCTGAGATTGAACCCCCGGGTGCTGTACCACTGAGCTACCTCCAAGCCCTTTCTTATTTGTTGTTTGATTTTTGATACTAGGGATTAAACCCAAGGGGCCCTTTATCACTGAGACACATCCCCAGTCCATTTTTATTTTTATTTATTTATTTTTTATTTTGAGAGAATCTCCCTAAGTTGCTTAGTCTGGCCTCAAACTTGTGATCCCCCTGCTTCAACTCCCCAAGTTGCTGCAATGTGACAGGCATATGCCACCTCACCTGACTCCCCATTTTTTTAATATAAAATTTTCTTTTATTCTGAGACAGGAGCTCAATAAACTGTAAGTTGCTGAGGCTGGCCTCGAACTTGAGATCCTCCTGTGTCAGCCTCCTGAGTCACTGGGATGATAAACACTCCATGCCAGATCCAGCTCCATGTGTGCCCCCAACAGATAACAGTGTCACATACTGGTAGCTGGATGAAGTGACAGCCAGTGGTAGCCATGGAAGCAGGAGCTCTGCTTGGTAATGGACAAAGCTGTATTTGGTCTCCCCAACTTGAACTACTCCACTTCATCTTAATCCCAGTTCAAGAAGTTTTCTGCCCATTCAGCTGAACTCACCCCACCCTGCCCTGCAGTCTTAGGTGTGTACGGAATGAAGACACTGACTTTCTCAGAGAGCCGTGAAAATCTTTCTAAGAAGAGAAACAATTATTAAAAGCAAAAAAAAAAAAATGTTTTTTTCAATTTGCATTACAGTAATAGAATCTTAGAATTGGAAGGAATTTCAGAAGGCACCCAGCCCCAAGCTACCTGTCACAAACTTGGCGTGCAGTGCAAAAGTACCCACAGATAAATATAAAACTTCATGCCTTCCAATTGGATTATTTCAAATTTTGCAATATTGCAAAGGCACACCAGGATAAAAAGAAAAATAAAAGGCCCGGGTTATTTATAATATTGGAAATATATCAATTGAAGAGCTCTGGGATCAAAGGAGAAATGCAAAAATGGTACTGCAGAATTTCAAAAACATAATGATCTTAAAAACAGATATAGCAGAACATCAGTCATACAGTGAAGCAATGCTGAACTAGCAGCATTAAATCTCTCTTTTAATAAATACTAAAATAAATGAATTATGTGTGCAGCCAAAAGTATTAAAATAACCCATGCAAAGGAAACAGAAAGAAATCAGGAAGGATAAAAGGAAAACTTAATGAGATTAAAACACTAACACAGAAAGCTGATTTTATTGGAAAAATTAACAAAAATAATGGCCAGCCTAGCTTTTTTTAAAAAAAAAAAAAAAAGGAGAAAGATACCAAATATGAAATGGCGAAGAGAAAGTGACTGTCAAAAGGTAATTTTAGCCAGGTGTGGTGGTGCACAACTGTAATCCCAGTGACTCAAGAGGCTGAGGCAGGAGGATCACAAGTTCGAGGCCAGCCACAGCAACTGAGTGAGACCCTGTTTCAAAATAAAAAATTAAAAGGGCTGGGGATGTAGCTCAGTGGTTAAGCACCCCTGAGTTCAATCCACAGTACCTCCCAAAAAAGATAATTTTTAAAAATCACAATGCTATACAAGTATATTTTAAAGATCTATACGAGATAACTATGTTGATAGGTCTGGTTTTGCAATAGCTCCAGCTTCACTTCTCTCATTTAGATTTGCTTCGGCTCTTCTGGGTCTCTTATTTTTGCAAATGAATTTCATCATTGTTTTTTCTATTTCTATGAAGAACATCATTGGAATTTTAATAGGAATTGCATTAAATCTGTATAGCACTTTTGGTAGTACGGCCATTTGGATAATAACTCTACCTATCCAAGGACAGGGGAGAACTTTTCATCTTCTAAGGTTTTCTTCAATTTCTTTAGTGGTTTGTAGTTTTCCTGGTAGAGGTCTTTCAACTCTTTCGTTAGATTGAGTCCTGTGTGTGTGTGTGTGTGTGTGTGTGTGTGTGTGTGTTATTTTTTGAAGCTGTTGTAAATGGGACAGTTTTCTTAATTTCTCTTTCAGCTGATTCATCATTGGTACATAGGAATGCAATTGATTTATGGGTGTTCATTTTATATCCTGCTGCTTTGCTGAATTTGTGTATGAGTTCTAGAAGCTTTCTGGTGGAGTTTTTGGGTTTTCTAGGTATAGAATCATGTCATTGGCCAAGAGAGGTAGCTTGAGGTCTTCTTTTCCTATTTGTATCCCTTTAATTTCTTTCTTTTGTCTAACTGCTCTGGCTAGAGTTTATATATAGTCCTTAAATACATACATATATATATATATATATATTCCTAAGAATCAAACCCAGTGCCTCACACATGCTAGGCAAGCACTCTACCACTAAGCTTACAACTCCAGCCCCTGTTGATAGGCTTTTGATGCATCTTCAATTTCATTGCTTGAAATTCATCTGTTTAAATTTTCTTTTTTTTTTTTCTGTTTAAATTTTCCATGTCCTCTTGGTTCAATTTGGGTAGGTTATATGTCTCTAGAAATTTGTTGACGTCTTCAAGATTTTCAATTTTATTGGAGCATAAATTTTTCAGAATAGTTTCTGAGTATTTTCTCTATTTCAGTGATGTCTGTGGTGCTGTTTCCTTTTTCATCAAGAATTTTAGAAATTTGAGGGTTTTTTCCCCTCTTGGTTAGCTTGGCTAAGTGTTTATCAATTTTATTTATTTTTTCAAAGAATCAACTGTCTCACTGATTTTTTTAAAAAAAATTTTTTGTGGTTGTTTTAATTTCATTGATTTGGGCTCTGATTTTAATTAGTTCCTGTCTTCTACTGCTTTTGGTGTTGATCTGTTCTTTTTCTAGGGCCCTGAGATGTCACGTTGGGTTATTTCTATGGTGGCCTTCTATTCTTTTAATGACTGAGTTCAGTGCTTTTAACTTTCTTCTTTTAATCGCCCTCAAAGTGTACCAGAGATTTTGATATGCTGTGTCACACTATTCTCATTCACCTCTAAGTATTACATTGTTTTGACACCCTTGTCCAAACTCAGCTGACCTTTCTGGGTTTTCCAGTCATTTCTACATGTTCACATCAAAAGGGGTTCACCAAAATGTCAATTTATGATGGCATATTAATGGAAAGTCATTATATTACTTAAACTCTTCTTCTGTTAGCTCAGGGATTAATGTCTTTATTGAGTTTGATGCTCCCATATCATGCTGTTAATTTTTTTTTTTTTTGTACCCAGGATTGAACCCAGGGGTGTTTAACCACTGAGCCACATTCCCAGCCCTTTTTTTATACTTTATTTAGAGACAGTGCCTTCCTGTATTGCTTAGGATCTTACTAAATTGCTGAGGCCAGCCTCGAACTAGCGATCCTCCTGCCTCAGCCTCCTGAGCCACTGGGATTACAGGTGTGCACCACCGTGCCAAGCCTCATGCTATTAATTTTCCTCAGATATCTTTGGGTTTTTTTTGTGTGTTTGTGAGCTTACCCATGTTTGAGATTCCTTGTTTGAATGCTTTTTCTGTTTGCCATCATCTAATTCAGGGGACACACACACACACACATACAATTGTCCCTTGGTATGTATCTAGGACCACCCCCTACAGATATCAAAAGCTGCAGATTTTCAATTCCCTTATATAAAATGACACAATAATCATATATACCCCACATAATCCTCCCACAAACTTTAAATCATCTCTATATTACCGAACTCCATATAAATGGTGTATAAATAGCTATTATGCTGTATTGTTTAGAGAACAATGACAAGAGAAAAAGTCTGTACCTGTTCAGTTTTGATGCAATTTTTATTGTTTTAATATATCTGATCCACTGTTGGTTGAATGGATGAAGAACCTGGGGATAGGGAGGGCCAAGTGTATATATCCTGACCATTCTGTTTCTCTAGAGAAAATTGGCTAGTAAACAGGGTTTTTTTATCAGGGAAATGGTTGATATTTATCAAGAGGCATTTTATCAAGACATGGAGACTATTTAAAATAGTACAAAGAATGCCATTATATACTTTGGAGCCTCCAGTTATGAATACTGGATCTCATTGATTGCAAATCATTGATCTTAGGACCCAGCATCGTGCTCTGATATAACTGAAGTACCTTAAATATTTACAGAATGATTGAGAAACATGAAATTTTGATAAGAAAGTCATTCTCTCAACTTGATGGTACATAAGAATCATTTGGATCCCAGGACCTCACCATCCGGATTTTAGATTCCCTAAGTCTATCTAGATGGAATGTAAGAAAGAGTTTTTACAAACACTTCCCTAGTGATTCTGCTGAGCATACAGTTTTGGCAATTTTAAAGCCATCCCTGGAGTTTTTAGTTTTATATGCTGATTTAAAAAAAATGGTTGGTTTCCACTTATGTTTCTGTGCATTTATAATAATCATCAGAATTTATTTAGCATCTTAGTATTTTTTTTTTGCTTACAAAGGAATTTTATAGAATTCTCTTGTTTGGATCCCCTCACAAAGTCTTATACTCTACATGTTATTAACTAAGTCTAAAGTAAAAGAAAAACTAATATTTATTGTATTAGTTCCAAAGCCGTGCTGAGAGATTTAACATAAATTATCTCATTTAATCTTTAGACTGGCCCTCCTTAAATTATTCTTGCCCTCATGCTTTTTGCCAGAGGCTCAAAGACCTTTAAGTGGCTTGTCAAGGGACACGTAGCTGATAAGTCCCAAACTGGAATTTGAGATGGTAAAATAGTTTAGAAGGGGAGCTCCAGAATCAATAAGCTTGGGTTTAATTCACAGTTTTTTGGATTAAAAAAAATGTGTAGCACAGTCCAAGTTACTTACTGTTTCCAATCCTCGGTTTCCTTATCTGTAAATGGGTCATCATTATACCACCTGCCACACAAATTCATTGCTAAAATTTGTTACTGTAAGATATACAAAGAGCTTTGTGTACCGCTCCCCAAAACCTGGTAAATTCTCATAAACGTTCGTTGTTATTGTTATTAGGTTTTAACTCCAAAGCCTACACTGGTTCCATCATATCGGCTTATCTCCATGAAAGAATGTGATAAAGTTAAATGTATATCCTGCTGTTGCCACTTCATTATTTATGAATTGTTAACTCTAAAGTCCTAAGTTAAATAACTCTCATTGCAGCAAATTATTTCATGAATGTACTTTGCTCTTGGTTACAAATGGATCATTAATATTTTCTAGCTAACAGTTGTTTAAATGCTTTGTTATACTTTTGTTGTGTCTATGAGTTTAATTCTGGATTCACTTTTTTTTTTATCCCATTGATTTATAGGTCTATCCATCTGCCAATCCCACACTGTACTGATTATTGTATCTCTAGAGTAAGCCCTTGAAGTCAGGTAATTTTTTCTAGTTTGTTTTGGCTAGCCTAGACCCTCTTTATTTTCATATCATTTTTTTATTTAGCTTACCAATTTCCTTTTTTTTAAAAAAAAAGACTCTGATTTGGATTAGGTTGAATTTACAGGTTCATTTGAGAAAAAGTAAGCCTTTTATTCCACGAACATGATTTAGCTCGTTATTTAATTTGATCTTTAGTTTCTTTTAGACACCTTTCTAGTTTTCATTGTATAGATCTTGCACATATTTTGTAAATTTTTTTCCTGAATAATTTTTGTTTGGGGATGTTTCTATGAATATATTAAAACTTGGGCCAGGGTTGTGGCTCAGTGGTAGAGCACTTGCCTAGCGTGTGTGAGGCACTGGGTTCGATCCTCAGCACCACATAAAAATAAAGAAATAAAATCTTAAAAAAAAAAAAGAATAAGAGAGAGAGTGCAACCTCTTAGATAAACAGTGGTTAAGGGGGTTTGTTATTAGGACTCCTTTCCTATGAGAAATGGTAAAGGGAATCCAGATCAAAGGACACTAGACATCAACTCCAAGCCACATGAAGAAAAGGACTTGGGTTTAATTCATAGATCATAAATCATAAGATAAACGTGGGTTTATCTTCATAGGTGAAGATAAAACCCAGTGTTATTTTTACTTGTACTTTATAACTCTTCTTTTTTTCTATATGATTTCAGAGGCAAATGCATAGAACAGCTACTTAAATCCATGCTTGTCGCACACATGTATAAAGATATCATCGGTGATGGTAACTATCGTAAAGGCTGAAGAACGAAGAGATATAGGATCAGAGTATTTGTATGCTCCTAAAATTAAGTTAGTATTATTCAAACAAGGTTGTTGTAAGCTTAAGATGTGAAGAATAATCTCCAAATGAGCCCATGACTTTAAAAAAGAGAGAAAAGGAAAGATAAGGGAGTTAAAATGGTATGTTGCAAAAAAAAATCGAAAATAATGTAACGTCATTAATAGAGGTAATTGAGGAACAACAACAACAAAAAGAATATATAGAAGACAAATAACTAAGAAGCAAAAGTATGTCCTATGTCCTGTTTGTCCTTCTTTATCAATAATTACATAAAAGGATTTAACTCTACAATTAAAAGGTCAAGATTGACATAATGGAGTTAAAAATATGATCCATTTATATTTTGTCTATAAGAAACACACATACCAAAGCGAAGAGCTTGAAAGTCAATTATGGAGAAAGATATTACATGCAGACAGTCACCAAGAGAGAATTGAGGAATTATTACCAGACACCATAGATTTTAAGTCAAAAAAGTTCACAGAAAATGAAGAAGGGCATTATATATTGATAAAAGTTCAATCCATCAAGGAGACATAACAATCTATGTGTCTATCAATATAAAGCAAAGATGGATGGAATTGAAGGAAAAATGGACAGTCCTATAATAATGGTTGCAGATTTCAATAATCGATAGTACACCCCCCCAAAAAAAATAATAATAAGGAAACGAAGGTTTTGAACAACATTCTAAACCAATTAGACCTGACAGAATGTACATTTTTCTCAGGATCACAAGAAACATTCTCCAGGACAGAACATATTCTACTAGAACTGAATCATCAGAACTTTAAAAGGATTATGCACCATGAGCAAGTAAGATTTATCCCAAGATTGCAAAGGTGATTTCACTTAAGGCAATCAGTATAATCCACTATATTTAATAGAATGAAGGGAAGAAAAACTACAAGATCCATCTCGGTTGACACAGAAAGGGCCCTTGACAAAATCCAACGCCCTTTCATAATTAAAAAAAAAAACAAAACCACGAAGCTAGTAATAGACTCACTCTTTCTCAATATGATGAGGGCCGTAAATGAAAAATGCACAGCTAACCTTATAGTAAGTTATGAAAGACTGAAAGCTTTTCTCTTAAGATCAGAAGCAAGACAGGGAAGCCCTCTTTTACCACCTCACAGGAATTCTAGCCAGAGAAATTAGGCAAGAAATTAAACATATCAAAATTGGAAAGGAAGAAGCAAGATGATCTCTATTTGCAGGTGATACGATCTTTTATGTAGAAGAAACTGAAGAATATGCCATTAAAAGCACCAATATAGGGCTGGTTTTGTGGCTCAGTGGTAGATTGTTTGCCTAGCACATGCAAGGACCTGGGTTTGAACCTCAGCACCACATAAAAACAAATAAAATAAAGGTATTGTGTCCAACTACAACTATAAAAATAAATAATGAAAAAAAGCACCAACTTAAAAAAAAACCAATAAATAAAATAGAGGGAAGACCATTCCAGTAGAGGAAGTAGATCAGGGGGAGGAAGGAGCAGAGAAAAAGAGGAAGCAGTGGAGGCCCAAGTAAAGCATTCTTTAAAAAGAAAATCTATTAGAACTAATAAATTCAGCAAAGTTTTACAATACAAAATCAATAGGCAAAAATCAGATGTTTCTATACTCTAGCATTCATTTTCTAAATGAAAATTAAAAAAACAATTTCATTTTTAAGAGCATCAAAAATAAAATACTAGCCAGGCTTGGAGGTGCACGCCTGTAATCCCAGCAACTTGAGAGGCTGAGGCAGGAGGATAGTGACTTTGAGGCCAGCCTCAGCAATTTAGCAAGGCCCTAAGCAACTGACTAAGATTCTGTCTCCAAATAAACAATGAAAAGGGTTGGGATGTGGCTCAGTAGTAAAGGGTCCCTGGGTTCAATTTCTGGTACCAATAAATAAATAAAGACATGCATACATAAATTGTTGCATTTTATGCTTAAATTGCTTTTAACGGCGTATTATTCTGATTTGGTACAAGAGTGTCAAGACCATTGTTTTGCTTTGTTTTACCAGGGATTGAACCCAGGTGCGTTCAACCACTAAGTCACATCCCCAGATTTTTTCATTTTTTATTTGGAGACAAGAGTCTTGCTAAGTAGCTTAGGGCCTCATTAAGTTGCTGAGGATAGTTTTGAACTGGTGATCCTCCTATCTCAGCCTCTAGAGCCACTGGGATTACAATGTACACCATTGCACCTGGCTCAGAGGAATATATTTAACAAAGCAGGGACAAGATCTATATATGGAAAACTATAAAACATTGCTTAAATAAATTAAGGAAAATATAGATAAATGGAGAAGCACCCTATGTTAAGATGATAATGTTGTTCCAAAGGATATACACATTCAATGCAACCACTTATCCAAATCTCAATCGTGTTTTTTTGCAGAAATGAAATTAAATCTATCTTAAAACTCAGATAGATTTTCAAAGAACCACAAAATAACCAAAACGATCTTGAAAAAGAAGGAAAAAAAATCTGGAAAACTCACACTTCAAAACTTACTACAAAACTGTAAAGTCAAGACAATGACCCAATGTGGCACTGGCATAAGGAAAGACAGTGATCAATGGACCATTATTGAGAGCTCAGAAATAAACCCTCACACTATGGTAAATTGCGCTTTTTTTTTTTTCTTGTTTTTTTCTAGTACTGGGGCTTGAACCCAGGGACTCAGATATGCTAGGCAAGCTCTCTACCACTGAGCTACCTACAATCCCAGTCCTGTAGCCAGCTGATTTGGTACAAGAGTGTCAAGACCATTTGGCAGGGAGAGGATGATCTTTTCAAAAAACACTGTTGAGAAATACAGAGATGAAATTGGATTCTCATCTTACCTGAATTTAACTATAAAAAAAAATCTTAGAAGAAAAGATAGGGGGAAATCTTCGTGACACTGGACTTGGCAAATACAACACCAACAAGAAAAGAAAAAAAATAGGTAAGTTGAGTTTCATCAAAACTAAAAACTCTGGTACACCTGTTATGGTTTAGATATTGAGGTATCCATCCAAAGCTCAGGTGTGAAACAGTGCAAGAGAGTTCAGAGGTAAAATGAATGAGTTATGAGAGTCTTAACCTACTCAGTGCATTAATCCCTGATAGGGATTAACTGGCTGGTAACTAGAGATTAGAGTGTGGCTAGAGGAGATGGGTCCCTGGTGCATGCCTTTGGGTTTTATATATTGTCCTGGGTGAGTGGAACTCTCTTTCTGTGCTTCCTAGATGCTATGTCCCCAGCTGTTCTCCTGTGCCACACACTTCCGCCATGATGTTCTGCCTTATCTGAGGCCCCATGGAATAGAGGCCACCATCTATGGACAGGCACCTCTGAAATGGTGAGCCCCCAAATAAACTTTTCCTCCTCTAATTGTTCTTCTCAGGTCTTTTGGTCACCACAGTGAAAAAGCTGAGTGAAACAACATCAAAGGACACTATCAAGAGAGAGAGAGAAGACAAGCCTCAGAATGGGAAAAATGTTTGAAAATGACACAGATGATAAGGATTTAATGTCCAGAATATTAAAAAAAAATAGAACTTCTACAACTACAACTCCACAACAAAGAGGTAGTGTGATTGGCAACTGGGCAAGGAACTTGTCATTTCTTCAAAGAAAATATACAGTGGGGCGTGGTGTTGCACGCCCGGAATCCCAACAGCTCAGGAGACTGAGGTGGGAGCATCAGAAGATCTAAGCCAGCTTCAGCAATTTAGGGAGGCCCTAAGCAACTTAGCCAGACCCTGTCTCAAAAGAAAAAAATAAAAAGGATTGGGGATGTGGCTCAGTGGTTAAATATCCCTGGGTTAAATCTCTAGTACCAAGAAGAAGAAAAAATAAAAGAAAATTTAAAAAATTAATTAACAGATTTTTTAAAAAAGAAGATATACAAATGGCAAATAAGCATTTGAAAAGATGTGCAACGTTATTACTCATTTGGGAAATATACATCAAAACCACAATGAGATACTTCCTTGGATGCCTATTATTGAGAGAGAGAAAAATAACATGTGTTGGCAAAAAAAAAAAATATTGAGAGACATTGGAATGCAGATATATTGCCCGTGGGAACGCAAAATGGTGCAACCACTTTGGAAAATTGTTTGGCAGTTCCCTGCAAAAGCAAAACACAGAATTAGCATATGAGCCATGAATTCCACTCCAAGGTATGCACCCCAAAGAATGAAAAACAGGGACTCAAACATATATTTTTATTCCAATGTTCATAGAGCATTATTCATAAGAAGCAAAAGGTGGACACAACCCAAGTATCCATCAACAGATGAAGGATACACAGAATTGTGATCTATACACACAATGGGATGACAATCAGCTATAAAAATGGATAGAGTTCTGATACATGCTGTGACAGGGATGAATCTTGAAAACCTGGTGCTAAAATTAAGCCGTACACAAAAGAACCAATAGTGTCTGCTCCCACTTTTACGAAATGATTGGAGTGAAATCGAGTTAGCCATGACTTGCGGTTGGAGGGACGATAAGAAAGTTATTGTTTAATAGGAATACAGTTTCTGATTGGCATGATAACAAAAATTTGGAAAGAGAGACGATAGGGTGCACCGAATGTGAATTAGTTAATGCCACTGAATTGCACACTTCAAATGGGTAAAGAGAAATTTTTATATGTGTATTGTATTGCCTATTAGTTGTACAATTATTTTAAGTATTTTAAATATTTCTATCCCTCCCTCTGCTTTTGTGTTATATTTTTCAATTCTATACATGGAATAAGATCCTCCATTGGTATAATTTTTGCTTGAAACAGTAAATTACCTTTTAAAGATTTTCAGCAGGGGGCTGGGGATGTGGCTCAAGTGGTAGCGTGCTCGCCTGGCATGCGTGCAGCCTGGGTTCGATCCTCAGCACCACATACCAACAAAGATGTTGTGTCCGCCGAGAACTAAAAAATAAATATTAAAATTCTTTCTCACTCTCTCTTTTAAAAAA
This sequence comes from Ictidomys tridecemlineatus, assembly GCF_052094955.1. Lineage (NCBI taxonomy): Eukaryota > Metazoa > Chordata > Mammalia > Rodentia > Sciuridae > Ictidomys > Ictidomys tridecemlineatus. Next base: position 39,314,463 of record NC_135492.1, on the reverse strand, counting down.
AAATATTTTCAGAAAATTATCTTTTAAAGATATAAAAAAGAAAAATTTTAAAGATCCAGATTTCACACTGCTATCTTCGCCCCTCAGCCTGAATAACTTCTCTTAGTATTTCTTGCAGCATTGGTCTGTTGGTGAGGAATTCTCCCACTGTTTGTAGATAATGTCTTTGTTTCACTTTTATTTTTTAGGGTTATTTTCACTGCATATTTTTTTTCTTCTTGCAGCATTTAAAACTTATCTGGTTCAACTGGGTGCGGTGGCCGCAGGCCTGTAATCCCACTAGTTTGGGAGGCTGAGGCAGGAGGGTCACAAGGTGGAGGCCAGCCTCAGCAAAGTAGTGAGGCCCTCAGCAACTTAGGGAGAGTGTTTTAGTCAGCTTTTTCACTGCTGTGACTAAAGGACCCAACCAGCACAATTATAGAAGAGGAAAAGTTCATTTGAGGGCTCACAATTTCAGAGGTCTTAGTCTGCAGAAGGCCAACTCTGTTCCTTTGGAGCTTGGGGTGAGGTTGAACATCATGGTGGGAAAGGGTGGCAGAAGAAAGCAAAAACTCTCATCATAGTGAGCAAGAGGCAGAGAGACTTCACTCTCCAGACACAAAATATATACCCCATAGCCATGTCCCAGTTCCCATCTCCTCCAGCCGCACCCCACCTGCCTCCAGTCACCACTCAGTTAATCCCGTCAGGGATCAATTCACTGATTAGGCTAAGGCTCTAGCCCAATCATTTCTCTTCCAAACCTTCTTGCATTGTGTCACACTTGAGCTTTCGGGGGACACCCCATCTAAACCATAACAGAGACCCTGTCTCAAAATAAAAATAAAGAGGGATGGGGATGTAGGTCAGTGGGTTCAATTCCCAGTATAGGGGGAAAAACAAATCTGTATGATTTCTGAAGACAAGTTGGAAAGTCATTTTTAATTTTTCATCTGTTTATTGTGTCTTTTTTTCCAGCTGCTTTTAACATTTTTTTTTGTAATTTGATTTGAGCAAATTGATTATAATGGACCTTAATATAATTTCTTTTGTGTTTATCTTATTTGGGATTCTTTGAGCCACTTGGATTTGTAGATTTTATAGGCATTTCAGTTTTTTAATTTTTAATTTTCAAATTTGAAAGAAATTTCCCTTTATTTCTGCATTTTTCCCCTCCTGTTACATTAGGCCTGGACATTAGACCTACTTAATATTGTCACACAAGTCACAGGGCTCTATCCACTTTTTCCCCAATGTTTTCCTTCTGTAGTTAGATTATAATTTCTATAGCTACAGCTTCAAGTTTCCTGATCTTATTTTATATTATCTGAAGTACTGGTATCTCCTTCTGTGAATTTTTCACATCAGATAATATATTTTTTCAATTCACAAGTGCCCATTCAGCTCTTTTATGTATCTACACTGTATTCAGACTTTTATTGAAACACTTGAATACATATACAATAGCTTTTCAAGTTCTTATCTCATAATTTCATCATCTGTCATTTTTATTTTTTATTCATTTATTTTAAAATATATATATTTTTTATTTTTTTATTTTAGTTGGGCACAATACCTTTATTTTGTTTATTTATTTTTACGTGGTTCTGAGGATTGAACCCAGGGCCTCGCATGTGCTAGGCAATCTCTACCTCTGAGCCACAACCCCACCCCATCTCTGTCATTTTTAGTGCTGTCCCCATTAACTAATTTTATTATAGTTTTAAGTCACATTTCCTAGTTATTTACAAATCTATCAATTTTTTTTTTAAATTGGATACTAGACATTGTGATGTTTTATGTTGCGCATTTAGATTTTGTTATCTTCCTTCAAAGAATATAATGAGAGGGATAAGCTGTTAAATTACAGCTCAGTTTGGTCCTTTTTTAAAAAAAAGTTTTGTTATGTAGGCATAGAATAAGTTTAATCTATAGGCAGCATAGCTTCACTTCTCAAACTTAGGGTGCTGTGGGACACACCTATAATTCCAGTAGCTTGGAATGGCTGCGGCAGGAGCATCAGGAGTTCAAAGCCAGCCTCAGCAACTTAGTGAGGCCCTAAGCAACTTAGTGAGACCCTGTCTCTAAATGCAAAATAAAAATGGCTGGGGATGTGGCTCAGTAGTTGAGCATCTCTGGTACCAAAAAAATAAAAATAAAATAAAATAAAAGGAATGTACTTGAACTTCTCCTAGCATTGTCTGGGTTCTTCTGAATTGCTTAGCTTATAATTCCCTAATTTTTATACCCCCACCCCTGCCCCGGCCCACCTCCATGTGCTTTCATTCCACAGATCCTCAGTTTAATCTAAGGAGGAACTCATGCAAATTCCTGGGTCATTTTCTCTGTAGCTTCTTCCTCACTGTCCCTCCATCTCCTCAGCCTCCCAGAGCTTAAATCTCTGTCTCTTAGCAAGGCCCCCATATCCTGCTTGAGTGTCCCCCACCAAGATGGGAGTTCAGAAAGCTGATCCTAGAACTTAGCTAATTTGTTTTTCTCTTGCGATCACAGAACCGTGCTGCCGATCCTCATCTCTAGAAATCATTATTTCATACATTATGGGCCACTTTTCTGGTTGTTTACAATGGAAGATGAAGACTGGTACCCATAACTCATGAGCCTGGAAGCAGAAGTACTATAATCTGCTCTCTGATCTCATGGAACGATGACAGTTTATGGCTGTGTTCCCTCTCTAGGTAAAGGAATGAGTGAATGAATGAGTAAAATACAGTAAAATAAATTTTCAGTGGTGTACTCAAATTCCCTATAGCTTGGAGAAGCTTTAACATCACACCTGAAGCCAGATTGCTTTAAATCATGTCGCCAGTTTAATTTAAGGTCCATTCTTCTTCCTGGGCCATGCATATTCCAGAAATCATCCCTTGGCAATTATCCTTTAATTAATCATTAACACCACTGAAATGCCACTTCCGATGGCATTCGCTGTATTCCTTACAACACCCAAAGTTAGGCATATGAGTATTAGAAAGTTAGAGTATGTTCCAAATCTGCCTTATTGCACTAACGTGCAACTAATAACACTTCAACGTGTTCCAGTAATATTAGAAATTAGTCATCCAATGATGCTTTGCAGGGCAGGCACACCCATTTTTGCTGATCATTTTTATAAAGAAAAGAAGGTCTTTCTTTATACAAGTATAAGATTCTGCTTTGAGGATTTGCATTTAGCATTTGGATTTTGTTAATCATGGGGACATATTTAAGAGTTTGCATGGGCCTCCATATTTTCATGTTTATTTTCTAACAGATTGTCTGCTTTCCAGGGCTTCTAACATACTATGTATTTTTACCCAAGTTAAAAATTAACCATTCCCAGGGCACTCATGAAACTGACTGTCTTAGATATAAGAATCTATGATTTGAATTCATTGTATTTTGCCTGCTAATGTTAATCATCTTAATGCAGAGAGGTAGATAGAGGAGACAAATTATTTCTACCACTCAATTCTATTCGAGGGCCCATCAGCATTCCTGGTATGGCACTGAAGTATAAGTCAAAGTTAGCTGAGAACTAGGATGGATTTAATTTGCAGAGAGGTTTCAGGGTATAGAGTGTGTTGCTCTTTTCACACTGAGAAACACAGCAATCCATGTGAATGTCAAAAATGTCACATAGGGCTGGAGATGTGGCTCAGTGCTAGACAGCTTGCCTGGCATGCATGAGGCCCTGAGTTCCATCCCCAGCACTCCCTCCCGCTAATAAAGATCATATAAACAAAGGAAAAAAGCACATTTAGTGAGGGAGAACAGATTTTCATGCATATAACATTCAAGGATTCCTAATTGCTTTCATGGAATAAATCCTTTATAGATGATTACAAGGTTAAAAAGAAAAGTTCAAGTCCAATTCTTTAGTGGCCTTCAGGTTCTCAGTACATCCTTAGTTCTTTGACTTTATGAATGGAAAAAGGTGGCATGTATCCACTGGCTTAATCTAAGGTGTCAACAATCCCTCTGTGAAGCTATTGAAATAAGAGGAGTGCCCACAATTACTAAAGATCTTCCGGTGATAAAAGAGCAATTGCATAAACTTCTGGCTGCGTGTATCAGAATGATTCAGCATTTCACACACAAAAAAAAAATGAATTCCTTCAGCTTTCCAGTTAGCAAATTTTCAGGAATAATACCTTCTCTTCCCATGTACACCAGTCCATTGAAAGATGACAACTGTGCGCTCCTGCAGCAGTCATTGCCTCTGAATCGCTGGCCCTACATCTGTGTAGCACGCATTCTTCCGATCAGCTTTCTCCTGGAATATCCACTTGACTGTATGGACGGATGACCTGGCCAGAGCCGAATTCTGCATGCTGTCGGGAAGTTTTTTCTAAGCCAGGTTAGCAAGGGTGAGATGCCACGGCTGGGGAGGCAAAGAGCATGCTCAGTACTCCCTGCAATCCAACTGTCTAATTCACCTGGAAGAATGTGTCCCTGGCCTCTTGTTTATCAAGCATGCTCCCCAGGGGATCTGATTAAGGAAGGAAAGAAATAAAATACAGAGGCACTGCCACACTGTAGTGGGAACATCTACCCACTAAAGCCTTGGTTGAAGCTGTGCCCATTAACCTCTAACTTCCATGCATGCATGGCCCTATAGAATTTTGAGAGAATGAGGTGCATTCTGGGGAGCCAAGTTTTTCCAGATGGCCATAAAGAACCAGGCGAGCTTTTAAAAAATTATTCTGGACTGGGAGTGTAGCTCCGTGGTAGAGCATGCGCTTAGCATGCTTAAGGTCCTGGGTTCTATCCCCAGCACCATTAAAAAACAATGAACTATTCTGGAAAGAAATCCTTCTGAAGCTTGTTTTTCCATTATAAACAAAATGTATATAGTAGTGTTTTGTGGAAGACATACAACAAATATCTATCACAGTAATGAGCTGTAATGCAATCATCCCCTCAGGCATATTGAGATACCATGACATTTTTTTTTTTTCCTGCATTAAATGGTTACAAGACTCCTGGGCCCTTTAAGTTTGGGGAATTCTTATTTCCTATCTCATGGAATTTTCTTTGGTTCCTCCCTCACATACGTATTGCTAATAACATTTCCTGTTATTAAGAGGTTTTAAGAATACCTCTTCATTTGTTATTTTAAAATCAAACATGACATGGAAACTATTATAGCCAGGCTTCTTGTACGGAGACTCTCCTATGATTAAAGTTCATTGATTTTATCAAGTTTATTAGCTTGCTTATCATAGGTACTCTCTAGGGGACCTGGGGCATAGACTTGGTGACATCTGCTGTGTGCTTGAAAACAGTTTTGGCTTTCTTTGGACGGGGGTGGGGGACAGCATGTTTTCCAGATAGGTGGAGCTACTTGGGAGCTGAGTATACTATATAGTTTTGTGGGTTTTTTTTTTTTTTTTTTTTGTGGTGCTGGGATTGAACCCAGAGCCTTGTGCATGTGAGGCAAGCTCTCTTCCAACTGAGCTATATTCTCAGCCCACTATAGTTTTTTTTTTTTTTAAATACATTAAAGAGTTAATTTCCATATTGTCAAGCAGAGGAATGAGAGCTATAATACAGGGCCTCACATCCCCCAGCTTCAGGAATGAGCAGCTGATGGACTGGATGATTGAAGCCCACAGCTGAGTTTCCCAGGTTATTTACCCCCAGGAAGATGCATCTTCCCCCCAGCAGAAACCAGTGGATGTGGGCATTCAGAGGCCCCATCTCTCTACCTTGACTAGAGATAAAGGTTGAGAGGCCATCCCAGCTCCAGAACTTTCTGTGAGTGGCTGGGCCCTCTATTGCTACTCTTCCATTGACTCCTTCCATCACAGGTATTGCTCTGAGAGGGTTCCCAGGGAACCTCCCACGGGCACATCTCCATCTCAGCCTGTTTGGGGTTGAGGGAACCCACATTGAGAGTCATGAATGACAAGAGAATCCTAGAGAAGAGGTAGAGGATGGGGGGGGGGGGGGAAGAAGGGTCAGGAAAATGAAGAAATGAAATGGACCAAATCAGCCCATGTATATAGATGAATATATCACAGTAAATTCCATCTTTCTATATATCTTAAAGTACTAATTAAAAAAAAAAACAAACTTCAAATAAATAGAAGACCAGGAGATCAGAGGAAGCAGAACTGGGAGATAGGAGAAGAGAGAAATGGGAAGTACAGAGACTGCATTGGAGCAAATTAATATTCCATGGTTTTATGATTGTCAACATGAACCCCAATATTGTGTGCAACCACAACATATTAATTTTTAAAAAAAGAGAGAAAAGAAAGGATTAAAGCCTGGCGGGCTAGCTTGAGTTTGTCACATGAGTATGCTTCATGAATACTGAAACTGGAATTCTGAGATGAAACTTAAATTACTTGCTTCTGGCTAGTGGACCTCTGTCGCTGAGAAGCACTGCAGTTTTCAGGGGCGGGCCATGCCCTCCAGTGTGGCGATTCACCCCAGTAACTCACTGTCATTTTTATTTTTCTTTTTCAGAGTTCTTGTCTACCAACTTTAAAAAATGAAACCCATGGACTAGGAGTGAGAGTCAGAGTCGTTTATTGAAAACAGGAACAACCTTGCACTGCAGCAAGAACTGGCCAAGCAGATTTTCTCTGCTTGACTACAGGCCGTTTCTAGAGCACTTGGTTCAATGCTATTGGTCCAAAACTTATGCTAATTAAGGCTTGGAAATATGCTAATGCTATTGGTCCAGTTTTATGCTAATTAAGGTTTGGAGAGCTAATGCTTCTCCTTGAAGGTGAGGAAGCTGGTAATGGAAGTCATCAGTTGGTTTGCTTGCAGGTTCTGACCCGCAGTGCTGTGAGGGGTGGTCTTCTGCAGCAGGCATGCCCAGGTCTCTCCACCAAAGAGTGACAGGTCAGGAGGCTTTGATGCCAGGACCTCACTTTCCTCACACGTCTACATGGTGGGTTCCACGCAGGCGCAGGGCACGCTTGCTGCTGCTGTCAAGCCCACTTGGACTGCTGGGCTGCTACTCTGCCACCACTGCTCAGCAAGGACCTGTAGGTTGGCTGTGCAGCTTGGCAGCCAGGGAGCCACGTCAGTACCTCTGGAACCATTTTCTGCTTGATATTCTTGATTTTTATATAATCTACGTAATGTCGTCTTTGAGTGGAGGCTTTCGTTTACTAGAGGAAGACATAGAATTTAGGTTTCAGAAGATAAAATTCTCCCCATCTGCTAAAGAGTGTGTTCCAGAACTCTCTATGGATGCCTGAAACTTTGGAGAATACCCAACTGTCCAGGTACGTGATATGTTTATGTATTTTATACTGTTTCCCATACATACCAACAACAGTTTATAAATTTAGGCACAGGAAGAAATTAGCAAGCAACAAAAAACCAACAATGACAATATACAACAATAAATGTGGCAGGAGTGGGGTCTCAGAGTATTTCACTTAAAGGAAGCATTTCACAGCCTCTCTTTGACATATCAAAACTAGTAACACCAGGACTAAAAGCCAATTTTGAGATACAACTTGATTCATCGCTTCTGACATATGGGGTCTACAAAAGCTGCAGACCTCAGCAGCCAAGCTCAAGGGTGGCCATACCCTCCAGCATAGGTGGGTGCTCACAGATAGGGCACACCCCTGAGTGTTACAGCTCCGTGTCATGGGTCACTCATGCCTTCTAACATTACAGCTCCCTTACGTGACCTCAACAGACACCACAGCAGCGCACAACTTCTATGGCACTGCCTGAGGCAAGCACGAGGGTTTAGGAATTTATATACCACTTGGTTCGCCGCTATTGGTCCAAACTTATGCTAATCAGGGCTTGGACCCTAACGCCATTGGTCCAATTTTATGCTAATCAGGATTTGGAAATGTGCTAATGCCATTGGTCCAGGTTTATGTTAATTAGGGTTTGGAAACGCACTAATGCTATTGGTCAACTCTCCACTCCCAATTTCCATTTTCTAGTCAGAGGTCGGGAAGGAGGAGATTAAGAATGGCGGCTCGGGTCGCTTCCCTGTGTGGAGAGGGATTTTTATTTTATTTTATTTTATTTTTATTTATTTATTTATTTTTTTAGAGAGAGAGAGAGAGAGAATTTTTAAATATTTGTTTTTAGTTTTCAGTGGACACAACATCTTTATTTTATTTTTCTGTGGTGCTGAGGATGGAACCCAGCGCCCGATGCATGCCAGCCCAGCGCGCTACCGCTTGAGCCACATCCCCAGCCTGAGAGGGATATTTTTTTTTTTTTTTTTTTTTTTGGTACCAGAGATTGAACCCAGCGGCTCTAAACCACAGAGCCACATCCCTAGCCCTTTTTTAAATATTTTATTTAGAGACAGGGTCCTGCCAAGTTGCTGAGGCTGGCTTTGAACTCACTGTCCTCCTGCCTCAGCCTCCCAAGCCGCTTGGGGTTACAGGAGGGGGCTTTTGCAGCAGGCATCAGTATGGTGCCCAGGCCACTGGCTGGCCTTGGGTGACCTCTGCACTGGCTCTATGCCTGCATGGCTGGCTCCCAGCAGCTAGCTTGCTGCCACCGCTTTGACCCGCTGGGCCACCACTCTGCTGCTCCACGGCTCCTCTGCAGCTTCTGACAGGGACCACGAGGTAAACTACACAGCTTGGAAGCGGGGGAGCCCTGTCACTACCCTTGGGCTTTGGGACCATTATTAAAGGGTTACCTGAACCCAGCACTGTGATATTGTGGTGCTCAGTCTGTAACTGAGCTAAGTGAGCTAATCTTTCTACCCTACTGCAAAACCACTGGATTCCTTTTACTTTCTCTCCAAATCACTAACAAGGGGGTAACATATACAGTGCAGAAACACTGGACAAAGAAATGATTCATGTCCCTGGCAGGAGAGAGTGGAACTGCAAGGGTTCTCAACAAGCTAATAAGAACAGTGTACAACTTGAAACTTAGGAGCTGTTTATTTCTGGAATTTTCCATTTAATCTTTTTGGGCCAGAGTGGAACGATGGGTAACTGTGGAAAGCAAAACCACTATGTAGATAACCACCATATTGAAGAAATTTTATGTGTTTAGAGCCTATGAAATATCAAGAATTTGTTTCTATTACTTTATTTCTCTGGTGTTAGAAATGTTCATTTTTACTATAATCAGCGTTTTCTTTATTCTTTTAAACCAAAGGTTTGTGTTCCAAAAGAAAGGAATATTTATAAATGTATAAATTTCCCTATCTTTTTTTTTTAAGTTGGACACAATACCTTTATTTATTTATTTATTTATTTATTTATTTATTTTTAAAAATATTTATTTTTTTAGTTGTAGTTGGACACAATACCTTTATTTGTTTTTATGTGGTGCTGAGGATCAAACCCAGGGCCTCACACATGCTAGGCAAGTGCTCTACCACTGAGCCACAACCCCAGCACCAATTTCCCTGTCTTTATTTTCTTCAAATTCCCTAGTTTGGGGGTATAGTAGCAAGCACCTATAGTCCCTGCTTCAACAGGCTGAGGCAGGAGAATCTCCTGAACCCAGGAATTCAAGGCCAGCCTGGGCAACATAGTGTGACCCTGTCTCAAAACAAACGAAAAACAATTGTAAAAAGTCCTTAGTTCTGATATAATTGCTGCTAAAACTTAGACTTGTAGTATATACCTTCATTGTTTTATTTGGTCTAAGGTCTCCCTCTTACTATTTTGATGTTTGGCTCTGATATTCTCCCTCTGGCATTAATTCAAACTGGAGGTTTTTAGTTCTAAACTTTTTAAGTAGGCTGGTTAACCAAGTTGAATGCAGGGATTAGAAAAGCCACTGGATAAAAAATGCCAAGCATTCTAATGCAATACACATTTAATTTTGTTAAATCACTTATAAACAATTACAACAAATATGTATCAAAACCAGCATACCCTAAACTAACGTTATTTATTTCACAGATTAACAGCCAGGGAAGAGAGCTCAGAGATCATCTGACCCAAGACCTCTTGCTACTGCTGGAGCCCAGAAGTGAAGTCCCCAGGGTCACACATCCCAGGTAGAGAATATAACAACAAATCTAGAACCTGAAGCTAGGTCTCTTGGCTATTAATTCAGAAATGTTTCTACCCTACCACATAACCACTGAATTCCTTTTACTTTCTCTCCAAGTCACTCCATGAACCCGGAGAATTTCCTTGACTCAATACTTTGGTGACCACAGTTATCTTAACTTCATTGCTCTTTCAACCTCAAGTGGGTTTCTGGCATTCCCAGTTCCTAATTTAGTTATGCAATCCATCAGCATGATTTAACCGATGAGAGTCAACTTGGGTGAGAAAATATGTGGACATTTTCATCAATATCAGTTTTTTTTCTTTTTTTTGAAGAATAACCCCATAATTCCTTTTTATGAGCTCCAAGGAGACAGGGTTCTAAAATGATATCAGAAAATGTGCATGTTCCTCTTATAAGGTGTCTATTTATGGCTTATGGTGTCACCTGTGATAGGTGGAAATTCTTTCTGATCAAAAAGTACTTGCAGGGCTGGGGATACAGCTCAGTTGGTAGAGTGCTTGCCTTGCATGCACAAGGCCCTGAGTTCAGTCCCCAGCACCACACACACACACACACACACACACACACACACACACACAAAGAAGAACAAGAAAAAGTAGAGGCAGTCAGGCAAGATGGTGCACAACTCTAGTCCCAGCAACTGGGGAGGCTAAGGCAGGAGGATTGCAAGTCTGAGGCCAGCCTCAGCAATTTAATAAGACCCTGTCTGAAAAAAATAAAAAGGGCTGGGAATGTAGTCCAGCGGTCCAACATTCCCTGGGTTCAATCCACACTACCAAAAAAATTTTTTTAAAAAAATACATGCGGGCTGGGGATGTGGCTCAAGCGGTAGCGTGCTCGCCTAGCGTGTGTGAGGCCCGGGTTCGATCCTCAGCACCACATACAAACGAAGATGTTGTGTCCACCGAGAACTAAGAAAAAAAAAAAATATTAAAATTCTCTCTCTCTCACTCTCTCTTAAAAAAAAAATACATGCAAAGTAGTTCACTTCTCATACTTAGGCTAAAATAAATTGTTTCATTAAATGAGTAACAAACACATATTCAGTTACATAAACATGCATCATGAAAGGCATCAGGGTGAGATTTCGATTTGAATTACAGTCAACGAATTTCTCAAAGATTAAGAGTGGTGCCAAGTTGAAGGAGCAGGACTCTTGATTCTAGATCACCAAATATTTTTCTTTCCTATCTCTGGCGTTTGTCAATCTCTTTGGAGTCACCAAGACAGACAGTTTCTTACAGTAAATCTCTTTACCTAGAAATCCTGCATAGCAGGTACCGCCTGACTTTGCTAGAAATGATAAACTAGCAATGTTGTCATTCGAGTTAGAAGGACCTGAAAGAGCACAGAGCCCCCTGCTTTGTAGTCCAGAAACCGCCTGAAGAGAGTGATAAAGAACTTCAGTGTCATGAAATGGAGAGGGCGAGGAGGGCCATGTTTCCTTCAGCCACCAGCATACCACAAAGGTCTAGAATTTTCCAGAGCTTTCCATGTGGGTAAGAATACCCAGAGAACAACAAAACCCAGCCTTGACCTTGCCTATCACTGTATTTTCTATCAGCAATTCCAAAGATAACAGATCTTCAAAGATGTGAGTGGCAGCCAGGCAAGGTGGTGGGAAACGTCCCCTGGCTTCTTATGAAATTTCTACAACCACTTTCTTAAAAAGTGTGTTCACATGAACCTAGTCTTGCTTCTTGCATTGGCCCAAAGTGAGTAGACTCTACCAGGGTAACCCATGTCCCTACCATGGTTTGGCAGGTGCCAATAGCTGTGTGACTGCGGACATCTCAGCATCGTGCTCTTACTCTGGAACAAAGCAGTGTCATTTAGAAATTCTTGAGCCTCCTTCTGTCCCCACCACCCTTTACCACCATCCCCACCAACACTACCCTCCTGGCACTCTTTCTTAGGACACCGAAATTCAGGCTGAGACCTGCTTTCTGACAAAGGTGCTTCCTTTCTATCTGGCATATCCCTGGCAGAAATCACGTTTCATAATGTTTTTCTCCTTTTGTTCTCGGATGTTCCAAGTCGGCTCCCTGCAGCACATACATGTCCACGTTAGAACACCTGGGGCAGAGCTGGCTCACACAACAACAGGCGGGACCTGCCAATAAGCTTGCCTAGGATGTTTCTGCAGCGCAAATATTGCGACTGGAACCTGTTTAGAAATGCCAGAGATAACGTGGGAAAGAGTGCCAAGGCTTTCTGTAAGCACCGGCCAGAAAGCCACATAGATCATTCTAAAGAAGGCAAGAATTCCAGTGCATGCAGTGGGAAATGGCCCTGATGAGATGGCAGGTCACCTCTCCCTTCTTGTGGAATGTACTTTGTTTCTTCCAACCCAGCTAGAACAGGTTCTGTCCCTGGCCGCCTCTCAGGATGCTGCTCAGTGTATAAGATGTGGGGTCCCATCGCAACTCTTGAATGAGATGGAAAGGCCACCCAATGCCTATGGAATGAGAAGGCCCTCCCTGAGCTCTACCCTTCCATCAGGAAGAATGTTGATTCATTAAAGTCTGGACTTTCAGGGGCACCATCTTGGCCCTGCATGCCCTGCCTTGGCCTCTCACGGTCACCTCCATAAAAGCTACAAGTGAGTCAGCCAAAATGGGAAAAAAGGAAGGAGGTGTGTTTTCTGGCTACTGCACACATGACTGTGAGCAAGAAAGGTCTACAAACAAAGCCTCAAAGCTGAGACTCTAAAGGGCAGGGTGTGGGAAGGTTTGCAACGTGGGGCGAGCAAGGTTGAAGCAGCATGTTCAGCAGGTTGGACATGTGTACTTTCCTTCCATTTAATAATTAGAAAGGAATTAACTCTCCCCACGGAACTGCAGTCCGGCTTTGGGTGCTTCTTGTGGAAAATACCATTCAGACAACACCAAACTTCAAAACCCTTGCGTGCCCTGGCCAGGGATAAAGAGCTCCTTTTTTCCCTGTAGGGATTTTTTTTTTCTCTTTGCCTGGTTACTCATGTTCTAGAATGTTCACTAAACTTAGCTCCTCTGGTTGGTTTTGGAGAAAGCTGGTTTTCACATTTGGAGATCAAGCGCCTGAACACATGTTGGTTGACTCTCCATTGACAACGAAGGTCATAGAGAGAGAGGAAAAAAAAATGTTCTTAAACTCCATGATGAGTGTGCGGCTGCTGAATAAAATCTTTAGTGCAAATCCTCAAGTTCTGCATAACCAGAAGTTATTTGTATTGTTAACAGAAAAGGCAATATCATTTCTCCCTTGCCTCTGTGGAATGCTGCCAGGTAAGAAATGAAAATCATTCACCCAAAGCTTGGAGATTCCATTATGCTCTCATGAAGGACCAGCAGATATTTTGCAGGAATCTTGGATTGTTCTCCTCGATGAGAGGCCTAAACATCTAGAAAAACATTATGAAATGTGATTTCTATCTTCCTGGAAGTAAGGGACAGTGTAGTATTTGATTTTAAAAGCACACTCACACAACTCCATGGAGACAAGTTTTAACCTGTAGCTAGCTCAGAACCCATGGTTAAATCCCAGGAGACAAATAAGGGTGAAGCATAGAGAAGCTTTCAGCAGACTCAAATAGAACTGCCCACATTCAGATCCCAACTCCATTACTTACCAAATATGAGATGATGGGCAAGTTAATCTCTTTGTGCTTTGGTGATCCCATCTGTAGAATGGGAACAACTATAGCCCCTGCCTTCTTGTGTTGTTATGAGTATTAAATTTTATTAATAAAATGCTAAGAAATGTGCCTGGCACATGGCAAGCTCCATATAAGTGTTGGTTAAATAAATAAAACAAAGTTATGCACCGCAACTGTATGAGTCTGTGAGAGCTGCTGTAACAAAGTAACATAGACTGGGTAACTTAAACTACTGCAATTTATCATCTCATAGTTCTAGAGGCTCAGACTCTGAGTTAAGATATAGGGAAAGTAGTGTCCATTGAGGTTTCTCTCCCTGGCTTGTATATGGCCAACTTTTCTTTTTGTTCTGTGTCCAATTTTTCTCTTCATAAAGGGACACCAGAAATATTGGGCCCTGCCCTAATGACCTCATTTTAATTCAATCCAAATATGGTCACATTCTGAAGTAACTCGGAGTTGGGACTTTTTTAAAAAATATTTATTTTTTAGTTGTAATTGGACACAATATCTTTATTTTATTTATTTTTATGTGGTGCTGAGGATCAAACCCAGGGCCTCACACATGCTAGGTGAACACTCTACCTCTGAGCCACAATCCCAGCCCCCGGAGTTTGGACTTTAGCATATAAATTTGCGGGGGGGGGGGGGGGGTGTATTCAATTCAGCCTACACCAACAATTTTAACATGAACTCTTCTGGTTTCTGAGGAACTCCAGGGAGCTGAAGCAACCACATGTCATAGCAACTACTCAACCACATGCAAGGGAGCTCCTCCTTCTGAATGTATCTCCTTTCAGTGCTGTTACATTCATCTATCAAACTCATTTAAAATTCCTTGATGTTGCACGCCTGTAATCTCAGTAACTGGGGAGGCTGAGGCTGAATGGTCGCAAATTCAAGGTCAGCCTCAGCAACTTAGCGAGACCCTGTCTTAAAGTAAAAAGATAAAAAAAATCAAAAGGGCTGGGGATGTAGCTCAGTGGTAGAGCACCCCGGAGTTCAATCCTCAGTACCCAAAAGAAAAAAAAATGGACTTATATAGACTGTGCCTCTTCAAGGACTTCATGAGCCCATTTTTTCCCCTTAATTGTAAATATATATATATATACATGTGTGTGTGTGTGTGTGTGTATGTGTGTGTGTGTATATAAAATAAGTTTATCATTTATAATACATAATATATATTTATGTATAATATATAAATTTATATTTATAAATAAATATATATAAATCCTTATATATAATATATAATAAATACATATATATGTATATATAATAAATTTGCCATTTAAACTTTTTTTTTTTTGGTGCTGGGGATTGAACCCAGATTCTTGTGCTTGGTAGGCCCAAAACCTTCATTTTAACAATTTTTAAAATATGTATTTGTATATATTTAGTTGTTGATGGACATAATATTTAATTTTATGTATTTATTTTTATGTGGTGCTGAGGATCGAACCCAGGGCCTCATGCATGTGAGGCAAGCACTCTTCCCCTGAGCTACAACCCCAGCCCCTCGGTTTAACCATTTTTAAATGGACACTTCAGTGGTAGTAAATGCATGCACACTATTGTGCAATCATCATCACTCTCCCTCTCTAGAACTGTTTGATTGTCCCCAGCTGAGACTCTGTACTCACTAAACACTAGCCATCAAAGGGAATGAGCTTCTGACACAGGTTACCCCATGAACGAACCCCGAGAACGTCATGTTAAATGAAAGTCAGCAGCCACTAAAGGACACATGCTAGAAAATTCCACCTCGAGGAGCTCCCTGGAGCGTTCCCAGTCACAGAGACAGAAAGCAGAACGGTGCTGGGGGGAACTAGGGGTAGGGGAAATGGGGGTTAGTGTTTAACAGGAACAGAGTTTCAGTTTTCTCAGAGGAGAAGAGTTTTGGAGTTGGCCGCCTAACGGTGTGAATATACCTAACACCATTAGAAATCAGAAATGGTTAGAAGAGTAACTCTTAGATTATGTGTCATTGGCACAATTAAATACGTAAGAGGAAAATCATGGGCAAAGAGAAAAACACAAAATGATAAAAGGGAGAAACACAGAGAACACTCAATGCTAGAGAAACAGAGAGACGAGAAAAGACCCCATGCAGTTTTGCCCAGCCTAGACTTCTCTGATTCTTGGTTCCACTTACCATACTTAACCATCTGCTTGCCAAAACCCCTCTGCTTTTCCTACCACAGCTGAATTCCTGACCCCAGTTCTACCCATGCACACAATGACTGGTAGGACAAAATTCTCCTCAGACTCTGTTTCCATTTCCTCCCTAGGACTGACCTGTCACCCCAAAGCCCTGTCTACTCCTTAGATGGCCAAGGACCAGAACTGAACAAAAACATGAAGATAAAATTTGTTTCAGGAGTTTTCTTCCCCTTGTGTGAACTCAGCAGGCTCAGCATAGAAAGCCTCAGTCTCCCTGGATTAGGCAAGGTGTCCCCAGCCTGATTCCTGCACCACCCACTTCCTTCCCTCCACCTCTATGCCACCCAGCTCCCTGCCTGTGTCTCTCATTCTACAAGCTACTCAAATTTGCTCCTAGGCAAGTGTCATGCTAAACATAGAATCAGACTGCAGAAATTATACTGTAGCACCATGGGCAACTAATGGATTTATGAATGTGTTCCTATCTCAGGGAATTTTACTTCCTAGCAGGTGGGGACTCCAAAGGCCACCTCTTCAGCAGAGAAATTTTAGCCACCCAGAAGCACACCTTTGGGAAAGCGATGACAGGGTGGTGATGCCACTTGAGGTACCAATCTGAATGCCATCTATTTTTGCCTTTTTCTTCCTTTCCTGCTCCCCAGGCCTGGTGTGTCTGGATGACCCCGCAACCTCATCACCCCACTCCTGAACTCCCAAGACAGCTTCCCCTGTCTTTGTCACAGTGTCACCTTAGAGGAAAACAACACTTGACATGTTTTGATGCTTGGCTTCCTGGTATGCACGAAGCTCTGGGTTCCATCCCCAGCACCATGCACATGCAAGCACATGCACACACATGCACACACGTGCACAAATTCTTTTGTGATTTTTTTTTCTTAAGAACCTACTGAACAGTGACCTGGTGAAGAAATACTAGGGAAGAGAAAGAAAAGGGAAGAGTCTGAGTACCATGGAATTATGAGCTCCCTGATTGACTAAGGGCTGATTGACTAAGGACTGATATCACTTGGCAGAAGTGATATTTAAAAAAAAACACTATGCATTTCAAATATGACATGGATTATATAGGGGAACCCTTAGAAAGAAATTCTCTGTTGAAAAGCATTTCAGAGAATGACGCATATGTCCTTCTAAATTAAAGTTCAGGCACCGGGGTGAATTCATTCTCAGCATTTTGATTGATGAGAGGATTTGCTAGTCATTCCAAAGGCAGGACTATCAACATGTACAGCTCCCCACAAGCCTTTTGAATGATGCCTCATCTATTGTTCTCCGGCAAGACACTTAAATATCCGAGTGTCAGTCTTCACCCTAATGAATGGGCTTTCTGTTCTCCCTCACCTCTGAGTTGTGAGAATAAAAGATCAGAGCATGTTAATATGTTAATTGTTTTTAATTGCACTTGGCCTAAGGGACCTCCCCCACCCCCATCTGTCATTTGATGGCTCTTTCCCTCAAGTGTCATGCCAAATTAAGCAAGAATCTTTCCTGTGGTGCATTCAAAGCCATTCCAGTTTCTGCAGCACTAGTGTGTAACAGGACAAAGTTCAAAATGAGAATTTACTTTCTAATGAGGAATGGATAAACCAGCTTTCTCACACAGATTACAATCAGGAAGGTAAGAAAACAAAATGCACAGCCCAATGAACCCATGAAGATATAGGACAGATAGATAGGTGGCTATATGTCTAGTTATTACATTGATAGATAGCTAGAATTTCTTCAAAAGGCAAATGCAGCCAGGCATGGTGACACATGCCTTTAATCCCAGTGGCTCAGGAGGCTGAGGCAGGAGGATCAGAAATTTGAGACCAGCCTCAGCAATTTAGCGAGACCCTGTCTCAAGAATGAAGCTCAGGGGCTGGGATTGTGGCTTAGTGGTAGAGCGCTCTCCTAGCACAGGTGGGACCGGGTTCAATCCTCAGCACCACATAAAAAATAAATAAATAAAGGCATTGTGTTGTGTCCATCTACACCTAAAAAAAAAAATAAAAATAAAAGAATGTAGCTCAGTGGTGAGCACCCCTGGGTTCAATCCCCGGCACCAGAAAAAAGGAAAAAATTCAATCTAATTCTATGATAAGAAGAGTTGAACCTCCTGGATAATGTAGTAAAGTACCCAGAATTCTGCTTTTTCTCTATTCTCAATTCATTGTATGTTTGTCCTTTGCCTATGATTTGAAATGGTGGCTCATAATTGCTATGGGGTAGTTATCTTTGGCTACTTCACTTTCATTTTAAGATGTGAGACACACTGCACTCTTTGGAATAATATGCAATTTCTTTTCTAGGGAACACATTCTGGCAAATTCCAGAGGCCATAATCTAGGGAAGCTGTTATTCATAAACAAGGGATCTCCTGTACATTTTCCCCTTAAATCCACTAGAAAGAAGGAACTATTGGTTTTCTCAAGGGCTCAAATCTTAGCAGCTATTTTAACTACATCTCTGTCCACCTGAATTTTAATTTTTGTTTTTGAATGGATTCAGTAAAGCCAACTTTGTGGGGGGGGGGGGTGCCAGGAAAGAAAGATGCCTTTCCTAGGGTTCCCCACAACTTAAGTAACTAACACTTTGGCTGGGGATTGATCCTAAAAAGACGCAATTTTCTCCCACCCAAACCAACACTTGAATCTTGGTCTTTGAAAGAAGAGAAAAACAGAAAGATTAAAGAGGTTTGTGCAGAGATATTTTTTTTTTTTACATGTCAGGAATTAGAATGTCTACGTTTGCAGTAAATTTTATAATGGTCATCATCACATTGAGAAGTACTTAATAAACCAATAAATAAGCCTCAGTGGTGCTGTGTAAGCAATGTATAAACAGAACTACACAGAGACAATTCCCATTTCAGAGGGGGAAAAGGGAAGCTGAGACAAAGGCACAACATGAAGAATTTAGATGTGT
This sequence comes from Ictidomys tridecemlineatus, assembly GCF_052094955.1. Lineage (NCBI taxonomy): Eukaryota > Metazoa > Chordata > Mammalia > Rodentia > Sciuridae > Ictidomys > Ictidomys tridecemlineatus. Next base: position 39,295,769 of record NC_135492.1, on the reverse strand, counting down.
TCCAGTGGGTAAGGGATTATGAAAAAAAACATAAAATTTTTTTATATAAAAAATTTTATATAAAAAAATAAGGGGTGGGCTGGGGCGCAGCTCAGTGGTAGAGCAGGTGCTAAGCATGTGCAAAACTTGAATTCAATCCCTAGCACCCAAGGAAAAGAAAAATGGGGTTTGTTGTTTGTTTTCACAGTTAAATGCATTTGTAAAGCCAAATAATCATGCAGCTATAAAAGTAGAAGAGACCTTAGATTTCACCCAGACCAACCCTCGGGTTTTATATCTCAGGAGTGATACTGGGGGGCGGGGGCGGGCAAAGAGACTTGCCCAAAGAAATTTGAGTTAAAGACAACCTTGGAATTATAAAAGGTTTCTTAAATCTGAACTTAATGTTCTTCCCATCACACTCTTTTGTCTCTGTGTTCTCTAAAACACATGGACAAGTTGGGTACAGATGCAATCTCAGCCAAGATTCAAAAGTTTTAGGGCAAGCCATTATGGGATCCATCCATTCAGGAGGAGAAAAGGCAGGAATGAGAAGAGAGATAAGAACATGTAGGAAGGAAAGAAAAATTTAAGAGGCAAGTGGACACTGGGGATGGAACTGCCCATTATGGATTCCCTTCTCCAGTGAGAAACAGTGACCAATAGAAATAGCAAAGAATACCCCACAGGTGACATCAGGCCTGTAACTCCCCTCATCGGCCCTGAGACCAAGGGTGGCTGACTCTAACACCTCTGTGACTTCGTTTCTCCTTGGAGAAAACTAGAAGGTTGAGCTGTATTCCCCCCTCCGATGTCCTTTCCTGGTCACCCGTGTTACACTTCAACTGTGATGGGAGAAGATTCTGAAAAGAGAATCCTCTGCCATCCGTGGGAGAATGTGTGCACTTCCCACAGGGTCACATAGCAAAGTGCAGTTAGTATTCATATGCCAAGTAGCCCTTTCACTACAGAGCTCAGCCACTTAGAAAATCAGGAAGTGTTTTTGTTTCAGACTCAATTACTTTGTGATCATACAGGATGATGTGGGTTTGGTCTTGATTCACTTAAAACTATGAGAGGCATTTTTTGTTGTTGTTGGGTTCTAGGTCCATGTAATGCATGTAAACTTACAGATCAATAGCATTGTCAAGAGTTATTGGAGTGGTGGCACACACCTATAATCCCAGCAGTTGGAGAGGCTGAGGCAGGAGGATCCCAAGTTCGAGGCCAGCCTCAGCAATTCAGCAAGGCTCTAAGCAATTTAGAAAGACCCTGTCTCCAAATTAAAAAATTTAAAACAGGGGTGAGGATTTAGCTCAGTGGTAAAGAACCCCTAGGTTCAATCTCCAGTACCTTCGGCCGTCACCCCCCAAAAAGAAGAGTTATTGGAAAGGGAAGTTTAGTTTAGTTTTGTTTTCTCATTTAGTTCAATTCTCTCTCCTCTCTTCAATTCTAAATTTGGAACAATAGGTATTCAGGATAATAGGTGAGATCAGGGGAATGTCCCTCTTGTGTGGATAACAAAACTGTACTTTGCTGTTCTCAGATCTTTTCAGGGAAATGCTGTGATTAGAATGGATACTCACTCTTTTTGCATTTTTTTTTTTTTTTTTGGTACTAGGAATTGAACCTGGGGACATTCTACCTCTGAGCCACATCCCCGCCTTTTTTATTTTTAATTTTGAGACAGGGTCTTGCTAAGTTGCTTAGGGTCTTGTTAAATTTCTGGGGCTGGCCTAGAATTTGCAATCCTGCCTCAGCCTCCCAAGTCCCTAGGATTATAGGCACATGCCTCCACGCCCAACTTGGACTTCTATTCTTATATTAGATACCGATTTCTTTTTTAATGACAAATAGATCACACTGGCTGGTTGCTTTCTATAATTTTTTAAAATGCAGTGACCAGGTATCCAGTAGAGACATAATTGACTGCTAAAATAAGTCGAACGAATTTCTGATCTGGTTCGGAAACTTTAGGATACATATCACTTTTGTTTTCTTGACATGCTAAACAAAACTTTTAAATGTATGCATATGATTATGAAGACAGAGTCCCAATCATAACTCATATCTGCAAAGAGCCAAGCTAGCTTAGAGCGGATTTAAACAAAACCATGCATTTTTCAACAGCCCACTTCTCGAGTCCTGAGATAAGTGCAGCGAGCAGCGAGCCAGACCATCCCAAATATTTGGACATAATCTGCAAGGTCCCCTGAAGTGTCTGTGTTCTTGGATTGGGCCATTTGCATGTTTTGTCTACACAGCCCTGAATATCTAGGTATTTGGAAACATCCAGAAAACGGACTTACAATTTTCTGTTTTGATGGATTATTTGGCATTAGAACCAAGAAGCACTTCCAATCCATTAATCAACATCATCAGCCTTGAAAAAAGCATTTGCTTCATTTTATTTCTGATAGAGTTTTAAAAACTCGGTAACTACATAGAGTTTTGCAGATCCACTTTCTGTCTGGAAGAATTAGAGTTTGAAATACCACCAAGCAATTAAAATGCTCCCCAAAGCTTTGGAACATTGTCTGTTTTTCCTTTCTTTTTTTTTTAAACATTAAAATTTGATCTTTGCCTTATTGGAACTATGAAGAAATCGAAATCTGAATGGCCCTTTTTATAATACTCAGCCATTGTTTGTACTTGCAAAACTAGATTAAGAAATCACTGGTATTCTTACATGCATTTTTTTTTGGTGGTGGTGGGGGTGGCAAAGAAAATTCAGCATATTTCTGCTTAGTCTTCAAATTTCCACCAACCAGATGGAGAGATTTTGTACCACCCACACCACACTTCTGTCCTTGGCTTCCCCCAAGTCCCTAGGGAAATCCCAGCTTGAAGCCCTTATAACACGTATAAAATCTTCTTGTGCCTTGCTTTATTATACCTGTGCTGCAGGTGAAATTAATTCCCTAGCCATACCACATGACGAGGTCAAGGTCAAGTACTTAACTGGCTAAAATCAAATGCATACCTTTTCTGTGTTTCCCCCTTTTATAGCCTGTACTGTACCCCAAATCATACCCCTCTGCCCCCCCCCTCTCTTTCAATACTGGGGTTTGAATCCAGGAGTGCTCCACCACTAAGTCACATCCCCAATTATTTTTATTTTTATTTATTTTGAGAAAGGATCTTGCCAAGTTGCTCAGGGACTTGCTAAGTTGCTGAGGCTAGCCTTGAACTTTCAATCCTTCTTCCTTGGCCTCCCAAGTTGCTGAGATAATAGGCATGCAGCAACACACCCAGCATGTCCTACTTTTGAGGAGAGCACCTTTTTTGTGTGTGCTTCCTCTTCTTAGTTTTAAGCAGCACACTTCCCTGGGATCATCAGGATGTTCTAGGGCATGAGTGTATTCCAAAGCATATATTGAATATGGAACCCTTCTTTGGTTCTGCAAATGTCTGAATTATCCTTCCTTTTTACTATCCTTCTAAAAAAATCTCTCTAAAACCCAGTGTGTGAGAGTGCACACACACACACACAAAAAAAAAAAAAAAAAAAAAAAAAAACCACTTATGTGCAGTTTTACAATATTGGGATAATGCCTAGTATTTTTTGTGCTGCTGTACCAATGTCTGGGATTGGATAATTTATAAATAATAGAAATTTATTTTTTATAGACCTGGAGGCTGGGAAGTTCAAGGTTAAGGGGCCTTATCGGGTGAGGACCTTCTTGCTGCATCATCCCATGGTAGAAGGTGGAAGGGCAAGACGGGCCGCAGTCTCCTTCATAGTAAACCCACTCTCATGATAATTAACCCTTTCCTGTGATAATGGTGTTAATCCATTCACGAGGCAGACTTCTAATGATCTGATCACCTCTTGAAGGTATTACATTTGCATTGGGGATGAAGTTTTCAATACAAGAATTTCCTGGGTGTCGTGTACATCATGACTCATTTTAACTCAATTTTATCCTGAATATATTGATGAAACTCTTCTATGTGGTGGTTCTCTTTGCTTTACCTGTATCTTGGTAGCATTATTAGGGGCGTGACTATGTACAGCTCTTGCCTAGGATGTTTGAGGCCCGGGCTTCTGTCCTCAACACTGACCCAAAAAAGAGAAGGACATGCAAAATAAATATATTGCTAATGACTGCAGTAAGCAGGATTTCAGAGTTCTCAAATGTTTATCTGAACAATACACCTAGGTAAGTTGAACAGTATTACAAATAATGACAAAATAACCTCAATAAAGTACAATTTACTCTTCCCCTACCATACCTGAATTCTGTTTTCTCAGTCACTTCTCTGTCATTTTTCCACATTTCCCTTTCTTATGATATTTCCTTCCTTATTTATGATATATTTATACTGCCTTTTGTTAGTGTAGGCACTGCCCAACTTGAAATTATGGAAGGTGTGACTTAGCACGCTTACCCTCTCTGTACCCCCTTCTTTCCTCTCCCTCACCCTCTCACTATCGTCTTAGCATAACTTTCAGATAAATGAGTGTTGCTTGTTTATATTATTGCTACCATGTAAATATTGTTCACAAGTGAACCAAGTAGTATGAGTGTATCTCCCCTCATTTTTGTGTACAAATTTATTTTTCCATAGAGTTTATACTTGTTTTTGTTCTCCCTCCCCCTTTTACTACCACCAGAGTTCACAAATTCTCCAAAAGAACTGTGAAACCCTTTTAACATACTCACATAGGTGTCATTTTGTGGGTTGGAAATACATCTGTGGAATCCCTCCTCTTTTCCTCTCAAGGCAGGGTTAGTTGTTCTATGTCATCCTGAGAGTGATCCTCCCTTTCTCCAGTGTTGGTTCCCCAATTTATTGGATTGTTGTCTTCAGTATAAGGAGATTACTCCGCCCTCCAGTTGAAGCACATCCTTTAACAGCTTCCTAGGAAAAGGTGAGTGGGAGGCACTTAAATTTCTTTTTTCTCAAATAACTTTAAAGTTCAGAAGAGTTGCAAAGAGAAGAATCTAACATGGAACACTCCTCAGTGCTCGACCCAGATTCTCGTATTCTTAACTTTTGCCCCATTTTAAATACTATTTGCTTCTACACACACACACACACACACACACACACAAATGAATGAAGAAGAGAGAAAAAGGAGAGAAAGAATGTGGTTATAAACTAAAAATACATTTTTTGGAACTAAGTTCTATACATCATGGCTTATTAACCCTAAATAATTCACTATATATTTCATAAGATTAAAGATACTATCAACTTTCATAAATGTCCCATTGATATAATTATTGAATCTACCATCCATATTTCAATTTTGTCCAAAAAAGTTTTTATATATTTTTTTTTCCTCCAACTTAGATCTAGGATCTAGGATCAGATGTTGAATTTAGTTGTTATGTCTCATTAGTCTCCTTTAATCTGAAACATTTCTGCAGCCTAATTTGTCTCTTAGATCATTTTAAAATAACAAAAATAAAGCCTTCTCCCTTTTATTTTTATTATTTTGTGTGTGGGGGGGTGGGGTGGGTACTGGGCATTGAACTCAGAGGCACTTTACCTCTGAGCTACGTCCCCAGCCCTTTCTATTTTTTTTTTGAGACAGGATCTCACTAAATTTCTGAGGCTGGCCTCAAACTTGTAATCCTCCTGTCTCAGTCTCCCAATTAACTGGGATTACAGGTATACACCACCATGCGTAGCTGCCCCCTCCTTTATATTTTAAATAGAATGCACCTTTCTTTGATTTCCACATGTTTCTTCGTGGTTAGAGTCTGGTAGTGCGTTTTCCTGTCAGAATACCACATCAATGATGCTAGGTCTTCCAAGGGCCTCATATTTAAAAGACACCCAGTGCTCATTGCCCTCTATTGATGATGTTCATTTTGGTTACCTAATCAAGAAGCTATCAATTTCTCCATGTACAGCTATTTTCCCCCTCTTGTAATAAGCAATCTTATTTTAAAAGAGGAAGGTTTTAAAGTGGGAAGGTACTTTAAAGCCATACTAATATACTCATAACCATTTAAAATTTCTCCAGATTAGCACCCATTAATGATTCTTACCTGAACCAATCTTTACTATTATGGTCATAAATAATTTAATTCCTGTGCTTCCTTCTCATTTACCAGTATCCTTCTATAGTTTGGATCTTGAATGTCCTTCAAAGGCCCACAGATTAAAGGTTAGCCTCCCATTTCTCATTATTGGGAGTTGGTGGACACCTTTAAGAGGTGTGGCCTATTGAGAGGTCTTTGGGTTGTTGGGAGCCACACCTTGAAGGGGATTGGAGAACTCTATTCTCTCCTTCTCTCTTTCACTTTGCCTCTATGAGGTGAACAGATTTGCTTGGATAAAAATTCCTTCCATAATGTGCTGCTCCCACATCAGAAGCCTAAAACAGTAGGTTCAATCAACCATGGATTAAAATTGTGAGTCGAAATAAACCTTCCCAATTTTAGGTTGATTGTTTAGGGCTTTTTGTAATAGCAACAGAAAGCTGATTAACACACCTCCCTTCTCCCCCATCCATGTATCTGTTCATCTGTCCACTTTCCCTCTATATATTTATCTGTCATTTATTTTTCCCTCTTTCCATCTATCCATCCATCCATCCAACCATCTATTCATCTGTGTATCTGAGTGTGTGTATGTGTGTGGGGGGAATGGACTCTTGGATATTTATTTTTTAATGGTTTATTATTCCTTACTGTCCCCTCTTTCTCTTGTAGGAATTCCTATTTTTCAAATGGTAACATGAACCTCTAATTTTCTTATATTTTCAACTTTTGTCTTTTTAGTTCATTTTGGGACAAATTTATCTTCTGATTCTTGAATTCATCATTTTTATCTTTAGCTATCATACTTTTAATTTTCAAGAGCTATTACTTGGGGCTGGGGCTGTAGCTCAGTGGTACAGCGCTTGCCTGGCACATGTGAGGCACTGGGCTTAATCTTCAGCACTGCATAAAAATAAATAAAATAAAGTCATTCATCTATCTATGACTACAAAAAAAAGTCTTTTTATTACTTGTTCAGATTCTTAAGACCTTCGTGGATGTAGTATATTCATTTCTTCCCCTTCTACCTGTTTTTAGCTCCCTACATTGTTTCTGTGTGTTGTCTTTGATGACTGGGTTTTTATTTTCCCCTAAGATTACTTGTTTTTAAAATCATCTGTGTGCTTTTCATGTTGGAAGTGCTTCTTAAACAGGGGCAGGATTTGTTGACGAATGGCCTTCACTGTGTCTGAGCTAGTAGTGCTCATTTATCTTATTGAGATGCCTCAGTATCTATATATGTTATGGATGGACACAATACCTTTATTTATTTATTTTTATGTGGTGCTGAGGATCTAGCCCAGTGCCTCATACATGCTAAGCAAGTGCTGTACCACTGAGCCCCAGCCCCAGCCCAGTATCTATAGACTTTCACGTTTTCTTTCTTTATTTTTATTTATATATTACTTATTTTTGTGATACTAGGGATTGAATCCAGGGCCTTGCACATGTCGGGCAAGCACTCTATCACTGAGCTACATCCCAACACTACCATCCTCTGATTTTTTTTTTTTTGAGAGAGAGAGAGAGAGAGAATTTTTAATATTTATTTTTCAGTTTTCGGTGGGCACAACATGTTTATTTTATTTGTATGTGGTGCTGAAGATGGAACCCAGCGCCCCACGCATGCCAGGAGAGCGTGTTACTGCTTGAGCCACATGCCCAGCCCACCATCCCCTGCTTTTTAAAAAATTTTGCTAAATTGCCCAGGCAGGCCTCTAATACCAGACTCCACCAGACTCCACCTCTTCAGTAGCTGCGATTATAGGCATGCACCACCATATTGGCAACTTTTTAATCTTTCATCATGTGGTAGATTTTCTAGGGGAGAATCATCCAGTCTTCTACTTGGGAAAAAGTTGGGGGGGGGCTGAGGGGCGCAGTTTAAGGGAAGGGACTGGACAGATAATTTAAAGGCCAAAAGGGAGATGACCTTGGAGGCTGGGAAGCAAAGGTCAGTCTAGAGGGCTTACACACATCTCCCACTATGCCTGTGTCCCTGTGTCCACAACCTCTCTCATTCAATTTCTCCAAAGAATACGTCTCCCTTCCTTTATAGGGTTAGTGAGGAGTAGCCTCTAGCCAGGTGGTCTGGTGGAGTTGATGTGGCGAGCCAGAAGAGTATGGAGTCTTCCACCCATGGCTGTCTCCTCCCGATCCCCTTTGTATGGTGTTGATGCTGTAAAAAGAAGTTCCTATTCCGTCATTTGGGTGGTGTCTCAAAGGGGGACAGAAGGAATGATGTGTATTTGATCCACCTTGTTTACCTGGAATTGTAGCAAAAATTTGGAATTTTGAATTGGAGCAAAGTCCAAGAGTATAATAAGCATTCTGGCTGGCTGCACTTATTCCTTTCAAATCACGTTTTAATAGCTTCTGGGTTTGAACGTTGTGCACATAAGTTTTTTTAGGGGATCCCAGGGAAAGATATGATGCTAAAGATTTCTCATAGGGGAGAAATGTTTTATGGCTGCTCAGGAAGTGTGATGAGGAGAAACTATTTGCAGGGTATAATTATTTTTATTTTTATTTTATTTTTTTTGGGGGGGGTACTGGGGATTGACCCCAGGGGCACTTTACCACTGGGCTACATCTCCAGCCCTTTTAACTTTTGCATTTTGAGACAGGGCCTCATTGTGTTTCTGAGGCTGGCCTCGAACCTGTAATCCTCCTGCCTCAGCCTCCCAAGTCACTGAAATCACAGGAGTGGGGCTACATCCTGGTTTTTAAAAATATATATTAAAAAATGTAACATACCTCATCTGTGCCACCCTATGTGCCTTTTGCAAGATGGATCTAGAAAAACAGAACAACTTTAAGAATATCCAGATAGGGGGATCATCAATTGAGTGTGATACAAAGGACCAACAGTTCTCCATTTAAAATGATAATTCAAATATGATATTGGGCAGAAGAGTGGAAATTCAGTCAGAAAAAAAAGCAGTTAATTTGCACACATTCAAAGATTCATATTCAACACTTTAAGTAAACCAGGCGCTTATTTTCCAGTTCTTTTTTTCTTGCTAGGTTATTATTAATATCCTCAGCAGGAGGAAAATGTGTCTTTTATAGAAATGCAGACAAACCCAAATCATGGTCTTGGTGTAGGAAAACTGTTTGACTCTCTATGGTCATAAAATTGGAGAGTGACTATAAAATAATCATTGCCTAGGGTGCAATTTGACTTATCACAAGGGATTTGCTAGTTTTACCATATTTGCACAACAAAATATGAGTAGGTATCTAAGGGAACTCTCTTTTATGATTCCATAACTTACTAGAATCTAAGCGATGTGACTGAATTAATAGTTTGTTTATAAATACTTTTTGTGTGTGTGGAAATCATGGCCTGAACACAGGTAGAATTTATTTGTCTTCTCAGATGGTGACCTAAGGCAGGGAAAGCAAGAACCATTAGGTGATCTACTAGATTGAGGGGAGTGGAATCCATCCACCACTCAGGACTCCACTAAAACTTAACCTAGTTCAATTGTGTGATAAAGGAAGAAAGGGATATTTTCCTGTTCAACTCCTTCCCAGAGTTTATTGCTGGTAATACAATATATAACTTCTGTGGGAAACACTAACTACAATAATGGCACACTTAGAAAATTCTATTTAGGTTAGCATTATCTTAAAGGATATCTATCCATTTTTAGTTTAACTTTGATATTAGTGAGTAGCACATAAACAAACATGAAAGTTTTAACAACTCCCAATGTATTCTTAAATAAGGTTTTCGTAGAGTGATTTTTTTTTTATCTTCGACTTCAGTATAGCCTATTGAGTGGTCACTTGGGCATTTTTAATCAATTTATTTATTTTGATTAAGTATTTATGACAGCAGAATACATTTTGAGTCATTGTACGTAGTTGCATCACAACTTTTCATTTCTCTGGTTATATACAATGTAGTGTCACACCATATGTACAGTCTTACATATACCTAGGGTAATGATGTCCATCTCATTCCACCATCTTTCCTGCCCTCATGCACCCACCTTTCTCCTCCCTCCCCCTTGCCCAATTAAAATTCCTCCATTTTTTCCCATGCCCCACCCCTTTATGGATCAGCATCCACTTATCAGAGAGAACATTTGGCCTCAGTTTTTTGGGGGATTGGCTTACTTTTCTTACCATGATATTCTCCATCTCCATCCATTTACCTGCCAATGCCATAATTTTATTCTCTTTTAATGCTGAGTAATGTTCCATTGTGTATGTATACCACAGTTTCTTTATCCATTCATCTATTGAAGGGCAACTAGGTTAGTTCCATAGTTTAGCTATTGTGGATTGAGCTGCTATGAACATTGATGTGGCTGCATAACTGTAGTAGGCTGATTTTAAGTCCTTTGGGTATAGACTGAGGAGTGAGATAGCTGGGTCAAATGGTGGTTCCATTCCAAGTTTTCTAAGGAATCTCCACACTGCTTTCTAGAGTGTTTGGATCAATTTGCAGTCCTACCAGCAATGTAGAGTGTGCCTTTTCCCCACGTCCTTGCCAACACTTATCATTGCATGTATTCTTGATAACTGTCATTCTGACTGGCGTGAGATAAAATCTTAGAGTAGTTTTGATTTGCATTTCTCTAATTACGAGAGATGTTGGACATTTTTTTCATATATTTGTTGATTGATTATATATTGTCTTCCGAGAAGTATTTGTTCAACTCCTTAGCCCATTTATTGATTGGGTTACTTGGTTTTTTGGTATTAAGTTTTTTTATTTTTTTTATATATCCTGGAGATTAGTGCTCTATCTGACATGCATGTGGCAAAAATTTGTTCCCAAATGTAGGCTCTCTCTTCACCTCATTGATTGTTTCTTTTGCTGAGAAGAAGCTTTTAGTTTGAGTCCATCCAATTTATTAATTCTTGATTTTATTTCTTGCACTTTAGGAGTCTTGTTAAGAAAGTTGGGGCCTAATCCGATGTGATGAAGATTTGGGCCTACTTTTTCCTCTGTTAGGCACAGGGTCTCTGGACTAATTCCTAGGTCTTTGATCCACTTTGAGTTTTGTGCATGGCAAGAGATAAGGGTTTATTTTCATTTTGCTGCATATGGATTTCCAATTCTCCCACCCCATTTGTTGAAGACGTTATCTTTTCTCCACTGTATGTTTTTGGTGCCTGATCTAGTATTTATGTGGTTCGTGTCTGTGTCTTCTATTCTGTACAATTGGTCTACATGTCTCTTTTGGTGCCAATACCTTTCCATTTTTGTTACTATAGCTTTGTAGTATAGTTTAAGGTCTGGTATTATGATATCTCCTGCTTCATTCTTCTTACTAAGGACTGCTTTGTTGCCAAAGCTGGACTTGGCACAAGATTCAGGAGGCACCACACAGCTTTGTAGGTTCAAACAGCAATTCTTTATTCCAGCTCTCACACCGCCTCCACACAGGTCCAGGGGCAAACACGTTCTGCCGTCTCCCGCACAATTCACCTACTCCACGAGGCTCTCTCCAAATCCCATTTTAATCTCACGAGAACTCAACGGGAACAAGCAACAGGAACACCCTAATCCCAGCAATAATCTTCAACTTCCAACTTCCCTAAAACCCATTATCTTAAACTGGCAACGCCTTAAACTCAAGGAGCTGGTTACTTCCTCAAACCTGATCAGCTCTAAACCCGGATCCGCCTTGGTCCTTGAGCAAGGTCACCTTATTAAAGCGTGCATGCAATGTCCCATCGAATGTCCTCTAAGCAGCATGGGGTACGCTTGCAAAGGAAATTTCGATGCGTCATTCCTACTTGGTAATGGCCCTCAGCACTTTGTCTATTCTGGGTCTCTTACTTTCCAGATAAATTTCATGATTGCTTTTTCTAGTTTTATAAGGAATGACAATGGGATTTTAATTGGAATCACATTGAATCTGTATAGCACTTTGGGTAATGTGACCATTTTGACAATATTAATTTTGCCTATCCTAGAGCATGGGTGATCTTTCCATCTTCTAAGGTCTTCTTCAATTTCTTTCTTTAGTGTTTTGTAGTTTTCATTGTAAAGGTCTTTCACCTCTTTTATTAAATTGATTCCCAAATATTTTTTAAGGCTATTGTGAATGGGGTAGTTTTCCTAATTTCTCTTTCAGAGGATTCATCACTGATGTATAGAAATGCATTTGATTTGTGGGTATTGATTTTATATCCTGCTACTTTGCTGAATTCATTAATTAATTCTAGAAGTCTTCTGATGGTGTTTTTTGGATCCTCTAAGTATAGAATCATGTCATCAAATAATGATAGTTTGAGTTCTTTCTTTCCTATTTGTATCCTTTTCTTTCATCTGTCTAATTGTTCTGGCTAGAACCATGTTGAATAGAAGTGGTGAAAGAGGGCATCCCTGTCTTGTTCCAGTTTTTTAGAGGGAATGCTTCTAATTTTTTTTTTTTTTTTGCCATTTAGAATGATGTTGGCCTTGGGTTTAGCATAGATAGCTTTTACAATGTTGAGGTATGTTCCTACTCTCCCTAGTTTTTCTAGTGTTTTGAACATGAAGAGGTGCTGTATTTTGTCAAATACTTTCTCTACATTAATTGATATAATCATATGATTCTTATTTTTAAGTCTATTGATGTGATGAATTACATTTATTGATTTACATATGTTGAACCAACCTTGCATTCCTGGAATAAACCCCACTTAATCATGGTGCCCTATTTTTTAAGTATGTTTTTGTATGCAATTTGCCCAAATTTTATTGAGAATTTTGCATCAATGTTCATCAGGAATATTGGTCTGAAATTTTCTTTCCTTGATGTGTTTCTGTCTGATTTTGGTATCAGGATGATACTAGCTTCATAGAATGAGTTTGGAAGGGTTCTTTCCTTTTCTATTTCATGGAATAATTTTAGGAATATTGCTATTAATTCTTCTTTGTAGGTCTTGTAGAACTCAGCTGTGAATCCATCTGGTCCTGGGATTTTCTTGGTTAGTAGGCTTTTTGATGGCATCTTCTATTTCCTTGCTTGAGATTGATCTGTTTAATTGTGTAGGTCCTCTTGACTCAGTTTGGGTTGATCGTATGTCTCTAGAAATTTGTTGGTGACTTCAATATTTTCTATTTTACCGGAGTATAAATTTTCAAAATAATTTCTAATTGTCTTCTGTATTTCAGTGGTGTCTGTCATGATATTTCCTTTTTCATCTCAAATTTTGGTAATTTGAGTTTTCTCCCTCCTTTTCATTAGAGTGGCTAAGAGTTTGTCAATTTTATGTATTTTTTTCAAAGAACCAGCTTTTTGTTTTGTCAATGCATTGAATTGTTTCTTTAGTATCAATTTCATTGACTTCTGCCCTGATTTTAATTATTTCTTGTCTTCTATTGCTTTTGGTGTTGGTTTGTTCTCCTTTTTCTAGGGTTTTGAGCTGTAATGTCAAGTCGTTTATCTATTGACTTTTACTTTCTTTAATGAATGAGCTCCATGCAATGAACTTTCCTCTTAGCACTGCCTTTATAGTGTCCCAGAGATTTTGATTAGTTGCATTGGAGTTCTCATTTATCTCTAAGAATTTTTTTTATCTTCTTCCTGATGTCTTCTATTATTCATGCATCATTCAATAGCGTATTGTTTAGTCTTGAGGTGTTGGAGTAGCTTCTATTTTTAATTTTATCATTGATTTCTAATTCCATCCTATTATGGTCAAATAGAATGCAGGGTAGTATCTCTATTTTTCTGTATTTGCCAAGACTTGCTTTGTGGCATAACATATGGTCTATTTTGGAGAAGGATCCATGTGTTTCTGAGAAGAAAGTACATTTGCTCGTTGATGGATGGAATATTCTATAGATGTCTGTTAAGTCCAAATTATTAATTGTATTATTGAGTTCTACAGTTTCTTTGTTTAGTTTTTGTTTGCAAGATCTATCCAGTGGTGAGAGAGGTGTGTTAAAGTCACCCCAGTTTTACTGTATTGGGGTCTATTTGGTTCTTGTATTTGAGAAGGGTTTGTTTGACATACATAGATGCCCCATTGTTTGGGGCATAGATATTTGTGATTTATGTCTTGTTGATGTATGAATCCCTTAATGTCTTTCATTATCCCTTTTCACTAATTTTGGTTTGAAGTCCACTTTATCTGACAGAAGGATGGAAACCCCTGTTGTTTATGTGATCCATGTGAGTAGTATGTTTTTTTTTACCACCCTTTCACCTTCAGTCTGTGGATGTCTTTTCCTGTGAAATGAGTCTCTTGAAGGAAACATATTGTTAGGTCTTTTTTTTTTTAATCCAATCTGTCAGTCTATGTCTTTTAATTGATGAGTTTAGGCCATTCACATTTAGGGTTATTATTGAAATATGATTTGTATTCCCAGACATTTTGGTTTTTAACTTGTCTTGGTGTCTCCTTTGATTGGCTCTTCCTGTAGTGTAGCTCTTCCCTTTGCTGATTTTCATTGTTGTTTTTCATTTCCTCCCCATGGAATATTTTGCTGAGCATGCTCTGTAGTATGGGATTTCTCACTGTAAAGTCTTTTAACTTTTGTTTATCATGAAAGCTTTTTATTTCATCATCAAATCTGAAGCTTAATTTTGCTGGACGTAAGATTCTTGGTTGGCATGTATTTTCTTTCAGAGCTTGGTGTATGTTGTTCCAGGATCTCCTGGCTTTGAGGGTCTGGGTTGAAAAATCTGCTGAGGTACAATTTGGTCTTCCCCTATATGTGATCTGATTCCTGTCTTTTATGGCTTTTAAGGTTCTATCCTTATTCTGTATGCTAGGCATTTTCATTATAATGTGTCACTTAGGGATTTATATTAACAATCTAACACTAAGCTTTAATAGGAGAATCATAAGAAGGCATTTAAGGAAAAAAAATACATGTGATGATTAAGAGTTGTGTTCAGGGGCTGGGGATGTGACTCAAGTGGTAGCGCGCTCACCTGGCATACATGGGCCGCTGGGTTAGATCCTCAGCACCACATAAAAATAAAATAAAGATGTTGTGTCCACCGAAAAACTGAAAAATAAAAATATTTTTTAAAAAGTTGTGTTCAGTTCATTAGTTATAACATGAATGATGAATGATATATTTTTCTTTAAATGTCTTCATCTTAGGGCTGGGGTATAGTTCAGTGGTAGAGGGCATGCTTAGCATGAGTGAGGCCTTAGTTTTGATCCTCAGCACCAAAACAAATAAATAAGCAAATTTCTTCATGTTTTCCAAGTGTTCTCTAATGAGCATTGTTTTAAAAAGTTCAGTCTAAAAATATGTATTCTATTTATATGTGCTTTATACAATATCTTTACATCCATAATATCTCCTCAGCATGATGAAGGCATGTTGTACACCTTTAATATGATATGCAAGATCTTTTCTGATGTGTCCCCTGCCTACCTGTCTAGTTAACTCTTCTTGGATTTTTCCATGTCATTCCATTCATGCCGAACTCATTGCAAACTCCCCAAACTGTGGTTTTTCCTTTGCGGAATGCCCTGAGCTTGATTTCAGGAGATTCATTCCTTTGGAGCAAAGATTCCTAAGAACAAGTCAGGGCCTACATTCTAGGGTGTCCTGGGGTACCAAGGAAAACACCAAAATATAGACTCAGACAGAAGGAAATAAGGTGAACCCCACATACAGGATTCAAAAAAAAAGAAACACATTAAATTAGAAGCTGGAGATCTTTGATGCTGGATTAAAACTCTTGATTCCCACTCCCTAAAGATATTTGAGATGTCTGGATTTTCATCTAAAAACTCAGCCCAATTCTAAAGCTGAGTAAAAAGCGAACGAATTACAATGGTTGTATCATCGTTTACCTGCATGAGAGGGGCTGATGGGGAATTTGTCACATCCTTAATGCTTACTGAACAATCATCTGAATTCATCCTCCACCAAGCTTCATCCAGCTGTGAGCTTCTGGACCTCTTTCTCATCAAGGAGCACCAGGAAAATGCTTTTAATGCACAACACTTAGGGTTAATTCACCCTTACGGACAAAGGTGATCAATTTTTGGACTCTGGCAGCCCCAGCTGGCCAGCTTGCCCGGGGCTAAAATGATGATTATCACAACCCACCTGAGACACATTCCCCGCACATCAGGTATAATCTGCATCATTTCAGGACAGAAAAATCTAGTCGGTTTGCAAATGTCCCCAGGAAAAGAGATCTTCCCTCTTCCTTAGGTAATATTGTCCTTTGGCTGTTTTCCCATTTGCCATCGGAGTAGCAGCCAGAGATTCCTTATGTCAAGGCACACACAGTAGTTTAGGCCACCACCGCCTTCTTCTTTCTTTATTTCCTATTTTGGGGATGGAACCCAGTGCCTCCCGCATGCTAGGCAAGCGCTCTACCACTGAGCTACACCCCCAGCCCCCTGACTGCATTCTTTAAAGAAGCAATTTCTTGTGTCATGTCTTTGGTACAACACCCTAAAGTAACAGAAACCTCACCCACAAGGATGGGACTGTGACTTCTATCTGAATAGATCACTGGGTAAGATTCATTTCTATGAGGAATCAGCAAAATTCTAGAAGCCGATGCAGATGTAAATCAGTTCGCAACCAACCAAGATTACTTTACCCCAGTTGCATGGGGAAACCTATAATAGACCCTGAGGAGGGGAAAAAAAAAGAAAGCAAGCACATGAGGATTATATGTTGATCATTATTTCCTGCTGTTTCATTATTCATTTAAAGCAGACTTATTTCCATTTTTCTTATTCGCACCATAAAACAATCAGCCTTAAAACTATCCCACTTATTATTGTTATTATTTTGTACCAGGGATCGAACTCACGGGTGCTTTACCACTGAGCCACATCCTCAGTCCATTTCACTTTTTATTTTGAAACAGGGTCTTGCTGAGTTGCTTAGGGCCTCGCAAAATTACTGAGGCTGGCTTTGAACTCGTGATCCTCCTGCCTCAGCCTCCCCAGCCACTGGGATTGCAGGCATATGACACTGCACCTGGCTTAATTTTTTTTTTTTTAAGAGAAGGGAAAGTTTATTTTAACTTGTGGCTTCACAGATTTAGTGGTCAGCTGACTCCTTTATTCTGGGTCCCAGGTGAGCACATCATGGTGGAAAGGCATGGGGGAGGGAAACTCTCAAGACATGGAGGCCAGAAAGCAAAGAGAGGATCCCACTTATTTTGATGATCATATATATTTTTTTGTACCAGGGATTGAACTCAGGAGCACTCAACCACTGAGCCACATCCCCAGCCCTATTTTGTATTTTATTTAGAGACAGGGGCTCACTGAGTTGCTTAACACCACGTTGTTGCTGAGGCTGGCTTTAAACTTGAGATCCTCCTGCCTCAGCCTCCTGAGCCACTGGGATTATAGGTGTGTGCCACTGTGCCAGTCTTGATGATCATTTTTAAAAGGAATCATGAATATGGAAAAAACTTATTTACATAGAAGCACAATTGTGTGCTTATTTTTAAAGGAACAATTTAAATGCTTTGAACTACAGATCATGTGAGTTTAATTTTTTTCCCTCCAACAATAAAAAGATCCTTTTTTGTTTGTTTGCTTTTTGCTTCTTAAACTTACCAGTTACCTGAACTAGCCCCTACCATGAATAGCTAATAGGAAGGGATAATATTCCACACTTTAGATTCATTCCCCCCGAGTCCTTTGCCTTTTTTCCATGCAGACATGTTGTTGTAAAAGCTGTATAAATCACTTATGTTTTCCTTCTAATACTTCCTTAAAATAGCACATGCATTCTTTGCATCAGAAGTAATAGCTACTTCTGGGGTGCAGTGGTGCATGCCTGTAATTACAGCTGCTCAGGAGGCTGAAGCAGGAAGATTGCAAGTTCAAAGTCAGCCTCCGAAACTTAGCGAGCCCCTTTACTCAAAATCAAAAATAAAAAGGACTGGGGGTGTAGCTCAGTTGTAGAGTACCCCTGGGTTCATTCCCCAGGACCCAAAAGAGAAAAAAAAAAAAACAAAATAGCAGCTACTGCCCCTTCTTCTAGTTCCTGTTTTCTTCATAAATAATACTTAGTCCTAATAGTGATAGTGACTAGTCTTAAAAAAGTTTCAAAAACAGAACTTAGGCAAATAGCTTATATTTTAAAAATTCAATTATGAAATAAAGATTGAGTCCATTCAAAGTATACAATGTGATAATTTGATATACATTTTATAGTGATTACCGCAATTAAGTTCATTAATACATTCATCACCACCCTTGCTGTACATTTGCTCCCCAGTCCTTATTCATTTTATAACCCAAAGCTTGAGCCCTTGACAACATGCCCCCATTTTCCCCATTTCCAGCCATTAGTTGTTATACTCTGTTTTTATGACTTGTACTTTTTTTTAAGATCATACAGTAAGTAAGATCATACAGTATTTGTGTGTGTGTGTGTGTGTGTGTGTGTGTGTGTGTGTCTGGCTTATTTCATTTAACATAATGCCCTCCAGATGCATGTACGTTGTCCAAAATGGGAGAGTCTCCTTCTTTTTTTGTGATTGGATAGTACTTGGTTGTATACAACAATCATACCTGTTAGTACAACTATTATCAAAAAGATATGAGATAACAACTGTTGACAAGAGTGCAGAGAAGAGGGGATCCTCGCTGAGGGTTAGCATATAAATTGGTATGGACATGTTAAAAAGAGCATGAAAGTTGCTCATAAAATTAAAAACAAAAAAAGTATAGGATTCAGCTATTCCATGACTGGAATGCATCGATCCACAGGAACTGAAATCAGTATGTTGCAGAGAGACCTGCACTCCCGTCTTCATTCATTGGAACATTATTCAAAGGAAGATACAGGATCAACCAAGCCCATCAACAAATGAATGAATAAAAAAATGTGGTATGAAGAACTTAGTTTTATACATCTCAAAGAAACTAGTAATATATGGGATCTGTATGTTTTTCAGTGCATATAAACTATTATTTACCATAGATCCATAAGGGAGGATGTGGAGGCAGGCTTTTGCAAATCTAGGTGTTGTTTTATTTATTTTTTCCTCCTCATCTTAGTCAACATGTTTGCAATTTGGGTACCTGCCAACAGATTAGAGATGGGCCTTTGTATTATGGCTTTATAGAGCAATCAGCTAGGTTTACCTAGGCAGTATGGATAACTGAAAGGAGGGACAGCCCAAAGCCTCGTCAGCCATGTTTTTCTTATTTTAAAATAACTCAGTTATACCCAGGAACTCCACATCTAGGAATTTAGCCAAAAGAAGTGAAAACATATCTCCTCCATAAAAACGTGCACACTGAAGTTCATACCGATATTATTCATAGTCATCAAAAAGTAGAAACAACCCAAATGTCCACGGGCTAGTGGATGGTGTATCAGTCAGCTTTCCAAGACTGTAAACAACACTTGGGACAATCAACTTATAAAGAGAAAAGGGTGGTTTGGGCTCACAGTTTTAGAGGTTTCAGTCCATGACCAGTTGGTCCAGTATTTTGGAACCTGTGGCAGGGCAGCACATCGTGGTGAGGAACACACGGTAGAGACATGTTCATGTCACCAATGGGAAATAAAAGAGATGAGGAAGGGACTGGGGTCCCACTGTTCCTTTCAAGGGGATACCTCCAGAAGACCTCCCATTAGGCCCTACTTCTCAAAGTCTCCATGACCTCCCAATAATGCCAAGGTAAGGTCTCAGCCTTTAACACACAGGCCTAGAGGGACACTGAAAATTCAAAATACAGCGCAAAATATGGCATGTCCATTCAGTCAAATATTATTAATCAATATTGAAGAATGACATACATACCCCAACATAGATAAGCCATGAAAATATTAGGCTAGATGAAAGAAGCCAGTCACACACCACCACGTATTATATAATTCCATGCACAAGAAATGTTCAGGAGAGACAAATCTATACAAACAGAAAGCAGAATATAGAGACCAGCCATAGTTTGGGGAAGGGGAGGAGATGAGGAAAAAAGGGAAATATATTAGGGATAGGGTTTCTTTTGGGGGGTGATGAAAATGTTTCAGAATAGATCACGGTAGAGCTTGCACAACTCCCAATAGGCTGAAAACCTGAATCACACACTTCGAATGGGTGAATTATATGGTATGCGAATTGCATCTCCATAAAGCCATTAAACAAAATAGCTCAGTCGTAATTCCCCACTCCTTTCAGTATGCCCTAGGAATAATGGCTTCCTTTCAAAAAGTACCGTAGGAAAAAGGTGTGTGTTGGGGGGGGGCGGGTAGTAAGTTCATAATGGGAGACAGTTGGCAAACACGGCCTCAGCCAGGTGATCACGGTTGACATGATGTGATAAGAAGGGCCCTGGCCTTTGTGGCCTCTGTCCCCCCAGTCCCACAAGACCCAGTCTCATCCCGAGAAAGATACCAGACAACTGGCAATTGAAGGGCATGCTACAGACTTCCTCACCGGTTCTCAACACCGTCAGGGTCATCAAATACTAGGAAAGTCTCAGAGGCTGTCAAAATCAGGGTGCACCTAAGGAGACCTGAGGACTGAATGTCATGGGGTGTCCTAGGTGTGAAAAAGGTCAGTGGGCAAAGCTAAGGAATATGAATGAAATAGGGCCTCTAATAATAATTCACACCATTACTGATCCATTAATTGTGACAAATATATCACACTCACTTAAAATGTTAATAGTGGGAAAACCAGGGTTACCTACTGCTCTGTGTTTCAGTTTTCTCATCTTTCAAGTAGAAATTATACCTACTCTATTGGTTGAGAGCATTTAAATGATTTAAGTCATTATGTGATGCTTTGAATTGTGCCTCAAAATTGTAATGTGCTCAATATACATTAGCTATTTTTTTTAAAAAAGTTTAGATGTTAATGAACCTTTATTTTATTCATTGATTTATATGCAGAGCTGAGAATCGAACCCAGCAGTTCATACATGCTAGGCAAGTGCTCTACCACTGAGCCACACCCCCAGCCCATGTTAGTTATTTTTAATGACTATCAGTTATTCATATTTTCATATTTCTTTTTAAATGAAAGAGGTGGGGGTGGGGAATCCACCCAGTGTAGTTATAATGTTGATTGTTTCATAAGAGGTTCAGAAATGCTGCCCTTTTATAATGCTTCTTAAACAAAAACGTATCTGTTTCAGAGGTGACAAGGAATTGAATATTTTGTTCGTTTGTCTCCTTTCAACCATCTATGTTTAAGATGGCAGCCAAAGGAAGTGGAGTACATATGAAGTGCTTTATTTTGAATTCAGATCTTGCAGGGAACAGATAAATGAAACATGTTCTCTTCCATGGACCTTCACGCCAGGAGTAGCAAATAGCAAAATAAATTAATTTGAATTATAGTTTTTTGCACTTTCCCTAATCCTTCTCTGATGACCATCTCCAGAAGCATTAAAATGTCAACAGGAAACTATACCCAGGAAGCAAGGCAGCAAGGAAACCGTTAATACAGTTAGTTCCCAAATTAAAAACACCCAGTTCACAATATCACATATATACACACAAATATTATATGTAGTTAATCACAAAATACAGAGTGGCCAGTTAAATTTGAATTTAACATTATGCATACCTTTTACTACACATATGTCTCAAATACTGTATGGGACATACTTACACTAAACTGTCCGTTATTCACTGTTTATCTGAAATTCAAATTTAACCAAACATCCATATTTCCATTTGCTAAATCTGGCAATTGCAATTAAGGATAATTATACATTTTCATATTTATGATATTTTCTTTTAAAAATAATCATGAAAAACTTCAAAAAAAATAACAGAAACCCTTCTGAATATCCCAATTGATTTTCGAAATGGTAATTCTGTAAGCTGCAGTGAGAATACCTGCTTTCTATCGGAGGTCTCCTGACTCATAGAAAAAGAAAATTACAAGTTAAAACCCTGACATCTTTAGCGAGATACAGATTTTTCAGATCACCAGCTTACCCATTTAAATGCAAGAATGAAAATGTTTTATATAGTGATTGACAGGTTTTGAGGGGAAAACAAAGTTCAAATGAAGGAAAATCAGAGAATGTAAGAGATGAAGGGAGGCCCGCAGACAGACAGACAGACAGACACACACGAGCTGGGGATGTGGTCTGGGGGTGTAGCTCGGTGGTGGAACCCATGCTTAGCATGCCCAAGGCCCTAGGTGCAATCTCCACCGTCACCAGGAAAGAGACAGACAGAGACAAATACAGATGTGAACAAAAGAGGAGGGAACGGAAGGGTGAGAGAATATTCTGGAAGGTAGGCATAGTCGGCTCCCAGGTAAACTGCTGAACAGGGACTATGGTCTTGACTGGAAACCAGAGTAGCATAACAGGGATGTCTGGGATGCACATCGATGTCGTTCAAACACTGGATGAAATGAAACTGAGCATTGAATGCAAGTTACCTTCCCTATCCTGCTGCAAAAGAATCCTTTGCTTTAGGCTAAGATGAGACTATTTACTAGAAAGGAAGGAAGGGAAGGAGCCAGAGAGGAAGAACAAAGGAAGGGAGGAGAGAGAAAGTGCTCAGCTTTTGCTTTAGTTATATGCAATTGTTTATCTAACTCAACAAGAGATTTTGCAAAATAATGGACCGTCTTGAGGCTGTCTTGGGTATTAATAGATTTCTGTCTCTGTCTCTCGCCTGTGTACACACACACACACACACACACACACACTGTGATTCCACCCTACACATTTGACCCTGGCTCAGTTCAGCCTCCTTTCCAGTATCCTTGAACCTGGCTGAGTGGCAAAGGTTAAGAAAAAGCTGAGTCACTAAAGATAAAGTATAATTCAAGTAATGCATCTGTAAATCATAAAGATTTAGTGGTAACGTTAAATTGTTACCAGGCCTCTAAGAGTTGGACTTTGAGAAAAGGATTTGAGCTGTTATATTTTGGATCATCAAAGAAATGAAAAACAAGAGGCTGGGCATATAGCTCAGTGGTCAAGTGCTAGGCTTGGCACGCGCCAGGCCCTGGGTTCAATCCTGAGCCCCATCGCTGCTGCCCCCTCCCCACAAAAAGAAAATTGATAGTACTTTATATACTATCGAGGATGCTGAGATCATTTCTATTTCATGTATCTTTTTTTAAAACATATGATCATAGACATTTTAAAAGAAACTTTCCTTGCATATTACTTGAAATAAAACATAAATATGGTCCTGGCTCAGGTGTGTATATATCAGAACTCTTCCATGTACCCTGGTTCTCCCAAGGGAAAAAAAAAAAATGACTCATGTGAAGAATTAAGAATGGTGAGAATCGTATTTGGAGTTGTTTAATTTAGAAAGAAGCCTGGAAAATGGCCAATAAATGTCTTGGCTTTAAATACGACCCTGGTGACATGTTTCATCTTGATTTCTGAGATTAATTAATTATGGGAAACATCTTAGAATTTATTTAAAGGGTCACATGGGAAAAGTCCTACACCAGTAGACAGGATTGGTCTCAGGCAGAACAGGAGTTCCAAGATGGATGATTGGCGTGTGGAAAATTACTAAGAAACAAATAATGGCTAACGTTCATGTTTTCCAAATTAGAAAGGAAAAAGTATTTTTGATATCACTGTAGAGATTGTCAGAACCTTTGCATACTTTTATTTTTCTTTTTGGAAAAGAACACGGTGTACACTGAGAATAGGGACCTTTTTCTGAACGGTTCAGTGTTATCTATTATCCAGCAAGATCCTTTACATATATGTAGATGTAAATAATCTTATTATATATTACATAGTACCAAATAATGGATTGTGTTATCAAATACTTACGTAGGAGAGAGTATATTCAAGAGCAATTTCAGATTCTGATACACGTCGAAACTGGATGATTTAAAAAAATATTTAAGGAAGAAAGAAATAGAGACAATTTTCCTAGACTGGAATTGGCTGCAGCAATGTAAGTTTCTTAAGTGTTGGCTAAGATCATTGCAAAACCAAGAGTGCTGCAGAAGGGTCAAATTTTAAAGAAAATTTAAAAGCTTCTGTTGAAATTTAAAGTGCACACATACAGTTATTATGTGTTAATCAAAGTTTTTAAAAAATATTTAAAGAGATGGAAATGCTAACTAACCTGATTTGATTATTACCCATTATATACATGTATGGAGTTACCACACGGTATCCCATAAATAAATAAATATATATATAATTAAAATGAGGATTGAACCCAAGGGTGCTGTCACTGAGCTACATTCCCAGCCCTTTATTTATTTATTTTTTAAATTTTGAGACATAGACTCACTAAGTTGCTGAGGATCTTACTAAGCTGCTGAGGCTGGCCTTGGACTCACAATCCTCCTACCTTAGCCTCCCCAGTTGTTAGGATTGCAGGCATGGGCCACCGTGTCCAGCCAAAATAATATATAATTATTTAAAAAGAAAGCTAAGGCACATGTTTGGTCTCCATTCATATGGATAAAAACAGTTTTACACACTTACTTTGCTTTTTCAAGTTCTTTGTAAGTTTTAGGATCTTTGGTGGATTTTTCTACCATGAAATATATCCCTGCCCTCTTTACTCCCCAAAACACACAACACACACACACACACACACACACACACTCACACACTCACACACTCACACACATACACACAGGGGCAAACAAGGAAGAAATATAGGTAAAAAGATCTTATCTAGAGAGCAAAATTTTAAGTTTTTCTTCTCTTCCAACTTTTTTCCTCATTCGTCTGGTTTCTGCAAAGATAATAAAAATAATGACCAAGTCACATGTCTGTCACTTATCCCATTTTCTCAACTTCCCTATTTATCCCATGCTGCTTCATCTCCCCTGTCAGAATTCTTTTACCACTTCTGACTGTTTCTTTAAAGTCACATTCATCGTTTATTCCCCATATTAACTGCTTTTGCTGGAAAACTCATTAGTCATTATTTGATTCTTTTATTACTTATACCAAATGTCTCTTGCCTCATCTGCCTGCAACTCTGATTTGGTAGCTTTCTTTGAATATTGCGTCATGTTTCCTATGAAAAAGTCAACTTTTTTTTTTTTTAAACAATTGCAATTGCCATTATGTAAATATTACTCTTCTTACAGAAAATTTCTGCTCAGGCTAAATTCATCCCCACCCAAAGCATCAATTTAGGTAAACAAATCTTCCAATACACAATGTTCTCTGGAACAAACAATCCTTTCAAGGAAAATAATCAAGTCATTCTCAAATGTCACAAAGTAACGAGCTACAGTTAAAGTCAAAAATCATCAAATTTTCAGTTTCAGCTGTCAGTTGTACCCTGCAGTGAGCTTCCTCTTCCACCCAAAACTGCTCAGTGTAATGAAACTCTGGGAAAAAAAAAAGACCTTATTAATAATCTCTTCGATATGTGCCAAGAACAAAACTTTCACTTTGGCACACAGTAAAATGTAGAAAAGTGAACTTTAATTCTTTTTCCTAACTTAGGATGAATATTTATTCAGTAGCTACATGTACTTTTTTTTTTTTTTTTTTTTTTGGCGCTGGGTCGGGATACAGGTGCAGATCCTTTCTAGATTTCACATTGTCTGGAATGTTCCATGTTTTGATCCAAAATATACTTTATGTTCCACAAATGAGAGGAAGAGCTTGCTTTGGAGGCCTGGGTTGTTTTACAAAAGTAGGTCATTGTTTTTTTTGTTGTTGTTGTAATTATTTGAAACAGTTCAGTGTTCTGCATATTTTATTTACATTTTCATGACCCATAGGTTTTTCTTCCCCAGGGTTGACATTTACCGGTTTGCTAATTATAGAAGCAAAACCTGAATTTCTGGAAATTTCAGAAAACATCAAGAAAAGAAAAATTACCAGTAGTCTGCCCCCAAATGCTAAGATCTTTTAACAATAAATTAGTATTTGTCTTCAAGTTTTTAGTCAACTTTTGGTTTTTAGTCAATATGAAAGTTAGTTTGTATCCTGCTTTTTAAGTAATATTTTGTACGCCCTGCCTTTTGAACTGCCTCGGGAAGGAGAAAAAAAAATCTTTATTACTATTTTTCCTAGAAAACAGTCCAGAATTTGAATATATGAAATTAGTTGGGGTGGGGAGCACATTCAGGAATAAAAATATTCTTTCTAGTATTTTCTTTTTAATTATCTAAAAAGACAAACGATGGCTTGAAAGTGTTCAGAAAATTATTAGGGTATCCAAAAAATGTTCTTTGGCAGGTTTGAATAATGAGTAATAATTCTTAAATATTTTCTGAATACCTTTTTCATTTGTATAAAACCATGGCAAAAGGCTGGGGCTGGGGCTCAGCATTTGTCTAGCATGTGTAAGGCACTGGGTTTGAGCCTCAGCACCGCATATAAATAAAATAAAAATCTGTTCATAGCTAAAAAAAAAAAAAAGTGTATAAAAAAAAAAGAACACAAATCACTGTTGTCAATATTTTTAAAAAATCATGGCAAATCAATTCCTTCCCTCTAAATATAGTAATCAAATAATAGTGACCAAGTCCTATGGTGTTATAATAGTATTTCCTCTTATCATATGATGTAAGATATACTAGCTCCCTAAGCTATTCTATTTCAGTGCCTAATTATCCGTTCAGTAGTGAAGCATTTACTTTCTCTTGCAATTAAATAAATAAACATATTCTTGATGTTTTAAATTAGGGGAGCCATTACAGGATGGCAGATTTGTTCATTTTTTTCTAAGGCTGACTACTTATTTTCAGTGGATGTGGAACTAATATGTTTATGACTTCTACTGGGGTGCAAAATAGCGTATTTTTGTTTTTCTTTGGTTTTGTATTTAACAGTCTGTATCCTGAACGAATGCTCTGGATGACTTTCATCTGGAAATTTTCTTCCTAGTTTTCAATCATATTTATCAAAATGACAACCCATATTGCCCTTTGCTCTATATCTATCCACTGCACATGAACTAATTCTTTAAACTGGGAATTTCTTTTCTTTTTTTTTTCTTTTTCTTTTTGCAAGGATCTAGAAACAAAGAGAAGGAGGTATTTGTTGCTGAATATAATGGAATAAATTGTGATCATACTTTAGTAAGTCATTTGTGTGTGTGTATGTAATATGTATGTATTATATGATATATATATATATATTACAATTTCCTGATAACATACTCTCCCACAATCCAAAAAAAAAAAAAAAAAGTAATGTCACAAAGGTGAATTCTAAGACACATACTGACAAAGAGCCGTAAGCACACAGTGGGCAAAAGTCCTAGCAAACTTGAAAAATATTTAACTGAACAATAATGGAGCAATGCCAGATGCTAAAAGTCACCAAAGATCATTTTAATTGTTGTAGATATAATGGTGTTCAATGACAGCTGTTTTGGAACAAAAAGGTTATTTCCTGCAAAATTCAGTAACTTTTCTCCTAAAATAAACTCTCATTGATTGTTAAAATTACCAATTGTCCTTAATGGCAAATGGACACTAACGTTGGCTAATAACTTGAAATATGGAGTCACCCCTTCATGTTGATTTGTAAACACTATCTGGAGGAAAAATTAAAGACATAATGGAGCCCCGTGTTATTTCTCCCTATGGAGATATTACAGAGCTCTTATGTAAGAGAAGTCGTTGAAAAAAAATATCTAAAGCAAAAACTACTTACAAATTGCATGTTGCAATTTTCCCACTGAGCACAACTTCCTCTCCCCTTTCCCTTCTCTCGCTCTCTCTCTCTCTTTTTTTTTTTGAAAACAACAAGAATAAGCTTTTTTGAAACACTGCATTTTGCTAAGTTATAAATTTAAAAAGCCCAAATGATTTAACAAAAGAGACTGTACCTATTAATGAACAAATGTGTATTTTGTGTGCTGGCTCAAGTCTACTAGAATGAACTGCTTTAGATTTTGTGTTATTTATATGTTACAAGTCTATTTTAAGGCTTTTTTTTTCCTCCCTAAGGTCATAATTATATGCATTACACTTAATGGTCAAAGCAAATTTTTTTTCTTTCTTTTTGCAATACCGGAAATGGAACCCAGAGCCTTGTGCAAGCTAGGCAAATGCTCTACCACTGAGTTATAGCCTCAGACTATTTTTTTGTTGTTGTTCTTATATATTTTAAAAATATGTCTTGGCAGCTATTTAAGTAAAAGATAAAGAAGTGTAAAAAGATAAAGAAGCACAGTTTCTGTCCTCAAATCAAGAGATAGAGTCACTACATCACTTTTATTCATTCATCTTATTAATTCTATTTTGTTCTGATTAAGAAAACTAATATATATTCATTATTTTTAAAGTTGGAAAATTCCGAAAAAGCCAGAATCACCCTGAATATACACCACCACCCAAAGATAATCTGTTAACCCATAAACTTATTTTTCCAAGCATTTTATAGGCAAATGTATGTATGAATATATCTTTATACATAAGTAGATAGTGTTTTGTTTTTTTTTTAAAGATTTTAGGTATTAGTTTTAACAATAATGAGAAAGGAGTTGAAATTTTGAAAAGGAACTCCTTTTATTTGTTTTATTTATTTATTTTTAATTTTTTAGTTATAGATGGACACACTATCTTTATTTTTTTGTTTATTTATTTTTATGTGGTGCTGAGGATCGAACCCAGTGCCTTACATGTGAGAGGCAAGCACTTTGCCACTGAGCTACAACCCCAGCCCAAGAACTCCTTTTATTTTTTTAAAAAAAAAATATTTTTTAGTTGTAGATGGACACAATACCTTTATTTATTTATCTTTATGTGGTGCTAAGGATCAAACTCAGTGCCTCCCCCATTTCAGGGGTACCACTGAGCTACCACCCCCGCCCTCAAGAATTCCTATTTTTTTAAATAGTTTTTTGTAGTTGTAGATGGACACAACATCTTTATTTTATTTATTTACCTTTATGTGGTGCTGAGGATTGAGCCCAAGGCCTCACACGTGTTAGGCAAGCACTCTACCACTGAGCTACAACCCCACCACCAAAAGAATTCCTATTGTCCTTGGGTACCACAAGAATTTCCATTATTCTGATGTATTTCAGATTTTTTTTGTTTTATTTCATCCTATTTCTACCTGGTGAGATCCATGACGTTCAGTTACATATGCTTATTAGGTAGAATTCCAGTATTTTCTACTTAAATATTCCTTTTAAGAATGCTGGTTTGGAGGCTGGGGCTGTAGGTAGCTCAGTGGTAGAGCGCTTACCTGGCATGGGTGAGGCACGGGGTTCAATCCTCAGCACCACATAAAAAGTAAATAAATAAAATCAAAATTATAAAAAATTAAAGAAAAAAAAGAATGCTTGGTTTTAAGCAAAATCATTTATGTAAGGCCATTCCATATATCAAAATAATGCCTTAAATCTATGTTTTTAGACTAAGAGAAAAATTTCTAGGAGGCTTAGTCTTCCCAAACAAGCAATTAAATGTGGGAATCATTTAATAGAATCGTTACTGTTTTCAACCAAGAGTTTTAGAACTTAATTATTTTTCATTCTCTCATGCAGGATACATTCTAAAATTTATTCTGTAGTTCTGGTACGCTGAGCACAGAAAGACATATACCATATATTCTCATTCATGTGGAAGTTGAAAAAGTTGATCTCATAAGAAGAAAGCAGTAGGGGTTGGAGTTGTGGCTCAGTGGTAGAGCGCTTGCCTTGCACATGTGAAGCACTGGGTTCAATCCTCAGCACCACCTAAAAATAAATAAATAAAGATATTATGTCCATCTAGAACTAAAACATTTAAAAAGAAGAAAACAGCATAATGATGGCTAGAGGCTAGGAATGGGATGTGGGCCAGAGAGGTTTGGGTGATGGTTACCAAACTGCAGTCAGACAGGAGGAATAAATTCTGGCAACCTACAACATAGTAGGTTGACTACAATTTAGAACAATGTATTCTATACATTTTGCTTGCTTTAATTTATTTACTTATTTGGTGCTAGAGATTGAACTCAGGGTCTGGTGCATGCTAAACATACCCTCTACCACTGAGCTCTACCCCTAGTCCCTACCAAATAGTTTATAAATAACTAGAGAGGAGTTTGAAGCCTCTCAGCACAAATGAATGATAAATAATTCAAGGAGGTACAAATGCTAGTTCCCTGGTTGATCATTACACATTGTATACATGTTTTGCCTGATCACGCTCCACTCCACAGATATTATGTATTATTATGTACCACTATTATGTATTATTATGGATCATTCAAAACAGTTTAAGAAGGAGCCGTGGTGCATGTCTGTTGTCCCAACTTCTTGAGGCTGAGGCAGGAGGATCCCAAGTTTCAGGCTAGCTTCACCAACTTAGTGAGACCCTGTCTCTAAAATAAATTAATTAACTTTAAAACTAAGAAAATATACTACAACGGACTTTGAAAAGGATAGATCTAGGTGGGCTGGGGATGTAGCTCAGTGAGAGAGCACTCGCTGAACATACACAAGGCATGGGTTTAATCCCCACTAAAACACACACACACCACACACACACACACACACACACACACACACACACACGAATAGATCTCTATGTTCTGACATGAAAAAAGACCTCAAGTGAAAAACTCAAAGGACAATACATTTCAACTAATTTATGCTAAACAATGATGCAAAGTGTGAATGCTAACCTGTGTATGTTTAGAAGTGCATACACTTCTTTCCATGTTTATGGAAATGTATAGAAAAGACACTAGCAAGCAACGCCTCAAACGGAGAAGGGAAGTGGAAGTGGGGGTTGGCAAGGGAGAACATTAGCAATCTATTCTGGGGATTTCTGGATTCTTTTCAACAAGAACAGATTCAATGCATACTGGTAGAATTATATATATATATTTGGTGGGGTACTGGGAATTAAACTCAGGGGCACTCAATCACTGAGCCCCATCCCCAGCCCTATTCTGCATTTTATTTAGAGACAGGGTCTCACTGAGTTGCTTAGGGCCTCCCTGTTGCTGAGGCTGGCTTTGAACTCGAGATCCTCCTGTCTCAGCCTCCCCAGCCGCTGGGATTACACGTGTGCACCACCACGCCTAGCCTGGGAGAATTATTTTTAAATGGAAGAAATTCAGATATCCTGATGCAGTATTACCCTTTAAATTGGCCCTGCACTACTCTGACATCTGGGGTTTTTTTGTTTGTTTGTTTTTGTCTTATCTTCTTCTGTGGTACTGGGAATCAAACTCAAACTCTCACATGCTAGGCAAGTGCTCTACTACTGAGCCTCATTCCCAACCCCTCTAGTCATTTCTGTCACCCTTTAACTGCCTCTCAGAAACTTGAAAGTTCCTAGAGAAGATACATGCACTGTAATTCGCACTTTTCCTGTGCTTTGGTGAGGGACAGAGTAGCCCCTAAGTCTGTCCCCCTTGAACATAATGACCTGGAATGGACTGAGAAGCCACCACACCATCAGAACAGCAAAACCATTATCTATCTACCAAGAGCTCTGGGGATGGATTTCATTAGAAGTCCTTATGATGAAATCACTCACCAAAAAAAAAAAAAAAATCTTTTTTTTTCTAGAATAATTACTAGAAGCTCAGTTTAGTAGTGGACACTATTTTTTTTTTCCTCTTGCAAAACCAAGAGCCCTGGGCACTACTTCAAGGGCAGCCATGGATAGAAAGAAAGAAGGTATTTGATTTTATAGTGTGAACAGGAAAACATGCATGGAGCCTGGTCCCGGGCTTACCATTGGCCTTGAATCTAAATAGACCTATGGCAAATACAGTCCTAAATGGTAGTTAGACAAGAAATTCAGCCTGTTTCCCTATAAATTAAATTCATTAGATGAATGAATTCCAAAGTGAGGAGAGAATGGGTGAACATTGATGGCAGGTGATTTCTTTCATGAAAACAAACTCAGACACTGCCAAATACCCTCTCTTCTTCAAACTGGCAGCCCCCCAACTCCCCCACAGGTCTAATCTGATCACTGTTTTTTTTTTTTCTGTGCTGGGGATTGAACTCAGGGCCCTTTTACTCCTGAGCAACACTCCCAGACCCATCCCTTCCCTTCTTTCTTGAGATTTCTCTTTCTCTGTCTTCATTGGCTCTTTTCTCTTTGTTTATGATCATATGCAAACCCCCTTCTGTCTCCAATACAGAGATAAAAGCAAAAAAAAAAAGAAGCCTTGTTTGGAATTTGTGTCCCCTTTGCAAAAATCTACTACCTTTGCTCCACTGCCAAGAGTCTCTAAAGAACAAGTGACTTTCATTATCTGCGTTTTCTCACCATAAAAGGCTAAGAGCAGGACTCAAACGTTAGGTAGAATCCAGTTGCAACCTTAGATCTGTTGCAAACTAGTTGTATGGCTCTGGTCAAGGTCTCCCTGAACCTTGGTTTACCCATCTATAATATGAGGGTGATAATAACAATGTCTGACCCCTGAGAACTGTCATTGAGATTAAATACCACAAACCTTAACAGTGCCTGGTACATACGTAGTAGGTGCTCAATTAACATTGCTGACTGCCTCTGTCTCAGCCTTCCCAGTTACCAGCCTATCTTATTTGGTCTCTCTGTGCCATCTGTGCTGTCTACTTTGTTCTTTTGACTTCCATTCTTACAGGCCATTGTCACTTTTCTTTTTTCTGCCTCTGTGGCGTCTCCTTCTCGGATTCCATCTACCCTGGAAAAGCCCACGTTCCCTAGGGGTGCCTCCCCGGCCTCCTCTGTTGTCTTCCTGTTCCTGGCCATCTCCTTCCCATCAATGGCTTCCACTGCTGGGTATACGGTGGCAACTCCACAATTGTGTCCCATCACAGACCCCTTTCCAAAGTGACAGGGGTGTACCAGCAAATGTCTATGGATGTCCTCACTTGGCCGTCCCTTTCAAACATGGAAAACTCAGGGTCTCAAATTGATCCTGTTAATTGTTCCAATCAGAAACCTGAAGTCAGCTTAGACTCACGCTCTCTAATGCAAATAATTAAAAAAAAAAAAGCCCTTGGGTTCTACCTTCTGAGTATTTTATATGGCTACCGTCTATTCGTTCTTCAAGCTCAAGTTCAAGTATTTCTTCTTGGGGAAGGATTCCCAGTAATCAGCCCTTCCCAACCTGAGTGAGATTTCTCCCCTCCTGACACACTACATGACGCCATATCCGTAGCACTCTTGGCTTTGTGCTCTAATTTTTTTTACATGATATTTAGATTTAATCATTGTCACTTATTTGTTACTTTCTATTTGTGTGTGTTGTGGATGGAACCCAGGGTCTCAGACATGCTAAGCTCGCGCTCTACCACCCAGCCACACCCCAGCCTGACCCTTCCCCCAAACTATCTTATTAAGCTTGTCTGCCTCCTGCACTGGAGTGTGAGCTCCCTAAAAGCAGGAATTTGGGACTTCATCCTAACACAGTACAGGGCAAAGGAGAGGTGCTCCATCAGCATTTAAAAGCGAACCTCTCCCGGTGCGAGGTGCATGCCTGTAATCCTAGAGGCTCAGGAGGCCGAGGCAGGAGGATTGCCAGTTCAAAACCAGCCTCAGCGAAGGTGGGGCACTAAACAACTCAACAAGACCCTGTCTCTAAATAAAATACAAAATAGGGCTGGGGATGGGGCTCAGTGGTCCAGTGCCTCTGAGTTCCATCCCTGGTACCAAAAAAATAAAAAAATAAAAAAGCAAACCTCTACCTGGCCCACCATGAACCCAACGCTCCTTGACCGTCTCCGTCATACTACTGTGAACCTGGAATTTAGCAAGATGACTGACGGAGAAGTGGCTCAATCACATTCCAAACCATTCACTGAATAGTAAATCTGTTTCTAGATAATTAAGAGTTAACTATATACTAGCATCCAAGGGAGCCTTGCCAAGTCAATAAATTACTTGCTGTTTACTGAATACCAACTGTTTCCCTCACATACTGAGTATGTTTACTATTTCCATTGCTGGCATTTCTTACTGAGAATAATCAAGAATTCAACTTTCTTTTTTCGTGACCAGGAAAAGATTCTTTCGGTAAGATAGCATCTGAAATGCTGGCTCTCAAATACTTGAAAAGGCGATTCTCTGTTTTGATTGGGGACTTGGACCTTATCAGTCACACAATAAAGAGCAACATTCAGATTTTGTACTCTAAAATTTTTTTTTTTTAGCTTACCACTTATGACCTTTCCATCCCAGCAAATGATTCTCAAATTTTAATGCGCTTGACAAACATTAAGTCAAGGGAAAGAGCAAAAGAAACTAAAATGGGGAATGAGGAGAATTTGACTTGACTTAAAATCTTTCAATTTTTTTATATGAAAAAAAAATTCGTTAATGAATAATTTGTGTAGCTAAAATTAAAACTTGTAGTATTACCGAGGATGATTCTTCAGTGTCAACCAAGTGGTTCTAATGAATCCAAGAATCCTGGATTCCACCTTTCTAGGATTAGAATCCAACACCTAAAACAAAAATAAAGTGCCCAGAATTTGATGTTGCAGCCAGATTTTGGAACCACCTTTCATTGATTTTTAAATGGGAACATTTTTTTTCCCAGTGATCTTGAAAATGAATCATTTGGACTGGGTTGTGGCTCAGTGGTAGAGCACTCTCCTAGCATGTGTGAAGCCCTGGGTTCAATCCTCAGCAACCCATAAAAATAAATAAATAAAATCAAGGTATTGCGTCCATCTACAACTAAAAAATATATTAAAAAAAAAAAGAAAGTGAATCGTTCAAGGGTTAATACTCCTTTCATAATCAGGCAAAATAGAAATCAACAAAGAAGAAACTGCTGAAGAAAATTATCAACTTTAAATAATACAAATAATTGATACTTAAAATGAAGAGTTGATAGTTTCCCAGAATTGTTAGATTTATCTTAGTAGTTCAAATTATATCACCTTGCTTTTTTTTTTTTCTTTCTTCTAGAATGTTAGCTAAATGAAGGAGCTCTTAAATTCTACGGTTATTAGCTATTGTCTAATCTTTAGGCGTCACAGATAAATGAGATGGGTCTCCAGTCATTTGATTCACTTACAAACATTTATGAAGTGCCTACCACGTGCCAGGCACACAAAGCACTTTATATGTAAAGTATTAGAATTTGCAAAGTTTTTCTCATCTGGAGTGGAATATTATTTTGAACATAATTGTAATTCAATAAATGTATGCTGAGTCATAGATTCAATTAAGTGTAGAAAATACTATTATTTGAGCTCTTTTGAAATCTGCACAAGAATGCTATCAGAAAAGTTGCATTGTTAGAACAAGTAACTACCAGGAAATCCCCTTGGTAATGGTAACACTTTATTGATACAAAACATAAAAACTGTCTTAGAGGATCATAGTGTGAAGTCAAACAATGTATTGGGTTCTTTTTAAACGAAGAAAGGCAGACACAAAGGAACTGTACAGCACACACCTAAGACAGAAATGTGCTTTTCAAGGTTAACTGGATCATTTTCAACCCAAGTGTCTGAAAGAGGACCTTTCTGGAAAATAATCAATTATAGTAAATTATGTGATAGTAAAATGAAGGACTTGACTTCTAATACGAGGTTGTAGATTTGAAGTATGTTTATTTACCAACCCCCCAACTCCAAAGACCATTAAAATGATCAAAGCTACAGCTAGGGCCTGTTAGTGTGAATTAGAAAAAGGTACCCCTTCTTCCATCACTCTAATGGCTCTTTTTGTGCGGTTACAACCTGCCTTATATGCTGAAGCTCCGGGAATAACAATGACAGAACATGGTAGGTGGGTGAAAAATTTAAAATATATATATATTTGTTCCTATTCAGTTAGGGGAAATTAGAAATAATCTTTTTTTCTCAACATTTTTAAAGATTTTTTTTATTGGTATACAATTCACATACCATAAAGTTACCCTTGTCAAGATCAGCAAGTTTTGCTACATTTAACAAAATCTTGTAGCCATCATCACTGTCTAATTCCAGAACATGCATCACCCTCAAAAGAAACTTTCTACCCATTATTAGTCATTCCCTATTTTCTCTTGTCTTAGCCCCTG
The DNA here is from genome assembly GCF_052094955.1 of Ictidomys tridecemlineatus. Lineage (NCBI taxonomy): Eukaryota > Metazoa > Chordata > Mammalia > Rodentia > Sciuridae > Ictidomys > Ictidomys tridecemlineatus. The sequence continues at coordinate 39,259,977 of NC_135492.1, read as the reverse complement.
ACACCCATGATCTATGTTCCGTCTCTGTGGACTTGCTTATTCTAGTCATTTCGTGTTAAAAAAAAAAAATGCAGTTTTTGGTCTTTTGTGCCTGGTTTCTCTCACATAGCATAATTTTTTTTTCAATGTTGAGGATTGAATTTAGGGCCTTGTGCATACTCAGCAAAGCACTCTACCACTGAGCTACATCCTCAGCCCTATTCTTTTTATCTTGAGGTGGGGTCTCATTAAGTTTCCCAGGCTGGCCTTCTACTTATGATCCTCCTGCCTCAGCCTCCTGAGTAGCTGGGGTTGTATGACCTAGCACCTGGCTAGATGTTTTTCAGGATCATTATGTTATAACATATGTCAGGAGTTTGTTCTTTTCTCTCTCTTTCTCTGCCTCTCTCTCTCTCCTCTCTCTCTCTCCAGTGCAGGGTTTTGCTCATGCCAGGCTTACTGAGCTATGATCCCAAATCTCCCCTTAATTCCTTTTTATGGCTGAATAATATTCCACTGTATAGACAGACCGATTTTTGTTCTAGCTATTCACCAGTTAATGGACATCTGGATCGTTACCGTGTTTTGGCTATTATCAATAATGTTGCTATGAACATTCGTATACAAGTGGTTTGATCTTTGATGAGAAGATTAGATTACTTATGTAATTTTAAAGATTCTTAAACAAAAAGAAAAGAGTCATTAAAGCTGAAGCTCTAATTTCTTTTTCTTATTTGTTTCTATTTTTCCCCTTAAATTCAATTGTTTAGTCGTATTGCCTTGAGTTACACATATATTAAATTTCTCTTGATTTTATGGCTTACAAATGTTTGTTTTACATATTGCCTCCTTTAAGTATTCTACATCATGGGTAGGTTTTAAAATTATTTTTTAGAAATGTCTGGAGACACTCAAGGATTATGTTCCTAAAAATATCACAATAAGATATATAGTTTTTGTTATTGTTGTTTAGTGGGGGGGGGGACAGATTTTGGTACCCAGGATTGAACTCCAGGGTACATTACCACTGAGCTGCATCCCCAGCTCTTTGATTGATTGATTGATTTTAATATTTATTTTTTAGTTGTAGTTGGACACGATATCTTTATTTTATTTATTTTTTTTATGTGGTGCTGAGGATCGAACCAGGGCCTCACATGTGCTAGGCGAGTGCTCTGCCACTGAAACTTGGTTTCAGCCCTATTTTATTTATTTATTGAGACAGGTTCTCATTAAGTTGCTAAGGGTCTTTTCAGTTACTAGGGCTGGCCTCCAACTTGCAATCCTCCTGCCTCAGCCTCCCAGACTGCTGGGATTATAAGCATGTGCCACCATACCCAGAAGAGGTCTGTCTTATAGACTGAACAATGCCCTTCAGGGTAATAGTTTGCTTTCCATCATTAATAAATTATGCAGTCACCTAGGCCATTGCAATTCGATTTGGTAAAAGAGTTTAAAAGATCAACTAAATTCAGCCTTTTAAAGCTCGATGCTCGCAAGGGTCAACTTTTAGGAACTTGTTTTTAATTCTGCATGACAAAAAAAGGTGTGCACGCGTTCCTCTGAAGGAAATTGACTTACTGTAATTTTACTGAGAGAATCAATGGATGTTATAGGAGATTAAGACCAGAAAAATACATTAGGGAAAGAAAAAAAATATATCCACTTCAGGGTGGTAAGAAGAGATGGCCAAATGTTTTGTCAATAAACAGAGCCTTACTCTTCAGGAAACTATTCACAACTCCCTCCCTCCCTCCCCCACCTCCCCCCACTACCTCCCATAGGAAGGTTTCTAGACACGTAAATGCAATTCAGGACAACAGACCAGCCACCCTAACATTGAAAATCTATAGTCAAAACGCAAAAGGGAGTTGTGCTCCCTGGCAAAGCATCATCCCTGCCCAGAAAGGGGCTCCAAATTTCATGTCTTAGATGTATGAAAAAATATCGCCTTAGATGACACCCTGAAAACTGAAAAGAAATCCACCGTGACAGTCACAGAAGCAAGAGTTGTGCAAGGTGGGATGCGGATGTAGCTTGGTGGTAGCCCACTTGCAGAGGCCCTGGGTTCAGTCCCCAGTATCATCAGGGAGAAAAAGTTAGGTCCCTGAAAAATTTCTCCTATGAAAGGGGATGGGGAAATTCTATTTCTGACAAATCCCCGTGAAACAGCAGATCTGAAACCCTTCCATGAGGAAGCCCAGCTCATGATCCTCCCTCTCCTCCTTCCCCGTCTGGAGTTGCTCAAAACTGAAATTATGTATCATAGCCGTGTTAAGAAAGTTTGGACACCTGGGTCCAAATGTTCAAAACAAGATTATTTTTCTAAAAAACAGAAAGATGTGTGACGACCTAAGTTAGGCCCCCAGGTCATGAGCTGAGCCTGGAAATTTTATGAGTCTGATTGATTTTGTAGATGTAAACTGGGCATAGTGGTGCACATGCATGATCTCAGGGATTTGGGAGGCTAAAGCAGGAGGATCACAAGTTTGAGGCCAGCCTCAGCAAGTTCATGAGATCCTGTCTCAAAATAAAAATTTAAAATAAAATAAAAATGACTGGGCATGTAGCTCAGTGATAGAGTGCCCCTGGGTCCAGTTCCCAATGCCAAAGAAAATAAAATTGGCTGGGATGTAGCTCAGTCGTGGAACCACTGGCCCTGGATTGTGTATTCAGACCCCCAAAGAAAATAGCTGCTAAGAGAAGAATGAAGGGCAGTGATATAAGATTCTTGATGTGGTCATATAAATTTGTATTACACAAGAAAAACACTCAGCATCTTTTATCAATTATCAGCTTACTTGGTTTCAGGTATGGTCGTTTGCAGTAAGTTAGGGCGTAAAAAATATAATCAAGTGTGGCTTCTGCTGTTAGGGTACTTATGCCCAAGGAGGCAGACACTTTAATAGCAATCTGTACTAAAATAGAGGCTGCATTCAAGGCAGGAGCACCAAGGACCAGGATTACCTGCCGGTGTTGTGTTCCAGAAGGTTTTCCAAACAGAGAAACCCTGCAGCATTTGGAAGAAGGATGCCTGACATTTGTCCCTTCTGAATCTCTTTCCATATAGAAGCACACAGTCCTTACTGGTGTGGCATAAATATGGGGTCAAAGAGGGTAAAAGTGAGTGTCCTCCAGGGATCTACCCATCCTAGACTCTCCCAAAATTTAGGGGACCAGTATCTGCTATGTCTCTTCTTGGCACAAGTATATATTTTGCTTTTTTGTTTTGTCTTAATTTGTTTGTTTTAGCAACTGAAATTGCCCTAATTACCTTTCCTCAGGTTCAGGTCCCTTGCCTATTTCTTAGCCCTTGGTTGCTCTGCTGGAGGGCACCCACGGTGCTCCTCTGGGCAACGCACACATTTTATAACTCACCAATGACAGATATTAAGCATGGGAAAAAATTTCAGTGGAGAAAACAATTTTTAGATAAATCCAAAACCTCCCGGAGCAAATCAATTCTTCCCAACTTTTAAATCAAAGATCTAAGAACAACATTTTAAAACGGTTGGGAAGTTTTATGATGAAATGCATTATATGTCATTGACTTCAGGATTATACAGGAGGGAGGGACTTGGGTGAGAATACAGATGAAATGGGATTGACCATGAACTGAAATTGGCTTAGGGGTCCGTGGGGGCTTTGTGGTACCGTTCTGTTTACTTTTATGTATGTCTAATATGTTCTATAATATTTTTTTGTTTTTTAGTTTTGGATTTTAGTTTTATAGGACAAGGCCCAGGATCTACAAATTAACACAGGTGTCCTGAGAAAACCATTCTCATGCAGAAATTTGTAGCTAAATCAAAGTCTACTAATTGAACTAGTGATTTTTGCATGCAAGAAATAAAAAGATAAAGTAGTAAAATATCACTATAGATGGGTAATCAAAAACCAAACATATAGGCCTGGAGTTGTGGCTCAGTGGTAGAGTACTTGCCTTGCACGTGCAAAGCCCTGGGTTTTATTCACCACATAAAAATAAATCAATAAAATGAAGATATTTTATATATATATATATATATATATATATATATATATATGTATATCAAACATACTATAATCCTAGTGACTCAGTAGGCTGAGGCAGGAAGATTAGGAGTTCATAAGCCAGCCTCAGCAACTTAGAAAGGCCCTAAGCAACTCAGTGAGACCCTGTCTCTAAATAAAATACAAAATAGGGCTGGGGATGTGGCTCAGTGATCAAGTGCCTCTGAGTTCAATCCCTGGTACCAATAGCATTCAAACTATATTTCAATAAATAATTATTAGAAAAAAATACTCAATACTTCATGGAGTTAATAAATTACATTTATCAAGTTCTTACTAGGAGCCTGACTTGGTATTTTCTTATGTTATTTTATTGAAGAAATTATGAGAATATATTAGTTTCATTTTATACTTTTTTTTTTTCCAGTATTGGGAATCAAACCTGGCATCTCACACATGCTAGCCAAGCACTGTAACACTGAGTCATATCCCCAGCTCCTGTAGTTTCATTTTATGAAGGAGGAAACTAAGCCTAGGATTGATTCTCCTGCTCAAGGTCACACTGAATAGAAATAAAGGTCAAGATCTCGTTACATTATACTGGTACTTAATTAAAACAAAATTCTTAAAAGGAAAAAACAAAGTACTATAATTTGCCATCCAAGGTGATTATGGGTATTCTTTCTAACTTTTACTACTTCTGCTTCTTGCTTTTTGATAAGTAGAAGTCAGTCGGATACACAATTTTTAAAAAATATTTATTTTTTACATGTAGATGGACACAACACAATGCCTTTATTTTTATGTGGTGCTGAGAATCGAACCTGGGTCCCGCCCATGCTAGGCGAGCACTCTACCTCTGAGCCACAATCCCAGCCCTACATAGTCAATTTTTAGCATAAAAAGTGGAGGATAAAAATGAGAGAGCAGAGCAAATAGCTCAGTTTTTTATTTCCCAAAATAGAAACTATTTTTGAATCTTTAAAATATGTTTTCAAATCATTAACACTTAAATAGCCTAACTCAAAACTATTGAAATTACAACAGAAATTTTCTCCAAATTAAATGTTATTATTAATTTTGTTTTAGTTCACCCATCAGGAAAAATAAAGAGAAGGTTTTTTTAAAAAAAAAATAGAGGAGTAAAAGAAAAACAAAGAGTGATTTAATTCAATATTGAAGGAAAGAGCATCATTGAGAGTAGGGCCTTGAAATTATATCTCTTTCAGTTTTTGCAAATTACTTGAAAGACAGCTATAAGTTGAAGCATTAATAAATAAACATATATGTATCAAGTTGGCTATATCTCCATTTTTCGCCAAATATAGCTATGTCCCATTCTTACATAGTGATTTGTGTGTGCATGTGTCGGGGATGAGATTTACTGGGGTTCACACTCAAGGCCTTATGGGATACCACTATCTAGGCAAGCGCTCTACCACTGAGTTACATCCCCAGCCCCACCTGATGATTCCTTAATTAAAATGTTCCATCTTTTCTTTTATTTCTAGGCAAACACTCAAAACATAAATAGAATGCTGAATTAAGCAGAGAGATATATGGAAGAAATCAAGCCATCTGAATTTCGAAGAAAGTCTTACAAGCTCAGCTTTGGTACTTAAGAACTTCAAAAGGACCTTTAGTAAGACTCAAAGTCAAATTGGGAGTTACAGGTAAAATTTCATTACTGGATTTAAAAGTTACATGCTATTCAAAAAGTAGATGAATGTGTGTGTGTGTGTGTATACATGTGTGCATCTGTGAATTTAAGCTGTCTGTCATGTTGAACTGCTTATGATTTCTTAAATTTTAAATTTTAAATTAAGATCTTCTAAATCTCCTGGGAATTTATAGTGTCTGGAGATTGATAAATGGTGTCACAGATAAAGAGGGGGAGCCCATGTCAGAGCCGTGATTGTGCACGGCTGCTATAAATGAATAACTCCATTAGATGACTTAGAAATAAGGGACATTTATTTCATTAACTCAGTCTTTAAAATGGCAAAATGTCACTATTAATGCCAATACCCTGGTTTGCAGGACCTCTTGGAAAAATAAATAAATTTGTTATTATTTTTTTAATTTCTCCCCTAAAAATATTTAAACACCAGAGTTTTACACAGTTGAGGTTAGTTTAAATGTAGTTGAAGTCAAATGAAAATCAATTCAGTTGCAAGTCACCTCCCATTACGAGACCTGTACTTCCTTCACAATATAATCAACATAGTATGTAATTATGAACCTGGGAACAAAGTTCCACTCTTTGGAAGAAAAATTCTATGTCTATAAATCTCAAATGAAGTAAATCACTGAGCATTAATTAAAAAAAGTCATGAGACTCTACACCAATATTTGGAAGGAATCTTTGTGGTTGGGGAGAACAGAATTAGGCCCAATCTTCTGTCTCTAGAAATTCCATATGGATCTTTCTCCATATGTGGGCTGCTGCAGGGTGGAGACCATGTGGTGTTTATCATTTTATCCCCAGCACTTAGCAGAGGGCCTGGCACAAAATAAGCTCTCAATAAATGTTTGTGGAATGAAAAAATTCTACAACTGTGGTTTATACAGTGTCATTCCAACTTTTAAAAACGTGGCCCACATTTTACATCAACTCCTGATACACCCCCCTCCACCCACTAACACACACACACACACACACACACACACACACACACACACACTCACACAAGTTCTGAAACAACATTTTGATACAGGAATTGCATTCTGATAGTTTCTGTTTTCCAGTCTGTTCTTTCAACTTGACTTTAAAAAAAATATATGAGCTAGGACCCAATAAAATAATTTCAAAACCCACTAATGGGTCAAGACTTAACAGTTTGAAATAGTGCTACTCTTTCATTTTATATTGCTAACTTGTTGTGTTTAGATAGTTTAGATTGCTTTTTTAAAAAAATCTCACAATCTTTGTTTCAGAAGACTTTAGAAAATATTCAGATCAACTCTAAAGCTTGTACCATTTGTGACCTTACTGTATTGGAATTCCCCTCAGTGACTGTTGATGAATTATGGGAATTTCCCTACCGAAAGCAGATTGGCCCCTACATTACATCACATACAGAATCTAAGTCAAAATGGACCACAAACCTATATGTAAGAGCTAAGTTAATAAAACTCTTAGGAGTAAAATGTATGGCTTTAGATTAGTCATTGATATCCCACCAAAATTTTTAAAAAATTAATTGGCCCTCATCACAAATGAAAAAACTCTTGAGTTTCTGATGACATCATCAAGAAAATAAAACAACAACTGAGAGGATGGGAGAAAGTACTTGCAAACCATATATATGATAAGGGACTTGTACACAGAATATAAATGACTCTTACAACTCGACAATCAAAAAAGACAACCCAATTTAAAAATGAGCAAAAGACTTGCATAGGCTTTTCTTCAAAAGAAAGTACACAGATGGCCAATTAGCACATGAAAAGGGGCTTAATATGATTAGTCACAAGGGAAAGGCAATTCAATGAGGTATCAAGTAAAAAAAAGACAGTGGCGAGTACTAACAAGGATGAACATCCTCATGTATTGCTCATATATTTATTTACATTCTCACTAGCAGCATATGAGGATTCTAGGCAGTTCCTCAAAAACAGAGTTCCCATGAATTATAGCAATTCTGACCCGAGGTATACACCCAAGAGAAATGAAATCTATACACAAATCACCTTGCAAATGAAAGTTCGTCGTAGCATTATTCTAAAAGCCACACAGAAGAAACTGATCATCAATACATGGATAGATGGCCAAAAACAATGTGGCCTACGCACACAGTGAAATATGATTGGTCCACATAAAAGTGACAAAATGGTGACAAAGCTCCAGCATGGAGGAGCCTTGAAAACCTTAGGCTCAGTGGAGAGAGTCACTAAAGACTTCATTATTGGTGGCACACAACTGTAACCTAGCTACTTGGAAGGCTGAGGCAGGAGGACTGCAAGTTCAAGGTTAGTATAGTCAACTTAGTGAGACACTGTCTCAAAATTAATAGAATAATAATAAAAGTCAAAACGAAACAGGGATGTAGCTCAGGGTAGAGTTCCCCTGGGTTTAATCCCCAGTAACACACACACACACACACACACACACACACACACACACACACACACACCTCCTATGATTGTAAGACTCCATTTATATAAAATGTCCAGAATAAATAAATCTATAGAGACAGAAAGTAGGTTAGTGGTTACCCAGCATTGGCGAGGATGACTTAATGAGAAGAAAGTTTCTCTTTAGAGTGAAGAAAGTGTTCCAAAATTAGAGTACAGTGTTGGTGACACAAATTCCTCAACAGGCTAAAACTCACTGAGTTGTGCATTTTAAATGTATAGTATCTAAGTTTATGTCATGTAAATTGTAAGATTATATCTCAATAAAGCTATATTTAAAAAAGCAGATCAGAAATCTGGAATGAATTAGAAGGAGGATGCGAGCCCTCGTTCTGCCTGAGGGTTACAGTGTTGAACCCTGTCAAGCTGCCCGCCTAAATGACAGGCAAAGCAACGGGGGTCTCTCCTTGGTTAATACAAGGGTCTCCCAAGTCCCCATATTCCGGTGCCTCTTGTTATTTTGGAGCAGGGGGAAGGAGCAGAAGGACATGAATCTGTTGGGTCAAGCCCTGAGCTTTCTCCCTAGTGATATGCTCACAAAGTTCTGGGCATCCCCAACAAATGAAGATGCTAAGGGCAGGAAGGCATCCTGAGCAAGACGTTGATAGGCATCTGGAAGTCAAGGGCTTCCCTGGCTTTTGCCTTCCCAAGGAAACCCAGACCTAGAATTAAAAAAAAAAAAAAAAAAAAAAAAAAGTTTTAAGGAGAACTTGAAAACCTGCGATTCTCACTCCCGGAATCCCCACCCCCCTCCAGGAATCCCGGTCCCTCTCTGTAAGAAACACTGCTGAAGAATTTAAGAAATTCTGTTCATGATTTTAAGGAACACTTTGAATGATTAAAACTGTCCCTTGGCGAAACGCGATGTAAATGACAAAGGCAAAAAATGGGGGGGGGGGGCTCCGAGGGTATGCGGTTTCTTTAGGGTCTAAGATAAAATCCAGGTGATCCTCAATATTATTTCATTCATTTTTTTTTCCCTTTCTTTTTTCAAAGTCTCCTTGGAGAGCCCTTCTGGGGGGGAAGCGTCTCGGGGACCACCGCCCGAGGGCGAGCCTGGCGGAGAGATGGAGAGGGAGGGCCCCGGCGCCGACGGGACCAGACGGTGGGCATCTTTCTGGACTTCGGGTCCCTGCTCCGTGACAACGGGACCATTTGTGGGCCGCCTCCCAGCGGTGGCAGCGAGGAGCTGGGGAGGCCAGGTAGCCGGCGCGGACGCGGGCGGCGCGGTGGCCCCGGCGCAGGGCCCTACTGTGCGCGCGGGCGCGGCGCCGGCCCCGGCCGCTCCCTCGGGCGCGCGCCGCCGCCCCCGCCTCCGCCCCGCGCCCGCCCCCGGCCCCGCTCGGCTCGGTGGCGGGCAGGCGGGGCCCACCGCGCTGGGAGCGGAGCCCGAGCCGGAGCCGCCGCCTGGGGCGCTCGGCTCGGCCGCGGGGACACCGGAGCGGCCGCCACGCCGCCGCCAGCGCCGCAGGTCAGAGTCGCAGTGCCCGGCGGCGCCCGGGAAGGGGGCGCGCGGAGGTCGGGCCCGAGGGACCCGCGGACGGGGTCTGAGGGGACGCGGACCGACGGGCGGGTGAAGGGGTTCCGCGCTGAGGAACGGTCCCGGTCCCGGGAGGACCGAGACGGACAGGGTCACGGGTGACAGGCCAGCGGGGTCGCGGGCTGAGGGTGGCGTCCCGCGTGGGGCTGACCCGGCGTGGAGGACGCGGGCAGCACGCGAGGCGCGGGGACCGAGAGCCGCGGACGGTCTCTGCTGGGTAGACAGGAACCCGAGTGTCCCCGAGCCCAGGACAGGCCCCCCCTGGGGAGAGCGCGGGGAGCGCGGGGACCCTCCCGAGGACCGGGACCTCCGCGTCCCTGGAGGAGGTGCGCAGGCGTCGGGGAGCTTTGGGACCGGGGTGTCCGGGATGAGGAGGAGCGTGGCTCCCGCGTTCGTCCGTCCCGCGGCCGCGGAGTTCCCTGGACGGGGAGGTCGCCCCGAGTCTCCAAGAACTTCAGCAGCGGTGGCTTTCTGTGGGTCGTGGTGACAGTTTTCAGAGAGAGGCGCACTTGGGGCCACCTGGCCTGGGTGTACCGGCCCTGAGGGATGTCCACCGGGCTCCTCCCGGTTGGAGGGGATGCCGACTGCGGGTCCCCGGTCCCACCCGCACCCCCAGGTGTTTGGAAAGGTCAAATCGCTGTGATGTGGCTGCCACACGTGCCAGGCGTAAACTGCGTCGCTTTGTAGTCTGGCTGAGGGTACATAGGGGTGGAATCGGCCAACAGATCTGCCGTCCCCCGATGCTGGGGGTGGAGGTGGGTGTGCTGTCCTGGTACTTAATACTTCGGTATTTGGGGCGGGGCCTAAGGTAAGGAGGCAGAAACTGGGAGTCACCAAACTGCTGCTTTTATATAAGGGCAGTTGGTAGGTAAAGAAGGGGCCTTTACCTCTGCTGGTGATCAGAAGGCTGCATTTCTAAAGTCTTCTTGCTAACTCCCCATTACTTAGGTGAGTCGGCTCCCTTTAATTGCCTTTGGTTGGAATGTGTTGGTGAGATGTCCAAAACTGGCAAAATTACTCTCACCTTCTGTATTTGTATCATTATTATCTTGCAGTGTGCTTGTTTTACAGCAAGAATCGGATCCACTTGGGTCTGAGGCTAATGGTAGGGGGAAAAAAATAGTGTTAGTTATTTTAGGTGAAAAAGAGAATAGTTGGGGACAAAATATAGAATTAATCTGTGTTTATTCTCATTTGAAAATCAGACGAAGTGGTGAACTGAGCTCTAGGGTAGCTGTGGCTGGGGAAAAAATTCTTGATTTTGAAGTACATTAGTGGACTGTCAACTTTTTTCTAACATCATTCATGAAACAGTTGTTATTAAGAGTTATTAAGAAAAGCAATGAATAACTTATTCTTGAACCTGGGCAGGTCTTCAGCTAATCTCAGGTGTTCTGCTGCAGTCTTCCTGTCTATAGCTAAGTGACTGATCACTGACTGAAAACATAAGTAATGGGGATAGATGCTTCAGAAAATCTTTCTGGTGTGGGGAGTGACAGTCATTAAATGTGGTTTCTCAGAGAAACACTCTTATCAAAGTTGGGCAGAAACACTCTTAGTTGCTAACAATTAGTGTTTGGAGTGATATTTCAAAAGATTCTGTTGTGACTTTAATATTTGTGTAGTATATTTTCAGTCAGACTCTCTCTGGAGCTAAATATTGAACCATAATATTCATCTTAATATACAAAACTAATGTCGCGTTACCCCAAGAGTGAAGTGGGTTGCCAAACCATCCATTTTTGTCCTTCTTTAAACTTCACATAATTTTTCTCCTTTATTTAAATTATGAGATATTTGATATTTAATTTGCTGACGATTGTATCTTCAATAAAAAGGTCTTAGAACCAACTAGTGGCCTTCTCAATCTTCTGCAAGTCATTGGAAAGAGAGGAAAAACACTATTGATGCTTTAATTTTTTATTTTTATTTTCTTAAATTTTTTTTAGTGTTGATGGGTCTTTATTTTATTCACTTATTTATATGCAGTGAGGCAAGCGCTCCACCACTGAGCCACAACCCTAGCTCCTGATGCTTTTACTTTTTAATCAGAAACTTTTTTTCATATGTAAAAGTTTGTTTCTAGATTTTATAATAACTGCTATACACCCATGGCATCAGTGAAGTATAAAGTTTTGGAGAATTCCAGGCCGAAGACTTTTGTACTGTTGGTTGGTCATTCTTTGACATTTAAGAGAGTGTAATTTCTTCTTTTAAAAAAAATTAAAACTAAAATGGCCACTGGCATCATAATTTTTATTGAACTTGAGGGTACTTTGGAAATATTTTTGTGATTACTCCTTTTAACAATTAAATGCAATATTTTCTTCAAAGGAACTCATTTCCTTTAGCATCATTTCTTTATGTTTCAGAATTACTTTCCAAAAAGTCCTAGGTGACATTTTTTTTTAATTACAATATCTAAAAATCCTTACAACTTTTAAAATTCATATAGGACACAAAGTGTGATTTTAGGAATATCAGGTAGAAGTGGCTTACTGATCTTGCAACTTGATTATTTTTAATCAGTAAATGATATAAATATCAACAGATACTTATTTTCTCTTGTGTAATTCTGTGAAAATAAGAATGTTTGCCACTAACCTTGTCAAGATGGTTTTCTGTTGAAGCTGTCTATGAAAAGGCATCTCTGTGGAAACTTATCCAAGTGTTAATAACGCATTTCATTTAGTTTTCAAATTATGACGTGGTTATTAATAACAGAAGACTTTTGACAAATATGAAAAATATGTTTAAATAATATTTTCCAAGTGCTTTCTGTATCCTGGCCCAAATTTTTGCTTCTTTCATAGGATCTGTCTATGACCAGTGCACACAACAGAAAACGTTGGTCATTCTAATTTGTAGGTGTATTTCTGCTGATTTCATTGTCATTTGAACTTGGAAATATCACGGGCGTGATAAGATGTGGCAAATTTACTGCAAGAAGTTTTCACTTTTATAGGATTTCACTAAGTAAATATTAGTTGTAAAGGATTTTAAAAATTCACTAGTCGAGAAAACTGGATTTAAGTCAACCGGTCTGTGAGCACAAGCGTGCACTGTCCCCACAAACTATTAAACTGAATTTCCAACTTGCTTTGCCTTTTTTGGGGGGGGGGTAGATTCCTTCATTATCTATTCCTTAATTCTCTTCCTTCATACCTAAAAACAACATAAAGGGCAGCGATTTTAGGTTGTTTACAAAAAGTCCTTTGAGACTGATCCTATTTGACGCCACCAAAAAACAGTGAGATCTGTCAATATCCATCTTGCCAGCATAGAAAGCCCTAGAACGTCATACCGCATAGTTTCCTCGCAGACAACGTCAATATTTAAATTTGAAGATCATTTGAAATCTTCCTGGGGTTTCTTATTTACTATTTGTATTTTGTCTGAATACAGAAGTAGATTCAAGGGAGTTACACAGTACATGTTTTTTTTTTAATTTTTTTTATTTGTTTTAATTAGTTGTACATAACAGTAGAATGCATTTATGCACTTTGATATATCATACATAGATGGGATATAATTTCTCATTTTTCTGAGTGTACATGTTGTAGACTAATATTGGTCATGTAGTTACATATATATGTACAGTAATAAAGTCTGTTTCAGTACATGTTTTAAAGCTATTATTTAATAAAAAACGGTGAATTTTGATTTTTATTCACCTAACATACTTCATTAGATTCTTGGAAATCTATTCGCCCACGGTAGGCAATATTTGGGGGACATTTATAGTGTATGCTACAGTTATTACTTTAAGAAACGGGTTTATGTGTTCTTAGTATTTTTCTGACCATAAATGTACATCAGCAATTTAATACTGAGTATTCAGTTTAGAATATGAATGTTTACATTGTTTAACTGTTTCAGTTTTTTATAGCTGGGGCCAGTCACTTACCCTTTCTAGCTCAAGTTCCTCATTTGCGAAGTGGGAAAAATATTTCAGTTATTATTCCTTGTTCTGGGAGGTATGATTTTAAGACTTTTATCAGCAAACCTGTGTATCTTAAATGAGTAATTGACCTTCCTGAGTAGCTGTGTCATAGCTAACTCTTTTACTCTTTTAGTACACCCCAGTACTAATGTTGAGATTATTAGTTTGAAGATAATGCTTGTGAATTCATAAAATGTTTCTTAGAATATTTCATTATTCATTTTAAAATTATATTTCCTATTCCCTGATGACTTCAGACAAAAATCAAGTCTAATCTTCCATCTTTGTGAGTCCTGTGTACACAAGTAGATTAATATTTACTTTTTATGCGTCTAGAAGGCATGGATTGTGCTTTTATTTCACAAATCTCTATTATTTTTTTAATTGTGATTGGGCCCTTATTTATTTATTTGTTTGTTTATTTTTATGCAGTGCTGAGAATCAAACCCAGTGCCTCACACATACTAAGCAAGCGCTCCACCACTGAGCCGCAGCCGCAGCCTCAGCCCTAAATTTCTGTTGCTCACATTTTTTTTTTTCCCCAGTGCTGGGGATGGAATCCAGGGCCTCGTGCATGCTAGGCAAGCACTCTGCCACTGAGCTACATCCCAGCCCTCTGTTCTTTATGTCTCTATGGCGCAATCTGAGAATTTGTCAAACGTGTTATCGGGGAGCAAATGTGTTTTCCAGTGAGGCCGATTATCCGTCTGCTCGGAAGACAGTTTACTATGGAGCCTAAAAGACTAAGCAGTGACTTGTGCTTGTGTTTTAAAATGAGGTCCCTTTCAACAGGCAGTAACCAACAAGTAGTATTCCAGTAGCATGAAAAGTTAATATGCCTCCTAATAACTCACCTATTTATTAACAGGGAGCAATTGGACAAGTATATGATTAATCGTGTACTATCCAAGGAGTACGTTTTAAATTCTCCTTCAGAATGAAATAATACATATCATCTCGAAGTGTCTCCTGTGTGAGAAAGGAAGGGACTTGGACTGAGTGTTGCAAACAAGGGGCCGGATCCCCAGCGGCACTCTGGTGAGCTGAGAGTAGCCTGGAGTGACAGCGACTCAGGACTCACGTGTGGTGCCTGGGAGGATCCCTCCCACCCTTGCTGGGCCCGAGCTAACTGCACAGTGCACCTGGTCTACCCCTCTGCTCGCTCAGTCCCAAGCAAGCACCTAACTAAAAGGACAGGGAAATGGAAGGCAAAGAGTCAGTCGCTCAAGCTAGTACTGGTAGGTGGGGTGGGTGTCCCTGTCACCTCAAAAGCAAGTTCATTCATGTGGGTTTCCCTTTGGAGGCGGGGATCAAGGAGTTCATTAACGTCTACTCTCTTAATCGCAAGCATAATTTGTGCTTTTTTGGAGTCATTATTGCACCTTCAGGTATTCTAGTGAACAGGCCATTCTCAATTGAAGTTGGGACAGCAGGCAGTGAATTTCTTTTCGCAGCTGCATTTTCTCAGAACGGAAAGAAATGACATTGTCAATCCGTGCAACTTGAACCAATTAAAGTAAGATTTTAAAACCTCCCGGTCAGGATTTAAACTTGATCATAGAATGGTTTATTTCAATTTAATCCAGTATCTGTTTATTTTTATTATGCTTTGTTATTTTTTTTTAAAAAAATCATTTCATATGTTTATTATTTATGTATGTGTTTATTTATTTTGGTGCTGGGGATTGAACCCAGGGGCTCAAAACATGCTAAGCATACACTTCACTACCAAGCAAAAAACCCCAAGCCTCACTTCATTGGTCGGTTGGTTGGCTGGTTGGTTTTGAGGTTTTGGGGAATTGAACTCAGAGCCTTATGCATGTTGGGCAAGGGCTCTACCACTCCCAAGCCCCCACTTGATTGTTCTTAGAAAATAAATTCATTGCCAAAGTTTAACTGTTTCACTTTAAAAAAAAAAAAAAAGCCTTAATTTGTGGACTCATCTAAATGATATTATAGAGGTAAGACATATTGAGACAAATTATATGACCTCTGGGAAGAGTTCAGATTAGCATCAACCTAGGGCGAGAAGTCCTTCACAGTTTGCCACAGATAAGGAGAAGGTAGATAGGAGGGAGAGACAGCAATAGGGAAATACCCTGAGTAGGAGTGTGACAGATCCCTGTGTGCTCAACTCCCACCATCAACAGGATGTGTGGTTACGGTGTCCTGGAACAGAAGTTTGGTTTCAGAGAATTTACCCTGTTCCAGGATGACACTATAGGATTCTAGAATCACTGTATATTCTAAAAGTGCCACTTATCATTGTTCTCTGTGGCTCTCAGATTTCCTTCAGGAAAGAATCCAGAAAGGGAATGGAAAGAGGTTACACAATTTCACCCTGTATGTTTAAGCAATAAATCTTCCTTTATAGTGAGGGCCATGGGGAAACATAACTGTCAGACGGATTGAGTGCAATGGTGAAGTTCTGGAAAGAACTCCTTAAATGTCTTTATCGCTCTCAGGGCTGGAGTCCACTGTTAAAAAGCCATTGTTCCTAGCCGGGCAAATTCATAACATCGCTATCAGGAAGAACTTGAGCGAGTTGGTTATTTCCTTGCTACCTGAAAACAAGGCCTGGAAGAAGTAGAGAACGTATCTGGAGTTGAACAGAGGGGATCAGGAGAGAAAATAAATAAATAAAATTAAGGTAATGCTTGTCCCAGTTTCCCCCATGAGCCAGCCCCTGCGCAATAAAAAACGAAAATAACTGTGTGGGATAGCAGTGATAGGAAAAGATCTATGCACTCATCATGCCTTCATTTTTTTCTCTTAAAAATCAAAACAAGTTGCAAATCTTCCTCGAACCATTATGGCTTCAAAGAAAACAAGCAGTTATAAAATATCAATTTTCCTAGGCAACATTACAAAAGTCAGGAGGTATAAGACCGAGGTTGGTTAATGTAATCAAGTGGTCAAATAGTACGTCTCCTCTGTTTTCTCCATGTTAAATCAGTGTTCCACTCCTTATGAGTTAGTTCTGCCAGTTTGGAAAGTTGCTTCCTAAGAGATTGAAATGAGAGGGACTTTTCAATCACTTCAGGAAAAACAAAAATTAAAAAAAGGGACCAAAGAAGTAAAAATAATGTTTAAGGGCTGGGGTTGTGGCTCAGTGGTAGAGCACTTGCCTAGCACATGTGGGGCACTGGATTCAATCCTCAGCACCACATTAAAAAAAAAATCAATCAAATAAAGTTATAAAAAATAAATAATTAAAAAATAATGTTTCCGTCTTTGGCACACCCGCAGATCATAAAATTTCTTACATACTTTATTTTATTCTTTTGGCTGAAAATAGTTATTTCAAGGCAGTGGGTCTCTGTTAGAAATAAAAGTTCAGCTGGGTGTGGTGGTACACGCCTATCAACCCAGCCACTCAGGAGACTGAGGCAAGAGGATTGTGAGTTTGAGGCCAGCCTCAGCAATTTAGTGAGACCCTGTCTCAGAATAAAAAAAAATAAAAGGGACAGGGATAAAAGCATCACTGGTTTCAATCTCAAGTACCAAAAAAAAGAAAAAAAAAAGAAAAAAGAAAGAAAACCTTAGTAACTGTCTCAAGTTCATTAACTCTATGAATCAGCTAATTGTTGGTGTTTCACTGTTAAGTATGGGCCACCCTCATGCCTCATGACTAAGCACATTGCTTACTTGTCATTGATTTTCTACATGACCTTGCTCGTCCATAAATCTAAAACAGTATCCCAGTACCTTCCTAAATATTGTTCTTTTCTGGCAGTTGAAAATTAACCTATGTAAATAAGTTTTGAACTACATATGGAAAAGTGCCCAATATAAATTCTTTGCTCTTTTTATATAGTGAATAAGGTTTATAAAAGAAAACAAACATATGAATGATATAAATATAAGTGAAGTAGAAACTTCAAAAAAAAATCATTTGCATGTGTTGGTTTAATCCAGAAGAGTGAATAAAATACCCAGGCAGGCATTTGGCAATGTAGAATTACTACATGTTTTCCTAAAGCATTTGGAACTAGTTAGAAACATCCTGGCTTTATTTAAAGGCAGTATTATATATTTTTAAACTTTGTGTTCAACAAGGCTCAAATTTGTTGGTTTTTAGGACTAGAGTAGTTCAGTGTCAGCAGAAATATAGATTATCATTCTTTTGAAGGTAGGTGCCAACAGGGTTTCATATCTCTCTCTGCAACATGCAGCACAGTGCTTAAGAGACACAGTATAAATGTTTTTATAAGAATTAAGAAATAGCCAGGTGAGGTAGTGCATGCCTGTAATCCCAGCTACCTGGGAGGCTGAGGGAGGAGGAGGATCACTTTGAAGGCAGCCTGGGCAATTGAGTGAGACCCTGTCTCCAAATAAAAAAGTCTGGCAACATAGCTCAGTCCTAGAGCATGTTGTGCAGCATTTGAGAGGCCCTGGGTTTAATCCCCAGGAACCACCCCTCCCTGCCAAAATTAGTAATTGTCTAAGACAGTAATTCTCAAAGTGTGGTTCTGGAACCATCAGCATCAGCATCATTTTGGAAATTTTTGTTAGAAATGCAAATTATTGAGTCCCACCCTAGTCCTGCTGAATCAGAACCTCTGAAGATATCTGTGTTTTAGATATTCTAGTATAATATACTGTTCAGGGACCCTGGTCCAAGAAGATTCCTGCATCCCGTCTGATAGTGTGCAGAGCATTTGTCCATGCCCTCAGTCTGGATTTTATTTAGTAGGTTTTACCCTTGCCTAGAGTTAAATTGTTTGCCATATTTCTCCCCATTCAAAGAATCCTTTGCAACCATCCTGTAAAATTACCCCATTGACTTGTCCTTTTATCAGTAGAAAAGAAAAAAAAAATCTTAGCATTGCTGTCAATAAGCTCATGTCAAGACAGTCTGGCTGGCTCACTTCTTAGGGTGGGGCTGGTTCTTTTTTGTCTTAGAATGGTCATTAGAAATCCTGAGTCTCCAAATCAAAGACTGGATTTTTCTAAGACTGTGGGGGATGACCAAATCCTAGAGAAGTGGTTCACGTTAAACAGACTTTAAGATACAAATGTGTAATCTTGAATTCCAGCTGAATAATATACCTTTCCCAATGATTGCTGCTGATTTTTGTTTTTTCTGATCCAGGGAGTGGGTTGGGGGGGTTTAACTCAGGAGTGCAGTACATGCTTGGTATACATGGACTTTGGGTTTAAACTCTGGCAACACACACACACACACACACACACTTATGATTCAGGGACTGAAGAAATTTGGACTCACTATCTCTGATTTGATTTAGTTCAGTCCCCTTAGAAAGCAATTGGGTAATATGTTGCAAATTCTGATGCTATATCCCAGCTTCTAGGACTTTTTTCCAAAGGGCTGGAGAGTATAGGAAAAACTATATGTATAAAGACTTTCATAAAAAGCATTGTTACAAGAACCTGTAATTGGAAGTAACTTAAATATTTAATATTAGGGGAATGGTTAAGTAAATTATGGTACAGTGACTACATGGGATATACAGTTACTACAGTGACTTAGAAAACCACTAGCACCTCTGAAAAAATATTAAATAAAAAAATAGAAAAGGGCTGGGGATGTAGCTCAGTGTTATAGAGTACTTGCCTAGCATGCATGAGGACCTGGGTTTGATCTCCAGCAAACACACACACACACACACACACACACACACACACACACACACATACGTAAAAAATGTGTGTGCACTATTGATTATATAACATGTACATGAAAAATCTGGAAGGGACTATACAAAAGTCATAATAGTTATATTAAATTTGGACGTGGAAGACTTCATATGTATTTTTTCTCTCTTTTACAAAGTTTATACAGTAGTATAAAAATTACTTCTCTAATAAACCCTTATATGTATAGCTTTTCTTTCTTTTTAGTGTATCAGTGACCCTAACCAGTAAAGATCAAAGAAAAGAATATATTACACACTGAAAATCTTCTACCCCTTTCCACTCGCTTAAAGCCACGGAAGTCAGCATAAAGAAACCTAAATGATTTTTTTTTCTGTTATATCCAAATTTTTATTTCATACTTAAATTTTAGTTTGTACATTCGACTTCCCTGAACTCTTTGCCTGACTATTTGTAAAGGGGAGGGGGAACAAAATTTAATAATCCATCTCTCCGTTAACAGCCTTTTAATGTTTGCAGCCATATATAAGGTTCAATTTTGCTGATTTCTCAGAGCCTGCAATCCTTTTGATCTTTAGAATATGCTGGCAAATAGAGTTTTTTTTTAAACTGCTAGAGTTACTTTCTATTTATTTATTTATTTTTCTGTTGCCAGATATTGAACATAGGGGGTGTTTTACCACAGAGTAAGACTTCCCCAGGCCTTTATTTTCTGTTTTCATTTATATATTTGATTTTGAAACCGAGTTTTGCTAAGTTGGTGAGGCTGGCCCCCAAACTTGCAATCCTCCTCTCTCAGCCTCCTGAGTCACTGGAATGATAGGTGTGTACCACTGTACCCAACTCAGAGTTAATTTTTTTTTTAAGTCCTCCTCTTTTAAAATTTTTTTCCAAGAAAAACGTGTATCTATTATATTCTTTTTTTTTTTTTTTCTGTAACTGAATGACCTCATGATGGAGTTATTTGGTTTCCCAGCTCCTGGCAGAATGTTGAACTTGTAATCACAAATAGCAGCTGATGGAGAAGCAGGTCAAGGTAAACTCCTATAACCAATGACCATTATGAACCCTCGATGTAATGTGTGATAATAAATTTTGAAAATTAGCCCGAGAGTTAATGGTAGGAAGTGAATGAAGGTTTCCTAACATCTGTCTGAGCGTTGTAAAAGTTCCATATATTTACACATATCCGCACACAAAGAGGACAGTAAGAGCCCTTGAATTAATTCTTTCTTCATTTTTTTTCAGTGCATTGTTCTGGAAATCCCAAAGGAGAAAATTAAGTGCTTTTGCCTTTGACCCAGGTTACAGATTATCCTTTGGGGACTTCTTTTGTGAAATTTGTATCAACCTTCTGACTTAGCATAACCTTTACCTTAAAGTTTTAAAAAGCTATTAAGAAACAGTATATCCATCACAGTGACTATTTCTTCTCTCTGCCCTCCTGTGTCTCTGATTTCGTCCTTCCTACAGGCCAAGGCAAACTGCAGCTCACACAGTTCATTCTTAGAGTTCATGGGTAGAACTGACTCAGTGTGCTGATACCTCAAAGAGCAAACCCACTGAAAGCAAAGCTGTTTTGTTTTGCTGTTATTATTTTGGTGCTGGGCCTTGCACTTGCTAATAACCACACCTGCTCCAGCTCTGCCACTGAGCTACACGCCCAGCCCTTTTGATTTTTTTATTTTGAGACAAGGTCTCACTAAATTGCCCTCCTGCCTCAGCCTCCTGAGTAGCTGGGATTACAGAACTAGTCCACTATGCACTACATACTGAGCTATATACCTCCATCCCTTTTTATTTTATTTATTTTATTTACAGCAGCTAGCTAGATTCCCCAGACCAGCCTTGAACTTGCCATCCTCCTGCCTCAGCCTCCCAGGTCGCTGGGATTGCAGGCATGCCCCACCACGCCCAGTGGTATTACCGTTCTAAGAAATCCAGATGACAAGGTGATTGTACACTTTGCGCAAGGGATCTTTGTGTTGCGGTGTTCTCACGGTGAACTTACTGAAATGATTAACTATCCAAATGGATTTGGTTTAGAACTTTATTTACCAAAAAATTATTTATACTGAACAAAAATATAAAACAAAGTTCACTGAGAATAACCCATTAAAATAAAACACTTATTTTTTTTCTTGGGAAATGAAGTTGGCTATTTGAGGTAAAGATACCTCTTTGAGGTATCATCACATTGAATCTGTTCTGCGCACGCACTCTAAGATAAAAATGAATTGTGTGAACTTTAAAAGTCTCCGAAGGACTTGTACATATTTAGAATATAATATGTGAGTACAAGGAGACCCATATCCTGTTTTAAATAATCATCCTTTGATCAAATTATTGTAGCCACTTCCGGTTTCTATATTCACAGGTTGTCTAATAACCATTTCAGTTTTGTTTTTAAATTGTCATAAAATATCCTACTGACTACTTAGAAATAAATTCTGAATCTGAAATGGGGGCAAAGATAAGGAAAATAAATTTTGGAGGAATTTGTATGAAGTTACACAGGATTAGTTCTATCACATATACAGTGCCATGGGATGTTGAGCACACACCTCAATGCAGATTTAACCAAAGCTTTCAAATTTTTGCTCATTTAATTCCACAAACTCCACATTTTTGATTGACCTCTTAGCATTATGTATCCTTATGTGGAAGTCAAAATCAGCCCTTCTGAAAACTAACCTTATAAATGGTCACACTGGAGTTTTTAAAAGACCAGAGATTCCAACATGCTGACTAAATGAACTAGCACCTAGCACTGGCCTGACAAATAACCACAGCTCAATAAAAGTTGAGAAAAATCACTGATTGAACATGTGTGTTGGTGTGGTGGTGTCTTTAGGCCATTCACACAATTCACACCACCTGTTTGCCTGTACCTGATAGAACAGTCTTTGATCTTAACAAATACAGACACACATATAATGAATTTGTTTTTTATTATGAACATTAACATTTAATTGTCAAGTTGATTTCCTTTGACATAGGAAATATTTACCTTGGCTACCAGTTTTTGATTTCAGAAGACACAAATTAGTTTTGATCTTAGATTAAGCGAAACATTACAAGACAAATCTTTGCTGAAAGGTAATCAAATGCACCCCATATACCATGTTACACATTATATTTGCTAATTTGCCACCACATCTTTTAATTTTTAAATATAAGTTCTGTATACCACGAAAAATTGTTAATTCCTAGAGAACAGGAATGCATATTGTAGTTTTCCTCATTCTTCTTACATACATGCATTGCATACTTTTCTTAATTCACGGCCTGGTGCATATTATTTATGTTATTCTATTGACTTTATTTTGAAGAATATGTGCTTTTTCAATATCATGTGCAATTCTCAGTGCTACTGTTTCCCACATTTGAGGGGAATTCCCTGCATTGCTCATTAAAATGTTAATTTCCATTTTATATAACATTTTAAGGTACATAATGATTTGAAATTCATGCCAAAATAAATTTCCATTTCATTATTCTAAAACAGGCAAAATGGGATACAAAAAGGAAAAAAAAAAAAGTTAATTATAGACTTCAGCCTTCTCTTGTTGGATCCTTAGTTGTCCTGGTCAGAAGAACAGGTTTTTTAATGGCCTAAGGGCCAGAGCACTGTTTCACATTCCTGTTTGGAGGCTTCCAATGGCAACTGTTACAAAAATTCTGGTTAGTGCTACACCTGGAAAAAAAAGTTTTATAATGATGCAAAATACAACAGGTTATTCAGTCATATTATTCATGCATAAAATAAACCCATTCCCTTTCATACATTTTGTCCTATTAGATAAAACCCTATCAAGTTTTGACCTATTCGCTTGTTTATACTTTATAAAACAATTTAATTGCTCAGCTACTTCATACATGAATCACAAGTACTATCACCATAATTATTTAGCATTCATCTCCTTTACAAGGAAGAACTGTATTTAGGAACAACTTCCCATCAAAATACCAGGCAAACTGATTAACATAGAAAAGCAACAAATGGAGGAGGCTTATTTTACAGCGACTTGTGACATCTCTGGTCACCCACTCTTTCTGACAGAGCTTCATCTGTGGATGTAGGATGAAGGTAGGAGTCTGTTTGTTAAAGATCAGTGCAGGGAGCTGCCACCCTCTCAGCCCTTGGGCAACCCAGCATTTCTTGTCTGCTCCCACACCTGTTCAGCTATAAGGGCAAAGAAGTGTCCTGGCAGACAGAAGGAGGCTCTTGTCTTTAGAGAGAAGGAGGTTGAAGGAAGGATGAAGCAGAGGTCTGAGGCTTTCTCTTGATTATCCAGACTTTGGCTTTCTTAATTATTACTCCCCCTTGCAGTGCCCAACACAACAGATGGCACACCTGTTCAGGTAGGTGCTGTCTGTGCTCATGGAAAGACACCAGAGCTCCTTAGCCAGGACCCTGTAATCTGCACCCATCCGAAAGGACTCAGTCGAATTACTTAACCCACAATTCACAGCAGTATATGATTCAAGGCTGAAATAAGTAAGGCCGGAAATGAATGCTAGAAAAAAAACAGAAAAGGATTAAGATATGGGTGGAGGGGAGGATGGGGAGGGCCAGAAAAAGCCTTGTGGAGAAGCTGGGAAGAATTGAACTAGACTTTGAAAGTTCAAGATGGACAAGGTAGCCTTGAGAAAAAAAAAAATTTTTTTTTCATGTGCAGAGAAAGAAAGCAGGGCATCCAAGTATGATTCCATTTGCATATTCTTTTTTTTTTTTTAAAGAGAGAGTGAGAGAGTGAGAGAGAGAGAATTTTTAATATTTATTTTTAGTTCTCGGCGGACACAACATCTTTGTTGGTAGGTGGTGCTGAGGATCGAACCCGGGCCGCACGCATGCCAGGCGAGCCACATCCCCAGCCCCCCATTTGCATATTCTTAAAAATATTATTTTAGTTGTAGATGGACACAATGCCTTTATTTTATTTATTTTTATGTGGTGCTGAGGATCAAACCTAGTGCCTCACACATGCTAGGTGAGCGCTCTACCCCTGAGCCATCACCCCAGCTTCATTTGCATATTTGTACGGATTATTTATTCAGAGTTGGTCATTCTGTAGAGAGACAGCAGATTAGTGGTTGCCAGGGATGGGGAAAAGGAAGGGGAGCGACTGCTTAATGGATGCAGGATTTCCTCTGGAGGTGATGTAGATGTTTTGGAACCACATAGAGGAGGTTACTGCACAACTTTTTTTTTTTTTTAATGCTGGGGATCAATCCCCAGGGCCTTGTGCACGCTAGTCAAGTGCTTTGCCACCAATCTACATCCCCTACCCCTGGTTTCACTGCTTTAAGAATATCCTAACTAACCAGTTACCCTGCTCAGATCCTTACACATATGTATTGAAATTGTTTGTGGTCACTATGTGCCACTTCATTTGCTGGACGCGGAGACTACAGCAGTCAGGAAGACGGACAGCCAGTACGTACAATGATTGGGTGTCGATTACAGAGAGAGGGGCCAGGGATGTGGCACTGATTCAATCCTCAGTGCTTGGGGTGGGGGTAAAAAAAGAAGAAAGGAAAAGAAAAGGAAAAAAAAAAAAGAAACCCCCAAACCTGGAATAGTGACTAGTGAATAAGCACAACATTGGAGAAGCTTTTCAGAAATCAAGCAATTTGAGGTGGCTAGTTCAGGGTTATAAGAAGTAAGAAAAAATGGTTGAAAATAGAGATTTTTCGGTCTGATGATAAAAGGTCTGGAATGTAGGTGAAAGGAGTATGAGATTTATCTTATAAGAAGTCAGGAGATTCCAGGTCTTAAGAAGAGGAGTGAGATGATTTAATCAGAAGATTAAGTTAGCAGTCGAATGCAGGGAGGACGGTCAGAAAACTATTGCAAAATCTGGACCTAACATGTGAGAGGGGCCTGCAGGAACAAGGAGGAAGGGGAGATGGGGGCCATGCTGTATAGTAGAGTGACACTTAAGGTGTAGTCTGTGACTCAGTGCTGCTCCACACGTTGTTGACTACTAGCCTGGCACAAGTTAAGAACAGATTCGAGGATAAGCATTTTAAAATATTCATATTGTCACGATTTTGCATTTTTATAAGGGTATCCACAGTAGAGCAGGGAATAAAAAAAAATTCTTCCTTCACCCCAGACTTAGAGGACCACCATGCTAAATGATGAACTGAATGACCTTGTGGCTGAGTTCTGGAGGGAAGTTTTTGTTTGTGGTCCCTCTGTGCCACTTCATTTGCTGGACACGGAGACTAGAGCAGTCAGGAAGACACACAGCCACTGCATCGTCCTTCTTTGTCAAACAAGAGCTGGAAAGTATCAGCGGGACTCAGGATAAGGAAAGATTCGAATCACCACAGCCATCCAATAGTGGGACAGGCCACCTCTCGAGAAAGAAAATACTTTGTCATTAGACCTTTTCATTCACAAGGAAAAGTGACCATCTCCTAGGAAGTCTTGCCCTGGTGGGAGAAATGAAGGTAGGTGACTTGTAAGGTCACATCCTACCCCAAGGTACACTAATTCCTTATTCTATAATACTGACTTAGTAGAGTACATTTCCTTGGTAATTTGCTATCTTAAAATATTAATTTATACTAAGTGTCTGGTCATTTTCATCGGTACTTGTTATTGCATTTATGTCAAGATATTTATGCACAAATTAGGTTCATACATGCATCTTAGAGTTATCCCCTCTAAGTGCTGGGGATAGAACCCAGGGCCTCTTGCATGCTGAGCATGTGCTCTACCACCAAGCTACACCCCCAGCCACGCAGTTCCCCAATTCTTTTTAAAGAAGTTATTCTCCAGAGCCTTCTCAGCCATTCATTTATTTCCAGCCTTTATATTTATAGTAAGTTCCTCTTTCACGTGATGTTTTTCACAAGTAATGCAAATTTCTGCAGAATCAAGTTACATAAATTACAGCCAAGCTGCTGACCTTTAAATCATTTTGTTGTTGCTCCTGTGATGTAACGTCACGACTGAACAAGAACCAACATGACTCCCCTTTGGGGGATGTCTCTGGGTTGCCATTTTTGATAATGGGTGAGAGTTGAAATAACTTTTATTATTCAACCCATTTGACTTAGTCACTACAAATGTTGGATTGTAACTGTCAGCTAGTTTTTTGCAGTACTTGAACTTCCTAGATGGAGCCCTCATCCTTTTGTAGGAATGATAATCCTCACTCTTATTTAGGGGAAAATTCCGGAACGTGTTTAGCTCAAATAAGGGACAGTTCTTTTCATAAGGATTACTGTAGTGCTCATGGTATCAGAAGAAAAATGTTAGTTGTTAGAAGAAAATATTCACTCAAAGGCTAATATGGGGTCAAAAATAGCTCATTTCATTGTGTTTTATTAAAACTACAAATACCGATCTTTAAAATACATGTATTATTTTGACATGCGCCTAGAACAGCGCCTGATATATAATAGTTACTCAATAAATATTTATTGAATATTGTTTGGTGACATGAGGCGATGGACGGGACATTCCCAGTGGAAAAATAGCACGAGCATAGGAACAGAGGTTGGGAAAGCATGAGTTTAAAGAAAAGCAAAGAGAGTTTCTTTAACATGGCATTTTTGTGGGGTGAGCAATGGGAAGACTTTTGGGCCAAGTAGAGTCCGTGCCTTCTTCCTTTCCACACACAATATTTAAAATGTGAGTAAAGACCAATTCCTGTGCTTATATCCAAAGCGAATGGCCGAGCTTCAACATGCAAAAGTTATTCCCCATGGTGATTCTGGGTTTCTGGGCCTCTCTCTCCTTTTCTCTTTCCATTCCTTCCCTCTCTGTTCTGGAACTAGAGCTGGTTCTGCTTCCTTCTTTCCCTCCCACCTTTTCCATTCCCAGTGTTCCTGTATTCTTTTTTCCTCCTTCTTTTTCTCTCTCTGACCCCCCCCCCCATTCCCACCCCATGACTCCTCCTGTTTCTCAGTGCCTGTGTCTTTGGTTCAGTCTTTAACATGGAAAAGACATTTTTTTAAAAAAAAATCTGCTAATCAAATGATACATACAAGGATTTTTTATTCTGAATTTTACACAAACAACATGTTTATGTTGTTCTTTGTGAGACAAAATACAATTGGGCATCACTCAAAAATGAGTTTTCATTGATTTTTTAAAAAGTATTAAATGACTAATCCTTCAATGGGCAGACCTGGGTCAAGAGGCCTTGCCTGATAAAACCTTGTAAAAGCACCGTCGATTTTCGAGGGACCTCCTGATCGTCTTTAACAACCTTTGTTTCTACTCCATTTTTTCCAAACAGAACATTCAGCAGATGCTCCTTCAGCATATAATTTTTTTTATTGTGTCTTCATATGGGCAGTTGCACAAGAGCTAGAATATTTGTCTGTTTTGTTCATCCTGTTTCCCCCCGTCATCCACAACCCTGCTAACAAATAGCAGATGCTCCACAAATAATTGTCACTTTAATATTTTACTTCTATAGTCTCCTTCTATGTCCTAATCCTCAATAGCACCCATGACGTTTGGGAGTAAACTAACTCATTAGGATAATTTAGTTTACAATTGATTTATAAATGGAACCATATGATTTCATATTTGGAGATTGCTTTCTTTCCATTCATTGCTACCCTGCCCCCCACTTTTCCTTTATTCTATCCCACAGATAAAATCCTAAGCCAAATTGTCTTTTAACCATCTTTCTAAAAAAAATATGTTTCTTAATTAACTCAAGCACCAAAGATGTCAACTAGCTCTTGATAGTAGCAGTTAATAGTTATGGAGCACTTATTAGTTCTGTGTTGGATTTGAAGACCTCAACATACATTACCTCATTTTATTCTTCCAACGACCATATAAGGTATGTGCTATCAAGGTGAGAGGAAGAAATAGGTAGAGAGAGGCAAAATAACCTGCCAGGTGATTAAACAAGGCCTGAACTGTCTTGAACCCAAACACTTGTAAACGCAGCCACCCTGTCTTGCACAAGAGCCTAATTTTCCAGCATTTGACTTTCCAGAGCATGAGATGTCTGCACACACCCCCCACGACCATTCCATAGGAACAATTAGATCCACACAAACGTAACCATATTCAGGTGTAACCTGGATTAGATTTAAACTCGAGTTGTTCTGGTTCACTGCAAATCAGGTTTGTGTCTTCTAAGTCGTAAGTCACTTGAAAGAACAGTCCCTGTTCTTGTTCCTTGTGACAAGGTAAATTAGATACCAAATCATTAATTATATTCAGCAAATCTACCATCACTTAAAACCAACCACTATTAAGAAACACCCCCCCGTTTCTCTGTCCCTGTTTCTGTGTGCCCCCCAATTCCTCTTAATGCAAACAGAGTTAATTCATTATCTGAGGATATGGAAGTCAACTGAATAGTAAATTTTGTATGACTACTGTAAAAATCTGAGGGATAATGTGATTGGCCCATGTTGGGTTCTTTTCTCTGATGGAATCAGCTGTAGCAGAGTGGGGACAGGGCAGTAGCAGACCCAAATATAGCTGTACCTTGGAATCCACAGAGGTTGATCCCAGGACAACACAACTAGGGTACCCAAATCCCCAGATGCTCAAGTCCCTTATTTAAAATATCTCAACACTTGGCATGTCACCTACCCACATCCTTCCTGTATGTGTGGATTTTTTTGTTTGCCTCTTTGTTTGGTACTAGGGGTTGAACCCAGGGGTGCTCTACCACTAAGATACACCCTCAGTCTTTTTTATTTTTTATTGTAAGACAGGATACCTCTTAGTTTCTAAGATTGTCCTCAAACTGATGATCCCCCTGCGGCAGCTTCCTGAGGGGCTGGGATTCTAGGCATGTGCTACTATGCTGGCTTCCTGTATGCTTTTAATCATCTCTTGATGATGTAAATTACCTAATACAATGTAAGTGCTGTGCAAATAGTGGTTACACTCTATTGTAATCTATACACCTGTTAAGTGCAGATGGAATTTTTAAAAACATTTGCAATCCATAGTTGAATGAATCTGAGGATGCAGAGCCCCTATACGTGGAGCTCTGGCTGTGTTTAGTTTGGGATAAAAATTAGTCATTTGGAAATGTTTGCATCCTTCCACCTTCCCCCTTTTGAGAAAATGCTGTGTGAAAAAAATCAATGGGAGTGTGCTGAGGGCAAGAAGAGACTGAAGAGAACAAAGAGCCCATGCAACAGAAAATCTCAGAAGAAGTACCAGGACTCAAAAGTTGTCATAAGATGGGGTGAGAATCAGGAGAATCTGATTTCTGGGGAGCTAAGTAAGGGAGGAGACAGTTTCTTGAGTAGTGTGGAAAAAAAAATATTTCTCTGTGCTGGGGTTTGAACCCAGGGCCTTGTGCATTGTGCATGCTAGACAAGTGCTCTATCACTGAGCTACACCCACAGCCCCCCCCCCCCCCCCCCCCCGTTTTTATAGATTTCATTTTGGGTTGCCCAGGCTGATCCCAAACTTGTGACCCTCCTGCCTCAGGGTCCCAAGTACCTGGGATTACAGGCATCAGCCAGCATGCCCAGCAGGAATGGTATACTCAGTGCTTCTGAGACAAAGATAATGACGTGCTGGAACCAGTTCAGACCAGCTCAAGGAAGTCATTTGCTGAATTTTCAGGTCAGGATTGTAAGGATCCAGTGTTTATGCAGATCCATTATTGAGAATTAAATTGTATACATTTTAGTATTAAACAGGTTGTATTAAAAACAAGGGTACATATGCAAACCGCATCACTTTGTAATTATTCTACATTGTAGGGAATGGCTGGGGAAATTGGACCTGTGTGGTGGACCATGTTGTGTGTTACTGCACCAAGCTGTGCTGGGTGACATGTTGGTAGCTTCTAGTCCCACTGGAAGACTTTACGCCATAGAAGGTAGCAAATCTACAAATCAGAGCATTTTTTCCCCTTATGCCAGGAGAGTCAGTTAAACATTTATCAGCACACCATTAGAAAAATAGAGTGAAAATCAAGAGGTCCTAACGAAGTGAGCAAGAAGACAGCTTGTCAGTGGTACTTGAATTTCGTGGAAGAGTGGTTAGAGGAGGAGAATAACAGACAGTGCCTAGACAAGTGTTTTGAGACCAATAAAGTTCAGCAAATTGTTGTTGATGGTGTTTTGTATTTAACTGCAGAGCTTACAGAGTGTGCACAGAGCTGATGGTACTTTGTTAATATCCAGAAGTGGACACCACATGCAAATTTATTTTCTGGTGGAACCTCTTCTGTTGGAAGAGGAACTAGTTATTTGTAGCATATACCTTGGCTAATGCTGCTAGAGTATTTCACAATTAAGATGTCACTGGTTAAGTTTGAGACAAATATTATTGTTATTAAAGTTTTAAGAAGTTTTAATATCCTTTTACAGGAAATACTGTCAATAAGGTTGAATTTTATTGAGTACCTATTTTTTTTTTTTTTTTTGCTTTTTTTGGTGTAATCATATGGTTCCTTTTGAAATTTGACCTAGTACTGTGACTTTTTTGTTGGGGGAGGTACCATACTGGAGATTGAACCAACTCTACCACTGAGCTACATCTCTAGCCCTTTTTAATTTTTTTATTTTCAGATGGGGTCTCATTTAAACTGCTGGGGCTAGCCTCAAACTTATGATCCTCCTACCTCAGCCTCCGGGTCACAAGAATTACAGGTGTGACCCAGGAAATTTATAAATTTCCTGCACCTTTCTGAGATAATCCAACTATATTCTTTTAGTGTACTGTTGAAGTTTTTCAGTTTTGGGTTTTGGGGTTTTTTAGTGCCAGGGGTAGAACCCAGGGCCTCATACATGCTAGACAAGTGTGCTATCACCTATCACTGAGCTACATCCCAGGCCTGTTTAATTCTTCAGTTAGCATTTTACTTATAATTTTTTTTGAGAGAGAGAGAGATAGAATTTTTTAAAAATTTATTTTTCAGTTTTCGGTAGACACAACATCTTTATTTTTTATTTTATGTGGTGCTGAGGATCGAACCCAGCGCCCTGCGCATGCCAGGCTTGCGCGTTACCGCTTGAGCCACATCCCCAGCCCTAACTTATAATTTTGAATCAATATTAACACATAGAATTGATGTTTTTCTCTTTTTGTCAGGTTTTCAGATCATTATTATGCTATTTGGGGGAAATTAATATGGTCATTGTAACTTTTTGTACTCAGAGACACTTTTTTTTTTCCTTCTCTTATTTGTTCTACATTGTGTACAATCAGAAAGACTTTTATGTCTCTTCCTTGAAAGTTTGAAAAAAAATTCACCTATCAGATTGTGTAGGGCTGGGCTCTGTGGTACACATCTGTAATCCCAGCAGCTTGGAAGGCTGAGATGAGAGAATCTAGAGTTCAAAGCCAGTCTCAGCCAAAAGTGAGGTGCTAAGCAACTCAGGGAGCCCCTGTCTCTAAACTAAAAAATAGGACTGGGAATGTGGCTCAGTGGTCCAGTACCCCTGATTTCAATCCCCGGATCAAAAAAAAAAAAAAAAAAGATTGTCTAGGATCAGGGCTTTTCCCAGAAATTATTGTTTGATAAATTTTCAATTGTTTCTATTGTTAATTGTTTTTCTATTTCTATGGTCAATTTTTACCATTTATTCCATTTCAAACAGATTGGTCTGAGTAAATCTAAGAAGATTCTGCCAAAATAAAAAACTTAGATATAAAACAGTTGGATGAGAAATATGAACAGCCCCTCTAGTGTGCATTTTGTTAAAGGGTGAGGTGATTCCCTTTTGTCTTCACAGCCAGATCTCTGGCTTACAGGGCTGGGTAAAGGGGATTTATCACTAATAAGTATCAACCCATCTGTATTTAACTGACCAGACAGAGCATATAATCCCTGGCATAGATATCACCCCAGAACGATCTTGTCTCTGCCCTACTCTATTTTATCTCTGTAGTCGGTAACTTCCAAGATACAGTGCAATTCTGAAGAGATAGAGAAAGGAGAGTTCTGCTCTCAGGAGCGTGGGGAAAGCTTGGAGGATTCTATCTGCCTCTGAAAGTCCTAGGATTCAGCCCAGTTTTCTCTTGGATCCAACTCTTGAGGTTATAAGCGAGGAACAGGCAGCAGTTTCCACCAAATCTTTACCTTCTTGCTACTTCTTAATAAATTCGCATTTATTTCCAAGGGAAAGGGGGACAGGTAGTAAGGAAAGCTACCGTGACATAATCTTAACCTGGAATCAGTGTGGTTTAAGTTTTTGGATAGATATTTTTATTTATTAACATTATGATTTTTAATTAACATGATAATATTTAATTCATATTAATTAAATTGTTTATTTTCACACATATGAGACCTTTTCAAAGCTGTGTTAAGCATAAAAAGCTGACTTCATGTGTTACACACATTATGGTGTAAAGAACAGATTTGATATGGATATACTTTCATTCTGTGCTAACTAAAATAAAGAGTGTTTCTGTAAATGGCTGTGATACAGGTCGGCTGCCACATCCAGAGAATACAGAACATACAGGCGGACAGCACTGACAAATTAGCTGTCTCTGTAAATGACCACGTCCCATCCTGAAAACAGAATAGTTGCTTTATTGTTGAGACTCAGTTGTCATCAAGAGGTTTTCAGCTCCCAAGCAGAAGCACTAAACAATGCTAGAAAGTCAAAGCCACATACATTGGCTATAGTTCACTTTCCTTCACATTAGAAATTAGATGGGAAAACTGCTTATCTTTGCTGAGAGCCATAGCCGAGTTGCAATGAGGCATGGCATTTTTGCCAGAAAGGAGTGCATGAGAGGTGTCACCAGCAAGCCTTTGAGATGATGATGGTTATGTTAAGCTGTGTATTCAATTGTATATTAGACCCCTGCTGTCTGCCTCAGGCACCCGGCTACTTTGGAGTTCTGGGGGGACAGGGATTCCGGGGAGTTCACATTGGTTGGGGACGTGCCCGGAGGAGGGATCTTCCGGTTGGTGTGTGGTGTGTCCCGGGCATGGCGTTCGTGGGAATTCGGAAATAAAGTTTGTTCCTGCTTGAGTGGATCGTGATTTGTGCCCAGCCAGACTGCAGCATATC
The DNA here is from genome assembly GCF_052094955.1 of Ictidomys tridecemlineatus. NCBI lineage: Eukaryota > Metazoa > Chordata > Mammalia > Rodentia > Sciuridae > Ictidomys > Ictidomys tridecemlineatus. The sequence continues at coordinate 39,226,774 of NC_135492.1, read as the reverse complement.
TTCCCAGTCTTCTGCATATATGTCATGCATCAGGTTGCAGATGAGCTCTGATAAATTCCAAATTAAAAGGTACCAAATTTAAAAAAGAGAGAGAGAGAGAGCGAGAGAGAGAGAGAGAGAGAGAGAGAGAGAGAGAGAGAGAGAGAGAGAGAGAGAGATTGATTTAGAGGTTTCTGTGGAGGTTCAACTGTGCAAACATTGGGTCTGGATGCTCAGACTCTTTACACCCACCTGATGAGGCTTTGGCATTAAGTGCTGTTTTGTCTTTATGGAGTAAACTGTTCTAGGATCCCTGAGCCCTTCATAAGAGAGCAAGGATGTGAATCCTTTATTTAGAAATCTTCTTTCTGGATCTTCTTCTGAAACATCTGCTGTGTGTGGGGTGTGCTGTACCTACCCTGCCTAAATGGTGTGGCTCATTTCCTTACTACATACGTGAGGCTCACCAACCATGTGCCATCAGATGAAGCTGCATTTCAATAAGTACCAAGTTTACCACGTACAACATTTTTTTTCAATATCTTTTGAGGTTTGTTTTTTTTTCCCCCTTGTGGTGCTGGTGACGGAACCCAGGCCTTTACCTCTGCTAGACAAGCACTCTACCACTGAGCCACATCCCCAGCCCTCTTTTGAGGTTATGAAACCCTTTAAGACCTATTTTTCCGTAAGTCTGCCCAATAATGTGGGTATCCATATTAGTTTGACATATAAGATGGATGAGATTTAAAAAAAAAAAAAAAGTTTTGCCTCTTGTCAGTAACCAAACTAGGAAAGTAAGAGAAGTAATCCAAAATGCGTCTCTTTTATGAAATAATTACAAGAATATCCTGCAGCCCTGCATGATTTATGATGAGTCATTTGGTGGTTTGTTGGTTACTTCTAGGGGCTATGAAGCTCAGGGAGAGCAAATGTTCAGAATGAAATCCAGCAGAGAAAATCCATTTATTTGTGTGTTTACATTTTGGCAGACTAGGTATCTAGGGATTTTGAATATGTGTGCTTATTGAAATACCTTGTTTCTTTTTAATTGTCCAGATTTGAAAGAAACCAACTCTGAACCCCAGATACACAACAAGAAGACCCTCTTCTGAAACAGGATTGCCCTTTCACGGTAGGTAAAATCAGAATTTATCATACTAAATTTGCATTTAAAAGTATTCTTTTTAAAGGACATGCCAATTCTTTGTGGTATTTTACTGTCAATTTTTTTAAGAGCTTTTATTTTTGACTATCACAATACTTTCTTCTGTATAATATACCAGTCATTTGGAGTTCACAGTAACAGATTTGTCTAAGGGAAAAAAAAAAAAAACAAAGGTAAGAAAAAGGCCTGGGAATTGAGAAATAATACCAATCCTTAAAAATAAGTCTCTCTAATAACTTTTTTACATTCCTTTTATTTTTCTACCCAGATAGTAATCATAAGTACATTATTTTAGGTTCATATGATACTTATAATTAAATTAAGGTAAAAATCAAGATATCTTGCTTGATTCCCCGTAGACCAGGCAACCATTGTCTCTGATCACAAAGAAGATACCGGACGCTTCTTTCTAGGAAGGAGGCTGCTGAGTTGTAGCTGGTACCCTACATTGAAACCGCTTCCTCCCTGGGACCGACTTCGATTGGGGTGTGATTTCAGGGGCTCCAGGGCAGGTTCTTGGAAAGTCCCCCACAGAGAATTTACACCTCTGAGACCTGGTATCTGAGGGTCCTAAGCCAGTTCTTAGTCCCCAGGTGTATCTGGGGAGGGCAGAGAGACAGAAGTCCCTTTAACTTTTTCGTAGGCTTAACTCTTGGTGGCAGTCACTAAGGAAGGTCACAGGATGGCTCATTTTTCCTGAAATTCACAGGCGAATTGAATCCACAGCATCGAGGAAAGAGTGACCAGATAGGTAGATAGAGAAGTCCATTCAGAGGTGTATTTTGGGGGTTTCTATATACAAATGTGTGTTTCTTAGCTTTGCCTCCGGAGAGGGCCTACAAGTAGTGCCTCCCCACTACTAAGCCAGATTGTGGGTTTCAGAACCATTTTCCCTATAAGAATTGGTTCCAAGACGAGAGCAAGGGCAATAATACAGCTGAGCCTGGAAGGTCTCGTGGTACCAAAAGGTAAGGACGTGCTCAAGGGGGGGTCGGGAGGAAGCAGGAAGAACGCACAGTGGCTGAAACTGAACAATCCGTGCAATAAAACAACTGTAGGATGGAATGAGAAACCCCCAAATAAAAGTAGGTACACTTGATTCAGACTGATAAATGAATGAATAAATAAATAAATAAATGTAGCTGGGGTATAAGGAGAACTCTTTCTTACAGAATTTCACTGAATAAATGTAAAAGGAGCCGGCACTGTGGCACACCTGGAACCCTTGGCTTACTTAGGAGGCTGAAGCAGGAGGATCACGAGTTAGAGGCCAGCCTCAGCAACTTAGTGAAGCCCCAAGCAGCTTAATGAGACCCTGTCTCAAAATAAAAATTAAAAAGGACTGGGGGGGTGCAACTCAGTGGTAAATCATTCCTGGGTTCAATTCCCAGTACCGAGAGAGAGAGAGAGAGAGAGAGAGAGAGAGTGAGAGAGAGAGAGAGAGGCAAAAAATAGAAAATTATAGGAGAACCATAGCAGCAGTTGCTATAGACAGGTTTCACTCATGAATACTAAAATCAGTGGGAGGGTGAGAGTGTAAACAGAAAGAGGATATTTGCATAACCTCAAAGTACTTCCCCCAAAATGTGTATTAATTACAAAAGGAAAAACCCCAACTCCACAAGGGAGAATCCTGGCAGACCCCACTGTAACCACGGGACCAAGGTCAATGCCAACAGTGGTAAGACCTCTCGGGCTCACATAGCCCTGACCGGATGACCTGGAAAGGGAATCTCACCGCCTGTTCTCTTCCTCTGCAAACCCGCAAGCTCAGTGGAGTCCTGAGAAAGCCTGAGATACACTTAAATCGAGGCATTTTACAGGACACTGACCAGTGCTCTTCAGCAGTGCTGGCCGGGAAAGAACTGAAGACTCAGGACCTGCCACAGATTTGGAGGTGGCTAAGGAGGTGTGGCAGCTCAGTGCAGTGTGGCATCCGGATCAGCTCCCAGAACTGGAAAGGGACCTGAGTGGGAAAGCGGGTGGAACCCAAGTAAAGTAGTTGATAGTTTTGTGCTCTTGACCCTGCTGCGCTGTCACTTGTTTCCTGTGGGAGAGGCAGGCTGAGGGGTCCACGGGATCTCTCTGCTAGCCTTGTAACTTCTGGAAGCCTTAAACCATCTCAAGCAATATGTTTATTCGTGACACTATTTTATATTTTCTTTGCTGTGCTGGGGGTGAATACAGGAGGCAGGCTCTCTCCCAGTGAGCCACAGCCCAACCCCAAGGTAATGTTTTTTAAAAAGTCACCTTGAAGTCAGTAAATAATCCTTCTTATTAGGTTTTCACTAATTTATGGAGTGGAGTTTCTCTGTGTTTGGAGTTTTAGGGCTAAGCAGGTGCATTCTTTAGGTCAGGACTGTTTCTTGAGCTGGGTTTTAAAATTCTCTTAGGTTCTTGCTGTTTGTTCATTTGTTTTTTTATTTTTTATTTTTTTGGTGTTTTTTTCGTTTCATGCTGGGGGGGATCTAACCCAGGGCCTCCTGTGTGCTAAGCACGTGTTCTCCCACTGACCTACGTTGCCCTGCTCCCTTAATTCTCTCCATAAAAACCTGCAGCCCTGTCTCTGCAAGTTTGGTCTCTACTTCATTTATTTAATGCTCCAGCCAGTTATTTCCAGTCCCCTACAAGACCTGTGAGTGAGAAAAGCTCCCCAGAGGTTTCTGGGCATGCGCAGAGGTCCCCAGCATTGCAAAAAAAAAAAAAAAAAAAAAGAGAAGAAGAAGAAGAAACAAAATCAGAGCTGGGGTTGTGGCTCAGTGGTAGAGCGCTTGCCTAGCATGTGTGAGGCCCTGGGGGTGGGTCTCAGCACAGCAAATAAATAAATAAATAAATAAATAAATAAATAAATAAAGGTATTATGTCCAACTACAAATAAAAAATAAATATTAAAAAAAATGAAAAACATAAAGCCAATTAAAATAGACTGAACTCTTACCAGACACGGACAGGTACATACTTTAGTGTCTCAAACTGAGCAGTCTAAGCTGTATGATTTGGGCATGAAAAGTGAAAAGCTAAGTATTTGGAATTTGACCCTGAAAAAAAATTAGGTGAGAAGAGGAATAACAAAAGATGTACCTACAGCAGTTAAATTCATAGAGACAGACAGTAGATTGGTGGTTCTCAGAGGCTGGGGGGCGGGTGCAGGGAACGAGGAGTTACTGTTTTATGGGTACCAAGTTTTGCAAAACGATGACGTTGTAGAGATTGGTTATATGTAACTTAGTGAATACACTTAATGCCACTGAGCCCTGCACCCTTTAAAATGGCTTTAAATAATGGAGTACATGGTTAAAGTGGTGAATTTTATGTTATGTATATTTTATCACAATTTTAAAAATTAAATTAAAAAAAAAAAGTAGAAGAAGTCTTTTGTAGTTACATTCCACTTTGCCTGTGTGTCCAATGTCCTCTGTTTGGGGACACTGGAGACATTTATCCTTAGGAACCTTTGTTTGTTTGTTTGTTTTTTGATTTTTAATCTAGAGAATGGACTCTGTGACACCATTTGCCAACTAGCAATTTCAGCAGCCCTCTGTACCATAAGTTGTGAAATTAAAAAAAAACAAAAAACAAAAAACTGGTACACAGGAAACAGCAGAGCTGGGGTGGCTGGGAGAGTTACTTGTGGGGTTAATTTATAACTAAGACAAATGAATCTATAAAAAGAAGCAAAAGCGCCATAAGAAATATGTTAACTGATGATAAAGGAGAAAAAGGGCTTAGATAAAAGATATCTGAACTTGTTTGGTCTCAATGATTTTATGACTGAGGAATTCAATTATAGGTATACTGGGTGGAGCAAATCACGATTCTGTAAATTACTAATAGGACCCAGTGATCTTTATCATATTCTGTATGTTCTGTATATAATGATGTGCCGAGTTCAGGCCTGCCGTCTGTACAGCCGCCCTGCCCTGCTGTGCTGCTATGAGCTAAGGGTTTTGGAGCTGAAACATGGATCCCATATGCTATTAAAAATCATAAATCAGAGTAGGTGGTACATTACAAATAGTTGTTTTTATTTTTATTTGGGACAGGGTTTCACTAAGTTGCTTAGAGCCTCGCTGAGTTGCTGAGGCTGCCCTCAAACTTACAATACTCCTGCCTTGGCCTCCCAAGTTGCTGGGATTACAGACACTACCATGCCAGCTGCCCCCCTTCCCCAGCCCTCTTTTTTAAGGCAAATAAAATTGTGAGACTAGGACAAATTGATTTTGAATTTTTGGCTATTGGGTCTATTTTCATTTTACATTAATTTTATTTTCTCAGTGGTACAGGGAATTGAACCCAGGGCCTTCCTTCTACATGCTAAAGTACCCATTTACCTTTACTTTTTTTTTAAGAGAGAGAGAGAGAGAGAGAGAGAGAGAGAGAGAATTTTTAAATATTTATTATTTTTTAGTTATCGGCGGACACAACATCTTTGTTTGTATGTGGTGCTGAGGATCGAACCCGGGCTGCACTCATGCCAGGCGAGCGCGCTACCGCTTGAGCCACATTCCCAGCCCACCTTTACTTTTGATAGACCTTTATTTGTATATATTTATCACTGAGCTACAACCCTCTATTTCTTTTAAGGTATTTTTATTACTGTAAAGCTATGAATATGCTTTTTTTTAAAATATAACTTTATTTTATTTATTTATTTTTATGTGGTACTAAAGATCGAACCCAGGGCCTTGCATGTGCGAGGCAAGCGCTCTACCACTGAGCCACAACCCCAGCCCCATATGAATATGCTTTAAAAAAAAAAAAAAAAAGATTACACTTAACCACACAAAAATGATTCTTGCTTCCTTAGTTTCTTCCAGTTCTTTGTGTACATTCTTTTATTCACTGACAGTTACAGTGTGTTGGAGCTTTTCCACTTGGCTTCTTTCCCTGTTAGAAACAATATATATTTTCTTTTGTTTTTTCCTGGCTTTTGGACCCACCATGAAGGCATAGTGACATCACCTAATCCCCTAAACCAGGTTTTAGGTGGTTTCGAGGTTATTTTTTTTTAACTATTATGCAATTATGGCTTATTCTTATACTTTTACATACCATGAATATCTTCAGGCATCTTATTTCATTTAATTTTAAAAGTAATTTTCTTCTGATAAATTGCCAGGAGAGGAATTTGTGTGTCAAAGTGGTTGAGCAATTACATTACTCTTGCATTATTAGTTTTTATGACATTGCACATTGGCTCAAGGAGATACTATTAGCACATGAACAAAACATGCAAGGTATCGGTATATGCTGTAAATTTAAATGAATTACTATTTATTTTGATTTTATATCTGTGATGGTGGAGTATTGGAGAGAGGGTGGAGAACAGAGAGCTTCTCTAGTTGTGTATCAGATAACATGGGGGGGGGGGAGAGAGAGAGTCTGTAGGCTCTATAGCAAGAAAATTGGGGATTATTTCTGGAGGCTTTGCAAATTTAAATAAACTGTAAAGATCGTGTGCTGTGGGTTCCTTATGGTTTTTAAGCCCTAGCATCACTAGTTAAGGAAGGAATAAAAGTTGGTTTTTAAAAATATTTTTTTAGTTGTTGATAGACCCTTATTTTCATTTATTTATACGTGGTGCTATGAATTAAACCCAGTGCCTCAGACATGCCAGGCAAGTGCAGACTTAACAAAGTAAGACTCCCATAGAGAAGGATATAAGTCAACGTTTAAAGAACTATTTATTCAAGATAAACTATTTCAGGGGGCTGGGAGTGTGGCTCAGTAGTAGAGGACTTGCCTAGTATGCATGAGGCCTTTGATTCAGCATCTAGCACTAAAAAAACAAAAAAAAAACAAAACAAAAACAGGAAGAAAAGTTAACTGTTTTAAATTTGTAGTTTGAGTATTTGAGGGAATAATTTTAAGAATATAGATAACATAAGAAAAAATTTTAAGATAAAAAATTATATTGTTAAAATGAATATGACAAAGATTATGGGTGAGATTCTTTTTATTTTCAACTGTTTGGGGGTTTGTGACTTCATTATCTCTCCTTGCCCAATTTTGTGTGCCTTAAAAAAAAGGAGGGGCGAGGGGGGGAGGCGGCTGTAATCCCAGCGATTTGGGAGGCCAAGGTAGGAGTATTTCGAGTTTGAGGCCAGCCTCAGCAACTCAGATAGGCTCTAAGCAACTTAGTAAAACCCTGTCCCCCCAAAAAAAATTTTAAAAAAACGTAGTGAAACCCTGTCCCAAATAAAAATAAAAAGGGCTGGGGATGTGGCTCAGTGGTAAAGGACCTCAGGGTTCAATTCCCAGTACCAAAAAAAAAAAAAAAAAAAAAAAATTATGAGCTCTGTAGTTCAGCTTGGTTACTTTTGGTAACTTCTGTAATACAAATAATATTCATGGATTGTACCAAAGCATTATATGGGAAGAGCTCAAAAATCAGAAGCTACTATTTATTCCATGGAGCAAAAGTGAAGCAACTGTGACCTCATTCATTTTATTCTGGTTTTTTTTTTTTTTTTTTTTCTTCTAAAGCTCATGAGCTGCCTGTTCTCCAGGTCCTGTGATCTGAAATAATTTAAATTATTTGATATTTTTAACCTTTCATTCTCCAAGTAGGCAGGACATAGGAAATCAAGTGACGTAAACATCTTTAATAATCTTTAAAAGTCATAAGACTTTGGTGGCCCGGACAAGAAACAATTAGGAATAAATTTCAGGGAAATGCCATAATGGCATGGCTTTTGTTTTCTTTTGTTAGCAAGCCCACATGGCTTTCCTTTCAAACCCAGGGAGTAAGAAGCGTGGACTCCTTTTAAGACTTCAGCTTCATCGGCATCACAGAAATCTATATTTCCCTAAGTTTACGCACTATAATTTGTAATTGCTATGTTTCTTATCTGCGAAGGAAGTACAGCAGCTCCCGCTGGGGAAATACCATGTTAAGTTGATCCTAAAATAAGAAATCTAAGGGAGAGGTCACATCCTAATAACTTGTACAAATCTGAATTCCCATGGAGCCTTGAACTCATTTTGTAGGAGGAGAATATTAACAATGAGTCACTGAACTTCTTCCAGAGACTGTCGTAAAATTGAAGTGCTTTTGTATACAGAAGTGACCACTGAAGTATAAATACAATTGACAGGACCTCATTTTTTAAAGCCATCTATTATGAATAGCCAGATAAATGTAGCATGACTAACAAGCCACAAAAAAAAACCTGTTTTGGTAACTTTCACTAGAAATATAAATTTTATTACTCAGGAGATAGTATAATACATACAATGAAATTATATTTCTGGTCACTATAGAGAGGTTTAATCAACTTTTTTCTAACCCTAACCTCTAGGTAGACTTTGGAAGGACCCTTACTGTATAATTTCAGAGAAATTCTCTGTCTGGGGAGTCAGGCCACTGGGTTGTGGTCTTCCCCTTTTCTATAGTTGACCATCTCTTTAAAAAATGCTACTCCTTTTTTTCTTGATCTGTTAAGTAGAAAGTCATCTATCATGAGGATCAAGTAAGAGCACATAGAGAAAAAGAAAACTTTTCCAGCTTTATGTATTTTAAAGGTATTGTCTTTACTTTTTTAATCTTTTCCAAATGAGGAAATCAAAATAGAGGTCCAATAGCTCAATCTGTTCCACTCAAGGTCATGGTCATCTGTACACAATAATTGCACCCACTCACTAGCCAAGTCTAAGTCATTCCCTAGAAAGATAGGATCTTCACCGAAGCTGTCGCTTTACGAGGTGTATAGAGATGTGCATGGATTGTTTCCTGGCACACACTAACTTTGAGGATATCAGTGGAAAGGTCTTAGGTATTCTCCCTTTATTGCTTTAGAGAAATGGGCGTCATTATTTTCAAATCTTTGCTTGATCGTTACAAATTAAAGGTAAGAGAATGTATTTTCTCTTTGACCTACTGAGACTCATTTCATTCATGCTGCTAATGAGTTTTCAGTAATTCAAGATTTATGGGAACATACCTGGGTGCCCTTCCTCCTGAGACCCTCCCTCTCTGTAACCAGAGCCATTTAGTGAAATCATTTAGATATGCCTGCATTTATTTATTTTTTTAATTTCATACCCCATAATAAAGCAGTACCATGCAATAAGAAATAAATACCACTTGTTTTGGGGAGTGAAAGTATAGCCCAGGGATAGATAGAAGTTGTGATTAGCATGTGTGAGACCCTTAGTTCAATCCTCAGCACCCCCCCCAAAAATATATAATATATATATAATTTAATTATATTAATATATTTATCATTTATATTTATTTTTATATATTTATATTTTATGTATTTTATTATATTAATATATATACTAATTTATATAATATATATATATATTTGCTTGACTGCTTATCTATGTGGTATGAGTTCAGAGACTCTGTGGGGCTGCTCAGGATCTTTTTAATGTCTTCATTTAGGATAAGCATTAAGTTCTGTCCCGGTGTTCATTATTGTTATGTACCACCATGACAAGCAGGAGACCCAAAGGCTCACATTGGCATCCTACCACGTATTCACCAGAAAAAGAAGCTGGCCTTGTGCTTAGTGGGGACACTCAGTCTTCTGAAAGTGCCAGGCCCCTGCGTCTGACTATGTGGACTCAGCGCCTTTGAGTTCACATCCTGCACATGGGGAGTGACTTGACTCTCCCCCTGATAGATGCAAATTGTTTAAAAAAAAAAATCTTGCCAACACATGTTTTTAATATATGAGGTGACTAGTTTACCCACCAGGTTTTGGAATAAAATAACAACAATGAGTAAACTTTTTTTTTTCTTTGTGAAAGGGGGTATACTTCTTTTCCCAGGTGTCAAATGCTAATAGGGGAAAAAAAAAAAGTAACATTCCATCTATGATACTGCTGCTGCTAGAAATTTGTTTTTCCAGTTTTTAATTTTTCCATTAATATTGTTTTACTTCAGATTTTTTCTTATTATTGACCTGAGTTATTGGACATTGGTTCTCTGGCTCAACCATTCTGGGGTTCTCTGGGCTCAACCATTTCACCATTCCCATTTCTCCTCAAGATCAAGAGTTTTTCTTTTCCTTCCTCCTTCCTTCTTTCTTCTTTCCCCTCATTTCTTTTTAAAATTCTGTGTTGGTATTTTACTCCTTTCTCCTGAATGGAGCATTAGGGGGTCAGCCTGAACCTACATCTCCGTGTTGTCACCTGCAGTTGTTCTATAGGCCGGCTCAGCGCTCCTTGGACAGCATCACGTTCATGACTGCAGTAGACCAGTTGTATTGCACTATTTTGGGGATGTTTTTTGGTATTAGGAATTAAACCCAGGGATGCTCTAGCTCTACCACTGAGTTACACCCCCCACCCCAGCCTCTTTTTCATTTTTAAATTTTGAGACAGAGTCTTGCCAAGTTGCCAGGATGGTTTCAAACTTGCCATCCTCCTGCCTCTGCCTCCCACGTAGGTGGAATCCCAGGTGTGCGCCACTGCACGGGCTTACGGTGTGTCTACTGAGAACAGAAACCAACTTCAGGGCGTCCCTAGTGCACGACACAATTCCTAGGAAATATTATGCAAATAATAAAATGATAATGGAATTGAAGTTAAATTATTTGGATGTTTTTATTTCTACTAATTGAACAGTATTATTAGCAGTCATTACCACTAACTTACTTTTTAATTTATACAACTAGGATGTAAAATATGCTCTTACAGAATGGAGTGGTTTTGAGAACTTCCCTGCTGGATATTTACAGGTTGATATAGTCTAAAAATCTGAAATGCTTCAAAATCCAAAACTTTTAAATGCTACATAATGCCACTAGTGAAAAATCTCACACCTTACCTCATATGACAGGTCTCAATCAAAACACAGGTGCACTAAAAATATCATATAAAATAACCTTCAAAGTATGTTCAAAAGGTGTATATGAAATGGAAATGAATTTTGTATATAGAGTTGGGTCCCCTCCCCAGCATATTTCATTATATATAGATATAGGTATGTGTGTGTGTATATATATATATATGCAAATATTCCAAAGTCTGAAACATTTATGGTCCCAAGCATTTCAGACAAGGGATCCTCAGGCCATAATTTCAATCTTGTAGATATGACCTTGCAAACTTGTTTTTTGTCATGGTAAATATTGAAAACAAATCCATGAAAAACTCGTAGAACCCTTACCAAGTATTTCTCTTTCTTATAATTTGTTCTAATTAGTTTTACATGACTTTTGACACATTGTATACAAATGGAGCCTATCTTCTCATTCTTCTGGCTGAACATGGTGCTGAGTCACACCTGTAGTGTAATCATAGATTTATAGAGAGAGTAATAACGTCTGTCTCGTTCTGCCATCCTTCCCATTTCTCTGCCCCACCCCTCCCCTCAATCCCATCTGTGCCATCCAAAGTTCCTTCATTCTTCCCTACCTCCAAGTACTTCTTAATCTGTAATTCAGGGATGCAGAATAGTTCACAGACAGGTCATAGCCTTTTCGCTTTCCATAACATTTGGGTGTTTTCCTTATTTTTTTATTGGTGCATTATGGTTGTACATAATGGTGGGCTCTGTTGTTACATATTCATACATGCACATAATATAACCATATAATCTGGCCAATATCACTCCCCAGTCTTTCCCCTCCTCCCCTCCTCCTCCCCTTCTCCTGCCCTCTGGACCCTTTCCTCCTCTCCTGATTTCCCTTTGATTCTCATGAGATTCCCCCCTTTTCTTTTCCTTTTTTTCCTCTTTAGCACCCACATCTGAGGGAGAACATACTTCCCATAGCATCTGAGGCAGGGCTTCTTAGTCAAGGTAAAGCCAGAAGAGTTGTTAGCATTGGGAATTTGTTAATTCCTGTTTGAATTATTTATTAAACCTTGCTTTAATATATCCAGTGCTGTGGTAGATAAAACACACTTATGACATATTCCTTATTCGAAGTCTTGTTTCAAAGACACTACCTACACATAAATAAGAGCTGAGCACACCTGTAATGGAAGTTCATAGAAGAAAACACACATGGCGGAAGTGGAATGGGCAGTAGCTGCTTCAGAAGGTATTTTCCAGAGTTGAACCCTGAGAGGAAGGATATGGATACACGAGGAGGAAGAAGTTGGAGATTTTTAAAGATGGAGAAAGTTTCAAGGTACCCGTGAGCATACTAAAGAGAGAGGAATTTGAACTTGGACTTGGACTAGGAGGCTTTGGGGAACCTGGTGATTTTGAGGGTAGGGCAGTAAGATGACCAAAGGCATTTTTGGAAGGGACACGTTAAAGAGAGATTCCAGTGAATGATAGTATGGTCACAGGGTAAAGAGGAAGGGGGAAAAGAGAAGAGGAATGAAAGATGAGCTTGATTTTGGACTTGTTGAAATTCAAGGTGGAAGTAGAAATACCCCAGGGAGATGTGGAGGTCTGTGTCCCATCCTCATCCCAGAGGTCAGAACTTGACATGTGGATTTGAGTTTCATTAGCGATGACGGAAGAATGTGTTGAAAGCTAAATTCTTAAGAAACAACACAAAGGCCAGGCACAGTGGTACATGCCTGTAATCCCAGTGACTCAGGAGGCTGAGGCAAGAGGATCGCAAGTTGGAGGCCAGCCTGGGCAACTTAAAAGAAGCTCTGTCACAAAATAAAAAATAAAGGACCAAAGATGTAGCTCAGTGATGAAGTGCCCCTGGAATCAATCCCCAGAGAGAGAGAGAGAGGAAATGAAACAACACAAAGGTGGAATTTAAAAGAGATCATGAGAGGGAAGAGTGGTATCTTTGATGCCCAAATGGGGGCATTTTAAGAGGAGTGCTTCTTATGTATCTGGTGTTGTGTTAATAAATTTACACATGTCAGTATACTTAGTCCTCCCAGTGGCCCTGGTGAAGGAGAAATCAACATCATCCCTGCTGTAGAGGTGAACCAAGTGAGGTCCTGCAGGGTTAAATAACTTGCGTAGGGCTGGGGTTGTGGCTCAGCGGTAGCGTGCTTGGCTAGCATGCGTGAGGCACTGGGTTTGATTCTCAGCACCACATACAAATAAATAAAAATAAAAGTCCATCAACAACTAAAACAAAATATTTTATAAAAAAAAAAGATAAGTTTAAAAAAAAATAAATAAATAACTTTCGTAAAGTTCCTTCTCTGGGGACAAGGTGAAGTCTAAACTTAAAAGTGAGATCTGTCTAACTCTCAAGCCCCGTGCATATTTTTACTAAAATACTGTACAATGAAAAGCTGAAGAAGAAGGAAAAAAGAAGATAGATCATTAACATTACAAGGCAAGGTCACTGTCTAAGGTACACTGTTGATTCGGGTTTCAGGATCATTGAGTTTCAAGATTAGGACATGCTCTGGGGTACAGCTCAGTTGGTAGAGTGCTTCCCTCGAATGCACAAGGCCCTGGGTTCAATCCCCAGGACCAAACACACACACACAAAATCACATGAGATCATTGTTAAAGATATAATATTAAGGAAACTGGTAGGAATGGCTATTTCATGGAGTTTGGAAGTAATCAGCAGTAAATATCAGAAGTAGCTTTAGGTCATTGACAATCTTAGCAGCAAGTAGGACCGTTCCACTTGAAGCAGTTGAGTCAAATAAAGTAGGGAAGAGTACAACCCAGTGGAGGAGGAGGAGGAGGAAGAGGAGGAGAATAGACTCAGCTGGCTGGGTGCCACACACCTGCGGTCCAGCGGCTCAGGAGGCCAAGACAGGAAGATGAGAAGTTGGAAGCCACCTTCAGCAACTAAGCAAGGCCCCAAGCAACTTCGTGATAACCTGCCTCTAAATTTTAAATAAATAAATAAATAAATGCTGCAGGCAGGGTAAAATGCCTCTGGGTTTTAAGAGAGAGAGAGAGAGAGAGAGAGAGAGAGAGAGAGAGAGAGAGGGAGCAAGAAAGAGAGCAGGAGGGAAACCTGTTCTACCAAGTTTGGAAGAAAAGTTAATGAGGTTAATGTGGCTGATCACTGTGCCATTGGAATGAGAGAAAACAAATGGAAATGTGTCAGATAATCACCGATGTAGAAAGGAATAGTTATAAATGTAGTCGGCCTTCCATGTCTCCAGGTCCCCCATTCTTGGATTCAACCAATCACAGATTGAAAATATTTGGGGTCAAAAATCATATCTCTACTGAACACTTAGAATTTTTTCTTCTTCTCATTATTCCCCCAAAACTACAGTGTATCAGTTATCTTAGGTGGCAATGACATTGTATTAGGCATTCTGCATAATCAAGAGATGTTCAAGTATACAGGACAATGTGCACAGGTTCCATATACAAGTAATGGAGCATTTCTTACAAGGCACTTAAACAATTGGTATCCTGGAGGTGCCCAGCCTTTTTAGTTTTTTATTTTGAGACAGGGTCTTGCTAAATTGCCCAGGCTGCCCTGGAACCTGCAACCTTCCTGCCTCAGCTTCCTGAGTCACTGGGTTCACAGGCATGTGCCACTGAGCCCAGCCTGAGTTTTTCCCATTCATCAGATAAATTAGATCCCACGAATCCATCTATTCAGGGCCATCCGATTCTTAACTTCCTAAGCATTGCAGAATGGGGCGAAGCTGTCCTGTTCACAGATATGACCGACTTACGGCTCTATATAACAAAGGCACTTGAAGAAATAACTAAAATTAGAATTTAGCCTTCGGTGATGCCGAGGAAATTTGTAGAACTTTGAGCATACAGTCAAAATTTCTAGATCCATCTTTCCTTGCCTCTTAAAAGTTTCCTGGTAAAATGTGTGAGTATGTCACTAACTGTAACCCATTTTGAAAGCAAGGTCAACGTGGTATTCTTCATTGTATTCCCAGCATCAAGCATAGTCCCATCTGATATGTAACGACTGCTCAGTACGTATTTATTAAATACATGAAAGGTGAATGACAAAGTAAAATGCCACTGATAAAGAGGCTTTGTATAGTTTTCTTTCCATTATTTTTCTTTTTTTTTTCCAGTGCCTTGCATTTGGGTTTGTTCATCTATTTACATAGTCACTTTTTATGTACTGCCTGTTTTTCTATCATTTTAATTGTTTTCTTTTTATTGTGAATTTGCAAGTTGGAGGCCAGCCTGGACAACTTTAGCAAGTCTTTGTTTCAAAAATTTAAAAAATAAAAAGAAAGAAAAGATTGGGTATGTAGCTCTGTGGCAAAGCAGTCCTAGGTTAAATCCCCAATACCAAAAAACAAAAACAAAACAAAAATCCACAAACAAACAAACAAAAAAAAGGCTTATGCAGCAACTTAAAAATTAATTTGCATTTTAGTTTTCCATCTTTAATTAATTTAAGATTTGCCAAAGAAAATTGTCTTTGTTAAAAAGACACCCTTGTTTTATATTGTGGTGGGAAAATGATCTCGGAAAACAGAAATCCATTTCTGCACAAAGTTCGTGATGCTAGTGTAAGAGAAAAAAAAAAATCACAAGAAGTTGTCCCAAATTTAGGAGAGCTTCTCATTAAACACATGATTTCAGTTGTTCTCGGGCTGGAAAAAAAGTTACAAGATGTCTCCATAATACCTTTTACTTCCTTATGGGTTCTCGACACCCCGTCCCCACCCCCTCCCCAATATGATGAATCGAGTTGTAAAAACCCTGGAATATGACAATATAGTTTATGGCACTTTTAGTTACAAGTATTCTGCCAAGATGAGCTTGGGAACAAGAGGAAGTGGACCTGAATTTACAGCAGGCCAGTGATACAGAGCTTTCCAGCAGCAAGCCCGTGTAACTTTTTAATACTTCACACGGTGGAAAAGATACAGCTGTCGCAGGTCGCGCCTCTGGTTAATGTTCAGGAGGGAGAAAACTGAATGCAGAAATGTTTCTCCAGATGTGTGGTTTTTACATACTTTATACGACCTTCCGGAATGTTATCACTTAGTGCTGTTTTGAAGGTCACTGTTTTTTTTCCCCCACATCTTTCCAATTAGGAATTAAGGTCATAATTGTACCTTTGGTGCTTAGTGGACTCGTTTTCCGTCAGCTGGTGATTTAAAGATGTCTTTGTCTATCTTTCTTCCTCTTTCCCTCTCTCTCTCCTCCTGCCCCATTACCTAGTTTCAACTTTGCAGACTGCCTTTGAACTTCTGTTTCCCTCAGGTAGACAATTTAGAATCTTTGTTTTCCGTGGGGTCATGAAAAAGTATAGATTCTCATAAATGGCTCTTTGGGCAGGAGAACCAAGAATGTTTAGTGAGAATTGCATTGTTTTTGTTTTTGTTTTGATACTAGGAATTGAACCAGGGGCACTTTGGTACTGAACTACATCCCCAGCCCCCTCCACCTTTTATTTTTATTTAGAGACAGGGTCTCACTAAGTTACTTAGGGTCTTACTAAGTCAGTGAGTCTGGCTTTGAACTTGCGATCCTCCTGCCTCAGCTTCCCTGGGCTGCTGAGACCACAGGTGAGTGCCACTGCCCCCAGCTCAATATCCCGAGTTTTGAGTCAAATTAGTGACACACTTATAGAGTTAGTAGCCATCCTCTGAAAATCCCCAGAGTGATTTATTTATTTGTTTATTTATTTATTTTGCCTCTTTTAAAAGTTACTTGAATTTTAAATGTTTTTATTTTAAAAAAAAAATTTATGGGCTGTTGGGCATGGCGATGTACACCTGTGAATCCCAGTGACTCAGGAGGCTGAGGCAGGAGGATCACAAGTTCCAAGCCAGCCTCAGCAACTTAGCAAGGCCCTAAGCAACTCGGCAAGACTTTGTCTCAAAAACAAAAAAATAGTAAGAGTTCAGGATGTGGCTCTTTAGTTAAGCCTCCTTGGGTTCAATCTCTAGTCCCAAAATAATAATAATAATAATAATAATAATAATAATAATAATAATAATAATAAATAAAAGGTCAAGTAAGAATCATCAAGGGTCAGCAGAGGATGACGACATTTTTACCTGCTCTGCCTCCTCCTCTCTGGACCGAGGCTGGTTTTCCTGGAACTGGCCGCTTTCTGTTACCGTCTCGGTGCACCAAGACAGTTGAACCACCTATAAATCAGCAGTCAGGGTGGAATCTTGGCAGAGGAGGTCCCCGTCAGGAAACCAGCATTCTGTTTATATTTAGATAATTTTCACGCATGGCCTCTGGACACTTGATCCAGTAAAAGAAGTCGAAAGAACAGAATACTTATTATGAGTCATCAGTTCACCTATTTCCAGTTAGGGGTTTGATTCCAAGTAGACTGG
Organism: Ictidomys tridecemlineatus; assembly: GCF_052094955.1. Lineage (NCBI taxonomy): Eukaryota > Metazoa > Chordata > Mammalia > Rodentia > Sciuridae > Ictidomys > Ictidomys tridecemlineatus. The sequence continues at coordinate 39,209,493 of NC_135492.1, read as the reverse complement.
GAAGCAGGGGGGGGTGGGAAATAAAGGCATTATCTCTTCTGACTTCGTGGGCCAGATTTATAGAGTGTGAGACGCCTGACAGAAGAGACAACAGACACCACAGCAGAGAAGGTTGTCCGCCCGCCAACAGCTGGCCTGAGTGCTCCCCGCGCCACTGTCGAGAAAACCCCCAGACCCGACTCCAGAGAGGCAGGGATTCCCTTCTGTGGCAAAGAGCAAGACCGAACACTGTCCCGCAGTGTAGACGAGTGAGATGGAGAAAGTCTTTCATGCATAGATCCATATCACAGAGGATGTATGAAAGCCAAGGATTTTCCAGCCAAGAATGGCACTTGCTGGTTTTTGTTTTGTTTTGTTTTGTTTTGTATTTGGACTTGACTTTTATCAGTCACTGGTCAAGTTGAAATTTGAAACTTTTTTTTAAATATATTTTTTAGTTGCTGATGAGCCTTTATTTTATTCATTTATTTGTATGTGCTGCTGAGAATCAAACCTCAGAGCCTCACACAGGTGAGGCAAGAGCTCTACCACGGAGCCACCACCCCACCCGAAATTTGAAATTTGAGTGTCCTTTGTTATCAACTAATCAGGGGAACAAAGTAAACAAAAAAAGAATGATTCCTTAGGACCCCAGTGGTGTGGGTAAAGCTCTGTCTTCCCTTGCACGATACACATACCATAAGGGTAAAATTGGAATAAATAGTATTAACTCCTGCCAGACACAGTGGTGCAGGCCTGTCATTCCAGCAAATGGGGAGGCTGAAGCAGGAGGATCGAATGTTTGGAGTCGGCCTCACCAACTTAATGAAACCCTTAATTTTTTATATATATATATATATATTAGTATATATACACAAAATATATATAAAATGTATATATAATGTATATATACAAAATATATATAATGTATATATACAAAATATATAAATTGTATATATATTATAATTGATGATCATAATATATTAATTTTAATAATTAATATACTGCATTATATACTAACTATTACATATATAATGAAGTTCTGCTCCTGGAGCCTACTCTGTAGTATAATTGTGTTGTCATTTTTTTCTCCTTGATTCTGATGGTCATTCCGTCCCTCATTGTCACTTCCACTCAAGGAGGATAAAAAGGGATAATAGGAGTGGAGAATATCTCTATTTGTAGCTCTGTTGGTTTTTAAATTATCCTTGGGACCTTTAGTATTTATCACTGAGGATGATTAATAATTAACTGGAGCCACAGAATGAGAGTGTGTACTTGCTGGGGAGAAACCAGCCGTGGGGACCTCTCTAATTCCAAAATAAGCAGGTGGCCGAGGTGGCTGGTTAAATGCTCGAAATTGCTGACGCTTCTGCATGTGGTGCTGGGCGGGAACTCAGGGCCTCACGCCCGCTAGGCAGGGCCTCTGCCTGAGCTGCAGCCCAGTCGCTGTTGCTGCTAGTCCCTGAGATCCATGATTGCAGAACAAGTTTTCCCGGGAAAGCCGCATTGCACGTTGTATATCTTTCTCTGATCATTACCAGGTTAGCAGTTGTTTAACCAGTAAATGAGCTGTACGTTTTCTCTTGTTTTTTATTGTAGAACAATATAAGTAATGTAGAGTTTCCAAGTTCCCCAGGATGGGCTATACGGACAGTATTACGCAGCCACTACCCCTGTCTGTTTCTAAAATGTTTTCATCACCCCAAGCTGATACTCTGTGCCCACTGGACAGAAACTCTCCATTGCCCATGCCTAGCCTGGGGTTACCTTTATTCTAATTTCTGTCTCTTGGAAGATGCGTATTCCAATTATTTTATGTAAGTGGAATTGGGCGGTGTTTGTTCTTTTATATGTGCCTCATTTCACTTAGCACAATGTCATCAAGGCCTGTCTATACTGTAGTGTGTATCAGAACATCATTCCTTTTTATGGCTGAATAACATTCCTTTTTATGTGTAGACCCGTGTATATATAACACACAAACACGCTTTGTTTATCTGTTCATCTTAGGTGGTTTTATCTTTTGCTATTGCACATAATGCTGCTGTGCCTATTGGTGTTCAAGTATCTGAGTTTCCACTTCCAGTTCTTCTGGGTACATGAGTCACATGGCTTACTAGTTCATTTTCCATTGCTATAACAAAATACGTGAGGTTGGATGACTTGCAAAGAAATGAGGTTTTAGAAGCTCAGGGGCATGGCACTGGCATTGGCTGGAGTTTAGTAGGACCTCATCACTGGTCTTGTCGAGTCCCTTCTCAGGCGCTCATGGGCCATGGGACATGTCATCTTTGGAGAAATGTCTGTTTGTCCTTTTCTTTTTTTTTATATTCCTTCTGTCCTCCTCCCACTCCTCAGCTCGTTTTCTCGTCGTCTTCTGCATAAAGTCAGAAGTGTTCTTTCCTTGGCACGCAGGTGAATGTTTTCCGTCCAGCCTTCCACGGCTTCATAGGTTGGATTAAGGCCAAATGCTTTCTGTGCTCTTGCCAAAAATCAGTGCCTGAGAATCTGCCCCTCCTCAAATGAAAAAGTTTTTTTCTGGATGCTTTAATGCCGTGGGATTCTGGAATTTTGTTCCTGAGTGTCGGTTTGATGAGGCCACGGGCAGGATATGCTTCTCTGAGAAGCATTCTGGAAAAAAACGATGGCTCCATAGAGATCGTCTCCTCTCAGACCAGGCGTCACAGATTCTTGGGGACTCACAAAGGTATCCCTGGGCTCCGAGAGTCGCACAACTTAAAGATGCTGTTTTCATATCATTCAAAATCCACAAAGTCATTATTAAAGCCTGATTCTCTCGATTTAAGAACATTTGTATGGAATAAGACTTTGTTTACGTCAGTTTTCTAAACCTGGGTGCACAGGACCTCTGCAGGGGTGAGAGGGCACAACATGGGCAGATCTGTAGAATCTTATTTTTCATTGAAAAGCAAACCGTATCGTTAAATTCAAGAAGGACTAATGAAAGTCAGCCCCTCTCCTTTTACAAAGAAGGCCCAGAGAAGTGAAGTGACCGGCCCAGGAGAGCACAGCAAGTTAATAAAATCAAGCCCAAGTTCTCCAAGGCTTAATTCGGTGTCCCTTGTACTTGCCTGGGACTCCTGCAATGATCCTCCTGCCTCCTTTGGCTTCATAGTGTGGTGGGGAAGCTGTCACTGAAACCAGGAGAGCTGTGAGGGAGACGGAAAGGTCATGTGAGATTTACAGAATGGTGACGGGCGGTTTCGCCTGGCCTGAGGGCCCAGGGGATTGCTTTTGTATGTGGTCAGGAGAGGAGCTACCTTACAGGAGCTGAGTGTGCGGTGGCACAGAGGAATTCAGGCATGAAGCCCCCAGGATTTAAGTGCAGGAAAGAAGACCGCGGAGGCTGCAGAGATCAGCAAGGACTAGATCATTCCAAGGCAGCTTGGGCTTGGCCATCAGAAGTCAGGACAGCGTTTAAACGGGGGAGAGCTGTCGTCTGGTTTGCATCTTGAGACGTGACTCTGGCTACTGTGCGCAGAATGACTGGAAGAGATAAGAGCAGGCAGGTCACCTGCTAGGAAGCTACTGGAAGGTGAGAGGGGAGAGCAGCTTGGATGACGGTGGAGAGACTGGACGTGGAGAGAAGTGGTTGCTGTGACTATTTCAACAAGCAGAGTCGAAAAGAATTTTCACGACTGACTGCCTATGGGTATTCATTAGCACAGGCCATTAGGACTTTTGCAGCAGAGATTTGTGGATGATCAGCTGGGAGACTGGAGGAGCTCACTGGACGAGCATCGGTGTGGGGGAGTAGATTTGAACACAGACTTTGACCTGTAGAGTCTGAGTTGTGTGCAAGCCCCTTCCTCACTAAGGATTGAACCCAGGGCCTTGTGGATGCTCATCAAGCTCTCTACCACTCCTGCACCCCTTACCCCCACATTATTTCTTTGAATCTTCACAAGAGTCCTGTTTTACAAATGAAGAAACTTAAGACTCACGTGTCTTTCACGAAGTTACGTCCCTAGTGTATATCAGGTGGTGCTGGGATTTGAGTTTAGGCTTATTTAATTTAATATTTTACCTTATTTATGGTACTGCAGTTTGAACCCAGGCCTGCTCTCCCCCTGAGCTATATCCCAAGCCTTTTGATTTCATTGAGACAGGGTCTTGCTCAATTGCCTCATCCACGGGACCTTCCTGCCGTGGCCTAGGCATAGCTAAGTTTAGAACCGACCTTCTTTGTGTTTCCATACCTCCCTGGAAGTCAAGACGCCTGTCTTCTCTCTCTTGCTGCTCCTCTAAGAATGCATCCAGACTAAGCCACTTATCATACTGCTTCACAGCACAATGATTTATTTCCATTCACTCTGTCCCTCCACCCCCATCAAGAACTCTTCCTTCTTCCCTGTCTCCGTTGCTCCACACCTTCCTCTTCTCTTCATCCATCCAGTTGTTAGTTTGATCAGTTAACCAGACAGTAGTCTGGATTGATGCAATAATAGTCTTGGAGGTTCTGTTGAGTGACATGGATGCATAGTAGCGTAGCTGTCTGGCCCCTGCCCTTCAGGAAGCCACGTTCCTGGGCTGACTGAATCCTGCTCCCCATACACCCCCTCGCTGAAACCCCATGACTCCAGGGAGCCTTTTCCACGTGCCGCCCCATTTTGACATGTTCTGCTGAATCCCCGAGAAACTTCATCGTTTCCTGGCAGAGAACCAGGCCCACCTTGTAACATCCTCTTCTTTGAAGGGCTGGAATTCTTTTTCAAGTCATGAATCACACTGTTGAACTATTTACCTCTTTGCAGCATGTATGTCCATCAAGTTTCTAAATTCCACGAGGGCAGACTCTGTATCTCCCAGAGTATCTTGCGAGTGAAGAATTTGGGGTCTCCCCCTCCCTTTGGCATTGGGGATGAGTCCAGGGATTTGAGCGTGTTAGGCAGGTGCTCTACCACTGAGCCACGACTCCAGATTCTTTAATTTTTTTCTGTGTGAGAAAGAGTCTCACCAAGTTGCTAAGCTGGCTTCAAACTTCCTATGTATGGGCCATGGGGCCCAGGTGGTTGTCTTTGTTTTGTTTTGTTTTACTAAATTCTCTCAACAAACATTTGCTGATTTGAGTTAAATACTTTACAAGATGATTTTAATCTGATCGAATAATCTAGGTCAAATTGCATATCTTCTGTGTCAGTTTTCAGTAAAATGCAAATAGCCCTCACCTCTAAACACTGAATAAGTAATATATGTAAAAGTGCTTTGTAAACTCTAAGGGATTATATAAGTGTTACTGATTATCTTGGACCTTGTGATCAGAGTTACCCTATCCCAGGTCATTCCAATAAACCTTCCTGCCCCAACTTTTACTTCAGTTAGTCATTTGATCTATTTTTTATCTCTATTATTCTGTCATCTAGCTCCTTACAGTGGAACACATTTATTTGCTCCAAGTTTATTTCTAATTTTTTTCTTTATTTCGTTTGCTCCTAAATATGTCCTTATTTGTGACCCCAGACTCAAATGGTATGACCTGTTGTCAGACAAACCCGATCTCATGGATCCCAAGGTCTAAAGGTTTCATGGGCCCCTCATACGCAAAAGTGGAAGGAATACAAATTATTGTTCACTGTCTTGCAAAGTTGATTAACCCACTTACTTGCAGCTTCAGATTGACAGGGTTTGTTGTCAGGAATTAAGTGCTGAGAGGTTTTTTTTAGTTTGTTTTAGAAGTCTGTATACTGTCTAAAGTATATGCCAGGGCTGGTACCATCAAAGCATGTATTGCCTCAGGGCACACTTATGGGACCTTGGCAGACTTGGTAATAACCCCCAAATACAATGCTCTCACTAAGTAAGGCTTATGATTCAGAGTTCCCAAGTGCTAAGAATATACTGAATTGAATTCTTCCCATTTTTGCTGTTTTCGCAGTTTTGGTTCATTGTAATTAACGAACTAAGCTTTATTTCATTACCCTCATTGAAATAAGCTGTTTCAATCATTTGAAAAATATTTTTACTAGGATAATTGTTTGAAGGTGGTTCCCGTGTGGTTAATGCCTCTCCCACCTTAGATACCCTGAATACATACATTGGCCATTGTTATTGTTATTTATGTTGAAAGACATTAAAATGAGATTGGTAATCCAGATGGGCATTGCTTACTTCACATCTGGTTCCTTGAAAAATAGCCAGATGCAACAATTCTTAATGCAAGAGAAGCCCGGGGCAAGAGCCTCGCAATTCCCAGCCTCCTTTGCAAAACAACTGCCCCATGTGAACCTTCAGTGTTTAAAAGAAAAAGAAAGAAAAAGAAAATTCATTGCACCACATTCTGATCATAGATTTTTCAATAATTCATATAATACCTAGATTACTGAGGTAACCATCAGAGTGGAAGGCAATGCATAGGGGGCCAGGAGACAGCTATGACAGCAGTGACCTAGTTTCTAGTGGCCAGGACCAAGAACATCATGATACATCTCTCCTCTCTACATGTCCACACCTTGCTTAATCTTAAAGTGACAATGACCTGGTTTGCATGTGACAGCCCCAGTTTATGTTCATTGTCCCTCTCCATTCTTCAAATGTATCCCTGTTTGGGTAATAAAAATATAGGGTCATCTTAATTAAATCCCTTCATCTCAGAGACGTTAATCTGCAGGGCAAAGGATTGGGAATGACGAGAATGTACCACACGGGACAATGATACTCAGGAAGAGACAGTCCAGGAACCAGAAAGCTACTGATCAGAATTCTCAGTAACAAAGAAGCCAGGAGGGTAGCGGTGTGAGCCATTAGTCCCACTACCGTAGAGGCTGAGAAAGGAGGATCGCTTGAGTTGGAGGCCAGCCTGGGCAACACGGTGAGACCCCACCTCAAAAAAAAAAAAAAAAGAAATTCTCAGCAATAAGATGAAGGTTGAGCTGCAAACTGATACATATTTATGAACACATCCTGAGCCTCACAAGATACACCAGTTTGGTGGTGGTTGCTCTTGGGAAGTTAGGGGGAGATGAAGGATAATAACCGGGTCAGGAGCTTGTGGTATCTTTGATGCAGTCCTACCGTTAAGCTTCCTGTCTGAGGTTTTCCATGTTGTGTTTCACCTCTTGCTGCTCTTTGAGGACTAGTGATGCTGATGTCTAATAAAAACACTTCAGATGAAAAAAAAAAAAGATGGGAGATAATGGTTCTTTAGAAAAATGGAAAGGTTTACATTATTCTAGATAACTCTGCTTTTCTTTTGAAAAACCTTAGCTAAACATCCCTGCCACTTTGCTTAGTAATCTACTCTGAAATTTAATTTTGTCAGCCATAGAAGTAAGCTTATAGTGGATGTGTTTCCCCTCCACAGAGTCCTCTGGATTTATAGCTGTTATGTTTAATAATCAATTGTGACACAGCATTTGTATTTCATTTAAAGTAACTTTTAGCAAGTATAAGAGCAATCGCTACTATTGCAGAGTGTACAGAAAAATACCTTCTAAAAAAGGATCATTCCATCACAGAGAGAAAAGTTAGCATTGTGGTATAATTCCTTTCTACTTTTAAACACACACACACACACACACACACACACACACACACACCGTATTTTCTCTTATTTTGTATTTATTTTTCGCAGTATTGGGGATCAAACCCAGGGCCTGTGCAAGCTAGGCAAATGATCTACCACTGAGCTTTACCCCAGCCCACATCTGTGTATTTTAACATTTATTCAATGAAGTGCTTAAATTATAACCTTAAGGAAGATGTTTTTAATGTTCTGGTAACAATAGGAGAAGCTAATTATTTGCATAGAGTTTTTTTTTTCTGTTTTGTTTTGGAAAAGGGTCTCACTGTGCTGACCAGGCTGGCCCCAATCCCCTGGGCTTGGCCGGTGCTCGGTGAGACCCAGGAGTAAGACCTTCGGTTCAGTCCCCAGCGCTCCTCCAACCAAAAAATTGTCATTATAACTTTCCCAAACTCTTGGGCTCAAGTGGTCCTCCTGCCTCATCCTCCCTAGTAGTGGGATTATAAGAATGCACCAGGGGCCTGAGGGCATAGAGCTTTAAAACATGAAGTTTTAGGTAACATGTTTAATGCTAATGATACCCATCTAAGGCAGAGCAGGTACTACTTCCCTTTCTGCACATGGGGAAATGGAAGCCTAGAAGCGTCCAGTGACTTGCCCAGAGACCCTGGCACCAGGAGATCCTGAGCTACAACTCTGCCCCTTTACAGTCCAAGGCTTTTTCTATATATAGCTCAGGGACTTGATCATACCCAAAGTGTCAAGCACCAAAAAATGGAATCAAATCTAAAGAACTAATTATGAGCAATTGATTATTTAGCTGTAAGAAGAAAAGCAAGGGAGAAGAAGATTGTGAGTGGTATTTTTTAGGTGTGGGTAAGAACATTTTCCAAAGAAAGAAAACCATCTTCTGAAAATAAAACAAGGGGATCGAGCTTCTTATGAACATTTAAGTTTGGGGCAAGCTACTTTCCTAGAAGCCTTTAAACCTCCAAGTGTCTTATTCATTTGGAATTTAAAAATCAGTCAATCAAATCTTTAATACCTAACTAACGCCATATTTAGAATTGTCAGTGAAGCAAAAGGCGTCCATACTCTCACCTGTTTTCAAAGGACTTAACCTGGAGAAATAAAACAAAGATGAAACAAATTAGGTCTAAACTATGGGGTGTGGACTCTACGCAATGAATTATTAAGGGGTAAGAACTAATGAATTGGCATTCACTGAGCATTTTACTTTGTGATAACCAAGAAAAACATATATCATTAAGCATTATAGCCTAACTCAGATAAGAAAACCAGAAATGAGTCCCATTGGATGGAGGAAAATAGGACTATATACATTTATTCATCCATTAACGCTCAACATTTATTGAGCACCTACTGTATATACCACAGGCACATCTATCTACCATAGGCATCTAGAAATGAGTGGATAAATTATTTTGAATAGAACTTAAATCACATGTTAGGAAATAGTGAGCAATAAGATGGGCACATGGGGGGGGACATGCATGCACATACGCAGATGGCGGCAATAATAAGCCTTTTCAAAAGTTAGGCTGATTCTCTTTAGGCACAAGAGTTAATAATAGAGAAGCCCTTCAGAATTTAAATTTACTGAAGAGAAAAGCTCAAAGCAAATATTAGATGCCTTCTAATATACTCTCCTTCCCCTACCTCTGCTTGAAAAACAGGGAAATCGAGACCAGAGCCGTTGCAACTGGTGTAAGTTTATAAACCAAGTTCGTAGCAGAACCGAAGGCCGTGTGTGTGTGTGTGTGTGTGTGTGTGTGTGTGTGTGTGTGTGTGTGTTTTGTTGTTGTTGCTGTTTGTTTGATTTTTTCCCACTTCTTCGCCTTATCCCATTCTGTCTCTTAAAGTTAGCTAAAATGTCTTTCCTCCTCCCTGCTCCAGCACTAAGTTGCAGATCTTAGGTCCTCAGTAAAAGGTTGGGATTGTGATTGACCATCAATCATTGATAGAAAAAAATACAGTTTAGAAGATGAATCTGTCTCGGTTTCAGGGACGTCCTATCTGCAAAATGCCAAAAGCCTCCATAGGCCAAGAGGACACCATTTTGAATAAATGTTTCGCAGTCACAACACTCAAGGACCGTGTCTTAAACTGAACTCTGTCACCTAACTGGCTGTGGGGTTTTGCACTAGCCTATTTTTTCTAAATTAATAAAATGAGAGGGTATAGGAAGGTTTCTGAAGTCAGTTTCAGTTTTACAGCTATATTTAAGTAACACTCAAGTACAATACAGATGTCAAGGGAAGTTTTTTTCTTTTTAAATTGTTTTGTAGTTATAGATAGAATTTGGGGGGGGTAATATTTATTTATTTATTTTTGCATTACAATTGGACAGAATATTTTTATTATTTATCTTTATGTGGTGCTGAGGATCGAACCCAATGCCTCATGCCTGCTAGGCAAGTGCTCTACCACTGAACCCCAACCCCAGCTGCCCCCCCCAGAAGTTTTTTTCTTAAAGATTTCTCAGTGTTCACCTCATTTCTATCGTAATTCAACTTAAATTTGCACAAAATCAGCCATAAATTCTTTACATTACTCTTAGACATCTGCACAACCAGAAAAATTAAAAGATGACAAGTTACAAGACCCTTCACATTCAAAGTAAAAGTGCCAAGTGGAAGCCACCGCTGTCACACGTGCTTCCTGGGGTTTGGCACTTTCTGCTACTCAGCGCCACGTGTATTTGATTAAGTTTTCCCAGAAGCTGGGGATGTTGCTCCATGGTACTTCCCTTGCCCAGCATGCACCAGGCCCCGGGTTCAATCCCCAGCGCCACAAAAATATAGACAAGAAGATGGGGATTCTTCTTAAATCTGTATAAACTTTCCCTAGACCTTTCTCTTTTCTGAACTCCGCTGTGAAACATGCCTTTCTACAGCATTCCTGGATCTCACGTGGCCTCTGGTTGACTCACAGGGATCATTCACATACGAAATGGCTACTTTGTCCTTACCAGTCGTGGGTAGCTGGAGTGGCACTGCTGGGTACAGGGAAATCACTAAAATAAACCGTAGCACTGAAAACTGCTTTCACCAGTGTTTGGTTATAAAATCATCCAGGTATATTTGTTTTTTTAAAAAAATATATTTTTTAATTGTGAATGGATCTTTTATTTTACTTATTTATTATGCAGTGCTGAGGATCGAACCCAGGGCCTCGCACATGCCAGGCAAGTGCCCTACCATTGAGCCACACCACCCCAGCCCCCAAATACATATTTCTATTTCATTAAAGCAAAAGCAAAATTAAAGACATCGCATTGGGGTTATAGCTCAGTGGTTGATTGCATGCATAGTATGCACGGAGCCCTGGGCTTCAATCCTCAGCACCAAAAAAAAAAAAAAAAAGTGCAGAGAATTAAAAACTTTGTCAAAAATTAGAATCTACCTGTCCGTCAACTGCAAGGATATACAAAATATGCTGTGTCCATACATGGCTTCGTCTAGACAGTTCCACAGTAAGAACCAGTGAGCTCCTCGCACACGCTACAGTGCGGATAAACCCCGAAGACGGAAAGTGCGAGAAAGCCAGGCTCGTGGAACCCTGTGATCTGTGATTCCATTTGTGTGCGGCATCCAGTGAAAGCAGAAGAGCTATAGACACAGAAAAGTAGATCAGTGGTCTCCTGGGCTGGGGGGCTGCGGGAGTCAGGGGGGGGGCGTGAAACACCAGGATTGGATGTAAATGAGCATCAGAGATCTTACCAGTTGACCGTGTCCCAAGACTGACTTAGGGTATTGGCTGCAAAACTAGGTAACTATACCGCAGTCCATTGAATTACACATTTGAAATGGTCAACCTTGTGAAATGTAAAATACACCCCAATAAAGCTGTTGAGAAAAGGGCTTTTGATAAAGAGCCATAGGACTTCCTGAGAATATTTATCTGCTAGATACCCGCCTCCCCCCAGCGCATAGCAAGGAGCCTGAGTTGAAACAGAAAATGACTATTTTAGTGGAACCAGGGAATGGGTCTAACTTTGACTGGGTCACTCACTCTGTAATAACCTTAGACAAGGCTGTGGGCCCGTCACTGAACCTTATTGTGCCTTAGTTTCCCCTTCTGTAAATGAAGAACACCTCTGTGCCTCAGTTTCCCCAGCTCTACATGAAGAGGAAGTTGTGAGTGAATGTTCTCTAGCGTTCCCTGTACCTATGACAGTCCCCTCCTACCATTTCTGTCTATCCCCTTCCCAATACTCTCTTCAAGGCCCCTTCCTGCAGCCCGGCACATGCATGGTCCCGTGAACTCTCAGTCGCCAAACTTTCTTGACCTGGATGCACAGGGCTCTGGGGTACACTGTTCCCAGAAAGTCTGTCTGAAAGTCCCCCGCTGAACCGATTGGCATATCATTCGAGAATCTCCCAGAGGCTACGTTCTCATCGTCTGTCCCTCCCTTACGGAAGGTCTCCCACACAGCACGGGTACACTTCACCTTCAGGCGGTACACGAGGGAAACAATGGCCCATACAATGGGAATCATCTCCTGTGGGAGAACCCGGCCCATTGTTTTCTCGGCTCTGCGCCTGGCTTTGGAGCTCCGAAGAGATTTTGGCTGGTCCACCTCCACGGATTCCGAAGTCACAGTTAAGCAATCTGGCCTCCTGCCCACCCCATCTCATTTCAATGTGTAGGATACTTGTCAATCTGCCCAGAGTTACTGTAGGCATTTTGAGCACTTCATCTGAAAGTGTGCAGTAGATAACAAAGAAAAACATAATTAGAAGGAGGACTGAGTTAAGGCTCAATTTTATTTTAATTTTGTGGGGAGTAGGTGGGTGGGTGGGAGGGAAGTCCCCTTATTTGGAGAATTGCAAAAGTTATTTCTTGTCTGTCTTCCTGTTTTAATCTTTGCTTCAGTTAAAAATGTTTCTAAATGCCTCAGATGAAAAGTTTATTAAAATGGAGCTCCTTTTTGGAAATATAAAAACATAACATCTTCCTCTGGCTTGGGGGTCTCTTCTGCAAAAAAGCCGCCCTGGGTATGAGGAGCAAGCTGAGCGGCTGGCCTGGGGTTTAATTAGCCCACAAACCTGCCCAGGATCCTAGGCTCTCTTCTCAAAGCCACAACTTCGAAAGAACCCAAGTTTGTATTCTAACTATCCTGCATCATTTAGGAATAATAACCACTTGCAAAAAAAAAAAATTGAAAACTCTCTTAATGGAAATTTCTAGGTAAAAAGGAAGCATTCATTATATCACTTAGGGGTTGGTTGGCAGTTGTGAACAGACAACAAAAAGAAAAAAGATTAGATATCTGAAGAACCAGGAGCATGGGTATTGCTTGTAACTGCCAGAGGAAAAAAAACAAAAACAACAAAGACTGAAGGTTAAATAAAATTTTTAAAAGTAGCTGAGAAAACATTATCAACAGCAGGCCAGGGAGCCTGCCTGGATCCCGGCTGGACTTGGCCACCCATCCACATAAGAAATAGATTTTATGTAGTTTGATCAAACGGTGAAGAAGCAGCTGCTTCCCTGGCTACCAGGAATGAAACTTAGGTGTGTATTGTATGATGTGAACTTTCAATGGATGGAGGAAACAGGCCTACCCAAGAAAGTGTGGTATTGAAGACAGCAATTTTTTTTTTTTTTAATAAAAGGGATGAAGTTAGACCTTTAATCTTCCTTGAAGGAACTGTGTTGGGCCAGTTAGCAAGAATGTCCTACCTCTGGACTTGAGTTCTTGTTTCCTTTAGATATGCTACTTTGGATTCTCAGGTATTTGGTTTCATTAGCGATTAGACTCTCTTCTTGGGAGGCTGAGGCAGGAGGACCATGGGAGGCCAGCCTCAGCAAGTTTTAATAAACTTGTCTTTTCCTGAGTCCACACTTTGAATTTCCAAAAGGAAGTGTTCCTGATTCTATCACTCAGCTGGTATCTCTATCCAAGAGAGCTGCCTTCAGGAACTAAAGCTGTGTGATTTCCCTGAAATATGCAGTCCACCCGGCGGTGAAGAGTAGAGAGAATGAGAACCAGTGGCCAGTACTACAGTATGTGGCATGCATGTAGTTGACACCAAAACAGGACTTCAGTGGCAGTGATTATTATTTACCCTTCTCTCAGGTCACCTACTTATAGCAGAGTGATTTGTTTGTATCTTGTTCCTCTTTACTAAAAAGTAGGGAAAGGGTTTGAGAACCGAAGCTCAGCCTTCCTCTTTGTTGTAGTCCTAGTTATGTGATACTGAAATGCTTTGCTTGGTGCCTCATTGTTCATCATCTAATCACAAACTGGCCTCACTGGCTTCCAAGGATGTTTCCTTTCAAACTCAAGAGTTTTTATGAAGTCTAAGCAAGGTTTTTGTGTCTTAGGACACTGAACACAGCGTCTGACAGAGTAGTCGCTCAGTAAATATGGAATCTAAATGTTAAAACTACTTTATATCTTTTTCAGTCTTATTGTTTTCACCAATGTGGTGAAAGATCTGTTCTACAGCTGGGCATAGTGGCTCACACTATGTAATCCCAGTGATTCAGGAGGCTGAGGCATGAGTATCAGGAGTTGGAGGCCAGCCTTGACCATGTAGGGAGGCCCCATCTCAAAAGAAATTTTTTAAAAAATGGGGGCTCAGAGGTGGGGGATGGAGTTGTAGCTCAGTGTTAGAGCACTTGCCTGGCACATGTGAGGCACTGGGTTCTATCCTCAGCACCACATAAAAATAAACAAATAGAATAAAGGCAGGCTGTCCATCTACTACTAAATAAATAAATAAATAAATAAATAAATAGTAAAAAAAAAAAACCTCATAGGTAAACGTGCTTGCCTAGCATGTGTGAGGCCCTGGGTTCAATCCCCAGCACCACACACATACACACAAAAAAAATTTCTATAAATTTGAATGGAGAGTCCTAGATTGGGAGAAAATTTATAGTGTTATACTAATGAAGATTAAAGAGACAAACTTTTAGGTAATTGACCTAATATACTATTAACTGTTTGATGAATCTTAATTGAAAATATATTCTATATGGCTTATTATTAATTGTCATCAAAATTCAGTTCATTATGCACTGATTTTAGGGGTTTTGGGAACCCCTAAAATGTAGTTCCTTTTAACATAAGAGCAGTAAGATTGCTGCTCTTACTATTTTATTAATCAGACATTATGTATAAGATTTAAGGTTTTGATTATAAGAATTCATAATTAGTGTAATTTGAGCACCTACTCTGTTCCAGGCACTGATTTACATAAATCATCTCTAATTCTCAAAGCTCCTCTATCAGATGAGAAAACAAGAGTCTTAGCAAGATAAAGTGGCCTCTTCAAAGTGAAAATATTTTGTTTGTTTCTTTTGGTACTGTTGATTAAACCCAGGTGTGCTTTACCATTGAGCTACATCCCTAGTTCTTTATTTTTATTTTTTTTAATTTTTAAAATTTTGAGATGGGAATCTTACTGAGCTGCTGAGGGCCTTGCTAAATTGCTGAGGCTGGCCTCAAACTCATGATCCTCCTGCCTCAGCCTCCCAAGTTACTGGGATTATAGAAGTTCACCAGTGAGCCTATCCACGTAAATAGGGTTTTAAATGGTAGATCTCCAACTCAAACCCAGGTCTGACTATATTAAACCAGCTAAAGACAAATAAGGAAAGCTCTAGAGCCAAACATTATCACCAGGTTTTGACCCAGGGCCTTGTACATGCTAAGTAAGTGCTCTACCACTGAGCTACAGGCCCAACCCCAGGTTCCATGTTGAAGTCCTCTTCCAATAATTGCTATTATTTTCTTTTCTGCTTCGAATGACCACCCAGCAAGGTTTTGAGTTTCAAATGATATCAAACACTGTTCAGCTCAAAGGTACTTTTTTTTGGTTAGAGTGATATTACCCTTTTCGTGTGGTAATCTTGATTATTTTCATAAAAGCAAGGAACTGTCATTAGGAAGGGAAAAAAAAAAAACCTCTGTTGGTATCAGAATACTGGGGTGACTCATGCAGAATGTATGAAATGAGGACATTAGTCAGCAAAGTGAATTCCTGAGTCGCTGTTCCAATATCATCAAATTTTAATTACCACGACACTGTTGAGTGCTTACTTTGTATCCAGACTCTGTGATGAACTATGGCATTTGCATGGGTCATTTGTCCACATTACCTGAATCACCTCGCGGCAGATTGAATGCTTCCATGCTGATAGGCTTCTACCGTGATTGCTGCCATTAAGGATAATGGGTCCGAACATTGATCCGAACAGTTTGGAGCTTTGAACTGCGAATCAGGAAACCTGATTCGAAGTTCAAACTCTGCCACTAATTATCTTGGTAATGCCTTGGGCAAATCATTTCATTCCTTTGGAACCCATTGACCACATATGAGAAATTAGAATATGATCATATTAATCTCCCTGGTACTCTTTGTGAGTCATGGGATGTCAGTAGCCTCATATTTTCTTCAATGCAATCATGACATTGGTAAATTGCTTTCCCCCTTGGTACCGTGTATTGAACCTAGAGGTGCTCTACCACTGAGCTACATCCCCAAACCTTTTCTTAAGAAAAAAATAATAATAATAATTTTCTAGTTGTAGATGGACACAATACCTTTATTTTATTTATTTATCTTTAACGTGGTGCTGAGGATCGAACCCAGGGCCTCACACGTGCTAGGCAAAGCACTCTATCACTGAGCTACAGTAACCCCAGCCCCTCAACTCTTTTAATTTTGAGACAGGGCCTTGCTAAGTTGCTGAGGCTGGCCTGCAAGTTGCAGTCCTCCTGCCTCAGCCTCCCAAGTCGCTTGTGCCACCACACCTGGCTATAAATTGCTTCTTTTACGTAAACCACTGCCATTCCCTGTCTCCTAGTTTGCTGTGGCATCCAGGGATTCCTAGTATGGTTCACCCGTGAGAGGGTGTTACTTAAGAAATGTCCATGTAAATAATCTCCAAAATTTAATTGATAAAATCTGAAGTCTGACAAAAGATGAGTGCCGTAGAGGGTTAGGATTTCCCACAACATGTGTACACGTCAGTCGATAATATGGCTCGTGGTATTTTATCATGCAAGAAAACCCAATTACTGGAGAATTTCAGATGTTACTTGCAAAGACACGTTAACATAGCTCAGGCAGTACGTCTTTGGTTCAAAGGTGCAGTAATTTGAAAAGCGTTTAGTTGATCCCTAGAAAGTGGTTAGACAGGTTAGGCTCTTTTTCAGGTATTACAAAAGTTAACTTTTGAAGGAAAAAAGAAAAAGTTCAGTGGTTTTCCTTTTCAAGGCTTTTCGTTTACTATTGGACATTATTTTTCCACATGAAAGTGCCTCATATAATGTCCCTTTGTTATTGGGTATGATAAGGACATAGTCTCTCTGCATTAGAACATGAATAAGAATACAATATATAGCATTTCCATTAAGCTACAAATAAACCAACTTCTGACATTATTCAATATCTTAACATTAGAACCCAAAGAGAAGCCAGGCGTAGTGGCACATGCCTGGAATCCCAGCTACTTGGGAGGCTGAGGCAGGAGGATCACAAGTTGGAGGCCAGCTTCAACAGTTTAGTGAGACCCTGTCTCAAAATATAAAATGAAAAAAGGGCTGATGATATACTTTGGTGATAGAATGCCCCTGGGTTCAGTCCTCAGTACCACAAAACAACAAAGAGACCTTAAAGATTTTGCTCTTTTGTAAAGAGGCCTTCTTACTCTAGAGATGAGAGATATAGATCCAAGGAGCTGAGAATTTGTGGCGGAGACCAGGTTAGAACTTACAACCTTGCCTTTCTGGCTCAATGTCAGTGTTCTTTTCCACTGCTTCAGTGTTAAACACTTTTTAAAATATTACATGTACATCTGCTGGAGTGTACGCTTCAAGTTAGCATCATTTTATTGTTTTTATTTTAAATCAAAAATAATATAGTTCTTAACAAAATTACAGTTTGCTTGGAATTGTTTTTTGTTTTTGTTTTTTGAACCCAGGGGTGCTTTATCACTGAACTTCATCCCCAGCCCTTTTAATTTGTTTTGAGATAGAGCCTTGCTAAATTGCTGAGGCTGGCCTCCAACTTGTGATCCTCCCACCTCAGCCTCCCGAGTGGCTGGGATGACAGGTGTGTGCCACTGCACCTGGCAAAATCACAATTTTTGACAAAAGAAGAATGGATTCTGCCTTTCAAAAAAAAGAAACGAGGCAGATGGATTCAAACGTCTCCTCTGTCGATGGGACTATATGGCTGGCGGTGATGGCTAGGGTAGAATTTGCATCTAGGATACAGGATTATTTGTTCTTCTCAAAGGCATGAGTCCCCTTTGTCTCCTGCTGTCTCCTCCGTGACTGTGAAGAAACCCTGAGCTGATGCAACCGCCCCTTGGAGATAAGGTTCCAAGCCAACTGCACTTGTGCTGGGAGAAGGCAGCTGTCCTGGGTGAGGGTAGAAGGTGGCTTAGGGTGGGGTGACATGCTGGTGGTTGCTTTGGGGCCTTACAGGGAAAATGAAGTCTTGTTGGAACAAGAAGAAAATTGATGCTGTTATCAGTTGATGAGGTCTCTTTTAAGCTCCTCCTTGAAGGATGCATGTGACACAGATGTGGCAATGAGCTCTTCTTTCGCCACTCTTATGATCAACAGGACCAATAAACAAGATTTGAGCGCCAACCAGGTACTGTGCTAGGCTCTGGGGATACCAGGAGGAGGGAGCTGTCAGGGTGCTGCCGGGCTCTCAGGAGCTGACGTCAGTGTTAGCAGCCCTTATATATTTCAGTGAAGCCAATTTTTAAATGAAGTTATGGCAGAAGAAAAAAAAAACTGTACCTACTATTCTATACCAATTCTAGCAGAGCCTGTTTGACCCAAAAGAAACCAATCAAAGCAAGTTTAGAAATCCAAGTTCAAATCCAAGTCAAAAAAAGGCAAGGTTTTCATTAACCTTTAAGACTAAGGTAATGTAAAATATATTTAATATTCTGAGCCGGGCTTGATGGTGCACGCCTGTAACCCCAGCAACCAGGAAGGCTGAGGCAGGAGGATTGCAAGTTCAAGGCCAGCCTTGTCAACTTAGCAGGACCCTAAGCAACTTAGTGAGATCCTGTCTCAAAATAAAAAATAAAAAGTGCTGGGGATGTAACTCAGAGGTAAAGAGCCTCTGGGTTGAGTCCTTAGTATACCTCCCCCTCCAAAAAAATCTGCATTATACGAAGATTCTTTATAAATCATTCTAACAGTGAGTAACGCTAAAAATAACTTCATAGATGGAATATTGTGATTTTAACTTCAGGTGTTTAGATCTTTTCTTCCTTTTTGCTATTGAACCATTCACAATTTTTATGTCTCATTGTGTTTTCCCAAATGTGCCAAGATTTTGGAAGTGTTTTAGTTGAGTCACATTTAGATTCTTCTGGCCAAGGGCTGGTTCCATAAAGTAACGTCACACACGTCTCCTTCTCGAATACCAAACTGACCATTTTTTTTTTTTCAAGTGTCACAAACGGGGAGAGCATGAAGTGGGCTTTCCCTCTCTTCCTTTTATAATCATCCTTCATTCTCATTCTTCGTCGTGCTGAAGCTACAGTGTTACACCCACCGACGTTCCCAGCCCAGCGTCTCCCTGGTCCCCGGAGAGAGGCCCCTCTCCTCCTCTTCCTCGGCAGGAGTCAAGTTCATTCTGTGTACAGCGCAGGAGAGAGGTGTTCTTTGACCGTCCCCCTCACTCTGTAAAGTGACCAAGGATGACCCTTGAAGAGGTACACGGAGCGGCTCCTCTATGGAGATGCAAGGTGCTCATCCCCCATCGGGGGCACCCTAGGCAAGATCTGAGGCTCCCAGAGTTTAGACTGTGGCGTAATGCACCCTCCGCTCTTTGGCCTATTTCAGTACCACATCCTTCTGATTTTGACATTCTGCAGAGTGGGACGCTGGGGAATAATGTGAAGATCTGGAAGGACAGGGACATTCACGTGCACGTCAGAACCATTATGAATTTTCTTGTGATCATGTAGCATCCACTGATAGAAATGACTTCATTTAAGCAAATATATTATTCTTTTAAATTTATTTCTTTTATCAAGATGCAAATATATTGGGCTGGGGATGTGGCTCAGGCGGTAGCGCGCTCGCCTGGCATGCGTGCGGCCCGGGTTCCATCCTCAGCACCACATACCAACAAAGATGTTGTGTCCGCCAAGAACTAAAAAATAAATATTAAAAAAAAAAGATGCAACTATATTATTTCTGATGCCAGCGCAGGCAAGGTGACCTTCAAAGCTAACTAAACTAAAAGATACCTCCTCTAGGTCTGTTGGGGTAATTTTGGTCAATGCAGTTACAGGTGAACGATTGAGGAAGATCCTCGGCCTCTCGGTGTGTTTATCTTCGAGGCCTAGAATAACACTTGGCCCTTAGTAGGTGTTTGGTGAATATCTAACCCATGAGCAGGCGGATGCCCAGCTGTAAACTGAAACTGTCTTCAGTATCTGGGGACAGAACAGGTGCATAAAAGAATAACAGTGTCATCTGCTCGATTCCATTTTCATCCGCTTTAACGTCCACGGGGGCAAGTTATTTCTGAAGTGACCTCCACTTCCGTGTGGTAGGACAAAAGGTTATCAGTAACGTAAAATAGGATCAAACAATCCACGCCGTTCAGCTATGTCATGAGGACCTCGCCATGTCGGATGTGTTGCCTGGCTGGTAAGCGCTGTCAAGAGTGTAAACAGCGTTTCTGGAGCCTGCTGAATGCCAGCCTCCACGCTGATCAAGAGTGTCGATTTTGTGTGTCAGCTGTTTCCACGCTCCATGAAATAACAGCACCGTATTCCCAGCCCCTGGATCAAGGCTTGCCACCTACTGTCAATTAATGCTGAGCTCACAAATGAATGCAATACAACAAATAAAAGAGAATTTTTTTTTTTTTTTAATTTTTGCTTTCAAGTGAGTAACAGTCTGGCCCAGGGCAGGAAGGAATGCCTGAGTTTGGCCAGTGTGTTAGCTGATCCGGGTGTGAGGAATAATTAACTATTAGCAATGACTTCAATGGTTGAGTAACCGAAGCACAGAACTGCTAGAGACTTAGGAGGAAGGCCTGCCTCCCCAGGAGGTTGGCAAATTGATTGGCCTCTGAGAAGAAAAAGAGAGAAGAGAAATAACAGGAGGCAGAGAAATTCATGCCTTGAAGAACGTTTGAAAAGACTGGATCGGGGTGTCGCCCAAATAGTCACAGAGACCACAGTGCAACCTGAGAACCAGGCCATGCTCTTGGCCTGAGAAACAAAGATACCCACAGAGAATTATGTGGCACAAGCGAGCTACATCTTCTTCCAGGGGTGTGGGAACAAGGGGAAGACAGGCACGGAGGGGTTGCCCACCATGACCATTGGCAGTGGAAAAGGAATAACATAGGCCCCCCCCTTTTGTTTATACTGGGGATTAAACCCAGGGGTGCTTAACCACTGAGTCACATCCCCAGCCTTTTTTTTTTATATTTTATTTATTTCCAAACATGGAGAGGGAAGGAGAAACTTTTATTGAGAATTGAAAGGGTCTCGCTGAGTTGCTAAGGCTGGCTTTGAACTCAAGATCCTCCTGCTTCAGCCTCCCCATCCCACTGGGAGTACAGGTGTGAGCAAACACAGGCACTCTTTAATGTCCCTTGAAAGAGTTAACAGACTTTCCCCTTAAGTGACCTCTCACTCTATCCTTGTTGTGCCTGATTTGTTAAAAGAGGCGATGTATACCCTTGTCAGAGTAGAAGACTGCAAGGCCAATAGTAGACTGGCTTGGGCGTGGGGGTCCTGCAAACCTAGATTCTAGTTCCAGTGCCAAATGGGATATATCCCCATTTGGCTGTTTAACTTGGAGAATGTACTTTTCTCATTTCTCATTTTATTAACATTCACTCTCTAATGGGATCCTTCTGCCAATATTGTGATCCTCCATACCCAACACGATCTTCAGAATATTTTAATAAAACTCTTCCTTTTTTCTTTCGGTGCTGGAGACTGAACTCACAGCCTCGTGCATGCTAACCACACGCTCTACCACTGAGCTATACTCCTAGCCCTAATCACTTTAAAAAGTTGAAAAGCCGGGTGTGGTGGTGCCTGCCACCCATAATCTCAGCAACTCGGGAGGCTGAGGAAGGAGGATCGAAAATTCGAGGCAAGCCTCAGCAACTTAGCAAAACCCTGTCTCCAAATTAAAAAAAAAAAAAAAAAGGACTAGGGATATACCTCAGTAGTAGAGCACCCTGGGTTCAATTCCTAGTATAAAAAAAAAAAAGAGTCTGGAATATGAAAGCAGAAATGAGGTGACATTAGGGAATGAAGTGAGATATTGCCACTTCTTAGGAAATAAGGCTGCCATTTGCTCTTTAGTCTCAAATACATCCTGGGACATGAATGGTAGTTATCTATAGGCAGAGTGGGACTTCCATTTTTGTTCTTTTCTACTAGAAAGAAGTGTATTCTTGGCCTTTGTCAATGATTTTTGGTCTGTCTCAAATTCCACCAAGAACCTTACTTAGATTACATCACATCTGTAAGAAAGACAGCCTCGTGTCTGGATTAATTTGGTATATAAGTAAATTTCCAAACACGGAGAGGGAAGGAGAAACTCTTATGGAGGATTCAAAGTCAATGTAGATAAAAACTAATCCTCCAGAGTGATAATTACCCCCATCATTTGGACTGTCGAGAAACTTGCTTTAACTTGAATTACATTAGTTCAGGGCTTTGGGGGCTTAAAATAATGATGTAATTACTCAACTCTCTACTGCATTGTGTGCTCTTCAGCATTTTCCCATCGAGCTATTGCTCCATGATTGACAGGGAAACTTACACTAGTCCCCTTGAAGAGTAAGTAGTTACTCAACCTAGATTAACCAGATATATGGTTATTCCACTTGGGGAATATCAGGACGAGTGTAATTCAGAGAATTATTGCCATCGGATATACTGCCCTCTGTGGGGGCACCTTTTAACACCCACAGCTCACTGCAGTTCCACTGGGCCGTCTGTATGACAAGACCTGCTCCCACATTAGCAGTTTGGCACGGTTCATGTTGATCCTTGCCAAAAAGGGCAAAGGCCTTGAGCAAGAAGCCAGCTTTTTCCTGATTACAAAACTGACCACAATTCCTCGCCAACTTAACAGGGCCAGTCTTTTTTTTTTCTTCTTCTTCTTCTTCTTCTGGTAATGCATTATTCTTTTCAGAAGGAATCTAGTTTTTTCATTATGACATAGCATTTATCATTGAACCATCGACCGTTGAAACATGACTGAAGTGGCTGTCGCTGGATAAACTTTAACTTTTTAAAATAAAGCAAACCCTAACATAGAAAATCAAAACCATATCAGGCCCTCCTCCGTCTCTCGGCCGTTTATAGTTTTCATAGAATTTGGGTAGTAGTTGCTGTCACATTGGATTTTGTAAAACAGTCAACTAAATACCTTAGACATGTAACTTTGGGGTAGCATGCTGGTAGCAGAATTTAAAATATGAGCCGGGCGTGGTGGCACACAGTCTATAATCCTAGCAACTCAGGAGGCTGAGTTAGGAGGATGGCAAGTTCAAGGCCAGCCTCAGCAATTTAGTGAGGCCCTAGGCAATTTAGGGAGACCCTGTCTCTAAACTTAAAAAAAAAAAAAAAAAGGATGTGGCTTGGTGGTTTAGGATCCTTGAGTTTAATCCCTGGTACAAAAAAAAAAAAAAATCCATATCATTTGGGGTGGAGGGGAGGAATACACACAGACACACACTTGAGATCCAAAATATTCTTCAGATAATTGAGATTCAACCAAGGATGGACACCTAATAGAAACTTTACCCAAATAAGTTTCTCTGCTATTTCATAACCCAGGGATTTTGAAGTTTTCCACTAAGACGCGATAGATGTGCGTTTTATTGCAGTTTTTTTAGATTTTTTTTTTTTAGTTGTTGTTGAATACATGCCTTTATTTTATTTATTTATTTTTACGTGGTGCTGAGGATCGAACCCAGTGCCTCGCATGTGCTAGGTGAGCGCTCTGCCGCGGATCCCCAGCCCCAACCCATTTATTGAAATTTTAAAAAATCGATCAAATCCTGAAATGATCTCCGCTCTGCTAATTCCAAGTGTCCCTGCCCCTCTCAAGACACAGAATGTGTGGGTCACTGGCGAGACAGTGTGGCAATGTTTTCCTTGTAATGTACCAAGTCTTGCCAAAGCAGCAAACATTATGACACAACATTCTGTCACAGCTGGCCCTCTCACAGGACAGTGCCAGCCGGTCCTTTCTGTGTTTATTCCGACCTCTCCCAAATATTCAGAAACTAACGTCTTGACTCGTTGGTGGTATTCACACACTCCTACCATCACAAGCCTTTTCCCTTTAATGGATTGATCTCTTGCAAGAAACAGACCAAACGTCAGTGTGAATGACGGCTCATCCCCATTCCACACGGTTATGGGTGAAACTCTGGGAGATCCTCCTGTTGACCCAGAGGGCGATTCCTTCACCGGTTCACTGTCCGCAAGCACCTCACAAGGTAAAGGCGATTCCAGGTGCGGTGGCTGGGGATGCTTTGGGCATTTGCTTTGGGCACTTGCGTAAGGACAAAATTGCGCAGGTTATCTGTTTTCCATTTTATCCTTATTCTGATCCTTTTATGTGTATTCTCCGGTGTTTTCATGCGGAGTTTGCTACTGTAGGGTTCACTTATGAATGCATTCCAAGCCTCCACACAGACTCCTAGCCTAGTCTGCATTTTATATCTGTGTGGGGCTCTTGTTTCGTGGATTTTAAGTATTAAAGGTACATTTATACCCCCAAAACAACCCTATTCATTTTTATTTCCTGAATTTACATGTGTTTCCTACTTAGCTTACTAGAATACTGAAAGGGTCACTCTTTGCCCTTTTGATCTTGGACTTCAGATGCATCTAACAGCAGTTTTTGATCCCTCTTGGGGCATTTTTATCCCTCTTAACGTCCTTTCATCATTTCTCAGTTCGACTTTGAAATCTAGGTATCTGTGTGTATGTTTTATCTCCCCTAAAGATAAAGATTGCAAGCTCCTGGAGTGTAGGAACAAGTTCTATTCTGCTTTAGATTTCTTTTTTTTTTTTTTTTAAAGAGAGTGAGAGAGGAGAGAGAGAGAGAGAGAGAGAGAGAGAGAGAGAGAGAGAGAGAGAGAGAGAGAATTTTTAATATTTATTTTTTAGTTCTCGGCGGACACAACATCTTTGTTGGTACGTGGTGCTGAGGATCCAACCCGGGCCGCACACATGCCAGGCGCGCGCTACCGCTTGAGCCACATCCCCAGCCCTGCTTTAGATTTCTTAGGATGCTTCCTAGCCTGGTGGCAAATGTATTGGAGGGGAAAAAAAAAAAAAAAGATAGTGGGTACCTCAAAGAAGGTCTTCTTTTAAGCATCTCACGTTACACATCAAGAAAATGAGGTCCCTAACAGGTTAAATACAGCCAAGTCAATGATTAACTGTGACTTCTATTCAAATTTGTCCAATTCAAACAGAAACGTAGTTTTTCAACCTTTCTTTCTTGGCTCTTGCTAAAGGTTAAGTTCTTCATTTGTCTAGCTCCTTCTACTGGAGTTTCTCAGGACAGTTTGTTCTGTTTTGCATTGTTTCGTATTTATTTCTGTATTTCTATTTGTTCCCTCTTTCTCTTCTCACAGAGCGCATGTGAAAACAGACGGTACTAACTAGGGGGATTCATGTTTTACAGTATAAGTGCTGAAGCATTCAAATGAAAGTCACTTCATGGTCGACATGGACGGCTTCTTAATCTTGTGATTTTTCTAGAAGCCTGAACATAGGGAACACAATTTTTTTTTAAAAAAAAATGGAACTTTTTTAAGAATTGAGGGGGAAAAAAAGTCTCCTGAAGTAGTATTTTATTTTATTATGAGTTTGTGTGTGTGTGTGTGTGTGTGTGTGTGTGTGTGTGTGTGTGTGTGTGTGGTATTGGAGCCAGAACTCAGGGCCCCTTGTGCTCTACCAGTGACTGTCCCTCCAGCCCATTCATTTGATTCATTTCTATCATCTGAGGCTCTTAAATAGGATTTTAGTTCCATGACATTCTATTAAAAAGCCTTCTTCTATTTTTCTGTAAGCCATAAAAATTATTGCTATCTTCCTTTAGTTTTAGCCTGCCTCAGGGCAGAATGTCCTGGATGTGTTGTGAAGTAACAGTTCTGAGTCAAAATTTGATAGTTTTGTCTCTTTGGGAAGAATATGTTTAGAATGCAGCGCAATAAATATTTTAGCTTGACCGGGGGCGCAAGTCCTGTTTGTGGCAAGGGGTGATTATGTGATTCCAGCTAGTTTTCATTCTGTGCTAATCTCTGTTTTTATGCCCTGAGCATAATATTCTTTGAGTCTCAAATCCCTCCAACAGAATAATCCATGGGGCTGGGGCTGGGGCCCATGGGGTTGGGGTGTGGCTCAGTGGTAGAGCACTTGCTTGGCATGTGTGAGGCACTGGGTTCGATTCTCAGCAACACATACAAATAAATAAATAGCAACAATTTTTAAAAGTTAAAAAAAAAATCCAGCACTTTTCTTCTTAATCAACATGGTGCAGAATTATTTGTCGGACACTGTGGAGTGCACCAGAGGTCCCGGCTGCTCAGAAGGGTGGGGTGGAAGGATCCATTGAGCCCAAGAGTTTGGGAACAGCCTGAGAAACACAGCAAAGACACCCCCACTTCCCTTCAAAACAAAACAAAATAGAATTATTAGCAGGATAAAACATTTTACATCAGCCATTTAATTCTTGTCTTACGTGGCTTCTACCACTTATTCAGAAGTGTTTTTTCTGTTAAAATTTCGAGATCCTACGTCTGTTACTTGTGTTGCGTTTTCTGAACGATCACCAAATATCCTGCTCCTGCCAAGGAGATAAACTTGAAAATAAATCGGGTATAGGATCATCGGTTATCTGAGGTCACCGCGCATGAAGCTTGTGGATTTGGCGTCGGTGGAATTAGGAGCTCCTTCTTCCTCGCCGTGGAGCAAAAGGAATTGTGGGTTGCGGGGTGCTGGGAACTGCTACTGAAGGAGAAGTGACACTTTTACTGTGAATGACCCAAAGGTCCAGTTATATTGGTCTTATCCACAAGAATTAAGATCTCCACGATGCTCAGAGGGGACGGCCACAATTTTTCCAAGGCCCCTTTAGGTTACTCCCCTCTCTTTGTTCACCAAGAGCTCTGCGAGCAACCCCAAGTAACCCCACGCTGGCTCCGAAACCATTTCCACCAGAAGAAATTGCCAAGATCCAAGGGAAGCTTCCACAAGCTCAGGCTCACGGTGCCTGCCGCTTCCAGTGCCAGACTTGGTCCTGTGTGAATTCTATCATTTTAAGCTGTTGCACCAGAGCATCGAGAGATGATGACACACTTGTCCTTTGGAGGGAATTGAGCAATGCAAATATGCCTCAGAGACATGATAAATGCTGCAATCGTCAATCCTCCGAAACAAGTCTCTCTCCCGAGATAGGAGCGAGTGATTGATTGCACGCCGTTTTTATTGAAGGATACTTAAACTGCATCTGCATGACTCCAGGCGACTCAGAAACATCTAGACAGTGGACCCAAATGTGCCTCTTTTCAGAAGTTCAGAGGGACCCATGCTGTACTTGGAAATGTGAGGACCAATCCCATTTGGGCCACTGACAAGCTGCTTGAACACCACCAAGTCCTTTTTCCTCTCTGGCCCCTCTGTGTCCACATGTTTTAACAGAAACGACAAGGATTATCGTGAGGACTGAGCGATAGAATATTTGCAAAAGCAGATCTAACCTCCTATATGGAGTTTCATTGTAGTCGCATTAATCGCTCTGGAGAATCAAATAAATTTAAAGTCTTTTACAGAATATGGAAAAGCAGAGCTGTCCTCATCAAACCAAAATGAGTCGGTGTGCCAAGGCAAACGCTCCACCACTGAGCTATCCTCCCAGCCCCGATTTGTTTTATTAACATTTGTCTCTGAAGAAATTGACTTGCCAAAGGTTGAAATCATTCTGGGGGCTTAAGTGCGAGCAACGATTGCATGTTTTCTTCTCAGACACGTGGGAAAACTGTCTTCAGTTTTAATCGTCTCTATACGGTGAAGAGGCCGTCCAGGAAAGATTTAAGCTCTGAATTTCATAATCTCCCCTGAAATGACCCGTCAG
Organism: Ictidomys tridecemlineatus; assembly: GCF_052094955.1. Taxonomy (NCBI): domain Eukaryota; kingdom Metazoa; phylum Chordata; class Mammalia; order Rodentia; family Sciuridae; genus Ictidomys; species Ictidomys tridecemlineatus. The sequence goes on along the minus strand of NC_135492.1, from coordinate 39,181,876 downwards.
AGGACTGGGATTGCAGCTCAGTGGCAGAGGACTCGCGCCCAGCGTCCACAAGGCTCAGGGTTCCATCTCCAAAACCACAAAAGAAAAAAAAAATCAAGGTTTTTAAAAAATTCATTTTACTCTTGCCCATAGTAACCTTTTTTTTTTTAAATTAGTGTGCCTCTAATTTTATCATTTATTTCTTGATTTAACTTCTTGATTTAACTTTCAAGTTCTTTCTTGAACTTCAGGATTCAGTAGATTTCTACACTAAGAATCTCCTCCCTGTTTTTCAAAAACAAAAAAAACAACTGTCATTTCTCTGATACTTTCCCCCAAAATTATGAATTGTAGTATAAGAAGCAGTTGAAAGAAATGGCAGTTACGTCAGACGAATACAAGATAACACAGGATTATTTTTTTAGACCTTATCACACAACCTGGCCTTGGAAAGTCCTGGGCAATAGTCATCCATTGAAAGTGTTAATTGCGCTGTAAAACATGAGTCTTTAAATGAAAACGATTTTTATAGCTCTAATAGAGATGGTGTGACAGATGCTGTTTTTGTGAGCATTGTCCATTGCATCTTCAACCTGGAGAAATCACCCCAGGGGAAATTCACACCTCACCCTGGTTCTTTCTTAGGCACATACTCCTTGGATCTGTCAAAATATGAACAAAGTGAATTTCTTCACTGTCTTAGAGCAACAGAACTGTCCCAAAGCTGCTCCTGTAGCTTCCTGTGGACACACTTCAAATGCACGCTAAGGGGTTGTCCAGTCAATGCCCCATATCCAACTCCTCGGGTTGGTGAAAATATATGTGATAATGAATTGGACTCATTTGAATAGAACTAAGTTTCTATAAACTTCAGCGACGTTAACATTTTCTTTTCATTTTCCTCCTTTTTTTTTTTTCTTTCTGCAAATGCGGTTTTGCACCTGTCACTAATTCAGAGACACTGAAATTACACCTGTAACTGATGGTAGCGGCAATCCAGCCCTTATAACCTCAGATTTACGATCACATGGCTATTGGAGCACACGGCGTTTTTAGACCCGGGAAATTTTTATTGGAGCAAGAGATTGCCAACACGAGATTTGAGGTTCCCACAAGTGGTGAATTGGCACCTGGTGGTTAACATGATGAAGGAGATTTGAAACAGTCAGCTGTCAATTATCCACGTGTGAATTAGCCCTCCTCCCCTCGACCTTCCAAATGAGACACACTCTGCTGTCCAATCCAGATGAGCAGATAAGCAGTGCTATAAAACCTCCCTTTATCAGTCTTCTAATATTTATTGAGCACCTACTATTTACCAGGCCTCATAGTAAACATTGTGACGTCTAGACACTTTCGCCTGGTTTTTGTGACTCTCTCCTTCATAATTGACCCCCACGTTCTGTATTTTACTTTATTTCCCACCAAACCCTGGGGACTGGCCTGCCCTGCTCTGTTTGGGCTAATCTCTTTGTCCCCAGAACAAGCCATTCTTATCCTTGCCTCTAAGCACACTTCGTCCTAAAATGCCTCTCCTGATTCCTCCATCTTTTCAAATCCTCCCTGTCATTCAAGGTCAGGTTTAAGTAAACCTCTACCCCCACCACACACACACACACACACACACACACACACACACACACACACACACACACACACGCCTGCTCTGAATGCATTGTTATTCGTTGTTCTCATCTCCTCTGAACTGATAATGTGACTATTCTGTCTCTTCTACCTCTTTGGCGGCCACCAGCCTGATCCAAGCCACCGCCTGTTGCCTGGACGCCAGTCCCCTGACAGGTTTTTCTGCGTCTGCCCTTGTCTCCCAACACCTGCCGTCCAGAGGGATCATGTTAAAGAGTCAGATCTGTCACTCCACTCAAAACCCTGCAGTGGCTCCATTTTATACATAAGAAATCTGCCCTGTCCTCTGTCCCTCCCTAGACAACCTCTCTGATCCCCCTCTCGTCTTCTGTCCCCCCCACCCCCAGCTCCTCTTTATTCTGCTGCAGCTGCATCGGCTTCTTAGCTAGTCCTCCAGCATCCCAAGGTGAACCTGCCTCCATGCCTCTACTCCAGCCCTTGTTCCTGTCCGAGACCCGCTTCCTCTGACTCCCTCTTGACTGATCCCCCCAGTCCCGACGTGTCTTACCCTCCATTGACAACTACCTTGACTGCTCCGTCCTCCCCACTGCCCTTCCCCTGTCTGCTCTCCAAGATCCCATCTCGAAAGCATCCGTCCTGGTCTAGGATACCTCGTCGTTGGTGGGTTGGTTTATTGTTCATGGTCTGCCTCCCACTGGGACATTAACCCCAGGGAAGCAGGGGTCTTTGTTCATCCACGGAAACCTTCTAGCTGCCATGGACAACTGCAGGGTGAACAGCGTGCTCATTAACACGTGCTCATTATTCTCTCATTAAATGGGAGAATAAAATCCTCTTGCCTTGGTGGCCTCTGTCACACAGTTGAACCCTGAATTAAGAGACAGTTGCTCTTATCTTCTGTTTCATACATTTTTTTTTTCAGCCAAATTATATAGTCACTGGGGCAGAGTCTCATGTCTCGGTCTCATTTCCTAGCACAGAATAGGTCCCTAATAAGTCCTTGTTAACTCATTATTACCAAGAGGGTCTCCTCCTGTACCACAGCGAACTCCTGAGGTCAGGGGCTGGAATATGTTTAGCAAATGAAAACAGAAGGATAGTGTGTGTTGAAAATTATCCTAAAACCAATGCCAGTATAAACAAACCAACAATGCTGTGTACACAACGAGCCAGGTACAGATATGTTTTGAATTCTCTATGATTAAGTTATGGGTAGAATGTTCTTCCATTGGTTTGAATGTCATTAACTGAATGTTATTCACATATTAATTTTGTCACCATTTATTTGTGGATTTTCCAAATCCTTAGGTTCTTCTGCAAGTCTGCTTACCTTTTGATACTTCCAGTATTTATTTGAACCTTCAAAAGACTTATTGGCTAGAAGTGCTTTAAAAAAAAATATTTGAGCCAGGCACTGTGGCTTATGCCTATAATTCCAGCAACTTTGGAGGCTGAGGCAAGAGGATTGCAAGTTGGAGGCCAGCCTTAGCTACTTATCAAGGCTCTAAGCAATTCAGCAAGACCCTGTCTTTAAAAATACAAAGGGTTTGGGAATGTACCTTGATGGTAAAGCACCCCTGGCTGGTTCAATCCCTGGTACCAAAAAAAAAAAAAAAAGGGTAGCTTATTTGATTAAATAACTAATATCTAATATATAAACCATTTAGTGCATTGCCTGATAAGGAGTAGGTACCTTAGTTCTATCTTCTCTCCCCCTTAAAATGAAAGTTCCCATGTGGGATAATACAGATTTTCATTATGCATGCTATTTAGGGTTTTCTGGTAAAGCTAAGTAGGGCTTGTTGCTTACTCTCTTGCCATCTTTTTATTAGCAATTTTTTTCAGAATACTTAGATGTTATCTGATAGATGCACATTGTTAATCTCAGTTCCAGAAGAAAGAAACCAAATTTCAATGACCGGCTTTGGCAGAGAGCCAAGGACAAAACTACGTAACAAAACAGGGTTCCTACCATCCTTCCTCTAATCCAGCCAAGTCGACGCTGTGGTCCCCCTTACTTCTGTTCTATTAAGCCACTTCTTGGGGACAAAATAAAATGATTTTACTGTTATTATTTTGCTTTGTACTAATGTAATTATTTAATGTAACATCATTGGATACTACACTTAACCTGAAGATCTGCCTTTAGGGTAGTAATTAAAACCACAGACTTACTCTATAGGTTCTTTGCAAGGTTTTTTAATGGTTTAAAACATGATGCAATTAAGAGCCCAAAGTATGGCCAGATTCACCTAGAAATCTTTGCCATTTACAAAGAAATCCCTTTACCATTGATAGAACCTCATCTCAAGCTGCAGTCACCCAGGATAGAAGCATTTGACCCAAGGAGAAACAGTCTCATTGTCAAGTACATGTCCCATGTAAAACCTGAACTTTGGTGTTGTATACATTTCATTAATATTTCTTCAGCAGTGTCAATGATATAAGGGGCATGCCGGGTGACAGGGACAAATACTTGGTCTTTGGATAATAAAGCGAATCCTGACATAATTCAAAACCCAGCCCCACCCAAAAGTTAGCTCTGATTATTTCGGAACATGTTAGTCTCCCCCCTTCTCTTTGTAGAGATCTTGTTGTCTCTACCACATCTTTCACCTTTGTAAGCTGATCAAGGTCAAGGACTCCATTACAGTGCATTTCTTGAGAGGCCTGGGAAACACATCGGGTTAGGTAATTGGTTATCTTGGTTTGAGATGTTTTTAGGTTTATGTTACTGATTGAACATTTACTGCGCTTAAGATACCGAGAAAGAAAAATGCCAAAGACAACTAAAACAAGGAAAGGTTTTGGGACGAGAAATGCCGTAGGGAAAGATAATGATAACTCTTCTGAGAATCGAGGCTCATAAAATAGATTGTAGATATAAAGAAAAGTTGAATAATGAGCATGAAATTGATAGCTTGAATGGATTTCACCCATTGACTTTATTTATTTTAAATGAAATAACTCAAAACACAACTGAGCCGAGAATATTAACTTCTCAAACATGCAACTCCTAATATTGGCATTAGTATTTGGGAAAAAATTTTCATCCATTGTTAATAGGTATGTGAACTTGGAAAACAAAATTGGACCTACAGCTGTGGCACACCCCATAACATCAGCAACTCGGGAGGCCCAGGCAGGAGGATCACAAGCTTGAAGCCAGCCTCAACAATGTACCGAGGCCTTAAACAGCTTAGCCGAGACCCTGTCTCAAAAATGAAAATTTAAAAAGGGCTGGGAATGTAGGTCAGTATCAAAACCAGAGAAGTAAACAAAAAACAGAATTGGCCTTCCATATGGCAAAAGATAATGACTTCTAAAGCAAAATGTAACTTTTACTGCTTATAAGTTCCTTGCAACTAATATACTGTCTTTGCATTTCTGCCCACCCTGTAACTATTAATTGGAGGACCTTGATTGGATATGTACTGAGCCTTTATTGTGAAAGGAAACCAGTTAAAAAAAAGAGAGATTATGTGTCCAGACTAATTTTAATACTGTTTAATAACCTCCGAATTGAACAGTACTTAAACAAATGCCCTGGAATTCTATGACCCTGATAGAACATTCTCCCTTATTTATCTTTTTTTTTTTTTTAACTGAAATGTGACACACATAGAGAAAAGTACCTAAAGTGTTTTCACAAGAAAACATACCTGTGCAATTAACACCTAAAGGAACAGAACAATATCAGTTCTCCAGCAGCCCTCTGGGTATTCTGATTTCTAATCCATAGATTAGTTTTGTCTGTTTTTGAATTTTATGTAAGAATCAAATCCTATGTGGTTGACCCCTTTTGGGTCTGGATTCTGTCATTCATTCAGCATTTGTGAGATCAATCACATTTACAGGATAAACGTCCTTGATTCTCTTTACTACGTGGTGATTCCTTGTGCGGCTGTATCACAGTACATATTTCATCTGCTCTGCAGTTCATGGGGGCATTTGGGTGGTATTTGGAGACAAAGCCTCACTAAGTTGCCAAGGCTGGCCTCCACCTTGCAATCCTCCTGCCTCAGCTTCCTGCCTCAACTAGGATTACAGGGCAGGTGCCACCCCCAGCTTTGCTTTTAGCTTGATAACTTTCGTGTTTTAAATTTCACATTTAGAATCTACAGTCCACATGGAATCATGGAGAGTATCATGGAGAGTAGAGAGGTTTGTTCTTTTCCACATGGTTATCCGGTTGATCTAAATTTAATGAAAAATCATCCTTTGCCAGCAGTGACATTTTCGTCATAAATGAGATGACCTTATTCTGTGTGCGATTGGTTCTGAACTTGCTTCTCTTCCACTATCTATTTTTATTCTTTGTATCAATCGACATATTGTGCGAATTACTGTAGCTTTATCATTGCTTTGGCCATCTGGGGGTAGGAGTTCTCCAGTGTCATTGGTTCTCTTCAAGATTCCCTTTGACCATGTAACATTTTGAACAACCAATAATAAAAATTAAAAAAAAAAAAAAAGATTCCCTTTGCTCTACTTGGCCCTTGGAATTTCCACAGAAATTGTGGACTGAGCATGTCAGTTTCTGCACAAAAGTGCTGTGATTTTGATTGCAGTTGTTCTTAACCTGTAGATAAATCTAGAGAGAGTGATAGTCTCCCCATCCACGGACATGATGTTTCTGATGCTGTTGTGAAAATAAGAAAACATTTTTAAAGTTTCGTCTTATGTTTGTGGCTGACTTTTAGAAATAGAAATGGTTCTTGGATATTGCCCTTTTACCTAGCAACTTTGCTAAATTCTCTTGTCAGCCATAGTGGGGTTTTGTCGATTTTTAGAAACCTATTCATGCCATCCGTGAGTAATGTTAGTTTTACTCTTTTTCCAATCCTTGTGTGTTTCTTCTCTTACTGCATTGAACAGCGTCTCCCATTCATGATTGAATAGAAGTAGTGATAGCTGCTATCCTTATCTCAGGATGAAAATTTTAAGTATTTCACTACTAGCTATGATGATGGCCACTTTCAGGTATTCTGTTTGTTGCTTTTATTATTTTTTTATTTTTTAAATACTTACCTTTTTAAAAAAATTATAAGTGAACCCAGTACCTTTATTTTATTTTATTTTATTTAATGTGGTGTGCTGAGGATCGAACCCAGTGCCTCATGCATGCTAGGCAAGCACCCTACCACTGAGCCACAACCCCTTGTTAATTTTATGTTTTCATGGACATTTTGTATCAGCCTGATGAAGTTCCCTGTCCTTCCTACATAAGAGATCTTTCTAAAACTGTGATTGAGCTGGGCATGGTTGGTGCATGCCTGTAATCTCAACGACTCTGGAGGCTGAGGCAAGAGGATTGCAAATAGCCTCAACAACTTAGCAAGAGACCCTAAGCAACTTAGCAAGACCCTGACTCAAAATATAAAAAGGACTCGGGGTGGGTGCTGGGATTGTGACTGAGTGGTAACATGCCCGCCTAGCATGCATGAGGTGCTGGGTTTGATCCTCAGCACCACATAAAAATAAAGACAATAAAGTCCATCAACAACTAAAAAAATATTTTAAAAAAGGACTGGGAGTGTGGCTCAGTGGTTAAACACCTCTGGATTCAATCCCTGGCACCAAAAATAAATAAATAAATAATAGAAATAAAATCATGAGTAGATGTTGAATAACATCAAACATTTTCATATAGGATGTTTCCGGTGATGTTATAATAGCCCAGGAGGAAGACTAAAAATATGAACAAATGCTTACTGTGGATACTTTAAATATCACATTATAATGTATTTTAAGAGACGAGCTAGAGGCAATCTGCCAGTCAGCCCAGAACTGCTCATGGTCTGGCTGCATCTGTTTTGACACTTGGGCTCTCAGTTGTCTGTTTGGCTGGAGACCATTGTCTTCACATGAAGGGCGCTTGGCACAGTGCATCGAAAACCAAAAGCGCACAGTGGATCACACAATTGGTTCTCAGACTAAACAGCTCTGAGGAACGGGAGCGGCTTTCCCCTCCAGATGATCCCAAGCTGCTGCCGAAGCTTCAGCGGTCAAGTGCTATTGAGAGCCACCTAGCCCTCTCCCCGGGCTGGGCTGTGGGGTGTCCTTTGCAGTGGTGGAGAGGTGGGCAGAGAAGAGAATGATCTGGTAGACCTCCAGGGGCTCCCTCCTTTCTGAGCCACGACCGACTGTCCTTCAGTATGGCTTTTGTCACTTCATTTCCATTCCTCTTCCCCCTTTTCATTCCAGTAGGCTTCCCACCCCTCACCACGAAAGGTCAGCAGCCCCCATCACAGTGGAACGTTTGTTTCTACTGGTGAATCCACATCAGGGACGCACCTTGATCACCCAGAGTTCATCGCTGAGCTTGGGGTTCACTCCAGGCCATGGGCATTCTGTGGGTTTGAACAAAAGGTATGAACAGGTATCGACCCTTAAAGTAGCACACAGAATCCTTTCTCTGCCCTCAGGATCCTTTGTGCTCCTCCCCTTAACCCCCTGGGAACCATGGATGCTTTTCCTGCCTCCAGAGTTATACCTTATCCCGAATGTCACCTAGTTGGATCCTTGCAGTCTGTACCAGTTTCCGACTGGCTTCTTTCACTTGGTAACAGGCATGTAACTTTCCTCCACGTCTTTTTGTGACTTGGTAGATCCTTTCTCCCGGGACTAAATATTTCATCATCTGGATGTTTATCCATTCATCTACTGAAGGCTGTCTTGGTTGCTTCTAGGTTTTAGCAATCATTTTTGTATTTCTGTTCATTTGGGGAAATACCAAGGAGTGCAGTTGATGGTTTGTGGGGTAGGAAAATGTCGGGTTTTGTGAGAAATCACCAAACTGTCCCTCAAAGTGTCTGGCCCATCTTGCACTCCCCCCAGCATTAAATGAGAGCCCCTATTTGCTCTGTACCCCTGTCAGCATTTGGTACTGTCAGTGTTTGGGGCTTTGGGCATTCTGATAAGTGTGCAGTAGTGTCTCATTAATTTGCAACTCCCTAATGACAGGTGATGTTGAAGATTTTATCTTCCTGGGTGTGTTGTCTGTTCAGATCCTTGGTCCATTTTCTAATCAGGTTGTTCATTTCCTTGTCAAGTTTTAAGAGTTCTTTATATATTTTGGACAGCAGTCCTTTCACAGATAGGGGGTGGGTTCACATTTTTTTCTTCCATTTTGTGGTTTGGCTCCTCATTCTCTTGACATTACTTTGTGCCAAAAAAAAATTTTTCATTTTAATAAGTTTCACTTATCAATTATATCTTCCATGGCTCACGTTATATCTAAAAAAATCATCACCATACCTAAGGCCATCTAGGTTTCCCCATGTCACCTTTGATGAACCTTATGGTTTTACATTTTACATTTAGATCTATGTTCAATTTTGAGTTGACTTTTATGAAGGGAATACGTGGGTATCCACCATTTTTGTATGTCCCTATCCAACTTGCTCCAGCATCATTTATTGGAAAGACTACCTTCTATTTCTTGTATTGCCCTTGCTCCTTGACAAAGTTCAGTCGACTGCCCTTGAACGTGTCCATTTCCGGGCTCTCCTTCTGTTCCCCTGACCTTTCTGTCTGTTCTGTTGGAGTACAGCCCTATGTTGATGGCCGTAGCTTTATAATGAGTCTTAAAGGTGGAGAGTGTAGGCCTTCTTCATTTTTCTCCTTCAATATGGAGTTGGCTCCTCTGGGTCTTTTACTTCTCCATATAAACTTTAGAACCATTTCATTGATACCCACAGTATAATCTGCTGAGAGTTTGATTAGTATTGTGGTGAGTCTATAGATCAAGTCAACACTAACTGATATCTTGATAATATTAAGTTTTCCTATTCGTGAACATGGAATATCTCCATTTTTTAAAGTTTTTTGATATCTTTCATCAGTTTTATAATTTTCCTCATATATGTTTTGTACATTTTTTTAGACTTGCATCTAAGTATTTCCTTTTGGGGGATCTAATATAAATGGTAAAATGTTTTTAATTTCAAATTTTACTTGTTCATTGCTGGCATATAAAAAAAAGCAATTTTTTTTTTTTTTTTTTTTTGAGATGGGGTCTCAACCTTGTAAGCTCAAACAATCCTTCTGCCTCAGCCTCTCAAGTGGCCGGGACAACAGCCACATGCCACCACACCTGGGTTGACTTTTGTATATTAACTTCATATCTAGCCGGCTTCCTATAATTTCTTATTAGTTTCAGGAGAGTTTTTCATTGCTGTTGATTCTTTCAGATTTACTATATAGCTGATCAGATTATTTGCAAACAAAGATTTTTTTTTATTTCTTCCTCCCAATCTATGTACCTTTTATTTCCTTTTCTGATCTTATTATATTAGCTAGAACTCCCAGCACCATGTTGAAAACAAGTAGTGAGAAGGGGTATCCCTGCCTCGTTCCTGGTCTTAGCAGGAAGGCTTGAGTTCATAACCCTAAGTATGATGTTTAACTACAAGTTTTTTGTGTGTGTATTCTAGTTTGCTGAGAATTTTTATCATGCATGGGTCTTGGATTTTGTCAGATTCTCTTTTGAAATCTGTTGATAGGATCATGCACTTTTTCTTCTTCAGCCTAATGATAGGATGATGCATTACATTAATTGACATTTGAATGTTTAACCATCCTAGCCTTCCTGGGATAAATCTCACTTGGTCATGGTATATAATTCTTCTTATACATTATTGGGTTCCATTTGTTACTATTTTATTGAGGATTTTTGTATCTATCTTCTTAAGAGTTTGGTTTATGGTTTTGAGGGTTTTTTTTTTTTTTGTAATGTATTTGTCTTATTTTGGTATTAGGATAATGCTGACTTCAGCTATTCCTTCTGCCTCCATTTTCTGAAAGAGATTATACAGAATTGGTATAATTTCTTCCTTCAATGTTTGATAGAATTGACCAATGAATGCATCTTGCCAGGTGCTTTCTGTTTGGGGAGGTTATTATTACTGGTTCAATTTCTTTCTTTCTTTATTCATTCCTTCCTTCCTTCTTCCTTCCTTCCTTCCTTCCTTCCTTCCTTCCTTCCTTTCTTTTTTAAACTGAGGATAAAACCCAGGGGTACATTCCCACTGAACTACATCCCCAGTCCTTTTTATTTTTTTATTTTGAGACAGGATCTCACTAAGTTGCCCAGAATGGCCTCAATCTTGTGATCCTCCTGGATCAGCCTCCCCAGTTATTGGGATTACAGGTGTGTGCCACTGCACCTGGCAGGTTCAATTTCTTTAGCAGATATAAGGCTGTTCAGATTCTCTATTTCTTGTAAGAGTTCTGACAGATTGTGTCTTTCAAGGACAAATTTCAAATTTCATCTCAATTTGAGGACATAGAGTTGTTCATGATGTTTCATATTATTCTTTTTGTTTGTTCGCTTGGTATTGAAGATTGAACCGAGAGTTTCATGCTAAACTTGTGCTTTCCCACTGAGCTACAGCCCCAGCCCATTATCCTTTGAATGTCTGTGAGATCTGTAGTGATGTCTCTCCTCTTTCATTTCGGAATGAGTACCATTCTTCACTTGTGGCCACTGTGTACTTGGCAAAATAGAAATTTCCACTCAACCAGAGTAACTGTTCAACAGTTAGCCTTAGTCCTGATTAGATCCTTAATAACATCTCCCTATAGAAACACGTGAAGGTAGTCTTAACAAAAGAACTATGTTTGAGCTGGTTTGGCCACAATGAGAAGAGGACGTGACTATCTAACTAAAGGAGCAAAGGAGGTGGTTAATATGAATGAGAGTGTTTTCCTATCATTTTTCCTCACCCAATACCTCAGGACTGGCTTAGGCAACTTTTCCAAGCAAGATGTGACCCATGCAAGAAAAAAATGAACTTCTAAAGATCATAAATGAGCAGAATCTTCTCTAAGGCTAGTGATAAGCCCAGACCTTCTCTAAGACTTTGTAGATCTGAATTTGAAGATTTGCTGTGAGATATTCTGGTTTATTATACAGAAATGTGCAGGTAGAGAAACATACTGGTATGTTGCAGTCTCTGTCAAACCTATCAGTGGGAAATCTAACAGCAGAACACTGGATTTGGTTTTAATATAGTCTAACTAGGCAGCAGAATGAAATGTATTATATTCAAGAAACAATTGACACACCAAAGAATTCATTTGTAAAGCTTTTCTTAATTCATTGATTCCAAAATAAGGAGTTCTATATTCAGGGAAACCACAACAAAATTCAAATCTCAGGATTAATACAAATTAACTATGTAACATTGGGCAAATCTTTTAACTCTTTATGTCTTATTTTTTAATCCTATTAAGTGATTAAGAAAATAGTTTTCGGGCTGGGGTTGTGGCTCAGTGGTAAAGCACTTGCCTAGCATGTGTGAGGTCTGGGTTCGAGCCTCAGCACCATATAAAAATAAATAAAATAAAGTTATTGTGTCCATCTACATCTAAAAGAAAAATTTTTAAAAAAAAAAACAATTGTACATAACCCCCAGGACTGTTTTAGTTGTAAATTATACTTTTTATATATATATATTAATATGTACAAAATCACATGTAGGACAGATATAAGGTACAATGCCAGTCATATAATTAGTGCTTAAAGATTGTTAGCTAGCTACTATTATTAAATTATAATTCTGCTAATGGGATTCAGAGTCTTTTTTCTCCTTTACTAAACAGAAAAACTCACAATATCGTTGAAGGATAAGGAGTGAACTTATAGAATTTAGGGGATTGATAGAATTTAGCTCAGCAGTAGAGTAATAAGTAATGCATATGATATACACCCATGTCTGAGGCCTGGGGTTCAATTTCCAGGACCAAAAGGATTTTTTTTAAGATATTTAGCTTAATTTTTACTTTTTATCAAAGTAATACTTATATGTAGTTTTTTTGTTTTGTTTTGTTTTGTTGCGGTGCTGGGGATGGAACCCAGGGCCTCATACATGCCAGGCAAGGGTTCAACCACAGAGACATATCCCCAGCCTGTGTATGATCTTTCAAAATCAAATAATATAAAACCCTTGATAAATAATCGCAATCTTCAGCTGAGCGTAGTGGTGCATGCCTGTAATCTCAGCAACTCAGGAGGCTGAGACAGGAGGATCTCAAGTTGGAGACTAGCCTCAGCAACTTAGTGAGGCTCTGAGCAACTTAGTGAGGCCCTGTCTCAAAATCAAAAATAAAAAGGAATGCGGCTTTAGCTTAGTGGATAAGCACCCCTGGGTTTGAACCCACTTACCAAAAAATAAAATAAAATAAATAAAATTTTTTTAAAAATTTGTGATCCTCAACCTGGTGCGGTGGCACGTGCCTATAATGACAGCAACTGAGGAGGCTGAGGCAGGAGAATCCCAAATTTGAGGCCAGTCTCAGCAACTTAGCAAGACCCAGTCTCAAAAGGTAAAATAAAAAGGGCTGGGGATGTAGCCCAGTGGTAGAGCACCCCAGGGTTCAATCCCCAGTACCAGGAGGGAAAAATTGTGATTCTCAGTGCCACAACCAGTGTCCACTCCTCAGAGGCAAGGATTTCAGACCTTCACCTCTATTTCTTTAGAATAGCATGCTTGTATTTGATATTTTGTAAACTGTACTCATTGCCCATTAACTTCCTGCAGTAGAAGATAAGAATTTAGTCCTCGATCATCATAGTCCCTTTCCCCAGACACACACTCCTCCTAAACCCCAGCTTCACTCTGTCGCTACTGGTAATTTTGTGTTGGGTCAGTTGTCTGTGCTTACAGAGGACTTGCAGTTGGGCCAAGCAGTGCTAAAGTTCTGTTTTCTGTCTTATATAGCTATTTGTTTTTCTGGAGTTAATTTTTTTTTCTTGGTACCAAGGATTGAACCCCAGGGTGCTTCACCACTGAGCCACATCCCCAGCCCTTTTAACTTTTTATTTAAAGACTGGATCTCACTAAGTTGCTCAGGGACTCCCTTAATTGCTAAGGCTGGGTTTGAACTTGCAATCCTCCTGCCTCAGCCTCTCGAGTCCCTGGGGGTATAGGCATGTGCCACCATGCCCTGCTGTCTTTTCTTGTCTTTATACGATCACCAAGTTCAACTTGAACCCTGACGGAAATACTAACAGCTCTTAAAAGTGGACGGTTTTATGAGGAATGGGATGGTCGTTTCTTGGATCATCCCACAAGACATTCTGCTTCCTCCTCCTCCTTTTGAGGCTACTGTACATGTACAGTCCTGGACTTCCTGCACCTCTGTGTTTTGAGCCTTTGCTTCCTGTGTGTGAAAGAGTACAACACGAGAGACTTCATGTTTCTGAAAATGCCTTTGTTCGACTCTCATACTCATTGATGGTTTGCAGTTCTAAACTGGGCAGGGCACAGTGGCACCCACCTGTAATCCCAGGAACTCCAGGAGGCTGAGGGAGGAGGATCACAGATTCGAGGCAGAATTGGCAATTTAGCAAGAAAGATCCTGTCTCAAAATAAAAAAAAAAAAAAAATAAGAAGGATTGGGGTCTTCCTCAGAGCAAATCATATTCCATGCACCTCTAATTTTGTCAGAATGAATCCTAATTTGAACCATTAGGAACCATTTTTAAAGAGGGGGCTGGGGAGGTAGCTCAATGGTAGATCACCCCTGGGTTCAATCCCCGGTTACCCTGCCCAGAAATGTGTAAATTGTAAATTATTTTCTTCTCTACTTTGTAAAGCATTGTCCTCTTGATTTGCTAGCTTTCAGAGTGACTGTTGAGAGATGTTCGGTGCTATTCTGGTTCTCGAGCCTTTATATGGGGTCTCCCTACCACCCGGGAGTTTTTACAGTGATTTTTCTAGAAAGGGTGTTGGTCCACAGTAATTCCTCTTGACATCATCTTGTGTTTTATTGTTGAAACCATTAGGAATCCTTGGCTTTATTCGTTCTAAAGTTAAAGGAAAGCGGTGGTCAACGCCACACCTTTCAACTTTCTTTGGCAACATGGGAAAGGCAGCCTGAGTCTTACTTCACCTGCTTCACCTGGCTTGATCTAGCCTCTCCTGAATTGGACTGCCACCCTTTTTTTTTTTTCTTTTTCATTATTCTTTAAAGAGCCTCTTTAGCATACATATGACATGGCTGGGGCAAGGCCAGATGAGACTGTCCTGGCGACAGAAGAGCAGTTAAGCCCTCCAGTGAGTAACACGGAGAAGAAGCCTGGGGCTCTCCTTCTCCAGAGATCTTTAAAACAGGACATCTGTTTTAGGTGTGGTCCCGTTGGAACAATAGGACTTTGCTGGCGTTTCTTCCTCTTCCTGTCCCCTATGGTGGCGTTGGAGGCTTTTAGCCCACCTTTTGTATGACGATAGGACTCTGGCTACTAGTATATTCCTACAACCACCACCACCACTGTTTATTGAGAACTTACTAAGTGCCTGAACCCGGACTAGTTGCCTTCCATCTGTTGTCTCCGCCGTTAGTGCTCCTAACAGCTGTAGGAGACGGGCAATGCTGCTGTTTTACAGATGGGGATAGTGAGGCACAGTGAGCTCACTACAGGGGCAACCTCTAGGGCACCATTGGAACCCAGGGCTGCGACATGATTCTGGCTCCTTCCTTCGTCACGGATGAAGAGTCAACCTGGAGAAAAGCAAAGATGATAGGCGTATTGGATTTCTTGTGTAAAAACTTGGCCCAACATGACACCTGCTTTATTAGACGACTTCAGACCGTTCCGTAAACCTTTGGCTTAATTCAGAGTGTATTATTTTTGTTAAGGAACCAATTCTGTGTCAGACCCTGTTTCTTCTGCGTTTTCTTTGGTTATAATCTGCCATCTGGTAAAGGGTTTCTTGCATAAGAGTTTTACAATTTGATGTCATTCACACATATCAGCTAATTAAGGCCAAACAGACCTGGATGTATGAAAATTGGCAGAGCTTCCAAGTGCCTTTTTCGACATATTTAGATACAGTAACCACCTCATCATGTCGTGCTGGGCCAGAGACAGAAAAGTCGCATTCTTAGCCTCTCCTTCTGTCCTGGTTTTCTTTCCTCTGTCAAATGAGGAACTTAGATCATCTCCAAAAGGCCTTTTCTAGTATTTCAGGAGGATTTCTGTCTCTGGATGTTGGCTATCATGATGGGAGAGGAATTAGATAATCCCCAGATCCATTTATACTGCAAAATGATTTACACTCGTCAATAAGGAGGGACTGGCTGGATAGATCAGTTGGAACCATATTTATTCAGGAGTACCATGACATGTCACTGAAGCAAACAAGAAGAGATTGAAAACCAATCGTGCAGTGTCTTGTGAAGGTCATTTCTAACAAGGCTACCAAGTTTTTGAGATTCTATGAAAGGTTTTTTTCCCCACCCCACAATCTCAGTGCCCAGCTAAGCACGTTTCTGAGTTACTCTTTTTTTTTTTAATTTTTAATATTTACTTTTTAGTTTTCGGCGGACACAACATCTTTGTTGGTATGTGGCGCTGAGGATCAAACCCGCGCCGCACGCATGGCAGGCGAGCGCGCTACCGCTTGAGCCACATCCCCAGCCCTCCGAGTTACTATTTAGATCACACAGGTCTTGGCCCAGCACAGATCTTGAATGACAGCTTAGTAAAACCAATTGTTTTAAATACAGAGCTGGAAGAATGGGAAGGGATGTGTTTTTTCATCAATATTATTACCGTACAAGGTTAAGTGTGGATATTGAGCTTTTACCATCAGTGCCCAACTATCTGCTTGGTGTCTGTGCCTTAGTTCTTCTCTCTCTCTCTCTCTCTCTCTCTCTCTCTCTCTCTCTCTCTCTCTCTCATTCCTTCCTTCCCTTCCCTCCCCGCCCTTGTCCTTTCCTTTCTTCTCCTTTTCGTTCCTTTTTGCAGTGCTGGGGATCAAACCCAGGGCCTCACGTGTGCTCAGCAAGTGCTCTGCCCCAGAGCCAGCTCCCCAACCCGAGTTTCCTTTTCTTTTAGTTAGAATTCTAAGGGTAGCTGATTTATAGGGCTATTACGAGGGTCAAATGAGACAATTCAAATACAGTATTTTGGCACAATCTTTAGCAAAGATTTAGAGTTCTGTTAATATTAACTAATGCAAATATTGAAGGAGATGTAACATTTCTGCAGCTACATGCGCGTGTGCGTGCATGCGTGTGTGTGTGTGTGTGTGTGTGTGTGTGTGTGTGTGTGTGTGAGAGAGCATGCTCCGGGGATTGGTCCCAGAGCCTCACATGTGCCAGGAGAGTGTCTACCATCGATTGACACCCGGGGCCACTCCCCAGCTGTTCTGATCATTTTCCCATCCTATTCTAATAGTCTCTTTCCCCTTCACGAGGGACCACAGAAAACCCCAGAGATAAGCCCCACAGTTCCGGTGCTCAGTTTGTGCCATAGCACCTCTTCTGACCCACTGCCACTTTCCCAAACGGTGCTGCCTGTCAGATTCCAGAAGTGACTTTATTCTTGCACGAAATCCATCCTATTTTCCTTTGAAATCCGTTGCGTTCCGGGGTCAGCGTGGCAAGACGGCCCACTGACCACGACTGAGTCCAAAGCCAAGTTTGAAGGCCGAGCAGAAACGGCAGGAAATTCATGTCCTTGCCCACGAGGACGGCCCCAAGACTCTGGCCTGCTTGAAATCCACCGGAGGAGGTGAAACTGATGGAGGCACCTCGAGGCAGCACGACCCGCGTCACCCAGGTCCCTGAGAAGGGCCGCTGTTCCTGCAGATATCTGGGTCCTGTGCTCTTTCCTGGGTGGCTGCACAGAGTCACCAAATACGCCCCCTCCACTTACAGCTTGGCAGCCACAGAAGCTTATGTTTTCTAGACCCAAAATGAGAAGCAGGCTTCCTGGACCCATTTCTAAGTCAAAATAAAAATGAAACATCCAGGAAACCCACCCTGCCTCCCATCACGGCGGCCCATGGCGCACTATTGCTTAGGTCAAGGCGTCCCGGATAAAGGAAAGGGGGAAAGGAGAAGAAGCAGTGGAGCCGGGTGTTTTCATAGAGACCGAGAGCCAAGCTTTGGTTTGGTTTCGTTTCTTATTTTGTCCTTTCTTCTTAGAAAAAATGAGAAAACATGAGCTGGGGGTGAAATTCGGGGGGAGAGTGCTTGCCTAGCATGTGCAAGGCCCTGGGTTCCGTCCCCAGCACCACAAAAAGAGAAAGAAAAAGAAAACCTTATAGGATCCTGATTCTCCTCCTTTGATAAGCAAAGGGTGGGGGGGATTATATTGTATTTTATTTACAATATTGAAGACTGACATATTGGCTGGTGGGGAGCTTCATCTTGCACATCTAAACCACTGAGAAGGAATCTTTATCTCACAGCAAAACGAAAGCCCAGGCTGCTCCTCTCTGTAAGATAGAATCATCCCGTTGGCAGGCATCTAGTAACAACCACCAACTAAGGACGGGAGGACAAGCTGAATAAGAAGCTGCTGTCTTTTGCTCCAGACGGGCCATGTCCAGATGGAGATACGAATCCAAATCAGTCATCATGTCAGAGTTAAAGGAGGGAGAAAATGCTGGGGCAAGACAGAGAATGGAGAGTATTTTTAAGTTGGAGGATTGATTCATGGAGGAATTAGCACTTGACCTGGGCTTTGCAAGACAGGTAGGATTGCGGTCTGCAGAGACGAGGGGAAGGGATCCTGCGTGAACAGACCGGAGCAGGGCATCTTGAACCTGTGGGGCTGGGCATGTGTCTCAATGATGAGAGTGCTTGCCCCTCACGCACGAAGCACAGGGTTTGATCCCCAGCACCACAGATCAATCAATCAATCAATAAAAATAAAACAAACAAGAAGAAAATAGCAAAAACAGCATGCTAGGCTTCACCTGTCTGGGACAAGCAGAGGAATATAAGAGAGAAAAGGTACGTTAGGGTGGTGTAGGGGGGCCTTGAATGCCAAGCTAAGACGTGATCTTTTATTATGGAGATCCACTTTTCCAATGTGCCCAGGACAGTAGAGAACAATAATACGGCATTCTGGCTGGACACGGGAGCACGTGCCTGTATTCCTAGCAGCTCAGGAGTCTGAGGCAGAAGGATCACAGGTTTGAGGCCAGCCTCAGCAACTTAGAGAGGCCCTCAGCAACTTAGCCAGACCCTGTCTCAAAATAAAAAGGGCTGGGGGCGGGGTGGGGGTTGTGTGGCTTAGTGGTTAAACATCCGTGGGCTCAATTCTTGGTACCAACAAATAATAAATAAAGCAAGCAAGCAAGCATTCTTTGAGGGAAGGAGGGGAGAATGACGAGATGGCACCCAGGGCATGTTTAAGACACTGAAATAATTCTGTATGACACTGCAGTGGTGTTGGATGTCATCATGCTTTTATCAAAATTCATAGAACTGTACAAGGCACAGAAGAAGCCTAATATAAACTGCAGAGTTCTGTTCATAATGGCGTATCAGTATCAGTTCGTCTGTTGTAACAAGTACTACAGAGGTGCAGGATGTTAAAAATAGGGAAGACCTAACTATCTTGTTGAGGAGGGGAGAGAGGGGATCTAGGCAGGGAGAAGGTATCTAGGACCTCTCTGCTCAATTTTATGTAAACCTAAAATAGCTCTTTTGGAGGGGGAAAAAAACTGCTCTAAAAAAAGTAAGGTCTATTATTTCTTTTTTAAATCCTTCTGGCCACACAATGTACTACAAGTACAAATTATTTTAGAAGCTTCATATTTCATCGTAGAACTCACATGAACTTTTCACTCTATTCCCTGACACATAAGCGGCTATTTTCGCGTTAAAAAATTTTCCCCAGAATTTTCCAGCAAAACAGACAAACCCCCCGGGGATGCGATTCCTGCGTGAAGAAGCATGACTTCGCGTTAACAGGGAGTCACTGGAGTCGTCGATCACAAAACGAAACAAAAGTCAGCCAGTAAAATAATGAATGACCCATGTCTCCTGCACTCCTACGATTTGGGCCTCCTTATTTCCCATGTCCAGTGTTCACACAGAGGCACACACTCCACCTTCAACTTCACCTTCTTCACACTCAGGAGCTTCGCAGCGGGCCTCACTGAGAAACAGCTGATAAACTCACCTTTGAAGCTATGACAGGTCTCAACAAGAGACAGATCCTTGAGTAGGGAAATAACTGATACTAAGAGAAACTAACAGAGAAGTAAGAATGCAGCAATGCAGGCCGGCACAGTGGTGCAAGCCCAGGGAGGCTGAGGCAGGAGGATCGAAGGTTCAAAGCCAGCCTCTGCAAAATCGAGGCCCTAAGCAGCTCAGTGAGCCCCTGTCTCTCAATAAAATACAAAATAGGGCTGGGGAAGGGGCTCCGTGGTCAAGTTCCCCTGAGTTCAATCCTTGGTACCCCCCACCCCCCAAAAAAATAATGGAGCATGCCGCAGAGGCGGGCAAAGTGAACAGAGTGACTCAAGTTGGGCCAGTTTCAATGAATTTTGAAACACAGGCCACAGCTGGATGGGTGCCTCTGTCATTAGGAACACAGGTTTTGTTTTTTTTTCCCCCCTGAATGTCATTGAGACCCAGTACGACCTTTCAGCTATCACATTCCTCTTGCTGGTGTGTGCTGTTTACACGGCAACACAGATAACTGAAGGTTGTTTGGGTGCTTGTTACGTAGCCATTCAGACACGGGAGCCCAGACGGTGCCTGATGAGCCCCTCTGCAGGCCCCGGAGCACATCACAGGACCCGACTCCTGATTTGTCTGTTTAAGGCGCTTTGTTTCTCTTATGCCGACCACAACTGAAATCTTGAGTCTCGGGCCAGAGTTTGCCTTTGAGAGCAGATTCCTTCGCTCTCTGTTTGCTGGGAAAAAGCAAGAGGCCCATTCCCAGATACCCCAAGGAGCGTGGCTCTTGCTCTATCAATCTTTTTTATCAGTGACAGGACAGAACAGGGTTTCTGGGTCCCTCTTGAGTTTGAATCTCAATGTTTCTAGCTCATGAATCTTGAGCAAGTGATTTGACCTCCCTGATCCCACCATCTTCTCCATGGAGTGAACCCAGGACCTCAGATTACACGGGATAAAAGGTGGCGTTCATCAATCCATTGCTTCCCTCCTCCCCTGCCCCTTCAGCTAGGATTTCGTTCATTTTATTAGTTCATTTTATTAGTTAATCGTTCATTTTATTAGTTAACCAATGAGTATTTGATAAGTGTTTTATGAGCCATGTGCTTTGTGAAAAGGCGCAGACATACCTGCAAACAAGACAGAGACCTCTCAGATTTCAGGATCCTTGGGATCTAAGAGCAGTTGGTTCTTTGCATTTGGGTTTAGCCATCCTGAAGTTGCACCAGTGCATCTACCAGAGCCAACACTTAAAATACTTCAGTGGCTGCTTTTCTCCACACCCCTTTGAATAGTGGACTAGTTTCAGGTAAACCAAGTCAGTCCAGTAGCTGCTATACCACAGTTTGAAGTCTACACTCACCAGAGGCTCACACAAGTTCACACGGAGTACTTGGAACCCAAACTGGTCAGGGTTTTAGTTCACTTGCTGTGTAAACAAATCAGACTTAGAAAAATGCACGTGGACTGTGGCATCATGAGCAGATAAATTCATGGAAGTAGTTATTTTGAAGCCTTTTCTCCTTTGTCTTTTGTATGGGGGCCATTGATCCCAGGGAAGCTCTACCACCGAGCCACATCCCCAGCTTTTTATTTTTTTATAAATCGCTGAGGGTCTCACTAAATTGCCAAGGCTGGCCTCCGACTGGCAATCCTCCTGCCTCAGCCTCTCCCGAGCCGCCGAGATTAGGTATGCACTGCTATACCTGGCTCTCTGTTCGTCTTTTATATTGTTTTTTGTATTCTTCTCTGTTTTGTTTGTGTTTCCTTTGGGAGATGAGCTAAGTTGATGCTGGGGGACCAGATTCTGGCTTTGACATTTTCTCACATATTCTTACATATTCACCTGCCTGTTCTCTATATGGGGAAAACTTTCTCGTCTGAAGAAAAGCTGTATCCCCTCAAAAAGAGAAATATTTGAGTAATTGTTCATAGTGCAGAAGGGAGATTTTCTAAAAGATCGATTATAGTATTACCTTAAGAACAAAATTATTTTAGAATGCTGTTGAATAAATGCACATAATTTAATTTAGCAACTCAAATACAAAAGCATTTAAAACACAAATAGAATAACAAAATTTTCATCCTAAAGAGAAAAATATTTAGGGTTTTAATTTTAAGGAAAAAAACCACAAAACTGTCCTAGAAACCTATGCTCTTTAAAAATAATTGTTAGCAGTTTGCATCAAAACAATAAAAACCTTCTGCCCAGAGAAGGAAACGATGAACAGAATAAAGAGACAACCTACAGAATGGGAGAGAAAATTTTGCAAACTGTATATTTGGTAGTGGGGTTGATATGTAAGAAACTCAGATCGACAGCATAAAAGACAACCCATCTTAAAAACAGGCAAAGGATCTGGACAACCATTTCTCGAAGGATGACATACAAATGGCCATCAGTTATATGAAGAGATATTCAGAAATCTCCAATCATCAGGGAAATGCAGATCAAAGGTTCAGTGAGACATAGCACCTCCCTCCTGTTAGAATGGCTGCTAGGAAAAAGAGATTCAGCATTGGCAAGAATGTAGGAAAAAAGAAACTCTTACAAACTATTGGTGGAAATGTGGATTGGTGCAGCCATTGTGGAAGACAGAATAGAGGTTGCTCAGAAAATCAAAAGTACAACTACCACATGATCCAGCAATTCCCCTTCTGGGCATATATCCAAAGAACTGAAATCAGTATGTTGAGGGGATACCTGCACTCCCTGGCCATCACAGCTCCATTCACAGCAGCCAAGATATGAAATCAACCTAAGTGTCTGTAGACAAATGAATGGGTTTAAAAAAAAAGTCAGTGAACACGCCTGAGTGATGGAATACTATACATCCTTCAAAAAGAAGATTCTTGTTATTGTGCTAAGGGAAATAAGCCAGATGCCGAAAGAAAAACACTGCGTGGTCTCACTTATATTTGGAATCTTGCTTAAAAAACTACTCATGGAAGCAGAAAGTGAAATGGAGGTCATCAGGGACTTAGAAGTGGGGGAAATGGGGAGATGTTGGCCAATGTTTCAGTGATACAGTATGAATAAGTTCTGGAAAACCCAGTGTACAGCAAAATGACTAGAGTTAAGAATACTGAATTGTTTTCCTTGCGATTTCATAAGAGAATCAATCTTAAGTGTTCTCACTTCAATGATGAATATGTTAATTAGCTTGATTGTGATAGTCATTTTATAATGTATATATAATTTAAAATATCACATTCCATATCTTAAATATAGGATTTTTTATTTTTAGTTATACCTCAATAAAGGTGGGAAAACTTTATAAATAGATTAAACACATCTATTAACAGACTTAGTTGATGATATTTTTTTTTTTTGGTACTGAGGATTGAGCCCAGAGGTGGGCTACCACTGAGCTGCATCCTCAGCCCTTTTTATTTTCTATTTTGAGACAAAGTCTTACTAAGTTGCTGAGGCTGGCCTTAAACTTGCCATCCTCCTGCTTCAGCCTCCTGAGGCATTGGGATTACAGAGGTGCACCACCACACCCAGAGTCAATTGATGATCTTGCGTAGAGAATGATGAGAACAGTGTTATATGACATTTATGTGGATATGCTGTATGCAACTAGACTATTATAGGGGTGTCTTTTAGGGTGCCCTGGTACACGTAACTTCCTGCTTATCATAAAACGACCCCCATTGCATTAAGAATGGGGTTGTATAGCTGGGCGTGGTGGTGCATGCCTATAATTCCAGGGGCTCAGGAGGCTGAGGCAGGAGGATCGCAAGTTCCAAGCCAGCCTCAGCAAAAGTGAGGCACTAAGCAACTCAGTGAGCCCCTGTCTCTAAATAAAACACAAAATAGGGCTGGGGAGGGGGCGCAGTGGTTGAGTGCCCCTGAGTTCAATCCCCAGTACCACCCCCCCAAAAAAGATTGTGTTTGTGTTCTCATAACGTGGATGAGACTGCCTGGCCAGTGCCTCTCTGTGTGCCCCCTCTCTGTGGGTCTTTGAAAGACGGCTCTGCCCTTCCTAAGCCTTCTCTTTGCCATTTCAGAAATCACCATGGTTGACACAGAGATGCCGTTCTGGCCCACTAACTTCGGGATCAGCTCCATGGACCTCTCCATGATGGACGACCACTCCCGCTCCTTCGACATCAAACCCTTCACCACCGTCGACTTCTCCAGCATTTCCACCCCCCACTACGAAGACATCCCGTTCACAAGAGCTGATCCGATGGTGCCTGATTATAAATATGACCTGAAGCTCCAGGACTACCAAAGTAAGACGCTTCTGTTCACGTTTCAGACCACGGGGGCCCTGGAGTACGCTCTCCAGAGGCCGGGACTCTAGAGAGAAGGCAGCTCCCATTATCAGCCAGATCTTAGGTCTCCACTCTATGCCAGAAAGGAAGGTGGATGTAAATGCCGCAGGTCCATCTTGTCCGTTTGACCCTTTTCTCTCTCTGTCCTTTCTGGCTGGCTTCCTTCTTAGCGTTTTCTAAGATGATTACATCGCCTTTTCTATCTCAGGCTGAGTCCACCCAACTTTCAGCTTCTTCTAAGTTCATAGGTAACAGTTGCAAGTTGTCGTATACAACTTATCATCCTTAAATTACTCTGACCGTCGGTTTCTTTTTCCCACCCCTAATCTGTGATGTGTGAAATCTACATTGAAACCTGCCTTTTTGGGCTCCAATGAGCATTTTAAGGTTGTCAACTTAAAAAAATTCACAAGTGAACATTGCAAAAGCCTATGGCTCTTCTTGCCATGAACTCAGTCAACATCAAAACATGGGGCTCAAGAAAAAAAAAAAAAAACCGAGGACTGCACTTTTCAAGATAAAGTATAATTTCTGTGATGCTGTTTCCTTGATGGTATCTCCTCGTGGGCTGATGTGCTGGTTTTCCAGAGCCACCGCTGTGTAATTGGCAACCATTATGTGACACTAAGTCAGAACTTCCTGTATTTCTAGTTTTATTTCTTAGATAAATAGTATAGCTGGTTCTATTTATCTGTGTGGTTTGGGGTTTTAACCTAATATGGAAATTGAATAGGCCCGAACCTAACCAGTAAAAGGTAGGACTTGCTTTCCAGAGGTTTCTCCTGCATTCATTCAAAGATCTTTTTTTTTTTTTTTTTTTTTGCAAACTCTTTGTTTCAACTCACAGCTGTTGATAAACCTGGGTTCTTACTTTCCTGTACCTTTCAAAGAGGCCCATGGTGGTGGCAGGGTTCCTTTTACTAGAGTGGCTTAAAAAGACTTCTTTTTTTTTTAATTCTGCTTTGTTATATATGACAGCAGAATACTAAAAGAGACCTTTGGTATGCAAGATTTAAGTAAAATATGTCACCGACACACACACAGGGCAGTACATCCCCAGCCAGACGAGCCACGTTGTCTCAAGTTTCGTTTTCTTACCTGTTTAGTCTTTCGGCGTGTTGAGGAGTTGGAGGGCTTCACACTTAATCCAGATCTCTGTTTTATTTTTTTTTTAATATTTATGTTCTAGGCGTAGTTGGACACAACACCTTTATGTTTTCATTGATTTATTTTCATGCGAACCCAGGGCTCCGCATGTGCCAGGTGTGGGATTGGCCTGTGATGCCAAAGCCTCTGTAGTTCTCTGCCTTCACCTGGGTCTTTGCATATTGCTGAGCCCTTCCGCCCTGACGGCCTGAAGGTGTCCAGAGGCCACCCCGGCCCCAGCACCCCTGTTTCCAGGTGATAACACATCTTCTCACCTCTCTCTCTGCACAGGTGCGATCAAAGTGGAACCTGCGTCCCCGCCTTATTATTCCGAAAAGACTCAGATCTACAATCGGCCCCATGAGGAGCCCTCCAACTCGCTCATGGCCATCGAGTGCCGCGTGTGTGGAGATAAGGCTTCTGGGTTCCACTACGGCGTTCACGCCTGCGAAGGGTGCAAGGTAACAGCACGAAAAATCTCTCCTCCGAAAAGTTGGCTGATACGTGCCTATTTCATTTCCCTTTGCAAACTCACTCCAAGGAATTAAGATCAAATGGTCATAGATTTTTTTTTTTTTTTTTTTTGCGAGGTGGGAGCCAAACCCATTCTTCAAGTAATAGAATATTCAAAAATCTAAGAAGAAAACTGATAAAAGCAGGATTGCTTCACTCTGCTCACCTTTCTGCAAGTGGGTCCTTTGGCAGTGATTCATGTCAGCCCTGCTGTCTTGCAGACTTTTTACTATTATTATTATTTTTTTTAATATTTATTTTTTAGTTGTAGTTGGACACAGTACCTTTATTTTATTTATTTATACGTGGTGCTGAGGATCGAACCCAGGGCCTCGCATGTGCTAGGCGAGCGCTCTACCACTGAGCCACAAAGTTGGTAACTGGCAGATTGAGGTGTGGGATGTGGCTCTGACTCTACATCAACTCCTAAGCCGGTGCTCTCTGTTTCCTTATTTGAGTATCAGTTTGAGCCGTGTATTGTGCAGACAGGCAAAGAGGTACAAGCGCTTCAGGAAGGGGACATTATTGGATTCAGACATTTCCTAACGTGATGCCCCAGTTTATTAGGGAAATGTGCTGATGCACGTGTATTTTGATACTCAGTCTTTTAAAATAACACTGTAATCAGTGAGTCGAGAATATGAAAGGAAAGATATGGAACAGCAGGTAGGCAGGAGCAGGACATCTGGGGAGGATGGGACCAAAAATGAAATGAATTTTCACTCTTGTGACCGAGCACCAGTCTTGGTTCAGGCGCCTCTACGTCAATCATTATTTAGCCACGTTCTGCCAGAGTTTTCTCATCTATAAAGTGGTGGAATTGGAGCAGAAGGTCACTTCAGTCCTTTTAGTTCTATTAGTTTATTACTATAGAGGCAACCTCATGTTTTACAAAGTGACAAACCACTCATCCCCTGTGCCACTTGCTCAAAGTCACCATCCAGTCATATCACACCAGCCCCGGGCCGCCTCATGTGTTGAACGGCTTGGCTGTGTCGGCCGTCCAAGCTCTGACTCATCTCTGAAGTTCTGAATTTCAAAATGAGTCCTCAATATACTCCTGGCAAAAGAGTAAGATACTTAAACCCCTTCGTTCTATGATTAGAACCAAATTCGAATATCTACAGTTCTCAATGAAAACAGTCAGTGTCCTAAGATCTAAATGATAACAAGAGCATGTCATTTTATTGAGTTAAGATTTACAGTGTTTTGAGTAAGTTGTTGCTCAATTCTGAACCATATTTATCTAAAGAAACCGTTAGGTTTGGGTCCTGTTGATTAATGCACATTAGTAAATGCGTGTGGCTGGGGATGTGGCTTCAGTGGTGGAGGATCGTCTAGCATGGCAAGTCCTGAGTTCCATCCCCAGCTCCACTGAACAAACAAAAATATATAAATATATATATAAGGCAGAAGGCAGAGATAGAGGATAAACACTTCATAAAGTCTGTACAATAGTCAGGCACAGTGGCTCATGCCTATAATCCCAGCAACTCAGGAGGCTGAGGCAGAAGGTTTGCAAGTTCAAGACCAGCCTCAGCTAATTTAGTGAAATCCATCTCAAAATAAAAAAATAAAAAAGGGTAAGGGATGCAGCTCAGTGATAAAGCGCCCCTGGGTTCAATCCCCAGAACCCAAAAGCAGAATGCCTGAAGTTGTGTTTGGGTGGGGAACTGTGGTGATCCTAGCTCCTTGGGAGGCCGAGGCAGGAGGATCCCTTCGGCCCAGAAGTTTGAGGCTACCCTGAGCAACATAGCAAGACCCCCCTGCCTCAAACAATTTTTTTGTCAGTTTTATTTCTCAGTCTGAAAAGTATCAGTGGATGTAATCCACATAAATAAAAGTTCTTTAGGGTCTTCAGTCATTCTTTAAAGATTCAAGGAGATCAAAAAGTTTGAAAACCACTTGTTACAGGGCATGGAGGCAGAAGAAGCACAATGACTCATTCTTTGTCCTTAGGACCTACACAAATCTGTTGCCACCTCCCGAATACAGCCCCATTAGACCAGTGGCGATCAGTAATCCAAGATGTCTCCTCATCACCAATGTTCAATGAAAATCAAGAAAATGAAATTAGCAAATGGCTTGACTCATCTGTATGAATTTTGAAAGGTGTTTTGGAAGCTGGGGCAGTTGTGTACATCTGTAATCCCAGTAGCTCAGGAGGCTGAGGCAGGAGGATTGTGAGTTCAAAGCCAGCCTCAGCAACTTAGTGAGGCCCTAAGCAATTTAACAAGGTCCTGACTCAAAATAAAATTTAATAAAGGGCTGGGGATATGGCTCAGTAGTCAAACACTGCTGGGTTCAACCCCCAGTACACAGTACTCCCCGCCTCAAAAAAAAAAAATGCTTTGGCAGTTTAATTTTTGCCATTTTGGTAGAATACTAGGTATACCCATAATTAAAATCAAGTTGATCATAAAGTTGCAGAGTAACTTACAGATTGAAAGGAGTAGTGATATTGCATATGGTAGTTGTTGGTAGATCCTAAATAACTTTACGATGAGGCAGGTTTGTTTTAGTGGTC
The DNA here is from genome assembly GCF_052094955.1 of Ictidomys tridecemlineatus. Classification (NCBI taxonomy): domain Eukaryota; kingdom Metazoa; phylum Chordata; class Mammalia; order Rodentia; family Sciuridae; genus Ictidomys; species Ictidomys tridecemlineatus. Next base: position 39,153,888 of record NC_135492.1, on the reverse strand, counting down.
CTTGTCAAAAATGGAACAGTTAGGAATGAGTAGATTTGGTTTAGAATAAAATGAAATAGTGGCAGATTCTTAGGCGTGTTCATATTGTGGACTTATGCAAAAATTAAACCTTTGCTACTAAAAGATAGATACGCCTTAGAGTTTGCAAAGCTGTCATTTATTGCTTACAAATTAGATAATGTATTTTTTTCTTTAATAGGTTATTATTGTATTAGTCCATTTGAATTAATGAATGAAATACCTGAGGCCATGTACTTAGAAAGAAAAGAGGTGTATTTGGCTCGTGGTTCTGATCCAAGGTCAAAGGCCCACATCTGGTGATGTCCTTCTTGATGCAGAACCTCAGTGCAGCCCAGGGCCCATCATGGCAAAAGACAGGGAGCACATTTGTGGGCAGCTGTGCATGTATGTGTGGGCATGTGTCTTCTGGTCCTTCTCCCTCTTCTTGTAAAACCATCAGAATTCAATCATGGGGAAGGAACCTGATCACCTTATCTAATCCTAATCACTTCCCAAGACCTCATCTCCAAACACCATTGTCGGATTAAGTTGCTACACCCTTAATACCTCACAGGGGAGTTACTTTTCAATATATGATCCCTTGTGTGTTGCATTCAAACCATATCCAAACCGTAGCAATCATATTTTTGAATCTTCAGTGAATGATCATTTAGAGCCATAGATTTACCTAAAAATATAAGTAAAGAAAAACTACTGTACCTTACGAAGTCATCTCCTTTTATACTTCTACATAAGACCCTACCTCAAGAAGGGTGTTTGTGGTGTGTGTGTGTGTGTGTGTGTGTGTGCACGCCCTCACACACATGCATTTATATTAATTATAGAGAATAACATATTTCATTGTGTTTGTTTATTTCCGTATGCCTATAACATACTTCAATCATATCCCCCTCCCCCATTACCTCTCTTACCCTTCCCTCCCCCACCTCTTCTTAACCCTTTCCTCTTCTCTGAGAGTACCCAGGAAGGGTTTTAAATATATTCCTGTCTGCCGGTAGCAGGTCATTGATTCCGCTTCCCCTTGTCCCAGTCCACGGGACACACAGGGCTTTGAATCTCAGTGTGAAAATTAACAAGGCCATCCTGAAGCCTCATTGCACCTGAAATTTTGTTGAAAAAAAATAATTAATTAAGGAGGAGTTGGAAAAAGTTTAAAAGCCAGAAAAAAAAAAAAAAGAAAAGAAACAAAACCAGGAATTGCCTTCTCACAGACAAATATGGAGACTTTAGAATAAAAATATAGACACAGAACCATTTTCTGAAACGGTGACCCAGGGATCTTCATCCCCCCAACTCACAGAATGCACGCCCCGAAAAGGAAGTTGTTGAAAGAATAAGAAAAATAAGAATGAAAGTTGAAACTGTGCATTGTCTTAGGTGCCGTGAAATAATAGAGTATTGTTAGGGAGTTTCTTTATCATGAAGGAACTTTGGAGAAGTTGGCTCTGTTCTCTCTCTTTGAAAAAAAAAAAAAAAAACAGAAAAACACTCAGTAATATCCTTACATCTTCTTCTCATTTCTTGGAAGAGTCAAAAGATAAGAAAACAATCAGTTATCTTGAAGGTAGTGGAAAAAAGAAACAGTAAAAGCAAGTTCAGGGTGTGTGTCTCTAGACACTCAGTTCAGGAATTCACAGGCATATCCAGTACATAAGTGATACTCACAATCGCCGTTCTGTAGCATTGAAAGATCCCGAATCATCACAAAAGAGAATATGATTCACCTTTTTTTTTTTTTTTGAAAAAGGCATCCTAGGAGGCCGACTAAAAATGGGCACCATGAGGGTTAACCTTAAATAACATGATTCTCTTATCAAAAAAACTTCCTGTCTAGCCATGCCAAATAACTGAGTACTCTGTGACCCACCCCTCTGTCCGCAGGCCAAGCAGCATTTCAACCATTGATATTAATTTTTAAAAATGAAAATCAGAAGTCACGGAACATCGTAAACTACATATGTTCACAGTGGCAAAAATCAAAGTCTTGACCAACATTTTTCAGTGAAAACAGTTTTCTGTACATTAGCTTTCTACTAATCCATGGGAAAAGAAAACCACAGCTTTGTAATCCCAGAGGTCCTCAACCTTTTGAGAATTAAAGTGGGTTCTGCTTCCAGCAGATACAACGTGGGACGTAATCTTTGAGATATTGCTCATCTCACAAGAGGCCTCTAAGACAACAGTGTCAACCTGACACAAAAGAAATGAACAAAGCCCTAAGTCTTGAGCCAAGAGCTACAGGGACACTTGCAAGGGCAGTTCCTTCCTAACAGACTCCCACAGAGGTGCCAAGGTTCAGTACTTCCCCAAAGACTGGTGCCTCTCTCAGTGTTCTGAGCCCTCAGTGAGGGGGAGCTGAGCCTGGGGTTTTGGGATTGAGCCAGGATCCTCAGGGGCACCTGCAGGTCCTAAGTCAGTGGCATTTAGCAGAAGCCTTTGCAAAATCTCTTTGAAGGAAGAATTCTCAATGTGGACCACAGGATTTCCACAAAGTCAGGAGATAATTTCAAAATAAAGTATCTGCAAGCAACAGGAGATGGCAATCACCTTGAATGAAGTTCATCAAAAATGAAAAAAAAAAATGATACAAATTTGTTTCCATCTGTCTCCTACCCAAGGAAAGCAGAAATTACTGGCGCCTGAAACAGAATCTACAACAACTATGTAAAAATTGTTTAAAGAGGCGGGCTGGGGGCGTGGCTCAGCGGTAGGGCACTTGCCCTGTACATTTGAAGCCCTGGTTCTATCCTCAGCACCATATAAATAAATAAAACAAAATAAAAGCATTGTGTCCATCTACAACTAAAAAAAATATATATATATATTAAAATTTTTTAATTGTTTAAAGAAAGAAGGTGGGCCCAGCTTGATGGCTCATGCCTGTAATGCCAACAACTCGGGAGGCTGAGACAGGAGGATCACTTGAGACCAGGAATTTGAGGCCAACCTCACCAACATAGGAAAATCCTGTCTCAACAAAATAAGACCAAAGAAGTCCACACCAAGTGTTGGAAAGAGACTAGAATTTTCATAAACTATTTGTGGAAGGGTGAATTTATGTATAAGCACTTCGGGAAACAATTTAGCATTATCTTATAAAATTTAACATTCATATGTCGTACACTATAGAAACTCCATGCCAAGGTAATTTTTTAAATTAACATTCTTCAGATGTTTTTCTAATTAGTCATACATGACAGCAGACTGCATTTTGTTTCAATGTACACCAGTGGAGCACAACTTTTCATTTCTCTGGTTGTACACAATGTAGACTCACACCAAGTGTGCAATCACACATTCACCTAGGGTCATGATATTCTTCTCATTCCACCATCTTTCCTACCTCGCATGCCCTCTCCCCTCCCCCCTCCCCTTTGCCCAATCCAAAGTTCCTTCATTCTTCTCATGCCCCCTCCCCCCATTATGGATCAGCATCCACTTATCAGAGAGAACATTTGACCTTTGATTTTTGGGGGATTGGCTTACTTCACTTAGCATGATATTCTCCTGCTCCATCCATTTACCTGCAAATTCTATAATTTTATTCTTTTAATGCTGAATAATATTTCATTGTGTACATATACCACAGTTTTTTTAATCCATTCATCTGTTGAAGGGCACCTAGGTTGGTTCCACAGTTTAGCTATTGTGATCTGTGCTGCTATAAACATTAATGTGGTATGCTGATTTTAAATCCTTTGGGTATAGAAAAACTGTGGAATGCTTCATGAATTTGCGAAGGGGCCGTGCTAATCTTCTCTGTGCCGTTCCAATTTTGGTATATGTGCTGCCCAAGCGAGCATGCCAATGTAATTCTTATAACATGTACATCGTAAAATGTTTACGAGGCTATTTATAGAAGCACTGCTCATAACAGCTAAAAATTGGCAGTGATGCTAACAGCCATCACCATAGGAGTAGGTTAATAAATCGTGGTATAGTCATAAAATGAAATAGTATATAATTGTGAAAATGAGTAAATTATACTGCTGTCATGCACCAATAAAAATATAAAAGAAAATGAATAAATCGCATGGCTTTTCACTGGAAAGTGAATAAATTTTGGAAATGAAATGCTCAATTTATAAAAACAGAAAGAGAGATCCTCCCTCCATTACATATTGTATGAAATCACTCAAGGCCTCAGAACAAGCTTAATGAAACAAAATGTTGTGTCGTTTCACTTGCTAGTGGATAAAGTTGGCTTGTCCTAATGGGCAAGGAAATAATCCACACAAAATAGAGAATAGTGATTGCTTTGTCCAGGGAGGACAGGGAGCAAGGGTTGGAACAATACAGACATAAATACAAGTTGCTGTCATGATTTTAAGTCTAGTGTCAGAAAATGGGTTCATGTGTGACATCTCCTGTGCTTTATGATTGCTGATTTTTTTTCATTGGTAATTAATATCACATTTCATCAGAAGAGAAAAAAAATTAGAAGAAAAGAGCATGCCAGTGGCCCTTGTAAAGTGTGTCACATTTTAGGGTCACCAGCTGTCAGAGAGGGATGGATGTGCTTTTCTCATCCTCCAGTGCTCAGGTGTGGCCAGAAGGGAAGTGGCATGGGTGTCACTTTAACCGAGTGCTACTGTAGGTGTTGCATGTGTCCAGGGGTGAAAGAGACCATCCCCATCCCCATGTAGCTCATGATTTTTAATTGAGAAGCAGGGAGGGGCCGGACGGAAACCTTGAACAACATAGGAAATTTCTGTGATATTTGAAAAGTCATAATCGCTGTCGGAAACCAGATAAACTATAGCACAGTAAAGGGGACCGAGAGTTCTCGAAGAGAAGGGGGCAGGGGCAGGCCACAGTATTCGTTAGGGTGGTTGAGGCTCGTCGTTGAGAAGGTGAGATGTGACCCAAACTTACATTGAGGCTGATGGGCAAGTGTATACGGGCTGAGTGTCCCTAATCCAAAATCCACAGCGCTCCAAAATTTTTGAGCATCGATCCCAAGGGTTACTCAACCTGTATTTAAAAAAAAGGGGGGGGGCTTCCCATCTGAGAGAAAGAAGTCAAGAGTGACTTTGAAGCTCTTTGGCTGGAGAGGATGGAGTGGTATCATTCACAGGGCATGATCAGGACTCTAGATTTGGACAGGCTGGAGTGGAGAAGGCCATGGGTTTCCAAGTAAAGGTGTCAAGTAAGGAGTAGAACATGCACACCAAGATTTAAAGATGAAATTCTAGAGAAAGTCAGGGTGCACATCAGTGGCCACCGCGCCAATACCAAACCAGTGGTTTTCGTACCAAAGGGAACTGATCAGTTTGAATTCTTTCAGGAAGATGAACACTAGAGAAATGAATAGGAATCTGATTAACTCCCAAAAATGGAGTGAGAAGACATTTCTGATTGCAAACCTTTCCCACTCACCCCTCAAAAGATGTGGCAAATAATAGAACAGAAAAACCCCTTTGCCCCAAATGGACGAGCTTGCCATTTTGAGATAGCCAGATTCTCTGAGGATTTCTATATCACTTGTCTCATTATTTCCTACTATCTCTGTGGGCTCCGACAGCGAGGCTCTCTTTCAACCGTACAAATAAATGAAACATTCAGCAGGAAATTATGCAACATAGAGAATTAAAAAAAAAAAATTATCCACATGTGGATTTTTATTGGCCCCGATCATGTTTTAGAATGAAATGATTCTAACTTTGCCAAACTGTTTAGCACAAATTATAAAGGCCAGGGCCTGCTGTTGGAATGGTTTGCAGAGAGGCTGGACTGATTACATGGTGTTTTATTTGCATTACATTAAATCCAGAGCACTTAAAGAGCTGGCTGAAAAGCAAACACGGAGCCAGGGTACACAAAGTGACATCAGTTGGATGTGCTCCGTCCATCTGAGAGCTAAAAAAGTACACTGGAGATCCATCCTCTGGCTCCTTCTTTTTTTTTTTAATTTTTATTTTTTAATAACAAAGAAACAAGTTCCAGAGAGGCTGAGGGACTTACCTAAGGCCTCCAGTTGGTAAAACTGCTTTAAGAACCTGCCTCTTCTGATACCCACGCCCACGTCCCTCTAGCGATGGGACTTCGCTTCCAAGTGTCCTAAAGACTTAAAAAAAATTCACTTCTTTTCTTTTTTTTTTTTTCCTCCCAAATCCCTTTGCAGGGTTTCTTCCGGAGGACCATCCGATTGAAGCTTATTTATGATAGGTGTGATCTCAACTGTCGGATCCACAAAAAAAGTAGAAATAAATGTCAGTACTGTCGATTTCAGAAATGCCTGGCCGTGGGGATGTCTCATAACGGTAAGTGAACACTTGTCACCAAAATCTTGTCATACACTTGGTAGATGCCAGGTCAGCAGGCACCAGGGCCCTTGATGGCAACGCGTACAGTTTCCCCACAAAACATCAGGTTTCAGAATATCACGTGCCAAGAAGACATTTCTCACTTAGGTCAGTGATTTTAAACTCTTAGTATAGAATCCTTCTCTCCATGGCTGAGCCTCGCGGTGATGATGGGAGAAAAGACTTGAAAACCTGGGGGAAGGGGGGAGGGGGAAGACTATACTGTTTTAAAATAAAGGCAGTGATTATCATGATTCATTTTATGTTGCTTTAGAACAGAATCATCCTTAATGTGTAGTTTCTAAGTTAAATGTAAGAAAAATGTTGAAGAATTCTGTAAATGGAATTTTAAGTGGCATATCAGAATTTAGATTTATGCTGCTGCTCCTCCTCCTCCTCTTCTATCCTTCCTTCCTTCCTTCCTTCCTTCCTTCCTTCCTTCCTTCCTTCTTTACCTTGCAAAGAGGAGTGTAGCTCTGTCCTTGGCTTCAGAAAACAGGAGGATTGCAAGAACAGGAGGACTGCAAGTTCAAAGTCAGCCTTAGCAGCTTACCAATAAAAGGGCTGGGGATATCACTCAGTACTAAAGCATCTCTGTGTCCAGTGCCCAGTACCGAGAGAGAGAGGAAGAGAGAGAGAAATTAATCATTATGGGTTCAAGAAATAAAAAATTCCAAAGTGACCAAATTGAATCCAAAGTTTCGTTTCATTTGGTATCTTGTTTCCCCTCCCTCCATCTATCCTTCATTCATTCATTCCTCCCTTTCTTCAGGGAATCAAACCCAGGGCCTTGCCGCTGGTAAACACACACTCTACCACTGTATACATCCTCAACTCTGATTTGTGTCTTGCCTTTGCTTTCATCTCTCTCAAAACTGATCTGGTAAAAAGATCATCTTTGAAGTCAATCCTCATCTATCTGATTAATTTTTTGTTGTTCTGTAGTGCAGATGTTTGATTTTCACAATGGAAATCATCAAGATATCTGGGAACCACTAATTGGTTGATACTCTACCCTTTAAAAATAGTTTGCAGAATTAGAGTTGTTAAGAATCTCTTATGAATAGAGCTATCAACAGCGTTGGACAGGACAGGAATTTGGTCCAACTTTCCTCAACAGTTGACCACATCTGCTCAGTACAACTGCAGTCACTGATTGCAAAATAATTTGCTGGTTGAATTCCATCCGTCTCCTTTTTATTTCAAGCCTCATAAAACATAAGGGCAAGTTTTCAAGTCAAGAGAGCTCTCTATTTTACATGATGCAATCAAGTTCCAATAAACTTATTTTATCTTTATGAAGAAACCCTGGACTCTGAGGTCATTATCATCAAGATAGCTCAGGAAACCTGCCCATTCTATTCATAATGCTGGGGTTTTTTTGTTTTGTTTTGTTTTGTTTTTTGCCGATTAAAACAATTGTCACTTCACACATTCTTGTGAAATATAATTCCTAATACTTTCAGGAACTGCACATGTTGATGTAAAATGTTTCCTGCTGTTTAGAGGCAGAGCAAACATTCACATAAAATATATCCCTGGTTGCTTATTGTTTATAGGCAAATATTATTCATAGCCCAACCTACTGGCTGGTGGTTTAGCTCAGTGGTAGAGTGCGTGCTAAGCGTGCAGGAGACCCTGGGTTCTGTTCCTAGCCCTGAAAAAAAAAAGCCCAGTGTATGTAGGATGGGTGGTATAATTACCTCCTCCCAGAAAAATTGGAGAGCTACCATAAACTTGATAACACGGTCAGCTTTTGACTTCATGCAACAATTAGGTTATTCTGTTTTGAGAGAGGGGCAATCTTGATGAAGTGTTCAGTTTTTGCAAAGGCAAGAAAAAATTAGGAATTGAATATCAGTACATGAGAGACCTAGACAGCACAACACTTAAATGATTGCAAACTTGACTAAGAAAACCCTCCTTGTAGGTTTTTATGGCTGTGTGTCCTTTGCACAGGAAAGAAAGCACCAAGATTCTCTGAGCCCAAGGAAAGAGACATAACACTTGATAAGTGTTGCCTGTTATTCTGATGAAGTAAACATTTCTAAACACAAAGTCTTCTAGGTAGTTATAATCAGTGTTTAAAATTCATGATTTGGGGACTATAGTTCAAGCATGCAAGAGGCCCTGGGTTCAATACCTAGTACTGCAAAACAAAAGCAAAAAAAAAAAAAAATACTCATTACTTTGTCCAATATAAGTAATGATGTTTTCGTTCATATAAAATGTCTTTTTAAGTTACCAAAGAGGCATCTAGTATTATAAATCAGTTTTCAGTGTCTGCAAGGAAAAAAAAAAAAGAACATCCCCCAAAGTAAGTTCACCCCATTCTATATCACTATTATTTCTGCTCTTTGGTCTCTGTTTAATCCATTTAATATATTTGAAGGCAGATTCTGAAGTAATTGTCAAAGAATTCTAAGGGTCCTGGGGGATATAATTGGAACATTACTGAAATTGGTGGGCACTGAATTCTTTCAACTTTGAAATTTCTGTTGTTCCTTTTTTAAAAAAAAATATTTTTTAGTTGTAGATGGACACAATGCCTTTATTTTATTTATTTATTTTTATGTGGTGCTGAGGATTGAACCCAGCGCCTGTCATGCAAGAGGAAGGCACTCTGCCACTGAGCCACAACCCCAGCCCCCAGAACTGCCTTTTGTCTGTGACCGGAACAGTAGTAAGTCCAGGGTCGGCACATTTAAAAAATAATCTGAGAAAAGACTGGCTTGGGTTCCTTAGGAGTCAGTTCAGTTACATGTGCCCTAGAACACTGAAAGTTGATTTTTTTTTTTAAATGTGCTTTTCGTAAGTTTAAAAAATGACTGAGCATTGGGGATTCCACTGAGAGCAACTGCCTACCCTGTGTGAAGCCCTGGGTTTTATCTGCAACATTTTAAAAAAAAAAGGAGCAAAACCTTAGCTTTGCTGATTAGATGTCCAGTGATATAAATAATGTGAGTGGTTGTTTTTTCTTTTTTAAAAAAAGCTGACTACTTTAAAAGATAATTTCTCAGTGACTTCATCAAATATAAAAAAATGGTTTCACCAGTTTTTGCAGCACTCAGCATTTTTAAGGTAGTTGTCTTGATGATTTGAAAATTGCTCTAGTATATATTGAGAAAGAAAAAAAAAAAGCTAAATGAAAAATGTATTTCAATTTAACCTAATACTTTTTTCCTCTAACCTTTGCTGTGGTTTTGATAAGTGCCCCCCTCAGAGGCCTATGTGTTAAAGCCTTGGTTGCCAGGCTGTGGCACTACTGGGAAGGGCAAAATGTTTAGGAGGAGGGGCCTATGGCAAGGAGGTTAGGTCAATGGGGGCGGGCTCTTGAAGAGAACACTGGGGCCCGCCCCCTCCTGTACTTCCTGCCCACCATGAAGTGAAGGGGCCTCTTTTGTCATGCACTCCCACCATGATGTGCTTCCACGGGCCCAAAGCAACAGAGCCAAGCATCCGTGATCTCTGTGGTAGGAAGGAAAATTACCCAAATGTTAACTTCAGAAAAGGCGAAAGAGTCCTAATGCACGAGGCAGCTCTGTCACTCAAATCCACATGGCATAGATGATGGACCACTAAGGAGACCCCCTCCTCCTCCCCCCACTCTGCCTTCTTCAAAGCAGAACTTCAAGCAAACTGCTTTGTTCTGTGTTTGTAAACATCCGGGGCCTCTATAGATCATGCCCTTCTGTTCCCTGACAGTTCAAAAGTCTTGTCTTCCATAAGACTTTCTGGATTCCTTGTGCTTCCTCTTCTGTGTGATTTATCTCTTGAAAAGCAAGGGAGTGCTTAGGTCTATATGACTCAGCACCACACCACTCACAGCAGCAAGAGAGGGGGGGAAAGAACCAGGGAAGCCATCAGAAGACAAAGAACGCTATGCTGGGAATCCTGGGGAGGTGAGACGGGAGGAAGTGAGCTGTGACCAAGGAGTAAAAGTGTCTGAGAGGAGAGAGGTTATCAGAGACGGCTCTGGGCATCTCAGTCTGGGTAACGACAGAATGGATGGGCCAAGTTCAGGGGCGGGGAGGGACACAGGAAGAAGAGATGGTTTGGAAGAGAACATTAAAATTTTAGTTTTATATGTGTTTAAGGAACATGGAGCCTCCATGTATAAAGGAAGACCTGAAGGCGTGCAAAATAAAGATCTAAATCTCGAGAAGGAGAAAGCAGGAGTCACTAGTACCTGTTGCTGGTTGGGAGGAAGCTGTAATAGGAACACAGAATGTGCACCAAGGAAGGGGCGGCAGAGAGATCTGGGAAACAGCAGAAAGGGGTCCGCCAGGAAAGAAAAACCAGGAGGAGAAATTTTTTAAAGGAAAAGGGTGGAGATGGTCCAGTGTGTGGAAGGTGGGGGAGTGCTCCTAATGGGAGCAGATTGAAAATGCACAAGAGGCCCTGGATCTGGCCAGGAGAAAAACATTCAGGGTTTCCAGTTTCAATTAGTTCAGCTCAGCAAAAGCTGCATCGCAGAAAGGGCAGGTCAGTCAGAAATGCTGCAAGGGCAGAGGTGGCCGGGTAGGAAGCTGAGACCTGCCTGCTCTGGCAGAAAACACGGAGCCAGTCAGACAGCAAGAGAGATTCATCCACGGTGTTTCTTATGGCCCCTCTGGAAGAATCCTTCTGTCCCTGTGTCTCCCAGTGGCATAGAATGTGTGGCACCATGTCTTGAATCAAAACAGATACTCCCTGAATGAACTTTAGCCTTCAGAGTATTGGAAACAAGTCGGAAGGTGAAGGAAGGTGGTGTTTTGCACATTTCTGCAAAGACGCCTAGGTAAATGTTTAAATGCCCTCTGCCAATAATTAGATAAATGTCACCCCTCTGTCAAAATAGTATTGGCGGTCGGATTGTTCCTTCTTTTCCTCTAGAGGAACTAGAAAGTCGGAGTTATTAGACTGCCGAGTCCCGCAGAACCTCAAAGTGCACAAATTTTCTTTCTTGTTTCTTCTTTTTGTTGTTGTTGTTGTTTGGTTATTTGTTGTTTCCTTCAAGAGATGTCGGAAGCTAAGGAGGATGTGGCTCAGTGAGAGAGTGCTTGTCTAGCATGTGCAAGGCTCCCGGGACTGCAAAAGAAAAAAAGCAGAGAGATGTAGAAAAGTATAACTTATTAGCAATAGTCATGCGAATATCAACAGTTTTATGTCTTATATGTACACAAAAATAAAAGTTTTCCTAGGTTGGGTTGGGGCTCAGCAGTAGAGTGCTTGCCTAGCACGTGCAGGGCCCTGGGTTTGATCCTCAGCACCACATAAAAATACATAAATAAAATAAAGGTATTGTGTCCTACTACAACTAAAAAATAAATATTAAAAAAAATAAAAAAATAAAAGTTCCCATAAAAAGTGGGAATAGTGACCAGGAAAAGCGTCTTTACTCACTATCAAACCCTGACATGATTGCAAATTCCGTCCCTTAGATATTGAAAGAGAAATATATTTTTAATAAGACACAACTTGTGTCATTGGGCTGTTTTCTATTGATTTATTGTATTGAGAACCTGCATTAGTTAACCTTTGTAATTAAGTAGCTTCTGTCTTTTACGCTCCTATAGCTAGGAAGGTATTTTGAGAATGTGTCTATTAATTGTCTCTTAGTGCTGTACCCAGATCCAGAAAGCAGGATATCTATTTTGTGCACTTGGAGTTTGCTGTTCGGTAATATCAGGACAAGAACTCCAGGATGAATCTGTCCTATGCTAGCAAAAGTTCATTTTTAAAAATTTATTTTATTTTATTTTTGAGTTGTAGTTGGACACAATACCTTTATCCTATTTTTATGTGGTGCTGAGGATCGAACCCAGGGCCTCGCACATGCTAGGCGAGCACTCTGCCACTGAGCCACAAACCCAGCCCCCAAAAGTGTATTTTTTAAAGTATAAGCTAATACAGTTTCACTCAGAAATTAATGAGCCTCTATCAAACCTACTGTTCATATCGAGAGCCTACTGAGTCTGATACTCAGCATTTCTTTTTAACCATGATAAAGAAATTTCCTGTGATTTTTTTTCATTTTTTTAATTTACTTTTATTTTTATTTTTTATTTATTTGCAGTGCCTAGGATCAGCTACCACTGAGCTTGGCCTGCAGCCCTCTCTAGCTGATTTATTATCCCAAATATGAAACTGAATGCCAGGTTTCAGAAAGTTGCTCTCTGTGATAGGTGCTAGATCTGTAGAACAGAAAATACTTTTTCCCCACTTAGGGCCTCAAAAAGTAGACCAATATTGCTTTAAAAAATAGAGCAAGTGGGGCTGAGGTTGTGGCTTAGTGGCAGAGCGCTTGCCTACCATATGTGAGGCACTGGGTTCGATTCTCAGCACCACATATAAATAAATTAATAAACAAAATAACAGTCTGTTGACAATTTTAAAAAATATATATTTTTAAAAAAAGAGCTGAAGTCAGGTTTGGTGGCATATGCTTGTAATCTCAGTGATTGGGGAGGCTGAGGCAGGAGGATGGTAAGTGCAAGGCCAGCCTCAACAACTTAGTAAGACTCTGTCTGAAAATAAAAAATAACAAGGCCTGGGTTGGACTGGGGGTCAGAGCTCAGTGGCAGAGCGCTTGCCTAGCATGTGTGAGGCCCTGGGTTCGATTCTCAGCACCACATATAAATAAAGATGATTGACAACTAAAAAAACGTTTTAAAAAAAAGGTGGGGGAGGCGGGCTGGGATGTAGCTCAGTGGTAGAGTGCCCCTGGGTTCAGTTCTCAGTACCGCAAGGGGAAAAAGAGAGAGAGAGAGAGAGACCTCTTTTTCAGGTCCTCCATTCTGTAGATCAAGCAGTTGAGGATCAGAGAAGTTAAGTAATTATCTGAAAGTCACCCAGCTGGTTCGTCACAGAGCAGAGACTAGAAAGTGGACTTGCTGACTGTGTGGAGTGCAGCATGAGTTCCATTGCCTTCCAGAAACCAAAAGTTCTCACACAGTGACTCACAGCAATATACAGAGTGTTTTCCCCTCTCTCTGAAGTTTAATCATCAATGATAGAAGATTTGGAAACATTCACTTGTATGTGGGCACGCTCAGCCTTTATAGTTCTGGTTCCTAGTCTAGAATGTTCATCTCTATTTCCAAACTCTGGTTTAGAAGGTCTTCTAGGAAATGACCATACAACTCCCATAATGTCCCTCCTCTTGGTTCACAGATTCCCCACTTGTAATAGTGGGACCTGGGCTGGGGTTGTGGCTCAGGGGTAGAGGCCTGCCCAGCCTGGGTTCCATCTCCAGCAGGAGAAAAAAAAAAAAAAACATTGCTCAACTAAAAATCACCATTCCCTAACCAGAGGGACAGAGATAAGTTTTGTTTTGCCGTTTTTCCCTTTCTCTGTGGGGTGAGCAGTGTGCCCTGGCTGCTATTCTGATCTATGATCTACAGCAGCCACCACTTCAGCCACAGTCATAAAAGCTCTGTTTAGGAAGCACTCACCACTTCTGTGCCTTCTGCAGTACTCCACGTGGGGCACATAGGTATGACCAAACAGGACCCCAAAGCAACAAAACAAAGTCAGCCTTTTCTCCTTAAAAAAAAAAAAAAAGAACACAAGCCAGGTGTTGGTGGTGCACTCTTATAATTACAGCTGCTCAGGACACTGAGGTAGCAGGGTCACAACTTCAAAGCCAGCCTGGGCCACCTACCAAGGCCCTGTCTCGAAGCTTAAAACAAGAAGTAAAGAGCTATAGATACAGCTCAGTAGCAGAGGGTCCCAGGATTCTATCCGTAGTACTACAAAAATCAACACACACATGAATGAAAGTTTTTATTTCCTTTCTAACTTCAGATTTCTGTATGTTGTATGCAAATTTAGTCCCACCAAATAAGATGCATATTTTTTTATTCCTTTTCTGAGCCTCCGATGTATAAAATACTAAAATCGCCTACATAACTAGGTGCACTTATAGCTAGACCTAATGTGTAGCATAGACATTTAACAATACAAATAATTGGTTCAGAAGATTCAGCCTTTTCTAGGAGGATCCCAAGTTGGAGGCCAGCCTGGACAAGTTAGCAATACCCTGTCTCAAAAAAAGGAGAAAAAAAAAAAAAAAAAAGAAAGACTTAGGCCTTTTGGGAACTTTATTTGTGAAAATTCATATTGTATTTAGATGCTAAGAGGGATAGTTTGCTTTAATATCTCATGATTAAAAATAATTTTCAGCCAGGCACAGAGGTATACGGCTGGTGACTCGGGAGGGTGAGGCAGGAGAATCACAAGTTCAAAGCCAGCCTGAGCAACTTCGCAAGACCCTGTCTCAAAAAAAAATAAATAAAAAGGACTGGGGATGCAGCCCCAAGGGTAGAATGCTCCTGGAATCCCCGGAATTTAAAAAAATATATATATATTTTAAAGTTTAAGTGATTTTTGGATATTTTTGTTATGTATGGGAAAGCAGGACTATCAACATTGTAAGCGCAGTAAGTGGCTATTGAAAGCTTCTTTCATTGTCCACTAGGGAAAAAGGAAATGCTTTCCTAGGCATGTAAACATCTATGTATATTTATGGTTTCTTACCCTTAAAAATTTAAATAATGCTTAGAAAAGTGCCTGGCACGCTCAATCATTAGGTATCTGGGAAGATACGGTATTTTGTGGTCTTTGAAATCAGACAGTGGTGATTTAGCCACCTCTATTTCATTATATAATAAGTGTGATTTTTCCCAAGATTCATGCCACAATTTCCACCCCCAGGAACTGGGGATGGAACCCAGGGCCTCACACATGCTCCTCAAGCGCTCACCACTGAGCCACACTCCCAGCCCCAGTGGATTATTTTTCCCCCCTCCTTAGGGCTTGCTGACCTCTCCTAACTGTTCCTCCTGGCCCTTCTTTCTTTTCCTTCTGCTTTCACACCTCCTCACCCCCCAAGACGCCAAATGTTTAGGATATTGTCTTTCTGACAAAACATTACGGGAGTCATGGTCTGGGAATAAGTTCAGCCTCTCCCTACTAAGTGCCAAAGCCCTGTCCGTCCTGGTAAGTGAAATAAAGCACCGTCTGTATCTCTGGGTTAACAGGAGCAAACCAGATCCTCCAGAATCCCCGAGAACAAAGCCCGTGTTTGTGCTGCTTTGAATCCTGCGCAGTTCCTTACTTTAGTTCATGAAACGTGCAGATCATCCTGGGGACCCAAAGATAAATAAGACGCTATCTCTGGCCTTCAGGACGCTGTTCTATGGTGGGATAAACAGGCGTGTCAATTAAATGATGATGGCACAATGTGAAAATTGCGGTCATTGGAGTATATACCCAGGGTCAGTGGAGTCCACAGGAAAGAATCATTCGCTGCACTTCAAAGCCTCCCAAAGAAAATGACATTTAAATGGGGTCTTGAGGGATGAATAGGAGTTGGCTCTCAATCATTTCATGTTTAAATTTTCTTCCCTGTGCTAAACAAACTCTTTGACTTTCCTGGCAGGATCGTGCATCATATATATATATATTTTTTTTTTTTTAATTAAAGATGTGAACAGTTTAAGTTTTTACTGATCATCGGGGCTGCTATCACGAAATACAAACATGAGGAAAGTGGTAGAGGGAAACCTCTTTCTGAGATGAGTAGCGAAGGGAGGGGCTCTGACCGGGTGGGAACTGGGGCCGGGGCGGGAACAGAGCGCCCCGGGAGCAGGAGTCATTCCATGATTCATCCTGTCGCTCCTCTTCCTCTACAGCCATCAGGTTTGGGCGGATGCCACAGGCAGAGAAGGAGAAGCTGTTGGCCGAGATCTCCAGTGATATCGACCAGCTGAACCCCGAGTCTGCTGACCTCCGGGCCCTGGCCAAGCACTTGTATGACTCATACATAAAGTCCTTCCCGCTGACCAAAGCCAAGGCGAGGGCCATCTTGACAGGAAAGACAACAGACAAATCAGTTAGTTCTTTTCTGCTGCCTTCATTGGGGGTGGACCGGGCCGGGGTGGGAGCAGGGGTGGAGGCGGGGGATCGTTTCCTTTGGGTAAGTGATTTTTACCGTGTCCCGCCTGCGTATGCAGAGTGCCATTCAACTGTTGGCTGTTAACACATCACAGGAGAAGTCTGAACCACAGGAGGTGTCTTCAGATGGGATTAGTAGACATTATTTGGAGGGGGAAATATACATACATATGTATACTATACGTTCCTCTAAATTGGAATCGAACCTTTGAGAACAAGAAGGTACGGGGTCCCCTTAACTCTGATGAATGAACTCGAAGCCCCTTCATGCTACCACCCTATGGGGATCATCTTCTTTCGTAACATCAAACAAGTGCTTTCCCATTGAGCTATAGCCTCAGCTACACCCTCAGCCCTCAAGTGGATTCTCTTTTTTTTTTACTTTTTTTGCTACCAGGGATTGAACCCAGGGGCACTTAACCACTGAGCCCCATCCTCAGCCCTTTTTTTTTTAATTTTTTTGTTTTGAGACGACAGAGTCTCGCTGAGTTGCTTAGGGCCTTGCTAAGTCACTGAGGCTGGCTTGGAACTCATGATCCTCCTACCTCGGCCTCCTCAGATTTTTGCCTGGCATCAAAGGGGTGCTTTAAACATCTTCAGGTTCATGGAGAAGCACCGTTTAGGAAACTCAGAACGGGTTAGAATGGTTTACTAAGCCAAATTCTCCAAGTGGAACTCTTCCCTGACAGGAAGCTGAAAAAGCAACATGGAATTATATTAAAACATATCGAAACTATACCTAGATTCTGGTCCCAGGGTACCTACCACCAGCTGGCAGTGTGACCTGGATCATATCTCTGTCCCCTAGTTGTTTTTTTTTTTTAATTTTTTAGCTGTCAATGGGCCTTTATTTTTAATTATTTATGTATTTATATGTGGTGCTGAGAAACGAACCCAGTGCCCCACTCATGCTAGGCAAGTGCGCTACCACTGAGCCACAACCCCAGCCCTGTGTCCCCCAGCTTTACTGACGAGTCTGGCTTTGATGATACAGTCTGCAGAATGTTCCATGGCAGTAAGAGCTTCAGAAATGTCCCAGCTCGCAAAAGCCCTGCATTCAGTCATTTATTTTCAAGTGAATACCTCCAGGAGAGCTACACAGCTACTCAATAGATGTGTGGGACTTTTTTTGCCTGCTCAGATATATTTTAGGGGAAATCTTATTACCTTTTAATGTATTTGGATGACCTTCTCAAGATATTATTTTTTTTTCCTTTAGCTAAACCATTTAGTAAAAGTAGAATTAGCTAAATAGAAGGCTGCAGGATAGCCCCGCATGGTGGCTCACTGTAATCCCAGCAACTCAGGATGCAGAGGAAGGAGGTTTGAAAATCTGAGGCCAGCCGCAGCAACTTAGCAAGAACCTGTCCCAAAAACTAAAAAAAAAAAAAAGCTGGGTTCGTGGCTTAGTGGTAAAGCACCCCCATGGTCCAATCCCCAGGGCCATAAAAACAAAAATAAAAAAATAAAAACTGTGGGATAGAGGCACGTGGCCTACAGGACAGGTTTCTACGTATAAAAGAGGTCTTCAGGGGAGGGAGTATGGCTCAGTGGTGGAGCACTTGCCTGGCATGTGTGAGGCACTGGGTTCGATCCTCAGCACCACATAAAAATAAATAAAATAAAGATATAAAGAGAGAGAGAGAGAGAGGTCATTGTACCTTAACAATTACGGCTTATTATAATTTCAAACTAAACCCCCACTTCTTAACATTTGGGCCTCACAGTCATCGTCTGGCTGCTGTTCTTTCTTAAGAGTCTCTTATTAAAGACAAGCCAACCAAAGTCCAGAGAGGAGAGCTGCAGTGTGGGAGAATCTTCTTCTTTCTATCACTTGGTAAAATAGCCATTTTTGGTTTGGTGTGGCCCACCGCCTTCTGCCATCCCCGCCTGTTCCCCGTCGGGAAGCTTTACTGGAGCAGCTTTGCTCTCGAATCCCACTGACCAGGACTGTCACCTCCCGCTGACGCCAGGCGAGGGAACACAGGTGCTCGTGAAGCCGAGCCTCCGTGTTCATTAAATGAAAAGCTTGGACCACAGCGAACCACCCGTGAATGAAGATTCACGAAGCTGCTCCCACTGCAGACGGTGAACTGGTGTTCTTGTCCAGGTAGTCAAATAAAGGGAAGATCAGGACAGCCTGGCTGCAGAGCGGTCACACTTTAGGGCCGACTGCAGCAGCCTGCCATCAGCACGTCTAGGGACAGGATTGCTGAAAAGGAGTGGGCCCTACAGCCAACACTGGCTGCACTGGATGGCTTAGGCCTTCCAATTGACCAGCCCTCACCTCCTCCTCCCAACCCAGACCTGCAGTCCCCATTGGAAATCCTCTCAAGTTAAAAGCACCTGGAAGACAGGGGGCAGATTTTTTAAAAAGAAAAAGAAAGAAATCCCTAAGAGTCAAGAGTTTAAACTTATGCCCCTGGTGGCCCACATAGTCTTATCTTGGCTCCAAAGGACAGAGACTCCAAATCATTGTAAATCACTTTAAAACTTCGTCCCAGTTGACTCTTTGATTCTTTGAGTTAAAAAATAAGATAACTGGAGCTTCCTTATGGAATAAATAGCTGTGGAGCTATTTTAAAGGAAAGGGCTACAAAATACCTGCTTACAAGCTTCTCAAGTTGAGAGGGCTAGTCCATTGATTCTCCCCTTTAGTAACTGGGTCTGGGCTTCGCGAGGTCTAGCTGTGCTTCGCCCGTAATAGTTACTCAGACCGTATTTGTTTAATTGAATTGAAAACTGTCACCAGTGCCCTTTGAAAAGCTGGACTTTCCGCACAGGGCTTCTCACTAGCCCAATATTTGCTCACCAAACTGGACATTATTAGGCGATCTAGATAGAGACAGAATTGCCTCTAGTTAGGGTCTGGAAAAAAGAGAGACTGGGCCAAATTAAAATAATCCGCTCACTGATTACACAGAACTGAAATAGGATTGTTTGGCACTCTGTTTTTTCTCCTTATCTTGCAAAATCAAATTAAGCATCAGTGGAAACAGTGGAGAGAGAGGAAAAAAATGGGAGAAAAGAAAAAAAAAAAAGAAAGAAAACCCAAAATGTGATTTCCAATGAGAATAGAGATTGGGTCTTTGTCAGGGTGGTCACGTTATTCCTGTGATAGCATCTCTCTCTGGGGGGTGTTATGTTATCTCTTGGCACGAACTCATGAAAGCTGAGATCTGCAGCGATAGGAAAAGTTTTGCAGTAGTGGGGACCCTGGAGAGGGTGGGGGATGCGGGAGACCGGCCAAGGTGGAGTGGTAAAGCAACTGAGTGTCATTCTGCAACCCTGTTGGAGGTTGATGTCATCCGTGTTAGTGAGGCCAAGCTTGCGGGGAGGCTGCTCAGCTTAGTGGATGACCAATTACCCAGAACCTTTGGAAAAGGAAACAGCCTTGAGAAGAGGCCATTCTTTAAATTTATCTTACTGCTTCATTAAACCACGGCCGGGGAGGGACCGCCTGCTGCCCTCCTCACCTTTGCCTCCAAGCTAACCCAGAGCTTCTCCTCTCCCCAGCTAAACTTCCTTCTTCCATATCTTACTCCCCGAGGCCTTTCCAAACAGATAAACTCAATGTTCCTGCTTGCCCATCAGCTGGAACACCGTATGTTTGGTATGAGGTACCCCAACTTGGGGTCATCTTGCCTAAAAGAAAAAGGGTTAGGAATCCCAATCTCTGGGTTAGGGAGCATTGGGCTGTGGAAACCTGGAGAAGAAACTTCTTGGGGAGCAACGGGACTTGGGCCACCCTCCAATAGGATGGGACTGATTCTGCAGCCCCTTCTGAAGAGATCCCTGCTCTCCTCTGGGAACCCGGATGGTGTTAGCGCTGGGGAGCTCCCTTTCCGGAAGGCAGATGGATAGCTGAATGGACTTTGGAAGTGCCCAGTGTTTGACTATTGCAGCCGTCACTCTGGGTGTATCACTGTCACATGATCCCATGTTTGTTGACGAAAATAAATAGAGAGTGGTTTTCAGAAACTATTCTCGGTGCCATGGTTTGTCATAAAACAATAAATAGAAAAGCCCTCGGTGTGCCAGCCAACGTTTCCCTCCGTATCTGAGAGATGGTGAAGCCCTGGCTGCACTCTATCTACAAACAAATAAAACTTTTTTATTTGCACTGCATTGGACTTTGGGTTCCAAAGCATCCCTTTGTTGATGATGGGCACATGAGGAGTCGCTGTTCTTACAATGACAGGAGCAAACTGGTGCCATGGGTAAAGTGGTCACCCTGAGCGGCGTGTGAAACGTGAGCCTACCGAATCGTAAAACCGAGATGGAATTGTAAACTCTGGTGAAAACATTTCTGTGCCTTCTAAAATTTACAGAGGCCAAATGTGGTGACTCAACCCATCGGAAAGATAGCTCGTCTTTTAAAACCCGACACTTAGAGCCAAACAAAGTGGGATCTCTTTTCCTCCATCTTTGGAAAACGCTCCAGTGAGCTGGAATTTGCCTCCTTGAGAAAAGAAGACTTGGGGACTGGGGGGACAAGGTCCCAAAAGAGAAGAGACTCGGGAACTCCAGTGGAAATAGGCAGGAGAGCATTGTCGTGTAGTTTGCTGATGGAGAAGTTGAGCTCTGGGGATCATTAATCCATACATCGATATTATAAAATCAATTAATTACTTGCCAGGGCTGTCAGGAATAGCTAAAGCTATAACAGATCTGAACCAATAGTGGTTGTTTTGTTTTGTTTTTTTCTGAGAAGAAGGAAAAAAAGTAAATATTCTGGAGCATAACCCAGTAGTAAGCAGAGTGCTTGCCTAACATGTGTGAGTCCCTAGATTCAATTCCCAGCACTAATCATCATCATCATCATCATCGTTCGTATATTTAAGAAAGAAAGCATTTGGATATATATTTTTCCCCCAGTGGTTGGTCTCAGTTGGCCAGGGCCCTTGCTTACCCTGAGTAGCAGCTTGGCTGGCATTCGATGATTTTTTTTTTCCTCTTTTTTAAGAGCTGTGGTTTTATGCTAGTTGATTTGAGTGTGAACCATTCTTCTTATTAAGTTTTCATTTGTTTGTCTTCGATCTCGAGACCACGGGGGGAGGCAGAATTACAGCTGACAGCCTTTCAAATTTCCCTCTTATCACACCCAGCCCTCAACTAGCACCTCGAGGAAAACAGCCCTTCAGAAGGCACTGCCCCCAAGTTCCAGCTGAAAGAGCTGTGGTTTCAAAGGCCCCTGTGGGTTCCAGGATAGCGATTTCTATGGAAAGGGAAAAAGACGCAGAAAAGAATCCAAGCAACAGTTGGGAGAGGGCGCTGGTCCTAGGTCAGGGTTTGCCATGAAGAACCGTTTGTGGAAAGTCTCGTGGTTTCCTTCGATTTTCATTTAGACATCAAGGATGCAGATGATCCTTGAAAACCCCTTGTGCTCTTTGAATCTCCTGGTTCTCAAAAAGCAGAGGACACAGGGGTTCCGAACAACAAAAGAGGTTAAGGAAACCAAACCCCAGTGCACTTCAGGATGCCATTGGCCTATCGTAGCTCAACAAGGAGAGCAGTGCTTGTCTAACGTGATGGGAGCCAGTCAGAAACCAGAAAGGGAAGAAGCAAGGCCCTAAGAACTCAGCTCTTCCTTGAGAAATTCTTGGTTTAGGTTTTGGTACTGGGGACTTAACTTAGGGGTGCTTTTATTTTTTTATTTTTTTATTTTGAGACAAAGTCTCACTAAGTTGCTGAGACTGGCCTCAACCTTTCAATCCTCCTATCTCAGCCTCCTGAGTCACTGGGATTACTAGCATGTACCAAACCCCAAGCCAGTTTTGACTCTGACAAATAGATGGTTTGTGGAAGGGATGAGTTGGCTCCTACATTCAAGTGGCTCTTCATGCTATAAAGGATGAGTTCTGCTTCCACTCCAGCTGGTACAGAGAGATCCTGAAGGCTATCCTTGAAATTCAAGGATACACAACAGTTCCCGCTAGTGGAACATGCACCCTTAAGTCCCAGGCTGTTGCCTCACTTCTGAGTATATGTTCTGAAAATGTCGTGTTTAAATTTAATACCCCATAACTTACAAAGTCACAATGCAGTAAGTTTAAGTTCCAGAATTTAAATTTTAACTTTGTGACTATCTTAGGGTTTTTTTGTTTGTTTGTTTGTTTGTTTGTTTGTACTGGAACATGTGTTATCAGCATGATGAGACTCATGATTTCAGGTTGACTGTCCATTTTCTTAAAACTTAGGGGAAAAAAATTTGTGTTGCCAATTAGCGCATGTTCTGCAACTGCTTGGCTCATTGCAACTAGAAGAGAATCAGAGATGGATCCAGGTTTTTTCAGACCCAGAAATGCATACAATGGTTGGGGCGTTCTCTAAGAAAAATGATGAGAACAGAATTGCTCAAGCCCTTTTACAAACTAAAACAAAAAAGTCTGTGCATTTTTTAATATTTAGTTTTTAGTTGTATACATTTATTGTGTTTATTTGTTTTTAGTGGTGCTGAGGATTGAACCCAGGGCCTCGAGTGTGCTAGGCGAGTGCTCTACCGCTGAGCCACAGCCCAGCCTGGTGCCTACTTTTAAAGAGTCATTTTTTAACCTTGTGCAGGTGTAATTAACAAATAAAAATCATATACATTTATATTTTTTTAAATAATAGAAATCCCCCAAAATAACCTGTGCTTTATTAGTGGATCTTTCTCATTCACTCCTCATCTTGCTTTTTTTTTTTTTTTTTAAGTTTACAAGGAGCTGTAAACTTAAGAACCTTCATATGTAATCCCTTTGTATATTAAAATGCTGATGTTATTGGATTACTAAGGGACACGACTCTTAGTGTACTTAGCAGGCATGAAGCCCTGGGTTCCATCCCTACCACCAAAAGAAAAGAAAAGAAAAACAAAGCGAACTTTCCTTACTGAGCATGATTTCATCATTAAGCCCATTTCCCCTTTTGTCTCCCGTGGGAGACTCACCATAGATCTGTGACTTCAGTTTCATCATCTAGTGAAACTGTGCCCTTAATCCTATCCTGGCTTTGATATGTGGAAACACTTTTGAAAATCAAAATAAATTATATTTGATGTGTGTTTCCAAAAAAAAAATTGATTTTTCCCTTACAGAAACCATATTGCTCTCCATTCCCACTTTTTTTTTTTTCTGGTCCATCCAATCATGAAAAGTACATTTCACCTAATGGCCAGACGCAGATTTCTCCTGAGGCTGGTGAGGCTTGGGTTTGGGGGCCCTTACGCAGAGCCCCTTCTCCTGCTCTGGGAAGGGCCTGAGTGCTTTTCTTCTTTCCATTTTATTATTTTTCTTACAAAAGGCCCCAGCAGTTGCTGTATGTTCCTGGATCCACGTCGGGATCCTCTCCTAGTTGTAATGACACTTTCTTTCCTGTGAAGGATGCTCCTCCAGACACTAGATGCAGTCAGTATCCGCAGATAATTAAGCACATTTTAGTCACAAACTAGAAGAGTAAAATCATGGGGACAAATTCTGAAGACCATATGGCTCCTCGTACAGGGGCAGACCGGATGATAGTGTACAAGCCAACCGAAGGTGTAAGGGCTCACTTTGCTTCGTGCAAAAATCCAGAAGAGTGACCCTGGAAGATCAATGCATTTTATATGGGATATTCTACAGAAGGCTACTAGAGTCCTTTCAGTTCATGACTCAAGATAATGATTTAGCTCTTCCTAAGGTAGTCAAGACACTACCTTTTCACTAGGTTGTGAGGGTGTTGGGTGTGTTTTTACTCTGTTTGTTGTTGTTGTTGTTGTTGTTTTCATACCAGGGATTGAACCCAGGGCCGGACTTTTTCATTTTTAATTTTGAGACAGGTCCTCACTAAATTGCTTAGGGCCTCTCGCTAAGTTGCCAAGGTTGGCTTTGAACTTGCCGTCCTCCTGCCTCAGACTCCCGAGTCACTGGGACCACAGGTGTGCACCAACCCTCCCTTGTCCTAGATTAGAGGATAAGAAGGTCCCGTGTGAGCCGTGAAGGAGAGATGCACCATGCCTGGGAATCACTCTGGCCTTTGGCAGCTCTCCCTGGAGGTGGAAAGAGTCTATGCAGACTTCAAAAATACAATTAAAACAGCATTATCAGGTATAACTAGGGAAATACAATAACAGAAAATAAAAAATGTCAGTACCCAAATTTTTTTTGCCAGTTCACTACTTTTTCAGAATGCTGAAGGGATTTTTTAAAAAATGGACTGGTTTGGCATGATGGTGGGGGTGCTGATTCCTTTCTCTGTCCTTGAGCGTTTACTGCCAGGAAATCCTGACTAACACTGATTGCCAAGGGGTTAAAGTCACATTGTTGTTAAATAAGGAGCGAAAATTAGCAGGATTCGGTGCCCTATGTTCAGCTATCCCAGAGTTTCAAAAACAGGAACCTGGGGCCCTATACGAGGGGACAGGGGAAGTCAGGGGGAAGAGTCACAAGGGTGATTTATCAGGGCAGAGTTCCAGAGACACGGCTCACCCGGAGGTGAAAGAATTTTGTGCAGATGTGCTGTGCCAAGGAGCCAAATGGTTGCGCAGAAGCTCCTCTGGGAGTTGAAGTGGGCATTTCTGAGAACAGTCTTGCCACGTGTGAAGAGGGGATTTTTTTTTTCTTTTTCGTTTTCCCCACACACACACACTTTTGTGTGCACTGCAGGGGATGGAACCCAGGGCTTCGTGCAAGAGCTCTACCACCGAGCCACACTCCAGCCGATGGGAGGATTCTGTGTGCGGCCTGTTAGGGATCAGGCATGCGCAGTGGGACTTCTCAGGTGTCCATAGTGTCTATCGCATCCCATGCTCAGGGAAGTAAAGAATGACAAAGTTTCGTTAGTATACATTTGATACAGTATAAAACTCCTGAAAGACCCCCCCAAAAAAATGTATAGGTTTTCTCTAGGATCCTTAAAAGCATTATTATCCATTCAAATTCTCATGATGAAATTCTGACCTGCACCAGGCACAGTGGCATACACCTGTAATCCCAGCAACCCAGGAGGCTGAGGCAGAAGGATCACTAGTTCAAAGCCAGCCTGGGCAACTTGGTGAGCGTATACCTCAAAATAAAAAGGGTTAGGGCTGGGGCTCAGTGATTAAGTGTTTCTGGGTTCAATCCCCACTACCAAAAAAAAAAAAAAAAAAGCAAAATTTCTAAGAAATACTGCACATTTGGCTCTTAATTATCTTGAAGAAATATTTAGAGCTAGCAGGCAGATCTTTTCTTGGGTCCTCACATCTATCCCCTTGGGGTTGGCAAAGCAGTACAGTTAAAGTGGATTTTCATGGAACAAAAGTGCTCGTAGAATAACTCGGGTATATGGTGTCCGAATAATATGCAAGTTTGTAAGTCTGCTCAGCATCTCAAGAATGGTTATTGTGTTATTCCCTCCATTAAGGACTGGTGAAAATCACAGACTCCAGTAGCAACAATAGAATCTCTGGCCAGTGAATCGCGAAGCTGGCTACCACACCATTCATGTTCCCCCCCTGCCTCCTGCCATTTGGGAGAGAATTCTCAGCTGCTCAAAAGGAACCTCACATTGAGTACACCAGATTCGTCGTGTTCAGCATGCATGTGTGTGCACCCATACTCGTGTCCACACATGCACCTCCTGCCCCCCCATACACATACACAGCACTTCTGAGATGCAACAGAGAAGTAGAACCCTGCGATTGCATCCTTTCCCTCACCTGAGAAGCTGATGAATAGGACCCGTATGTAGTTCAGTGCATCTGATGTGTGTAGCTATTTCCCCCTTCCCAGTGAGAATAACCTTGGAATTTTCACAGTGACCACAACCTTTGATTCATTCTACAGTTTTTTTTTTTTTTTGGTTTTTTTGGTACTGGGGATTGAACCCAGCCTACTGAGTTGCATCCCCACCCCTTTTTTATTTTTTATATTGAGACAGGGTCTCACTTAGTTACTGAGGGGCCTCCTGTGTTGCTAAGGCTGTCCTCAAACTTGCAATCCTCCTCCCTCAGCCTCCCAGAAGGCTGGAATTACAGGCATGTGCCTCCATGCCCGGCATACCTTGCTTTTGAAAATGGCCTGTTACAAAACCTGAGTAACTGATGCGTGTATTTGATTGATTAGTTGACCCTTGAGGACAGGTATTTTAAAAAGTAAGTTCAGGGCCTGGGGTTGTGGCTCAGCAGTAGAGTGCTCACCTAGCACATGCTGGGTGGGGCACTGGGTTTAATCCTCAGCATCAGAAGAAAAATAAAATACAGCTATTGTGTACAACTAAAACAAAATATTTTCTTTTTAAACAAAGTAAGTTCAAAGCAGTTCTTATTTTGCTACTTTTTGCATACCTTACCCACAGCCCTCCACATCTGCTAGTCCTGAGACAGATGGCTTCCAGAGCATTAAAAGAAGAGAGACACTTTCTTGGCTCAATATTTCTAATCTGCTTTTTTTTTTTTTAATAGTGAAGTGTGTTTTATGTGCACACGGTTTCATTTGTGATCTGAATAGATTCAACGTAAAACTTCAAGATTCCTTTATGTTCCAGTAGGTCTTTTCAGCCCTGAGTTGCTGAAGTGATTTTTTTTCCACTGAATGAAGGTTTAAAGCATATTCTGTTGAAAGCCAAGATAAACAGCAGATTTTTGCAGCATTTTAAAAATCAAAGAGAAATCAGAACCGTTAGCCCATCACAGGTAAAGCATTAATAGGAGAAGTTGAAGGGGGAAAAGACCACAATTGGTAAAATAGGTTTGGTCCCAGCCCATAGTAAAGCTGAGTAATAAGAAGAGTCTTTCCTCATGCTTAAATGTCTTCAACTTGACGGATCTTCGTTAGCAAAGCAAACATTTATAAAGAAGCCCTTTTCTGAACTGAGGTGTCGTTTGCCACCAGGGAGAAAAACCTCCGACTCAACCACTTTTGCCCTCTCTCCTTTGCAGCCGTTTGTCATCTATGACATGAATTCCTTAATGATGGGAGAAGACAAGATCAAGTTCAAGCACATCACCCCGCTGCAGGAGCAGAGCAAGGAGGTGGCCATCCGCATCTTTCAGGGATGCCAGTTCCGCTCGGTGGAAGCCGTGCAGGAGATCACGGAGTACGCCAAAAGCATTCCCGGCTTTGTGAACCTTGACTTGAACGACCAAGTAACTCTCCTCAAGTACGGCGTCCATGAGATCATCTACACCATGCTGGCCTCTCTGATGAATAAAGACGGCGTCCTCATATCCGAGGGCCAAGGGTTCATGACCAGGGAGTTCCTCAAGAGCCTGCGGAAGCCCTTTGGTGACTTTATGGAGCCCAAGTTCGAGTTTGCTGTGAAGTTCAATGCACTGGAATTAGACGACAGCGACTTGGCCATATTTATAGCCGTCATCATTCTCAGTGGAGGTAAGATCCTTTTCTTTTCTTTTCTTTTCTTTTTTAATCTTCACAGCGGAGGATGGGAGGGTGGCAAGATGCCTGCCAAGATTTTTTTGCATTTCCTCTGTGCTCGTCTACATTCTCGTTCAGTCTCAACCTCACTTTTCATGCAGCAGATGTGAATGGCATGGCGCCTTAAGAGTGTCACGACCCGTGTCGCATATCAGGAAAGAACACCAGAAGCTTGCCATATTCAGGCTGCAGGGGGCGGGGGGGGGGCACCCAGGCTTAATTCTTTTATCCATCCAAATGGTTTTTTTTTTTAATTTATTTTTCTATCAAAATCCACTCATCAAGGACAAATGTCCTCTTGTTTTTCTTTGTGGTTTTTTTTTTTTTCCTTTACTTCTCAGAAGGTTCACCCAATGACATAGCTTGAAATCCTGCTCACATGGTCTAGAGAAGGCGCTCCCAAGTGGTTCGGGTCCAGTTATATGTCTGTCTGTCGTCATAAGACCCTCCCTGGGACTACCTTCCTGATAACAGATCGGAAGGAACCTCTGTCCACTTCCCTCCACCTGCTCTGTCACGTGGAGCTGTCTGGTGGCTTCCTTTCATGTCCCTTTTCGAGGTGGTTGGCCGTGATTAAGAATGCAGCGCGAACCCAAAAAGCACACAGCTGGGAAATAAATGGGGTCACTGCCTTTGGGGCCTTTCCAGTACACGATCTAAGTAACCAACTCCGAAAGCCAGGCTCTGAACCCGACGTTGACGTTGGCTAGCCTTTCATGTTCCCAAGTGAAGTCGAAGGAAGTTGTCCTTTCATCTCTGTGTCTAAAAATCCCTTTAAGGGACAAGTGCTCCCTCACACCGAAAGGGACTTCAGAAAAGCTTTTTATGTAGCACTCCACAGCGCATCCTCCATTGATGGATGGGGCTGCCGTTCATCAGCGCAGATGTCCACAGGTATCAGCCACGCTGTGTGCGAGAAAGAGCGTGAGCCTCTCGGCAGTCCTGGGTTGGTCACGTGAGGGCAGACTGCTCCTGAAGTCAGGGGCCTGGTGAGCTGCTGGTGCTGCACAGTGAAGTACTTCCTGTGGCCAGCCAGTGTTCTGAGCGCTTCCTGCCTATTCACTCAATGCTCTGGACCCATTGGGGCTGGGACCATTTTACAGACCAGGAAAAGGAGCCACTGAAAGTCTTGCTCACTTGCTTAAGGCAGCGCAGCGCCAAAGGTAGAGTTGGAACCTAACCTACCTTCAGGGCTCCTACTGTTCAAATGCCTGGGTGCAAACAGATGACGGGATGGCGGGGGCTGACTCTGGGGCCACAAGCTCAGTGTCAAGTAACTTTTGATGTTGTTTTAAAGAACAAAAATATACCGTCCAACATGTTTTAATATCTTGACCAAATCTACCAGTTAAATTAACCCTTGAGCCCCTAGGATCTTTGATTCATTCAACCCAAAACAATGCGATTCCAGTTTATTTGAAGTTCACTGGAAGAAAAATGTTCAATTTTGACCCAGATGTGGTGGCGCATGTCTGTCATCCCAGCCACTCGGGAGGCTGAGGCTGGAAGACTGCAAGGTGGAGGCCAGCCTCAGCATCTGGGCGTGACCCTGCCTCAAAATAAAAACTAAAAAGGGCTGGGGATGTGGTTTAGTGGTAGAGCACCCCAGGGTTCAATACCCAGTGCCAAAGAAAATAATAATAATAGCCATACAGAAGAATATTGTTAAGTGTTGCTGTAGGAAACATTCTTTTGTGTAAATCTCTCTCCAAGTTTTAGATTATTTTTTTTTCATTCTGAATTACCAGAAATGGAATTGCTGGCTATGGACATTTTTAAGTCTTCCAATGATTTGGCGTCATTGCCAAATCGCTTGCTTTCCATGAAGTTTGTAGCAGTTTATATTCCCCCCGCAGATACGAAGGGAGGCAAGAGCTCACAGAGCATGCCAGAAGTAGTCCTGGTTTTGTAAAGCAGAGTGTTCGGAATAAGCCACTCAGATGTGGTTAGTTTCTAAGGAGGAACACTCTAGGGGACCTGGGGACTTAGCTCAGTGTTAGCAAGCTGGCCTGGATTCTCTTCCCTGGGTTCTATCCCTGGTCCCTAAACAAAAAAAAAGAAAAAGAAAGAAACATGATAATTCTGGGCTTTGTAAACCTGAGAAGTATTGTTTTATAGATATGGAATAACAAGGTGGTTCCGTCTAGGAAGAATTACCATTACTGCCCCTACTTCCTGTCGATTTCTTGCAAGTGACATTATTTAAAAATTAGTGGTTCGTTAGGCCTTTAAAATTGGTACTAGGACAATAGCTCAGGGGGACAGCACTTGCCTAGCATGCACAAGGCTCCGGGTTCCATTCCCAGAACCACAAAAGATGAAGAAAAATCATTAATTTGCCAAGAAACGGCTCTCTAAATAATGTGATTGGATTTGATGTGATACTGGGATTACTGGATCTGATTGATACTGGTTTGTGAGAATTAAAGACCGGGCTGTTGAAATGTCCATGTCGTATACAACAAGTGCCTTTTTAGCCTTCTCCAGACTGTCTCCGCGGTCGCCAATATCCAGATCTCATTTGATTCTCAGAACAGTGAAAGAAATCTGAAGGGTAGCAGCCTGCCACAGATTATTAACATCTTTTATCTGTGGTGATAATGAAAAGAAAACATATGAATAATTTTAGACTTCCTCAAATTTAAAAAAAAAAAAATCAAGGGGGTGCAGTTACCACTGACTCATTCCTGTATCACAAAAGCCAGATCGTTCCCCGACCAAAGTTTGCTTTTGCAGATGAAATCTAAACACAGGCGGCAGATAAGAATGAACAGACGGGACCCCTTGTTTGCCCAGTTCGCAGGAGTGTGACTCTCTTCTTTGCTCAGAGAAGCTGATTGCGAGTAGGCCAGGTAAAGAGGTGCCTAGCAGTTGGTCCCAGCCCAAAGACTGGCTTCTCTAGTAAGCTTTGGGGCATCTGTAGATTGGTGACATGGTCGGTGACCTCAGTAACTCAGATTTTGGTTGGTTGGTTTCTGAATTCCAGAAAGGGAAAAAAAAAATATTCATGTAAGCAAGAGGCTTTGATGCCAGGAAACAAATTTCTGATCCTACCCAGTCTTCACAAGATTGATTATCTTCTCCTCTGCCGTTTATTTGGAAATTTATCAATTGCTTTAGTGATTTCAGAAAGAAGTGCTTTGGGCAGGGACCCAGGTGACCTCATTCTGAGCATCTGAATCACAGAAGAAGCTTCTCTGGGGAAGGCACGTGGGACCCTAGGCTGAGGAACCAGTAAGAGTGGGTGCTGTGTTAAGTGGAGGGAAGCGAGCTAGGGGACTGGGGAGACTTAGAGGGGATTTTTTTGGATAAAGGTAGCTGCTTTGACCCAACACAGTATTTGCTGGGGACATCAGAGTTGCAACCCTAAGATTGCTGTCGTTAACTTCACCACCCCTCAAAACTGCTGAACCCGCTTGATGGGGTGCTGAGATTGGCCCCTGTGCTTCTGAGCATGTCCGCTGTTCACTCAGCTCTGGGAGCCAGCTTGCTCAGAAAGATGACCTAGTTCTCAAACTGTCCTCCTGCCTCTCCCCCTCCCCCACCCAGAGCTGGGGGACAGGAATCACACTAACTAGGAAGAGCTCAGTTCTTTGTACCTCTGTGAGAGCACTCCAGGTCCACCTCTCTTAGGTCCCCACAGAATTCCAGGTCACTATTCTCATTCCATAGGAAGAAAAGGGAGGGTCCTAGACCCAGGCGGTTCTGCTAAGGTCTAGTGACTATGGAGCAGGGGAACTAGGACTGAGAGCCAGGTGTCCTAACGAACAACCCCCGTGGCTCTGTCCCCTCTGCCTCCTGGCGAGCGGACCCAGGTCAGCTCAGCCACTCTGCTGCTCGTGACTGCCACCTGTCCTCCCTTCCCCATCCTCCCTAGGCCCCAGGCCCGTCAGCCAGAAGGAGCCTGTCCTTGCCTGTAGCAGCAAATAATAGCTCCCTCGCACCCTCTAGACCCGCTGTGAGGTGCATGGCGTCAGGAGTAATAAAACTGCCTCCGGCAAGGGTAGGTTTGCAACTGGCGCCACAGCCCGGTGCCAGCCTCCCTAGCAAACCCCCAGAAGGTCCCCGTGGCCAGTGCCGAGCGCACAGCTCAGGAAGGCTGACAGGCCCCAGGACGCCCTGCGGGACGTCTCGCCCCCTTGAGCGTGTGCCCTTTGGTGAAGAAAAGCTACCTGAGTTCCAGCTGGAACTTGGCAACAGGAAGAGGCGCTTTCTGTTCATTCAGAACAGTTTGGAATCCATTTCAGTCCTTCCTACACTTCCAAGATAGGAGGGAGGAAATTCACTGGATTTTACGATGTACTTTTCAAGGCGCATTGCCACTGCTGTCTGAATGACAGAGGAGCTGCAAAGATCATGGCGACAGCCACAGACGGCCACGCATCCAACCATTTACGCGCCCATCCTCATTTACCCTCTGGAGTCTGGCCTGGACGTGCAAACCACCTCCAGGGCAGCTCCTGTGTCCAGCGGATCCCAGAACATTCCATCCCTGCAGCAGCCCCGGACAGCTGTTCTTGGAGTGAGCCACTGTAGAGCAGGCAGGGAGAACAGGGGACAGAAGGATTTGTTCCCACTGCCGTACATTTGCAGAAGGGGTGACCTTCTCTGTCAGTTTTTGTGTCTCACTTTATCAGGTCAGTAACCCAAGGCCCCTATGGCTCATGGCTCATGACATGATAGATGGACAAATATACTTTTTAATTTGTTGGAATGAAAGTAGAATCAGGCGGGGTGCAGTGGCACACACCTGTAATCCCAACAGCTTGGGAGGCTGATACAGGAGGATCACAAGTTCAAGGCCAGCCTCAGCAATGACGAGGTGCTGAGCAACTCAGTGAGACCCTGTCTCTAAATAAAATGCAAAATAGGGCTGGGGATGTGGCTCAATGGTTAAGTGCCCCCAAGTTCAATCCAAAAATAAAAAAAAAAAAATACCAAAAGTAAATACATAAAGTAGGATTGAAGTGCAACACCCAACTGAAGAAATATTTATTAAATGAATAATAACCCGAAATAATAATACTAGAACGTGCTAAGCACTTTACACACACTGATGATCTTTGCGAGATCTTTCCTGTAGCTCTGTGTGGTCTGTTACCATCCCCATTTTACAGATAGAGAAAATAGAAGCTCAGCAAGATAAAGCAGCTTGCCCAAGGTCACACAGTTTACTCATTGATGAGGCCAAGGTTCAGATCCAGGTCTCTCACGACTTTAAAATGAGCATACCTGGGGCTGGGGACGTAGCTTGGTGGGACAGCCCTGGATTCCATCCTCTGAACCATCGGATTCGATTGCCTGCCGTGTATTGATATGTGGAAGGATCTTAGTATAATCACCTTGGTGTGGAGTTCCTTGATACTTGTCAAAAAATAGTTCCCTATTCCCATAGCATCTCCAAATGTCATGATGAAGAATTTCCAGGTTATCGTTTGGCTATTACTCATTAGTATTCAAAGTCCTTCTTAGGATGCCATGTCAACCTAACCATCTAACGAAATTAGCCCTTGATTTTGAAAATCGCAGGGAAGGCACAGGACCTAGTGATAAGGCTGGTGACTGGGGTTGGCTTCTTAAACCTGTCAGCCAGCCAGGCTCCTGGACATAGCCGTGCTGTTTGCAGAACCTATCACAGAAATGGATGGTAAACTTCAAATAGCCAAGTGAACACATCTCTGCTTAATCAGATACCATCTTACCCTAGACTCTAATATTCTGGAGCGTTTGCAGAAAAATTTTAAACTGCTAAAATCCCTTCATTCCTCCCTGCCCTGCAGAAACAAGCAGACTCACCTGCAGCAGAAGCAAAACACCTCATTCCAGCTCACAGAACCCAGGTGACCCACAGGCATGGAGCTTGAGGGGTGCCGGGCTTAGGAGTGTCCCCTCTCTCATCCCCATCCATCCCTCCGTTGCCCTTTGAAGTCCCAAGCATATTCCCAGCTCTGAAATGAAAAGCGTCCCCTTTCCGTTTTTTTTCCGGCACAGCCATTGCTGTAAGTTATATCGTTATGAACACTTCAGCATTTTTCTGTAGAAAGTGGGCGTCGGTGGGCTTCTGCTGTTCTAGAAGAAATCCCAGCTTAGGGAACCTGTCATATTGCTCATTCCAAAGACCCCACAGTCTTCTTAGTCTATGAGCATCTGCCTTACCAGTCAAATGGAGTGGAGACAAAACCCAAAAGTGTTTAAAAAAAAAAATAGTAAGACAGTGATGAACACAATAGGCCGAATTTATTTTGGGGGGTGCTGGAGATGGAACCCAGGGCATCACACAGGCTAAGCCACATACTCTACCACGGAGCCAGTCCTGGGCCAGCCTCCTCCTACCTCTCTGTACCAGATAAAGATCTAACTTCCTTCTTCCACCAAGTTTCTTTGGGCAAGACTCAGGCTGGTATCTTTAAGGTGAACGTTGTTATTTCCGACTGTCCTCCAGGACATCTAAAAGGAAAATAAGGACATCTGATTTCTCTTGAGCAAGTTAGCCAGCTGGCTCATGCCCCGTACCTGGGGGGCGAGTTTAACACACACACACACACACACACACACACACACACACACACAGGTATTCGTGGGTGAGTTCTCCAAGGGACACCTACACCCGGTTGTGGGAGGCTGCCCCGACGGGTTGGCAGAACGGCTTTGGATAGTGTGACTCAATCTGAGTTATCTGGAAACATCCGATTAGCCCCGTGTTTTCATAACCTCGTGCACTTGGTATGACAGGGGCGAGGTATGCGTTTCAGTCCCCAACTGGCACAGAACACTAAAAACCAGAGAGCTGGGGGTGGGGAGCGGGTAGCAGGGAAATGGTGAAACATTCTAGAATCGTCTCTTAAGTGTGTGTGTGTGTGTGTGTGTGTGTGTGTGTATGTGTGTGCGTATGTGTGTGTATAGAAGAAATACATAAAAATACATGAATATACAGGCTTCTGAGGGCCTAGGAGGTACAGCTGCATCTCTGTCTGTAACTTTATCAGACTCCAACTTCCTCTTCCACGGGGCTGCCCCCCCACACACACACCGTGAGCAATCTCACAATTGCATCTGAGCTCAGAACTGGGATGGAAAGTCAAACCGCTGAGTCATTCCTGTCCCCTCACCAGGCAGTCCTGGAAAAGGTTTGGTTGGCCTGCCTGTCGGTCGGTCGGTCGGTGGGCGAGCTGCTGTTGGGAGCACTTTATCATTTGGGGCTCTCACTATGTGTCTTTAAACTCTGGGTGACCTCAGGCCAGCCTTCCAGACTGGCACTTGTTCATCTGCAAGTGAGGAAGAACGAAACCAGAGGCCACCAACCGGGGACCGAAGGTGCCACCGGGCTCTGGATGGTCTCGCCAGCCTCGCACTTGGGCACTAGAGAAGGTTCTGGAATCACCCCAGACAGAGTTAAACAGAACCACCCTCGACCACTTCTTAGAATTGAGGTTGCAGGCAATTATTTACCTCCAGAGTCTTGAATTTCCTTATCAGTTCCCCCAAGTGAATGCAATCACATTATGTGAAGCTGCTGGCACCTCGCCTGGGATGTGTTAAGCACTCAGTCAATGCCGATTTCCCCTCTCCCCCCTGTGATAGCATTCGAAGTAGCTCCTCTGCATCCTGCCAGTCAAGTGGCTTGAAATCCCACCCATAGTCATTCTTAAAATCCCTCATTACAATATAAATACCCCTGGGGAGCTCTGAGCTAATCCCTTTATCAGCTATCACTTTAAGGGGATTAGTCGTGGATTGAGAACAAAACCCGAAGGGAAAGTGATCCTGAGGCCGGAGGAGGGGCCTGGAGAGGGGGGGAGGGGGTGGGAAAGTCGTGTGGCCCCCCAAGGAGACCAGGGAGGGCAGGGCTGGGGTGAATTCCCACCCTCCCCAGGAACTGGGGGTAGGGGTCGTGTTTAGAGGTCATATTGGAAAATCGTCCCTGTTTTGAGGTCACAGGTTCTTTTCAAAAGTCTTCAGAGACATCAGAAAGGAGGACATTGGTGGAGGGCAGAGAATTCAGACTAATGCCTCTGATTGGGGGTGGCCATTGCTGGAGATTGAGAAAGACAGGGAGAGAAGAGGCTCTGAAACCCACCTTCTCTTACTTTTTCTCTCCTTCCCAGGCAAGAGAGGGCAGAGATCATTTCCTAGTTCTGCTCCACTCCTCTCTCTCCTCCTCACACCCCCACCTCCAGTCCCACCCTGCCCAGGCAGGGAGCAGGGACCTCTTCGGGACTTGGCCTGAGGGAGGAACCACAGCCCGCACCCGCACCCCGTCCTGCTGTGGAGCCTAATCAGAGTGATCTGGAGGGACTAGAGCAGCCCAGCCAAGGGCCCTGACCTCAGGTTCAAGGAGATGGACTTCCCAAGGGCAGGACAGAAATAGCAAGACCCATTTCCATCCCCAAAGACCTGGGAGTAAAACAAACCCCAGGCTCCATTCGCAGGAGGCCCTCCACAGAGTGAAAGGAGCTGTGAACGCCCCCAGTGTCCCCCGCCCTTGCCACTAATTGTCCTTGTTCTGTTTTCTGGGAGTTGGCTCTGGAGGTAGGAGCTGAGTGTTTGAAATGAGGCAAGTGCATGAGAAATCGTTACTCAATGGGCAGATACCAGAAAGCATTGGCCGGGTTGGACTTCATTGTTACCGACTCCCACCGTCCGGGCTAAATCCTGTATATGGTTGTCTCCTGATGGAGACAAAGAAAGAGCTAGTGACCCCGAGGCCTTGGCTCCCGCGGGGAAGCGTTCCAATGCACTTCAGAGCGTGCTGGCTGCAGATGGTCTCCGTTTGGCGAAAGCATTTGCAACATCTCTATTTTATGTGGTCCCCTTTTTCCGGACAGCAGCAGGAACCGGTGTTTCTAAAAACACCCCTTTCTCCGGTTAATTTAGGCTGGCCCTCAGCATTCCTAATAATCCAAGACAAGGTGCCATCCCGGGGTTGGGAAGGAGAAAATATCAAGAAGGGAGAAATAAACAGGGGGGCGGGGGTGGACTGAGATAAGAACAGTTAAGGGAGAAAGAATAGGAAAGATCTAGAAAGAAACCCAGGATAATTAGAGAATGAGAGCAGAAAGGAGGAAAAGGAGCCAAGTTTGAGGAGCACTAAGAAAAATAGTAAATGCTAAAGGACAAGCTCTAAGCTCACTCTGCGTTCACTCATTTAATCCTCTGAACAATACCATGACTTAGGTGACTGCTCCAGATCTGTTCTTAATTATTATTATTATTTTTTTTTAAATTTCTGCTGTGCTGAGGACTGAACGCAGGGCCTTGGACTTACTAAGCAAGCGCTCTGCCACTGAGCGACCTCCCCAGCCCCTAGTTAGTGTTTGATGCCCCCAGATGATTTCAACATGTTGCCAAAATCGAGACTCCCTGCACCAGGCCCAGCTCCAACGCAGACTTCAGTGTGGACAGAACTCAGGGGAAACTTTCTGAAGGAAAGATGGTGGGAGGGAATTACTAGGACCAACCACCTCCAGGATTCTGATGGTTCCATCAGAAAAGTATCCCAGAATCCCTAGTTGGTCCCTGTGACTTTTTTTTGTGTATGTGTGTGATTGTTCTTAAACTGTCCTGCATGCCAGCAGTCGATGACCACAATGAGACTTACCTGAACCCCCAAACACATCTGCGTCATGAACAGTTTTCCTTGTGTTCCCAAGTTGCCACTCTTACCGAGTTAGGGTGGCACCCCACCCGCACTTACAGGCCCAACCCACAACCCAGTGGCCATTGTCTTTTTTTATTTTTATTTTTTTAATAGTTGAACACAATACCTTTGCTTTATTTATTTGTTTTTATGTGGTGCTGAGGATCGAACCCAGGACCTTGCACATGCTAGGTGAGCGCTCTACCGCCGAGCCACAACCCCAGCCCACCATCGTCTTTATTTGAGCAAACACGGAGAAGAGTAATAGCTTTCTGACATTTCTTTTACCTATTTCATTCTCCCCAGGGCCTGATGTCAAATGTGATTGTCTTAAAAATTAAGGTTACGTGGTTTGTCCAAAGGCACGCAGACTCCAATCCCGTCTTCAGTTCCCAGGTGAACTGGTCCTTAGAACCCACCTCTGAACTTTAGGGAGCAGCCCAGGAAAGGAAACCAGGAATAAACTCTCCAGTGAACACAGAATGAATGTGGAAGCTCTGTGGCTCTGCCCCTCATCCACAGTCCCCACTAATCAATTCCAGGACTGTGTGAGTGGAGACCGGAAAGGTTTCCTTACCCAATTCTGTGCTGCCTGGGGAGTCAGGAACCAGTAATTGACTCCAGCCTCCTGGAGTGCTAGTCAACAGGCACTCCATGGCCTTCTGGGCAGCCCCGGCCAGCAAAGAGGGCCCTTGACCCTGACCTCCTGCAGACTCACCCGCAGCAAGGTGCAGCAAGGGGACCTCAGGTAGCCCTGGACCTCTGAGGAATGAAGAGGCCAGGGAGAGGACCCAGGGCGGTTCTGGGTGTCCCAAAGGACCCCCGTAGCTCACTGTGACACCAGCTTAGCTCAGTAAGATCTGTGCGTGTGTGTGCGCACACGTGTGCGTGCGTGTGTGTGCATATGTATGTGTGTGTGTGTGTGTGTGTGTGTAGAGGACAGTGGAAAGAGCAAGGCAAGGATCCTTTTTGCCCTCGACGCATGTGCTTAACACCGAAGGAGGCTCTTTTTGGTTTTATTTTTATTATTATTATTTTTTTATTAACATTCCATTTGACATTCGAAGTTGAACGTACAAGCCTGTTACCACACTTTTCCAATTAGGTTTTGGAGTTGATTTCCCCAGTCGAATTATCAGGCACCGTGTACCAGAGGGAATGACTCACGGGAATACATCTTAAGAACTTTTGAATTAGGGATTTAGAGATCATCGATTGAATCCCATCCATTTAGCATCCAGAGGAGGAAATTGAGCCCAGCACACTTAATCAGTTTGCCCCCGAGGTCACAGAGCTGGGGAGTGAAAGACCGAGGAGGAGAAGAATATGTGGCTCTTCCCACTCTGCAGCCTTCCTGCCCTAAACCGTTCTCTCTTCACTGAGGCTGTGTTGGGGACAGTGGGACCGATCCGTAAATGATCCTGCTTGTCACTGGAGAAAATATCCTTAATCTGCGGCCACATAATTCTAGCACTTCAGCCAAACATCATGCATCACATCATAAAGAGGAACTTGCCAGAGAGGGTTGGAAAATCCAAACCAGATCCTTCCCCACTCGGGAGGGACCGGCTGCACTAACTGCATCGGGGCCAAGTGTGCAGCAGCCGGCCCCAACCTTCGCCTTTTCGGGTTTGGTTTTCTGATAAACGAGAACCTACTAGATGAATGTCACAAGGGACGACACCTGCTCGCCCCAGCTGCCACCACTCAGGTGCACACACACTTTCTCACGGCCGCCGCTTTTGAAATCTTGAACATTGATGAAGGGGGTTACGGGGTGCACACGATTCCGTGGGCCAGGAGCAAAGAATTGGTTTCATTCTCAGAATCTGGGAGGTTTTGGCTGATGGATCCAGGAATAAAATGCTGCAGAAATGTGTAAAGACTTGATCCCACTCATGGGGTATGCTAGAGGAGACAGAGTGGGGGACAAGTTTCCCTTGATAGTGAAAAAATAGTAAGAAATCTTAAGTTAGGAGAATATCCTGCCCTGAGACCACTGTACGCTCCATTGTTCTCTTGCGCCTCATCACCTCCATACAAAAGGTGCCAGGAGTCTGAGATGGCTGTTCACAGACTTCTCCATTGTGTGGTGGTTCTGCCTTCAGGCCTGTTCAGTAACCAGGAGAGTTATACCTTCCAGCCCAGTGCATTTGGCCAGAACAGCCGTCTCCCTCATTAACTTGGCCAACGTGTGGTTCCAGGTGGTCAGAAGCTGTCAGGACACAAGTCTCTGCCCTGGATACCTCCGGGACTACAGGGGAGAGAAATGAGAAAATCAGTACTTACAGTGCCAGGGAGTAAGGGTTAAGACTGAAATCCAAACACCAGGTTTTGCGTTTTACTGACAGGTGACAAGGTTGCTTTTTTTTTTTTTTTTCCCATTTTGTTTTGTTTTTGTGGTGCTAAGGATTGAACCCAGGGGCACTGAACCACATCCCCAGCCCTTTTTATTTTTTATTTTAAGACAAGGTCTTGCTAAGTTGTTCAGGCTGGCCTTGAACTTTCGATCCTCCTGCCTCAGCCTCCTGAGTAGATGGGTTTACAGGTATATGCCACCATACCCAGGAAAAGCTATATGTTTAAAAAAAGAAAAAAAAGTTGATAAACAGTTGGCAGGTCAGATTTTTTTAATGAGAGCATTCACGGTTAAAGAACATCGTCAGGTGCATGTCTATAATCTTGGAAGCTTGGGAGGCTTCAGTAGGAGCTTTGCAAATTTGAGGTCAGCCCAGGCATGTACAACTTCATCTCAGTGTAAATTACTAAAATTTTGTCTATAAGTTCTAGAAAGCATGAATAGAAACTATGGAAAACAAATTAAAGGCAGTGAAAGATTTATCACCACGATCAGTGGTTCTGCAAACCATTTCCAAGAAACCACCAAGGGACAGGTCATGACTATATAGAAACAGAAGGAAAACTTCTCAGCTCTGTTTATGACACTAATTAACATTAACTGCCAAAACAGGCAAAGAGTAGCATGAAACTAACACTCTGGACCTTACAAATGTGAAAACCCTGCATAAAATACTAGCAAATGAATGCAAAGGTCTAAAGAAATCTCTTAATGTACTTCATTGTACCAGGTTAAGAAAAAACTATATCTCTTTAGATATCATATCTCTTCAGATTATAAAAAAATTTAAAGCGTTTGATTAAATTCAACCAACATGCCCAACTAAAACAAACTAAAACCTTTAAAATTCTTGGAAAACCAAGAGTACAACATATTGGCCGTGATCTATAACATATATCATACTTAGTGGGAAGCCATTGTAAGCATTTCCTTCTTCGTAAGAAGTGAAAGAAAAATGTCCCAGCAGGTGTGGTGTGGTGCAGCTACTCTGGAGGCTGAGACAGGAGGATCACTGGAGCCCAGGAATTGGAGGCCAGCCTGGATACTATAGTTAAAGCCCTTCTCAAAAAGAAAGAAGAAAGGAGAAAAAAGGAATAAAGAAAGAGAGAAAGTGAGGGAGAAAGGCAGTCTCTTATTGCAACTATAATTTAATATAGTTTAAGCCAACACAATATGACAAGAAAAGGAAATGAAAAGTTTAAATGGTGGAAAAGAAGAAACAAGGCTCCCATTATTTGCAGATGTAATTACCCATCCAAAAAATTTAAATACTCTTGACTAAAAACTATTTGAGCTGACAGTTCAGAAAATTAGAATGGATCCAGTATAACTAAAATCAATAATATTTTAAACATCTGCAGGGATGTATTAGATATGTATTGCAAATGAAGAGTCCATTCACAGTAGATTTATCCTAAAGTACTTAAGGATAAATCCAGTAAGGTCTACATGAAGAAAAACAGCAAAAGTTTAAGAGTAATTTAAGTTCATTTACAAATTGAAATAAGAACCAAGAAGATGTGGACAAAAATTACTTGCAATGTCCCCACTTAGAAGAAAGCTGTTAAAGTTGGGGACAGGGAAGGAGTCTCTCCTTCCAAACTGTAACACTTATTTTAAAACTATGTTTTATCACATTGAAAATTTAATATACTATATTAAGCCAAAAACAATGCTTTTTTTTTTTTTTAAAGCATACTTGAAGAGGGTAGATAGAATCTGTTTAAGACCGATTCATCCAGAAAGAGCAGAACTTGGAAATGAGATTTCTGAGGAGAACCTTGTCGGCAGAAGAGGTCTCAATTTGAGGACAGAATTGTTCTGAGGTCGTGGTTACATCAACCACCCAGATTTAGGCCTGGTCAGGAAAAGAATTCTCTGGAAGGAGCTCTGATGGTTTGGTTTCCATTCCATCCTCAGTTCCTGCCCACGACCTGCTTACCACCCTCCTGTCTGACTCTGTAAGAAGCCAAACAGGGCCCAGGGGGTGTGTCTCAGCCCAGAGTTCCAAAACAAAACCCCATCAGGAATGGGAGCAGCCTGGAGCTGCCCAGAGCTGCTGTGACTGAGCCCCTGTGTTTTCCGTTTGTGCCCTGCAGACCGCCCAGGCTTGCTGAACGTGAAGCCCATCGAGGAGATCCAGGACAACCTGCTGCAAGCCCTGGAGCTCCAGCTCAAGCTGAACCACCCCGAGGCCTCGCAGCTGTTCGCCAAGCTGCTCCAGAAAATGACAGACCTCAGACAGATCGTCACCGAGCACGTGCAGCTATTGCAAGTGATCAAGAAGACGGAGACGGACATGAGTCTGCACCCGCTCCTGCAGGAGATCTACAAGGACCTGTATTAGCCCAGAAGGCCCGCTCCGGCGACAGCTTGTCTCTTCTTCCAATTGCACTATTATTTTGAGGGGAAAAAAAAAATCTGACACCTAAGAAATTTACTGTGAAAAAAAAAAAAAAAAGCATTTTAAAAAAAAAAAGGTTTTAGAATATGATCTATTTTATGCATATTGTTTATAAAGATACATTTACAATTTACTTTTAATATTAAAAATTATCATGTTATTGAAACTGCTGACAGTATCTGAAGACGGAGTCTGTTCTGTTGCCCATCCTACCCTCCTAGGCTCTCCCACAGACGTCTTTCTATTTCCTTCCTTCCTTTCTTAGTCACTTTTAAAAATGTGAATGGGGGGGGGGCTGAGGGTGTGACTCAGTGGTAGCATGTTGGCCTAGCATGCTTGAGACCCTGGGTGGCTCAATCTAAAAATATATATATATATATATTACACATATATAATTTATACACATATATATCATCCAGACATTGCTCAAACATTTCTTTTTTTTTAACCTGGATAGGCACCATATCACTTGACTTACCAAGAATTCAGTCTTTTACTTTTTGGGGGCCCCAGGGATTGAAACTAGGGGCCCTGGATCAGTGAGCCGTAACTCCAGCCCTTTTTGTTTTGTTGTTTTCTTTGAGACAGGGAAGTTGCTTAGAAGCCTGCTAATTTGCTGAGGCTGGCCTCGAATTTGCAATCCTCCTGCCTCAGACTCGCAAATTGCTGGGTTTACAGGCGTGCCAGCTCATCCTAACAGACTTTAAATCATCTCTAGATGACTGAGGACACCTGATACAATGTAAATGCTTTGTAAATAACTGTTAGAATATATAGTTTGGGGAATAATGACAAGAAAAAAAAATCTATAGACATTCAAACAGATGCAATTTTCTACCTATGGTTGGTTGAATCCATATGGACACAGAACCCACAGATAGGCAGAGCCAACCGTACTGCCTACTAATGTAAAACCACATGTTCCAATTAGCCAGTGGCAAGCTTCAACTGAACACTGAACCCTGTTAAAAACCTCTGGCTAACACAGACTGTTTTTTAAGATTTGGCACCTACGGAAAGAAAAAAGAATTTCCAATTGAATTGAGGAGAACAGATTAGTCTTTCCTTAAAACAGATGATACCACAAAGTAGAAATCATGTGCCAGGTAGATGGCTCAGACTCTGAAGGGCTGTTAAGACTTCAGCGGAAGTCAAAAGATGAATGAAGACTGAATCATCAAGAATGAATCTGTAAAGCGGGGTGCGGTTGGAGCACACCCATGATCCCAGAGACTTGGGAGGCTGAGGCAGGAGGATGGCAAGTTGGAGGCCAGCCTCAGCAACTTAGCAAGGCCCTGTGTCTAAATTAAAAAAGAAAGAAAGAAAAAGGGCTGGAGATGTAGTTCAGTGGATAAGCACCCCTGGGTTCAATCCGCAGTACCCCCCCCAAAAAAAAAAAAAATAAGAAGAAGAAACATCCAGATGACCAAGAGTCCTCATTCTGTTGGTTCTACAGGGAACGAGTTCATCATCAAGCAGCTCTGACAAAAGACAATGTAGAAGCGACTGGGAAGGTAGAGAGTCTTGGGAGGGACCTCCGAAGAGATCCCTTGTTTACAAAGTTCTCAAACAAAAAGCCTTTCAGCTTGCTGCCTGTTGGATCTCAGTTCCCATCCAAACCCTTTCCACATTATCGGGGCTGTGGTTGCCAATGGAGGGTGGGGGGGGGGGCGGGAGAGAGAGGCGCTCTCCGCTCTTTGGCACGGATGGATAATATTAAATAGCTTTTAAATCCTGGCAGCTTGCAAATTCCCAAGTCTCTGACATTTTCCCTGTGGCTTGGATGAGCATTTGCTAAATATTTTACAACACATTATATTCAGCCTCCAAAGCTCCTGCCCCCTCTCTCTGGCCTCCCCCCCTTCTCTCCCCCCAGGATGATTCACAAGTTCATCAACACATGTATCATCGGTTATTCACAGGACTTTTCTCTGGACATAAAACACGCTTATGTCCAGAGGGATTCGTGTTCATAAAAATCGGGGGGGGGGGAAGTAATTTTGGTCAAGAGTCCAAAAAAAAAAAAAATGTTTCCAGTTTCCTGAGCCCCAGCACCTCCTCTGTGCCCCCAAGGACCACAGAGGACCCCGTGAAGGAGGGGCCTTTTCTTTACAAATCTGAAGGAGGGATCTTGAAACAAGAGGTCAGCAAGAGAGGTGACATGGGGACGTGGGGCGTAACCCCATGGGAGAACATGTCTTCGGCATGCACGAGGCACCGGAGAGAAAGAGGGAGCAGCGTCCACTGGTATCACACTGCAAATTCCCATTTATAGGTTTGGGGACACACACAGAAACCAGAGGAATGGCCACATCAACACCATTAAAGAAGAAAAGACAAGGGCATTGCTAGGCTTACTGACAACTGATTCCAGTGATTTTTTTTTTTCATGGCTTCTTTGAGGTGACCGAAGCCAGGCCCTGATGACTTGATATCTACTACAAACCTCTGTTGATAAAACAGGGGAGAAAGGAGGTTGGAAATTGGTCCCCAGGGACAGTTTACCACTGAGACACATCCCCGGTCCATTTGTAGTTTTTATTTGGAGACAGGATCTCACTATGTGGCCGAGGACCTTGCTAAATTGCTGAGCCTGGCCTCGAACTTGCAATCCTCCTGTCTCAGCCTCCGGAGTCTCTGGGATTACAGGGTTGTGCCACTGAACCCAGCAAGACTTCTGTTCTTCATAAGATAGCCACCTCCCTGTTTTTCTCTTTTCTCACCTCCTCCTGGTTTCTGCTCCGGCTCCTGGTTATCTCTGGTTACATCACGATCACTATCATTATCTCCACATCCCCAATGTGGTTACAAT
Source organism: Ictidomys tridecemlineatus (assembly GCF_052094955.1). Taxonomy (NCBI): domain Eukaryota; kingdom Metazoa; phylum Chordata; class Mammalia; order Rodentia; family Sciuridae; genus Ictidomys; species Ictidomys tridecemlineatus. Next base: position 39,109,033 of record NC_135492.1, on the reverse strand, counting down.
TGGTTGCACATGGTGGAGGTTGGCCTCCAACTTGCAATCCTCCTGCCTCAGCCTCCCAAGTCTCTTATATAAATGTGGTTGCACATGGCATTCCTTCCGTTTAATGCTGAAGTGAAATAGCAGGATGGCCAGACATAGTGTGTGCACCTGTAGTTCCAGCTGTTTGGTGGCAGGGTGTGACATAGGAGAACCACATGAGTCCAGGAGCTCAAGGTCACTCTGGACCACATAATGAGAGCCCACTTCAAAATATAAATAGAATCTTGGCCAGTGCAGTGGGCACCTGTAATCTCAGCGGCTTGGGAGGCTGAGGGAGGAGGATCGTGAGTTCAAAGCCAGCCTCAGCAATGGCGAGGCCCTAAGCAGCTCAGTGAGACCCTGTCTCTAAATAAAATACAGAATAGGGCTGGGGATGGGGCTTAGAGGTTGAGTGCCCCTAAGTTCAATCCCTAGTACCCAAATAATAAAAAATAATAATAATAATAAAGTAAAATAAAATAAATAGGATCACAGAGATTGACAGGTGTCAGGTGTCATAATCCCACCCATTCACTGAGCACACGCTCAGTCAAGTCTGCCTGAGAATGAAGGTGGACGAGCCCTGCTCTCCAGGAGACCCAGGGGTGAGTCTTTACCAACTCAGCAGCAGGGACAGCTGTCTAGAGATTTATGGATTCAGAGAGGACGTGGGGAGACGCAGAAGGAGCCAGGAGTGGAAAGTCAGAGCGGGATTGAAACCAGCTTACTCTTCATGGAGAGGCGCCATCTTGGATTGGATTTGCAGACCGTTGGGATCCAGTAGATGTTGCCAAGCAGAAAGGGGATAGGATCCAATCTGAAATTTGGAAAGCTCACTTCCCCAAAAGTCAGTGCTTCCCAAGTAGAAATCCCCTCTACGATGCTTCCAACTGCTTGTCCGGCCCCTGCACAACTTCCCGAAGGCATGGATGCTCTGGGGATGACCATCAGCCCTTGGTCCCGGCTCTGCCTCTGAGTCACACACACCACGCACGTATGACTGCCCCCTGAGGGTTCTTTCCCACTTCAGTCCCTCTAACCCAAGTTATGATCTTTTGGCCCAGTGTTGGGCACCATTACCCCTGGTCACCCATAACTCAAAACCTGCCCACCCGACTTTTCCAGAAAGGCTCTGCGTTTGTCATGGGATTCTAGAAAATGAGACCTGGTGGTGGTGTTGCTCAGTGACAGTGACACCTATGTCTAGCAAGCTCAGGGTCCTGGTTTAGCTCGCCAGCACTGCACGCGCGCACACAAATAATTTAATTAGAAAAATAAAGTCCTTTCTGTGAACAGGCAGTAGGTGTTCAATAAATGGCAACTGCATCTTGGTGTGGACTTCAGCGTTCTGCTGACTTGGGTTAAAATTCTAACTCCACAACGTCTGGTTCCGTAGCCATATGGCTCTGGCCAATCTCTTAACCACTTCAAATTGCCCTGGTGTGTAAAACAGGGTGACAGAACCCATCTTGCAGGGCTATCGTGAGGATTAAGTGTAATGACGGTTGTAAAACACTTCTGCATGGTTTTCTTGGCACATGTCAACCAGTACTGGCTGCAGAGCCTTGCTGGGGTTGTCATTATTAAGGTGCTCTTTGTGGTCTGGGGTTGTGGCTCAGTGGTAGAGCATTTGCCTAGCATGTGTAAGGCCCTGGGTTCTGTCCCCACCATCACACAAAAAGTTAACTAATCAAATTTTAAAACTAAAGTACCTTTGTGTAAGAAAGGCATCCTGGGGGGCCCTTGGCTCTTCCTGATCCAATGTCTTTACAGAGGCTGAGGCAGGAGGATCGCAAGTTGGAGGCCAGCCTCAGCAACTTAATGAGACCCTGTCTCAAATATATAAAAGGGGCTGGGGCTGTGGAGCACCCCTGGTTTCAATCCCAGTACTGCCAACAGAAAAACATATCTGAAAAGATGTTTGCCCCAATCCACAAGTATTAGGAGAAAAAAAAAAATGTATGTGTTTGAAAGAGCCATTGCTGTGTTCTGATTTAGAACAAATGCTCAGGATGAGGCTACGGAAATATTTTCTCCCAAAGTAGTGGCACTTTTCTCTTGTGACTTATGCTCCTAATTTTAGACTAATATTACATAGTTCAAATTTCCAGAGGGGTTATAAAGAAGAAGAAAATTGCTAATTTGAGTCTGTAGGGAGTGGGTTGGGATATTTCTATCCCCTCTGGAGTTTTGTAAATATGTTCCAGGCCAAATGTTCCCAGGAGAGTGTCATTTCTGAGATCCGTTGAGTGCCATGGACTGGTCTCAAGGAGGATCCAAGAGGTTTTCTGCAAGAGTTGGAAAATCGATACCCTGGCTACTTTTCCACAATCCTGGCAGCCACTAAGTCTGTGTGTGTCAGAGACTCCACTGACTAAGTTCTGTCACTTCCTAGGGGTGAGGCCTTGGGCAGGTACTATGTTCCTCTCTGGGGACATAGTACCTGGCCTATGGAAGCCCCTCTGCAGATCACATCTTATTCATTCACCATGAATAAGGTCTCATCTTTCCTGTCTCTATAAAATGAGGATCTGCAGGGTGCAGTGGTGCACGCCTATTATCCCAGCCGCTCAGGAGGCTGAGGCAGGAGGATCTCGAGTTCAAAGCCAGACCCAGCAACTCAGCAAGGCCCTAAGCAACTCAGTGAGACCCTGTCTCTAAATAAAAACATAAAAAAGAGCTAGGGAGGTGGCTCAGTGGGTTCAATCCCCACTACCAAAAAAAATGGTGGTGAGCGGGATCATAGTGCTTGCCTGCGTGGCTGGTAGAATCTCAAATAAATAAAGCCAGGCCATCCTCCCAGGGAGGCAAAGGAGCTAGCCCAAGGTTACACAAAGGTAAGGGAGAGGCAGAACTGAGACCAGACCTCAGGTTTCCTGAACCCTGCACCATCTTCATCTCTTTCCTAGTATGCTGTGCTGTCTTCGGAAAAACCTTAAAGAGAGTGTCATTTGGACAGCACAGCACAAACTTTAGAACATAAGAGACTTAAGTTTGAAATTTGACTCAGCCATGTGCATGCTATGCAACCTCAGGCAAGTTAATTCCCGTCTCTGAGCCTCTAATTTATGGCAAAGAGCCCAACCTCAATTGGTGTAGGGCTGTTGTGAGAACTACCTAGAGGCCCGAATATAATTAAAATCTTCTAAAAGCAAGGACTCCAACCCCACAGGATCTGCTAGGAACCTTGGTTACCAACAGGGGACATTGGTGACCAGCATCCTCAACCAGAGAAGAAATCCATCAAACTCTTCCCTGGGAAGAACTGCCCAGTGATGGCCTGGGTTCTAAGAGCGATTGGAGTGGGCTTTGGGGAATTGCTTTCTCTGAGCCTCAGTGTCCCCATCTGTACTGGCCGAGGGCTGTTTGGCCTTCCAGCGCTGAGATCCTCAGACCCTGGGGCCTCAGGGGGAGGCTGGCAGGAGACAGAGTTCTCCCTGGCTGCCCAGCAGAGCCCTGTGTCCTCCGTTGCCTGAGCTCGTGTTCTCTCTCAGAGCACCAAGGCCCAGGCCAGGCGGCGGCCAACACTCATTAAGGGCCTGGGGCTGGTCCAACCCGAGGGATGGCCGCCTCCAAGGGGAGGGGAGGGGACACCGGATGGCTGGTGGGTTCCCACCCAGAGCCGAGCTGCTGAGAGAGGGGCGTTGTGCTGAGTCAGTGAGCTGGCGGCTCCTGGCCTGGGGTCCCTGGCCGCCTGGGCCTGCCAGATGGGACGGAGCCAGGAAGGCCTCCAAGGAGCCCGGCATGTTATCGCCGGTGCTGCCGCTGCTGGGGCCACGGCGGTGGGAATCGTGCCCTGGAAAAGCTTGTCCCCAGCCAGGCCTCCCAGGGCTCCCGGGGTGGGGAACGGCTGTTGGTGAAGGAGGACATTTTTAGGAGCTGCCTCTGACTGGCCAGAGCTGTCCCTCTCGTCCCCTGCTCCCCGCGCTGCCCGCTAGTGACAGTCGTGATTCTCCAAAGCTCTGCTTTCCGTCCCTCGGATCCCTGCACAGGGCCATCTCGGTACTCTGGGGCCTAGGACCCCCTCAGGGAACAAAGAGCACACGCAAAAGGAATATGGCGGGGTAGGGTGTAACCACACACAAACCTACACTCGGGAGCGGCAGCCCCAGCAGAGGGTCCCGGCCCAGGTTGCAGCTGGAGGCACACAGTTGAGAGGAACCTGCCCTCTTGCTCCGCCCACCCTCCCACCAGCGTCTCCCATTGGTCAGATCTAACAAGAGGACCCCGCCTTCTTCCTCCGCCTACCGTCCCACCAACATCTCCCATTGGTTAAATCCAACAAGAGGCACCCACCTTCTTGCTCCGCCTACCCTCCCACTAGCGTCTCCCATTGGTCAAGTCCAACAAGAGGACCCCACCTTCTTGCTCCGGCTACCCTCCTACCAGCGTCTCCCATTGGTCAAATCCAACAAGAGGAACCCACCTCCTTGCTCCGCCCACCCTCCCACCAACATCTCCCATTGGTTAAACCCAACAAGACTCCAGAGCGCGGAAGAGCCAATGGCTGCGTTCCATTGGATTCAGCTTGCTGGGGCTGGTGGGGAAGGATGGGGGTAAATCTGCAAAGCAGAGTGCAGTGGCCCCCAGTTAACCACAAGGACTTGATGCTAGGACACCCCCCCCCCACGGATGCCAAACTATGAGGATGCTCAAGACCCTTATAGAAAAATGGCATGGTGTTTACACAGAACCTAGACACATCCTTCTCAAGTCTTTCTTCCCTCCCCTTCCCTTTTTCTTCCCTTCCTTTCTTTCTCCCTCTCTTTCTTCTTCCCTCTCTCCCTCCTCCTTCCCCTCCCCCTCCCCCTCTCCCTCTCTCCTTCCTTTCTACTGGACATTGCTTTAGCACTGAGCCACATCTCCAGGTCTTTATATTGCTTTTATATTTCATTTTTTGGAGACCAGGTGTCACTAGGTTGCTTAGGGCCTCACAACCTTAAACTTGAGATCCTCCTGCCTCAGCCTCCCGAATCACTGAGATTACACGCCTTCTCCAATGCGCCTGGCCTCCCCTATATTTTAAAGCATCTCCAGTTGATTTACAACATCTCATACGATGAAAATGCTGTATAAATAATTGTTCTATTACAGTGTTTGGGGAATCATGACAAGGTTAAAAAAAAAAAAAGTCTTAAACTGTTCAGTACAGATGTCATTTTTTTTCCAAAAAAAAAAATTGATGCAAATTTGGTTTTAGTTCACCCATGTGGAACCCACAAATATCAAGAACTGATGGTGCATCCTTTCCTTATTTTTGAAATTATTATTTTTTTTAATCCAGAGGTGCTTCACCACTAAGCTACATCCCCGGCCCTTTATTTATATTTATTTATTTTTATTTTGAGACAAGGTCTTGCTGAGTTGCTTAAGGCCTCACTGAGTTGCTGAGGCTGGCCTTGAACTTGCCATCCTCCTGCCTCAGCCTCCCAATTTGCTGGGGTTCCAGGCACACGACGCCATATACGGGCTCTTTCAAAATTTTAAAATAATGTTTAAAATATCGATTCACAGTTAAACTGTCTCATCAAGTTCCATCCGTGCCAAGACTTTTTCCAAGAAGAAAAGGACTCTCCAGGATGGAGGGCTACATTTTCCCTGTGACTTCTAGGACCCCTAAGATAGGGTCGTGTACCCTCACTTTGAGAAGCGCAAGACCTATTGTCCTCAGGGAGCAGAGTTACTTGCCCAACCTCACACAGCTAATGGTCAAACTTTGAGTCCCATGACCTTGCCCCTGGCATGGTTGGAGACAAAGGAAATCTGGCCAACATGGGGCCCGGGGGAGAGGCCAAAAAGGGGAAAAAAAGGTCACCCGTAGTCAGCCTCAGAGGGGAGAGGAGGAAAAGATCGGAGCTCCTTGTCAGCAAATGCTCAGTGACATTCTCTGTCCCCAGCTCTCCTCACACTCTGGGGACACACTGATAAGCCTGGCATGACTCATGCCACCGAGAAACTCACTCTCACGAGGAGATAAACACATAAGCTGGCGCCCGGAGCACAACAAGAGCAAGGGAACAGAATGGCCAAGGCAGGTGGCAGGTTTAAATTCCCAGCTCGGTCCTTTCTCGGCTCTGTCACCCTGGGCAAGCCACGTGACCTTTATTCTGAGGTCTCTCTTTTATCATTGGGCCAGCTTGTAGCTACACCTGGAAGCAAAAGAGATGGCATGGGAAAGCACTGCGTATTCCAAGTCACTCAGCGAGAGTTAATTTATTGTCACCTTCTTCCTGTAACAAAGGCGAGGATGGATCCTCACGCACCTCAGCACCTCACTTGTGATCCACTTCCCCAGGCAATCGGAGCTCCCTATCCCCTGTTACTGCACAAATCTCTGAAAGGAAGGCTTCCAAGAGGAGGTGACATTTTTGACATGGACAGGAAGAAAAGGAAGAAATACCAGGCTCAGGTGCAAAAGCCCCAGGGCATGTTGGGGATGGTGAATCTTTCAGTTGGATTGGAAGATAAGGATGTTGGAGGAGGAGAAAGAAAGCGGTGGAGTGGTAGAATGGAATCCAGGGAACAACAGGACCTCCATTAATGGACATTGAACAAAGGAGAGTGGGGAGCCTGGGAAGGTTTTAAGCAAGAGTGTTAGTCGGTTTTCTTTCCCTATAATAAGATGCCTGAGATGATCAACTTAAAAAGAAAAAAAAAAAAGGTGAGTTAGGGCTCATAGTTTTGAGGGTTCCAGTGCAGGATTGGTTGGTTCTGTGGCTTTGGGCCTGTGGCAAGGACATCATGGCGCTCACATCACAAGCCAGCGAGGGAGCAAAGAGAGAAGGATGAGCTGGGACCCTACAGTTCTCTTTGGAGCACTTTCCCAAAGACCTAAAGGTGTTCCTCTAGGCCCCGCCTCTTAAAGGCTCCGCCAGCTCCTAGTCACTCTATCCTGGGGAGTTTAGGGATCTAAATGGGCCTTTAGGAAACATTTATGGTCCAAAGTAGAGGATCAGGAAAGTGGTACATTGGCTGTATTCACTGGAACTGACCCCTCTGTCAGCCACTGAGCGGATTAGGATTAGATTAGAAGGTGGGAAGACCACCAGGAGGCTACAAGAGGTGGTGGTGGTATGTGAGGGGAGGCCCTTGGTAGGGGGGACAGGGGGAACAGACAACACGGAAACAGTCTAATACCACAGGTGGGACTCAGGTTTCAACTTGGGACAGAGGACTTGTCTGGGGGTAGCAATTCTGAGGGTGAAGTTCCCGTAGGACACCCAGGCCGGTGTATCTAGGTGGCTGTGAGGTACATGGGCACCAGAGGTGAGAGGGGCAGAGGAGGGGTTGGAGGGACGCAGGAGCCATGGAAGGAAGTGACAGTCTAAAGAGAGTGATGATTATGGAGAAGACCAGCCTGCCACGGTGGCGCACGCCAGTTATCCCTGCGGCTTAGGAGGCTGAGGCAGGAGGATCGCAAGTTCAAAGCCAGCCTCAGCAAAAGCGAGGCACCAAGCAACTAAGTGAGAGTCTGTCCCTAAATAAAATACAAAATAGGGCTGGGATGTGTGGCTCAGTGGTCCAGCACCCCTGAGTTCAGTCCTCAGTACCCAAAAAACGAAACAAAACAAAACAAAAAGAAGTGGGAGAGAAAACCAACAGATAATCCTGCTGACACTCCCCCTAGGACTATGGGTAAATCATTTTCCCACTGGGCCAATAGGCAGTTTGACTAATTCCCATTCGCTTTCATCCATCCACTGATTTTCTAAATACGTCTTGGGGGCCTTCTTTTGTGTTGGGGGGCTGTTAGAGAAGCAGGATTCCGATTCAACGGCCAGTTCTGGGCGAGGATCCCAGCGAGGGTCATCTCATTTCTCCTACGCAAGGAGATCCACGGCATTGCCCCCATTTCACAGGTGGGTAAACTGAGGCCAGTCAGCGACAGCACTGGGATTTGGAGTCAGGTCTTGCGAATTCAAGGGCGGTGACTAGGCTCCACGTTGGCAGAGCCCAGGACCTCCAGGAACGGAGGGTCCCAGATCTCCAGAGAAGGGTCCCTGTCCCCCATGGCCACTCCCACCGGTGACTCCCCCACAGGCTGACCCAGGCTCCCCGACTCCTTCCTCAGGGGACTTTATTCTCTCCTGTCACTGAGAAGGAAAACTCCCCACAGCTATCTCACCTCGTAGAGAGAGTTTTATGATCAGGAAGCCGCGGCCCAGACAGACGGTGGCGGGGTGGCTCCCCGCCTCCCGCGGGCGGGCAAAGTCCTTTCACTCTTAAGTGCCTTCTGTATACAGATTCCTGCCTCCGGTTCCCAGCCCAGGAAATTCCCCAGGCCTCTCCCCCACCCCTCCCCATCCCTGGACCAGAGCCAGAGTCCAGACCTAGATTTGCTGCGGCGGAAAATTCAGGCCCCTGGTCTCCGTCTCTGCCCATCCTTCCTCTCCATCCCTCATTTTTTCATATTTCAGGCCTGGAAACTTGAAAGGCCTTGACTTTTCTCATCCAGGCAGGCCGTCACCATTTTGTTGACAGTGGATGGATCCGGTGACCTCAAGGGAGGAGAAAGTGCTTTGCATTCACTAGAGATCAGAAAGGAACTGTGCTTGGAGATGCTGTTCCCCAACCTGTGGTCCCCGGAGACAGGCCTCAGGGCAGGTCCGGCCAAGATTCAAGTCACTGGGGGGGGGGGGTCACCCCAATTCCAGCCCCAAGGGACTCGGCTCTTGGCTGGAGGATCCCTTGCAAACTGTCTGCCCCTGGGTTTTATGGGCCGGGTGGGCGGGTTGGGACTGTGAGTAACACCCCATCCTCTGTCACCACTACCAGCCGTGCAGGAAGTCAGCAGGACCCGGCGGGGCCCCCCCCCCCTTAATCACCGCCACCTCCCCATGACCCGCCTCAATCACGTCTCTTTACAGTTGGGCAGAGCCCGCTGGGCCTCCTCAAACTTCCATATCTGCGCCGCCAGATCACTGATAGGGCTAATGGCGTTTGCTCTGCTCCACACCCTGGGCCCCCGGCATTCCAGGAGTCACGCAATCCGCCGCTGGCCCAGGGCGGAACCCGTTCCCACAGCAGCCCTGGGGCCTGGGGAGCCTGGCCACCCCACAGAGCACGCGCACTGAGCCCTGCTTCCCAGCCACCTGGGTCACCAGCCTCAGAGCCGTTGGGCAGCTCATGGCTTGCCTCCTCCCCAGCACCTGCCACCGACACCTCTGCCCCCTCCTGAATTCAGCATGCATCTTCTTGGGGACTTGGGGACAGGCTCTACCTATTGAGTGTTGAAGCTGAGTGACACAGGCCCTGGCCTCTAGCCGCGTGGACTCAGGGGTTGCAATGGGGAGACCAGACGTGCGACCGTTCAGGAGGCTGGTAGAGTGTAGAAGTCTCACCCCAATCCCTCATCCTTTCCTCCTGGGTACAGCCTGACCTGACTTCCACCTGCCAGTCCCTGAGTTTCTTAGCCTGAGGCCATTCTCCAGTTGCGAGATACCGCTCTCTGCCCTTCCATTGGGGCAGATTGAAACCACCAAAGTCTCCATGTTCCCCCAGAACAGCCCTCAACCCCAAGACTGAAGGAGTATAAATACCCCAGCTCCCTGTCTCTCCAGGCAGGATGCGGGTTCTGTGATGACTCCCAGAGTTTCCCCAATGGGACCGAAAGCCAATCTCTGGTGGCATAAGCTGCCTGCAAACACTTATTGCTGATTGATCGATTGGTAACGCGATGGAACCCACAGGGTGCCCAACCACGGAGCCACATCCCCGGCCGCTTTTTATATTTTATTTAGAGGCAGGGATCTCGCTGAGTTGCTGAGGGCCTCGCTCATCTGCTGAGGCTGCCTTTGAATTCACCATCCTCCCGCCTCAGCCTCCCGGGTTGCTGGGATGACAGGCGGGATGACAGGCCATCGCACCCACAGGCTGGAATGTTTGAAACTTTCTTAAAGGGAAGTCTCAAGAAAGGAAGCTGTCATGGGGAAGTGTTTCAGACTCTGGAGGAGCAGTTGCGCTGGGAAAAGGTCCTTCGATTCTGGTCCTGCCTCACAGGGGTTTCAGGCATGGCTATCACCAGCCTCTGGCAAAGGGTGCTGGGGGGGCAGGCTCTGCGGCAATGACTGACAAGGCTTTGGAGGAAAGATTCGTCTAGAAAGCTAGGAGCATCTGGCTCCCTCTCCCATCAGACACCACAGCCCCCTGCTGACATGACCCCCGTGGAAACCACTGCCCTTCAGATGTCCCTGCTGGGGCTCTGGGAAACTGAGGTCTGGATTATCCTTCGGGTGCTTGGGGGGACAGGTTGTTCCAACATGCCGAGGCCCATCTGAACTGAGTCACCCCCAGCCAGTCCTGTGAGCACGGAGGAAGCCTCCTGACGAGGATAATTTGACACCCCCCAAAAGTCCAGCCCAGTGAGACCCGTTCTGGTCCAGAGGCAGCTGGGTTCCCGCCCCGCTTCCCCAGGCAGCAATCTGATTGGGCCAGCCTGATACACCCCCCAACCAATCACTGTGTCGGAGGGAGGCAGCCAGCCAATGAGCTTGTCCGTGGGTCACGTGCCCATCGCTGCAGCGCAGAGGCTGAAGCCTCGCCTCCACCAAGTTGCGGAGAGGATTTCTCCCAAACTCCAAGGTTGTTTCTAAAGGAAAAGGAATTTTTTTTTTTTTTTTTTGAGGAGCAAGAGTTGGAAACCAGTCGCAAGAAGCATGGGATGCATTCCATCCAAGTGCAGCAGGACACACAGAACCATGCCAGGATCCCAGCCCACCCTAGTTGGGCGGTTTGCTAGAGGGATTATTAGAAAGGGATGGGCAAGGTGCAGGGTAGACCCCCCCCTCCAAAGAGACCAAGAGTCCCCAGAACAGGGCAAAGGGGCCGGCCTTGGGAAGAGAGTGGTCTCACAGGGAGCCTGATCTTGGCCCAGGGTGGTAGATCCCCCCACTCCAAGAACTGGAACCTGAGAATCAACCCCAGGTCCCTCTCTCTTGCCCACTCTGAAGACTCCAACCAGGGCTGCGGGATCTGCTTCCAAGAGGGCGCACTCACATGGTTCGATGGGACTGAAGGAGTCCCCTAAATTTCATAATGTTGAACCCCTTAGCTGCCAATGCGATTGTATCAGGAGACAGGCCCTTCAAGAAGGGAAGGAAAATTAAATGGGATCATAACGATGATGGGCCACAACCCCAAAAGGATACAGGAGAAGGTCGTGTGAGGCTCAGCAAGAAGACGGCCATCTGTAAGTCAAAGAGAAGACCCTCATCAGGACTCGGTCCTGCTGGCACCTTGGTCTGCGACTTGCCCAGAGCTTCCAGTCAAGTGGCCCAGTGACATTGACCTGATTTCTGCCCTCCGTTTAGGGCCCAATAGCTGACACCACTCATGATTGTTATTCCAAATTTTGGACAAGCTTGGAGACTCTTGAGAGAGCTGAGAGGTCTCGAGTGTTTGATGTGAAGAAACCCAAGTCCAAGAGAAAAAGGGGGTTATCCAAGGTCACCAGGAAAACCAACACATATTCTGCACCCACTCGGGGCCAGGTCTTGGGTGGGACGCTTTGTCAATCCCGTCCTGCTGTGGAATCTCAGCCACCCTGATCCCTCGGACTGATAAGCCCCATTTTATAGACGAGGGAACTAAGGCTCAGAGACGGGAGGTGAGCCGTCCGAGGTCACACAGCTGAAAAAAACGGTAGAGGCTGAATGGCAGCACAGGTCTCTCTGGGGTAGAAAGGGGTCAAATGAGAGAGGGGACAGGATCCGATATCTGCACCCCTCCCCTTGGTGGGCTCTGGGGAACACATTCGTCCCCAGCCCTGGCGTAAGCTCCATGAACGGTGCCAGGGACCCAAGGCCACGTTTAGCAATGCCCAAGCGGAGCCGGTCCACGCTGGGACAGAGCACATGAGCGTGACCCCGCCGAGCTCTTGGCTGCCACTTGTACTCCCATGGCAAGAAGAGCTGCCGCCGTGTGAGGCAATCACTGCCACCCTCGCGCAGCTCAGCATCTGAGGAGGTGGCCACGGGCACTCAGGGGACCTGGGCTGTGGCGCAAAGGCTCATATGATCAGGAACGTCCGTTGTGCAACGGTTTGGGTCAAGGGTTTGCCAGTCAGAGGCGCCGATAAACAACGCTGGGCTCCTTGGATACCACCACAACAGGCTCCTGTTGGTGTCTGTGTCCTGGTGGCCCAGGCGAAGGGCCTGGACCCCCACACTTCTGGGATGAGTGGACGGGAGATCATCATCCCCTCTTGATAGATGAGGAAACCGAGCCCAGAGCTGGGGTATCGACACACCAAGGTCACAGGGTTATGGAGTTCCCAGATCAGAACTGAAGCCCTTGGGTTGTCCCCCCCGGATTTTTTTTACAGGGATGTTGGGGGTACCAGGGATTAATCTCAAGGCTCTCAACCACTAAGCCCCATCCCCAGCCCTGTTTTGCATTTTAACTGGAGACAGGGTCTCACTGAGTTGCTCAGGGCCTCCCTTTGGCTGAGGCTGGCTTTGAACTCGCGATCCTCCTGCCTCAGCCTCCTGAGCTGCTGGGACAAACAGGCCTGTGCCACCGCACTCGGCTGACACCCTCCATTCTAAAGACGCAGGAGGCCTGGCTGCCGGGTGCCCCCTCCCCTCTGTGTTCTCTGCAGAATCCCTGTGCAATCCTGGTGTGCAGGGGTTAAACACGGGGCACAGGAGACCTGCCTCCAAGGCCTAATCTGCCACTGGGCAGCTCTGTGGCTTCAGGCAAGTCCCCTGGCCTGAGAGCATCTGTTTCCTCATACCTCGCCTAGGAATGAGACTCACTGCGCCCCAGGTGTCTTGAGAGGTCAGCAAGCCGATGCCCCGCAGGGTCTGTGGGGAGCCCTCGCCTCCCAGAATGCTGATGGGTTCCCTTAAAAATTATTTTTTATTTTAGTTTTTTAATTCGCAAATAAAAATCGTAGCCATGTATCACGCACGACCTGCTACTTGTAAGTACAGCTGTGCACTTTGTGCAGCAGCTAAATTGAGCTGATGGATGTGTCGATGGGGGAGTTTAATCTGTTGGGGCTGCCATCCTGAAGGGCAAGGGTTTGGGGGCTCTGGGGACCAGGAACTTGAGTTCCACGTGACCAGGGGATCTCTTGGAAGGGACAGCCACCGCGTTCAACAGCTTTCCGTCACTGACCAAAATACCGGAGATGATCAACTCTTAAGCAAGAAAGGTTCACCCTGACTCAGGGTCGCAGCACACGATCTCTTGTCCCCTTCTGTCTTTGAGCCTGTGACAGACAAAGCTGCTCACACCATGGTGGGTGGAAGGAGAGACCGGAAGGGGAAGGGTCCCACAGCACCCTTCAAGGACACGCCCCCAATGACCTAACTGCGTTCCGCTAGGCCCCACCCACTGAGGTTCCACTACAGACCTGGAGACCAAGCCTAAACACTTGGGCCTTTGGGAAAAAAGTCAAGCTCCAAACTAGGGCAGTCCCTGGCCCCTAAACCCATGCGTCTGTCCTACATAGAGGCCAGAAAACTCCAACAGGATCTTCAAGGCCCAGTACAACTGTCACCACCTCTGAGACGCCACCTTGATGTGTTAATTCCCATCGGCCTGTGTGTCTGGGTACCCCCAGCTCCCCGGACAGAGCCGTGTGGGCATCTATCAGGTTGGAGAAGAATATAGTCTTGGCCAAGAGCAAGACAATCAGTCAAGTGCCAATTTCTAGCTGGGTGGCCTCAGGTCACATGGCCTCTGTGGCCCTCTGTATCCTTTTCTGTAAAATGGGTACGGTGATGACCTCTTCCTCAGTGTTATCGGGGAAACTAAAATGCTGTCCCTACTCTGATACTAACTAGTGCCTAATGAGCAATTTTATCTCCATTATTATTACCATTATCATGACTACTATTGTATAAATAGTCTTGGGGGCATTTGGCTGGGAAGGTAAAGAATTTTCTAGAGCCCCAAGATGGGACTATAGGGCATGACCTCGACTGAGCATCTCCTGGTCAGTCTTCAGGCTGAGGATGCTTCGCCTACACAATCACCCTCATTTAAGCCTGGCCACAGTCCCCTGCAGAAAAACCATCACATTCTCTTCATTCTTACGGAAGAATGAACTGAAGTTCAGAGAGGTCAAGGGTCTTGCTAAAGGCCGCCCAGCCAGGAAGAGGCAGAGCTGGAACTAGATCTATCTGCAGAAGCTCACCTCCTTCCCTCCACCAACCCTATCACCTTCATCTCCACATCCCAGAGGAGCAGGAGCAGAGCAGGGACCCAATAAATGCTTGTTGAACGGAACCTGTTGCTCAGTGACCCCGGGAGAGCACCCCATGTATTCAGCTCTCAGGGCCCCAGGGCTGTAGCGCCATCGGGGGGGTAGATAAGGGGCACGTTTGCAAAAGTCTGATGCACAAGCTCTTGTCAGGGTGGGGGAGGATTTGATGGACAGCCCTCGGGATCGGGTCCCTCCGTCCCTGCCCAGCCAAACATTGCTCAATGCCTTCTCCCCAGTTCAGGATCTCTGGTCCCTCCAGGCTTCTGCTGAGCCATCTGCCGTCCAGTGGCCACTCTGCCTCCCATCTGTCCAGGGGGCCTGGCCGGGGTGGGGGGGGGGGCGTGGGAGGCCGAGATTCCCTCTAGAAAACATCTTATTTAGTTTTTCCTTACATTCCTTTTACTATAGAGGGGGAAAAAAAAAACTAGAGTCCATAGAGAAGGAAATTCTGTGCTTCATGCAGATTCATTTCAAATACTCATTTCAAAAGGAGGAAGGAGACACTAGAAATGAGAAATTCAACTGCAGCTCGACCACTGAGAATCCAGTGCCACTAAGATCTCCCCAGGTTTTTGTCTCAGGGGGTGCGTACATTTACATGATCATTTAACCCAACTGCCGTTTAGAAACCTGCTTCATCATCTCAAACGTTTTGTTTTGTTTTGTTTCTTCTTCTTTTGACCGCGGGGGATCAACCCAGGACCTTGTGCAGGCTCAGCCTGAGCTCCACCCCTGAGCCCCATCCCCAGCTCTTCAGTGGATTCTTCTATGCCTGTGTAAGAGGGTAGGAAATTGTCCCATAGAACACTTGAGAATAAAAATAGATACATTTTTGCTAGGTGCGGTGGCACATGCCTATAATTCCAGTGGCTCAGGAGGCTGAGGCAGGAGGATCCCAAGTTAGAGGCCAGCCTCAGCAACCCAAAACATCTCGGGGAAGTCTGTCGCAAAATAAAAATTAAAAAGGGCTGGGGATGTGGCTCAGTGGGTAAAAGCCCTGGGTTCAATCCCTGGTACCTCCCCCCACCAAAAAAAAACAAGGTCACCAGGCAGCTTTGCCCCCCGGGTGGCCATGAGCACAGCCTTTTCTTTCCATCTCTGTTCCATCTGGCCTCCCTGACTCCAGAGGGACCCCAGCTGCACACCTCTGGGAGCTCAGGCCTGGGGGAAGGGATGCCGGTCAGTTCTTCTCTGGGGCAAAAGCTGATTTAAGAAGAAACCTTTGCTGGGCTCCTGTCCGTCCTCCTCCACTCACTTCCACCCTCATCCCCGCCCTGGGTGGCCTGACTCTCTAGCTCCAAGGCTGCAGGATCAAGGATCTGGGGGTCCCTGGAGGGGCTGACCTAAGCCACTGCTGCCTGAGCTGGCCTCCGAGGGTGCCGTGCTGCGAATCAGTTCCCCGGAGTTCCCGTGTCGGAAACGTGATTCCCAGGGCCACCCGGTTGAGACGTGGGCCCCTTTAACAGGTGTTTGGGCCAGGAGGCCCCCGCCCCCATGAAATGGTTGAGGGCAGCAGTGCAGGGAGAGTCCCTGCTGTGGGGAGGACTTGGGCTCCTCCCAGTCCCTCCTCCCCTCCCCTCCCTCCTCCCCTCCTTGTCTCCTGCCTCCCCTCCCTACCTCTTCCTCCTCCTCCTCCTCCTCTCCCTCCTCCTCTCCCTCCTCCTCCTCTCCCTCCTCCTTTCCCTCCTCCTCTCCCTCCTCCTCCTCTCCCTCCTCCTCTCCTCCCTCCTCCTCCTCTCCCTCCTCCTCTCCCTCCCTCCCCTCCCTCCTCTCTCCTCCCTCCTCCTCTCCTCTCCCTCCTCCCACTTTTCCTCCTCTCCCTCCTCCCCTCCCTCCTCTCTCCTCCCTCCTCCTCTCCTCTCCCTCCTCCCACTTTTCCTCTCTCCCTCCTCCCCTCCCTCCTCCTCTCCTCCTCTCCCTCCTCCCCCCTTCCTCCTCTCCTCCCTCCTCCTCTCCCTCCTCCTCCTCTCCCTCCTCCTCTCCCTCCTCCTCTCCCTCCTCCTCTCCCTCCTCCCCTCTTCCTCCTCTCCTCCCTCCTCCTCTCCCTCCTCCTCCTCTCCCTCCTCCTCTCCCTCCTCCTCTCCCTCCTCCTCTCCCTCCTCCTCTCCTCCTCTCCCTCCTCCTCCTCTCCCTCCTCCTCTCCCCTCCTCTTCCTCCTCTCCTCCTCCTCCCTCCTCCTCTCCTCCCTCCTCCTCTCCTCCTCTCCCTCCTCCTTCTCCCTCCTCCCCCCTCTTCCTCCTCTCCTCCTCCCTCCTCCTCTCCTCCTCTCCCTCCTTCCTCCTCTCCTCCTCCTCTCCCTCCTCCCCCTCTTCCTCCTCTCCTCCCTCTCCTCTCCCTCCTCCTCCTCTCCTCCTCCTCTCCCTCCTCCTCTCCCTCCTCCTCTCCCTCCTCCCCCTCTTCCTCCTCTCCTCCCTCCTCCTCTCCTCCTCTCCCTCCTCCTCTCCCTCCTCCCCCTCTTCCTCCTCTCCTCCCTCCTCCTCTCCTCCTCTCCCTCCTCCTCCTCTCCCTCCTCCTCTCCCTCCTCCTCTTCCTCCCTCTCCCTCCCTCCCTCCTCCTTCCTTCCTCCTCCTCTTCATCCTCCTCCACTGTTTGAAGCCAACAGCCAAACAGTGACCTTCTCATCGTCTCCTCCTCCTCCTCCTCCTCTCTGTCCCTCCCTCCCTGTGGTGCCGTCCACCACATTATGGCACAGCACGAAGGCCCCCATCAGATGCAGCCCCTGGACTTGGACTTCCCAGAACCAAAAGCCAAATAAACCTCTGTCCCCGAGGTGGCCCCGTCTCAGGCGCCCGTCACAGCAGCACAACCCCCAGAGACACACAGTGTGCGGCCCCGAGCATGGAGCACAGCGGGGCCAGCGTTGGCCCCTTGGTCCCTGGGCTAGGCCAGAGCGACCCTGTGGGGAAAGGTGTGCAGTCGGCATGAGGGAGAGCCGGAGCCAGCAGCCACTCCGGGTCAGTGACAGCGACGTCCCCGTGGGGTGGCCCAGGTCTGGGAGTGTCTGGGCCTGGAGTCCAGGTGGGCCATGGGGCTCACCCACAGAAGCCACCAGCCAAAGAAGTGACCTTCCCAGAGTCTCCACCCCCACTGAGGTGTCACCAATATGAACTGTCACAGCAGCCGGGAAACAGGTGACAGAGGAAAGAATGGCCTCTGCCCTCCGCGTCCCTTCATATTGGTCCACATGAGTGCTTAGTGACGGATTCCCTGCCTCAGCGATCCAAACGTGCAGCGACCGGTGGTGACATGTTTCAATGTCACCGTCATCATTAGGACCTCCAGCAGAGGGGCTGCAGACCGGGGACTTCTTGGGACCCCAGAGTGCCCCTTGGCCTCTGTCCTCGCCACCTGCCCTCCACAGGAGCCAAATAGACAACGAGCCGGACCCTCTCACCCCTGGGACAACTTAGCCAAGTCGGCAGGACTGCAGCCTGACGCCTGGGTGGAGTCACCCGCCCAGAACAGAGATCACACACAGAGCAGGTGGCACTGTGAGAACTCAGCTTCCTTCCGGGCCTCTACCCCGTCTTCGTGGAGGCCAGAGGCTTCCTAGCTGGCTGACAACCGCTGACCAGGGGACAAGTGGGGCTCCTGAGTACCCCCAAGTCACAAAGCCAGCCTCTGTCACTCAGGGGGGGATCCTCTGAGCCTCCCCCAAACGCTGAAGAAATGTGTCTGTCCGGATCCTGTTGGGAAATTCTGGGGCAGGGGAGGAGGGAACAGCCTGGCCCCGTCCTGGGTGCCTTGAGCAAGCCGAGCCGTTGCTCCATCCGCCAAGCAGGGAGCCCATACCCCAGGGGCGGGGTGTTGCACCACATTCTTAGAAAGCTGCCTCTGTCCGGGCCTCTCCGCGTGGGGCCCCAGCTGGTTTTGTTTAATTAAAATCTTTTTCACTTCCAAGTTTCGGAGGGCCCGTGGGGAGCAGAGCAAGATGGTGAAATGATCAGGATTAGCCAACTTTCCCTAAATACTTACCCTATGCCATACCTCGGGCTGTTTCTGCTTCCCGATTGCCGTCCTTGGAATCCACCCCATGGACCCTCTGCAGGAGATATTCTGCTTCCCCACATTTGCCCGTAAAGAAAACTCAGGTCCAGAGAGGTCAAGAAACTTGCCCACGGACACACAGCTTATAACAGTGGAGCCGTAATTTGGAATCACGCTGCATGACTACAGGTCTCTGGGACTTTGTTCCCATGAGTGCTAAGAATCCAGGCTTTGCTGAGGGGCAGGCAAGGGAGGGTACTAGGAGTTGGACCCCCCTTTTCTTTCTTTTTTTTTTTAATATTTTTTACTCTGTTTATCTATCTTTATGTGGTGCTGAGGATCGAACCCAGCGCCTCACATGTGCAAGGCAAGCGCCCTGCCACTGAGCCACAACCCCCAGCCCTCCTTTTCTATCTTTATGTGGAGACAGGCTCTCACTCAGTTGCTTAGGGCCTCCCTAATTTGTGAAGGCTGGCCTCCAACTTGCGATCCTCCTGCCCCAGCCTCCCAAGCTGCTGGGATGACAGACGCACGCCCCACGGGCCCTCCACGGGACCCAGCGGAACCCAGGCTCTGAAATCAGGCTGTGGTGGTGTTGGATCTCAGCAACCGTAGGCCCTTTTTTTAAAATTCTCTGGGACTCAGTTTCCCCATCTGTGGAATCAGCAGCTGAGACCACATCTCCTGCAGGCAGGCCTTGGAACCCACGTGGAAACTTCGCCTTCTGCTCACTGGAAAGTTCCACGGCCGCAGAAGACAGATGTAAATGAGACTCGAAAGAAATAACAAGAGATGGTCACCAAAGCCAGGCGAGCTCCGAGGGACAGGCGTGGGGCCGTCCCTGGGTGACATGGTGGGGACAGGGACAGACAGGGAAGTGGGCAGCAAGACCAGAGACCAGGGAGAACGTCTCTTCTCCTTCCTTCTTCTTCTTTGAAAACTCTTGGGTAAGCTACTGACTAAGGCCCACCGTCATCTCTCAGCACCAGGGCAATTGCCTCTGTGTTCTAGAACCTTCTCGGGAAACCCGGTGGCTTTGACGGAGAGGGTCCCCAAAGGGGGACAGTCTGAGCAAGGCACGCTGGTGGCTTTGAAGGCCAAATGGAGACTGGGCCTGCAAACCCCAGAAGAGAGCCAGGCGCCGTGGCATAGGCCTCTAATCCCAGCGATGGAGGGGAGGCTGAGGCAGGAGGATCGCACTTTGGAGGCCAGCCTCGGGAACTTAGCAAGACTCTGTCTCAACTATTTTTTTTTTAAATTTGTTTAAAAAAGAACATGCTTCCCTTCTAGAGATGACAGATGGACGTGGCTTCAGCAAGCAAAGAGCCACCCCCCTGCCACACCACGGGTGGAGGTGAGGCTGAGCATATTGGGACGGGGACAACCCCAGTCTGGCCTCCCCTGGCCCCTGCTCCCCACCCCCAGAGGTGTCCTGTGCGGCAGGACACAGCCGACGACGATGACAGGATGGTGATTGGGGAGTACGTGCTGGGACACACACACAGACTCCAGGAACAATGCAGGGAAATCGAGTTCTCTCAGGAAATATCATATTGACTCACGACAGACCCATCCATAAAACACACCCCGGGTACCTGGGGCCGGGCCCAGGCAGCCATGGCGCTCACCCGGGAGAGAGTCGCACGGCCCCCTCTGTCCTGGGCCTGGGAGGAAGTGGGTGCCTTCTCGGGGGGATGGAAGGGCCACTTCCCCTGGCTGTCCTGGGGCTGGGATCTGAATGATCTGTCCCAGTGCACTGTGGCCTGGCCCGGCCTCAATCGCTGCATTGCAGAAACTCGCTCCAAACGGTGGGATTTTGCAAGCCACAGGCCTATCTACAGGGATTTGGGAACCCAAAGACTCTATGCCCTTTCCTGACCCCCAGAGGTTGGGCAAGTCGGGCACCAATCTGCACCTCGGTTTTCCCCGCTGAAAAAGCAAGAGGTGTAAGCAGCCCCGGTTCCCAGAGCCTTGTGTGGCTATGAGAACTGTCAGTCAGGCTTAGAAACTGCAGTCAAGAGGGACCCGTGAACTCAGGAGATGGTGCCACCCCAGCCGAGCACCTGGTCATTTTCCTGTGCAGTTCTTCACGGAGGCTGGCCTCCAACTTGCAATCCTCCTGCCTCAGCCTCCTGAGCTGCTGGGATGATAGGCGTGTGCCATTATGTCCTGCCAGATTCATGGTTCACGGAGATGGGAGGAGAGTCGGTCCCTCCTCCTCACTGCACAGGCATTACAGAGCTGGGTAACCCTGGGAAGAGGGCATGGGTACTACAGCAGACTGGAAGTGCTACCAGGAGACACTCATGTACCTGGCACGTGTCCATGGGCCATGCCCAGCCTTGCTCTCTCTGCCCAATCCTAGGAGAGGTCAAGGTACTCTCTGAAAAGCATACTATGGCCGGGTGTGGTGGCCCACACCTATAATCCCAGTAACACAGGAGGCTGAGGCAGGAGGATTGCAAGTTGGAGGCCAGCCTCAGCAACTTAGCAAGGCACTAAGCAACTCAGTGAGGCCCTGTCTCTAAATAAAATACAAAATAGGGCTGGGGATGGGGCTCAGTGGTTGAGCATCACTGGGTCCCCCATAAAAAGCATCCTCATCACATTTAGCAAATCCCCCCACCCCTGATGGTGACAGCTCTGTAGACTCTGATGGTGCCCAGATTTGCAGCCCCGTCTCCTTCCAGAGAGTCAGAAGCCTCCGTTACTTGTTTTGCTTCTAAACAGACTCCCAACAGGTCCTGTAGCAGGCGGCCCACGATCGCCAGTTTGCATGCCTGAATTTTTAAAGAGTTTTAATGTGTAACCGTTTAATTCTTCCCAGAGAGATGTTTGCTAGGCGATAGAGATATTTTGCAAATAATATACTCATTGAGTGTTGGGAAGGAAGGCAGGGAATGAAAAGTCAAAGTACTAGAGGTAAAAACTGCTTAAAAACTGTGCATGGCACACGCCTGTCATCTCAGCGGCTCAGGAGGCTGAGGCAGGAGGATCGCGAGTTGGAGGCCAGCCTCAGCCACTTAGTGAGGCCCTAAGCAACTCAGGGAGACCCTGTCTGTAAAAAAAAAGCCCAAAGAAATGGCTGGGGAGGGGGGCTCCGTGATTTAAAAAACAAAAATGGTTTACCAGCCCCCTACCTTGGGTCTGGGGATGGAGAAGGGGGTGCATTTGAGCCATTAGGAATGAACGTCTTGGGATGTCCGTCTGCTGGGCAGAGTGTCTGGGATACTTCCTAGAGATCGTGACCTGTCCCCGTGAGTGGGGAAGGCTAATTAAAGGAAATCAAAGCCAAGAGATTCCAATGTGCTAAAATAACAACAGCGGGACACACCCTGCAAACCGCTAAGTCAGCTGTCTGCCTTACCCCCACCCCCTACCCAAACGCTCTGTGCTTATTCTGCTGATTTTCCACTGCCAACACCTCCCTCTCTGTTCCCTCTGAGAGATCAGCCCTGGAAATGGAGGTGAGTGTGGCCCTCGAGGCCCCCCACATGCCACACAGGGGACCCTTCATGATGGACGCTGTCTTCTCCTCCTCCAAAGTGGGGGCTAGCAGAGCGGGGGGCAGGGGTGTTGGCAGAGCAGGGTGGCACAGAGGACAGGCAGGTTAGTGCAAGAAGGGAATGTCTAGGAAAGCCACCAGAAGCCACTGTGCTCCTTGCTGCTTCTGAATGAGGAGGATGGGCGAGGACAGAGAGCAGCTGATGGGTTAGCCCCTTGGCTAACAGCAGAAGTAGGTGAAATACACCCTTTCTCCCCCGAGATGAAAGCGCTTTCAACAGGGAAATGGTAGTAGCAGTCTTCAGAACACGGGAGCAGAGACAAATCAAGGGTCCACCAACGGATTCAAGAATAAACCCGATGTGGTCCGGCCTTCTCGTGGAATATTACCCACCCAAGAAAAAGGGGGTCTTGATACTTGCCGCAGTGCAGGCAAGCCTTGCAAACATTGCACGGCTACGTAAGTGTACGTGACAGTCATCCAAAGGCTCGGGAGGCTGAGGCAGGAGGATCGCCAGTTCAAAGCCAGCCTCAGCAACTCATGGAGGCCCTGAGCAACTCAGGGAGACCCTGTCTCTAAATAAAAAATGAAAAGAGCTGGGGATGGGGCTCAGTGGTTGAGCGCCCCGGGGTTCAATCCCCTGTGGAAGAAAACAGGGAAGGAGGAAGAGAGAGAGAGAAGGTGTTCTTGGGCGCCTACCACCTGCCCAGGTCTTGCCCGTCCCTCTCTGCCCTTGACAGGACCCATCCCCCTCCCCCATTCTTCAAAGCGACAGCCTGTGCCCCGGGAGCTCATGTCCCAAGGTGTCCCCAAGGGCAGGCCGGGTTCCCCGTCCTGGAGAGTGGGTCCCTTTCTGGTTTTCTCTCTTGCAGCCTTTGCTGATGGCTGGCGATGGGGCTCCGCAGCCGGGGCCCTGCCCTGCTCTTTAGCAAACATTCCCCGGGGATGCATCATCCCGCGGGTCACCTGGGCGGCCACCGCGCATTGGATCCATTTTTTCTGGCCTAAAACCACAAACAGGAGGCGGTCTTCGCAGACTCGCAGGAGTCCAGTGAGGCCCACCCATGGCCCTGGGTCGAAGAGTCTTCCCTGGGCACTGGGCTGAGGCCGAGAACCTCTGTCCCATCCTGTCCCCCAAACACAGCGTCCTGGAGCCCAGGCCTGACCCGAGTCAGGGTGACGGAGTGTGGGGTCCAAGGAGGGCCACGGACCGGGCCCCTGCTGGCCACCCCCCACCCACCCCACACCAGCTCCCTCCTGCTCTGCGCTCAGCAAGATTGTCACCTACAAGGTGACAACTCTGTGGGTGCAGCCGGCCGTCCGGAGACGACTGTCCCTTGCTGATGGTGACAGGTACCATTAGGGGGAAGGTCTGGCCCTGAGGTTGCATCCAGTGATCGCCCTTGACTTCTCAGGCTGTGGCTTTTGGGGACAAACCAGGACGGCAGCATCCGTGAGCAGGACAAGCATCGTGGAGGCACTTTGGACAGGGACTTGGTGAGGGACGGTCCCCTACGGGACCTCAGTCACAGGAAGAGGTTCAGGAGACCCAGGATGGGCTCGCCTGCCTCCGGGACTATTTTTCCATGCATTTGGATCTTTGGGCCCTTGGATCCCATAAACCCTCATCCAGAGTTCTCGGAGCTGAGCAGGAAAAACACTACCCTGGTCCACGGTGTCCCCATTCTGGGGACCACCTTAGCCGCTACCCGTAGCTGCAGGCCCAAGCCACCAAACTCTCTGTCCTCTCACAAAACACAGTGGAACCGAATATAGAAAAAAAAGGGGCATCCGAAACTCTGACCAAAAAACGTCCACCTCGTTCTCTCCCTGGACATTCGGATGAAGTCTAGAACCTTCTCTTTGTGTTATTAGGGAATTCAGATGAGCACAGAGACTCCCGAGTGCACAGAGACAGGCATTGGATATCCCTTGGCTTCAAAGACTTTTTGAACACCTTCTGGGGACTTTCCTGAAGGTACCCGAAAGTGCCAACTTCTGACCCAAACCCCAGCTGGAACCCCAGGGTCAAGAATGAGGAGTGGGACCTGTGACCTGCTCCCTGAACGGCTTGGGAGGGTGCCTGGTCATGCCAGTGTGCCCAGCCACTTGGGAGGCTGAGGCAGGAGGATGGAAAGTTGGAGGCCAGCCTCAGCAACTTAAACTCACTTAGCCACTCAGTGAAACTCTGGGCCTAGATAAAATATTTTTTTTTTTTAAAAAAAAATGGGGGTGCTGGGGATGTGGCTCAGTGGTTAAGTACCCCTGGGTTCTTCCCCTAGACCATTCCCATCTTTCAGATGAGCAAACAGACAACTCTGACCAGTGAAGCCACTTGCCCAAGGTCACAGGGTCAATCCCAGCTGCTCAGCCCTTGAACCCGGCTCTGTCGGAAGCCAGCGCTGCACCTTGGGGTGGATGGGTTGTTTTCGAGCCTGTCCCCCGATTTCATCTTCCTGTACCCGGGGTTTCTCTATGTCTCACCAGCCTGTTGGCACAGATGAGTCACCCTGCCCGTAACCGGGAACCTCACCGTGTGGGCCTCGCCCCCTGGTCCTCTGGCCACCTGCAAAGCCTCGCCCACCTCTAGCAGGGAGTCCCCAGGGGACCCAATAAGGTCACCCAGCCCAGGGGACCGTTGGGGCTGCCTCCCTCGGACCCAGGTGCGCTCCCCACCCTGAGAAGCCTCTCCCAGCACCTGGCCTCCACTATGGAGGCCCACATGGACCAGAGAGGAAATGGGGAACCCACTGCTGGTCCTCAATAAGACCCCCAAGTAAGCCGTTATGTCCTGGGGCCCCCCGTGGGCACGGGAGTTGTCACACAAGGGAATCAGACTATGATGGGAAGGACCTGTTCCCGGTGGGGGGAGAGGCCCATCTGGAGGCCACATGCACATGGGCCAGATTCTGGGCTCAGAGCCTCATCAGCATCATCCTACATCATCCCCGCCCCCCTCCCCCCGAAACCCAGCTGCAGTCGGGACCCGTGTTATTCCCGACAGAGACCAAGAAACCAAGGACGCTCAGAGAGGGGCAGTCACTGGCCTGAGGCCACACAGCGAATCAGTGGCGGGATCCTAGGACTGAGGCCTGAACTCTTTCTTTTTCTGGTACCAGGGATTGAACCCAGGGGCACTTCATCCCTGAGCCACATCCCCAGCCCTTTTGATTTTTTTTTAATTTTTGAGACAGGGTCTCACTAAGTTGCTGAGGCTGGTTATGAACTCGCGATCCTCCTGCCTCAGCCTCCTGAGTCTCTGGGAAGACAGGCATGGGCCACTCCACCCAGCAGGGCCTGAACTCTTAAACAGTGTCTTCACACAACGAGGGCCTGGGGACCCTCTCGTTGAAAAATCGGCCATATCTATCTATATATATATATATTTTTTTTTTTTTTTAAAGAAAAAACTCTTAAAAAATTAAGACGATGGTCAGACCCGTTTCAATTGAATTTTTCTCTTCTGTAATTTTCAGAGCCTGGTGCTTCTGGGTCTGAGGCCTGATGGTATCAGCCGGAGCTGTACAAGTCATCGTCACGAACATTATCCAACACGGTGGAGCGTGAACATCCACCGACAACTAACAACAAAAACAACAAAAATTAATATGTGTCCGAGCACGGTGGTGGCGCACCCCTGTAATCCCAGCTCCTCGGGAGGCTGAGGCAGGAGGATGGCAAGTTGGAGGCCAGCCTCCGCAACTTCACAAGAGCCAGTCTCAAAATAAAATGAAGAGGGTTAGGGACGTAGCTTTGTAAGGGAGAGGGCTTACCTAGCATGTGGGAGTCCCTGCGTTCCATCCCTAGTCCTACTGCAAGATAATAATAATAATAATAATAATTATAATATATCCTTTCTGACTTAATAGGTTGGAAACAAGTCTCAGTTTTGGTTTGCATTGACATTTCTTTGAATCCTGGTGAGGATGAACCTTTTTTTTTGTTTCCTTCCTAGGCTTCTTAGTCATTGGTAGGGCTTCTTCTGTGAATCGTCTGTTCCCAATTTACTAATTTACAACCAGAGACATGTAACTGCCAAAGGGGACCGGATCCACGTCCCCCCAGCCAACACGTCAGCTCCCTGTAGGCACCGTCCAGGGAAAGCCAAGTTCAAGTCACAACGATGGATGTGGACGCCCCGGGGAGCACAGAGGGGTGGGGGACGGGGTGCCAGGGTTCTGTGGAACTGAGACAGAAGAGACCCACCCCTGGGGTCCACCGAATCCTGGGCCTGAGAGAGCCTCCTCCTCCTCCTCTCTTCCTTCTTCTGCCTCCCTGACTCTCCAACCTTTCTTCAGATGGATGCAGTCTCTCTTTAAATAGAGGACCACATCCAGGCAGGCCTGGTGGCACACACTTGGAATCCCAGCCAGAGTGGAGGCTGAGGCAGGAGGATCGCAAGTGGGAGGCCAGCCTTAAGAAAAAATCCAAATTCCTAAGGACAGAAGGCAAGGCCCTTCACAGTTGACTCTAACCTTTCTTTCCAGACTTGCTCTGTCCCTAGCCGACCACTGGATGGTTTTCTCATCTGTGAGATGGGGTCTTGCTGGGTTTCCCAGGTTGGCCTCAAAGTACTGGGTTCAAGTGATCCTCCCACCTCAGCCTCCCAAGTAACTGACTCTCAGGACCTGCCTGGCTTCTGCTGAATTTTTTCCCCAGTGTTAAGAATCCAACCCAGGGCCTCATGCCTGATGGGCAAGCCCTCTACCACTGAGCTACACCCCCAGCCTCTTTTTATTTTTTATTTTTTGGGGGGTGCTGGGGATTGAACCCAGGGCCTTGTGCATGTGAGGCAAGCCCTCTACCAACTGAGCTCTATCCCCAGCTCCCTGCCCAACCCTTTTTATTGAGTTTATTTTGATACAAGATCTCACTAAGTTGCCAAGCTGGCCTCCAATTTGCCATCCTCCTACCTCAGCCTCCCTAGGAGCTGGAGTTCCAAGCATGCGCCCACTGTGCCTTGCTTGATGGTTCTTGAATGTGACACGTATGGTCACACCTCTGGGCCTCTGCTCGGTAGCTGCTCCTCTCTGGAATACCCTCCCCCCACCAACCTGGCCTCTTGTTCTTTAATACCCAGCTCAATTGTCACCTTCTGGCCGGTGTCATTTCTGGACCTTGGGGCCTTTGCCAGACTGTATGAGAGTTTGGCTCTCTAGAGCACCCCGTCGGGTTGGATCATGAGAACTTTGATGTGAAATACCTTGTGTGATTTTTTTGGGGGGGTACCAAGGATTGAACCCAAGGGCACTCGACCCCTGAGCCCCGTCCCCAGCCCTATTTTCCATTTTACTTAGAGACAGGGTCTCACGGAGCTGCTTGGGGCCTCGCTTTTGCTGAGGCTGGCTTGGAACTCGCCATCCTCCTGCCTCAGCCTCCCCAGCCACTGGGATGACAGGTGTGCGCCACCACGCCCGCCCGGGCTATCAAGTTGACCTTGACCTCCAGCACAATGCTGGCTCTCGCAGGAAACCTGGATTCCCATTCAGGTCTCCCAGGGCCCTGGTAATGAATCTCTTGTTCTCTCCAGACCTCCGTCTCCTTATATATAAACCGAGGAGAGCAGAACTTCATTATATCTCCATGTTGTTGATAAAACCTTCTCTACAAGGCCCCATTCCAGAAGCAGACGTAACAACCACACGATGTCGATAAACATCATGATTTCCATTACGGTGATAATATAAAAGCTACCCGAGTTTGAAACTTTCAAGGGAAAGATGTTATTCCATTACAGGAATCATGATTTTTTTTTTTGCTCTTGGCCCTCCCCAGCGAGGAGGCAAAGCACAGCTCCGGA
The DNA here is from genome assembly GCF_052094955.1 of Ictidomys tridecemlineatus. NCBI lineage: Eukaryota > Metazoa > Chordata > Mammalia > Rodentia > Sciuridae > Ictidomys > Ictidomys tridecemlineatus. The sequence continues at coordinate 39,081,511 of NC_135492.1, read as the reverse complement.
TCTCAACTCTGCCACCCTCCAGCTGTGTGACCTTTAGCAAAACACCTGACCTCTCTGGGCCTTGGATAATTAGAAATTGCCCACCTCTTGGAACTTCAGTTCCTCATCGGCTAAATGCACACAGAAGAGCTGCCCTGGGTTGGGGGCAGGGCTAGGATTCAGAGACATGGGGACAGCAGAGAAGGCTCTGGAACACAGAACCAATTGCCAGTTCCTATCCAAACCAGCTCTGAAACAAACAGCCAGTTTCCTCCATCCCTGTGGAATGCAGAGGAGATTTTTCTTTTCTTTTTTTTTTTGCTGATTAAGTTCCCCCCCAAAACCCCCCCCCCTTTAAGAATTTTAATAAAGAAATGCAAAAATCAACAAAAAGTTCAGCAAACCCTTTCCTGTTATTAAATAAAGGGAAAGTAAATATTGCAAATTGCACATAACTTCCTAAGAGGATGTTTTGTTTGGACGGAAAAAAAAAAAAATGAGAAAGAAAAGAAAAAGCTATTTGCTTTCTGGAAGCCAAAAAAAAAAAAAAAAAAACATGTCTTTGCTGCAATTTGGTTTCAAATTTGATGACAGGGACATTATTCCTGGTTGGCCTGGAATGTAGACCTTTTGACTTCTAGGACGGATGTACCCAGCCAGGGAGGCGGGGAGAGCCAGGTTGGGGACCCTGTTGGGTCTCTTCTCCCCTTCTGTCCTGTGTGAGCAGAGCCACCCAGAAAATGATGAGCCCAAGATCACAAGTGGGGAACGTACCAAGAGGATCACACACAAGAGAAAAGCAACTCGAAACAAAGAACAGGTTTACGTTGTTCTGAGAGAAAGGGAGAAGTTGCTCAGGGCCCTCACTAAGTGGCTGAGGCTGGCCTCCAACTGGCGATCCTCCTGCCTCAGCCTCCCGAGCCGCTGGGATGACAGGCGTGCCCCCCACCAAGCTCCCGGCTTGATTTCCTTTTATTTCTTTGTAGTGATTAGTGACAGTAGCACTCAAGATGGGACGCGCTGGTCACCACAGCTCTGGAAGACAAAAAAAAAAAAGACATAAGTCAGAATTGCCCTTATTTTCCACCTGGCACTTGGCATTTGGGACTGAGCATGTCTGTCTCGGGGACCATGTGAAGAATTGATCTAGGGCTGGGGTGTGGCCCTAGATCTAGCCCAGCCTGGGCCAAGCCCTGGTTCAACCCCCAGGACCATCAAAAAGAAAAAGAGAGAAAATTCCATGTGACCAGGAGTTCAGACAAAATGACCAGAGCAAAAAGGAAAAGAGACGCAGGCGGGGGGTATGGCCACTGCTGGCCACCTGGCTCTGACAGTGGAACCCCGGCTCCCTGGGGTCTCAGGACCCCTCCCCAGTTCTCAGAGTCCTCCTTCAAGGGGTTCCACAGCCTCACCTGCTCCTCACGGCTCCCCACTTCACAGCGATGGAGGGACTGGGGACCGCACCTGTCACTCCAGGACAGGGCTCCTACTGGGGAAGGGCTTATGAATCGGAGCCCACCACCCCCACGGAGACGTAAAACAGACTGTGGGACTCTGCCTCCCAGGACCAGGACAGGGGGGCCACCTTCTTCTTTCTCCCAGCCTCCTCTCTGGCCCTCCCAGAGGACAGTTAATCTCAAACAGGAAAAAGACTTTTTTTTCCCCCCTCCTAGCATTGTATGTATCTGTTTGCTTGAAGCATCTTCTTGTGCAAATATTAAATATATTCAAATACACCCATAAGCCAGGCCTGGTGGCACATACCTGTAATCCCAGGGACACAGGAGGCTGAGGCAGGAGGATCGCAAGGTCGAGGCCAGAATCAGCAACTTAGTGAGAGCCTCAGCAAATTACTGAGACCCTGTCTCAAAATAAAAAAATTAAAAGGGCTGGGGATGTGGCTCCGTGGTCAAGTGCCCCTGGGTTCAATCCCCAGTACCAAAAAAAATAAGATAGAGAAATAAAAATGACAAATAATGTAACAATCACCTCTATGCCCAACGCCCATAGTGGTTTCTGTTTCCTTTTATTATTATTATTATTACAAATAAATCCAGGGATTGGGGCTATATAGCTCAGTTGGTAAAGTGCTTGCCTCACATGCACAAAGCCCTGGGTTCAATCCCCAGCAGCACACAGAAAAAAAGAAAAAAAAGAAAAAGAAAAAGAAATCCAAAGTCCCCTTTGCTTTGTGTATATTTTAATTTACTTAAACGGTGTCATGGAATTCCTATCATTCTGTCTCTTGTCTTTGTCACCAAACATGTTTTTGAAATGTATCCATGTTGAGATCTATAGATACAGATATTAATGTCTATATCCTTCTCCCTTCGTTCCTTTTAATGACTGCATAGTATTCCAGTATGTGACCATTTCATATCACATTTTTATGTATCTATTCCTTTTCTTTTTTTTTTTTAATTGCAAATCACCATGCTTTGATACAAATCTTTGTGTCTCTTCGGATATATATGCCCAAGTTTCTCCAGGAAAGTGACCCCCAAGTAAGACATGTTGGATCCTCAGTGGGAAGTCACTTGGCAGGAACAAGGCAATCCTGGGATCTGATCTACCTTCCGACGCTTATTCCCTGTGTGACCTTGGGCAGGTCATTTCACCTCTCTGAATCCTTCTTTTTTAAAATATGATCATTATTATTATTTTTAGTTATAGATGGACAAAATACCTTTATTTCATTAATTAATTTTTATGTGGTGCTGAGGATGGAACCCAGGGCCTCACCCGTGCTAGGCGAGCGCTCCACCACTGAGCCACGACCCCAGCCCTGAACCTGTCCCCACGTGGGGACCCCTCGATTCCCCTTGGCCTAGCCTGGGGTCAGCAGGGTAAATGAGGAAGCCTTTGTACCCTTGGAACCTCAGTTTCCTTGCCTGCAAAATGGGATGGGACTAACTACTTCAAAAAGGCTGTCGTGGGCCCTGGGAGCTAGACAGGACATTGTGACCAACTCCCCCCAGCCTGCTCATCTGGATGCTTCAGAGCCTTTGCATTTGTCTGTCTGTCTGTCTGTCTGTCTGGGAAGAAGCCCCGGATCCTTCTTGGGCTCCTGGCTCTCTTCCTCCCTGCAGCCCGAGGGGTTGAAATTTGCTGAAACACCGCCACCTGGTGGACGCCCTCAGGTACTGCAGGGCCTGGCCCAGCCGCAGGGAAACAATGGGGCGACGGCTGGGGTGGCCCTGCCCTGCTCAGAAATGCCGGCGGCTCCCCATTGTCTACAGGGCAAAGTCCAAAAGCCAAGCCTGGAATCCAAGCGCCTCCACCACCGGGCCCAGCCCTACCTATCAGACCTTATCACAGCTTCGACCTCCTGTCCCCAGCTCCTCCCTGGCTCTAGAACCTCAAAGCCCATCCCAGCCTCCCACGTGGGCCTCCCCTGAGCCAGATCCCATCTGCAAGGCTCATCCTACTTCCCCCCTGCTAGGTGAACCCTTCTTCCGGGTTCAGCTCAGGGGCCACCTCCTCCAGGAAGCCCTCCAGGCCCTTGCTCTTTTGTTTTCCTGACCGCCACTCCCCCAACACTTTGTGGGAGCTCTGTATATATTTCTTTATCAAAAGCTGCCTTCCGGCCTCCTGGTAATCCACAGGAGAGGCTGGAATCCAAGCTCAGGAACCTGGATCATGAGACCACAAGCAAGTGAAGCAGCCTCCCCCGTATGGGGACACCCATCTCACTGGTCTGTTAGGAGAATGATGGATACAGTGGTTGGCACATAGTAAGTGCTCAATAAATCACCACTGGTGCTGGGCGTAGGGGTGCCCTCCTGTCATCCCAGCGACTCTGGAGGCTTAGGCAGGAGGATCACAAATTCAAGGTCAAGGGCCCTAAGCAACTCAGCGAGACCCTGTCTCACTGATCTTTAAAAATTAAAAAGAAAAGGGGGTGTGGATCGGGGGTTCAACGCCCCCTGGGTTCAATCCTGGTACCCAAAGAAACAAACTCACAAGGTACCAAAGGCTGAAGGTTGCAAAGTGATAGGTTTATTAGATGATTCTCTCTACTTTTGTGCACTAAAAAACCTTATATAAAATTACCTTTGGGTTGTGAGTACGAGGTGTACATAAAACGGGAATGAACTTCCTGTTTCGAGTTGGATTTCCATCTCCCAAGATGTACATGCAAGTATTCTGAAACCCAAAACGCTTCTGATCCCAAGCATTTCAAATTTTAAAAAAAGTACTCAGCCTGCATTTCCCAAATTGGCGTGTTCTGGTGTGACATTACAACCCTCCCAATGGATGCCCAATCCATTCCTTTACCACTTGCAGTGGTTCGGATATGAATTCACATGTTGCAGGCTTGGACCTCAGTGTGGTGGTAGGACTCGAGAATGAGGCCTAGCAGAACTTCCTTAGGTGACTGGGGGGCACTGCCCTCAGAAGGGAACACTGGTCTCATGGGTTCTCATGAGAATGAAATGGCTGAGCCTGATTCCCGAGTTGCTATCTGGCTTCTTGTTTGATGTGACCTCTCCCTCTCACATTCTGCGGTGATGATTTGCCCCTGAATCTTGAGCTACATAAACCTCTTTTCTTTATAAAAATTTCAGCCTCAGGCATTTTGTCATAGCCATGGCAAAGAGTAAGATTCTGCAAATCCTGACAGTCTTCTCCCTGTTCACCCCCACTTTTTTTTTTCAACATTCTAACCATGAAGTTCAGTTGCCTTTTCCCATCTGAAGCCTGCACTTCCTAGCCTACCACAGTCACAGCCCAAAGCAGCCAGTGAATGCCACATCCTGCTCATAGTCTGGTCAAGGAGCCTCGGCAAACGAGAACAATCTAGGCTGTGTCAGACACTATTGCAGAACACAGAGATTCCCCCAAACAGGTGTGAGAAGGCAAGAAGTTTCCTGGAAGAGATGAGAGATCTGAGCTGAAATCTAAAGGATGCCCAGAAATAACTGTAGCAAACAGAAGGGAGAAAGATGTTCCAGGCAGTGACCACACAATGTGCCAAGATCTGCAGGCCAAAGGACATTGGAGAAGATCTAGAATTTTAAAAGTCTGTGGTCAACACTCAGCTGCATGCATCTCTCCAGGGTTAATCACCCACCTCCGCGGTCGTCCCAGATCTGTGCGCTGGAGAACCTGTCAATCAACTGTGGGAAGGTGTCTATGGGACCCCCCACGAGGGCTTCCTTGAAAATAACCAGGTAAGCAATAACTAGTACAGGTCCCGTGCGTGGCCCTCTCTCATACTCCTGACCACCCAACTTTCAGTGGAGAAAACTGAGGGTCACAAAGTCAAGTCACTCGGTCAAGATCACAGTCAATGAGGGCAAAGACGGAGATTCTAACTAGGCTGGCCTCTGGGGCTGAGGTCCTGGTTAAGATGCACACAACAACCACAGCACCCTGGCTTTGGTCCCCTGTCCAGTAGACAGAGCACCCCCCTCCCCTTGCTGTAGCTATGCACATGCGCTCTACGACCCGCGTGTTGCACCCAGAGCTGGTTCCGAAGGGCCACAAGCCCTCTAATGAAGTTTATGACATTGCACAGATAGCTTCGTATCTCGGGTGCAAAATGACTCTTGCAGGATCGCTGAGAGGAATCAAGGAGAACAGCATCTGAGCAAAGAGGCCGTCCATACAACGCAGACGAAAGAGAGAAGGAAGCCCAGGACCCGCAGCCTCCGCTGGCAGCCCAGCCTTCTGGCCGTGCGCAGGCGCACTCCGCTAAGACCGCGGCGGGATGGGCGGGGCGTGCCGCAGTTCTGCGGCTGCGCACTCGGCTCGTTTTGCGGCCGCGCTGCTTGACGGCAGCGGCGTCGGCCCGCCCTCCGCGGCCGGCGTTCCCAGGTAACGGGAAGCGCGTGGCGCTGAGGAAGGTAAGGTTCCGGAGGAGCCGGCGGCTTCGCGACGCGTGGGGCGCGGCGGCCCAGTCTGGTGGGCCAATTCCGCATCCCAAAGAGACAGGGTTCCTACGGAAGCCCTCCAGGGCGAGGGCGGAAAGGGCCCAGAGACTTTCCCGGGGCCCAGAGGCCGATTTCCCGGGTCGGCCGGGCTTGGAGCGCGAGGCCCCTCCGCCCACCTGTAGCGCTCGGTGTCACGCGGGATCCAGGAGCCTGCACACCCCGGGAATTTTCGGGAAGGTTTATTGGCTGCAAGTTCCAGGGGGGAGGGGTTTGGAGCTTTGCATTTTTATAGGAGTCAAGTAAGAGGTTATTTTTTTTCCTTCTTGAATTCACAGAAAGTGCTTTTTATCTTTTTTTTTTTTTTAAAGATTAGTCTGAGGTTTTACAAAAGCAGAAGTGACATCATCATCATCGAGTCCGCGGCCACATTTCGTTTTTGCAAGACAGAGTAACTTAGGTCTCCCAAGAAATAGGAAGTCCCATCCCACGTTGATTTTTTTTTTTTTTTTTTTGGTAGAAAAGAGGAACTTGTGTGTTTTAAATATGGTGGGGGGTTCTGCTTCATTATAATAAGGGTCTTCTGGGTGGGAGTCTCTGATCGTCTTCAGGTTCTTCGTGGGGACACTGGGCCTTGTCTTGCACTAGGGGCTTGGGGTGTCCATCAGTGCCTGTGCCCCTGAGGAGCCTCAGCCTCTAGTGGGGTTGGGGCGAGGGGGACCCGAAGGCAAGGAAACCATCAAAGGGACAAGTGAAGACAAAAAGGGGTGCTGCCCAGAGTGTGGCTTATGCGCAATTGTGTATTGCAGTTGCATCCACCATCTGGTGAGCACATCCTAAGTGGTGGGACTTGTAAGGTTCCTTCTGCACTAAATTACCCATTTAATTCTGACAGCACCCTTCAAAGGTTGGTCCTTTGTTTATGTGTCTTATATGTTGTAACTTGAAAGCTCCCCAGAGGCAGGATTTGTTTGCCTTATCCCTTTCATCCTTGTTTCCCTGAGCCCAGGAGGTATTGCAATTGGAGCTGGGTGTTTTTAAATCAGGAGACAGAGAGCTTTGCTGGGTGGGAGGCATGTTTGGCACCTGGTCCTAGGGGGTTGGAAAAAATTAAGTGGAACCATTTCCTCCCCTGTCATTTGTTCTTGGATAGGCTTTTACTCAGCCTGTAAAAGGTGTCAAGTTGTTGGCACAAGGAAAGAGTAAAGAACAGGCGCTTACTTTTGATAGAAAATAAATATACTTAACCCAGGCATGCTGGGGTTTGGGAAATGAAAAGTAACAGTCCTTTATAGGAGCACTCAGCCCCCACCTCCACTTTTCTCATCTGTACATTGGGAATAAGAATAGTACTTGAGCCAGTGGTGGTGGCGGCCCACTCCTGTAATCTCAGCTTCTGACTAGTCAGGCCAACTTAAGTGAAACCCTGTCTCATAAAGGGCTGGAGAGGTAGCTCAGTGGTAGAGCACTTGCCTAGCATGTGCAAGGCCCTGGCTTCCATCCCCAGCACCAGAACATCAGCAACAACAAACACAACTTTTGCTTGCAAACTCCCTAGCTATTGACCCCCGTCTTACCTATTCATTTTCCCGTGCTTCAGACAGGCTTCCTCTTTAGCCCAGTCTAGTTACCATGCCCTCCCTCCCTGCCTTCCCTCTTATGTCCCTGAGCAGTGGGGGCTTTGGGTATAAATGACCTGTCCTCTTTGAGCCTCCCTTTCCTTGTCTGTGACTTGAAATGAGGATCGCAGTTCTCACAGGTCACGTGCGTGTGCATGGTACAGGTCTGATCCTCAGCATCACAAAAAATAATAATAATAAATAAATAATTGAAATATATATATATATATATACATACACACACACAATGGTCTTAATATATGTGCCCCCTTTGCTTGACTATATATATTAAGCATTGGGCAGCTATTACACTGTAGCCTAATTTTAGAACATTTTCATCACCCCCCCCCAAAAGATAAATCCCATATTATTAGCATGGCTCTTCATTCCCCTTTCCCCAGTCCCTGGCAACCACTAATTCATCTCCAGGGATTTGCCTTTTCTGGATAGTTCATATTTATAGTCTCATGTGATCTTCTGTACCTGGCTTCTTTTTTTTTTTAATATGTATTTTTTAGTTATAGGTGGACACAATATCTTTATTTTTTTTAGGAGGTGCTGGGAATTGAACCCAGTGCCTCAGGCATGCTGGGCGAGTGCTCTACCTCTGAGCCACAAACCCTTTCCCTCGGCATAACACTTTCAAGGCTGATTCATGTTGTAGAATGTACCAGGACTTTTTCCTTTTTTATGGCCAAATAATACTCTATGATATGGATAGAGCACATTTTGTCAGCCAGTTATCTGTTAATGGACACTTGGATGGCTTCCATTTTTTGGCTATGATGAATAATACGGCTGTGAACTTTTGTTTACGAATTTTGCCATGAACATATGTTGTCAGTCCTGAATCTGCACATAGGAGTGGAATCGCTGGCTCTCTGTTTGACTTCTTGTTGGTAGTGGTACTAGGGGTTGAATCCAGAGGTGCTTTATCACTGAACTGCATCCCCAGATCTTTTTATTTATCTTTTATTATTATTATTATTTAGTTGTAAATGGACACAATACCTTTGTTTTATTTTTATGTGGTGCTAAGGATTAAACCCAGTGCCTCACATGTGCCAGGCGAGCGCTCCACCAAGCCACAACCCCAATCCCTTATCTTGAGACAGGTTCTAAGTTGCCCAGACTGACCTTGAACTTATAGTCTTCCAGCCTCAGCCTCCAAAGTAGCTGGGATTACAGGGATGTGCCCCCTATGCTTGACTATATTTGACATTTTGAGGACTTGCCTCACAGATCTGCAGTCCTGTTCAATTTGAAGATGAAGAATCTGGGTTGTGCAAGGCCATAGAACAACAATGACAGCTTGCATGTATGAAAGACTCATGATTTGAGCCAGAGTTGTGATGCACATATTATTGTCACATAGGCAGGACTTTTTTTTGTTCTTTGTTTTTTTGGTGCTAGAGATTGAACCCTCCTGAGCCACATTCCCACCTCTTTTTATTTTTTGAGACAGTCTCATTAAGTTGCTTAGGATCCTGCTAAATTGCTGAGGCTGGTCTTGAACTTGTGATCCTCCTGCCTTAGTCTCCCAAGCTGCTGGAATTACAGGCATGCACCACTGCACACAGTACATAGGCACAATTCACCCTGAAACTGGATTATGAGGTTAACTGTTTTTTCCGGGGACCCTTGTCTTGGGTTAGTGAAGTTTTCCCTTGGCTTCCACAGGGAATTGGTGCCAGGACCCCAATGGATACCGAAATCTGAGGATGCTCAAGTCCCTTCTATGAAGTGGTGTCGTGTTTGTATGTAACCTCAGCACAACCTTCTATATACTTAAACCATCTAGAGAGCACTTATCATACAATGTAAATTCTATATGAATGGTAGTTAAACTTACTGTTGGGGAAATAATGACAAGAGTCTGCAGGGAGACTTTACCATATAGTCACTTTTATTCCTGCATCTCAGGGATGATGCATCCATGGATTTAGAACTAGTGAATATAGAGTCTAGCTGTATGTATCTTGTTCATTCTGTTTTCTGAAGATCTCTGACTAATAAACAAGGGCTTTATTAGGAAGTAATTAATTTTTATCAAGAAGTGGAGAATATTTAAGATATTACCAAGAATGCAATTATACTCCAGAGAAATCCAGTTATCAGTAACCAATATTCCTAACTGCAGATCATTGATCTTAGGACTCAGCTACATTGCTTTGACATAGCTGAAGTACACAAAATTTGACTGATTTAAATATGAAGGAGTTTTCAGAGAGCGGCCATCCCCAAACTTGGTGGTACCTTAGAATTATCCGAATCCCAGATTTCCACTGTCAGATTTTGATCCGGTAAATCAGTTTCATAATTCAGTCTTGATTTTTTAAGCCGATGACAGCAATCCAAAAAAAAAAAAAAAACCCCAAACAAGGCAAGAACTGAACAGAGGTTCAGCGATAAACCTGACAATCTGATAAGTCCAGATTGTTCCTGGAAGTCCCTAAGAGTTCCCTTACTGGGGACCAACATCCTGCTTCAGAAACGCTAACACAGCGTTGTTTATTTTCAGTTTTGGAATAAAATGTTTTGTTTTTTTTTTCTTCAGTTGAGTACTAGATAGTTGGCCTCGGTGGTGGCCTAAGTCATCAAGTAAAGTGAAAGTTTAGTCACAATGCCCTTGCCCATCAGTATACAGTAGGCATGGTTTTGTCATAAACACTACACAGCAATAGGTATGTGCATCAGTACATACAGTGATGCTCAGCATGTATCCCATTGAGGGATCTTAACTAGTAATTAAATTATTCTAAACCAGGCATGGTGGCTCATGCCTGTGATCCCAGCTACTCAGGAGGCTGAGGCAGGAGGATCACACATTCAAGGCCAGCCTCAGCCACTTAGCGAGACCCTGTCTCAAAATAAAAAGGGCTGGGGATACAGCTCACTGTTAGGGAGTTTGCCTAGCATGTGTGAGACCCTGCATTCAGTCTCCAGTACTAGGGATGGAGGGTCCCAGGAAAAGGAAAAGAAAAGAAAAATCATTCTAACATGTTGCTGCTAGAACAGATTGGCAATTCTAGGAGGGTTGTCACTTCCTAGTTTCTTTGTAATCGAATTATCAATTCTTCTACCTCTTCTTCGTACTGTGTTTTTCTGTGTCTGCATTTCATTCCACAATTTCTTCCTTGAGCACTAACACAAAGGCATCCCCACGCATTGGACAAGGCTTTTAATGTCTTAGAGGTCGTGAAAACCTCGAAGCTGCTCACCCCCTCTTCCCCCCAGCTGTGGCCACATCCTGGATGTCCCGGGCCCTCGTCCATTGCCTGATAGGTGCTGGTGTGGGATATGGGCACCTAGGTGAGCTGTTCGTTTTTGTCCCTTGAGAGGGGCTTGGAGTCTGGCAGGTTAAATATGTGTATGACTCACTCATTCATTCATCCGCCTTGCCTGAGCTCTCAGTTTAAATGCAGTCCAGACCCGATGCTGAGGGAACAGCAGGTTCCTGTCTCTCACCTGGTGCCAGGCCATCCGCTGCTCCTTGAGCCAGTGGTTAACTTTTGCATGCACTTGGGCTCTCCTGAGATAAATGCCTCTGGAGTGTACAAGGCGCTCAACTCATAGGATGGCACCCCACCCCACCCCCACGTTGCCCTCTCTGACTTACTTTAAACTGGGAGCTGATTGGCCCAATGTCTAAACTAGATTTTAAGGTCCTCTTTGGGAAAATAAGGTGCTCACTAGGTTTAATTTGTTGAGGACAAGGTCTCCCTTGGTTTTATCTTGGTAGCCTCAGCACCTCTGAATATTAGGAGCCCCAGGAAGGTGCTGAGTGAAACAATGGCGGTAATCCTTACAGGCAAAAACCCTGTTGTGCCTGCTCCCAGGAGACCTAGCATAGTGACTTTGAGCATGTCACTAAGCCTCAGTGTGGTTCACTGTAGATAGACAGAAAACTGATGATTTCTTGGAGTTCTAAGGATTAAAATGTTCCTGGTGACTGTGATTTTTATTTTCTTTTTTTTTTTTTTTTTTTTTTTTTTTTTTTAGTTTTAGGTGGACACTATCTTTATTTTAATGTGGTGCTGAGAATCGAACCCAGTGCCTCACACATACTAGGCGAGCACGCTACCACTTGAGCCACATCCCCAGCCCTGATTATTTTTTTAAATATTTACTTTTTATTTTATTTTATTTTATTTTTTTAAAGAGAGAGTGAGAGAGGAGAGAGAGAGAGAGAGAAAGAGAGAATTTTTAATATTTATTTTTTAGTTCTCGGCGGACACAACATCTTTGTTGGTATGTGGTGCTGAGGATCGAACCCGGGCCGCACGCATGCCAGGCGAGCGTGCTACCGCTTGAGCCACATCCCCAGCCCAATATTTACTTTTTAGCTGTAGTTGGACACAATATCTTTATTTTATTTTTTTATGTGATGCTGAGGATCAAATCCAGGGCCTCGCACATGCTAGGTAAGCACTCTACCGCTGAGCCACAATCCTGGCCCCTTGTTTTTTTTGTTTGGTTTTGCAGTATTGAGAACCAAACCCAGGGCCTTCCACCACTGAGCTATATCCCTGGACTTTTTTATTTTGAGACAGAGTCTCACTGAGTTGCCCAGGCTGGCCATGAACTTACAATCCTCCTGCCTCAGCCTCCCAAGTGGCCAGGATGTGCCCAGCTGTACCGTGTTCTTTTGTTGGGTGAAGAGGGGTACCAGGGATTTGAACTCAGGGACACTCAACCACTGGGCCCCATCTCCAGCCCTGTTTGGTATTTTATTTAGAGACAGAGTCTCACTGAGTTTCTTAGTGCCTCAGTAGGTTGCTGAGGCTGGCTTTGAACTTTCGATCCTCCTGCCTCAGCCTCCCAAGCTGCTACGATTATAGGTGTGCACCATTGCACCCATCTTATACCATGTTCTTTATTATTCCATGCCTCTTAATTAATCACTTTATAGATACTGGGCTTTTTTAAATATATTTTTAGTTGCAGATGGACACAATACCTTTATTTTGTTTATTTAGGTTTTTTTTTATATGGTGCTGGGGATCGACCCGGTTCCTCATGAGTGCAAGGCAAGCGCTCTATTACTGAGCCCCAACCCCAGCCCATAAATGCTGGTTTTAGCACAGACTACAAAGTTTTTGGCTCTGTGCTTGTGATCAGTGTCAGTACTGATGGACTGTCCTCCTCATCTGCTCTTTAAAGAACAGTTGCCCTGAAGAATGGCGGAAGCAGTATTCCACGCCCCAAAGAGGAAAAGGAGGGTGTATGAGAATTACGAGTCTCCACTGCCAGTCCCTCTTGGTCAGGACCAAGATCCTAAGAAATTCAGAATCTTCCGTGCAGAAATAATCAACAACAACGTGATTGTGAGGAGTCCCGAGGACATTAAGCAGCTGTACGGGAAGGTAAGTGCGACCTCAGCGGGTGCCTGCCCCTGAGCAGGCCGTCCCTTCCCTCCCGTCCCCTCCAACTAACCATCAGAGTGTGGCTTCCTCCCTCGCAGTGTGGTCCGTGCACCCAGGGGGTGATGAGATGGCAGACGCAGACCTGCCTCACACAGGGGGTCAGTCGGCTGGCCGTTCTCATCTGTCAGAGCTCGTTCACTGTACAGACAAACAGAAGACCGAGGATGTGTGGGAATGTGACAAGCAAAACAGGAAGCCCCCACTCGCCATCGCAGTCCCAGACGTAGCCACAGAGTGGCACTGATCCCAGACAGACAGGTGGCTTCAGAGTGTGCCCCGGCTCCTCTGCTTCTCTCCTGGCCCTGCAAGTTCTTAGATGAGGTCAAGTTCTAGTTTTTACTGTTGTCTAGCAGTAATGGGTTTGTGTGAGGGCTGGCTGGTGGTTGGCCTTCTCTCTCTCTGTTTTGTGTTTTGTTGTGTTCTCGTATTTTCCGTAGCCTGTTCATCACCAGTGGCATTTTTACAACCAGCTTGACTGCTGTGTGGCTTAGGGCCCCCACCCATTGTTAATGTCTAATCCGGGGATTATAAATTCATAAAGTGGTATAGCCATCATCACAATCCTATTTTAATTTTTTTTTAATTTATTATTATTTTTTTTTAGTTGTAGTTGGACACAATACCTTTATTGCATTCATTTATTTTTACGTGGTGCTGAGGATCGAACCCAGGGCCCTGCTCATGCTAGGCGAGCGCTCTACCGCTGAGCCACAATCCCAGCCCCTATTTTAATTTTTTAGGTGCTTTTTTCCCAAACCCAGGGCATCGTGTATGCTCTGCACAATCTCTACTGCTGAGCTGCATCCCCGGCCCACGGTCCGGTTTTAAAATGTTCCCATCGCCATAGAAAGTTCTTTGTGCCATCACACATAATCCCTGCTCCCACTCCCAGCCAGGACCACCACTGATGAGCTTCCTGTCTCTGTTCGTGTGCCTTCTCTGGAGATGTTATACAAAAGTGGGTGGCCTTCTCGTTGGTGAGATGCAAAGGCCCCACTTAGGTCCTGTCTCCCCACAGCTCCGCAGAGAAGCCTTCATTTGCAAGTGGCTTCCTAAGGGCCCTGCTCAGTCTGTATTCTAGTTAGTTATGCTATCTACAGTGGAAGGTAAAGGGTGTCCCCTTTATTATTTCAACCCTCTATGTGTTTATGACCAAAAGGAGAAGACGTCTCTGTCCACCCTCAATCTGTCGTTTCCAGATTGAAATCATTAGTAATGAGGTAAATGAGGAGCACTGAAACTTAACCTTTATTCTTCAAAAGATTAGAGACATAAAACCCTGAAGTCAACACGAGTCACCGTGACATTGTCAGAGGGGAAACAGAGCTGCGAAAAGTGGGGTGAACCTCTTGTTAGCCCGAATGCTGATATTCCTCCCCAGCTACAAAAAGTGGATAACTGAACATGAACTTTGTTTTCTCTCTTTTCAAAAGGGCTACTTTGGGAAAGGCATTCTTTCCAGAAGCCGACCGAACTTCACAATTTCAGATCCTAAGCTGGTTGCTAAGTGGAAAGGTAAGCTCATATATCATTCAGTTCTTTGGCAAATTAGCATTTTCTTTCATTTGTGATCACACATCTCAGGTGAGTAAAGTTCTAGAGGAGAGTGACAGGGCACACTGACAACTTTACTGCCCAGAAGAGCAACTAAGATAATTCTTATCAAAAGAAAAGTGTTCTTGCTGGGTGTGGTGGCGCACACCTGTAATCCCCATGGCTCAGGAGGATCGCAAGTTCAAAACCAGCCTCAGCAAAAAGCAAGGCCCTAAGCAACTCAGTGAGACCCTATCTCTAAATAAATACAAAATAGGGCTGGGATGTGGCTCAGTGGCTGAGTGCCCCTGGGTTCAATCCCTGGTACCCACCCCCCCCCCCCCCCCCGCCAAAAAAAAAGGGGGTTCTATTTTCAAAAATAGAACTTATAACAAGAAACATGACATTGACATATTTATTAAGACATACTAATATGCAGAGGTCTCACTAGCTTGTTCTTCTTTGTGTATTTTTCTAAGGAACACTCATGGTAGTTGCACTGGTGCATGCCTGTGATCCCAGTGACTCTGAAAGCTGAAACAGGAGGATTGGAAGTTCAAGGTCAGTCTGGGCAACTTATCAAGACCTGTTTTAAAACAAACAAATAAAAATTTTAAAAGGGATGGAGGTGTAGTGTAGCTCAGTGGTAGACCACCCCTGGGTTCAATCCCCAATGGGAGGTGGGGGTACAGAAACCAACACCAACATGTTCAAACATAATTAGAAAGGAATTTCTAAACTCCTCACCCCCACCTCCAGGGAACCAGGGCAATTGCTCTAGCACGGAGCTACACCCCCAGCCCTTGTAATTTTTATTTTATTTTGAGACAGGTTCACACTAAGTTGCCCAAGCTGGCCTCCAACTTGCCATCCTCAAACTCCCAAGTTGCTCAGATTATAAGTGTGCACCACTGCATCCAGATTTTTAGGGAAAAAAAAAATTTAATAAGAAGATGGAGAAGGGGTTGCGGTTGTAGCTCAGTTGTGCAAGGCACTGTCCATCCTCAGCACCACTTAAATAAAATAAAGGTATAAAAAAAATAATAATATTAAAAAAAGAAAAAAGTGGAGAAATAAAAAATGCACTGAGATACCATTTCAGCAATCAGGCAAACTTCCAAAAGTCTGGCCACATGCTCCATTGCTGAAGCCCTGAGGAACCCGGGCTTGGCTGTATTGCTGGTCAGAGTGCGAATGCTATAGCTCTTAGAGGAATTTAACAGTGTCTCACAAAACTGTATACACATCGACTTTTTTCTTTTCTTTCATTTCTCTTTCCCTTCAGTTCTAGGGAACTTTTATAAAATATAAATGGAATCCTACAGTATTTGTTCCTTTGTGCCTGGCTTCGTAATGTTTCCAAGGTTCATCCCTCCCTAGCAGATATCAGAACTCTATTCCTTTTCGTGACCAAATAATACCAAATAATATTCCACTGTATGGACGAACCACTTTCTTTTTTTTTTTTAATTTATTTATCTATTAACAAACAAATTGTTTCTAAGTTTAGGCTGTTGCAAATAATTCTGTTGTGGCCATTGGTCTACAGTATCTGTTTGACGCTCGGTTTTCACTCCTTTGCATATATTCCCAGGAGTAGAATTACGGGATCATATGTTCATTTTATGTTTAATTTTTAATAGTCAACTTTGGCAGATTTTCTTGTTCTTTTTTTTTTTTTTTTAATTGGTGTATTATAATCGTACCTAGTGGTAGGGTTCCTTGTTCCATATTTGTGCATACACACAGTATGGTTTGGCTTTTCTGTCTCCTAGTAGTTTTGTCGTTTTAGCTTTTGAGTTAGGACTTTGTTGCTATTTTTAACCTAGCAATCCCACTTCAGGAATCTATTTTAAAGAGATACTAGCAAAAGTTGAAAAGAAATAGCACAGGACTATCTGGCAGCACTGTCTCTAATATCCAAAGAAAGGGAGCAGCCCAAATGTCCATCCAAAAGGCGAGTGGCCTCAACTCCAGCATGTTCATGTACTGAGTACTCTAGAGACACGACAGGAGGGGCCTCTAGGGTGCGTTATTAAATGAAGAGAGCCAGGTAAGGGAATGTGCAGTGTGCTGTCGTTCATCCAAACAGGAAGGTTTATATTATGCTTTTTAAATATGAAAGGATTGAGGAGACGTTTAATCCAATTTAAACATTTCACAATGTAGACGCGTGTGAAAACATCACATTGTCCCCATTAATATGCACAATTTTGCTGAGCGCAGTGGTGCACATCTGTCATCCCAGAGGCTCGGGAGGCTGAGGCAGGAGGATCAAGAGTTCAAAGCCAGCCTCAGTAAAAGCGAGACCCTAAACAACTCAGTGAGACCCTGTCTCTAAGTAAAATACAGAATTTGGCTGGGGACATGACTCAGTGGTCAAGTGCCCCAGAGTTCAATCCCTAGCACAATTTTCTTTTTTTTGAGAGAACTTTTTTTTTTAATATTTATTTTTAGTTTTCGGTGGACACAACATCTTTATTTTATTTTTATGTGGTGCTGAAGATGGAACCCAGTGCCCCGCTCATGCCAGGTGAGCATGCTACCACTTGAGCCATATCCTTAGCCTGCGACAATTTTTATGTTTTACATATTTGATTTTAAAAATCAATTTAAAGGGGCTGGGGATTTGGCTCAAGCGGTAGCGCGTTCGCCTGGCATGAGTGCGGCCCGGGTTCGATCCTCAGCACCACATACCAACAAAGATGTTGTGTCCGCCGAGAACTAAAAAATCAATATTAAAAATTCTCTCTCTCTCTCTCTAAAAAAAAAAAAAAAATCAATTTAAAAATTAATATGAAAGGATAAACCATAATTTTTTTAAATGCTTATGGAAAGAGATGAAACAGGATGAAGAGACGTGAGACCTTATAGATTGGACTTGGAAATCTTGTAAATGTATTACATGATTGCAAAACAAAGTTTAGTTTAGTTTGTTTTTTGGGATGGGGGTTGAACCCAAGAACTCTTTACTACTGAGCGACATCCCTGGTGCTTTTTATTTTAAGACATGGTCTCTCTAAGTTGCTGAGGCTGGCCTCAAATTTGCAGACCTCCTGCCTCAGCCTCCTGAGCAGCTGGGATTACAGACTTACACCCACTGCCTGGAAACAAAGTTAAGTTGTAAAAAACAACCTTTTTTTTTTTTTTTTAATAAAGGTGAAACAACTGAATTAGTATATCACTGTTGGTTGTGTAACCACCCAGAGAGAAAGTATTTTAAATAACTTTAAGTAACTATTTTAGGTATTTTAAGTACATTAATTCCTGCAATCCTAATGGGGTCCACTCTGCCAGTTTTCTCTTGTCATGATGATGCTGCTTAATAAACTACCCGAAATTCATCAGCTGTCAACAGCAACCCTGCTGCTCCCTAGTCTCCTGATTTGCAGAATGAGTTAGGAACAGAACAGAACAGAACAAAACCCCAGTGAGCACTTAGAAAGAAAGATGCGCCACTCCTGATGGTCGGAGCAAGAGCCGGGGTCCAGAACTTCCAAGCCTACACTCCAGACCCCCCGCCGTGGAGTGCTACAGGCACACAGAAGGGCAGAGCCCCTTCTCCCGGCCTGCAGGCTCCTGTCTGGACGCCGGAGTGAGCGGTCGGAGGGATGGCAGAGCGCTGAGCAGAGCATTCTGAGGTCAATCAGAGCCCAGTGGGAGCGGCCTGGTTGGCGAGCAGAGCCTGCCAGACACGTGGTGCAGGGAATGATGGCACGTATTGCCCGTTGGTGTGGCTCACAGGACAGTTAACCTCGTGGACGTGGGACTTTCTTTCTTAGATCTGTAGTGTGGTTTGTTTTTTTTTTTTCTCTTAAGGAAAATTTGTCTGAAACTAATAGAACCGCTTTGTTGTTACAGGTATGAAGACAGACTTGCCTGTAATCTCATCAAAGAAGTAAGTTATGACCCGCATTACAATTATGATCTAAGCTGGATGCCGTAGCTGGCCTCTGACTTGTGATCCTCCTGCCTCAGCCTCCTGAGTTGCTGAGATTATGGGCATATGCCACTGCGCCCAGCCCCAGCGCTGGACTTTTATTTCAGTGGTCTTTTGTATATTGTGAGTTAAGGAATTTGATGAGGGCTGTAGTGTTCAGGGTGGAGCACTTGCCTTATACGTGTGAGGCCCTGGGTTTGATTCCATGGCTCTCCCAGAAAGGGCGGGTAAGTTGTGAACCTCTGGGTCCTGTGGTGGGAGCTTAGTTCATGGCCTGCCTGGCGTGCACAGGACCCTGGGCTCAAGTTCAGCACTGGGGGAGGGGGTATGTCTCTTCTTCACAAAAATATATGTTGACAGAAAAATTTGTGTTCAAATAATAATAGATACTCACAGACCCAGGAAGCCTGCAGGGCCGGTGCTGTCGTTGGTAGGAAGAGCTAGGATCTTTCTTAGATCTCTCCCGTGAAAGTGCTTTTAACTCTGCACAAGTGGCCAGGTCACAGGTGACAGGACACCAGCTATCTTATGGACAGCTCCTTTCTTTTCCCACCAAATATAGGAAACAATCCCTATGAAAGTCCCTGTAGATAGTAGTACCAGGGTCCCCGTTTTATGGGTTTATGAAAATGAAAGCACAAAGGTGATTTGTTTTGTCACACAGTTGCAAGTAAGTGGCCAAGTCACGGTGACACACAGAACGTGGGTAATGCCAGCGTCACTGCTTCCTACTGCATCGTGGGGCGGGTGTGTGTCTGTCCTTGCCGGCTCTCAGTCTTTAGAACTTGGTTCCTGGTGTGTAGAGATGCGTGCGCATCTGCCCACAGGATAAACACGGGTGTGGACAGCGTGAGGACTCTGATGATCCCTGGTGAGCAGCCATGGGTCTCTTAGGTACAGTCTCCCAGTTAAGGGTGGGAGCTGTAGCGTTTCTCAGACCGTGACATACTCAGCCGACTGTACGCAGATAAGGGAAGGTGGGGAGTAAAATTTCACCTGTCCTCTCCCGGCCAGTGATGTCCTGGGTTCTTTTTTGTTGGTACAGGGATTGAACTCAGGGGCACTCAACCACTGAGCCATATCCCCAGCCCTATTCTTTTTTTTTTTTTTTTTTTTTTTTTTTTTTTTTTTTTTTAGAGAGAGTGAGAGAGAGGGGGGGACAGAGAGAGAGAGAGAGAGAGAAGAGAGAGAGAGATTTTTTAACATTTTTTATTTATTTTTTTCTTAGTTCTCGGCGGACACAACATCTTTGTTGGTATGTGGTGCTGCTGAGGATCGAACCCGGGCCGCAGGCATGCTAGGCGAGCGCGCTACCGCTTGAGCCACATCCCCAGCCCCTCCCCAGCCCTATTCTGTATTTTATTTAGACACAGGGTCTCTCTAAGTTACTTAGCACCTCATCATTGCTGAGGCTGGCCTTGAACTCGCATCCTCCTGCCTCAGCCTCCTGAGCCACTGGGATGACAGGCGTGCACCCCTGTGCCTGGCCATGTCCTAGGGTCTTTACAGACTGATGCTAAAGGCAGAGACAGAAAGTGCTGGATGTCACCAGTTTCGTTAGCCTTCTGTTGGTCCTCAGATTTCAACACAGTGGCTCTTATGCGCAGGAACGCAGCCCACAGTGTGGTTTGGCACGGGCTCTTCCTTCTGAAGGCAGGGCTTGTGTTTTCACCTGTGATTTTTTTTTTTTTTAAATAATATGGGAAGTGTTCAGATGGGAGTGTTAGAAACTATGTGCATTTTGTCATTAAAATATACCATGAAAATTATTAGAGGGAATGGACCATTTCTTTTAGAATATTTGCACATAGCTAGATAAGCCAAATAATTTCCAATATGGTGAAGAAGCTGTTTGGTCCTGTGGAAAAATATTAATGGATGGGCTGTGGCTGTGGCTCAGTGGTAGAGCACTTGCCTAGCATGTGTGAGGCCCTGGGTTCGATTCTCAGCACCACATAAAAATAAATAAATGCCCATTGACAACTAAAAAAAATTTTTTTTAAATATTGAAATTCTCATTTTGCTTTCCAGTACTCAACAAAGGGCCTAGTTGTAGGGTGAATGGAATATCTATCAGAAAACACTGCAGTAGCCCAAATTGAAAATGATAACAAAGCAAATCCTGATAAAAAGTGGCCATTGTCTCTGTTTATTTACTTGTGTCTTTTAGTTTTAAATTGCACACATTTTCATACTTTGCAAAATGGGGGCTGATTTTTTTTTCAAATCAAGCAAATGAAATGAAGCTTTATTAATAAAAACAAGAAAGTGTACATGCTTATTGCAGAGCATGTAGAAAATGCAGAAAGGTATAAAGAGCACCTCTAACTGTAATCCAACATTCAGTGAAATTGCTTCAAATGTCTTAGCACTTAGTAGACCACCTTCCCATCTTCCCATCTTTTTTTTTTTTTTTTTAAACTGGGACTTGAACAGAGGCATTTTACCATTGATCCACATCTCCTGCCCTTTCTATTTTTTATTTTGGGACAGGGTCTCACTAAATTACTTAGGGCCTTGCTAAATTGCTGAGGCTGGACTTGAACTTGTGATCCTCCTGCCTCAGCCTCCCAAGCTTCCAGGATTACTGGCGTGAGAAACTGTGCCCAACTCTTCCAGTCTTTTTTTATATGTTTTGTTGTCTTCAGTTTTAAAATTCAAGAGTTACTGACAATATTTCCCCTGGCAGGTACCAGCGTCGTGTCGAATGGGCTGCGAGTCTCATGCACAGACAGGGGCAGGACCCGAGAACTGTGCACGAGATCCTCAAGGAGTACACAAAACCGCTTGAACATCCTTGTGTCAGAAGGAACAAAGGGGTTCAGGTGCATGACGCACTTGACCCTGAGATAGCTTCCACCCTGGGAAGCACAGTGGGCACCGAGAACCTTTCTGAGATGAATGAAGACATTGGACAGTCAGACGAGCCCAGCAGGCACTCAAACGGCGGCCTGCAGGCGGACTCTGTGCATGACCCACTCCCCACCAAGGGCCTCGATGCACGGGTGGAAGAGGACACCACACCTCTGCCCCGAGATGTCCTCATCCCCCTGCGTGGCCTTCAGCCTGAGGCTGGCAGTCAGCAAACGGGTCTTATCCATGCTGGAGAGAGAGGGCCTGACCATGAGTATGTGCTCGTCGTGGAAGAAGAGGTGTGTGCTGTGAGCGAGGGGGACGACGCCCCCAAAGAGGAAGTAAGTTAAGGAGAGCAGAGCCCACCAGGTACAGTGGTGCTCACCTGTAATCAGCGACTTGGGAGGCTGAAGTGGGAGAATGGCATGTTAGAGGGCAGCCTGGACAACCCCATGAAACCCCGTATCAAAGTAGCAGTTAATCCTAGCACTGCGTAAATAAGTGAGTAAATAAATAAATAGGTGATTTAAATAGAGGGCTGGGATGCAGCTCAGCAGTTGGGCCCCCACCCCCAGTACAGTTTCTAGTACTAATAGTACCCCCCCCAAAAAAAAAAAATCAGACACATATAAGTGAACAAAATAAAACACAACAATTCCACAAAATGATCTGCAGGAAAAAATACATTTCATGAGTAAAAGGAAATTTAAAACAATGGGGAAAATCAAAGCTGCATTCTCTCCATAAGTTGTATTAAAAAAAAAAATCTGGTATTTACCCAATAGCATGTGCATCTTGAAAGTCATCAGAAAAATGTTCCTTGCAAAATGTTGTGTCTTCTATGTGGTGCTACCGTGTGTTCCGTGTGTGTTTGATGGTATTACTTTCTCATCAGGTGGTGCAAAGACAGAAATTAACGTGCAGAAGAAACCCATATAGGATCTTCGAGTATTTGCAGCTCAGCCTAGAAGAGGTAGGTTTTCATCGTGTGTGTTCAGCACCGTGCACTGTAGGCAGGAACCTACCTCAAACACAGTTCTAAATGTCATGCAGTAACTGAAGATTCCAGTGTTGACATGGGCATTGGCAGCTTCCGAAGTTGGCCTGCCAACTTCATTCCTCAGCCTTTATTTCATTGGTTCTAAGATGTGTGTGGGGGCCAGGGGTGTAGCTCAGTGGTAGAGGGCTTGCCAGGCATGCAAGAGGCTCTGGTTCAATCCTCAGCCTTGCAAAAAAGAAAAAAAAGATGTGTGTTTTAGGGGATATTTTTGTATCATTGCATGCAGCATTTAAGGGGTTTATTAAGCATTTCTTTTCTCATCAAGATTTCAAATTGGCTGAATATTACGTCACTAATTTTCACCAGCTTTGTTAAAAATACAGCTTAATGAAATGTAATTTATATACTATCAAGTTCATCCATTTTGCCAGGTACAGCAGGTACAGTGGTGCACGCCTGTAATCCTAGCAGCTCAGGAGGCTGAAGCAGGAGGATCACAAGTTTAGAGCCAGCCTCAGCAACTTAAGGAAACCCTGTCTCAAAATAAAATATTAAAAAAGGGATGGAGGTGTGGCTCAGTGAGTGGTTAAGTGCCCTGGGTTCGGAGCTGGGGTTGTGGCTCAGTGGTAGAATTTGCCTAGCGTGCATGAGGCATTGGGTTCAATCCTCAGCACCACATGAATATAAAGACAAGACATTGTGCCAACCTAAAACTAAAAAATAAAATTAAAAAAAAAAAAAAAGTGCCCTGGGTTCAATTCCTGGTACCAAAAAAAAGTTCATTCATTTAAAATATATAACACACAACTGGGATACAGCTCAGTGGCAAAGTGTTTGCCTAGCATGAGGCCCTGGGGTCAGTCCCCAGTCCTGCAAAAATAGCATTCAGCCCACCAGGCATTCCTGCTGTTGGTTATGAATTCAGTCTTCCATATCTTCTTTACATGCTTTCATGTATAAAAAGAAAAATCAGGGCTGGGGACAGAGCATAGTGATAGAGAATGTGCTTAGCCTGTGCAAGGCCCTGGGTTCCAGCCCTAGCATCAAAAAAGAAAAGAAAAGAAAAAAAAAGTAACCCAGTTTCCTATGAGCCACCATTTAGCCACTACTTGCTGCACATCAGTCTCTTAAGAGTGATTTTATTCAACCAGGCCAACTCTCTGAATGCTGGTTCTCCAGCGTCTTTCATACAGTAGAACATGGAATGTCACATAACTCAGTGGAGACGCTTGACAGTCAGGAGAGCTGAGAAACTTATTTTGGTTTTGGTACAAGGGTTTGAACCCAGGGGCACAGTCACTGAGCTATATCCCCAGCCTTTTTTATTTTGAACAGGGTCTTGCTAAGTTACTGAGGTCCTCCATAAATTACTGAGGCTGACCTGGAACTTTCCATCCTTCTGACTCAGCCTCCCAAATCAAAGGGATGACAGGCATGTGCCAGTGTGCCTACCTAAATTTTTTTTTTCATTTTTCCTTTTTTGTGTGTGTGGTACTAGGGATAGAACCCAACAGCACCCTACCACTGAGCTACATCTCTAGCCCTTTTATATTTTTATTTTGAGACAGAGCTCACTAATTTTCTGAGGCTGGCCTTGAACTTGGAGTACTTCATTAACCTCCTGAGTAGCTGGAATTGCAGGCAGGTGCCACTGCGCATGGCAGTATTTTGTTTGACTTTTTCTTGTCTATTTTTCAGTATTGGGGATTGAATGCAGGCCCCAAACATGCTAGCAAGCTAGGCACACTCAGTGTACTCCAGTATTTTATAAGCAAAGTCTACTCTATATTTTGTAACATAAGCAAAATTTGCAATGCCCTGTACATTTCACAATTTTTTTCTAAATTTTTCTCAGCTTAATATGGTTATTTCCTTTTACAGGAGGCAATCCAATTAGCAAAGGTTTCTGTTTTTATTAGTTACTGATATCTTTGTCAGTTCAATTTTTTAAGGAAAATATATATAATTTTATTTTTTACTGATCTAAACCAGTTTGTAACATTCGTGTTAAGATTTTTTTTCTCAGTTCTTGAAATTTTAGTGAGTCATTTATGATAAAAATATATGATAATTTTGCTGATTTAAAAACATCGCTTTGGGGTATGGGGACTGTCACTCAGTGGTAGAGAGCTTGCATAACATACTGAAGGCCCTGGGTTCCGTCCCCAGGAAATTAAATAAAAATTTTAAAAAATAATAAGTTAAAGGAGAAAAAGAACATTAATTTGAGGGCTGGAGATGTATCTCAGTGATAAGACCACTTGCCTTGTACGCACAAGACCCTGGTTTCTATCCCCAATACCCCACCAAAAAAAAAAAAAAAAAAAAAGCATTAATTTGTATTCATTTGTGGTATTTTGGACTAAACAGAGGGGAGTGGAGGGAGAGGAGGTAGGAATGATAGTAGAGTGAATCGGACATTATTACTCAGTGTGCACGTGTGATCACATGACCTGCTTAACTATATCACGTACAACCAAACGAATGAGAAGCTATACTCCGTTTATATGTGATGTATCAAAATAGATTAGATAAGTTGTATTCATGGTGGAAAAAATCTCAGCCAATACAATAGCTTCTCAAAAATGTGGCTTGCTTTTTTTTTTTTTTTTTTTTTTTTTTTGTGATGCCAAGGAAGTTTGGAACCCAGGTCGCTGAGCCTGCTAGGCAAATGCTCACCCTTGAACTACAGTGCTCCCACTCCTAAGAATGTGGACCTATTTTTTTTTTTTTTTTTAATATTTATTTTTAATATTTAACATTTATTTTTTAGTTCTCGGCGGACACAACATCTTTGTTGGTATGTGGTGCTGAGGATCGAACCCGGGCCGCACGCATGCCAGGCGAGCGCGCTACCGCTTGAGCCACATCCCCAGCCCAAGGACCTATTTCTAATGAGCATTTTCTCCTTGTTTTGCTTTCAGGCTTTCTTCCTGGTCTATGCCCTGGGATGTCTCAGTATTTACTATGAGAAGGTAAGGTGTTTTGTTCAGACACAAATCATTTATATTTCCTCAGTGTTAAAAGCAGATTGTGGGCTGGGGCTGGGGCTGGGGCTCAGTGGTAGAGCGCTTGCCTAGCATGCATGAGGTTCGATCCTTAGCACCACATAGAAATAAATAAACAAAACAAAATTATTGTCTCCATCTACAACTACCAAAAAAAATTTAAAAAACAAACAAAAAAACAGGTTCTGCTAATTCTCAAAGTGGCCTGAGTTCAATCCCCAGCACCACAAACAAAGCAAAACCAAACAAACGTGTCTGTTCTTAGTGAATAAAACAGGAATTAGATATTCTTCTCCAAGGTTTCGCTCCGGGTTCTGAATGTGTCTGTTGAGGCAAAAGCCAGATTGAACCCTTGTAGACTGAATTTCATTCCTAGAGATGAAGTGTAATATATGATGATCAGGAAATGTGTCAGAACAATACTGAAAAAAAATTAGATTAAAAGGGTCTGAGGGGTAGCTGAAGGGTAGAGCGCGTGCTTGACCCTGGGTTGATCCCCAAAATAGATAGGTAGAATATTTGAACCTATGTTCACGTAACACAAGAGCCTGTGACTTTATACAGTGCCCTGCCCCCTTAAGAAGCAGAGGCTAGGGGCTGGGGTTGTGGCTCAGTGGTAGAGTGCTCGCCTAGCGCGTGCAAGGCCCTGGGTTCAATCCTCAGCACCACATAAAAATAAAAAAATAAAATAAAGTTATTGCGTCCAACTACAACTAAAAATACTTAAAAACAAAACAAAAAAAAAAAAACAAGAAGCAGCAGCAGAAGCAGCAAAGGGTAGAACCGTTGCTTGCCTCCAGGCAGAGGAACCAGGGGACCAGGGACAGGAGGAGAGGCAGGCTTTACACTGGATGCTTTTTATACTTTCTGATTTTCAAACGACGTAAATATGATACCTGTTGAAAATACAGACACCCCTAACTGACAAGGGTTCGAATTTATCAATGGGTAAAAATAACATACTTTGATAGAAGTGGAACCTTGAACTTTGAACTTGGGATGTTTTCCTGAGCAAATTGCTAGCTGGGTAGCAGCAGCAGCCGTGGGCTTTCCCCCCTGGCCACCCTGCAATCACCATAGGAAACAGCTGACACTTCACAGTGTGCTGTGACTCTGAGTTCCTCTACCTAGAATGTCCATCCCAGACTCCCACCACCATCGCCTCTCCTTGGCTACTTCTCATTTTCAGATATCACCTTTTCTTTCTTCACTTTCTCCACCGTCCCTTTAATTTCTGCTACTGATAGAGCCCAGGGCTTCCTGCAGGCCAGGCACATGCTGCACCCCAGGCCCCAGATGTTGCCATTTCTGAGTCCTATAGAGCCCTGCTGACCAAGAGGAACATCATGCACGTCTCAGATGGGAGCCATGTGTATCATTCTTAGATTTTTCTGGTAGCCACATTAAAAGAAATTATTTTTTAAGCAGGTGAAACTAATTTTAATAACATATTCCATAGTTTACATAACCCAATACATCCAAAATTATGGAGCTAGTTTTCATTCATTTTTGGTTCTCATACTGAGTAGGAATTCGGTGTGTATTTTACGCTCTCTATTAGGACGAGCCAGATGTGCCGGGCAGCTGTGCCCTCTAGTCTAGGCCTTCCGGGGGGCCTCCCTCTGGTAGGGGTACCACACTGATTTCGGTTTGTACCTTAGCTCCACGTTTGTTGATTGGTGAGTGAATACGTGTTCCCAATAACGCCTTTTCTTTTTGTGTGTGACGTTGGGGATTGAACCTGGCCCTTTTCTTTTTAAATGACTTTAGGAACCCTTGACGATACTGAAACTCTGGCAAGTTTTCACTTCCATTCAGCCCACCTTCAGGACCACCTACATGGCCTACCACTACTTCCGAAGCAAGGGCTGGGTGCCCAAAGTGGGGCTCAAGTACGGGACAGATTTCTGTGAGTATTCTTGGTGTGCGTGGCAGGTGCCAGAATGGCATTTGCATGAGATTCATCTGAGAAAATCAGATGGGTTACCTGCTGTTGCTGATCCTGTCTGAGACAGTATTGTCCTTCTGGTTTAGATAAGAATATTGGGTGCTGGACTGGGGAGAGGGGAAGTCCAGGCAGGAAGGGAGGCAGCCTGGGAGCAGAAGCAGAAACCTGCAGCCCCACTTCAGGTTCTCCCCCCCTTTCACTCTGTGATCTTAGGGGTCTGCAGCACTGATTCCCATGACCTCACGTCACATGTGGTTTAGGTCAGTCCTGTATCCTTGGGGCCTCGGTTGCCTCATTTGCCAGGTAACAATAATCTTATTATTTCCGTAAGAGCCATCGCCGGTGTGTATTGAGCGCTGACTCTGCGTCAGGCATTGTGCTGTTTGACATTTGTCATCTCACTTAGTCCTCCCAGCAGTCAGTGCTGGGCTACAGGCTGCATGTGCCCTTTCCCTCATGTTTGTGACAGGCTGCGGTTTTGAGAGATTGGATCATTTGTCCATCGTTGTTTCCAGGACCACAACCTCAAGGGCTGGGCTTTGGGTTCTAGAGCACAGTCTCTTAGACACTGCCTCACAGCACTGCCTGCCTGGAGCTTCCTAAAGTCAGTCAACCTTCCAGAAGGTCTGCAGTGCGCCAGCTATTATTTTAGGGGCCCGGAACGCAGTTGGACAATAGATGTGCCTTCCTGGCGCTCAGTGGGGCTGGGGAGAGACAAACAAGCATACAAATACGAACACAACTTCAGGCGCTATGTACCGTAAGAAAAACAAGGCAGAGCAAAGGCTCAGGGAGCGAAGGGCATTGCTCAGGAGGGTCAGGAAAGGACTCCCTGAAGAAGTGGGCACAGAGTGAGGGAGCAGCTCACAGGAGAATCTCAAAAGAACATGCCAGGCAAAGTGGACAGCAGGCCCTGAGGCAGGAACATGCTGGGCAGGTTTCAGGAACAGCAGGAGAGGGATGTGGAGAATGTTGCAATCCCCAGGGGTGACAGGAGGCAGAGTGTGAGGGTCAAGCTGGACCAGATCAGGTGGGACTGCCAAAGACATGGATGTTTTTGTTGTTGTTGTTTAATATTTTTATTAGTTATTAATGGGCATTTTTTTAGTTATTTAATTGCTTATATGTGGTGCTAAGAATCGAACCCAGTGCTTCACACATGCTAGGCAAGCGCTCTACCACTGAGCCCAGTCCCAGCCCAATGTGGATGTTTTTGATTGGGAAGATTTTGAACAGAGGAGTGAGTTGAATCTAATGAGCTGACTTAATGGAACCCTGTCTCTGCCGCCTTGTTCATGACCAACAAAGTCAAAAGCAGGGTCAAAGTAGAAGCAGACTCGCTAGGGAAGCTGGGCCCACTGAAGGAGTGGATGTGGCAGCTTCCCGTGTGAGAAGAGTTTGAGATGGCTGCTCTTCCAGGGGGCCGCTTCATGTTTAGAGCTCACCAAACAAGTTCAGTGCAGATCTTATTGGAGAATCTCGTATCTGAAATGCTGGGTAACAGAAGCGTTTCCCATTTTAGGTTTTAGAATATTTGTATATAGATAAGGAGAGATCTCCAGGGTGGGACCCAAGTCAAAACACGGAATTCACATGCGGTCCATACACACCTTGCATACAACTCCTGATTGTTGTTTTATACAGTATTTTTAAAATAATTTTATGCATGCAGCAAGGCTGCATGGTATGGAATTTTTCTGCTTGTGGTATCTTATCAGCCCTCTAGAAGTCACAGGATTTGGCAGGCAGGGCGTGTGGTTCAGTGGTGAAGCATCTGCCCACTAAAAACAACAACAGATTTTCAGATTTTAGAGCACTTCAGATTTTTGTGCTCACGATGCTCAGCTTAATGAGCAGAGGCGGCAGAGACGGGTGGTTCTGGAGCACAGGAGAGGGGCCTTGACAGTCCTCAAATATAAAGGGTCCTGAAGCCAGGCCTTGGTGAGCAAGCCTCTGTCCTTGGAATCCCTTCCAGCATCAGAATCATTCTTTTAAGTCACTGAAACCCATTTTCCACATCTGCCAAATGAGGGCTCTTCCTTGATCTTTTCAGAACCATTGGTGAGGTTCTGATCCGAGTTTTGAGGTGTTTTAGAAGCCTTCTACTTAGTCAGGGCCCATGTGGTTTTGAGCCTTTTATTTATTTATTTTCCATACTGGGCATGGAGCCCAGGGGCACTCAATCACTGAACCAAAAACCCCTAGCCCTTTTTATATTTTTTATTTTGAGACATATTCTCACTAAGTTGTTTAGGGTCTCACTAAATTGCTGAGGCTGACCTCCAACGTGCGATCCTCCTGCCTCAGCCTCACACAGCTGGGATTACAGGCATGTGCCACCAAGCCTTTAAGCCTTTTTAAATTCCCAAAGAAACTCAGTTTATTCCTCAAAATTCTTAAAATGTGCTTAACCTGGAATCTGAGAATAGTTTTCAGGGGGACCTGAATGCCCTCCAAAATTCTTTTCAGAATAGTGTTTGTAGACTGGAGTGGTTTTGCAGGTCACATTCTCTTATCTTTCCTGGGTTCTCAGAGGGGATCATCAATCCAAAATGAAGGGTGGGGCCTGCCCATCTCTGGGATGAATGGCTTCTTTTGTTTCTCCACCCCTGGATTTCAGTACAGATGTCCAACCCAGGGCAACCACAAGAAGGCTGGAGAGGAGCTCGTGAGGAGTTCACCAGTCCCGAGATAACTACGCTGGCCACCGTCCTGTTTAAATAAGCCAAGTGCGGGTTCTGTTTTTCTTCCTTGGCTTCCTGCCCTGTCCTCTTCACACTCCGTAAGCAGAGCCGATTGGTGTGCGCCTTTGGCAGCCCTCCTCCAGCTTGCTCATTACGTGGGGGAAACTGGAGTCAAATTTTCCAGTCAACGTAAAGAGGTGGCGTGGGGTGACTGGAGACAGCTCTCAGGTTCACAGCCGGCTCTACTTCTTTAACCTTATGACTTCAGACAAGTTCCTTAGTCACTGGAAGCTCCTATTTGCTCATCTTATAAGGTGCATAGCAACATCTTCTTTATAAAATTCTTACAAGAAAGATAGCTGATGATGTATGCTTACAGGGCACTCACCAAAGCCCCTTCCCCTGCAAATTTTATTTTCAGCAATCGAGTCTGTAGATGATACATAGAATTTTCCTTATTTTGTTTTGTTTTGGGTATTGGGAATTGAACCCAGGGAGCCACATCTACAGCCCTTTTTATTTTTTATGTTGAGACATAAAAATGTAAGGGGTCCTGAAGCCAGGCCTTGGTGAGCGAGCCTCTGTCTTTGGAATCTCTTCTTGCTAAGTTGCTGAGAGCCTCACTAAGTTGCTGAGGCTAGCCTCAAACTTGTGATCCTCCTACCTCAGCCTCCCGAGTTGCTGGAATTATGGGCGTGCACCTCCAAGCCCCATTGAACTTGTTTAATTTAAAAATGAAAAAAAGGGCTGGGGCTGTGACTCAGTGGGTAAGTATCCCTGTGTTCAATGTCCAGCAGAAGGGA
The DNA here is from genome assembly GCF_052094955.1 of Ictidomys tridecemlineatus. Lineage (NCBI taxonomy): Eukaryota > Metazoa > Chordata > Mammalia > Rodentia > Sciuridae > Ictidomys > Ictidomys tridecemlineatus. Next base: position 39,050,845 of record NC_135492.1, on the reverse strand, counting down.
GGAAAGGAAGAAAGGAGGGAGGGAGTGAGGGAGGAAGGAAGGAGGAAGGATTGATTTAAAAGAATAAAAATAAATGGCTACTGGGTATGACTGCACACACCTGTTTCTTCCTGCTACTAAGGAGGCTGAGCTGGAAGATCACAAGTTTGAGGTCAGCCTGGGAAACTTAGTGAGACCCCATCTCAAAATAACAAGGCTTGGGGCTGGGATTGTGGCTCAGCGGTAGAGAGCTCGCCTAGCACAGGCGGGACCCGGGTTCGATCCTCAGCACCACATAAAAATAAAGGCATTGTGTTGTGTCCATCTACCAAGAAAAGATATTCTCTCTCTCTTCTCTCTCTCTCTCTGGTTTTGCTTTTTGACTTTTGAGACTGTAGCACCCAGTCTGGCCCCCAAGCCTAGACTCAGGTGATCCCCCTGCCTTAGCTCCTGAGGGCTGGGACTGGAGGCGGCCCCGCCACGCCCAGCCATGTGTTCATTTTAGAATTTTGGGAACTGAGGTTTGAGAAGTTCATCACGGGCCTGAGAGCCACATAAGCTTGGAGTAGGGAGACTGAGCAGGAGGCAAAGCTTCTGAGTTCCCCTGCATCTCCATACGTGTTTCTTTCCACTCCACCACATCTCCAAAAAGTTTGAAAATGTTTGGATGTTTACTTAAATTTGTGGCAGGGAGAATGAGCTGACTTGTGGAATACTATAAACACAGTTTTCATAGGGGAACCCAGGATTCAGGAAAAGTGACCATGAACAGTGGCGGTGAAGGGTCTCCCCTGTGTTCCTGGGGACCTTACAGCTGTGCACATGGTGGTACAGATTTGTCTCTGAGCTTCTTGATTTCCAAGCCAGGGGCAAGTATGATTCCCTGAAGGATTGATAAGTCTAAAAAGGAAAACTGTCTCATCAGTACTTCAAGGGAACAAAACTTTCCCACGAACCATCCTGCCTTGGTTTTAGCACAGGGGATAGCTGAATGCTTATAGTGTAATTCTGCATTAGTGACAGTGATTCCCAGAGCTACAGTTAACTTATAAATGCCAGGTCTCTGGAGCTCAGCAGTGGCACTCATTTTTTTGTTCATGTGAAATCCAAAATGAGTGTCTCTGAATGGCGGGCAGATCTGCTCCAAAAGGTGCTTCAGGAAGGCAGGCTTCTTCCTGTGCCTCAGGATCACCAGCACCAGCCTCCAAGGTCCCCTTCAGAAAGGAGGGTTTGTGAGCCAACCTGAAGCTCACACACGGCCATGCCTGGCTGCTTGGAGATTGAGAGCTGTGGTCTGGCCACATGCCCAAGAGGAAGAAGAAATAGATTTGGTGAGCAGGCTCTGCCACAGGGCCTTGTGTGCATCCAAAGGGTCCCAGGAAAGTTCCAGAGTCCCTAGCCCCAATCTCCTTTATCTAGAAGTTCTTCTTGCCCTCCACAGATCAAATCAACCCTGCTTCCCTCAAGGCCCAAAGAGTAGGGCAGACTGATACTTTAGCCTTTTTTTTTTTTTCTTTTTAGCCACTTGACTTTGGATTTATTAAAAATAGGCATGAGACTGAATTTCTTAAAAACAAGCTTGAATCTTGTTCATCTCTAGCACCAACCAGCACGTATCACAGAACTGGCCAGAGTGGCCACTCGGTCACTTCAAATTCGATTGATTTGAAATGAATAACAGATTACACAAACATCACACTGTTGATACAATTTCACACCCTGACTCTGGAGAGCATAAGAGGCAAGACAAAGGTTACTTGTGACTGGGGGGTATAGCTCAGAGGCCCTGGCTTTAATCCCCAGCCCCAAGGGGGAGGAGAATTACTTGAACTTGACTTTGGGAGTTACTCTGGGAGAGTGGGGGTGGGGGGCAAAGGTGGCTGGGTGTTGGCAACAGATTTGCTTTACAATTGTACTTTGTTTGGGGGGGAGAATAGTTATAGACACAGTGATTCAGTTCCTAGCACCACAAAAAAAAAAAACCAACAAAGTTAATGCCTATGACATTGTTATGCTATATATCTGTAGGTGATGACAGTGTATTTTTGTGTGGTGTCAAAAATACTCTATTTTTAATAGAATATTAAAAACAGATCACGAGTATATTGCAGAATATCCATGTACAGAGATTTGGATATTTGCTTCCCTTTGGAGAAGGAAAAAAAATTAGTAATAATAAAACAAACCTTTGATTTTGAGTGGTTATACATTTTCTTTTTCTTCTTTGCAGTGCTATATTGGAAAGGCCCGCCATTCTACCATGCAAGGTTTGGAATGATTTTCAAATAAATGAACACCTTAAAAGATGCAAGGAGGTGCATGCCAGTAATCCTAGTGACTTGGGAGGTTGAAGAAGGAGGATCACAAGATCAAGGCCAGCCTCAAAAATGTAGTGAAACCCTATCTCAGAATAAAAAATAAAAAAGGTAGGGATGTAGTTGGGGATAGAGCACCCCTGCGTTCAATCCCCAGTACCCACCCCCTGCACAGACACACACAAAGCAGAAGGAAATTTCTGGCTTCCAGTTTTGTTTTCAGTGCCACAGAGACAAAGTCATGTTCCTCCTGGCCCTGACAGGGACCAAATATTAAATGTCTAAGCCAGGGCTGGAGGTAGAGCTCTGTTGGTAGAGTGCACAAGGCCATGGCTTCAGTTCCCAGCACCACACACACACACAAAAAAAAAAAAAAAAAAAAATTAATGCCTCATTTATGATATCGTTATGCTAAAAATTGAGTAATCTGTAGGTGATGACAGTGTATTTTTTGTGTGTGAAACACTTGAATAGACCTCTTGGTGGTTATTCATCTTAACATCAGTCAGTGTTAGTGTTTCAACAGTTGAATGAATTTATAGTTTTCATGTTGGGAAAATGATTTTGTAAATAAGCATTGAAATCAGCTGAAAGTTTGCATGGGGTGAGGGTTTTTTGTTTTTGTTTTTTGGATTTTTTTTTTTTTTTTAGTTTTCGATGATTCGTTTGTGTGGAGTGCTGAGAATCCAACCCAGTGCCTCACATGTGCTAGGCAAGGTTTCTTCCACTGAGCTGTAACCCCAGGTGTTCATGAGTTCCTCATTACCATTTTCTCATTAGCAGTCCAGGTGTACTTTATGGTCAGAACATACAAATTCCATTTTCTGTATCTTCATAAAACAAACCACTTTTGTTTTGAACACATGATGTCCTGCCATTTATTTATTTATTTGGTCGGGTTTTGGTACCAGGGATTGAACCTAAGGGTGCTCTACCACTGATCCACACCCCCAGCCCTTTTTATTTTTTATTTTGAGACAGGGCCTTACTGAGTTGCTTAGGGCTGCTTCCCTAAGTTCCCTAAGTTGTGATCTTCCTGCCTCAGCCTCACGAGCCACGGGGATTACAGGCGTGCACCTCACCCCCACCCTCAGCCTTGTGCCTCTTATTTTTAAAACGTCCTGTCTGTGTCTTCCAGTTATTCTGTCATCGTTGAGCTCGTGGACGATCACTTGGAAGGCTCCCTCCGCGGGCCATTCAGTTGGAAGTCGCTGGCCACCCTGAGCAGAATCTCAGTTAATGTCTCTAAGGTAGCACAGCGTCGGCTTTGGCATTAGAGCGTCACCAAAGTCGTTTGATTGTTTTGTGTTCTTAAATATAGTAGAATTAAAGGGGTCATTTATAGAAACTTCACAATGTTCCTGACAGTAGGTTCTGGGACATTTGGACCCTGCCCCTGTTGGGCTGGCTGCTGTCCTCTTCTCCCCTGGTGTTTTGGGGGTCTCTCTTTTCCACTTCCTGGGTTGGGCCTGGGTCTCTGGCCATCAGTTGTCCCAGGCTCCTTCCTCCTGCAGTTCAGCAGTTCATCACAAACACAAAGGAAACCACACATCATTGACATATTTCTTTTCAAATTTGTCAGATCTCTGTGAGAAGGGAGCTAAAAGGCATCGCTCAGCACTTGGCCACCCTGTTTTCCCACCTCTCTCTTCTCATCCCCGTTCTGAGGATGGGGAATGCTGAGGTCCAGTGATGCTGGGTGAGGATCCTAGGTCATGGCTCAGATACAGAAGGGGGCCAGACCCACAGCCATCTGTGTTCCTGACTGCTGTTCTGTGTCCTGTAGCCATCACAGGCAGGAGGACAGTTTCACCCTGCACTAGGACTACCAGGAACACAAACTTGGGGTGTAGCTCAGTGGTGGAGCCTCTGCTGAGCACCATCCCCCCCAAAAAAATAAGGATGCCTGCTGAGTCTCGTGCCACAGTGTGTGCTGACTGACAGGCCGTAGGTGTTCCCACACACAGTTTCTCCCAGTGCTGCTGGAGTGGGTGGGAGGGGAGGCCGAGGCCACCTCTCCCCTTGAGAGCAAAGGAAATTCCCCAGGCTCAGCCAACCCCATAGGAAAACAGGGAGTCTGTTTCCTGACATTTTTAAACCAAGTGTATGGGATTTTTAGCATATCCTTAATAGTCTAAGTTCTGCTTCTGATCTGCAAGTCTCCTTTATCTGCATTCCCCTGCCGTGTCAACTGTGAGATCCCCAAGCCCCAGTTTTAAAGTTCCCTGGAGGAAACGGATGTGCTGCGAAGTTCCCGTGTGCTGGTGGATCTAGGAACTCAAGAGTGGGAGCCCGCCCGCACCCCTTGCGCTCGCTGCCGTCCCGTGAGCTATGGAAATGGCTTTTCTTTTCTCAATAGGAACTTATGCTGTGCTATCTGATTAAGCCCTCCACCATGACTGACGAGGAAATGGAGTCCCCAGAATGTATGAAAAGAATTAAAGTCCAGGTGAGTAAACAGAGGGGCACATCATCCCAAAGACTCTGTGCACCTATTGTCTCCTCTGGAACTTGTGCCAGGAGAGCAAGTGCAGATGGTCTTGCCACAGGGACATGGAAAGCCTTCTCGGCCCCATAAACCTGCTCTGCATGTTTCTCTCTCTCTCTCTTTTCTTTTTTTTCCCCCTTGCACAGACAGCCCTACCACCTAGCTGCACCCCAGCACCTCTCATTTGACTCCCGTATTGAATTATGCTCTCTGCTGTCTTCTTGGCTGACTTTTCTCTGTCAAGTTCTCTGCCAGGTTCATTGTCAGATCATCTGCTCTTTGTTCTGTGCCCCTCCTCCCGCAGGTAGAGCTCCTCCCTGCCACCTGGCCTGTCCTCCTTTCCCTCTTCCTCTCACACTGCACCCTTCCTCCCCACTCCTGCTGCCTTGGCACAGCCCCTCCCTCCATTTGTCCTGCTCCTCTCCACTGGATTAGGTTTTCATAAAATACTGATCAAAATCCACTCCTCCCCTTCTCAGTGGCTGACCCAGTTCTGACGTTGGGCACTAGCTTCCATACCTGCACGCCTATCCAGAAATGTGCTAGTGGGAAGCACAGCTGAGCAAGTCCAGCCTTTAAAGTCTCTGTAGTGATTACTATAGATATTATAGATAACGTAAGGATTACATTGTTGCCTTTGTGTTTTCTCCAGATCTTTCTGTTATAAACACCTGTAATCCCAGTGGCCAAGGTGGTTGTCACAGAAGGGTTACAAATTTCAGGCCAGCCTGAGCAACCCTGCCTCAAAATTAAAAAATAAAAAGGGCTGGGGATGTGGCTCAGTGGGAGAGCACCCCTGGGTTCAATCCCTAGTATGTGAGGGAGAGAAGGAGGAAAGAGGGAGAGGGTATCATCTTTGCACAGAGGATGCTTCTTTGTGAAGCACAGTTGTGACGTCAGATGCTTGGAACATTCTCTCATTTCTGTCTTTGAAATCAGTCCCCTTTTGTTTGTCTTGGTTACAGGAGGTGATTCTCAGTCGATGGGTTTCCTCACGAGAGAGAAGCGACCAAGATGAACTCTAGTGATTCAGCCTCAGATTTCCCACTCACTGAGCCTTCCACAAAGTCCTTTCCCTGTAATCGTCCATTCAGCTATTTAGGGGAGGAAAAAGAGGCCTGTGCTGAAGCCACAAGGTCTGTCCTCGAGTCACTTGCTCGCTGAACCCTCTAGGCCCCAGCCTGGGTCTTCATCCAGTCACTGGGGAGGTCAGACTAGATGAGTCCAGAGAGGACTCTCCCAGGAACAGGTAGGTCTGCTCTCTGAGTTTGTACAAAAATATAATTTCCATTGATACAGCACTCTGCAGTTTGGGGAGCACGTTCATACACAGATATGAACAAGATCTGTCTTATTTGCACATCTAATCTATTACAGAGAGAGCATCAGAGAGCAAATGTGGGGATCACAGGGCCCCATGTTCCATTCTTTAAATGGAGAAAGTATGAATACATCTGGGCATATCCAAGGACTTGTCCTTGGATCTAAAAATCCATCTTGGGCTGGGGATGTGAATCAAGTGGTAGTGCGCTCGCCTGGCATGCGTGTGGCCTGGGTTCAATCCTCTGCACCACAAACAAAGATGTTGTGTTCGCCGAAAACTAAAATAAATAAATAAATGTTAAAAATAAATAAATAAAATAAAAATCCATCTGGGTGTGGGGCTCACACCTGTAATTCCATTGACTCAGCAGGAGGATCCTAAGTTCAGGGCCAGCCTCAGCAACTTATAAGACCCTCAACAACTTACTAAGAGTCTACCTCAAAATAAACAGTAAGGACTAGGAATCTATCTCAGCAGTAAAGCTTGTCTGGGTTCAATCCCCAGCATTTAAAAGAAAAAAAAAATCCATCAATTACTGAGAGGCTGGGATTGTGGCTTAGTGGTATAGCGCTTGCCTGATATAAGGCACTTGGTTCGATTCTCAGCACGACGTATAAGTAAATGAATGAAATAAAGGTCTATCAACAACTAAAAAAATATTTAAAAAAAAAATAAATTACTGAATTGCTTAATTCAACTCATTTATGTGCAGAACACAATATCGCAATATAGTTAAAAATTCTTGCTCTGGGGAACTTGTAAAATAAAAATAAGTGGTGAAATAATATGTTCGGAGATGCATAATAAATGCAGTTAACGTAGGAAAGTACAATAAACAAATTTGTTTAGTTGGTTAGAAAACAATGAACATCAAAATTATACTGAGATTCCGTCTCACTCCAGTCAGATGGCAATCATCAAGAATATGAGCAATTATAAATGTTGGTGAGGACGTGGGGGAAAAGGCACACTCATACATTGCTGGTAAGACTGTAGATTGGTGCAACCACTATGGAAAGCAGTATGGAGATTCCTAAGAAAACTTGGAATGGAACCACCATTTGACCCAGTCATCCCACGCCTAGGTTTATACCCAAAGGACTTAAAATCAGCATAAACAGGGACACAGCCACATCAACATTTATAGCAGCTCAATTCACAATAACTAAACTATGGAACCAATCTAGGTGTCTTCAACAGATTAAATGGGTAAAGAAACTGGTAAATACACTATGGAATATTACTCAGCCTTAAAGAAGAATGAGAGGATGGCATTTGCTGGTAAATGGATAGAATGGGAAACTATCATGCTAAGTGAAATAAGCCAATCCCAAAGAACAAAAAGCGAATGTTTGGGCTGGGTGGACTAGATGGGGATGAAGGGAGAGGAGGGAACATGAGAGTAGGAATGATAGTGATATCAATGATCCTATGAACATATAAGATTACATGACCTGGGCTAGGTGGGCTCAGTGGTAGCACACTGGCCTGGCATGTGTGAGGCACTGGTTCAATTCTCAGCACCGCATAAAAATAAAATAAAGGTCCATCAGCAACAACAAATTTAAAAAAGATTACATCATCTCTGTCACTACATCATGTACAACAAGGCAAATGAGAAGTTATACTCCATTTATGTATGATGTGTCAAAACAGATTCTCTTGTCATGTGTAACTAATTAGAACAAATTTTTAAAAGAAAGAAAAAGAAATGAACATTGCCTAAGAAGCATTTGAGGAATGTCTTTAAATAGAACACCTGTGGCCTTGTGCTGGGTAAGGTATAGTGGGGAAAAAAAAAGATTCATTGGGGTCACAATTCTTGTGGCTGGAAAGTCCAAATAGAATGGTGTGGGTTGCGGTAAGGGCTCCCTGGCTGTGTCAAAGCATGGCCGAGAAGAAGGGATCTCACCATGTGCAGAAACGGCTCCTGCAAGAGTAAGAGATTGGGGGAGGTCCTGCTCTCAGGAGCTATCCCATCCTGCAGGAGCTACATCCCTGTCCCATTATCTGCTATCTATCTCCCTTAAAGGACCCGTACTTTGGTATTACTATTGTTGGGAACCACATGAGTTTTGGTGGGAACAAACCACATTCAAACCCTAACAAGGAGGGAGATGGTTGTTCTTTGGTGATGGGGAGGAGGAAGTCAAAGCAAACTAGTGAAAGTAAACAAGAAATGTCTGCGATCCATCCCACATCCAAATCCAGGAAACTGGCTGGCGGCCCTGGCCCCTGACCCTCCCAGTGGGGACAGCTTGAGAACTCTGTGAGATGAACCCTGGTCGACACGCAGGTTCTGCATGTAGTCGTATGTCTCTGTTCAGGTCCTGATCCTGCTGTTCCAACCAGCCCATTTTGCCTGCATGATCCAAATTTTAAGATGAGCCATTCGAATAACAGCCCTTCATCCTCCTCTGCTTCTGCCAGATAGCAACCCTTGGTCAGAAGTTCCTTAGGAGTGCCAAGCCCTTCACTGGTGCCTTTCGTTAAATGTCACAACACTTCTTTGCAAGCCGGTTCAGTGCTCCAAATGCCTTTATGGTAAAAACTCTTCCATAAGTCAGGCACCGGTAATGGGGCAGGGAGCGGGTGCCTGAGACAGGCAGGTCGCAAGTTGGAGGTCGGCCTGGGCAATTTAGCAAGACCCTCAGCGATTTAGCAAGATCCTGTCTCAAAGTTTAAAAAATGACTGGGGATGTAGAGACGTAGCTCAGGGCACTGGATCCCCAGCTTGTACACCTTGAAGCTTGTGACTCCGGTAATGGTGTGGTATGGAAAAGCCAGAGACCACACAAGGGGTATTGATGAGGGCAAGCTCTAGAAGCAGCATCTTCACCCCGTGGCTGCTGGGGACCCAGGGCCATGCATATATTGGGCAAGCACTCTACCACTGAGCTGCATCCTCAGCCCAGAAACAACAGCGCTCTCCAAGCCTGTATGGAAGGTGTTCCTTTGTGAACATGATCTGGACTCCGTGTGGCAGGCCAGGTGCTCTTCAGCATTGCCACAGGGCCCTTGGGCTCTAGAATGGGGTTTGGGTCTAACACTGCCCTCAGTTTCTAGCTAACAGCAGTAGTAGCTGCTCTTTGGAGGATTTATGTCCTGGCACTTTTGTTCTCTGATATAAATATACAAAGTGGTATGTGTTTCCTTTAAAAAAAAGGGGGGGGGCAATTTTGTTAAGGTTGGAAATTTGCTTTGCAATAAAAATACCTTCAGTAGTTTTCCACAGTTCACTGGGGGTGATGCTGCAGCTTCGCTTACAGCAGTGATTGCCTCATCCATACCTTCAAAGCCTCAGGCTTATGTGGTAATCAATCTTGCAACCCCTCCAGACAGGCTGTGTATCACACCTGTGATCCCAGCTGCTCAGCTAAGGCAGGAGGATCGCAGGTTTGAGGCCAGCCTCAGCATTCCTTGCAAGACCCTGTATCAAAAAAGGGCTGGAAGCTGGGTGCAATGGCACATGCCTGTAGTCCCAGCAACTTGGGAAGCTAAAATAGGAAGAGTTCGAGTTCCTGACCAGCCTCAGCAATTCAGCAAGGCTCTAAGCAATTCAGCAAGACCCTACCTCAAAAAAACAAGGGATGGGAATGTGGCCCTGTAGTAAAGCACCCCTGGGTTCAATCCCGTACCGAAAAGAAGAGCTGGAGATACACCTTAGTGGTAGAGTGCCCTTGGGTTCAATCCCTCCATACTGGGACCTGAAATCCTCGCATGGTAGGTCACGTAGCTCAGTGTAGCTTGCCTAGTATGTGCAAAGCCCAGGGTTTAATCCCTAGCGTCAAGAAACAACAAAACAAAGCCTTCACAAAATCATCTTTCTCCATCACTGGGCTGAACTGGTGTTCAGTTTCCTGCTTGAGCCAGGTGTGGTTTGGTTATGTAGTTCCAGCTCCTCAGGAGGCTGAGGCAGGAGGATTGCAAGTTCAAAGGCAGCCTCAGCAACAGCGAGGTGCTGAGCAACTCAGGGAGACCCTGTCTCTAAATAAAATACAAAATAGGGCTGGGGATGTGGCTCAGTGATCAAGTGCCCCTGAGTACCAAAAAAGAAAATGAAAACAAAGCTTTCCACTGTATGAGGCTAGTCTCAGTGGCTCACCATGTACCCTTAGCACAGGGATGTCACTGGCTTGAACACACCATAATTGGGAACACCCTGAAGCTTTCTGAAACCAACTACTTTCACAAATTCTGTCACTTAGTGCAAAATATTGTACACAATATTATATACATACTTGGCCAAGATTTTTTTGTTGTTGTTTTTTGTTTTGTTTTGTTTTTGGTATTAGGAATTTACCTAGGGATGCATCCACTGAGCCACATCCCTGGCCCTTTGGATTTTTTTTTTTTTTTTTTTTTTGAAACAGGGTGTTGCTAAATTGCTAAGGTTGGCCTTGAACTTGTGAGCCTCCTGCCTCAGCCACCCAAGTTGCTGGGATTACAGGGCGTGTGCCACCACGCCCCGCAAGATTATGCCTTTTATGTTTACTTTCTCAGGACATTTTATCACTTCCAACTTCTCCTGGGCCTCCAAAACTCACCTACTTATTTTATGATGCTTCTCCCTATCCTTCCATGTTTTCAGGTACCCAGGTGGGGAGATGGGGTGACGGCACACCACAAGCCCAAACAGTAGGAGAAGTAGATGACCTGCAAAGATGGCAGCTTGGGCCGCCTCCTCCATCCAGTCCAGCGCCAAGTCCTCCACTTGCATAGTCATTGGTGAAGCACAGAAGTGGCCATCTCTGAGCCTTAGCCACTGTTCTTGTGAGACCCTCAAGCCCAACCCACAGGGCTGCTGTGTGCATAAATGACACACGGGTGTCTGTACCACCTCGGTTCTTGCTCTGAACATGTGCTACCATGACTTCCAAAAAAAAACTGTGACCCCCACAGTGGATGTCCAAATCAAATATAACCACCAGGGCACGGTTGGCTGCAAAATCATTCAAGTGGCATTCAGAAACCGAGCTCAAGGGGCACCCTCTCAGCCACGTGAGGTCAGAAGTGCCCCCCTGCGTTTGGGTGTGTGCTTCTGCAGATGCACGATGGTCCTGCTCCACAAGGTTGGGGTGCAGCCAGGCCCCTCCCCAGGAATGCCCTCCTGTATCTGAGATTTTATTTATTTGATTTTATTTGCAGTTCTGGAGAGATGGAACCCAGGGCCTCACGAGGTGCCAGGCAAGCACTCCGCCACTGAGCTACACCCCAGGCCTCGTGTGTAATGATCTTGCAGATGGCATCAGGAGAGTGGCGATCCCACCAGGTCCATCTGTGCATCCAAACTTAGCAACCTCAGCACAGGGGTTTCCCCAGATAACTCCCGCTGAAGGCTGAGGAGGGCAGTGAACCTTCTAGAAAGGAGCCCCGGCTGGGATGTGCCCTTGAGCAACTTCCTTGCTGCCTTTTATCAGCCTCAGTGATCTTAATTCTAAAAGGGGCCCCTGTGAATGTTTTTCTCATTGTGCGGTGACAGGGACAAAGGAGGAGGACCCAAAAGGCACCTGGCACAACGGGGAGTCTTCCTTCCTGGCAGGAGTGACTCAAATCCGCCCAAAGAGGCCAAAAAGACACAACATCTGTCTATTTGTATTCAGAGCAAATTCCCTGTTGGGATGGTGCCAGAGCGGCCACTCCATCATGGGAGCAGACTGACTTATCTCTGTCCTGCCCTGTGAAGAGCCTGGGGCTCCACTAGGGTGGTCACCTGGGAAGGCCCTGACCCGGCTCTACCAGGCAGTGACACGGGGATTAAAGTGGTTGGGGGGGGGGGGGGGACTGGGGTTGTGGCTCAGCAGCAGAGCACTCGCCTCGCACAGGTAAGACCCTGGGCTCGATCCTCTGCACCACATAAAAATAAATAAATAAAATAAAGGTATTGTGTCCAACTACAACTAAAAAACAAATATTTGAATAAATAAATAAAGTGATTCAGGGGCAGCAAACCTGTCTTCCTTTTAGGGAACCGTCTTCTTGGGTGAGAATTAGCACTTGACAGTTCACAGGGTTTAAAAGCTTTAAGACTGAGTTTGGGTTCTAGGTTTCAGCAATTTCTTGCTGGAGGCCGGAGGGTTGATAGTGAGACCCAGGTTTGTGTCCCACTTCATTCTACGATAGTTGTATGAGCCTAATGTCAAGTGTCCTCAACTCTGAAATGAGGTTAATGTTGCTGATACGCCCACACAGTGGAATGTCACCCAGCCACCAAAAGGAATGAAACTGGCCAGGCACAGTGGCACATGCCTGTCATCTCAGCAGCTTGGGGGGCTGAGGCAGGAGGATCAAAATTCAAAGCCAGCCTCAGCAAAAGTGAGCAACTAAGTGAGACTTAAGCAACTCAATGAGACCCTGTCTCTAAATAAAATGCAAAACAGGGTTGAGGATGGGGCTCAGTGGTTGAGGGCCCCTGAGTTCACTCTCCAATACCAAAAAAAAAAGAAGAAGAAGGAGGAGGAGGAACAGACAGAAAGGGTTCTGTACTGTATGACTCCATATATATGAAATATCTAAAATAGTTAAATCCATAGAGAATGCAATTAAGTAAAAATGAGATAACATAGGAAAAGGGTCTGGCAGATAGTTGATGTATTGTTTCACCTTTCAGATAAAATAACCATTGCTTTTATTACTTTCACTAGAAATTGAAAATCCTGGACCAGGTGGCTAGATGCGGCTATTTGGTCTTCTTTTTTTTTTTTTTTTCTTTTCCCTTTAATAAATGTTTCTTGGGGTTTCTTAGCTCTTGGAGTGTTTTGCACAAGCTGAAGCTTTAGAGAAAAAAAAAATTCACTGTGTGAGTCCTGGTCTCTCCTTTCTATGACACTGAGGTACTTGGTGTGCCCAGTGGTCAGTCCCCAATGTGTGCCCCAGGCAGTGCTGAACAATGACATGAAGAAGCACTGTCACCAGAAAGAACCCTGGGACCTCATCTGGAGGACAGAGTTGGTTTCAATGTTGAGCCTCCTTTTTTTTTTTTTTTTTGGTACTGGGGATTGAAACTAGGGATGCTTTACCACTGAGCCACCATCCTTTTTTTTTTTTATTTACTTCATTTTTTAATTTATTTTTATTATCAATTTTATTATTTTTATTTGAGCAACTTGCTAAATTGCTGAGGCTCGCCTTGACCTTGCCATCCTCCTGCCTCAGCCTCCCAGGTGGCTAGGATTACAGGTGTGCACGGTGCCCAGCCAGAGCCTCCTTATCACTGTGGTTAGCAGGTAGCTGGTGTGAGAAATCAAAGGATTCTCAGTTCAGAATTCTACAAAGCTGAGCAACATTGCCATCTGTTGGTGCTATTTCAGTGACTAATTTTCTTTATTACAGGTAAAACCTATAGATATGGTACTTTGGTTTTGTAGGAGTGGGGAATTTGTAGCCTCGTAACATGAAAAGGAAAAAAATATAAAGCAAGCCACCTCCAGACCAGAGAGTGACCCCTAAAAGAGGGAATGGGGACCTTCTGAAACCTTGACAATCCAGGAGTGCAGCCTTAAGAGAAATTAGCATGAAATATCATGAAAACATTCTACTATGATCAGTTCTTATTTTAGCTGATTTTGTAATGACACAATTTTTACCTTCTTCCCATTTTGCATATTGATGAAAACAATCCTTGTTTTCTCCTTTTGTCTCTAATGATGGCGAACGGCTAACCCAGATGCTGGCATACCCTGCCTATGGTGGGTCTTGACCCCTGCAGGGACCCAGGGGTTGAATGCACCACGGCTCTGCAGACAAACCTGGGTATGAACCCCAGTTCTGTCACTATGTGACATTGGGCAAGTATCTTCATGTGCAAAAGGGACATTATGTTGGTTCCTGGAAGATGGGAAATTAGACTAGAGAAACTGACACCTAAAACAGAGTGTGAAGAGGAGGGGAAGTTGGAATACAAACACTCCTCCACTTAAGATGGGATTTTACTTCTAAACCCACCATCGCCAGGTAAGGAGATGCACACCTGTAATCCCAGCCTCCGGGAGGCTGAGGCTGGAGGATCCCCTTGACTACAGTAAGCTGAAATAGACTTTTTAAGGAAAACCACACACCTTTTTATTAAGTCTAGTTAGATGCACTTGGAAATCCTCAGGACCAATTAAAGACAGTGACCCCTGAATGTCCTGTCCCCTCCACCCTCACACACAGCCCTCAGCACAAAGCACCTCAGAAGGAGGGCTTGCTCCTTGGTCAGGATGGTCAACTGCGTAGAAGCCATGCTTTTCTATTGCCCGGTAGAGGATGATGTACTTGGAGGCCAACCTTGTCCTTGGGATCACATATTTCTCCGTGAATTCATTCTTGTCCAGTTGCTCCTTGCCTTCTGTGGTCAGGATGCAGTTAATGAATGAGAGGGTGTAGCTGTAGCAGTTGTGGTAGTCTTCATCATACCTTTCAGGAGGGATACAGAGAAGAAAAGCTGAGCTGTGTGTTTGTATGCATGCATTTATTTATTTAAGATATGGCCCAGGATGGCGGTGCATACCCGCCATCCCGGTGACTTGGGAGGCTGTAGCAGGAGGATCAGAAGTTCAAGGCCAGCCTCAGCAATTTAGCAAGACCCTGTCGCAGAATAAAAAATAAAAAGGGCTAGGGATGTGGCTTAGTGGTAAAGCACCTCTGAGTTCAATCCCCAGTACCAAAAAGAGAGAGATACAGAGTCTCTCTCTGCTGCCCAGGCTGGCATTGAACTGAGCTCAAGAGATCCTCCTGCTTCAGCCTCCCCAGGAGCTGGAACTATTGGTGCACCCCACAGCACCAGCCCCTGAGAGGCTGAACTTTAAAAGCTTCTAAGGAACAGGTCGTGAAGCTATGGAAGGACTTTCATAATTGAAATCTGTTTGGAGAACTTTATTTGAATGAGAGTCTAGATTTTAGAAGTGAAATTCCATACCTAAGTTTTATGATAGCCCACAGGATCAAAACTCATTGCAAAGGAAATTGCAGAAACATTGAAATTCACAAGTATACTATCCATCTTCTAAAAGGGTGAGGGAGAAAGGAATTGAGAAATCAATTTCAAAATTGCTAAAAAAAAAAAAAAAAAAAAAAAAAAAAAGGTTCCCCACAGGGATCACACCTGCATGCAGAATGTGGTCTTCGTAGCCACTCACCTGTGTGGCAGCCAGGCCCCGGTGGCTGAGAAGTCTTCCAGGTACCTGTCCCACTGGTCTCTCAGTCCGAACATGTTGGGCTGCACTAACGGGACACTTAGACTTTGCTCCCACCCTGCCTGGTCTCGCTGGACACCGCATTGGTTGTAATTATACACGACTCCTGCAAACCAAAGTCACACAGAGCCCAGGGAAAAACTCATGTCTGTTAAAAGGCACCTCAGACAAGCAGCAGCCACCTCAGAAACTTGCCCTTTGGTGAATGCAGGCTCCGCTTTCCTGCTTCAGTCAGAGAGCAAGAGAGAGACTCTAGAATAAGTATGGGAAGCAGCAATCCATCAAGTGAGATTTAGATATGAAATTTAGATGTTTTAGTGTCTAAAATAATTTGTTGGTCTTTTTAGTACTTGAGATCAAACCCAGGGATGCTCTACCACTAAGCTACACCCCCCCCCGCAAAGTCTTTTTTTTTTTAAATGAGAGAAGTTCTCGTAAGTTGCTGAGGGCCTCGCTAAGTTGCTGAGGCTAGTATCCAACTTCCCATCCTCTTGCCTCAGCCTCCCAAGGGGCTGGGATTACCAGTGTGTGCCACCATGCCTGGCTCAAAATAAAAAATTTAAAACGGGATCTGGGGGAGTATAGCTCAGTGATTGTTCTGGTTTGGATATGAGGTGTCCCCCAAAAGCTCACGTGTGAGAGACAATGCAAGAAGGTTTGGAGGAGAGATTATTGGGTTATAGCCTGACCCTAATCAGTGAATTGATCCCTGGTGGGTTGAACTGAGTGGTAACTGGAGGCAGGTGGGCGGAGGCTGGAGGAAGGGGTTTGCTCAGGGCGTGGCTATGGGGTATATATATTTTGTATCTGGAGCGTGGAGTCTCAACTCTCTCTGTTTCCTGATCCACACGTGAGCTGCTTCCCTCTGCCACACTCTTCTGCCATGATGTCCTGCCTCACTGGAGCCCTGAGGAATGGAGCCCGCCTTCTATGAACTAAGACCTCTGAAACCGTGAGCCCTCAGATAAACCTTTCCTGGTTGGGTCCTTTTGGTCACAGCAGTGAGAAAAGTTGACTTAAAACAGTGGTATGGGGTTTGCCTAGCATGCAAGAGTTGGGGTTCAGTCCCCAGTTCTGCAAACAAACAAAAACCAGTTCTAGGTTTGGGTTCATATTGTCAGTTTCCTCTTCCTCCAACAGGAAAAAACCAACCAGAGAGGCCAGAACTAAGAGCTCCCAGGGTCCAGGCCCTTCTGCAGAGGAGAATGATTCTGGTCTCCGAGTTACAAACTCTGCACCTCAGAACTCAATCCAGCCAAAGGAACATTCTGTGTAATCTCCATATACTTCTAAAAAAATTTTTTTGCAGTGCTGGGGATGGAACCCAGGGCCTCCTGCATGCTGGGCAAGCACTGTACCAGGGAGCTACCCCCACAGCTTACCTTAAAAAAAAAAAAAATGTTAAGCAAAGTACTGCAGGTCCTCCCACACCCTCAGGTGTTCTAACCTTCAGCTTGATTCCTGAATCCCCCGCGGTGCTGGGACCCAGTGGCAGTAGGTTGAATATAGGATTGGGAAATCGAGGAATATGGTTCCAATGGTTCAGACTCAACATGTGGAGGTCTTGGGCAACTCCACTTCTCAGAAAGTCTGTTTTTTTCCTCTCTAAAAGTCAGTGGAAAAATGTGCAGGTTTGTGGGGGTCTTCATTGAGAAAAACACTGAAGAGCTTTGAAGGGGCTGAAGATGTGGCTCCGTGGTCATGTTGTGGGAAACAGACTGGCTGAGAGGTAGCAAGCAGCGCTTGGAGAGGAGGAGGAGAACGCCAAGCATCATTTCACCCTGCTGGGCCCAGAGAAGAACAAACTCCAAATTCTGAGCCCCAATCCACAGTTTTCACAGCTTTTATAGATTACTTGGCGTCATCTTAGACCCATTCTATCACTGGACGCTTTTTTCCCCCCTCTTTTAAAAAGAATTCCTAGCCAGTGCCGTGGCGCACGCCTGTAATCCCAGCAGCTCAGGAGGCTGAGGCAGGAGGATCTCCGTTCAAAGCCAATCTCAGCAATTTAGCAAGGCACTTAGCAACTCGGTGAGACCCTGTCTCTAAATAAAATATAAAAAAGGGCTGGGGATGTGGCTGAGTTGAGTGCACCTGAGTTCAATCCTCAGTACCAGGGGGAAAAAAAATTCCTAATCTACGTGGCTGAAGGCCTGTGCAAGGTCTCTTAATAAAGCATGCTCACAGAAATGGATAAGAAGAAATGGCTCTTTGTACAGGCATCTGTTAAATCTAGCCTTGAAACCCTGGCACAGGGGTGTTTACCTATCAAGAGGGGAAGAGTAACATTCTCAGTACAGTAGTTTTACTCTCCAAAAGGTGGGGACCATAGTTAATTAGGCTTCCTGAAGAAAGGCTGAGAGAAGAGAGGAGAATTGACTTTCCCCACATTTCTAACCATAAGGTTTTGTTTGTTTAATATTTTTTAGTCGCAGTTGTCGATGGACCTTTATTTTTTTTATGCAGTGCTGAGAATCAAACCCAGGGCCTCACACATGCTAGGCGGGTGCTTTACCGCCAATCCCCAACCCCAGCCCCCACCATAACATTTTAATTTCTTTTCACAACCAGGTCTAGTTTTGCCGCCATCATAGAGCACTCGCCTAATATGCGCAATGCCCTGGGTTCCATATCTGGCACTGTGAGCGGGGGAAGCTTCCAAATATTTAGTATGTGAGTACTAATAACTCGCCATAGAGTCGAGTGTTTATTTATTTATTTTTTTGCAGGGACTAGGGGTAGCTGTTCCTACGTCATGGTGGAACAGCGGGATCACTAGTTAAATGTTGCTATAATTACATCTTTTCTAGAAATACCATTCTCCTCGAACTGGGTGTGGTGGCATGTTTATTTGTTTGATTTTTAACTAAAAAAAGTATGCAAATACACTCACCATTTGTGTTAGTGATTCCAACATGGAGATCAGACTTGCCATCATACTCCCTGAAAAGAAACACTTGTTATTATCATAATTATTATTTATTTACTTCTTTTAATGCTGAGTATTGAACCCAGTGGCTCTACCACTGAGCTGCATCCCCAGCCCATCTTTTATTTTATTTTATTTTTATTTTTACTTTGAGACAGGGTTTTGCTAAGTTGCTGCAGCTGGCCTCAAACCTGGGATCCTCCTGCCTCAACCTCCCAAGTTACTTGGATGACAGGCGTGCACCACCATGCCCTGCAAGTTCTCATATGAAATATCTAGTCCCTCTCTATATTTAGAAGTGGTAGGGAAAAAAAACTTTTTTGTAAATATCTTTTTAAAACTGATGGGAAATAGCATTTGGAAATATTAACCCACCTCTGAATGGTATATTGTAGGCATTTGCTCACTGGGCTGAGGGAGGCAGAAGGAAAGACGTTACACAGGTGTTTTGTTTTTTGTTAGCACATACTAGAAAATCCTAGCTTACTCATTGCCGTGTATGTTCTGTGTATTTTGTCCAACTTTGCTGCACTGTATACATTATGCATCTACTGGAGGAAGGAGACTTCATTCTATAGTACCTACTCTCCAGATATTAAAGCAGTTGCCAGTGTATGACATTGGTAGTTGGTCAACTAACACATTCTGTACACTTTGTGTTAAAATTCATAGAAAGGCAGTCTTTCGAAAAGGACTTTTGAAAGGAAATGGTAACAGCACCTCCGAGAGACACACCTGAGACAGGAGAGGAGGAATTGGAAGAAATGGAGGATTCTAGGCTGGAATGCCCCCGCTTACAAGATGCTTTCAGATAGAACCATCTTCACGTGTGAGTAGTTTACTGGGCTCTACTGTGGACATTGTGGACACACTTAAGTCCTTATTGGAAACATCTAGTCTTTCTAGCTTAGAGAGTCACAAAGTATGTTAAAAGTAGAGGTAGTAAATAGAGCATTTGGTAGATTAAAAAGGAAGAAAGAGAAGGAGGGAAGAAGCAGCTTATGATAGAGGTCCTCCCCCTCTCGTGTGTCACCTTAAGATAAAGGACCAGGGACTGTAGCACACACTCCTGAGGCAGGAGGATTGCAAGTGTGGGGCCAGCCTCAGCAAGTTAGCAAGGCCCTGTCTCAAAATAAAATTTGAAAAAGGGCTGGGGCTGTAGCTCAGTGGTAAAGCACCCTTGGGTTCAATTCCCTGTCCCCCCCCCCCCAAAAAAAGTATATAAACAAACATAAAAATGCATGGGGTTGGGCTGGGGTTGTGGCTCAGAGGTAAAGTGCTTGTCAATCAGGTGCAAGGCCCAGGGTTCGATCCTCAGCACCACATATAAATAAAGGTATTGTGTCAACTACAACTAAAAAATATTTTTAAAAAATGCATGGGGTTGGGGGGATATAAGGGTGCTTAGCAGGAGCTTAGCATACAAGGATGCTTGAATTCAATCCTTAGCACCAAGGGGTGAGCTTAGGGCCAGTCTGAAATTCGATCATGCATTGTGTCATTTCAGGAGAGCAGGTCTGTGGCATCCCTAGGAGAGCTCTTCAGTAAGGATTTGTTTCATGGGCCAATGTTATGAGAAGGAAATCCTGAATTCTGGCCCCTTGATTCAAAAGCTTTTGGAATCCAACCAGTTAATGACTCACAGGCGGCTCTTATGAAAGAGCTAGGCCTCTGTGGTTCTGCTTAAGGTGGAAGCGAAGGTCCTGCCAGGCTGGGGAGCCACAGTCTGAGCTGAACGTGAATTTTGGAATAGAAGGAGCACAGGGTTGAAGCCTCATGATTGACACTTGGGCCAGACTTATGTGCCTGATCCCTGGACCTCACCACCTGCAAAGTTGGAGCCATCCTCCTTTGATAGCTGAGGGATTAGAGACTTGGAGAGGGTTCCCAGAGCTGGTTAGTAAAAAGAACCAGGAGAAGAGATAGGGCTTCCTCACCCCAGAGCCTGAACATCCTTCCTAAATAAAGTGCATGCCATCATTCAATAACATGCATGCCACTTTAAAAACCTGGTTTATACAAGGTCATTTTCAATTCTATTTTTAAACTCCACAGGAACAGTTGAGACATAATGTTTTCTTCTTGATTTCTGCATTCATTCTTTTTTTTTTTTGGAGGGGGGCTCTCAACCACTGAGCCACCTTCCCAGCCCTATTTTGTATTTTATTTAGAGACAGGATCTCACTGAGATGCTCAGCACCTCGCCATTGCTGAGGCTGGCTTTGAATTTGCGATCCCTGCTGTCTCAGCCTCTCCAGCTGCTGGGATTGCATTCATTCTAAAAGCCAGGGAGCAGCCACAATGAAATTTTTGGGGGGAAGGGAGTACTGGGGATAAAGTACAGGGAAGGTTTACTACTGAGCTACATCCTTTTTTTTTTTTTTTTTAATACCATAGACTGGGTGGTTTTTTTCTTTTAAAGAATTTATTTTTTAGTTTTCGGCAGACACAACATCTTTGTTTGTATGTGGTGCTGAGGATTGAACCCGGGCCGCACGCATGCCAGGTGAGCTCACTACCGCTTGAGCCACATCCCCAGCCCAACTGGGTGGTTTTTTTAATATTTATTTTTTAGCTATAGGTGGACACAATATCTTTATTTTGTCTTTATGTGGTGGTGAGGATCGAACCCACTGCCTCATGCATGCTAGGTGAGTGCTCTGCCTCTGAGCCACAATCCCAGCCCCATCCTCAGTCTTTTATCTATTTCTTTCTTTCCTCTATTTTTCCTTGAGACAGGGTCTCTCAATTGTTGAAGCTGGCCTTGAACTTGCAATCCTGCTTTAGCCTCTCAAATCGCTGGGATTAAAAGATACTATCTTGATAGGATTGGCAGCTGGGTTATTTTCCCAGTTAGCCTCTTAGCAGATACTTTTCTCTCCTAAAGTTGTTTGAGCAGGTGTGTCCTTCCTATATAGTGCACATATTCTTTTTTTAAAAAAAATATTTAGTTGTTGTTGGACCTTTATTTTATTTATTTAACGCTCCAACACAAAGCCATACCCCCAACGACCCCCGCACACCAATCGGATTTTTATTTTTTGACTTTCTTTTTTTTTTCCGGTACCAGGGATTGACTTTGGGGAGCACTTGACCACTGAGCCACATTCCCAGCCCTATTTTTTTTTTTTAAGAGATGGGGTTTCACTGAGTTGCTTAGCACCTTGCTTTTTGCTGAGGCTGGCTTTGAAATTGTGATCCTCCTGCCTCAGCCTCCCAAACCACTGGAATTACAGGTGTGTGCCACTGCACCCAGCTGACATTTAAAATATATTTATTTATTTAGTTGTTGGTGGACCTTTGGTTTGCTTATTTATTTATATGTGGTGCTGAGGATCGAATCCAGTGCCTCACCCATGCTAGGCAAGCGCTCTACCACTGAGCCACAAAACAAGTAGGTCTACATATCAGGATTTAAGGTCAAAACACAGGTAAGATCACTGGAGAAACTTCCCGATGTATAATGCATATTGATAAAAGAAAAGTTTTATTGACACAAACAGAAGAAAAACTTAGCACAATTCAATATGTTAAAAAAAAAAAATACCTGAGAAATGTCCCCTGAGTTGGTCGCAGCAGGAAGGAGCATTTTTCTTCATGCCCATCAGTGAACGGATTAGAGATGCTAACAGGTGCTTCCTCCAGTTTCGCAGAGCCCACTTCCTGCTGGCAGAGAGGGCAGCGTCGGGGCACGCTGAAGCTGTAGATGGATTTCTTACAGTGGGTGAATTTAATCAAAGGCTTCCCGGCCTCTGTGCAGTGCATAGCTTTCACCTCCTGGGCTAGCAGGCGAGGTCTCCAAGACTTCTTTTCTGCCACAGCAACCTGATCCACCATGATGTCATCCTGACTGAGCCAGGTAGGATTAACCAGTAACCAGGCCGCCCCATGGGCTGGCTTCTTAAAGAGCTAGTTTTCATTTGTGCTCACTCACAGGCTCCGTGCAGTTTGCAACTAATGCCAGCCAGCTCCTCTTCATCCTTCAAAGCCCTATTTTTTGGTGCTGAATTTCTCAGCTTTCTTCAGGATTTTGTTGAACTGCAAGCACTGGACTCGTATTCCTACCAGAACTCTATTATTTAATTAGAAGTGCTCACTGCAATCCCTGCGACTCTGGAGGCTGAGGCAAGAAGATCACAAGGTCAAGGCCAGCCTTAGCAATTTAGTAGGCCTTCAGCAACTCAAAATAAAAAAGGGACTGGGGATTATAGCTCAGTATTAGAGCACCCCAGGTTCAATTTCCAGTACAAAAAGAAAAAGGAAAGAAAAGAAAAAAAATCAGTCATTGAGTTTTATTACTCCCATTAGTCTTGGGTTTAGAGACTCACCTCTATATTTTTTTAATTAAAAAAAATTCGACATCTTTTAGATTTTTAGTTTTCTTTTTTGCATCATGGGGGATCAAATTCAGGGGTCTTCTACCACAGAACAACATCTCCAGGCCTTTTTATTAATTTTTCTTGATGATTGGGTCTCACTAAGTTGTTGAGGCTGTTCTTGACCTTGTGATCCTCCTGTCTCAGCCTCCGGAGTCAATGGGATTTCAGGTGTGCACCCCCACACCTGGCAGTGGTGTGCTTCTTCAACATGTAGCTTCGTGTCTTTATTATTTCAGGGAATTTTTCGTAAGTTATAAATTTGAGTATTTTTTTCTTGTTTTTTTTTTTTCCCCCAGGAAATTCTGTTTTCTGTATATTGCATTTTTTTTTTTTTGGTTTGGTCTATCTTCACCATTACTTACCTGCTGTGTTTTAAATTGAGATCAAATTTATATACTACGAAATTCACCCATTTAGTGTACAATCCAGTGGTTCTGAGCATATTCACAAGGCTGTGCAACTATTACCACTAAGTTTAAAACATTTTCATTACCCCAAATAAGAAACCTCAAACCCCAAACTATTCACAGTCCTGACCCATTGCCCTTCCCACCAGCTCCAGCAACACTAATTTTTCTTTGATTTTTCATATAAAGGGAATCACATGGTATAGGATCTTCTGCATCTGGCTGCTTCTGCTTAGCCTAAGTTATCAAAGTTCACCTAGGTCATAGTATGTCTTCGTTATTCATTCAGTTTTATGGTTCAATAATATTCCATTGTATGGATGTATTTTAAATATGGATGTTTGGGTTGTTTCAACTTTGGGCTATTATGAATAATTCTGCTGTGAATAAGTTTCACCATATTCATGTGAAAGCTGGTTATTTTGTTTTGTTTTGTGATACTGGGGATTAAATCCAGGGGTGCTCTACCACTGAGCCACAACCTTAGCTTTTTATCTTGAGACAGGATCTCACTAAGTTGCCCAGACTGGCCTTGAACTTACAGTCCTTCTGCCTCAGCCTCTTGAGTTGAGGGGATTCCAGGCATGAGCCGTTGCACCTGTCTCATGTGCAGATTTTTATGTGACTGTGTGAAGAATACTTGAAGAGAACCTGGGAAGAGGTGAGTAAAGGACAGACACACACACACACAGTGTAGAAGGCACACAGGTGGCTGTACCTCTCTGCTGCCTTGTTTATTAACCTAAGAAAGGCTACATATTACCCATCACCATGTCTGCATTCTAACCAGTACTCCTTTAACCCTGAGTGCTGGCTAGCTGAGAAAGTCCAGGTTCACACAAACACAGAGCCCCTTTCCTCCAAGGACGTTACCATGGAAACCAGATAGCGCACCTGCATAGTTATCCTAATAGCTTCAAGGGGAAACTGCTGGGCATTCCAAGCCTGGGTAACTCGTTAAGAACATTGCAATAGCATCCGGGCATCCCGTGCTTTTGCACAGGATTCTCTCAGTATCCAGGTATTCTGTGTCTTGCACAGAAACTTTCTAGTTACCATCATGTCACAATCACAAAGTTTGTCAGAGACCCCAATCCCAAACACAGATCTCCCACAGCTATCTCTCTTGGTTACATAGGTAGGAGGGGAATTTCTGGTAACCTTTAAATACTTTGAGAAACTGCTAGACCTTTTTCCCCAAGTGCCCACATCATTTTCCATAATTTATGAGAGTTCCAACTCCTCCACATTGCCTACGCTGGCCTGGATTTACTTTAGCCATCTGAGTGGTTGTGAAGTTGTATCTTATTGCATTTCCCTAAAGAAATGTTTTTATGTGCTTATTGCCAGTTCATATATCTTTGTTAGGGAAATGTCTATTTAAATCTTTCACACATTTTCTAATTGGGTTATTATTATTTTTTTTTTTTGGCAGTACTAGGGATTGAAATCACCCCACACCTGAGTGCTCTACTACTGGGGGCTATGTCCTCTGCCCCTTTTATTATTTTGAGAGAGGGACTCACTATGTTGCCCAGACTGACCTCCAACTTAGATCCTCCTGCCTCAGCCTCCTGTCCACAGTGCCTGGCACAATGTGTTTTTTTTTTTTTTCAATAGATGCAAAAGAAAAAGCATTAGATAGCATTTTTATCATTAAAATGTCCTTATTTCCAAGAAAACTAGGATTAGAAAGACATTTCCTTAATTTGATAATGGATACTTAAAGTCAGGCTAATATTTTAGTTAATGGTGTTAATATTAAATATATAAAATAATTAATGAGGCTAATATTTTAATATACTTTCCTTAAATTCAGGAACAAAACCAAACATACACTGTTTACATTTCTTTTTTTCCACTATACTGAATTATAATGAAGTAAAACTGTCATTGTTTGCTGATGGCTTAATATATTTTTTGGTACTAGTGATTTGAACCAAGGGCATTCTATTTCTGAGCTATCAGCCCTTTTTATTTATTTACATTAAAAATTTTTTTTTAGCTGTATGGACACAACACCTTTATTTTTATGCAGCGCTGAGGATCCAACCCACTGCCTCACACATTGAGCCACACCTCCAGCCCAGCCCTTTTTATTTTTTATTGTTTTTGAGACAAAGTCTAAGTTGCTCAGATTGGCCTCAAATTTGGGGTCCTCCTGCTGAAGTCTCCCTAGTTGCTAGGATTACAGGCGTGTACCACCGCAACCACTTGAGCCCAGTTTTTCTTAGTGGAAAAAAAAAAAAAAAAGAAATTTACAAAGCGACAGGAAGTCACTG